>NW_028123957.1:0-1467821 GCF_965194805.1 Balaenoptera borealis | reverse complement strand
ATGGCCCTTTTGACCGATGGGAAGCGAGACTTGTTTGTAGCGCTGATTTGCCTTTCCAGGTTGCTTGGTTGGCCAAAAAGGGCGTATGCGTTTTTTCCTGAATATATTCAGGAAAAAACGCATACGCCCTTTTTGGCCAAGGGCATCATTGTCAACGTTTTGCCGCTTTTCATGTGCTTTAAAGGCGATTCGAATCTACCTCCTGAAATCTCTTTCCTGCAATTCTGCCTTGATTTCAAATCCTCTTCTTTGCCTTCCCTCAATATATTTGTGGACGAGAGTTATCATTTATAACTCTGCAGGTTTGTGAATTGCAGTGCCCTGAACCTCCATTTTACAACTCGTTTTTATGGGAGCTGGCCGCAAAATCGCAGAATGGCTTCAGGCCCTGTTCTGGTTCCGGGGGGCAGGCTGAGCCTGTGGTTAATTCTTCTTTCTGATGGGAAAATAGAGTGACCTGTGCCTGTCCCAACACCAAGAGCTAGTCTCTCGTTGGTTCCACGTCTTCCCATTTATCCTCAGGACAAATTGCAACCTGTACGGAACAGGAGGTTAAAGGTGCTGATGCGCCAAGTAGGGAGCTTGCTAGTAAAGCGGCTGGAATGGCGAACCCGGGCACAAGGCGATGAGAAATGAGGTGCGTTTTAGAAACCTTTCCCCATCACACGGTGTACCATCTTCTGGGTTTCTCATGCATGTTTTTGATGTAGGAAGATGCCCTTGAACCTGGAGATTTGGGACCCATGCGATGGGTATCATGCAGTATTACTTTAAAGGGTCTGCGTTTGCTCACCCAACCTCACCAAACCTCTCAGGCCCAAGAGTGTCCACCCTTATGTCTCATCCAGCTGTGGGTCTAGATATGGTCAATCCAGGTTGCATCACAGCCCCTGAACGCATTGTGTAAGAATTTCTCTCTCTTTCACTGTCTTTGTTTCATGGGTGTTTCAAAGTAATTTATTTTTATAATGGGGTTTAGCTGCTTTTCACTGCTGTGTTTATGCCGCTTTACACCCACTTGACACACTAACAGAGAGATATCAATACATAGGTTTTACGATTATTATTAGTCAGATATATTCTTGTGCGGTGAATAGGGCGTGTTGAGTCCAGTTCTCTGAGCAAGGAGTAGGTCTTGTCTATTACATATTGGGTTTATGGAATGGTATCTGAGCTAATTTGATACCCTTGTTTTATGTATCACCCCACCTCACCTTTCCCGTTAAGCAGCCATAGTGTGTTTTCTGCATGTGTGACTCTGTTCTGTTTTGTAATTCAGTTCAAGTGTAACGGTTTTTACATTCCCTCTATCAGTGATACCTTATGAGAAGTGTCCTTTTCTGTGTGACTTATTTCACTTAGAATCGTCGTACCTAAATCCACTCATCATGCTGCTACTAGCCTTATGACATTGATTTCATGGCTGAATGATATTCCATTGTACATAAGGACCACAACTTCTTTACCCATTTTTCTCTTTCCTGGGATATTGAAGGTGGAATGAAGTGGAGGTCCTTGTCAACAGAGCAGCCCTCAACTTTGGGGTGCTTGTGTCTTGCTGATTTTTCATTTTCCCAATTCATACCCCCATGACTGGAAGTGCCCTATGCTCTCTAAGCTGTGTTTTTTAGATGTTTCAGGACTCACCGTACACTTCTCCAGAGTGGCTGTTGGCAATTTACATCCCGCCCATCAGTGTAGCAAGGCTCCCATTTCTCCATGGCCTGTCCTGCATTTCTGGTTTTGACACTTTTTTCAGCATGGCCCTTTTGACAGATGGGAAGCGAGACTTGTTTGTAGCGCTGATTTGCCTTTCCAGGTTGCTTGGTTGGCCAAAAAGGGCGTATGCGTTTTTTCCTGAATATATTCAGGAAAAAACGCATACGCCCTTTTTGGCCAAGGGCATCGTTGTCAACGTTTTGCCGCTTTTCATGTGCTTTAAATGCGATTCGAATCTACCTCCTGAAATCTCTTTCCTGCAATTCTGCCTTGATTTCAAATCCTCTTCTTTGCCTTCCCTCAATATATTTGTGGACGAGAGTTATCATTTATAACTCTGCAGGTTTGTGAATTGCAGTGCCCTGAACCTCCATTTTACAACTCGTTTTTATGGGAGCTGGCCGCAAAATCGCAGAATGGCTTCAGGCCCTGTTCTGGTTCCGGGGGGCAGGCTGAGCCTGTGGTTAATTCTTCTTTCTGATGGTAAAATAGAGTGACCTGTGCCTGTCCCAACACCAAGAGCTAGTCTCTCGTTGGTTCCACGTCTTCCCGTTTATCCTCAGGACAAATTGCAACCTCTACGGAACAGGAGGTTAAAGGTGCTGATGCTCCAAGTAGGGAGCTTGCTAGTAAAGCGGCTGGAATGGCGAACCCGGGCACAAGGCGATGAGAAATGAGGTGCGTTTTAGAAACCTTTCCCCATCACACTGTGTACCATCTTCTGGGTTTTTCATGCAAGTTTTTGACGTAGGAAGATGCCCTTGAAGCTGGAGATTTGGGACCCATGCGATGGGTACCATGCAGTATTACTTTAAAGGGTCTGCGTTTGCTCACCCAACCTCACCAAACCTCTCAGCCCCAAGAGTGTCCACCCTTATGTCTCATCCAGCTGTGGGTCTAGATATGGTCAATCCAGGTTGCATCACAGCCCCTGAACGCATTGTGTAAGAATTCCTCTCTCGTTCACTGTCTTTGTTTCATGGGTTTTTCAAAGTAATTTATTTTCATAATGGGATTTAGCTGCTTTTCACTGCTGTGTTTATGCCGCTTTACACCCACTTGACACACTAACAGAGAGATATCAATACATAGGCTTTACGATTATTACTAGTCAGATATATTCTTGTGCGGTGAATAGGGCGTGTTGAGTCCAGTTCTCTGAGCAAGGAGTAGGTCTTGTCTATTACATATTGGGTTTATGGAACGGTATCTGAGCTAATTTGATACCCTTGTTTTATGTATCACCCCACCTCACCTTTCCCGTTAAGCAGCCATAGTGTGTTTTCTGCATGTGTGACTCTGTTCTGTTTTGTAATTCAGTTCAAGTGTAACGGTTTTTACATTCCCTCTATCAGTGATACCTTATGAGAAGTGTCCTTTTCTGTGTGACTTATTTCACTTAGAATCGTCGTACCTAAATCCACTCATCATGCTGCTACTAGCCTTATGACATTGATTTCATGGCTGAGTGATATTCCATTGTACATAAGGACCACAACTTCTTTACCCATTTTTCTCTTTCCTGGGATATTGAAGGTGGAATGAAGTGGAGGTCCTGGTCAACAGAGCAGCCCTAAACTTTGGGGTGCTTGTGTCTTGCTGATTTTTCATTTTCCCAATTCATACCCCCATGAGTGGAAGTGCCCTATGCTCTCTAAGCTGTGTTTTTCAGATGTTTCAGGACTCACCGGACACTTCTCCAGAGTGGCTGTTGGCAATTTACATCCCGCCCATCAGTGTAGCAAGGCTCCCATTTCTCCATGGCCTGTCCTGCATTTCTGGTTTTGACACTTTTTTCAGCATGGCCCTTTTGACCGATGGGAAGCGAGACTTGTTTGTAGCGCTGATTTGCCTTTCCAGGTTGCTTGGTTGGCCAAAAAGGGCGTATGCGTTTTTTCCTGAATATATTCAGGAAAAAACGCATACGCCCTTTTTGGCCAAGGGCATCATTGTCAACGTTTTGCCGCTTTTCATGTGCTTTAAAGGCGATTCGAATCTACCTCCTGAAATCTTTTTCCTGCAATTCTGCCTTGATTTCAAATCCTCTTCTTTGCCTTCCCTCAATATATTTGTGGACGAGAGTTATCATTTATAACTCTGCAGGTTTGTGAATTGCAGTGCCCTGAACCTCCATTTTACAACTCGTTTTTATGGGAGCTGGCCGCAAAATCGCAGAATGGCTTCAGGCCCTGTTCTGGTTCCGGGGGGCAGGCTGAGCCTGTGGTTAATTCTTCTTTCTGATGGTAAAATAGAGTGACCTGTGCCTGTCCCAACACCAAGAGCTAGTCTCTCGTTGGTTCCACGTCTTCCCGTTTATCCTCAGGACAAATTGCAACCTCTACGGAACAGGAGGTTAAAGGTGCTGATGCTCCAAGTAGGGAGCTTGCTAGTAAAGCGGCTGGAATGGCGAACCCGGGCACAAGGCGATGAGAAATGAGGTGCGTTTTAGAAACCTTTCCCCATCACACTGTGTACCATCTTCTGGGTTTTTCATGCAAGTTTTTGACGTAGGAAGATGCCCTTGAAGCTGGAGATTTGGGACCCATGCGATGGGTACCATGCAGTATTACTTTAAAGGGTCTGCGTTTGCTCACCCAACCTCACCAAACCTCTCAGCCCCAAGAGTGTCCACCCTTATGTCTCATCCAGCTGTGGGTCTAGATATGGTCAATCCAGGTTGCATCACAGCCCCTGAACGCATTGTGTAAGAATTCCTCTCTCGTTCACTGTCTTTGTTTCATGGGTTTTTCAAAGTAATTTATTTTCATAATGGGATTTAGCTGCTTTTCACTGCTGTGTTTATGCCGCTTTACACCCACTTGACACACTAACAGAGAGATATCAATACATAGGCTTTACGATTATTACTAGTCAGATATATTCTTGTGCGGTGAATAGGGCGTGTTGAGTCCAGTTCTCTGAGCAAGGAGTAGGTCTTGTCTATTACATATTGGGTTTATGGAACGGTATCTGAGCTAATTTGATACCCTTGTTTTATGTATCACCCCACCTCACCTTTCCCGTTAAGCAGCCATAGTGTGTTTTCTGCATGTGTGACTCTGTTCTGTTTTGTAATTCAGTTCAAGTGTAACGGTTTTTACATTCCCTCTATCAGTGATACCTTATGAGAAGTGTCCTTTTCTGTGTGACTTATTTCACTTAGAATCGTCGTACCTAAATCCACTCATCATGCTGCTACTAGCCTTATGACATTGATTTCATGGCTGAGTGATATTCCATTGTACATAAGGACCACAACTTCTTTACCCATTTTTCTCTTTCCTGGGATATTGAAGGTGGAATGAAGTGGAGGTCCTGGTCAACAGAGCAGCCCTAAACTTTGGGGTGCTTGTGTCTTGCTGATTTTTCATTTTCCCAATTCATACCCCCATGAGTGGAAGTGCCCTATGCTCTCTAAGCTGTGTTTTTCAGATGTTTCAGGACTCACCGGACACTTCTCCAGAGTGGCTGTTGGCAATTTACATCCCGCCCATCAGTGTAGCAAGGCTCCCATTTCTCCATGGCCTGTCCTGCATTTCTGGTTTTGACACTTTTTTCAGCATGGCCCTTTTGACCGATGGGAAGCGAGACTTGTTTGTAGCGCTGATTTGCCTTTCCAGGTTGCTTGGTTGGCCAAAAAGGGCGTATGCGTTTTTTCCTGAATATATTCAGGAAAAAACGCATACGCCCTTTTTGGCCAAGGGCATCATTGTCAACGTTTTGCCGCTTTTCATGTGCTTTAAAGGCGATTCGAATCTACCTCCTGAAATCTCTTTCCTGCAATTCTGCCTTGATTTCAAATCCTCTTCTTTGCCTTCCCTCAATATATTTGTGGACGAGAGTTATCATTTATAACTCTGCAGGTTTGTGAATTGCAGTGCCCTGAACCTCCATTTTACAACTCGTTTTTATGGGAGCTGGCCGCAAAATCGCAGAATGGCTTCAGGCCCTGTTCTGGTTCCGGGGGGCAGGCTGAGCCTGTGGTTAATTCTTCTTTCTGATGGGAAAATAGAGTGACCTGTGCCTGTCCCAACACCAAGAGCTAGTCTCTCGTTGGTTCCACGTCTTCCCATTTATCCTCAGGACAAATTGCAACCTGTACGGAACAGGAGGTTAAAGGTGCTGATGCGCCAAGTAGGGAGCTTGCTAGTAAAGCGGCTGGAATGGCGAACCCGGGCACAAGGCGATGAGAAATGAGGTGCGTTTTAGAAACCTTTCCCCATCACACGGTGTACCATCTTCTGGGTTTCTCATGCATGTTTTTGATGTAGGAAGATGCCCTTGAACCTGGAGATTTGGGACCCATGCGATGGGTATCATGCAGTATTACTTTAAAGGGTCTGCGTTTGCTCACCCAACCTCACCAAACCTCTCAGCCCCAAGAGTGTCCACCCTTATGTCTCATCCAGCTGTGGGTCTAGATATGGTCAATCCAGGTTGCATCACAGCCCCTGAACGCATTGTGTAAGAATTCCTCTCTTGTTCACTGTCTTTGTTTCATGGGTTTTTCAAAGTAATTTATTTTCATAATGGGATTTAGCTGCTTTTCACTGCTGTGTTTATGCCGCTTTACACCCACTTGACACACTAACAGAGAGATATCAATACATAGGCTTTACGATTATTACTAGTCAGATATATTCTTGTGCGGTGAATAGGGCGTGTTGAGTCCAGTTCTCTGAGCAAGGAGTAGGTCTTGTCTATTACATATTGGGTTTATGGAACGGTATCTGAGCTAATTTGAAACCCTTGTTTTATGTATCACCCCACCTCACCTTTCCCGTTAAGCAGCCATAGTGTGTTTTCTGCATGTGTGACTCTGTTCTGTTTTGTAATTCAGTTCAAGTGTAACGGTTTTTACATTCCCTCTATCAGTGATACCTTATGAGAAGTGTCCTTTTCTGTGTGACTTATTTCACTTAGAATCGTCGTACCTAAATCCACTCATCATGCTGCTACTAGCCTTATGACATTGATTTCATGGCTGAGTGATATTCCATTGTACATAAGGACCACAACTTCTTTACCCATTTTTCTCTTTCCTGGGATATTGAAGGTGGAATGAAGTGGAGGTCCTGGTCAACAGAGCAGCCCTCAACTTTGGGGTGCTTGTGTCTTGCTGATTTTTCATTTTCCCAATTCATACCCCCATGAGTGGAAGTGCCCTATGCTCTCTAAGCTGTGTTTTTCAGATGTTTCAGGACTCACCGGACACTTCTCCAGAGTGGCTGTTGGCAATTTACATCCCGCCCATCAGTGTAGCAAGGCTCCCATTTCTCCATGGCCTGTCCTGCATTTCTGGTTTTGACACTTTTTTCAGCATGGCCCTTTTGACCGATGGGAAGCGAGACTTGTTTGTAGCGCTGATTTGCCTTTCCAGGTTGCTTGGTTGGCCAAAAAGGGCGTATGCGTTTTTTCCTGAATATATTCAGGAAAAAACGCATACGCCCTTTTTGGCCAAGGGCATCATTGTCAACGTTTTGCCGCTTTTCATGTGCTTTAAAGGCGATTCGAATCTACCTCCTGAAATCTCTTTCCTGCAATTCTGCCTTGATTTCAAATCCTCTTCTTTGCCTTCCCTCAATATATTTGTGGACGAGAGTTATCATTTATAACTCTGCAGGTTTGTGAATTGCAGTGCCCTGAACCTCCATTTTACAACTCGTTTTTATGGGAGCTGGCCGCAAAATCGCAGAATGGCTTCAGGCCCTGTTCTGGTTCCGGGGGGCAGGCTGAGCCTGTGGTTAATTCTTCTTTCTGATGGGAAAATAGAGTGACCTGTGCCTGTCCCAACACCAAGAGCTAGTCTCTCGTTGGTTCCACGTCTTCCCATTTATCCTCAGGACAAATTGCAACCTGTACGGAACAGGAGGTTAAAGGTGCTGATGCGCCATTAGGGAGCTTGCTAGTAAAGCGGCTGGAATGGCGAACCCGGGCACAAGGCGATGAGAAATGAGGTGCGTTTTAGAAACCTTTCCCCATCACACGGTGTACCATCTTCTGGGTTTCTCATGCATGTTTTTGATGTAGGAAGATGCCCTTGAACCTGGAGATTTGGGACCCATGCGATGGGTATCATGCAGTATTACTTTAAAGGGTCTGCGTTTGCTCACCCAACCTCACCAAACCTCTCAGCCCCAAGAGTGTCCACCCTTATGTCTCATCCAGCTGTGGGTCTAGATATGGTCAATCCAGGTTGCATCACAGCCCCTGAACGCATTGTGTAAGAATTCCTCTCTTGTTCACTGTCTTTGTTTCATGGGTTTTTCAAAGTAATTTATTTTCATAATGGGATTTAGCTGCTTTTCACTGCTGTGTTTATGCCGCTTTACACCCACTTGACACACTAACAGAGAGATATCAATACATAGGCTTTACGATTATTACTAGTCAGATATATTCTTGTGCGGTGAATAGGGCGTGTTGAGTCCAGTTCTCTGAGCAAGGAGTAGGTCTTGTCTATTACATATTGGGTTTATGGAACGGTATCTGAGCTAATTTGAAACCCTTGTTTTATGTATCACCCCACCTCACCTTTCCCGTTAAGCAGCCATAGTGTGTTTTCTGCATGTGTGACTCTGTTCTGTTTTGTAATTCAGTTCAAGTGTAACGGTTTTTACATTCCCTCTATCAGTGATACCTTATGAGAAGTGTCCTTTTCTGTGTGACTTATTTCACTTAGAATCGTCGTACCTAAATCCACTCATCATGCTGCTACTAGCCTTATGACATTGATTTCATGGCTGAGTGATATTCCATTGTACATAAGGACCACAACTTCTTTACCCATTTTTCTCTTTCCTGGGATATTGAAGGTGGAATGAAGTGGAGGTCCTTGTCAACAGAGCAGCCCTCAACTTTGGGGTGCTTGTGTCTTGCTGATTTTTCATTTTCCCAATTCATACCCCCATGAGTGGAAGTGCCCTATGCTCTCTAAGCTGTGTTTTTCAGATGTTTCAGGACTCACCGGACACTTCTCCAGAGTGGCTGTTGGCAATTTACATCCCGCCCATCAGTGTAGCAAGGCTCCCATTTCTCCATGGCCTGTCCTGCATTTCTGGTTTTGACACTTTTTTCAGCATGGCCCTTTTGACCGATGGGAAGCGAGACTTGTTTGTAGCGCTGATTTGCCTTTCCAGGTTGCTTGGTTGGCCAAAAAGGGCGTATGCGTTTTTTCCTGAATATATTCAGGAAAAAACGCATACGCCCTTTTTGGCCAAGGGCATCATTGTCAACGTTTTGCCGCTTTTCATGTGCTTTAAAGGCGATTCGAATCTACCTCCTGAAATCTCTTTCCTGCAATTCTGCCTTGATTTCAAATCCTCTTCTTTGCCTTCCCTCAATATATTTGTGGACGAGAGTTATCATTTATAACTCTGCAGGTTTGTGAATTGCAGTGCCCTGAACCTCCATTTTACAACTCGTTTTTATGGGAGCTGGCGGCAAAATCGCAGAAAGGCTTCAGGCCCTGTTCTGGTTCCGGGGGGCAGGCTGAGCCTGTGGTTAATTCTTCTTTCTGATGGGAAAATAGAGTGACCTGTGCCTGTCCCAACACCAAGAGCTAGTCTCTCGTTGGTTCCACGTCTTCCCGTTTATCCTCAGGACAAATTGCAACCTGTACGGAACAGGAGGTTAAAGGTGCTGATGCTCCAAGTAGGGAGCTTGCTAGTAAAGCGGCTGGAATGGCGAACCCGGGCACAAGGCGATGAGAAATGAGGTGCGTTTTAGAAACCTTTCCCCATCACACGGTGTACCATCTTCTGGGTTTCTCATGCATGTTTTTGATGTAGGAAGATGCCCTTGAACCTGGAGATTTGGGACCCATGCGATGGGTATCATGCAGTATTACTTTAAAGGGTCTGCGTTTGCTCACCCAACCTCACCAAACCTCTCAGGCCCAAGAGTGTCCACCCTTATGTCTCATCCAACTGTGCGTCTAGATATGGTCAATCCAGGTTGCATCACAGCCCCTGAACGCATTGTGTAAGAATTTCTCTCTCTTTCACTGTCTTTGTTTCATGGGTGTTTCAAAGTAATTTATTTTTATAATGGGGTTTAGCTGCTTTTCACTGCTGTGTTTATGCCGCTTTACACCCACTTGACACACTAACAGAGAGATATCAATACATAGGTTTTACGATTATTATTAGTCAGATATATTCTTGTGCGGTGAATAGGGCGTGTTGAGTCCAGTTCTCTGAGCAAGGAGTAGGTCTTGTCTATTACATATTGGGTTTATGGAATGGTATCTGAGCTAATTTGATACCCTTGTTTTATGTATCACCCCACCTCACCTTTCCCGTTAAGCAGCCATAGTGTGTTTTCTGCATGTGTGACTCTGTTCTGTTTTGTAATTCAGTTCAAGTGTAACGGTTTTTACATTCCCTCTATCAGTGATACCTTATGAGAAGTGTCCTTTTCTGTGTGACTTATTTCACTTAGAATCGTCGTACCTAAATCCACTCATCATGCTGCTACTAGCCTTATGACATTGATTTCATGGCTGAGTGATATTCCATTGTACATAAGGACCACAACTTCTTTACCCATTTTTCTCTTTCCTTGGATATTTAAGGTGGAATGAAGTGAAGGTCCTTGTCAACAGAGCAGCCCTCAACTTTGGGGTGCTTGTGTCTTGCTGATTTTTCATTTTCCCAATTCATACCCCCATGACTGGAAGTGCCCTATGCTCTCTAAGCTGTGTTTTTTAGATGTTTCAGGACTCACCGTACACTTCTCCAGAGTGGCTGTTCGCAATTTACATCCCGCCCATCAGTGTAGCAAGGCTCCCATTTCTCCATGGCCTGTCCTGCATTTCTGGTTTTGACACTTTTTTCAGCATGGCCCTTTTGACCGATGGGAAGCGAGACTTGTTTGTAGCGCTGATTTGCCTTTCCAGGTTGCTTGGTTGGCCAAAAAGGGCGTATGCGTTTTTTCCTGAATATATTCAGGAAAAAACGCATACGCCCTTTTTGGCCAAGGGCATCATTGTCAACGTTTTGCCGCTTTTCATGTGCTTTAAAGGCGATTCGAATCTACCTCCTGAAATCTCTTTCCTGCAATTCTGCCTTGATTTCAAATCCTCTTCTTTGCCTTCCCTCAATATATTTGTGGACGAGAGTTATCATTTATAACTCTGCAGGTTTGTGAATTGCAGTGCCCTGAACCTCCATTTTACAACTCGTTTTTATGGGAGCTGGCGGCAAAATCGCAGAAAGGCTTCAGGCCCTGTTCTGGTTCCGGGGGGCAGGCTGAGCCTGTGGTTAATTCTTCTTTCTGATGGGAAAATAGAGTGACCTGTGCCTGTCCCAACACCAAGAGCTAGTCTCTCGTTGGTTCCACGTCTTCCCGTTTATCCTCAGGACAAATTGCAACCTGTACGGAACAGGAGGTTAAAGGTGCTGATGCTCCAAGTAGGGAGCTTGCTAGTAAAGCGGCTGGAATGGCGAACCCGGGCACAAGGCGATGAGAAATGAGGTGCGTTTTAGAAACCTTTCCCCATCACACGGTGTACCATCTTCTGGGTTTCTCATGCATGTTTTTGATGTAGGAAGATGCCCTTGAACCTGGAGATTTGGGACCCATGCGATGGGTATCATGCAGTATTACTTTAAAGGGTCTGCGTTTGCTCACCCAACCTCACCAAACCTCTCAGGCCCAAGAGTGTCCACCCTTATGTCTCATCCAACTGTGCGTCTAGATATGGTCAATCCAGGTTGCATCACAGCCCCTGAACGCATTGTGTAAGAATTTCTCTCTCTTTCACTGTCTTTGTTTCATGGGTGTTTCAAAGTAATTTATTTTTATAATGGGGTTTAGCTGCTTTTCACTGCTGTGTTTATGCCGCTTTACACCCACTTGACACACTAACAGAGAGATATCAATACATAGGTTTTACGATTATTATTAGTCAGATATATTCTTGTGCGGTGAATAGGGCGTGTTGAGTCCAGTTCTCTGAGCAAGGAGTAGGTCTTGTCTATTACATATTGGGTTTATGGAATGGTATCTGAGCTAATTTGATACCCTTGTTTTATGTATCACCCCACCTCACCTTTCCCGTTAAGCAGCCATAGTGTGTTTTCTGCATGTGTGACTCTGTTCTGTTTTGTAATTCAGTTCAAGTGTAACGGTTTTTACATTCCCTCTATCAGTGATACCTTATGAGAAGTGTCCTTTTCTGTGTGACTTATTTCACTTAGAATCGTCGTACCTAAATCCACTCATCATGCTGCTACTAGCCTTATGACATTGATTTCATGGCTGAGTGATATTCCATTGTACATAAGGACCACAACTTCTTTACCCATTTTTCTCTTTCCTTGGATATTTAAGGTGGAATGAAGTGAAGGTCCTTGTCAACAGAGCAGCCCTCAACTTTGGGGTGCTTGTGTCTTGCTGATTTTTCATTTTCCCAATTCATACCCCCATGACTGGAAGTGCCCTATGCTCTCTAAGCTGTGTTTTTTAGATGTTTCAGGACTCACCGTACACTTCTCCAGAGTGGCTGTTCGCAATTTACATCCCGCCCATCAGTGTAGCAAGGCTCCCATTTCTCCATGGCCTGTCCTGCATTTCTGGTTTTGACACTTTTTTCAGCATGGCCCTTTTGACCGATGGGAAGCGAGACTTGTTTGTAGCGCTGATTTGCCTTTCCAGGTTGCTTGGTTGGCCAAAAAGGGCGTATGCGTTTTTTCCTGAATATATTCAGGAAAAAACGCATACGCCCTTTTTGGCCAAGGGCATCATTGTCAACGTTTTGCCGCTTTTCATGTGCTTTAAATGCGATTCGAATCTACCTCCTGAAATCTCTTTCCTGCAATTCTGCCTTGATTTCAAATCCTCTTCTTTGCCTTCCCTCAATATATTTGTGGACGAGAGTTATCATTTATAATTCTGCAGGTTTGTGAATTGCAGTGCCCTGAACCTCCATTTTACAACTCGTTTTTATGGGAGCTGGCCGCAAAATCGCAGAATGGCTTCAGGCCCTGTTCTGGTTCCGGGGGGCAGGCTGAGCCTGTGGTTAATTCTTCTTTCTGATGGGAAAATAGAGTGACCTGTGCCTGTCCCAACACCAAGAGCTAGTCTTTCGTTGGTTCCACGTCTTCCCGTTTATCCTCAGGACAAATTGCAACCTCTACGGAACAGGAGGTTAAAGGTGCTGATGCTCCAAGTAGGGAGCTTGCTAGTAAAGCGGCTGGAATGGCGAACCCGGGCACAAGGCGATGAGAAATGAGGTGCGTTTTAGAAACCTTTCCCCATCACACTGTGTACCATCTTCTGGGTTTTTCATGCAAGTTTTTGACGTAGGAAGATGCCCTTGAAGCTGGAGATTTGGGACCCATGCGATGGGTACCATGCAGTATTACTTTAAAGGGTCTGCGTTTGCTCACCCAACCTCACCAAACCTCTCAGCCCCAAGAGTGTCCACCCTTATGTCTCATCCAGCTGTGGGTCTAGATATGGTCAATCCAGGTTGCATCACAGCCCCTGAACGCATTGTGTAAGAATTCCTCTCTCGTTCACTGTCTTTGTTTCATGGGTTTTTCAAAGTAATTTATTTTCATAATGGGATTTAGCTGCTTTTCACTGCTGTGTTTATGCCGCTTTACACCCACTTGACACACTAACAGAGAGATATCAATACATAGGCTTTACGATTATTACTAGTCAGATATATTCTTGTGCGGTGAATAGGGCGTGTTGAGTCCAGTTCTCTGAGCAAGGAGTAGGTCTTGTCTATTACATATTGGGTTTATGGAACGGTATCTGAGCTAATTTGAAACCCTTGTTTTATGTATCACCCCACCTCACCTTTCCCGTTAAGCAGCCATAGTGTGTTTTCTGCATGTGTGACTCTGTTCTGTTTTGTAATTCAGTTCAAGTGTAACGGTTTTTACATTCCCTCTATCAGTGATACCTTATGAGAAGTGTCCTTTTCTGTGTGACTTATTTCACTTAGAATCGTCGTACCTAAATCCACTCATCATGCTGCTACTAGCCTTATGACATTGATTTCATGGCTGAGTGATATTCCATTGTACATAAGGACCACAACTTCTTTACCCATTTTTCTCTTTCCTGGGATATTGAAGGTGGAATGAAGTGGAGGTCCTGGTCAACAGAGCAGCCCTCAACTTTGGGGTGCTTGTGTCTTGCTGATTTTTCATTTTCCCAATTCATACCCCCATGAGTGGAAGTGCCCTATGCTCTCTAAGCTGTGTTTTTCAGATGTTTCAGGACTCACCGGACACTTCTCCAGAGTGGCTGTTGGCAATTTACATCCCGCCCATCAGTGTAGCAAGGCTCCCATTTCTCCATGGCCTGTCCTGCATTTCTGGTTTTGACACTTTTTTCAGCATGGCCCTTTTGACCGATGGGAAGCGAGACTTGTTTGTAGCGCTGATTTGCCTTTCCAGGTTGCTTGGTTGGCCAAAAAGGGCGTATGCGTTTTTTCCTGAATATATTCAGGAAAAAACGCATACGCCCTTTTTGGCCAAGGGCATCATTGTCAACGTTTTGCCGCTTTTCATGTGCTTTAAAGGCGATTCGAATCTACCTCCTGAAATCTCTTTCCTGCAATTCTGCCTTGATTTCAAATCCTCTTCTTTGCCTTCCCTCAATATATTTGTGGACGAGAGTTATCATTTATAACTCTGCAGGTTTGTGAATTGCAGTGCCCTGAACCTCCATTTTACAACTCGTTTTTATGGGAGCTGGCGGCAAAATCGCAGAATGGCTTCAGGCCCTGTTCTGGTTCCGGGGGGCAGGCTGAGCCTGTGGTTAATTCTTCTTTCTGATGGGAAAATAGAGTGACCTGTGCCTGTCCCAACACAAAGAGCTAGTCTCTCGTTGGTTCCACGTCTTCCCGTTTATCCTCAGGACAAATTGCAACCTGTACGGAACAGGAGGTTAAAGGTGCTGATGCTCCAAGTAGGGAGCTTGCTAGTAAAGCGGCTGGAATGGCGAACCCGGGCACAAGGCGATGAGAAATGAGGTGCGTTTTAGAAACCTTTCCCCATCACACGGTGTACCATCTTCTGGGTTTCTCATGCATGTTTTTGATGTAGGAAGATGCCCTTGAACCTGGAGATTTGGGACCCATGCGATGGGTATCATGCAGTATTACTTTAAAGGGTCTGCGTTTGCTCACCCAACCTCACCAAACCTCTCAGCCCCAAGAGTGTCCACCCTTATGTCTCATCCAGCTGTGGGTCTAGATATGGTCAATCCAGGTTGCATCACAGCCCCTGAACGCATTGTGTAAGAATTCCTCTCTCGTTCACTGTCTTTGTTTCATGGGTTTTTCAAAGTAATTTATTTTCATAATGGGATTTAGCTGCTTTTCACTGCTGTGTTTATGCCGCTTTACACCCACTTGACACACTAACAGAGAGATATCAATACATAGGCTTTACGATTATTACTAGTCAGATATATTCTTGTGCGGTGAATAGGGCGTGTTGAGTCCAGTTCTCTGAGCAAGGAGTAGGTCTTGTCTATTACATATTGGGTTTATGGAACGGTATCTGAGCTAATTTGAAACCCTTGTTTTATGTATCACCCCACCTCACCTTTCCCGTTAAGCAGCCATAGTGTGTTTTCTGCATGTGTGACTCTGTTCTGTTTTGTAATTCAGTTCAAGTGTAACGGTTTTTACATTCCCTCTATCAGTGATACCTTATGAGAAGTGTCCTTTTCTGTGTGACTTATTTCACTTAGAATCGTCGTACCTTAATCCACTCATCATGCTGCTACTAGCCTTATGACATTGATTTCATGGCTGAGTGATATTCCATTGTACATAAGGACCACAACTTCTTTATCCATTTTTCTCTTTCCTGGGATATTGAAGGTGGAATGAAGTGGAGGTCCTTGTCAACAGAGCAGCCCTCAACTTTGGGGTGCTTGTGTCTTGCTGATTTTTAATTTTCCCAATTTATACCCCCATGAGTGGAAGTGCCCTATGCTCTCTAAGCTGTGTTTTTCAGATGTTTCAGGACTCACCGGACACTTCTCCAGAGTGGCTCTTGGCAATTTACATACCGCCCATCAGTGTAGCAAGGCTCCCATTTCTCCATGGCCTGTCCTGCATTTCTGGTTTTGACACTTTTTTCAGCATGGCCCTTTTGACCGATGGGAAGCGAGACTTGTTTGTAGCGCTGATTTGCCTTTCCAGGTTGCTTGGTTGGCCAAAAAGGGCGTATGCGTTTTTTCCTGAATATATTCAGGAAAAAACGCATACGCCCTTTTTGGCCAAGGGCATCATTGTCAACGTTTTGCCACTTTTCATGTGCTTTAAATGCGATTCGAATCTACTTCCTGAAATCTGTTTCCTGCAATTCTGCCTTGATTTCAAATCCTCTTCGTTGCCTTCCCTCAATATATTTGTGGACGAGAGTTATCATTTATAACTGCAGGTTTGTGAATTGCAGTGCCCTGAACCTCCATTTTACAACTCGTTTTTATGGGAGCTGGCCGCAAAATCACAGAATGGATTCAGGCCCTGTTCTGGTTCCGGTTGGCAGGCTGAGCCTGTGGTTAATTCTTCTTTCTGATGGGAAAATAGAGTGACCTGTGCCTGTCCCAACACCAAGAGCTAGTCTCTCGTTGGTTCCACGTCTTCCCGTTTATCCTCAGGACAAATTGCAACCTGTACGGAACAGGAGGTTAAAGGTGCTGATGCTCCAAGTAGGGAGCTTGCTAGTAAAGCGGCTGGAATGGCGAACCCGGGCACAAGGAGATGAGAAATGAGGTGCGTTTTAGAAACCTTTCCCCATCACACGGTGTACCATCTTCTGGGTTTCTCATGCATGTTTTTGATGTAGGAAGATGCCCTTGAAGCTGGAGATTTGGGACCCATGCGATGGGTACCATGCAGTATTACTTTAAAGGGTCTGCGTTTGCTCACCCAACCTCACCAAACCTCTCAGCCCCAAGAGTGTCCACCCTTATGTCTCATCCAGCTGTGGGTCTAGATATGGTCAATCCAGGTTGCATCACAGCCCCTGAACGCATTGTGTAAGAATTCCTCTCTCGTTCACTGTCTTTGTTTCATGGGTTTTTCAAAGTAATTTATTTTCATAATGGGATTTAGCTGCTTTTCACTGCTGTGTTTATGCCGCTTTACACCCACTTGACACACTAACAGAGAGATATCAATACATAGGCTTTACGATTATTACTAGTCAGATATATTCTTGTGCGGTGAATAGGGCGTGTTGAGTCCAGTTCTCTGAGCAAGGAGTAGGTCTTGTCTATTACATATTGGGTTTATGGAACGGTATCTGAGCTAATTTGAAACCCTTGTTTTATGTATCACCCCACCTCACCTTTCCCGTTAAGCAGCCATAGTGTGTTTTCTGCATGTGTGACTCTCTTCTGTTTTGTAATTCAGTCCAAGTGTAACGGTTTTTACATTCCCTCTATCAGTGATACCTTATGAGAAGTGTCCTTTTCTGTGTGACTTATTTCACTTAGAATCGTCGTACCTAAATCCACTCATCATGCTGCTACTAGCCTTATGACATTGATTTCATGGCTGAGTGATATTCCATTGTACATAAGGACCACAACTTCTTTACCCATTTTTCTCTCTCCTGGGATATTTAAGGTGGAATGAAGTGGAGGTCCTTGTCAACAGAGCAGCCCTCAACTTTGGGGTGCTTGTGTCTTGCTGATTTTTCATTTTCCCAATTCATACCCCCATGAGTGGAAGTGCCCTATGCTCTCTAAGCTCTGTTTTTCAGATGTTTCAGGACTCACCGTACACTTCTCCAGAGTGGCTGTTGGCAATTTACATCCCGCCCATCAGTGTAGCAAGGCTCCCATTTCTCCATGGCCTGTCCTGCATTTCTGGTTTTGACACTTTTTTCAGCATGGCCCTTTTGACCGATGGGAAGCGAGACTTGTTTGTAGCGCTCATTTGCCTTTCCAGGTTGCTTGGTTGGCCAAAAAGGGCGTATGCGTTTTTTCCTGAATATATTCAGGAAAAAACGCATACGCCCTTTTTGGCCAAGGGCATCATTGTCAACGTTTTGCCGCTTTTCATGTGCTTTAAAGGCGATTCGAATCTACCTCCTGAAATCTCTTTCCTGCAATTCTGCCTTGATTTCAAATCCTCTTCTTTGCCTTCCCTCAATATATTTGTGGACGAGAGTTATCATTTATAACTCTGCAGGTTTGTGAATTGCAGTGCCCTGAACCTCCATTTTACAACTCGTTTTTATGGGAGCTGGCGGCAAAATCGCAGAATGGCTTCAGGCCCTGTTTTGGTTCCGGGGGGCAGGCTGAGCCTGTGGTTAATTCTTCTTTCTGATGGTAAAATAGAGTGACCTGTGCCTGTCCCAACACCAAGAGCTAGTCTCTCGTTGGTTCCACGTCTTCCCGTTTATCCTCAGGACAAATTGCAACCTGTACGGAACAGGAGGTTAAAGGTGCTGATGCTCCAAGTAGGGAGCTTGCTAGTAAAGCGGCTGGAATGGCGAACCCGGGCACAAGGCGATGAGAAATGAGGTGCGTTTTAGAAACCTTTCCCCATCACACTGTGTACCATCTTCTGGGTTTTTCATGCATGTTTTTGATGTAGGAAGATGCCCTTGAAGCTGGAGATTTGGGACCCATGCGATGGGTACCATGCAGTATTACTTTAAAGGGTCTGCGTTTGCTCACCCAACCTCACCAAACCTCTCAGCCCCAAGAGTGTCCACCCTTATGTCTCATCCAGCTGTGGGTCTAGATATGGTCAATCCAGGTTGCATCACAGCCCCTGAACGCATTGTGTAAGAATTCCTCTCTCGTTCACTGTCTTTGTTTCATGGGTTTTTCAAAGTAATTTATTTTCATAATGGGATTTAGCTGCTTTTCACTGCTGTGTTTATGCCGCTTTACACCCACTTGACACACTAACAGAGAGATATCAATACATAGGCTTTACGATTATTACTAGTCAGATATATTCTTGTGCGGTGAATAGGGCGTGTTGAGTCCAGTTCTCTGAGCAAGGAGTAGGTCTTGTCTATTACATATTGGGTTTATGGAACGGTATCTGAGCTAATTTGATACCCTTGTTTTATGTATCACCCCACCTCACCTTTCCCGTTAAGCAGCCATAGTGTGTTTTCTGCATGTGTGACTCTGTTCTGTTCTGTAATTCAGTTCAAGTGTAACGGTTTTTACATTCCCTCTATCAGTGATACCTTATGAGAAGTGTCCTTTTCTGTGTGACTTATTTCACTTAGAATCGTCGTACCTAAATCCACTCATCATGCTGCTACTAGCCTTATGACATTGATTTCATGGCTGAGTGATATTCCATTGTACATAAGGACCACAACTTCTTTACCCATTTTTCTCTTTCCTGGGATATTGAAGGTGGAATGAAGTGGAGGTCCTGGTCAACAGAGCAGCCCTAAACTTTGGGGTGCTTGTGTCTTGCTGATTTTTCATTTTCCCAATTCATACCCCCATGAGTGGAAGTGCCCTATGCTCTCTAAGCTGTGTTTTTCAGATGTTTCAGGACTCACCGGACACTTCTCCAGAGTGGCTGTTCGCAATTTACATCCCGCCCATCAGTGTAGCAAGGCTCCCATTTCTCCATGGCCTGTCCTGCATTTCTGGTTTTGACACTTTTTTCAGCATGGCCCTTTTGACCGATGGGAAGCGAGACTTGTTTGTAGCGCTGATTTGCCTTTCCAGGTTGCTTGGTTGGCCAAAAAGGGCGTATGCGTTTTTTCCTGAATATATTCAGGAAAAAACGCATACGCCCTTTTTGGCCAAGGGCATCATTGTCAACGTTTTGCCGCTTTTCATGTGCTTTAAATGCGATTCGAATCTACCTCCTGAAATCTCTTTCCTGCAATTCTGCCTTGATTTCAAATCCTCTTCTTTGCCTTCCCTCAATATATTTGTGGACGAGAGTTATCATTTATAACTCTGCAGGTTTGTGAATTGCAGTGCCCTGAACCTCCATTTTACAACTCGTTTTTATGGGAGCTGGCCGCAAAATCGCAGAATGGCTTCAGGCCCTGTTCTGGTTCCGGGGGGCAGGCTGAGCGTGTGGTTAATTCTTCTTTCTGATGGGAAAATAGAGTGACCTGTGCCTGTCCCAACACCAAGAGCTAGTCTCTCGTTGGTTCCACGTCTTCCCGTTTATCCTCAGGACAAATTGCAACCTCTACGGAACAGGAGGTTAAAGGTGCTGATGCTCCAAGTAGGGAGCTTGCTAGTAAAGCGGCTGGAATGGCGAACCCGGGCACAAGGCGATGAGAAATGAGGTGCGTTTTAGAAACCTTTCCCCATCACACTGTGTACCATCTTCTGGGTTTTTCATGCAAGTTTTTGACGTAGGAAGATGCCCTTGAAGCTGGAGATTTGGGACCCATGCGATGGGTACCATGCAGTATTACTTTAAAGGGTCTGCGTTTGCTCACCCAACCTCACCAAACCTCTCAGCCCCAAGAGTGTCCACCCTTATGTCTCATCCAGCTGTGGGTCTAGATATGGTCAATCCAGGTTGCATCACAGCCCCTGAACGCATTGTGTAAGAATTCCTCTCTCGTTCACTGTCTTTGTTTCATGGGTTTTTCAAAGTAATTTATTTTCATAATGGGATTTAGCTGCTTTTCACTGCTGTGTTTATGCCGCTTTACACCCACTTGACACACTAACAGAGAGATATCAATACATAGGCTTTACGATTATTACTAGTCAGATATATTCTTGTGCGGTGAATAGGGCGTGTTGAGTCCAGTTCTCTGAGCAAGGAGTAGGTCTTGTCTATTACATATTGGGTTTATGGAACGGTATCTGAGCTAATTTGATACCCTTGTTTTATGTATCACCCCACCTCACCTTTCCCGTTAAGCAGCCATAGTGTGTTTTCTGCATGTGTGACTCTGTTCTGTTTTGTAATTCAGTTCAAGTGTAACGGTTTTTACATTCCCTCTATCAGTGATACCTTATGAGAAGTGTCCTTTTCTGTGTGACTTATTTCACTTAGAATCGTCGTACCTAAATCCACTCATCATGCTGCTACTAGCCTTATGACATTGATTTCATGGCTGAGTGATATTCCATTGTACATAAGGACCACAACTTCTTTACCCATTTTTCTCTTTCCTGGGATATTGAAGGTGGAATGAAGTGGAGGTCCTGGTCAACAGAGCAGCCCTCAACTTTGGGGTGCTTGTGTCTTGCTGATTTTTCATTTTCCCAATTCATACCCCCATGAGTGGAAGTGCCCTATGCTCTCTAAGCTGTGTTTTTCAGATGTTTCAGGACTCACCGGACACTTCTCCAGAGTGGCTGTTGGCAATTTACATCCCGCCCATCAGTGTAGCAAGGCTCCCATTTCTCCATGGCCTGTCCTGCATTTCTGGTTTTGACACTTTTTTCAGCATGGCCCTTTTGACCGATGGGAAGCGAGACTTGTTTGTAGCGCTGATTTGCCTTTCCAGGTTGCTTGGTTGGCCAAAAAGGGCGTATGCGTTTTTTCCTGAATATATTCAGGAAAAAACGCATACGCCCTTTTTGGCCAAGGGCATCATTGTCAACGTTTTGCCGCTTTTCATGTGCTTTAAAGGCGATTCGAATCTACCTCCTGAAATCTCTTTCCTGCAATTCTGCCTTGATTTCAAATCCTCTTCTTTGCCTTCCCTCAATATATTTGTGGACGAGAGTTATCATTTATAACTCTGCAGGTTTGTGAATTGCAGTGCCCTGAACCTCCATTTTACAACTCGTTTTTATGGGAGCTGGCGGCAAAATCGCAGAATGGCTTCAGGCCCTGTTCTGGTTCCGGGGGGCAGGCTGAGCCTGTGGTTAATTCTTCTTTCTGATGGGAAAATAGAGTGACCTGTGCCTGTCCCAACACAAAGAGCTAGTCTCTCGTTGGTTCCACGTCTTCCCGTTTATCCTCAGGACAAATTGCAACCTGTACGGAACAGGAGGTTAAAGGTGCTGATGCTCCAAGTAGGGAGCTTGCTAGTAAAGCGGCTGGAATGGCGAACCCGGGCACAAGGCGATGAGAAATGAGGTGCGTTTTAGAAACCTTTCCCCATCACACGGTGTACCATCTTCTGGGTTTCTCATGCATGTTTTTGATGTAGGAAGATGCCCTTGAACCTGGAGATTTGGGACCCATGCGATGGGTATCATGCAGTATTACTTTAAAGGGTCTGCGTTTGCTCACCCAACCTCACCAAACCTCTCAGCCCCAAGAGTGTCCACCCTTATGTCTCATCCAGCTGTGGGTCTAGATATGGTCAATCCAGGTTGCATCACAGCCCCTGAACGCATTGTGTAAGAATTCCTCTCTCGTTCACTGTCTTTGTTTCATGGGTTTTTCAAAGTAATTTATTTTCATAATGGGATTTAGCTGCTTTTCACTGCTGTGTTTATGCCGCTTTACACCCACTTGACACACTAACAGAGAGATATCAATACATAGGCTTTACGATTATTACTAGTCAGATATATTCTTGTGCGGTGAATAGGGCGTGTTGAGTCCAGTTCTCTGAGCAAGGAGTAGGTCTTGTCTATTACATATTGGGTTTATGGAACGGTATCTGAGCTAATTTGAAACCCTTGTTTTATGTATCACCCCACCTCACCTTTCCCGTTAAGCAGCCATAGTGTGTTTTCTGCATGTGTGACTCTCTTCTGTTTTGTAATTCAGTCCAAGTGTAACGGTTTTTACATTCCCTCTATCAGTGATACCTTATGAGAAGTGTCCTTTTCTGTGTGACTTATTTCACTTAGAATCGTCGTACCTAAATCCACTCATCATGCTGCTACTAGCCTTATGACATTGATTTCATGGCTGAGTGATATTCCATTGTACATAAGGACCACAACTTCTTTACCCATTTTTCTCTTTCCTGGGATATTTAAGGTGGAATGAAGTGGAGGTCCTTGTCAACAGAGCAGCCCTCAACTTTGGGGTGCTTGTGTCTTGCTGATTTTTCATTTTCCCAATTCATACCCCCATGAGTGGAAGTGCCCTATGCTCTCTAAGCTGTGTTTTTCAGATGTTTCAGGACTCACCGTACACTTCTCCAGAGTGGCTCTTGGCAATTTACATACCGCCCATCAGTGTAGCAAGGCTCCCATTTCTCCATGGCCTGTCCTGCATTTCTGGTTTTGACACTTTTTTCAGCATGGCCCTTTTGACCGATGGGAAGCGAGACTTGTTTGTAGCGCTCATTTGCCTTTCCAGGTTGCTTGGTTGGCCAAAAAGGGCGTATGCGTTTTTTCCTGAATATATTCAGGAAAAAACGCATACGCCCTTTTTGGCCAAGGGCATCATTGTCAACGTTTTGCCGCTTTTCATGTGCTTTAAAGGCGATTCGAATCTACCTCCTGAAATCTCTTTCCTGCAATTCTGCCTTGATTTCAAATCCTCTTCTTTGCCTTCCCTCAATATATTTGTGGACGAGAGTTATCATTTATAACTCTGCAGGTTTGTGAATTGCAGTGCCCTGAACCTCCATTTTACAACTCGTTTTTATGGGAGCTGGCCGCAAAATCGCAGAATGGCTTCAGGCCCTGTTTTGGTTCCGGGGGGCAGGCTGAGCCTGTGGTTAATTCTTCTTTCTGATGGTAAAATAGAGTGACCTGTGCCTGTCCCAACACCAAGAGCTAGTCTCTCGTTGGTTCCACGTCTTCCCGTTTATCCTCAGGACAAATTGCAACCTGTACGGAACAGGAGGTTAAAGGTGCTGATGCTCCAAGTAGGGAGCTTGCTAGTAAAGCGGCTGGAATGGCGAACCCGGGCACAAGGCGATGAGAAATGAGGTGCGTTTTAGAAACCTTTCCCCATCACACTGTGTACCATCTTCTGGGTTTTTCATGCATGTTTTTGATGTAGGAAGATGCCCTTGAAGCTGGAGATTTGGGACCCATGCGATGGGTACCATGCAGTATTACTTTAAAGGGTCTGCGTTTGCTCACCCAACCTCACCAAACCTCTCAGCCCCAAGAGTGTCCACCCTTATGTCTCATCCAGCTGTGGGTCTAGATATGGTCAATCCAGGTTGCATCACAGCCCCTGAACGCATTGTGTAAGAATTCCTCTCTCGTTCACTGTCTTTGTTTCATGGGTTTTTCAAAGTAATTTATTTTCATAATGGGATTTAGCTGCTTTTCACTGCTGTGTTTATGCCGCTTTACACCCACTTGACACACTAACAGAGAGATATCAATACATAGGCTTTACGATTATTACTAGTCAGATATATTCTTGTGCGGTGAATAGGGCGTGTTGAGTCCAGTTCTCTGAGCAAGGAGTAGGTCTTGTCTATTACATATTGGGTTTATGGAACGGTATCTGAGCTAATTTGATACCCTTGTTTTATGTATCACCCCACCTCACCTTTCCCGTTAAGCAGCCATAGTGTGTTTTCTGCATGTGTGACTCTGTTCTGTTCTGTAATTCAGTTCAAGTGTAACGGTTTTTACATTCCCTCTATCAGTGATACCTTATGAGAAGTGTCCTTTTCTGTGTGACTTATTTCACTTAGAATCGTCGTACCTAAATCCACTCATCATGCTGCTACTAGCCTTATGACATTGATTTCATGGCTGAGTGATATTCCATTGTACATAAGGACCACAACTTCTTTACCCATTTTTCTCTTTCCTGGGATATTGAAGGTGGAATGAAGTGGAGGTCCTGGTCAACAGAGCAGCCCTAAACTTTGGGGTGCTTGTGTCTTGCTGATTTTTCATTTTCCCAATTCATACCCCCATGAGTGGAAGTGCCCTATGCTCTCTAAGCTGTGTTTTTCAGATGTTTCAGGACTCACCGGACACTTCTCCAGAGTGGCTGTTCGCAATTTACATCCCGCCCATCAGTGTAGCAAGGCTCCCATTTCTCCATGGCCTGTCCTGCATTTCTGGTTTTGACACTTTTTTCAGCATGGCCCTTTTGACCGATGGGAAGCGAGACTTGTTTGTAGCGCTGATTTGCCTTTCCAGGTTGCTTGGTTGGCCAAAAAGGGCGTATGCGTTTTTTCCTGAATATATTCAGGAAAAAACGCATACGCCCTTTTTGGCCAAGGGCATCATTGTCAACGTTTTGCCGCTTTTCATGTGCTTTAAATGCGATTCGAATCTACCTCCTGAAATCTCTTTCCTGCAATTCTGCCTTGATTTCAAATCCTCTTCTTTGCCTTCCCTCAATATATTTGTGGACGAGAGTTATCATTTATAACTCTGCAGGTTTGTGAATTGCAGTGCCCTGAACCTCCATTTTACAACTCGTTTTTATGGGAGCTGGCCGCAAAATCGCAGAATGGCTTCAGGCCCTGTTCTGGTTCCGGGGGGCAGGCTGAGCCTGTGGTTAATTCTTCTTTCTGATGGGAAAATAGAGTGACCTGTGCCTGTCCCAACACCAAGAGCTAGTCTCTCGTTGGTTCCACGTCTTCCCGTTTATCCTCAGGACAAATTGCAACCTCTACGGAACAGGAGGTTAAAGGTGCTGATGCTCCAAGTAGGGAGCTTGCTAGTAAAGCGGCTGGAATGGCGAACCCGGGCACAAGGCGATGAGAAATGAGGTGCGTTTTAGAAACCTTTCCCCATCACACTGTGTACCATCTTCTGGGTTTTTCATGCAAGTTTTTGACGTAGGAAGATGCCCTTGAAGCTGGAGATTTGGGACCCATGCGATGGGTACCATGCAGTATTACTTTAAAGGGTCTGCGTTTGCTCACCCAACCTCACCAAACCTCTCAGCCCCAAGAGTGTCCACCCTTATGTCTCATCCAGCTGTGGGTCTAGATATGGTCAATCCAGGTTGCATCACAGCCCCTGAACGCATTGTGTAAGAATTCCTCTCTCGTTCACTGTCTTTGTTTCATGGGTTTTTCAAAGTAATTTATTTTCATAATGGGATTTAGCTGCTTTTCACTGCTGTGTTTATGCCGCTTTACACCCACTTGACACACTAACAGAGAGATATCAATACATAGGCTTTACGATTATTACTAGTCAGATATATTCTTGTGCGGTGAATAGGGCGTGTTGAGTCCAGTTCTCTGAGCAAGGAGTAGGTCTTGTCTATTACATATTGGGTTTATGGAACGGTATCTGAGCTAATTTGATACCCTTGTTTTATGTATCACCCCACCTCACCTTTCCCGTTAAGCAGCCATAGTGTGTTTTCTGCATGTGTGACTCTGTTCTGTTTTGTAATTCAGTTCAAGTGTAACGGTTTTTACATTCCCTCTATCAGTGATACCTTATGAGAAGTGTCCTTTTCTGTGTGACTTATTTCACTTAGAATCGTCGTACCTAAATCCACTCATCATGCTGCTACTAGCCTTATGACATTGATTTCATGGCTGAGTGATATTCCATTGTACATAAGGACCACAACTTCTTTACCCATTTTTCTCTTTCCTGGGATATTGAAGGTGGAATGAAGTGGAGGTCCTGGTCAACAGAGCAGCCCTAAACTTTGGGGTGCTTGTGTCTTGCTGATTTTTCATTTTCCCAATTCATACCCCCATGAGTGGAAGTGCCCTATGCTCTCTAAGCTGTGTTTTTCAGATGTTTCAGGACTCACCGGACACTTCTCCAGAGTGGCTGTTGGCAATTTACATCCCGCCCATCAGTGTAGCAAGGCTCCCATTTCTCCATGGCCTGTCCTGCATTTCTGGTTTTGACACTTTTTTCAGCATGGCCCTTTTGACCGATGGGAAGCGAGACTTGTTTGTAGCGCTGATTTGCCTTTCCAGGTTGCTTGGTTGGCCAAAAAGGGCGTATGCGTTTTTTCCTGAATATATTCAGGAAAAAACGCATACGCCCTTTTTGGCCAAGGGCATCATTGTCAACGTTTTGCCGCTTTTCATGTGCTTTAAAGGCGATTCGAATCTACCTCCTGAAATCTCTTTCCTGCAATTCTGCCTTGATTTCAAATCCTCTTCTTTGCCTTCCCTCAATATATTTGTGGACGAGAGTTATCATTTATAACTCTGCAGGTTTGTGAATTGCAGTGCCCTGAACCTCCATTTTACAACTCGTTTTTATGGGAGCTGGCGGCAAAATCGCAGAATGGCTTCAGGCCCTGTTCTGGTTCCGGGGGGCAGGCTGAGCCTGTGGTTAATTCTTCTTTCTGATGGGAAAATAGAGTGACCTGTGCCTGTCCCAACACAAAGAGCTAGTCTCTCGTTGGTTCCACGTCTTCCCGTTTATCCTCAGGACAAATTGCAACCTGTACGGAACAGGAGGTTAAAGGTGCTGATGCTCCAAGTAGGGAGCTTGCTAGTAAAGCGGCTGGAATGGCGAACCCGGGCACAAGGCGATGAGAAATGAGGTGCGTTTTAGAAACCTTTCCCCATCACACGGTGTACCATCTTCTGGGTTTCTCATGCATGTTTTTGATGTAGGAAGATGCCCTTGAACCTGGAGATTTGGGACCCATGCGATGGGTATCATGCAGTATTACTTTAAAGGGTCTGCGTTTGCTCACCCAACCTCACCAAACCTCTCAGCCCCAAGAGTGTCCACCCTTATGTCTCATCCAGCTGTGGGTCTAGATATGGTCAATCCAGGTTGCATCACAGCCCCTGAACGCATTGTGTAAGAATTCCTCTCTCGTTCACTGTCTTTGTTTCATGGGTTTTTCAAAGTAATTTATTTTCATAATGGGATTTAGCTGCTTTTCACTGCTGTGTTTATGCCGCTTTACACCCACTTGACACACTAACAGAGAGATATCAATACATAGGCTTTACGATTATTACTAGTCAGATATATTCTTGTGCGGTGAATAGGGCGTGTTGAGTCCAGTTCTCTGAGCAAGGAGTAGGTCTTGTCTATTACATATTGGGTTTATGGAACGGTATCTGAGCTAATTTGAAACCCTTGTTTTATGTATCACCCCACCTCACCTTTCCCGTTAAGCAGCCATAGTGTGTTTTCTGCATGTGTGACTCTGTTCTGTTTTGTAATTCAGTTCAAGTGTAACGGTTTTTACATTCCCTCTATCAGTGATACCTTATGAGAAGTGTCCTTTTCTGTGTGACTTATTTCACTTAGAATCGTCGTACCTTAATCCACTCATCATGCTGCTACTAGCCTTATGACATTGATTTCATGGCTGAGTGATATTCCATTGTACATAAGGACCACAACTTCTTTATCCATTTTTCTCTTTCCTGGGATATTGAAGGTGGAATGAAGTGGAGGTCCTTGTCAACAGAGCAGCCCTCAACTTTGGGGTGCTTGTGTCTTGCTGATTTTTAATTTTCCCAATTTATACCCCCATGAGTGGAAGTGCCCTATGCTCTCTAAGCTGTGTTTTTCAGATGTTTCAGGACTCACCGGACACTTCTCCAGAGTGGCTCTTGGCAATTTACATACCGCCCATCAGTGTAGCAAGGCTCCCATTTCTCCATGGCCTGTCCTGCATTTCTGGTTTTGACACTTTTTTCAGCATGGCCCTTTTGACCGATGGGAAGCGAGACTTGTTTGTAGCGCTGATTTGCCTTTCCAGGTTGCTTGGTTGGCCAAAAAGGGCGTATGCGTTTTTTCCTGAATATATTCAGGAAAAAACGCATACGCCCTTTTTGGCCAAGGGCATCATTGTCAACGTTTTGCCACTTTTCATGTGCTTTAAATGCGATTCGAATCTACTTCCTGAAATCTGTTTCCTGCAATTCTGCCTTGATTTCAAATCCTCTTCGTTGCCTTCCCTCAATATATTTGTGGACGAGAGTTATCATTTATAACTGCAGGTTTGTGAATTGCAGTGCCCTGAACCTCCATTTTACAACTCGTTTTTATGGGAGCTGGCCGCAAAATCACAGAATGGATTCAGGCCCTGTTCTGGTTCCGGTTGGCAGGCTGAGCCTGTGGTTAATTCTTCTTTCTGATGGGAAAATAGAGTGACCTGTGCCTGTCCCAACACCAAGAGCTAGTCTCTCGTTGGTTCCACGTCTTCCCGTTTATCCTCAGGACAAATTGCAACCTGTACGGAACAGGAGGTTAAAGGTGCTGATGCTCCAAGTAGGGAGCTTGCTAGTAAAGCGGCTGGAATGGCGAACCCGGGCACAAGGCGATGAGAAATGAGGTGCGTTTTAGAAACCTTTCCCCATCACACGGTGTACCATCTTCTGGGTTTCTCATGCATGTTTTTGATGTAGGAAGATGCCCTTGAACCTGGAGATTTGGGACCCATGCGATGGGTATCATGCAGTATTACTTTAAAGGGTCTGCGTTTGCTCACCCAACCTCACCAAACCTCTCAGCCCCAAGAGTGTCCACCCTTATGTCTCATCCAGCTGTGGGTCTAGATATGGTCAATCCAGGTTGCATCACAGCCCCTGAACGCATTGTGTAAGAATTCCTCTCTCGTTCACTGTCTTTGTTTCATGGGTTTTTCAAAGTAATTTATTTTCATAATGGGATTTAGCTGCTTTTCACTGCTGTGTTTATGCCGCTTTACACCCACTTGACACACTAACAGAGAGATATCAATACATAGGCTTTACGATTATTACTAGTCAGATATATTCTTGTGCGGTGAATAGGGCGTGTTGAGTCCAGTTCTCTGAGCAAGGAGTAGGTCTTGTCTATTACATATTGGGTTTATGGAACGGTATCTGAGCTAATTTGAAACCCTTGTTTTATGTATCACCCCACCTCACCTTTCCCGTTAAGCAGCCATAGTGTGTTTTCTGCATGTGTGACTCTGTTCTGTTTTGTAATTCAGTTCAAGTGTAACGGTTTTTACATTCCCTCTATCAGTGATACCTTATGAGAAGTGTCCTTTTCTGTGTGACTTATTTCACTTAGAATCGTCGTACCTTAATCCACTCATCATGCTGCTACTAGCCTTATGACATTGATTTCATGGCTGAGTGATATTCCATTGTACATAAGGACCACAACTTCTTTATCCATTTTTCTCTTTCCTGGGATATTGAAGGTGGAATGAAGTGGAGGTCCTTGTCAACAGAGCAGCCCTCAACTTTGGGGTGCTTGTGTCTTGCTGATTTTTAATTTTCCCAATTTATACCCCCATGAGTGGAAGTGCCCTATGCTCTCTAAGCTGTGTTTTTCAGATGTTTCAGGACTCACCGGACACTTCTCCAGAGTGGCTCTTGGCAATTTACATACCGCCCATCAGTGTAGCAAGGCTCCCATTTCTCCATGGCCTGTCCTGCATTTCTGGTTTTGACACTTTTTTCAGCATGGCCCTTTTGACCGATGGGAAGCGAGACTTGTTTGTAGCGCTGATTTGCCTTTCCAGGTTGCTTGGTTGGCCAAAAAGGGCGTATGCGTTTTTTCCTGAATATATTCAGGAAAAAACGCATACGCCCTTTTTGGCCAAGGGCATCATTGTCAACGTTTTGCCACTTTTCATGTGCTTTAAATGCGATTCGAATCTACTTCCTGAAATCTGTTTCCTGCAATTCTGCCTTGATTTCAAATCCTCTTCGTTGCCTTCCCTCAATATATTTGTGGACGAGAGTTATCATTTATAACTGCAGGTTTGTGAATTGCAGTGCCCTGAACCTCCATTTTACAACTCGTTTTTATGGGAGCTGGCCGCAAAATCACAGAATGGATTCAGGCCCTGTTCTGGTTCCGGTTGGCAGGCTGAGCCTGTGGTTAATTCTTCTTTCTGATGGGAAAATAGAGTGACCTGTGCCTGTCCCAACACCAAGAGCTAGTCTCTCGTTGGTTCCACGTCTTCCCGTTTATCCTCAGGACAAATTGCAACCTGTACGGAACAGGAGGTTAAAGGTGCTGATGCTCCAAGTAGGGAGCTTGCTAGTAAAGCGGCTGGAATGGCGAACCCGGGCACAAGGAGATGAGAAATGAGGTGCGTTTTAGAAACCTTTCCCCATCACACGGTGTACCATCTTCTGGGTTTCTCATGCATGTTTTTGATGTAGGAAGATGCCCTTGAACCTGGAGATTTGGGACCCATGCGATGGGTACCATGCAGTATTACTTTAAAGGGTCTGCGTTTGCTCACCCAACCTCACCAAACCTCTCAGCCCCAAGAGTGTCCACCCTTATGTCTCATCCAGCTGTGGGTCTAGATATGGTCAATCCAGGTTGCATCACAGCCCCTGAACGCATTGTGTAAGAATTCCTCTCTCGTTCACTGTCTTTGTTTCATGGGTTTTTCAAAGTAATTTATTTTCATAATGGGATTTAGCTGCTTTTCACTGCTGTGTTTATGCCGCTTTACACCCACTTGACACACTAACAGAGAGATATCAATACATAGGCTTTACGATTATTACTAGTCAGATATATTCTTGTGCGGTGAATAGGGCGTGTTGAGTCCAGTTCTCTGAGCAAGGAGTAGGTCTTGTCTATTACATATTGGGTTTATGGAACGGTATCTGAGCTAATTTGAAACCCTTGTTTTATGTATCACCCCACCTCACCTTTCCCGTTAAGCAGCCATAGTGTGTTTTCTGCATGTGTGACTCTGTTCTGTTTTGTAATTCAGTCCAAGTGTAACGGTTTTTACATTCCCTCTATCAGTGATACCTTATGAGAAGTGTCCTTTTCTGTGTGACTTATTTCACTTAGAATCGTCGTACCTTAATCCACTCATCATGCTGCTACTAGCCTTATGACATTGATTTCATGGCTGAGTGATATTCCATTGTACATAAGGACCACAACTTCTTTACCCATTTTTCTCTTTCCTGGGATATTTAAGGTGGAATGAAGTGGAGGTCCTTGTCAACAGAGCAGCCCTCAACTTTGGGGTGCTTGTGTCTTGCTGATTTTTCATTTTCCCAATTCATACCCCCATGAGTGGAAGTGCCCTATGCTCTCTAAGCTGTGTTTTTCAGATGTTTCAGGACTCACCGTACACTTCTCCAGAGTGGCTGTTGGCAATTTACATCCCGCCCATCAGTGTAGCAAGGCTCCCATTTCTCCATGGCCTGTCCTGCATTTCTGGTTTTGACACTTTTTTCAGCATGGCCCTTTTGACCGATGGGAAGCGAGACTTGTTTGTAGCGCTCATTTGCCTTTCCAGGTTGCTTGGTTGGCCAAAAAGGGCGTATGCGTTTTTTCCTGAATATATTCAGGAAAAAACGCATACGCCCTTTTTGGCCAAGGGCATCATTGTCAACGTTTTGCCGCTTTTCATGTGCTTTAAATGCGATTCGAATCTACCTCCTGAAATCTCTTTCCTGCAATTCTGCCTTGATTTCAAATCCTCTTCTTTGCCTTCCCTCAATATATTTGTGGACGAGAGTTATCATTTATAACTCTGCAGGTTTGTGAATTGCAGTGCCCTGAACCTCCATTTTACAACTCGTTTTTATGGGAGCTGGCCGCAAAATCGCAGAATGGCTTCAGGCCCTGTTTTGGTTCCGGGGGGCAGGCTGAGCCTGTGGTTAATTCTTCTTTCTGATGGTAAAATAGAGTGACCTGTGCCTGTCCCAACACCAAGAGCTAGTCTCTCGTTGGTTCCACGTCTTCCCGTTTATCCTCAGGACAAATTGCAACCTGTACGGAACAGGAGGTTAAAGGTGCTGATGCTCCAAGTAGGGAGCTTGCTAGTAAAGCGGCTGGAATGGCGAACCCGGGCACAAGGCGATGAGAAATGAGGTGCGTTTTAGAAACCTTTCCCCATCACACTGTGTACCATCTTCTGGGTTTTTCATGCATGTTTTTGATGTAGGAAGATGCCCTTGAAGCTGGAGATTTGGGACCCATGCGATGGGTACCATGCAGTATTACTTTAAAGGGTCTGCGTTTGCTCACCCAACCTCACCAAACCTCTCAGCCCCAAGAGTGTCCACCCTTATGTCTCATCCAGCTGTGGGTCTAGATATGGTCAATCCAGGTTGCATCACAGCCCCTGAACGCATTGTGTAAGAATTCCTCTCTCGTTCACTGTCTTTGTTTCATGGGTTTTTCAAAGTAATTTATTTTCATAATGGGATTTAGCTGCTTTTCACTGCTGTGTTTATGCCGCTTTACACCCACTTGACACACTAACAGAGAGATATCAATACATAGGCTTTACGATTATTACTAGTCAGATATATTCTTGTGCGGTGAATAGGGCGTGTTGAGTCCAGTTCTCTGAGCAAGGAGTAGGTCTTGTCTATTACATATTGGGTTTATGGAACGGTATCTGAGCTAATTTGATACCCTTGTTTTATGTATCACCCCACCTCACCTTTCCCGTTAAGCAGCCATAGTGTGTTTTCTGCATGTGTGACTCTGTTCTGTTCTGTAATTCAGTTCAAGTGTAACGGTTTTTACATTCCCTCTATCAGTGATACCTTATGAGAAGTGTCCTTTTCTGTGTGACTTATTTCACTTAGAATCGTCGTACCTAAATCCACTCATCATGCTGCTACTAGCCTTATGACATTGATTTCATGGCTGAGTGATATTCCATTGTACATAAGGACCACAACTTCTTTACCCATTTTTCTCTTTCCTGGGATATTGAAGGTGGAATGAAGTGGAGGTCCTGGTCAACAGAGCAGCCCTAAACTTTGGGGTGCTTGTGTCTTGCTGATTTTTCATTTTCCCAATTCATACCCCCATGAGTGGAAGTGCCCTATGCTCTCTAAGCTGTGTTTTTCAGATGTTTCAGGACTCACCGGACACTTCTCCAGAGTGGCTGTTGGCAATTTACATCCCGCCCATCAGTGTAGCAAGGCTCCCATTTCTCCATGGCCTGTCCTGCATTTCTGGTTTTGACACTTTTTTCAGCATGGCCCTTTTGACCGATGGGAAGCGAGACTTGTTTGTAGCGCTGATTTGCCTTTCCAGGTTGCTTGGTTGGCCAAAAAGGGCGTATGCGTTTTTTCCTGAATATATTCAGGAAAAAACGCATACGCCCTTTTTGGCCAAGGGCATCATTGTCAACGTTTTGCCGCTTTTCATGTGCTTTAAAGGCGATTCGAATCTACCTCCTGAAATCTCTTTCCTGCAATTCTGCCTTGATTTCAAATCCTCTTCTTTGCCTTCCCTCAATATATTTGTGGACGAGAGTTATCATTTATAACTCTGCAGGTTTGTGAATTGCAGTGCCCTGAACCTCCATTTTACAACTCGTTTTTATGGGAGCTGGCGGCAAAATCGCAGAATGGCTTCAGGCCCTGTTCTGGTTCCGGGGGGCAGGCTGAGCCTGTGGTTAATTCTTCTTTCTGATGGGAAAATAGAGTGACCTGTGCCTGTCCCAACACCAAGAGCTAGTCTCTCGTTGGTTCCACGTCTTCCCATTTATCCTCAGGACAAATTGCAACCTGTACGGAACAGGAGGTTAAAGGTGCTGATGCTCCAAGTAGGGAGCTTGCTAGTAAAGCGGCTGGAATGGCGGACCCGGGCACAAGGCGATGAGAAATGAGGTGCGTTTTAGAAACCTTTCCCCATCACACGGTGTACCATCTTCTGGGTTTCTCATGCATGTTTTTGATGTAGGAAGATGCCCTTGAACCTGGAGATTTGGGACCCATGCGATGGGTATCATGCAGTATTACTTTAAAGGGTCTGCGTTTGCTCACCCAACCTCACCAAACCTCTCAGCCCCAAGAGTGTCCACCCTTATGTCTGATCCAGCTGTGAGTCTAGATATGGTCAATCCAGGTTGCATCACAGCCCCTGAATGCATTGTGTAAGAATTTCTCTCTCTTTCACTGTCTTTTTTTCATGGGTGTTTCAAAGTAATTTATTTTTATAATGCGGTTTAGCTGCTTTTCACTGCTGTGCTTATGCCGCTTTACACCCACTTGACACACTAACAGAGAGATATCAATACATAGGCTTTACGATTATTACTAGTCAGATATATTCTTGTGCGGTGAATAGGGCGTGTTGAGTCCAGTTCTCTGAGCAAGGAGTAGGTCTTGTCTATTACATATTGGGTTTATGGAACGGTATCTGAGCTAATTTGAAACCCTTGTTTTATGTATCACCCCACCTCACCTTTCCCGTTAAGCAGCCATAGTGTGTTTTCTGCATGTGTGACTCTGTTCTGTTTTGTAATTCAGTTCAAGTGTAACGGTTTTTACATTCCCTCTATCAGTGATACCTTATGAGAAGTGTCCTTTTCTGTGTGACTTATTTCACTTAGAATCGTCGTACCTTAATCCACTCATCATGCTGCTACTAGCCTTATGACATTGATTTCATGGCTGAGTGATATTCCATTGTACATAAGGACCACAACTTCTTTATCCATTTTTCTCTTTCCTGGGATATTGAAGGTGGAATGAAGTGGAGGTCCTTGTCAACAGAGCAGCCCTAAACTTTGGGGTGCTTGTGTCTTGCTGATTTTAAATTTTCCCAATTTATACCCCCATGAGTGGAAGTGCCCTATGCTCTCTAAGCTGTGTTTTTCAGATGTTTCAGGACTCACCGGACACTTCTCCAGAGTGGCTCTTGGCAATTTACATCCCGCCCATCAGTGTAGCAAGGCTCCCATTTCTCCATGGCCTGTCCTGCATTTCTGGTTTTGACACTTTTTTCAGCATGGCCCTTTTGACCGATGGGAAGCGAGACTTGTTTGTAGCGCTGATTTGCCTTTCCAGGTTGCTTGGTTGGCCAAAAAGGGCGTATGCTTTTTTTCCTGAATATATTCAGGAAAAAACGCATACGCCCTTTTTGGCCAAGGGCATCATTGTCAACGTTTTGCCACTTTTCATGTGCTTTAAATGCGATTCGAATCTACTTCCTGAAATCTGTTTCCTGCAATTCTGCCTTGATTTCAAATCCTCTTCGTTGCCTTCCCTCAATATATTTGTGGACGAGAGTTATCATTTATAACTGCAGGTTTGTGAATTGCAGTGCCCTGAACCTCCATTTTACAACTCGTTTTTATGGGAGCTGGCCGCAAAATCACAAAATGGATTCAGGCCCTGTTCTGGTTCCGGGGGGCAGGCTGAGCCTGTGGTTAATTCTTCTTTCTGATGGGAAAATAGAGTGACCTGTGCCTGTCCCAACACCAAGAGCTAGTCTCTCGTTGGTTCCACGTCTTCCCGTTTATCCTCAGGACAAATTGCAACCTGTACGGAACAGGAGGTTAAAGGTGCTGATGCTCCAAGTAGGGAGCTTGCTAGTAAAGCGGCTGGAATGGCGAACCCGGGCACAAGGAGATGAGAAATGAGGTGCGTTTTAGAAACCTTTCCCCATCACACGGTGTACCATCTTCTGGGTTTCTCATGCATGTTTTTGATGTAGGAAGATGCCCTTGAACCTGGAGATTTGGGACCCATGCGATGGGTATCATGCAGTATTACTTTAAAGGGTCTGCGTTTGCTCACCCAACCTCACCAAACCTCTCAGCCCCAAGAGTGTCCACCCTTATGTCTGATCCAGCTGTGAGTCTAGATATGGTCAATCCAGGTTGCATCACAGCCCCTGAACGCATTGTGTAAGAATTTCTCTCTCTTTCACTGTCTTTTTTTCATGGGTGTTTCAAAGTAATTTATTTTTATAATGGGGTTTAGCTGCTTTTCACTGCTGTGTTTATGCCGCTTTACACCCACTTGACACACTAACAGAGAGATATCAATACATAGGTTTTACGATTATTATTAGTCAGATATATTCTTGTGCGGTGAATAGGGCGTGTTGAGTCCAGTTCTCTGAGCAAGGAGTAGGTCTTGTCTATTACATATTGGGTTTATGGAATGGTATCTGAGCTAATTTGATACCCTTGTTTTATGTATCACCCCACCTCACCTTTCCCGTTAAGCAGCCATAGTGTGTTTTCTGCATGTGTGACTCTGTTCTGTTTTGTAATTCAGTTCAAGTGTAACGGTTTTTACATTCCCTCTATCAGTGATACCTTATGAGAAGTGTCCTTTTCTGTGTGACTTATTTCACTTAGAATCGTCGTACCTAAATCCACTCATCATGCTGCTACTAGCCTTATGACATTGATTTCATGGCTGAGTGATATTCCATTGTACATAAGGACCACAACTTCTTTACCCATGTTTCTCTTTCCTGGGATATTTAAGGTGGAATGAAGTGGAGGTCCTTGTCAACAGAGCAGCCCTAAACTTTGGGGTGCTTGTGTCTTGCTGATTTTTCATTTTCCCAATTCATACCCCCATGAGTGGAAGTGCCCTATGCTCTCTAAGCTGTGTTTTTCAGATGTTTCAGGACTCACCGTACACTTCTCCAGAGTGGCTGTTGGCAATTTACATCCCGCCCATCAGTGTAGCAAGGCTCCCATTTCTCCATGGCCTGTCCTGCATTTCTGGTTTTGACACTTTTTTCAGCATGGCCCTTTTGACCGATGGGAAGCGAGACTTCTTTGTAGCGCTGATTTGCCTTTCCAGGTTGCTTGGTTGGCCAAAAAGGGCGTATGCGTTTTTTCCTGAATATATTCAGGAAAAAACGCATACGCCCTTTTTGGCCAAGGGCATCATTGTCAACGTTTTGCCGCTTTTCATGTGCTTTAAATGCGATTCGAATCTACCTCCTGAAATCTCTTTCCTGCAATTCTGCCTTGATTTCAAATCCTCTTCTTTGCCTTCCCTCAATATATTTGTGGACGAGAGTTATCATTTATAACTCTGCAGGTTTGTGAATTGCAGTGCCCTGAACCTCCATTTTACAACTCGTTTTTATGGGAGCTGGCGGCAAAATCGCAGAATGGCTTCAGGCCCTGTTCTGGTTCCAGGGGGCAGGCTGAGCCTGTGGTTAATTCTTCTTTCTGATGGGAAAATAGAGTGACCTGTGCCTGTCCCAACACCAAGAGCTAGTCTCTCGTTGGTTCCACGTCTTCCCGTTTATCCTCAGGACAAATTGCAACCTGTACGGAACAGGAGGTTAAAGGTGCTGATGCTCCAAGTAGGGAGCTTGCTAGTAAAGCGGCTGGAATGGCGAACCCGGGCACAAGGCGATGAGAAATGAGGTGCGTTTTAGAAACCTTTCCCCATCACACTGTGTAACATCTTCTGGGTTTCTCATGCATGTTTTTGATGTAGGAAGATGCCCTTGAAGCTGGAGATTTGGGACCCATGCGATGGGTACCATGCAGTATTACTTTAAAGGGTCTGCGTTTGCTCACCCAACCTCACCAAACCTCTCAGCCCCAAGAGTGTCCACCCTTATGTCTGATCCAGCTGTGAGTCTAGATATGGTCAATCCAGGTTGCATCACAGCCCCTGAATGCATTGTGTAAGAATTTCTCTCTCTTTCACTGTCTTTGTTTCATGGGTGTTTCAAAGTAATTTATTTTTATAATGGGGTTTAGCTCCTTTTCACTGCTGTGTTTATGCCGCTTTACACCCACTTGACACACTAACAGAGAGATATCAATACATAGGCTTTACGATTATTACTAGTCAGATATATTCTTGTGCGGTGAATAGGGCGTGTTGAGTCCAGTTCTCTGAGCAAGGAGTAGGTCTTGTCTACTACATATTGGGTTTATGGAACGGTATCTGAGCTAATTTGATACCCTTGTTTTATGTATCACCCCACCTCACCTTTCCCGTTAAGCAGCCATAGTGTGTTTTCTGCATGTGTGACTCTGTTCTGTTTTGTAATTCAGTTCAAGTGTAACGGTTTTTACATTCCCTCTATAAGTGATACCTTATGAGAAGTGTCCTTTTCTGTGTGACTTATTTCACTTAGAATCGTCGTACCTAAATCCACTCATCATGCTGCTACTAACCTTATGACATTGATTTCATGGCTGAGTGATATTCCATTGTACATAAGGACCACAACTTCTTTATCCATTTTTCTCTTTCCTGGGATATTGAAGGTGGAATGAAGTGGAGGTCCTTGTCAACAGAGCAGCCCTCAACTTTGGGGTGCTTGTGTCTTGCTGATTTTTCATTTTCCCAATTTATACCCCCATGAGTGGAAGTGCCCTATGCTCTCTAAGCTGTGTTTTTCAGATGTTTCAGGACACACCGTACACTTCTCCAGAGTGGCTGTTGGCAATTTACATCCCGCCCATCAGTGTAGCAAGGCTCCCATTTCTCCATGGCCTGTCCTGCATTTCTGGTTTTGACACTTTTTTCAGCATGGCCCTTTTGACCGATGGGAAGCGAGACTTCTCTGTAGCGCTGATTTGCCTTTCCAGGTTGCTTGGTTGGCCAAAAAGGGCGTATGCGATTTTTCCTGAATATATTCAGGAAAAAACGCATACGCCCTTTTTGGCCAAGGGCATCATTGTTCAACGTTTTGCCGCTTTTCATGTGCTTTAAAGGCGATTCGTATCTACCTCCTGAAATCTGTTTCGTGCAATTCTGCCTTGATTTCAAATCCTCTTCTTTGCCTTCCCTCAAAATATTTGTGGACGAGAGTTATCATTTATAACTCTGCAGGTTTGTGAATTGCAGTGCCCTGAACCTCCATTTTACAACTCGCTTTTTTGGGAGCTGGCCGCAAAAGCGCAGGATGGCTTCAGGCCCTGTTCTGGTTCTGGGGGGCAGGCTGAGCCTGTGGTTAATTCTTCTTCTTGATGGGAAAATAGAGTGACCTGTGCCTGTCCCAACACCAAGAGCTAGTCTCTCGTTGGTTCCCCGTCTTCCCGTTCATCCTCAGGACAAATTGCAACCTGTACGGAACAGGAGGTTAAAGGTGCTGATGCTCCAAGTAGGGAGTTTGCTAGTAAAGCGGCTGGAATGGCGAACCCGGGCACAAGGCGATGAGAAATGAGGTGCGTTTTAGAAACCTTTCCCCATCACACGGTGTACCATCTTCTGGGTTTCTCATGCATGTTTTTGATGTAGGAAGATGCCCTTGAACCTGGAGATTTGGGACCCATGCGATGGGTACCATGCAGTATTACTTTAAAGGGTCTGCGTTTGCTCACCCAACCTCACCAAACCTCTCAGCCCCAAGAGTGTCCACCCTTATGTCTCATCCAGCTGTGCGTCTAGATATGGTCAATCCAGGTTGCATCACAGCCCCTGAACGCATTGTGTAAGAATTTCTCTCTCTTTCACTGTCTTTGTTTCATGGGTGTTTCAAAGTAATTTATTTTTATAATGGGGTTTAGCTGCTTTTCACTGCTGTGTTTATGCCGCTTTACACCCACTTGACACACTAACAGAGAGATATCAATACATAGGTTTTACGATTATTATTAGTCAGATATATTCTTGTGCGGTGAATAGGGCGTGTTGAGTCCAGTTCTCTGAGCAAGGAGTAGGTCTTGTCTATTACATATTGGGTTTATGGAACGGTATCTGAGCTAATTTGATACCCTTGTTTTATGTATCACCCCACCTCACCTTTCCCGTTAAGCAGCCATAGTGTGTTTTCTGCATGTGTGACTCTGTTCTGTTTTGTAATTCAGTTCAAGTGTAACGGTTTTTACATTCCCTCTATCAGTGATACCTTATGAGAAGTGTCCTTTTCTGTGTGACTTATTTCACTTAGAATCGTCGTACCTAAATCCACTCATCATGCTGCTACTAGCCTTATGACATTGATTTCATGGCTGAGTGATATTCCATTGTACATAAGGACCACAACTTCTTTACCCATTTTTCTCTTTCCTGGGATATTGAAGGTGGAATGAAGTGGAGGTCCTGGTCAACAGAGCAGCCCTAAACTTTGGGGTGCTTGTGTCTTGCTGATTTTTCATTTTCCCAATTCATACCCCCATGAGTGGAAGTGCCCTATGCTCTCTAAGCTGTGTTTTTCAGATGTTTCAGGACTCACCGGACACTTCTCCAGAGTGGCTGTTGGCAATTTACATCCCGCCCATCAGTGTAGCAAGGCTCCCATTTCTCCATGGCCTGTCCTGCATTTCTGGTTTTGACACTTTTTTCAGCATGGCCCTTTTGACCGATGGGAAGCGAGACTTGTTTGTAGCGCTGATTTGCCTTTCCAGGTTGCTTGGTTGGCCAAAAAGGGCGTATGCGTTTTTTCCTGAATATATTCAGGAAAAAACGCATACGCCCTTTTTGGCCAAGGGCATCATTGTCAACGTTTTGCCGCTTTTCATGTGCTTTAAAGGCGATTCGAATCTACCTCCTGAAATCTCTTTCCTGCAATTCTGCCTTGATTTCAAATCCTCTTCTTTGCCTTCCCTCAATATATTTGTGGACGAGAGTTATCATTTATAACTCTGCAGGTTTGTGAATTGCAGTGCCCTGAACCTCCATTTTACAACTCGTTTTTATGGGAGCTGGCGGCAAAATCGCAGAATGGCTTCAGGCCCTGTTCTGGTTCCGGGGGGCAGGCTGAGCCTGTGGTTAATTCTTCTTTCTGATGGGAAAATAGAGTGACCTGTGCCTGTCCCAACACCAAGAGCTAGTCTCTCGTTGGTTCCACGTCTTCCCGTTTATCCTCAGGACAAATTGCAACCTGTACGGAACAGGAGGTTAAAGGTGCTGATGCTCCAAGTAGGGAGCTTGCTAGTAAAGCGGCTGGAATGGCGAACCCGGGCACAAGGAGATGAGAAATGAGGTGCGTTTTAGAAACCTTTCCCCATCACACGGTGTACCATCTTCTGGGTTTCTCATGCATGTTTTTGATGTAGGAAGATGCCCTTGAACCTGGAGATTTGGGACCCATGCGATGGGTATCATGCAGTATTACTTTAAAGGGTCTGCGTTTGCTCACCCAACCTCACCAAACCTCTCAGCCCCAAGAGTGTCCACCCTTATGTCTGATCCAGCTGTGAGTCTAGATATGGTCAATCCAGGTTGCATCACAGCCCCTGAACGCATTGTGTAAGAATTTCTCTCTCTTTCACTGTCTTTGTTTCATGGGTGTTTCAAAGTAATTTATTTTTATAATGGGGTTTAGCTGCTTTTCACTGCTGTGTTTATGCCGCTTTACACCCACTTGACACACTAACAGAGAGATATCAATACATAGGTTTTACGATTATTATTAGTCAGATATATTCTTGTGCGGTGAATAGGGCGTGTTGAGTCCAGTTCTCTGAGCAAGGAGTAGGTCTTGTCTATTACATATTGGGTTTATGGAATGGTATCTGAGCTAATTTGATACCCTTGTTTTATGTATCACCCCACCTCACCTTTCCCGTTAAGCAGCCATAGTGTGTTTTCTGCATGTGTGACTCTGTTCTGTTTTGTAATTCAGTTCAAGTGTAACGGTTTTTACATTCCCTCTATCAGTGATACCTTATGAGAAGTGTCCTTTTCTGTGTGACTTATTTCACTTAGAATCGTCGTACCTAAATCCACTCATCATGCTGCTACTAGCCTTATGACATTGATTTCATGGCTGAGTGATATTCCATTGTACATAAGGACCACAACTTCTTTACCCATGTTTCTCTTTCCTGGGATATTTAAGGTGGAATGAAGTGGAGGTCCTTGTCAACAGAGCAGCCCTAAACTTTGGGGTGCTTGTGTCTTGCTGATTTTTCATTTTCCCAATTTATACCCCCATGAGTGGAAGTGCCCTATGCTCTCTAAGCTGTGTTTTTCAGATGTTTCAGGACTCACCGTACACTTCTCCAGAGTGGCTTTTGGCAATTTACATCCCGCCCATCAGTGTAGCAAGGCTCCCATTTCTCCATGGCCTGTCCTGCATTTCTGGTTTTGACACTTTTTTCAGCATGGCCCTTTTGACCGATGGGAAGCAAGACTTCTCTGTAGCGCTGATTTGCCTTTCCAGGTTGCTTGGTTGGCCAAAAAGGGCGTATGCGTTTTTTCCTGAATATATTCAGGAAAAAACGCATACGCCCTTTTTGGCCAAGGGCATCATTGTCAACGTTTTGCCGCTTTTCATGTGCTTTAAAGGCGATTCGTATCTACCTCCTGAAATCTGTTTCGTGCAATTCTGCCTTGATTTCAAATCCTCTTCTTTGCCTTCCCTCAATATATTTGTGGACGAGAGTTATCATTTATAACTCTGCAGGTTTGTGAATTGCAGTGCCCTGAACCTCCATTTTACAACTCGCTTTTTTGGGAGCTGGCCGCAAAAGCGCAGGATGGCTTCAGGCCCTGTTCTGGTTCTGGGGGGCAGGCTGAGCCTGTGGTTAATTCTTCTTCCTGATGGGAAAATAGAGTGACCTGTGCCTGTCCCAACACCAAGAGCTAGTCTCTCGTTGGTTCCCCGTCTTCCCGTTCATCCTCAGGACAAATTGCAACCTGTACGGAACAGGAGGTTAAAGGTGCTGATGCTCCAAGTAGGGAGATTGCTAGTAAAGCGGCTGGAATGGCGAACCCGGGCACAAGGCGATGAGAAATGAGGTGCGTTTTCGAAACCTTTCCCCATCACACGGTGTACCATCTTCTGGGTTTCTCATGCATGTTTTCGATGTAGGAAGATGCCCTTGAACCTGGAGATTTGGGACCCATGCGATGGGTACCACGCAGTATTACTTTAAAGGGTCTGCGTTTGCTCACCCAACCTCACCAAACCTCTCAGCCCCAAGAGTATCCACCCTTATGTCTCATCCAGCTGTGGGTCTAGATATGGTCAATCCAGGTTGCATCACAGCCCCTGAACGCATTGTGTAAGAATTCCTCTCTCGTTCACTGTCTTTGTTTCATGGGTTTTTCAAAGTAATTTATTTTCATAATGGGATTTAGCTGCTTTTCACTGCTGTGTTTATGCCACTTTACACCCACTTGACACACTAACAGAGAGATATCAATACATAGGCTTTACGATTATTACTAGTCAGATATAATCTTGTGCGGTGAATAGGGCGTGTTGAGTCCAGTTCTCTGAGCAAGGAGTAGGTCTTGTCTATTACATATTGGGTTTATGGAACGGTATCTGAGCTAATTTGATACCCTTGTTTTATGTATCACCCCACCTCACCTTTCCCGTTAAGCAGCCATAGTGTGTTTTCTGCATGTGTGACTCTGTTCTGTTTTGTAATTCAGTTCAAGTGTAACGGTTTTTACATTCCCTCTATAAGTGATACCTTATGAGAAGTGTCCTTTTCTGTGTGACTTATTTCACTTAGAATCGTCGTACCTAAATCCACTCATCATGCTGCTACTAGCCTTATGACATTGATTTCCTGGCTGAGTGATATTCCATTGTACATAAGGACCACAACTTCTTTACCCATTTTTCTCTTTCCTGGGATATTTAAGGTGGAATGAAGTGGAGGTCCTTGTCAACAGAGCAGCCCTCAACTTTGGGGTGCTTGTGTCTTGCTGATTTTTCATTTTCCCAATTCATACCCCCATGAGTGGAAGTGCCCTATGCTCTCTAAGCTGTGTTTTTCAGATGTTTCAGGACTCACCGTACACTTCTCCAGAGTGGCTGTTGGCAATTTACATCCCGCCCATCTGTGTAGCAAGGCTCCCATTTCTCCATGGCCTGTCCTGCATTTCTGGTTTTGACACTTTTTTCAGCATGGCCCTTTTGACCGATGGGAAGCGAGACTTGTTTGTAGCGCTGATTTGCCTTTCCAGGTTGCTTGGTTGGCCAAAAAGGGCGTATGCGTTTTTTCCTGAATATATTCAGGAAAAAACGCATACGCCCTTTTTGGCCAAGGGCATCATTGTCAACGTTTTGCCGCTTTTCATGTGCTTTAAAGGCGATTCGAATCTACCTCCTGAAATCTCTTTCCTGCAATTCTGCCTTGATTTCAAATCCTCTTCTTTGCCTTCCCTCAATATATTTGTGGACGAGAGTTATCATTTATAACTCTGCAGGTTTGTGAATTGCAGTGCCCTGAACCTCCATTTTACAACTCGTTTTTATGGGAGCTGGCGGCAAAATCGCAGAATGTCTTCAGGCCCTGTTCTGGTTCCGGGGGGCAGGCTGAGCCTGTGGTTAATTCTTCTTTCTGATGGGAAAATAGAGTGACCTGTGCCTGTCCCAACACCAAGAGCTAGTCTCTCGTTGGTTCCACGTCTTCCCGTTTATCCTCAGGACAAATTGCAACCTGTACGGAACAGGAGGTTAAAGGTGCTGATGCTCCAAGTAGGGAGCTTGCTAGTAAAGCGGCTGGAATGGCGAACCCGGGCACAAGGAGATGAGAAATGAGGTGCGTTTTAGAAACCTTTCCCCATCACACGGTGTACCATCTTCTGGGTTTCTCATGCATGTTTTTGATGTAGGAAGATGCCCTTGAACCTGGAGATTTGGGACCCATGCGATGGGTATCATGCAGTATTACTTTAAAGGGTCTGCGTTTGCTCACCCAACCTCACCAAACCTCTCAGGCCCAAGAGTGTCCACCCTTATGTCTCATCCAGCTGTGCGTCTAGATATGGTCAATCCAGGTTGCATCACAGCCCCTGAACGCATTGTGTAAGAATTTCTCTCTCTTTCACTGTCTTTGTTTCATGGGTGTTTCAAAGTAATTTATTTTTATAATGGGGTTTAGCTGCTTTTCACTGCTGTGTTTATGCCGCTTTACACCCACTTGACACACTAACAGAGAGATATCAATACATAGGTTTTACGATTATTATTAGTCAGATATATTCTTGTGCGGTGAATAGGGCGTGTTGAGTCCAGTTCTCTGAGCAAGGAGTAGGTCTTGTCTATTACATATTGGGTTTATGGAATGGTATCTGAGCTAATTTGATACCCTTGTTTTATGTATCACCCCACCTCACCTTTCCCGTTAAGCAGCCATAGTGTGTTTTCTGCATGTGTGACTCTGTTCTGTTTTGTAATTCAGTTCAAGTGTAACGGTTTTTACATTCCCTCTATCAGTGATACCTTATGAGAAGTGTCCTTTTCTGTGTGACTTATTTCACTTAGAATCGTCGTACCTAAATCCACTCATCATGCTGCTACTAGCCTTATGACATTGATTTCATGGCTGAGTGATATTCCATTGTACATAAGGACCACAACTTCTTTACCCATGTTTCTCTTTCCTGGGATATTTAAGGTGGAATGAAGTGGAGGTCCTTGTCAACAGAGCAGCCCTAAACTTTGGGGTGCTTGTGTCTTGCTGATTTTTCATTTTCCCAATTTATACCCCCATGAGTGGAAGTGCCCTATGCTCTCTAAGCTGTGTTTTTCAGATGTTTCAGGACTCACCGTACACTTCTCCAGAGTGGCTTTTGGCAATTTACATCCCGCCCATCAGTGTAGCAAGGCTCCCATTTCTCCATGGCCTGTCCTGCATTTCTGGTTTTGACACTTTTTTCAGCATGGCCCTTTTGACCGATGGGAAGCAAGACTTCTCTGTAGCGCTGATTTGCCTTTCCAGGTTGCTTGGTTGGCCAAAAAGGGCGTATGCGTTTTTTCCTGAATATATTCAGGAAAAAACGCATACGCCCTTTTTGGCCAAGGGCATCATTGTCAACGTTTTGCCGCTTTTCATGTGCTTTAAAGGCGATTCGTATCTACCTCCTGAAATCTGTTTCGTGCAATTCTGCCTTGATTTCAAATCCTCTTCTTTGCCTTCCCTCAATATATTTGTGGACGAGAGTTATCATTTATAACTCTGCAGGTTTGTGAATTGCAGTGCCCTGAACCTCCATTTTACAACTCGCTTTTTTGGGAGCTGGCCGCAAAAGCGCAGGATGGCTTCAGGCCCTGTTCTGGTTCTGGGGGGCAGGCTGAGCCTGTGGTTAATTCTTCTTCCTGATGGGAAAATAGAGTGACCTGTGCCTGTCCCAACACCAAGAGCTAGTCTCTCGTTGGTTCCCCGTCTTCCCGTTCATCCTCAGGACAAATTGCAACCTGTACGGAACAGGAGGTTAAAGGTGCTGATGCTCCAAGTAGGGAGATTGCTAGTAAAGCGGCTGGAATGGCGAACCCGGGCACAAGGCGATGAGAAATGAGGTGCGTTTTCGAAACCTTTCCCCATCACACGGTGTACCATCTTCTGGGTTTCTCATGCATGTTTTCGATGTAGGAAGATGCCCTTGAACCTGGAGATTTGGGACCCATGCGATGGGTACCACGCAGTATTACTTTAAAGGGTCTGCGTTTGCTCACCCAACCTCACCAAACCTCTCAGCCCCAAGAGTATCCACCCTTATGTCTCATCCAGCTGTGGGTCTAGATATGGTCAATCCAGGTTGCATCACAGCCCCTGAACGCATTGTGTAAGAATTCCTCTCTCGTTCACTGTCTTTGTTTCATGGGTTTTTCAAAGTAATTTATTTTCATAATGGGATTTAGCTGCTTTTCACTGCTGTGTTTATGCCACTTTACACCCACTTGACACACTAACAGAGAGATATCAATACATAGGCTTTACGATTATTACTAGTCAGATATAATCTTGTGCGGTGAATAGGGCGTGTTGAGTCCAGTTCTCTGAGCAAGGAGTAGGTCTTGTCTATTACATATTGGGTTTATGGAACGGTATCTGAGCTAATTTGATACCCTTGTTTTATGTATCACCCCACCTCACCTTTCCCGTTAAGCAGCCATAGTGTGTTTTCTGCATGTGTGACTCTGTTCTGTTTTGTAATTCAGTTCAAGTGTAACGGTTTTTACATTCCCTCTATAAGTGATACCTTATGAGAAGTGTCCTTTTCTGTGTGACTTATTTCACTTAGAATCGTCGTACCTAAATCCACTCATCATGCTGCTACTAGCCTTATGACATTGATTTCCTGGCTGAGTGATATTCCATTGTACATAAGGACCACAACTTCTTTACCCATTTTTCTCTTTCCTGGGATATTTAAGGTGGAATGAAGTGGAGGTCCTTGTCAACAGAGCAGCCCTCAACTTTGGGGTGCTTGTGTCTTGCTGATTTTTCATTTTCCCAATTCATACCCCCATGAGTGGAAGTGCCCTATGCTCTCTAAGCTGTGTTTTTCAGATGTTTCAGGACTCACCGTACACTTCTCCAGAGTGGCTGTTGGCAATTTACATCCCGCCCATCTGTGTAGCAAGGCTCCCATTTCTCCATGGCCTGTCCTGCATTTCTGGTTTTGACACTTTTTTCAGCATGGCCCTTTTGACCGATGGGAAGCGAGACTTGTTTGTAGCGCTGATTTGCCTTTCCAGGTTGCTTGGTTGGCCAAAAAGGGCGTATGCGTTTTTTCCTGAATATATTCAGGAAAAAACGCATACGCCCTTTTTGGCCAAGGGCATCATTGTCAACGTTTTGCCGCTTTTCATGTGCTTTAAAGGCGATTCGAATCTACCTCCTGAAATCTCTTTCCTGCAATTCTGCCTTGATTTCAAATCCTCTTCTTTGCCTTCCCTCAATATATTTGTGGACGAGAGTTATCATTTATAACTCTGCAGGTTTGTGAATTGCAGTGCCCTGAACCTCCATTTTACAACTCGTTTTTATGGGAGCTGGCGGCAAAATCGCAGAATGTCTTCAGGCCCTGTTCTGGTTCCGGGGGGCAGGCTGAGCCTGTGGTTAATTCTTCTTTCTGATGGGAAAATAGAGTGACCTGTGCCTGTCCCAACACCAAGAGCTAGTCTCTCGTTGGTTCCACGTCTTCCCGTTTATCCTCAGGACAAATTGCAACCTGTACGGAACAGGAGGTTAAAGGTGCTGATGCTCCAAGTAGGGAGCTTGCTAGTAAAGCGGCTGGAATGGCGAACCCGGGCACAAGGAGATGAGAAATGAGGTGCGTTTTAGAAACCTTTCCCCATCACACGGTGTACCATCTTCTGGGTTTCTCATGCATGTTTTTGATGTAGGAAGATGCCCTTGAACCTGGAGATTTGGGACCCATGCGATGGGTATCATGCAGTATTACTTTAAAGGGTCTGCGTTTGCTCACCCAACCTCACCAAACCTCTCAGGCCCAAGAGTGTCCACCCTTATGTCTCATCCAGCTGTGCGTCTAGATATGGTCAATCCAGGTTGCATCACAGCCCCTGAACGCATTGTGTAAGAATTTCTCTCTCTTTCACTGTCTTTGTTTCATGGGTGTTTCAAAGTAATTTATTTTTATAATGGGGTTTAGCTGCTTTTCACTGCTGTGTTTATGCCGCTTTACACCCACTTGACACACTAACAGAGAGATATCAATACATAGGTTTTACGATTATTATTAGTCAGATATATTCTTGTGCGGTGAATAGGGCGTGTTGAGTCCAGTTCTCTGAGCAAGGAGTAGGTCTTGTCTATTACATATTGGGTTTATGGAATGGTATCTGAGCTAATTTGAAACCCTTGTTTTATGTATCACCCCACCTCACCTTTCCCGTTAAGCAGCCATAGTGTGTTTTCTGCATGTGTGACTCTGTTCTGTTTTGTAATTCAGTTCAAGTGTAACGGTTTTTACATTCCCTCTATCAGTGATACCTTATGAGAAGTGTCCTTTTCTGTGTGACTTATTTCACTTAGAATCGTCGTACCTAAATCCACTCATCATGCTGCTACTAGCCTTATGACATTGATTTCATGGCTGAGTGATATTCCATTGTACATAAGGACCACAACTTCTTTACCCATTTTTCTCTTTCCTGGGATATTTAAGGTGGAATGAAGTGGAGGTCCTTGTCAACAGAGCAACCCTAAACTTTGGGGTGCTTGTGTCTTGCTGATTTTTCATTTTCCCAATTCATACCCCCATGACTGGAAGTGCCCTATGCTCTCTAAGCTGTGTTTTTTAGATGTTTCAGGACTCACCGTACACTTCTCCAGAGTGGCTGTTGGCAATTTACATCCCGCCCATCAGTGTAGCAAGGCTCCCATTTCTCCATGGCCTGTCCTGCATTTCTGGTTTTGACACTTTTTTCAGCATGGCCCTTTTGACCGATGGGAAGCGAGACTTGTTTGTAGCGCTGATTTGCCTTTCCAGGTTGCTTGGTTGGCCAAAAAGGGCGTATGCGTTTTTTCCTGAATATATTCAGGAAAAAACGCATACGCCCTTTTTGGCCAAGGGCATCATTGTCAACGTTTTGCCGCTTTTCATGTGCTTTAAATGCGATTCGAATCTACCTCCTGAAATCTCTTTCCTGCAATTCTGCCTTGATTTCAACTCCTCTTCTTTGCCTTCCCTCAATATATTTGTGGACGAGAGTTATCATTTATAACTCTGCAGGTTTGTGAATTGCAGTGCCCTGAACCTCCATTTTACAACTCGTTTTTATGGGAGCTGGCCGCAAAATCGCAGAATGGCTTCAGGCCCTGTTCTGGTTCCGGGGGGCAGGCTGAGCCTGTGGTTAATTCTTCTTTCTGATGGGAAAATAGAGTGACCTGTGCCTGTCCCAACACCAAGAGCTAGTCTCTTGTTGGTTCCACGTCTTCCCGTTTATCCTCAGGACAAATTTCAACCTGTACGGAACAGGAGGTTAAAGGTGCTGATGCTCCAAGTAGGGAGCTTGCTAGTAAAGCGGCTGGAATGGCGAACCCGGGCACAAGGCGATGAGAAATGAGGTGCGTTTTAGAAACCTTTCCCCATCACACGGTGTACCATCTTCTGGGTTTCTCATGCATGTTTTTGATGTAGGAAGATGCCCTTGAACCTGGAGATTTGGGACCCATGCGATGGGTATCATGCAGTATTACTTTAAAGGGTCTGCGTTTGCTCACCCAACCTCACCAAACCTCTCAGGCCCAAGAGTGTCCACCCTTATGTCTCATCCAGCTGTGCGTCTAGATATGGTCAATCCAGGTTGCATCACAGCCCCTGAAGGCATAGTGTAAGAATTTCTCTCTCTTTCACTGTCTTTGTTTCATGGGTGTTTCAAAGTAATTTATTTTTATAATGGGGTTTAGCTGCTTTTCACTGCTGTGTTTATGCTGCTTTACACCCACTTGACACACTAACAGAGAGATATCAATACATAGGTTTTACGATTATTATTAGTCAGATATATTCTTGTGCGGTGAATAGGGCGTGTTGAGTCCAGTTCTCTGAGCAAGGAGTAGGTCTTGTCTATTACATATTGGGTTTATGGAACGGTATCTGAGCTAATTTGATACCCTTGTTTTATGTATCACCCCACCTCACCTTTCCCGTTAAGCAGCCATAGTCTGTTTTCTGCATGTGTGACTCTGTTCTGTTTTGTAATTCAGTTCAAGTGTAACGGTTTTTACATTCCCTCTATCAGTGATACCTTATGAGAAGTGTCCTTTTCTGTGTGACTTATTTCACTTAGAATCGTCGTACCTAAATCCACTCATCATGCTGCTACTAGCCTTATGACATTGATTTCATGGCTGAGTGATATTCCATTGTACATAAGGACCACAACTTCTTTACCCATTTTTCTCTTTCCTGGGATATTTAAGGTGGAATGAAGTGGAGGTCCTTGTCAACGTAGCAGTTCTCAACTTTGGGGTGCTTGTGTCTTGCTGATTTTTAATTTTCCCAATTTATACCCCCATGAGTGGAAGTGCCCTATGCTCTCTAAGCTGTGTTTTTCAGATGTTTCAGGACTCACCGTACACTTCTCCAGAGTGGCTGTTGGCAATTTACATCCTGCCCATCAGTGTAGCAAGGCTCCCATTTCTCCATGGCCTGTCCTGCATTTCTGGTTTTGACACTTTTTTCAGCATGGCCCTTTTGACCGATGGGAAGCGAGTCTTCTCTGTAGCGCTGATTTGCCTTTCCAGGTTGCTTGGTTGGCCAAAAAGGGCGTATGCGTTTTTTCCTGAATATATTCAGGAAAAAACGCATACGCCCTTTTTGGCCAAGGGCATCATTGTCAACGTTTTGCCGCTTTTCATGTGCTTTAAAGGCGATTCGAATCTACCTCCTGAAATCTCTTTCCTGCAATTCTGCCTTGATTTCAAATCCTCTTCGTTGCCTTCCCTCAATATATTTGTGGACGAGAGTTATCATTTATAACTCTGCAGGTTTGTGAATTGCAGTGCCCTGAACCTCCATTTTACAACTCGTTTTTATGGGAGCTGGCGGCAAAATCGCAGAATGGCTTCAGGCCCTGTTCTGGTTCCGGGGGGCAGGCTGAGCCTGTGGTTAATTCTTCTTTCTGATGGTAAAATAGAGTGACCTGTGCCTGTCCCAACACCAAGAGCTAGTCTCTCGTTGGTTCCACGTCTTCCCGTTTATCCTCAGGACAAATTGCAACCTGTACGGAACAGGAGGTTAAAGGTGCTGATGCTCCAAGTAGGGAGCTTGCTAGTAAAGCGGCTGGAATGGCGAACCCGGGCACAAGGCGATGAGAAATGAGGTGCGTTTTAGAAACCTTTCCCCATCACACGGTGTACCATCTTCTGGGTTTCTCATGCATGTTTTTGATGTAGGAAGATGCCCTTGAACCTGGAGATTTGGGACCCATGCGATGGGTATCATGCAGTATTACTTTAAAGGGTCTGCGTTTGCTCACCCAACCTCACCAAACCTCTCAGCCCCAAGAGTGTCCACCCTTATGTCTCATCCAGCTGTGGGTCTAGATATGGTCAATCCAGGTTGCATCACAGCCCCTGAACGCATTGTGTAAGAATTCCTCTCTCGTTCACTGTCTTTGTTTCATGGGTTTTTCAAAGTAATTTATTTTCATAATGGGATTTAGCTGCTTTTCACTGCTGTGTTTATGCCGCTTTACACCCACTTGACACACTAACAGAGAGATATCAATACATAGGCTTTACGATTATTACTAGTCAGATATATTCTTGTGCGGTGAATAGGGCGTGTTGAGTCCAGTTCTCTGAGCAAGGAGTAGGTCTTGTCTATTACATATTGGGTTTATGGAACGGTATCTGAGCTAATTTGAAACCCTTGTTTTATGTATCACCCCACCTCACCTTTCCCGTTAAGCAGCCATAGTGTGTTTTCTGCATGTGTGACTCTGTTCTGTTTTGTAATTCAGTTCAAGTGTAACGGTTTTTACATTCCCTCTATCAGTGATACCTTATGAGAAGTGTCCTTTTCTGTGTGACTTATTTCACTTAGAATCGTCGTACCTTAATCCACTCATCATGCTGCTACTAGCCTTATGACATTGATTGCATGGCTGAGTGATATTCCATTGTACATAAGGACCACAACTTCTTTATCCATTTTTCTCTTTCCTGGGATATTGAAGGTGGAATGAAGTGGAGGTCCTTGTCAACAGAGCAGCCCTCAACTTTGGGGTGCTTGTGTCTTGCTGATTTTTAATTTTCCCAATTTATACCCCCATGAGTGGAAGTGCCCTATGCTCTCTAAGCTGTGTTTTTCAGATGTTTCAGGACTCACCGGACACTTCTCCAGAGTGGCTCTTGGCAATTTACATACCGCCCATCAGTGTAGCAAGGCTCCCATTTCTCCATGGCCTGTCCTGCATTTCTGGTTTTGACACTTTTTTCAGCATGGCCCTTTTGACCGATGGGAAGCGAGACTTGTTTGTAGCGCTGATTTGCCTTTCCAGGTTGCTTGGTTGGCCAAAAAGGGCGTATGCGTTTTTTCCTGAATATATTCAGGAAAAAACGCATACGCCCTTTTTGGCCAAGGGCATCATTGTCAACGTTTTGCCACTTTTCATGTGCTTTAAATGCGATTCGAATCTACTTCCTGAAATCTGTTTCCTGCAATTCTGCCTTGATTTCAAATCCTCTTCGTTGCCTTCCCTCAATATATTTGTGGACGAGAGTTATCATTTATAACTGCAGGTTTGTGAATTGCAGTGCCCTGAACCTCCATTTTACAACTCGTTTTTATGGGAGCTGGCCGCAAAATCACAGAATGGATTCAGGCCCTGTTCTGGTTCCGGTTGGCAGGCTGAGCCTGTGGTTAATTCTTCTTTCTGATGGGAAAATAGAGTGACCTGTGCCTGTCCCAACACCAAGAGCTAGTCTCTCGTTGGTTCCACGTCTTCCCGTTTATCCTCAGGACAAATTGCAACCTGTACGGAACAGGAGGTTAAAGGTGCTGATGCTCCAAGTAGGGAGCTTGCTAGTAAAGCGGCTGGAATGGCGAACCCGGGCACAAGGAGATGAGAAATGAGGTGCGTTTTAGAAACCTTTCCCCATCACACGGTGTACCATCTTCTGGGTTTCTCATGCATGTTTTTGATGTAGGAAGATGCCCTTGAACCTGGAGATTTGGGACCCATGCGATGGGTACCATGCAGTATTACTTTAAAGGGTCTGCGTTTGCTCACCCAACCTCACCAAACCTCTCAGCCCCAAGAGTGTCCACCCTTATGTCTCATCCAGCTGTGGGTCTAGATATGGTCAATCCAGGTTGCATCACAGCCCCTGAACGCATTGTGTAAGAATTCCTCTCTCGTTCACTGTCTTTGTTTCATGGGTTTTTCAAAGTAATTTATTTTCATAATGGGATTTAGCTGCTTTTCACTGCTGTGTTTATGCCGCTTTACACCCACTTGACACACTAACAGAGAGATATCAATACATAGGCTTTACGATTATTACTAGTCAGATATATTCTTGTGCGGTGAATAGGGCGTGTTGAGTCCAGTTCTCTGAGCAAGGAGTAGGTCTTGTCTATTACATATTGGGTTTATGGAACGGTATCTGAGCTAATTTGATACCCTTGTTTTATGTATCACCCCACCTCACCTTTCCCGTTAAGCAGCCATAGTGTGTTTTCTGCATGTGTGACTCTGTTCTGTTCTGTAATTCAGTTCAAGTGTAACGGTTTTTACATTCCCTCTATCAGTGATACCTTATGAGAAGTGTCCTTTTCTGTGTGACTTATTTCACTTAGAATCGTCGTACCTAAATCCACTCATCATGCTGCTACTAGCCTTATGACATTGATTTCATGGCTGAGTGATATTCCATTGTACATAAGGACCACAACTTCTTTACCCATTTTTCTCTTTCCTGGGATATTGAAGGTGGAATGAAGTGGAGGTCCTGGTCAACAGAGCAGCCCTAAACTTTGGGGTGCTTGTGTCTTGCTGATTTTTCATTTTCCCAATTCATACCCCCATGAGTGGAAGTGCCCTATGCTCTCTAAGCTGTGTTTTTCAGATGTTTCAGGACTCACCGGACACTTCTCCAGAGTGGCTGTTGGCAATTTACATCCCGCCCATCAGTGTAGCAAGGCTCCCATTTCTCCATGGCCTGTCCTGCATTTCTGGTTTTGACACTTTTTTCAGCATGGCCCTTTTGACCGATGGGAAGCGAGACTTGTTTGTAGCGCTCATTTGCCTTTCCAGGTTGCTTGGTTGGCCAAAAAGGGCGTATGCGTTTTTTCCTGAATATATTCAGGAAAAAACGCATACGCCCTTTTTGGCCAAGGGCATCATTGTCAACGTTTTGCCGCTTTTCATGTGCTTTAAATGCGATTCGAATCTACCTCCTGAAATCTCTTTCCTGCAATTCTGCCTTGATTTCAAATCCTCTTCTTTGCCTTCCCTCAATATATTTGTGGACGAGAGTTATCATTTATAACTCTGCAGGTTTGTGAATTGCAGTGCCCTGAACCTCCATTTTACAACTCGTTTTTATGGGAGCTGGCCGCAAAATCGCAGAATGGCTTCAGGCCCTGTTTTGGTTCCGGGGGGCAGGCTGAGCCTGTGGTTAATTCTTCTTTCTGATGGTAAAATAGAGTGACCTGTGCCTGTCCCAACACCAAGAGCTAGTCTCTCGTTGGTTCCACGTCTTCCCGTTTATCCTCAGGACAAATTGCAACCTGTACGGAACAGGAGGTTAAAGGTGCTGATGCTCCAAGTAGGGAGCTTGCTAGTAAAGCGGCTGGAATGGCGAACCCGGGCACAAGGCGATGAGAAATGAGGTGCGTTTTAGAAACCTTTCCCCATCACACTGTGTACCATCTTCTGGGTTTTTCATGCATGTTTTTGATGTAGGAAGATGCCCTTGAAGCTGGAGATTTGGGACCCATGCGATGGGTACCATGCAGTATTACTTTAAAGGGTCTGCGTTTGCTCACCCAACCTCACCAAACCTCTCAGCCCCAAGAGTGTCCACCCTTATGTCTCATCCAGCTGTGGGTCTAGATATGGTCAATCCAGGTTGCATCACAGCCCCTGAACGCATTGTGTAAGAATTCCTCTCTCGTTCACTGTCTTTGTTTCATGGGTTTTTCAAAGTAATTTATTTTCATAATGGGATTTAGCTGCTTTTCACTGCTGTGTTTATGCCGCTTTACACCCACTTGACACACTAACAGAGAGATATCAATACATAGGCTTTACGATTATTACTAGTCAGATATATTCTTGTGCGGTGAATAGGGCGTGTTGAGTCCAGTTCTCTGAGCAAGGAGTAGGTCTTGTCTATTACATATTGGGTTTATGGAACGGTATCTGAGCTAATTTGATACCCTTGTTTTATGTATCACCCCACCTCACCTTTCCCGTTAAGCAGCCATAGTGTGTTTTCTGCATGTGTGACTCTGTTCTGTTCTGTAATTCAGTTCAAGTGTAACGGTTTTTACATTCCCTCTATCAGTGATACCTTATGAGAAGTGTCCTTTTCTGTGTGACTTATTTCACTTAGAATCGTCGTACCTAAATCCACTCATCATGCTGCTACTAGCCTTATGACATTGATTTCATGGCTGAGTGATATTCCATTGTACATAAGGACCACAACTTCTTTACCCATTTTTCTCTTTCCTGGGATATTGAAGGTGGAATGAAGTGGAGGTCCTGGTCAACAGAGCAGCCCTAAACTTTGGGGTGCTTGTGTCTTGCTGATTTTTCATTTTCCCAATTCATACCCCCATGAGTGGAAGTGCCCTATGCTCTCTAAGCTGTGTTTTTCAGATGTTTCAGGACTCACCGGACACTTCTCCAGAGTGGCTGTTGGCAATTTACATCCCGCCCATCAGTGTAGCAAGGCTCCCATTTCTCCATGGCCTGTCCTGCATTTCTGGTTTTGACACTTTTTTCAGCATGGCCCTTTTGACCGATGGGAAGCGAGACTTGTTTGTAGCGCTGATTTGCCTTTCCAGGTTGCTTGGTTGGCCAAAAAGGGCGTATGCGTTTTTTCCTGAATATATTCAGGAAAAAACGCATACGCCCTTTTTGGCCAAGGGCATCATTGTCAACGTTTTGCCGCTTTTCATGTGCTTTAAAGGCGATTCGAATCTACCTCCTGAAATCTCTTTCCTGCAATTCTGCCTTGATTTCAAATCCTCTTCTTTGCCTTCCCTCAATATATTTGTGGACGAGAGTTATCATTTATAACTCTGCAGGTTTGTGAATTGCAGTGCCCTGAACCTCCATTTTACAACTCGTTTTTATGGGAGCTGGCGGCAAAATCGCAGAATGGCTTCAGGCCCTGTTCTGGTTCCGGGGGGCAGGCTGAGCCTGTGGTTAATTCTTCTTTCTGATGGGAAAATAGAGTGACCTGTGCCTGTCCCAACACCAAGAGCTAGTCTCTCGTTGGTTCCACGTCTTCCCATTTATCCTCAGGACAAATTGCAACCTGTACGGAACAGGAGGTTAAAGGTGCTGATGCTCCAAGTAGGGAGCTTGCTAGTAAAGCGGCTGGAATGGCGGACCCGGGCACAAGGCGATGAGAAATGAGGTGCGTTTTAGAAACCTTTCCCCATCACACGGTGTACCATCTTCTGGGTTTCTCATGCATGTTTTTGATGTAGGAAGATGCCCTTGAACCTGGAGATTTGGGACCCATGCGATGGGTATCATGCAGTATTACTTTAAAGGGTCTGCGTTTGCTCACCCAACCTCACCAAACCTCTCAGCCCCAAGAGTGTCCACCCTTATGTCTGATCCAGCTGTGAGTCTAGATATGGTCAATCCAGGTTGCATCACAGCCCCTGAATGCATTGTGTAAGAATTTCTCTCTCTTTCACTGTCTTTTTTTCATGGGTGTTTCAAAGTAATTTATTTTTATAATGCGGTTTAGCTGCTTTTCACTGCTGTGCTTATGCCGCTTTACACCCACTTGACACACTAACAGAGAGATATCAATACATAGGCTTTACGATTATTACTAGTCAGATATATTCTTGTGCGGTGAATAGGGCGTGTTGAGTCCAGTTCTCTGAGCAAGGAGTAGGTCTTGTCTATTACATATTGGGTTTATGGAACGGTATCTGAGCTAATTTGAAACCCTTGTTTTATGTATCACCCCACCTCACCTTTCCCGTTAAGCAGCCATAGTGTGTTTTCTGCATGTGTGACTCTGTTCTGTTTTGTAATTCAGTTCAAGTGTAACGGTTTTTACATTCCCTCTATCAGTGATACCTTATGAGAAGTGTCCTTTTCTGTGTGACTTATTTCACTTAGAATCGTCGTACCTTAATCCACTCATCATGCTGCTACTAGCCTTATGACATTGATTTCATGGCTGAGTGATATTCCATTGTACATAAGGACCACAACTTCTTTATCCATTTTTCTCTTTCCTGGGATATTGAAGGTGGAATGAAGTGGAGGTCCTTGTCAACAGAGCAGCCCTAAACTTTGGGGTGCTTGTGTCTTGCTGATTTTTAATTTTCCCAATTTATACCCCCATGAGTGGAAGTGCCCTATGCTCTCTAAGCTGTGTTTTTCAGATGTTTCAGGACTCACCGGACACTTCTCCAGAGTGGCTCTTGGCAATTTACATCCCGCCCATCAGTGTAGCAAGGCTCCCATTTCTCCATGGCCTGTCCTGCATTTCTGGTTTTGACACTTTTTTCAGCATGGCCCTTTTGACCGATGGGAAGCGAGACTTGTTTGTAGCGCTGATTTGCCTTTCCAGGTTGCTTGGTTGGCCAAAAAGGGCGTATGCGTTTTTTCCTGAATATATTCAGGAAAAAACGCATACGCCCTTTTTGGCCAAGGGCATCATTGTCAACGTTTTGCCGCTTTTCATGTGCTTTAAAGGCGATTCGAATCTACCTCCTGAAATCTCTTTCCTGCAATTCTGCCTTGATTTCAAATCCTCTTCTTTGCCTTCCCTCAATATATTTGTGGACGAGAGTTATCATTTATAACTCTGCAGGTTTGTGAATTGCAGTGCCCTGAACCTCCATTTTACAACTCGTTTTTATGGGAGCTGGCGGCAAAATCGCAGAATGGCTTCAGGCCCTGTTCTGGTTCCGGGGGGCAGGCTGAGCCTGTGGTTAATTCTTCTTTCTGATGGGAAAATAGAGTGACCTGTGCCTGTCCCAACACCAAGAGCTAGTCTCTCGTTGGTTCCCCGTCTTCCCATTTATCCTCAGGACAAATTGCAACCTGTACGGAACAGGAGGTTAAAGGTGCTGATGCTCCAAGTAGGGAGCTTGCTAGTAAAGCGGCTGGAATGGCGGACCCGGGCACAAGGCGATGAGAAATGAGGTGCGTTTTAGAAACCTTTCCCCATCACACGGTGTACCATCTTCTGGGTTTCTCATGCATGTTTTTGATGTAGGAAGATGCCCTTGAACCTGGAGATTTGGGACCCATGCGATGGGTATCATGCAGTATTACTTTAAAGGGTCTGCGTTTGCTCACCCAACCTCACCAAACCTCTCAGCCCCAAGAGTGTCCACCCTTATGTCTGATCCAGCTGTGAGTCTAGATATGGTCAATCCAGGTTGCATCACAGCCCCTGAATGCATTGTGTAAGAATTTCTCTCTCTTTCACTGTCTTTTTTTCATGGGTGTTTCAAAGTAATTTATTTTTATAATGCGGTTTAGCTGCTTTTCACTGCTGTGCTTATGCCGCTTTACACCCACTTGACACACTAACAGAGAGATATCAATACATAGGCTTTACGATTATTACTAGTCAGATATATTCTTGTGCGGTGAATAGGGCGTGTTGAGTCCAGTTCTCTGAGCAAGGAGTAGGTCTTGTCTATTACATATTGGGTTTATGGAACGGTATCTGAGCTAATTTGAAACCCTTGTTTTATGTATCACCCCACCTCACCTTTCCCGTTAAGCAGCCATAGTGTGTTTTCTGCATGTGTGACTCTGTTCTGTTTTGTAATTCAGTTCAAGTGTAACGGTTTTTACATTCCCTCTATCAGTGATACCTTATGAGAAGTGTCCTTTTCTGTGTGACTTATTTCACTTAGAATCGTCGTACCTTAATCCACTCATCATGCTGCTACTAGCCTTATGACATTGATTTCATGGCTGAGTGATATTCCATTGTACATAAGGACCACAACTTCTTTATCCATTTTTCTCTTTCCTGGGATATTGAAGGTGGAATGAAGTGGAGGTCCTTGTCAACAGAGCAGCCCTAAACTTTGGGGTGCTTGTGTCTTGCTGATTTTTAATTTTCCCAATTTATACCCCCATGAGTGGAAGTGCCCTATGCTCTCTAAGCTGTGTTTTTCAGATGTTTCAGGACTCACCGGACACTTCTCCAGAGTGGCTCTTGGCAATTTACATCCCGCCCATCAGTGTAGCAAGGCTCCCATTTCTCCATGGCCTGTCCTGCATTTCTGGTTTTGACACTTTTTTCAGCATGGCCCTTTTGACCGATGGGAAGCGAGACTTGTTTGTAGCGCTGATTTGCCTTTCCAGGTTGCTTGGTTGGCCAAAAAGGGCGTATGCTTTTTTTCCTGAATATATTCAGGAAAAAACGCATACGCCCTTTTTGGCCAAGGGCATCATTGTCAACGTTTTGCCACTTTTCATGTGCTTTAAATGCGATTCGAATCTACTTCCTGAAATCTGTTTCCTGCAATTCTGCCTTGATTTCAAATCCTCTTCGTTGCCTTCACTCAATATATTTGTGGACGAGAGTTATCATTTATAACTGCAGGTTTGTGAATTGCAGTGCCCTGAACCTCCATTTTACAACTCGTTTTTATGGGAGCTGGCCGCAAAATCACAAAATGGATTCAGGCCCTGTTCTGGTTCCGGGGGGCAGGCTGAGCCTGTGGTTAATTCTTCTTTCTGATGGGAAAATAGAGTGACCTGTGCCTGTCCCAACACCAAGAGCTAGTCTCTCGTTGGTTCCACGTCTTCCCGTTTATCCTCAGGACAAATTGCAACCTGTACGGAACAGGAGGTTAAAGGTGCTGATGCTCCAAGTAGGGAGCTTGCTAGTAAAGTGGCTGGAATGGCGAACCCGGGCACAAGGAGATGAGAAATGAGGTGCGTTTTAGAAACCTTTCCCCATCACACGGTGTACCATCTTCTGGGTTTCTCATGCATGTTTTTGATGTAGGAAGATGCCCTTGAACCTGGAGATTTGGGACCCATGCGATGGGTACCACGCAGTATTCCTTTAAAGGGTCTGCGTTTGCTCACCCAACCTCACCAAACCTCTCAGCCCCAAGAGTGTCCACCCTTATGTCTGATCCAGCTGTGAGTCTAGATATGGTCAATCCAGGTTGCATCACAGCCCCTGAACGCATTGTGTAAGAATTTCTCTCTCTTTCACTGTCTTTTTTTCATGGGTGTTTCAAAGTAATTTATTTTTATAATGGGGTTTAGCTGCTTTTCACTGCTGTGTTTATGCCGCTTTACACCCACTTGACACACTAACAGAGAGATATCAATACATAGGTTTTACGATTATTATTAGTCAGATATATTCTTGTGCGGTGAATAGGGCGTGTTGAGTCCAGTTCTCTGAGCAAGGAGTAGGTCTTGTCTATTACATATTGGGTTTATGGAATGGTATCTGAGCTAATTTGATACCCTTGTTTTATGTATCACCCCACCTCACCTTTCCCGTTAAGCAGCCATAGTGTGTTTTCTGCATGTGTGACTCTGTTCTGTTTTGTAATTCAGTTCAAGTGTAACGGTTTTTACATTCCCTCTATCAGTGATACCTTATGAGAAGTGTCCTTTTCTGTGTGACTTATTTCACTTAGAATCGTCGTACCTAAATCCACTCATCATGCTGCTACTAGCCTTATGACATTGATTTCATGGCTGAGTGATATTCCATTGTACATAAGGACCACAACTTCTTTACCCATGTTTCTCTTTCCTGGGATATTTAAGGTGGAATGAAGTGGAGGTCCTTGTCAACAGAGCAGCCCTAAACTTTGGGGTGCTTGTGTCTTGCTGATTTTTCATTTTCCCAATTCATACCCCCATGAGTGGAAGTGCCCTATGCTCTCTAAGCTGTGTTTTTCAGATGTTTCAGGACTCACCGGACACTTCTCCAGAGTGGCTGTTGGCAATTTACATCCCGCCCATCAGTGTAGCAAGGCTCCCATTTCTCCATGGCCTGTCCTGCATTTCTGGTTTTGACACTTTTTTCAGCATGGCCCTTTTGACCGATGGGAAGCGAGACTTGTTTGTAGCGCTGATTTGCCTTTCCAGGTTGCTTGGTTGGCCAAAAAGGGCGTATGCGTTTTTTCCTGAATATATTCAGGAAAAAACGCATACGCCCTTTTTGGCCAAGGGCATCATTGTCAACGTTTTGCCGCTTTTCATGTGCTTTAAAGGCGATTCGAATCTACCTCCTGAAATCTCTTTCCTGCAATTCTGCCTTGATTTCAAATCCTCTTCTTTGCCTTCCCTCAATATATTTGTGGACGAGAGTTATCATTTATAACTCTGCAGGTTTGTGAATTGCAGTGCCCTGAACCTCCATTTTACAACTCGTTTTTATGGGAGCTGGCGGCAAAATCGCAGAATGGCTTCAGGCCCTGTTCTGGTTCCGGGGGGCAGGCTGAGCCTGTGGTTAATTCTTCTTTCTGATGGGAAAATAGAGTGACCTGTGCCTGTCCCAACACCAAGAGCTAGTCTCTCGTTGGTTCCACGTCTTCCCATTTATCCTCAGGACAAATTGCAACCTGTACGGAACAGGAGGTTAAAGGTGCTGATGCTCCAAGTAGGGAGCTTGCTAGTAAAGCGGCTGGAATGGCGGACCCGGGCACAAGGCGATGAGAAATGAGGTGCGTTTTAGAAACCTTTCCCCATCACACGGTGTACCATCTTCTGGGTTTCTCATGCATGTTTTTGATGTAGGAAGATGCCCTTGAACCTGGAGATTTGGGACCCATGCGATGGGTATCATGCAGTATTACTTTAAAGGGTCTGCGTTTGCTCACCCAACCTCACCAAACCTCTCAGCCCCAAGAGTGTCCACCCTTATGTCTGATCCAGCTGTGAGTCTAGATATGGTCAATCCAGGTTGCATCACAGCCCCTGAATGCATTGTGTAAGAATTTCTCTCTCTTTCACTGTCTTTTTTTCATGGGTGTTTCAAAGTAATTTATTTTTATAATGCGGTTTAGCTGCTTTTCACTGCTGTGCTTATGCCGCTTTACACCCACTTGACACACTAACAGAGAGATATCAATACATAGGCTTTACGATTATTACTAGTCAGATATATTCTTGTGCGGTGAATAGGGCGTGTTGAGTCCAGTTCTCTGAGCAAGGAGTAGGTCTTGTCTATTACATATTGGGTTTATGGAACGGTATCTGAGCTAATTTGAAACCCTTGTTTTATGTATCACCCCACCTCACCTTTCCCGTTAAGCAGCCATAGTGTGTTTTCTGCATGTGTGACTCTGTTCTGTTTTGTAATTCAGTTCAAGTGTAACGGTTTTTACATTCCCTCTATCAGTGATACCTTATGAGAAGTGTCCTTTTCTGTGTGACTTATTTCACTTAGAATCGTCGTACCTTAATCCACTCATCATGCTGCTACTAGCCTTATGACATTGATTTCATGGCTGAGTGATATTCCATTGTACATAAGGACCACAACTTCTTTATCCATTTTTCTCTTTCCTGGGATATTGAAGGTGGAATGAAGTGGAGGTCCTTGTCAACAGAGCAGCCCTAAACTTTGGGGTGCTTGTGTCTTGCTGATTTTTAATTTTCCCAATTTATACCCCCATGAGTGGAAGTGCCCTATGCTCTCTAAGCTGTGTTTTTCAGATGTTTCAGGACTCACCGGACACTTCTCCAGAGTGGCTCTTGGCAATTTACATCCCGCCCATCAGTGTAGCAAGGCTCCCATTTCTCCATGGCCTGTCCTGCATTTCTGGTTTTGACACTTTTTTCAGCATGGCCCTTTTGACCGATGGGAAGCGAGACTTGTTTGTAGCGCTGATTTGCCTTTCCAGGTTGCTTGGTTGGCCAAAAAGGGCGTATGCGTTTTTTCCTGAATATATTCAGGAAAAAACGCATACGCCCTTTTTGGCCAAGGGCATCATTGTCAACGTTTTGCCGCTTTTCATGTGCTTTAAAGGCGATTCGAATCTACCTCCTGAAATCTCTTTCCTGCAATTCTGCCTTGATTTCAAATCCTCTTCTTTGCCTTCCCTCAATATATTTGTGGACGAGAGTTATCATTTATAACTCTGCAGGTTTGTGAATTGCAGTGCCCTGAACCTCCATTTTACAACTCGTTTTTATGGGAGCTGGCGGCAAAATCGCAGAATGGCTTCAGGCCCTGTTCTGGTTCCGGGGGGCAGGCTGAGCCTGTGGTTAATTCTTCTTTCTGATGGGAAAATAGAGTGACCTGTGCCTGTCCCAACACCAAGAGCTAGTCTCTCGTTGGTTCCCCGTCTTCCCATTTATCCTCAGGACAAATTGCAACCTGTACGGAACAGGAGGTTAAAGGTGCTGATGCTCCAAGTAGGGAGCTTGCTAGTAAAGCGGCTGGAATGGCGGACCCGGGCACAAGGCGATGAGAAATGAGGTGCGTTTTAGAAACCTTTCCCCATCACACGGTGTACCATCTTCTGGGTTTCTCATGCATGTTTTTGATGTAGGAAGATGCCCTTGAACCTGGAGATTTGGGACCCATGCGATGGGTATCATGCAGTATTACTTTAAAGGGTCTGCGTTTGCTCACCCAACCTCACCAAACCTCTCAGCCCCAAGAGTGTCCACCCTTATGTCTGATCCAGCTGTGAGTCTAGATATGGTCAATCCAGGTTGCATCACAGCCCCTGAATGCATTGTGTAAGAATTTCTCTCTCTTTCACTGTCTTTTTTTCATGGGTGTTTCAAAGTAATTTATTTTTATAATGCGGTTTAGCTGCTTTTCACTGCTGTGCTTATGCCGCTTTACACCCACTTGACACACTAACAGAGAGATATCAATACATAGGCTTTACGATTATTACTAGTCAGATATATTCTTGTGCGGTGAATAGGGCGTGTTGAGTCCAGTTCTCTGAGCAAGGAGTAGGTCTTGTCTATTACATATTGGGTTTATGGAACGGTATCTGAGCTAATTTGAAACCCTTGTTTTATGTATCACCCCACCTCACCTTTCCCGTTAAGCAGCCATAGTGTGTTTTCTGCATGTGTGACTCTGTTCTGTTTTGTAATTCAGTTCAAGTGTAACGGTTTTTACATTCCCTCTATCAGTGATACCTTATGAGAAGTGTCCTTTTCTGTGTGACTTATTTCACTTAGAATCGTCGTACCTTAATCCACTCATCATGCTGCTACTAGCCTTATGACATTGATTTCATGGCTGAGTGATATTCCATTGTACATAAGGACCACAACTTCTTTATCCATTTTTCTCTTTCCTGGGATATTGAAGGTGGAATGAAGTGGAGGTCCTTGTCAACAGAGCAGCCCTAAACTTTGGGGTGCTTGTGTCTTGCTGATTTTTAATTTTCCCAATTTATACCCCCATGAGTGGAAGTGCCCTATGCTCTCTAAGCTGTGTTTTTCAGATGTTTCAGGACTCACCGGACACTTCTCCAGAGTGGCTCTTGGCAATTTACATCCCGCCCATCAGTGTAGCAAGGCTCCCATTTCTCCATGGCCTGTCCTGCATTTCTGGTTTTGACACTTTTTTCAGCATGGCCCTTTTGACCGATGGGAAGCGAGACTTGTTTGTAGCGCTGATTTGCCTTTCCAGGTTGCTTGGTTGGCCAAAAAGGGCGTATGCTTTTTTTCCTGAATATATTCAGGAAAAAACGCATACGCCCTTTTTGGCCAAGGGCATCATTGTCAACGTTTTGCCACTTTTCATGTGCTTTAAATGCGATTCGAATCTACTTCCTGAAATCTGTTTCCTGCAATTCTGCCTTGATTTCAAATCCTCTTCGTTGCCTTCACTCAATATATTTGTGGACGAGAGTTATCATTTATAACTGCAGGTTTGTGAATTGCAGTGCCCTGAACCTCCATTTTACAACTCGTTTTTATGGGAGCTGGCCGCAAAATCACAAAATGGATTCAGGCCCTGTTCTGGTTCCGGGGGGCAGGCTGAGCCTGTGGTTAATTCTTCTTTCTGATGGGAAAATAGAGTGACCTGTGCCTGTCCCAACACCAAGAGCTAGTCTCTCGTTGGTTCCACGTCTTCCCGTTTATCCTCAGGACAAATTGCAACCTGTACGGAACAGGAGGTTAAAGGTGCTGATGCTCCAAGTAGGGAGCTTGCTAGTAAAGTGGCTGGAATGGCGAACCCGGGCACAAGGAGATGAGAAATGAGGTGCGTTTTAGAAACCTTTCCCCATCACACGGTGTACCATCTTCTGGGTTTCTCATGCATGTTTTTGATGTAGGAAGATGCCCTTGAACCTGGAGATTTGGGACCCATGCGATGGGTACCACGCAGTATTCCTTTAAAGGGTCTGCGTTTGCTCACCCAACCTCACCAAACCTCTCAGCCCCAAGAGTGTCCACCCTTATGTCTGATCCAGCTGTGAGTCTAGATATGGTCAATCCAGGTTGCATCACAGCCCCTGAACGCATTGTGTAAGAATTTCTCTCTCTTTCACTGTCTTTTTTTCATGGGTGTTTCAAAGTAATTTATTTTTATAATGGGGTTTAGCTGCTTTTCACTGCTGTGTTTATGCCGCTTTACACCCACTTGACACACTAACAGAGAGATATCAATACATAGGTTTTACGATTATTATTAGTCAGATATATTCTTGTGCGGTGAATAGGGCGTGTTGAGTCCAGTTCTCTGAGCAAGGAGTAGGTCTTGTCTATTACATATTGGGTTTATGGAATGGTATCTGAGCTAATTTGATACCCTTGTTTTATGTATCACCCCACCTCACCTTTCCCGTTAAGCAGCCATAGTGTGTTTTCTGCATGTGTGACTCTGTTCTGTTTTGTAATTCAGTTCAAGTGTAACGGTTTTTACATTCCCTCTATCAGTGATACCTTATGAGAAGTGTCCTTTTCTGTGTGACTTATTTCACTTAGAATCGTCGTACCTAAATCCACTCATCATGCTGCTACTAGCCTTATGACATTGATTTCATGGCTGAGTGATATTCCATTGTACATAAGGACCACAACTTCTTTACCCATGTTTCTCTTTCCTGGGATATTTAAGGTGGAATGAAGTGGAGGTCCTTGTCAACAGAGCAGCCCTAAACTTTGGGGTGCTTGTGTCTTGCTGATTTTTCATTTTCCCAATTCATACCCCCATGAGTGGAAGTGCCCTATGCTCTCTAAGCTGTGTTTTTTAGATGTTTCAGGACTCACCGTACACTTCTCCAGAGTGGCTGTTGGCAATTTACATCCCGCCCATCAGTGTAGCAAGGCTCCCATTTCTCCATGGCCTGTCCTGCATTTCTGGTTTTGACACTTTTTTCAGCATGGCCCTTTTGACCGATGGGAAGCGAGACTTCTTTGTAGCGCTGATTTGCCTTTCCAGGTTGCTTGGTTGGCCAAAAAGGGCGTATGCGTTTTTTCCTGAATATATTCAGGAAAAAACGCATACGCCCTTTTTGGCCAAGGGCATCATTGTCAACGTTTTGCCGCTTTTCATGTGCTTTAAATGCGATTCGAATCTACCTCCTGAAATCTCTTTCCTGCAATTCTGCCTTGATTTCAAATCCTCTTCTTTGCCTTCCCTCAATATATTTGTGGACGAGAGTTATCATTTATAACTCTGCAGGTTTGTGAATTGCAGTGCCCTGAACCTCCATTTTACAACTCGTTTTTATGGGAGCTGGCGGCAAAATCGCAGAATGGCTTCAGGCCCTGTTCTGGTTCCAGGGGGCAGGCTGAGCCTGTGGTTAATTCTTCTTTCTGATGGGAAAATAGAGTGACCTGTGCCTGTCCCAACACCAAGAGCTAGTCTCTCGTTGGTTCCACGTCTTCCCGTTTATCCTCAGGACAAATTGCAACCTGTACGGAACAGGAGGTTAAAGGTGCTGATGCTCCAAGTAGGGAGCTTGCTAGTAAAGCGGCTGGAATGGCGAACCCGGGCACAAGGCGATGAGAAATGAGGTGCGTTTTAGAAACCTTTCCCCATCACACTGTGTAACATCTTCTGGGTTTCTCATGCATGTTTTTGATGTAGGAAGATGCCCTTGAAGCTGGAGATTTGGGACCCATGCGATGGGTACCATGCAGTATTACTTTAAAGGGTCTGCGTTTGCTCACCCAACCTCACCAAACCTCTCAGCCCCAAGAGTGTCCACCCTTATGTCTGATCCAGCTGTGAGTCTAGATATGGTCAATCCAGGTTGCATCACAGCCCCTGAATGCATTGTGTAAGAATTTCTCTCTCTTTCACTGTCTTTGTTTCATGGGTGTTTCAAAGTAATTTATTTTTATAATGGGGTTTAGCTCCTTTTCACTGCTGTGTTTATGCCGCTTTACACCCACTTGACACACTAACAGAGAGATATCAATACATAGGCTTTACGATTATTACTAGTCAGATATATTCTTGTGCGGTGAATAGGGCGTGTTGAGTCCAGTTCTCTGAGCAAGGAGTAGGTCTTGTCTACTACATATTGGGTTTATGGAACGGTATCTGAGCTAATTTGATACCCTTGTTTTATGTATCACCCCACCTCACCTTTCCCGTCAAGCAGCCATAGTGTGTTTTCTGCATGTGTGACTCTGTTCTGTTTTGTAATTCAGTTCAAGTGTAACGGTTTTTACATTCCCTCTATAAGTGATACCTTATGAGAAGTGTCCTTTTCTGTGTGACTTATTTCACTTAGAATCGTCGTACCTAAATCCACTCATCATGCTGCTACTAACCTTATGACATTGATTTCATGGCTGAGTGATATTCCATTGTACATAAGGACCACAACTTCTTTATCCATTTTTCTCTTTCCTGGGATATTGAAGGTGGAATGAAGTGGAGGTCCTTGTCAACAGAGCAGCCCTCAACTTTGGGGTGCTTGTGTCTTGCTGATTTTTCATTTTCCCAATTTATACCCCCATGAGTGGAAGTGCCCTATGCTCTCTAAGCTGTGTTTTTCAGATGTTTCAGGACACACCGTACACTTCTCCAGAGTGGCTGTTGGCAATTTACATCCCGCCCATCAGTGTAGCAAGGCTCCCATTTCTCCATGGCCTGTCCTGCATTTCTGGTTTTGACACTTTTTTCAGCATGGCCCTTTTGACCGATGGGAAGCGAGACTTCTCTGTAGCGCTGATTTGCCTTTCCAGGTTGCTTGGTTGGCCAAAAAGGGCGTATGCGATTTTTCCTGAATATATTCAGGAAAAAACGCATACGCCCTTTTTGGCCAAGGGCATCATTGTTCAACGTTTTGCCGCTTTTCATGTGCTTTAAAGGCGATTCGTATCTACCTCCTGAAATCTGTTTCGTGCAATTCTGCCTTGATTTCAAATCCTCTTCTTTGCCTTCCCTCAAAATATTTGTGGACGAGAGTTATCATTTATAACTCTGCAGGTTTGTGAATTGCAGTGCCCTGAACCTCCATTTTACAACTCGCTTTTTTGGGAGCTGGCCGCAAAAGCGCAGGATGGCTTCAGGCCCTGTTCTGGTTCTGGGGGGCAGGCTGAGCCTGTGGTTAATTCTTCTTCTTGATGGGAAAATAGAGTGACCTGTGCCTGTCCCAACACCAAGAGCTAGTCTCTCGTTGGTTCCCCGTCTTCCCGTTCATCCTCAGGACAAATTGCAACCTGTACGGAACAGGAGGTTAAAGGTGCTGATGCTCCAAGTAGGGAGTTTGCTAGTAAAGCGGCTGGAATGGCGAACCCGGGCACAAGGCGATGAGAAATGAGGTGCGTTTTAGAAACCTTTCCCCATCACACGGTGTACCATCTTCTGGGTTTCTCATGCATGTTTTTGATGTAGGAAGATGCCCTTGAACCTGGAGATTTGGGACCCATGCGATGGGTATCATGCAGTATTACTTTAAAGGGTCTGCGTTTGCTCACCCAACCTCACCAAACCTCTCAGCCCCAAGAGTGTCCACCCTTATGTCTCATCCAGCTGTGCGTCTAGATATGGTCAATCCAGGTTGCATCACAGCCCCTGAAGGCATTGTGTAAGAATTTCTCTCTCTTTCACTGTCTTTGTTTCATGGGTGTTTCAAAGTAATTTATTTTTATAATGGGGTTTAGCTGCTTTTCACTGCTGTGTTTATGCCGCTTTACACCCACTTGACACACTAACAGAGAGATATCAATACATAGGTTTTACGATTATTATTAGTCAGATATATTCTTGTGCGGTGAATAGGGCGTGTTGAGTCCAGTTCTCTGAGCAAGGAGTAGGTCTTGTCTATTACATATTGGGTTTATGGAACGGTATCTGAGCTAATTTGATACCCTTGTTTTATGTATCACCCCACCTCACCTTTCCCGTTAAGCAGCCATAGTGTGTTTTCTGCATGTGTGACTCTGTTCTGTTTTGTAATTCAGTTCAAGTGTAACGGTTTTTACATTCCCTCTATCAGTGATACCTTATGAGAAGTGTCCTTTTCTGTGTGACTTATTTCACTTAGAATCGTCGTACCTAAATCCACTCATCATGCTGCTACTAGCCTTATGACATTGATTTCATGGCTGAGTGATATTCCATTGTACATAAGGACCACAACTTCTTTACCCATTTTTCTCTTTCCTGGGATATTGAAGGTGGAATGAAGTGGAGGTCCTGGTCAACAGAGCAGCCCTAAACTTTGGGGTGCTTGTGTCTTGCTGATTTTTCATTTTCCCAATTCATACCCCCATGAGTGGAAGTGCCCTATGCTCTCTAAGCTGTGTTTTTCAGATGTTTCAGGACTCACCGGACACTTCTCCAGAGTGGCTGTTGGCAATTTACATCCCGCCCATCAGTGTAGCAAGGCTCCCATTTCTCCATGGCCTGTCCTGCATTTCTGGTTTTGACACTTTTTTCAGCATGGCCCTTTTGACCGATGGGAAGCGAGACTTGTTTGTAGCGCTGATTTGCCTTTCCAGGTTGCTTGGTTGGCCAAAAAGGGCGTATGCGTTTTTTCCTGAATATATTCAGGAAAAAACGCATACGCCCTTTTTGGCCAAGGGCATCATTGTCAACGTTTTGCCGCTTTTCATGTGCTTTAAAGGCGATTCGAATCTACCTCCTGAAATCTCTTTCCTGCAATTCTGCCTTGATTTCAAATCCTCTTCTTTGCCTTCCCTCAATATATTTGTGGACGAGAGTTATCATTTATAACTCTGCAGGTTTGTGAATTGCAGTGCCCTGAACCTCCATTTTACAACTCGTTTTTATGGGAGCTGGCGGCAAAATCGCAGAATGGCTTCAGGCCCTGTTCTGGTTCCGGGGGGCAGGCTGAGCCTGTGGTTAATTCTTCTTTCTGATGGGAAAATAGAGTGACCTGTGCCTGTCCCAACACCAAGAGCTAGTCTCTCGTTGGTTCCACGTCTTCCCGTTTATCCTCAGGACAAATTGCAACCTGTACGGAACAGGAGGTTAAAGGTGCTGATGCTCCAAGTAGGGAGCTTGCTAGTAAAGCGGCTGGAATGGCGAACCCGGGCACAAGGAGATGAGAAATGAGGTGCGTTTTAGAAACCTTTCCCCATCACACGGTGTACCATCTTCTGGGTTTCTCATGCATGTTTTTGATGTAGGAAGATGCCCTTGAACCTGGAGATTTGGGACCCATGCGATGGGTATCATGCAGTATTACTTTAAAGGGTCTGCGTTTGCTCACCCAACCTCACCAAACCTCTCAGCCCCAAGAGTGTCCACCCTTATGTCTGATCCAGCTGTGAGTCTAGATATGGTCAATCCAGGTTGCATCACAGCCCCTGAACGCATTGTGTAAGAATTTCTCTCTCTTTCACTGTCTTTGTTTCATGGGTGTTTCAAAGTAATTTATTTTTATAATGGGGTTTAGCTGCTTTTCACTGCTGTGTTTATGCCGCTTTACACCCACTTGACACACTAACAGAGAGATATCAATACATAGGTTTTACGATTATTATTAGTCAGATATATTCTTGTGCGGTGAATAGGGCGTGTTGAGTCCAGTTCTCTGAGCAAGGAGTAGGTCTTGTCTATTACATATTGGGTTTATGGAATGGTATCTGAGCTAATTTGATACCCTTGTTTTATGTATCACCCCACCTCACCTTTCCCGTTAAGCAGCCATAGTGTGTTTTCTGCATGTGTGACTCTGTTCTGTTTTGTAATTCAGTTCAAGTGTAACGGTTTTTACATTCCCTCTATCAGTGATACCTTATGAGAAGTGTCCTTTTCTGTGTGACTTATTTCACTTAGAATCGTCGTACCTAAATCCACTCATCATGCTGCTACTAGCCTTATGACATTGATTTCATGGCTGAGTGATATTCCATTGTACATAAGGACCACAACTTCTTTACCCATGTTTCTCTTTCCTGGGATATTTAAGGTGGAATGAAGTGGAGGTCCTTGTCAACAGAGCAGCCCTAAACTTTGGGGTGCTTGTGTCTTGCTGATTTTTCATTTTCCCAATTTATACCCCCATGAGTGGAAGTGCCCTATGCTCTCTAAGCTGTGTTTTTCAGATGTTTCAGGACTCACCGTACACTTCTCCAGAGTGGCTGTTGGCAATTTACATCCCGCCCATCAGTGTAGCAAGGCTCCCATTTCTCCATGGCCTGTCCTGCATTTCTGGTTTTGACACTTTTTTCAGCATGGCCCTTTTGACCGATGGGAAGCAAGACTTCTCTGTAGCGCTGATTTGCCTTTCCAGGTTGCTTGGTTGGCCAAAAAGGGCGTATGCGTTTTTTCCTGAATATATTCAGGAAAAAACGCATACGCCCTTTTTGGCCAAGGGCATCATTGTCAACGTTTTGCCGCTTTTCATGTGCTTTAAAGGCGATTCGTATCTACCTCCTGAAATCTGTTTCGTGCAATTCTGCCTTGATTTCAAATCCTCTTCTTTGCCTTCCCTCAATATATTTGTGGACGAGAGTTATCATTTATAACTCTGCAGGTTTGTGAATTGCAGTGCCCTGAACCTCCATTTTACAACTCGCTTTTTTGGGAGCTGGCCGCAAAAGCGCAGGATGGCTTCAGGCCCTGTTCTGGTTCTGGGGGGCAGGCTGAGCCTGTGGTTAATTCTTCTTCCTGATGGGAAAATAGAGTGACCTGTGCCTGTCCCAACACCAAGAGCTAGTCTCTCGTTGGTTCCCCGTCTTCCCGTTCATCCTCAGGACAAATTGCAACCTGTACGGAACAGGAGGTTAAAGGTGCTGATGCTCCAAGTAGGGAGATTGCTAGTAAAGCGGCTGGAATGGCGAACCCGGGCACAAGGCGATGAGAAATGAGGTGCGTTTTCGAAACCTTTCCCCATCACACGGTGTACCATCTTCTGGGTTTCTCATGCATGTTTTCGATGTAGGAAGATGCCCTTGAACCTGGAGATTTGGGACCCATGCGATGGGTACCACGCAGTATTACTTTAAAGGGTCTGCGTTTGCTCACCCAACCTCACCAAACCTCTCAGCCCCAAGAGTATCCACCCTTATGTCTCATCCAGCTGTGGGTCTAGATATGGTCAATCCAGGTTGCATCACAGCCCCTGAACGCATTGTGTAAGAATTCCTCTCTCGTTCACTGTCTTTGTTTCATGGGTTTTTCAAAGTAATTTATTTTCATAATGGGATTTAGCTGCTTTTCACTGCTGTGTTTATGCCACTTTACACCCACTTGACACACTAACAGAGAGATATCAATACATAGGCTTTACGATTATTACTAGTCAGATATAATCTTGTGCGGTGAATAGGGCGTGTTGAGTCCAGTTCTCTGAGCAAGGAGTAGGTCTTGTCTATTACATATTGGGTTTATGGAACGGTATCTGAGCTAATTTGATACCCTTGTTTTATGTATCACCCCACCTCACCTTTCCCGTTAAGCAGCCATAGTGTGTTTTCTGCATGTGTGACTCTGTTCTGTTTTGTAATTCAGTTCAAGTGTAACGGTTTTTACATTCCCTCTATAAGTGATACCTTATGAGAAGTGTCCTTTTCTGTGTGACTTATTTCACTTAGAATCGTCGTACCTAAATCCACTCATCATGCTGCTACTAGCCTTATGACATTGATTTCCTGGCTGAGTGATATTCCATTGTACATAAGGACCACAACTTCTTTACCCATTTTTCTCTTTCCTGGGATATTTAAGGTGGAATGAAGTGGAGGTCCTTGTCAACAGAGCAGCCCTCAACTTTGGGGTGCTTGTGTCTTGCTGATTTTTCATTTTCCCAATTCATACCCCCATGAGTGGAAGTGCCCTATGCTCTCTAAGCTGTGTTTTTCAGATGTTTCAGGACTCACCGTACACTTCTCCAGAGTGGCTGTTGGCAATTTACATCCCGCCCATCTGTGTAGCAAGGCTCCCATTTCTCCATGGCCTGTCCTGCATTTCTGGTTTTGACACTTTTTTCAGCATGGCCCTTTTGACCGATGGGAAGCGAGACTTGTTTGTAGCGCTGATTTGCCTTTCCAGGTTGCTTGGTTGGCCAAAAAGGGCGTATGCGTTTTTTCCTGAATATATTCAGGAAAAAACGCATACGCCCTTTTTGGCCAAGGGCATCATTGTCAACGTTTTGCCGCTTTTCATGTGCTTTAAATGCGATTCGAATCTACCTCCTGAAATCTCTTTCCTGCAATTCTGCCTTGATTTCAACTCCTCTTCTTTGCCTTCCCTCAATATATTTGTGGACGAGAGTTATCATTTATAACTCTGCAGGTTTGTGAATTGCAGTGCCCTGAACCTCCATTTTACAACTCGTTTTTATGGGAGCTGGCCGCAAAATCGCAGAATGGCTTCAGGCCCTGTTCTGGTTCCGGGGGGCAGGCTGAGCCTGTGGTTAATTCTTCTTTCTGATGGGAAAATAGAGTGACCTGTGCCTGTCCCAACACCAAGAGCTAGTCTCTTGTTGGTTCCACGTCTTCCCGTTTATCCTCAGGACAAATTTCAACCTGTACGGAACAGGAGGTTAAAGGTGCTGATGCTCCAAGTAGGGAGCTTGCTAGTAAAGCGGCTGGAATGGCGAACCCGGGCACAAGGCGATGAGAAATGAGGTGCGTTTTAGAAACCTTTCCCCATCACACGGTGTACCATCTTCTGGGTTTCTCATGCATGTTTTTGATGTAGGAAGATGCCCTTGAACCTGGAGATTTGGGACCCATGCGATGGGTATCATGCAGTATTACTTTAAAGGGTCTGCATTTGCTCACCCAACCTCACCAAACCTCTCAGGCCCAAGAGTGTCCACCCTTATGTCTCATCCAGCTGTGCGTCTAGATATGGTCAATCCAGGTTGCATCACAGCCCCTGAAGGCATAGTGTAAGAATTTCTCTCTCTTTCACTGTCTTTGTTTCATGGGTGTTTCAAAGTAATTTATTTTTATAATGGGGTTTAGCTGCTTTTCACTGCTGTGTTTATGCTGCTTTACACCCACTTGACACACTAACAGAGAGATATCAATACATAGGTTTTACGATTATTATTAGTCAGATATATTCTTGTGCGGTGAATAGGGCGTGTTGAGTCCAGTTCTCTGAGCAAGGAGTAGGTCTTGTCTATTACATATTGGGTTTATGGAACGGTATCTGAGCTAATTTGATACCCTTGTTTTATGTATCACCCCACCTCACCTTTCCCGTTAAGCAGCCATAGTCTGTTTTCTGCATGTGTGACTCTGTTCTGTTTTGTAATTCAGTTCAAGTGTAACGGTTTTTACATTCCCTCTATCAGTGATACCTTATGAGAAGTGTCCTTTTCTGTGTGACTTATTTCACTTAGAATCGTCGTACCTAAATCCACTCATCATGCTGCTACTAGCCTTATGACATTGATTTCATGGCTGAGTGATATTCCATTGTACATAAGGACCACAACTTCTTTACCCATTTTTCTCTTTCCTGGGATATTTAAGGTGGAATGAAGTGGAGGTCCTTGTCAACATAGCAGTTCTCAACTTTGGGGTGCTTGTGTCTTGCTGATTTTTAATTTTCCCAATTTATACCCCCATGAGTGGAAGTGCCCTATGCTCTCTAAGCTGTGTTTTTCAGATGTTTCAGGACTCACCGTACACTTCTCCAGAGTGGCTGTTGGCAATTTACATCCTGCCCATCAGTGTAGCAAGGCTCCCATTTCTCCATGGCCTGTCCTGCATTTCTGGTTTTGACACTTTTTTCAGCATGGCCCTTTTGACCGATGGGAAGCGAGTCTTCTCTGTAGCGCTGATTTGCCTTTCCAGGTTGCTTGGTTGGCCAAAAAGGGCGTATGCGTTTTTTCCTGAATATATTCAGGAAAAAACGCATACGCCCTTTTTGGCCAAGGGCATCATTGTCAACGTTTTGCCGCTTTTCATGTGCTTTAAAGGCGATTCGAATCTACCTCCTGAAATCTCTTTCCTGCAATTCTGCCTTGATTTCAAATCCTCTTCGTTGCCTTCCCTCAATATATTTGTGGACGAGAGTTATCATTTATAACTCTGCAGGTTTGTGAATTGCAGTGCCCTGAACCTCCATTTTACAACTCGTTTTTATGGGAGCTGGCGGCAAAATCGCAGAATGGCTTCAGGCCCTGTTCTGGTTCCGGGGGGCAGGCTGAGCCTGTGGTTAATTCTTCTTTCTGATGGGAAAATAGAGTGACCTGTGCCTGTCCCAACACCAAGAGCTAGTCTCTCGTTGGTTCCACGTCTTCCCGTTTATCCTCAGGACAAATTGCAACCTGTACGGAACAGGAGGTTAAAGGTGCTGATGCTCCAAGTAGGGAGCTTGCTAGTAAAGCGGCTGGAATGGCGAACCCGGGCACAAGGCGATGAGAAATGAGGTGCGTTTTAGAAACCTTTCCCCATCACACGGTGTACCATCTTCTGGGTTTCTCATGCATGTTTTTGATGTAGGAAGATGCCCTTGAACCTGGAGATTTGGGACCCATGCGATGGGTATCATGCAGTATTACTTTAAAGGGTCTGCGTTTGCTCACCCAACCTCACCAAACCTCTCAGCCCCAAGAGTGTCCACCCTTATGTCTCATCCAGCTGTGGGTCTAGATATGGTCAATCCAGGTTGCATCACAGCCCCTGAACGCATTGTGTAAGAATTCCTCTCTCGTTCACTGTCTTTGTTTCATGGGTTTTTCAAAGTAATTTATTTTCATAATGGGATTTAGCTGCTTTTCACTGCTGTGTTTATGCCGCTTTACACCCACTTGACACACTAACAGAGAGATATCAATACATAGGCTTTACGATTATTACTAGTCAGATATATTCTTGTGCGGTGAATAGGGCGTGTTGAGTCCAGTTCTCTGAGCAAGGAGTAGGTCTTGTCTATTACATATTGGGTTTATGGAACGGTATCTGAGCTAATTTGAAACCCTTGTTTTATGTATCACCCCACCTCACCTTTCCCGTTAAGCAGCCATAGTGTGTTTTCTGCATGTGTGACTCTGTTCTGTTTTGTAATTCAGTTCAAGTGTAACGGTTTTTACATTCCCTCTATCAGTGATACCTTATGAGAAGTGTCCTTTTCTGTGTGACTTATTTCACTTAGAATCGTCGTACCTTAATCCACTCATCATGCTGCTACTAGCCTTATGACATTGATTTCATGGCTGAGTGATATTCCATTGTACATAAGGACCACAACTTCTTTATCCATTTTTCTCTTTCCTGGGATATTGAAGGTGGAATGAAGTGGAGGTCCTTGTCAACAGAGCAGCCCTCAACTTTGGCGTGCTTGTGTCTTGCTGATTTTTAATTTTCCCAATTTATACCCCCATGAGTGGAAGTGCCCTATGCTCTCTAAGCTGTGTTTTTCAGATGTTTCAGGACTCACCGGACACTTCTCCAGAGTGGCTCTTGGCAATTTACATACCGCCCATCAGTGTAGCAAGGCTCCCATTTCTCCATGGCCTGTCCTGCATTTCTGGTTTTGACACTTTTTTCAGCATGGCCCTTTTGACCGATGGGAAGCGAGACTTGTTTGTAGCGCTGATTTGCCTTTCCAGGTTGCTTGGTTGGCCAAAAAGGGCGTATGCGTTTTTTCCTGAATATATTCAGGAAAAAACGCATACGCCCTTTTTGGCCAAGGGCATCATTGTCAACGTTTTGCCACTTTTCATGTGCTTTAAATGCGATTCGAATCTACTTCCTGAAATCTGTTTCCTGCAATTCTGCCTTGATTTCAAATCCTCTTCGTTGCCTTCCCTCAATATATTTGTGGACGAGAGTTATCATTTATAACTGCAGGTTTGTGAATTGCAGTGCCCTGAACCTCCATTTTACAACTCGTTTTTATGGGAGCTGGCCGCAAAATCACAGAATGGATTCAGGCCCTGTTCTGGTTCCGGTTGGCAGGCTGAGCCTGTGGTTAATTCTTCTTTCTGATGGGAAAATACAGTGACCTGTGCCTGTCCCAACACCAAGAGCTAGTCTCTCGTTGGTTCCACGTCTTCCCGTTTATCCTCAGGACAAATTGCAACCTGTACGGAACAGGAGGTTAAAGGTGCTGATGCTCCAAGTAGGGAGCTTGCTAGTAAAGCGGCTGGAATGGCGAACCCGGGCACAAGGCGATGAGAAATGAGGTGCGTTTTAGAAACCTTTCCCCATCACACGGTGTACCATCTTCTGGGTTTCTCATGCATGTTTTTGATGTAGGAAGATGCCCTTGAACCTGGAGATTTGGGACCCATGCGATGGGTATCATGCAGTATTACTTTAAAGGGTCTGCGTTTGCTCACCCAACCTCACCAAACCTCTCAGCCCCAAGAGTGTCCACCCTTATGTCTCATCCAGCTGTGGGTCTAGATATGGTCAATCCAGGTTGCATCACAGCCCCTGAACGCATTGTGTAAGAATTCCTCTCTCGTTCACTGTCTTTGTTTCATGGGTTTTTCAAAGTAATTTATTTTCATAATGGGATTTAGCTGCTTTTCACTGCTGTGTTTATGCCGCTTTACACCCACTTGACACACTAACAGAGAGATATCAATACATAGGCTTTACGATTATTACTAGTCAGATATATTCTTGTGCGGTGAATAGGGCGTGTTGAGTCCAGTTCTCTGAGCAAGGAGTAGGTCTTGTCTATTACATATTGGGTTTATGGAACGGTATCTGAGCTAATTTGAAACCCTTGTTTTATGTATCACCCCACCTCACCTTTCCCGTTAAGCAGCCATAGTGTGTTTTCTGCATGTGTGACTCTGTTCTGTTTTGTAATTCAGTTCAAGTGTAACGGTTTTTACATTCCCTCTATCAGTGATACCTTATGAGAAGTGTCCTTTTCTGTGTGACTTATTTCACTTAGAATCGTCGTACCTTAATCCACTCATCATGCTGCTACTAGCCTTATGACATTGATTTCATGGCTGAGTGATATTCCATTGTACATAAGGACCACAACTTCTTTATCCATTTTTCTCTTTCCTGGGATATTGAAGGTGGAATGAAGTGGAGGTCCTTGTCAACAGAGCAGCCCTCAACTTTGGGGTGCTTGTGTCTTGCTGATTTTTAATTTTCCCAATTTATACCCCCATGAGTGGAAGTGCCCTATGCTCTCTAAGCTGTGTTTTTCAGATGTTTCAGGACTCACCGGACACTTCTCCAGAGTGGCTCTTGGCAATTTACATCCCGCCCATCAGTGTAGCAAGGCTCCCATTTCTCCATGGCCTGTCCTGCATTTCTGGTTTTGACACTTATTTCAGCATGGCCCTTTTGACCGATGGGAAGCGAGACTTGTTTGTAGCGCTGATTTGCCTTTCCAGGTTGCTTGGTTGGCCAAAAAGGGCGTATGCTTTTTTTCCTGAATATATTCAGGAAAAAACGCATACGCCCTTTTTGGCCAAGGGCATCATTGTCAACGTTTTGCCACTTTTCATGTGCTTTAAATGCGATTCGAATCTACTTCCTGAAATCTGTTTCCTGCAATTCTGCCTTGATTTCAAATCCTCTTCGTTGCCTTCACTCAATATATTTGTGGACGAGAGTTATCATTTATAACTGCAGGTTTGTGAATTGCAGTGCCCTGAACCTCCATTTTACAACTCGTTTTTATGGGAGCTGGCCGCAAAATCACAAAATGGCTTCAGGCCCTGTTCTGGTTCTGGGGGGCAGGCTGAGCCTGTGGTTAATTCTTCTTTCTGATGGGAAAATAGAGTGACCTGTGCCTGTCCCAACACCAAGAGCTAGTCTCTCGTTGGTTCCACGTCTTCCCGTTTATCCTCAGGACAAATTGCAACCTGTACGGAACAGGAGGTTAAAGGTGCTGATGCTCCAAGTAGGGAGCTTGCTAGTAAAGTGGCTGGAATGGCGAACCCGGGCACAAGGAGATGAGAAATGAGGTGCGTTTTAGAAACCTTTCCCCATCACACGGTGTACCATCTTCTGGGTTTCTCATGCATGTTTTTGATGTAGGAAGATGCCCTTGAACCTGGAGATTTGGGACCCATGCGATGGGTACCACGCAGTATTCCTTTAAAGGGTCTGCGTTTGCTCACCCAACCTCACCAAACCTCTCAGCCCCAAGAGTGTCCACCCTTATGTCTGATCCAGCTGTGAGTCTAGATATGGTCAATCCAGGTTGCATCACAGCCCCTGAACGCATTGTGTAAGAATTTCTCTCTCTTTCACTGTCTTTTTTTCATGGGTGTTTCAAAGTAATTTATTTTTATAATGGGGTTTAGCTGCTTTTCACTGCTGTGTTTATGGCGCTTTACACCCACTTGACACACTAACAGAGAGATATCAATACATAGGTTTTACGATTATTATTAGTCAGATATATTCTTGTGCGGTGAATAGGGCGTGTTGAGTCCAGTTCTCTGAGCAAGGAGTAGGTCTTGTCTATTACATATTGGGTTTATGGAATGGTATCTGAGCTAATTTGATACCCTTGTTTTATGTATCACCCCACCTCACCTTTCCCGTTAAGCAGCCATAGTGTGTTTTCTGCATGTGTGACTCTGTTCTGTTTTGTAATTCAGTTCAAGTGTAACGGTTTTTACATTCCCTCTATCAGTGATACCTTATGAGAAGTGTCCTTTTCTGTGTGACTTATTTCACTTAGAATCGTCGTACCTAAATCCACTCATCATGCTGCTACTAGCCTTATGACATTGATTTCATGGCTGAGTGATATTCCATTGTACATAAGGACCACAACTTCTTTACCCATGTTTCTCTTTCCTGGGATATTTAAGGTGGAATGAAGTGGAGGTCCTTGTCAACAGAGCAGCCCTAAACTTTGGGGTGCTTGTGTCTTGCTGATTTTTCATTTTCCCAATTCATACCCCCATGAGTGGAAGTGCCCTATGCTCTCTAAGCTGTGTTTTTTAGATGTTTCAGGACTCACCGTACACTTCTCCAGAGTGGCTGTTGGCAATTTACATCCCGCCCATCAGTGTAGCAAGGCTCCCATTTCTCCATGGCCTGTCCTGCATTTCTGGTTTTGACACTTTTTTCAGCATGGCCCTTTTGACCGATGGGAAGCGAGACTTCTTTGTAGCGCTGATTTGCCTTTCCAGGTTGCTTGGTTGGCCAAAAAGGGCGTATGCGTTTTTTCCTGAATATATTCAGGAAAAAACGCATACGCCCTTTTTGGCCAAGGGCATCATTGTCAACGTTTTGCCGCTTTTCATGTGCTTTAAATGCGATTCGAATCTACCTCCTGAAATCTCTTTCCTGCAATTCTGCCTTGATTTCAAATCCTCTTCTTTGCCTTCCCTCAATATATTTGTGGACGAGAGTTATCATTTATAACTCTGCAGGTTTGTGAATTGCAGTGCCCTGAACCTCCATTTTACAACTCGTTTTTATGGGAGCTGGCGGCAAAATCGCAGAATGGCTTCAGGCCCTGTTCTGGTTCCAGGGGGCAGGCTGAGCCTGTGGTTAATTCTTCTTTCTGATGGGAAAATAGAGTGACCTGTGCCTGTCCCAACACCAAGAGCTAGTCTCTCGTTGGTTCCACGTCTTCCCGTTTATCCTCAGGACAAATTGCAACCTGTACGGAACAGGAGGTTAAAGGTGCTGATGCTCCAAGTAGGGAGCTTGCTAGTAAAGCGGCTGGAATGGCGAACCCGGGCACAAGGCGATGAGAAATGAGGTGCGTTTTAGAAACCTTTCCCCATCACACTGTGTAACATCTTCTGGGTTTCTCATGCATGTTTTTGATGTAGGAAGATGCCCTTGAAGCTGGAGATTTGGGACCCATGCGATGGGTACCATGCAGTATTACTTTAAAGGGTCTGCGTTTGCTCACCCAACCTCACCAAACCTCTCAGCCCCAAGAGTGTCCACCCTTATGTCTGATCCAGCTGTGAGTCTAGATATGGTCAATCCAGGTTGCATCACAGCCCCTGAATGCATTGTGTAAGAATTTCTCTCTCTTTCACTGTCTTTGTTTCATGGGTGTTTCAAAGTAATTTATTTTTATAATGGGGTTTAGCTCCTTTTCACTGCTGTGTTTATGCCGCTTTACACCCACTTGACACACTAACAGAGAGATATCAATACATAGGCTTTACGATTATTACTAGTCAGATATATTCTTGTGCGGTGAATAGGGCGTGTTGAGTCCAGTTCTCTGAGCAAGGAGTAGGTCTTGTCTACTACATATTGGGTTTATGGAACGGTATCTGAGCTAATTTGATACCCTTGTTTTATGTATCACCCCACCTCACCTTTCCCGTCAAGCAGCCATAGTGTGTTTTCTGCATGTGTGACTCTGTTCTGTTTTGTAATTCAGTTCAAGTGTAACGGTTTTTACATTCCCTCTATAAGTGATACCTTATGAGAAGTGTCCTTTTCTGTGTGACTTATTTCACTTAGAATCGTCGTACCTAAATCCACTCATCATGCTGCTACTAACCTTATGACATTGATTTCATGGCTGAGTGATATTCCATTGTACATAAGGACCACAACTTCTTTATCCATTTTTCTCTTTCCTGGGATATTGAAGGTGGAATGAAGTGGAGGTCCTTGTCAACAGAGCAGCCCTCAACTTTGGGGTGCTTGTGTCTTGCTGATTTTTCATTTTCCCAATTTATACCCCCATGAGTGGAAGTGCCCTATGCTCTCTAAGCTGTGTTTTTCAGATGTTTCAGGACACACCGTACACTTCTCCAGAGTGGCTGTTGGCAATTTACATCCCGCCCATCAGTGTAGCAAGGCTCCCATTTCTCCATGGCCTGTCCTGCATTTCTGGTTTTGACACTTTTTTCAGCATGGCCCTTTTGACCGATGGGAAGCGAGACTTCTCTGTAGCGCTGATTTGCCTTTCCAGGTTGCTTGGTTGGCCAAAAAGGGCGTATGCGATTTTTCCTGAATATATTCAGGAAAAAACGCATACGCCCTTTTTGGCCAAGGGCATCATTGTTCAACGTTTTGCCGCTTTTCATGTGCTTTAAAGGCGATTCCTATCTACCTCCTGAAATCTGTTTCGTGCAATTCTGCCTTGATTTCAAATCCTCTTCTTTGCCTTCCCTCAAAATATTTGTGGACGAGAGTTATCATTTATAACTCTGCAGGTTTGTGAATTGCAGTGCCCTGAACCTCCATTTTACAACTCGCTTTTTTGGGAGCTGGCCGCAAAAGCGCAGGATGGCTTCAGGCCCTGTTCTGGTTCTGGGGGGCAGGCTGAGCCTGTGGTTAATTCTTCTTCTTGATGGGAAAATAGAGTGACCTGTGCCTGTCCCAACACCAAGAGCTAGTCTCTCGTTGGTTCCCCGTCTTCCCGTTCATCCTCAGGACAAATTGCAACCTGTACGGAACAGGAGGTTAAAGGTGCTGATGCTCCAAGTAGGGAGTTTGCTAGTAAAGCGGCTGGAATGGCGAACCCGGGCACAAGGCGATGAGAAATGAGGTGCGTTTTAGAAACCTTTCCCCATCACACGGTGTACCATCTTCTGGGTTTCTCATGCATGTTTTTGATGTAGGAAGATGCCCTTGAACCTGGAGATTTGGGACCCATGCGATGGGTACCATGCAGTATTACTTTAAAGGGTCTGCGTTTGCTCACCCAACCTCACCAAACCTCTCAGCCCCAAGAGTGTCCACCCTTATGTCTCATCCAGCTGTGCGTCTAGATATGGTCAATCCAGGTTGCATCACAGCCCCTGAAGGCATTGTGTAAGAATTTCTCTCTCTTTCACTGTCTTTGTTTCATGGGTGTTTCAAAGTAATTTATTTTTATAATGGGGTTTAGCTGATTTTCACTGCTGTGTTTATGCCGCTTTACACCCACTTGACACACTAACAGAGAGATATCAATACATAGGTTTTACGATTATTATTAGTCAGATATATTCTTGTGCGGTGAATAGGGCGTGTTGAGTCCAGTTCTCTGAGCAAGGAGTAGGTCTTGTCTATTACATATTGGGTTTATGGAACGGTATCTGAGCTAATTTGATACCCTTGTTTTATGTATCACCCCACCTCACCTTTCCCGTTAAGCAGCCATAGTGTGTTTTCTGCATGTGTGACTCTGTTCTGTTTTGTAATTCAGTTCAAGTGTAACGGTTTTTACATTCCCTCTATCAGTGATACCTTATGAGAAGTGTCCTTTTCTGTGTGACTTATTTCACTTAGAATCGTCGTACCTAAATCCACTCATCATGCTGCTACTAGCCTTATGACATTGATTTCATGGCTGAGTGATATTCCATTGTACATAAGGACCACAACTTCTTTACCCATTTTTCTCTTTCCTGGGATATTGAAGGTGGAATGAAGTGGAGGTCCTGGTCAACAGAGCAGCCCTAAACTTTGGGGTGCTTGTGTCTTGCTGATTTTTCATTTTCCCAATTCATACCCCCATGAGTGGAAGTGCCCTATGCTCTCTAAGCTGTGTTTTTCAGATGTTTCAGGACTCACCGGACACTTCTCCAGAGTGGCTGTTGGCAATTTACATCCCGCCCATCAGTGTAGCAAGGCTCCCATTTCTCCATGGCCTGTCCTGCATTTCTGGTTTTGACACTTTTTTCAGCATGGCCCTTTTGACCGATGGGAAGCGAGACTTGTTTGTAGCGCTGATTTGCCTTTCCAGGTTGCTTGGTTGGCCAAAAAGGGCGTATGCGTTTTTTCCTGAATATATTCAGGAAAAAACGCATACGCCCTTTTTGGCCAAGGGCATCATTGTCAACGTTTTGCCGCTTTTCATGTGCTTTAAAGGCGATTCGAATCTACCTCCTGAAATCTCTTTCCTGCAATTCTGCCTTGATTTCAAATCCTCTTCTTTGCCTTCCCTCAATATATTTGTGGACGAGAGTTATCATTTATAACTCTGCAGGTTTGTGAATTGCAGTGCCCTGAACCTCCATTTTACAACTCGTTTTTATGGGAGCTGGCGGCAAAATCGCAGAATGGCTTCAGGCCCTGTTCTGGTTCCGGGGGGCAGGCTGAGCCTGTGGTTAATTCTTCTTTCTGATGGGAAAATAGAGTGACCTGTGCCTGTCCCAACACCAAGAGCTAGTCTCTCGTTGGTTCCACGTCTTCCCGTTTATCCTCAGGACAAATTGCAACCTGTACGGAACAGGAGGTTAAAGGTGCTGATGCTCCAAGTAGGGAGCTTGCTAGTAAAGCGGCTGGAATGGCGAACCCGGGCACAAGGCGATGAGAAATGAGGTGCGTTTTAGAAACCTTTCCCCATCACACGGTGTACCATCTTCTGGGTTTCTCATGCATGTTTTTGATGTAGGAAGATGCCCTTGAACCTGGAGATTTGGGACCCATGCGATGGGTATCATGCAGTATTACTTTAAAGGGTCTGCGTTTGCTCACCCAACCTCACCAAACCTCTCAGCCCCAAGAGTGTCCACCCTTATGTCTGATCCAGCTGTGAGTCTATATATGGTCAATCCAGGTTGCATCACAGCCCCTGAACGCATTGTGTAAGAATTTCTCTCTCTTTCACTGTCTTTGTTTCATGGGTGTTTCAAAGTAATTTATTTTTATAATGGGGTTTAGCTGCTTTTCACTGCTGTGTTTATGCCGCTTTACACCCACTTGACACACTAACAGAGAGATATCAATACATAGGTTTTACGATTATTATTAGTCAGATATATTCTTGTGCGGTGAATAGGGCGTGTTGAGTCCAGTTCTCTGAGCAAGGAGTAGGTCTTGTCTATTACATATTGGGTTTATGGAATGGTATCTGAGCTAATTTGATACCCTTGTTTTATGTATCACCCCACCTCACCTTTCCCGTTAAGCAGCCATAGTGTGTTTTCTGCATGTGTGACTCTGTTCTGTTTTGTAATTCAGTTCAAGTGTAACGGTTTTTACATTCCCTCTATCAGTGATACCTTATGAGAAGTGTCCTTTTCTGTGTGACTTATTTCACTTAGAATCGTCGTACCTAAATCCACTCATCATGCTGCTACTAGCCTTATGACATTGATTTCATGGCTGAGTGATATTCCATTGTACATAAGGACCACAACTTCTTTACCCATGTTTCTCTTTCCTGGGATATTTAAGGTGGAATGAAGTGGAGGTCCTTGTCAACAGAGCAGCCCTAAACTTTGGGGTGCTTGTGTCTTGCTGATTTTTCATTTTCCCAATTTATACCCCCATGAGTGGAAGTGCCCTATGCTCTCTAAGCTGTGTTTTTCAGATGTTTCAGGACTCACCGTACACTTCTCCAGAGTGGCTGTTGGCAATTTACATCCCGCCCATCAGTGTAGCAAGGCTCCCATTTCTCCATGGCCTGTCCTGCATTTCTGGTTTTGACACTTTTTTCAGCATGGCCCTTTTGACCGATGGGAAGCAAGACTTCTCTGTAGCGCTGATTTGCCTTTCCAGGTTGCTTGGTTGGCCAAAAAGGGCGTATGCGTTTTTTCCTGAATATATTCAGGAAAAAACGCATACGCCCTTTTTGGCCAAGGGCATCATTGTCAACGTTTTGCCGCTTTTCATGTGCTTTAAAGGCGATTCGAATCTACCTCCTGAAATCTGTTTCCTGCAATTCTGCCTTGATTTCAAATCCTCTTCTTTGCCTTCCCTCAATATATTTGTGGACGAGAGTTATCATTTATAACTCTGCAGGTTTGTGAATTGCAGTGCCCTGAACCTCCATTTTACAACTCGCTTTTTTGGGAGCTGGCCGCAAAAGCGCAGGATGGCTTCAGGCCCTGTTCTGGTTCTGGGGGGCAGGCTGAGCCTGTGGTTAATTCTTCTTCCTGATGGGAAAATAGAGTGACCTGTGCCTGTCCCAACACCAAGAGCTAGTCTCTCGTTGGTTCCCCGTCTTCCCGTTCATCCTCAGGACAAATTGCAACCTGTACGGAACAGGAGGTTAAAGGTGCTGATGCTCCAAGTAGGGAGATTGCTAGTAAAGCGGCTGGAATGGCGAACCCGGGCACAAGGCGATGAGAAATGAGGTGCGTTTTCGAAACCTTTCCCCATCACACGGTGTACCATCTTCTGGGTTTCTCATGCATGTTTTCGATGTAGGAAGATGCCCTTGAACCTGGAGATTTGGGACCCATGCGATGGGTACCACGCAGTATTACTTTAAAGGGTCTGCGTTTGCTCACCCAACCTCACCAAACCTCTCAGCCCCAAGAGTATCCACCCTTATGTCTCATCCAGCTGTGGGTCTAGATATGGTCAATCCAGGTTGCATCACAGCCCCTGAACGCATTGTGTAAGAATTCCTCTCTCGTTCACTGTCTTTGTTTCATGGGTTTTTCAAAGTAATTTATTTTCATAATGGGATTTAGCTGCTTTTCACTGCTGTGTTTATGCCACTTTACACACACTTGACACACTAACAGAGAGATATCAATACATAGGCTTTACGATTATTACTAGTCAGATATAATCTTGTGCGGTGAATAGGGCGTGTTGAGTCCAGTTCTCTGAGCAAGGAGTAGGTCTTGTCTATTACATATTGGGTTTATGGAACGGTATCTGAGCTAATTTGATACCCTTGTTTTATGTATCACCCCACCTCACCTTTCCCGTTAAGCAGCCATAGTGTGTTTTCTGCATGTGTGACTCTGTTCTGTTTTGTAATTCAGTTCAAGTGTAACGGTTTTTACATTCCCTCTATCAGTGATACCTTATGAGAAGTGTCCTTTTCTGTGTGACTTATTTCACTTAGAATCGTCGTACCTAAATCCACTCATCATGCTGCTACTAGCCTTATGACATTGATTTCATGGCTGAGTGATATTCCATTGTACATAAGGACCACAACTTCTTTACCCATTTTTCTCTTTCCTGGGATATTTAAGGTGGAATGAAGTGGAGGTCCTTGTCAACAGAGCAGCCCTCAACTTTGGGGTGCTTGTGTCTTGCTGATTTTTCATTTTCCCAATTCATACCCCCATGAGTGGAAGTGCCCTATGCTCTCTAAGCTGTGTTTTTCAGATGTTTCAGGACTCACCGTACACTTCTCCAGAGTGGCTGTTGGCAATTTACATCCCGCCCATCTGTGTAGCAAGGCTCCCATTTCTCCATGGCCTGTCCTGCATTTCTGGTTTTGACACTTTTTTCAGCATGGCCCTTTTGACCGATGGGAAGCGAGACTTGTTTGTAGCGCTGATTTGCCTTTCCAGGTTGCTTGGTTGGCCAAAAAGGGCGTATGCGTTTTTTCCTGAATATATTCAGGAAAAAACGCATACGCCCTTTTTGGCCAAGGGCATCATTGTCAACGTTTTGCCGCTTTTCATGTGCTTTAAAGGCGATTCGAATCTACCTCCTGAAATCTCTTTCCTGCAATTCTGCCTTGATTTCAAATCCTCTTCTTTGCCTTCCCTCAATATATTTGTGGACGAGAGTTATCATTTATAACTCTGCAGGTTTGTGAATTGCAGTGCCCTGAACCTCCATTTTACAACTCGTTTTTATGGGAGCTGGCGGCAAAATCGCAGAATGTCTTCAGGCCCTGTTCTGGTTCCGGGGGGCAGGCTGAGCCTGTGGTTAATTCTTCTTTCTGATGGGAAAATAGAGTGACCTGTGCCTGTCCCAACACCAAGAGCTAGTCTCTCGTTGGTTCCACGTCTTCCCGTTTATCCTCAGGACAAATTGCAACCTGTACGGAACAGGAGGTTAAAGGTGCTGATGCTCCAAGTAGGGAGCTTGCTAGTAAAGCGGCTGGAATGGCGAACCCGGGCACAAGGAGATGAGAAATGAGGTGCGTTTTAGAAACCTTTCCCCATCACACGGTGTACCATCTTCTGGGTTTCTCATGCATGTTTTTGATGTAGGAAGATGCCCTTGAACCTGGAGATTTGGGACCCATGCGATGGGTATCATGCAGTATTACTTTAAAGGGTCTGCGTTTGCTCACCCAACCTCACCAAACCTCTCAGGCCCAAGAGTGTCCACCCTTATGTCTCATCCAGCTGTGCGTCTAGATATGGTCAATCCAGGTTGCATCACAGCCCCTGAACGCATTGTGTAAGAATTTCTCTCTCTTTCACTGTCTTTGTTTCATGGGTGTTTCAAAGTAATTTATTTTTATAATGGGGTTTAGCTGCTTTTCACTGCTGTGTTTATGCCGCTTTACACCCACTTGACACACTAACAGAGAGATATCAATACATAGGTTTTACGATTATTATTAGTCAGATATATTCTTGTGCGGTGAATAGGGCGTGTTGAGTCCAGTTCTCTGAGCAAGGAGTAGGTCTTGTCTATTACATATTGGGTTTATGGAATGGTATCTGAGCTAATTTGAAACCCTTGTTTTATGTATCACCCCACCTCACCTTTCCCGTTAAGCAGCCATAGTGTGTTTTCTGCATGTGTGACTCTGTTCTGTTTTGTAATTCAGTTCAAGTGTAACGGTTTTTACATTCCCTCTATCAGTGATAACTTATGAGAAGTGTCCTTTTCTGTGTGACTTATTTCAGTTAGAATCGTCGTACCTAAATCCACTCATCATGCTGCTACTAGCCTTATGACATTGATTTCATGGCTGAGTGATATTCCATTGTACATAAGGACCACAACTTCTTTACCCATTTTTCTCTTTCCTGGGATATTTAAGGTGGAATGAAGTGGAGGTCCTTGTCAACAGAGCAACCCTAAACTTTGGGGTGCTTGTGTCTTGCTGATTTTTCATTTTCCCAATTCATACCCCCATGACTGGAAGTGCCCTATGCTCTCTAAGCTGTGTTTTTTAGATGTTTCAGGACTCACCGTACACTTCTCCAGAGTGGCTGTTGGCAATTTACATCCCGCCCATCAGTGTAGCAAGGCTCCCATTTCTCCATGGCCTGTCCTGCATTTCTGGTTTTGACACTTTTTTCAGCATGGCCCTTTTGACCGATGGGAAGCGAGACTTGTTTGTAGCGCTGATTTGCCTTTCCAGGTTGCTTGGTTGGCCAAAAAGGGCGTATGCGTTTTTTCCTGAATATATTCAGGAAAAAACGCATACGCCCTTTTTGGCCAAGGGCATCATTGTCAACGTTTTGCCGCTTTTCATGTGCTTTAAATGCGATTCGAATCTACCTCCTGAAATCTCTTTCCTGCAATTCTGCCTTGATTTCAACTCCTCTTCTTTGCCTTCCCTCAATATATTTGTGGACGAGAGTTATCATTTATAACTCTGCAGGTTTGTGAATTGCAGTGCCCTGAACCTCCATTTTACAACTCGTTTTTATGGGAGCTGGCCGCAAAATCGCAGAATGGCTTCAGGCCCTGTTCTGGTTCCGGGGGGCAGGCTGAGCCTGTGGTTAATTCTTCTTTCTGATGGGAAAATAGAGTGACCTGTGCCTGTCCCAACACCAAGAGCTAGTCTCTTGTTGGTTCCACGTCTTCCCGTTTATCCTCAGGACAAATTTCAACCTGTACGGAACAGGAGGTTAAAGGTGCTGATGCTCCAAGTAGGGAGCTTGCTAGTAAAGCGGCTGGAATGGCGAACCCGGGCACAAGGCGATGAGAAATGAGGTGCGTTTTAGAAACCTTTCCCCATCACACGGTGTACCATCTTCTGGGTTTCTCATGCATGTTTTTGATGTAGGAAGATGCCCTTGAACCTGGAGATTTGGGACCCATGCGATGGGTATCATGCAGTATTACTTTAAAGGGTCTGCGTTTGCTCACCCAACCTCACCAAACCTCTCAGGCCCAAGAGTGTCCACCCTTATGTCTCATCCAGCTGTGCGTCTAGATATGGTCAATCCAGGTTGCATCACAGCCCCTGAAGGCATAGTGTAAGAATTTCTCTCTCTTTCACTGTCTTTGTTTCATGGGTGTTTCAAAGTAATTTATTTTTATAATGGGGTTTAGCTGCTTTTCACTGCTGTGTTTATGCCGCTTTACACCCACTTGACACACTAACAGAGAGATATCAATACATAGGTTTTACGATTATTATTAGTCAGATATATTCTTGTGCGGTGAATAGGGCGTGTTGAGTCCAGTTCTCTGAGCAAGGAGTAGGTCTTGTCTATTACATATTGGGTTTATGGAATGGTATCTGAGCTAATTTGATACCCTTGTTTTATGTATCACCCCACCTCACCTTTCCCGTTAAGCAGCCATAGTGTGTTTTCTGCATGTGTGACTCTGTTCTGTTTTGTAATTCAGTTCAAGTGTAACGGTTTTTACATTCCCTCTATCAGTGATACCTTATGAGAAGTGTCCTTTTCTGTGTGACTTATTTCACTTAGAATCGTCGTACCTAAATCCACTCATCATGCTGCTACTAGCCTTATGACATTGATTTCATGGCTGAGTGATATTCCATTGTACATAAGGACCACAACTTCTTTACCCATGTTTCTCTTTCCTGGGATATTTAAGGTGGAATGAAGTGGAGGTCCTTGTCAACAGAGCAGCCCTAAACTTTGGGGTGCTTGTGTCTTGCTGATTTTTCATTTTCCCAATTTATACCCCCATGAGTGGAAGTGCCCTATGCTCTCTAAGCTGTGTTTTTCAGATGTTTCAGGACTCACCGTACACTTCTCCAGAGTGGCTGTTGGCAATTTACATCCCGCCCATCAGTGTAGCAAGGCTCCCATTTCTCCATGGCCTGTCCTGCATTTCTGGTTTTGACACTTTTTTCAGCATGGCCCTTTTGACCGATGGGAAGCAAGACTTCTCTGTAGCGCTGATTTGCCTTTCCAGGTTGCTTGGTTGGCCAAAAAGGGCGTATGCGTTTTTTCCTGAATATATTCAGGAAAAAACGCATACGCCCTTTTTGGCCAAGGGCATCATTGTCAACGTTTTGCCGCTTTTCATGTGCTTTAAAGGCGATTCGAATCTACCTCCTGAAATCTGTTTCCTGCAATTCTGCCTTGATTTCAAATCCTCTTCTTTGCCTTCCCTCAATATATTTGTGGACGAGAGTTATCATTTATAACTCTGCAGGTTTGTGAATTGCAGTGCCCTGAACCTCCATTTTACAACTCGCTTTTTTGGGAGCTGGCCGCAAAAGCGCAGGATGGCTTCAGGCCCTGTTCTGGTTCTGGGGGGCAGGCTGAGCCTGTGGTTAATTCTTCTTCCTGATGGGAAAATAGAGTGACCTGTGCCTGTCCCAACACCAAGAGCTAGTCTCTCGTTGGTTCCCCGTCTTCCCGTTCATCCTCAGGACAAATTGCAACCTGTACGGAACAGGAGGTTAAAGGTGCTGATGCTCCAAGTAGGGAGATTGCTAGTAAAGCGGCTGGAATGGCGAACCCGGGCACAAGGCGATGAGAAATGAGGTGCGTTTTCGAAACCTTTCCCCATCACACGGTGTACCATCTTCTGGGTTTCTCATGCATGTTTTCGATGTAGGAAGATGCCCTTGAACCTGGAGATTTGGGACCCATGCGATGGGTACCACGCAGTATTACTTTAAAGGGTCTGCGTTTGCTCACCCAACCTCACCAAACCTCTCAGCCCCAAGAGTATCCACCCTTATGTCTCATCCAGCTGTGGGTCTAGATATGGTCAATCCAGGTTGCATCACAGCCCCTGAACGCATTGTGTAAGAATTCCTCTCTCGTTCACTGTCTTTGTTTCATGGGTTTTTCAAAGTAATTTATTTTCATAATGGGATTTAGCTGCTTTTCACTGCTGTGTTTATGCCACTTTACACCCACTTGACACACTAACAGAGAGATATCAATACATAGGCTTTACGATTATTACTAGTCAGATATAATCTTGTGCGGTGAATAGGGCGTGTTGAGTCCAGTTCTCTGAGCAAGGAGTAGGTCTTGTCTATTACATATTGGGTTTATGGAACGGTATCTGAGCTAATTTGATACCCTTGTTTTATGTATCACCCCACCTCACCTTTCCCGTTAAGCAGCCATAGTGTGTTTTCTGCATGTGTGACTCTGTTCTGTTTTGTAATTCAGTTCAAGTGTAACGGTTTTTACATTCCCTCTATAAGTGATACCTTATGAGAAGTGTCCTTTTCTGTGTGACTTATTTCACTTAGAATCGTCGTACCTAAATCCACTCATCATGCTGCTACTAGCCTTATGACATTGATTTCCTGGCTGAGTGATATTCCATTGTACATAAGGACCACAACTTCTTTACCCATTTTTCTCTTTCCTGGGATATTTAAGGTGGAATGAAGTGGAGGTCCTTGTCAACAGAGCAGCCCTCAACTTTGGGGTGCTTGTGTCTTGCTGATTTTTCATTTTCCCAATTCATACCCCCATGAGTGGAAGTGCCCTATGCTCTCTAAGCTGTGTTTTTCAGATGTTTCAGGACTCACCGTACACTTCTCCAGAGTGGCTGTTGGCAATTTACATCCCGCCCATCTGTGTAGCAAGGCTCCCATTTCTCCATGGCCTGTCCTGCATTTCTGGTTTTGACACTTTTTTCAGCATGGCCCTTTTGACCGATGGGAAGCGAGACTTGTTTGTAGCGCTGATTTGCCTTTCCAGGTTGCTTGGTTGGCCAAAAAGGGCGTATGCGTTTTTTCCTGAATATATTCAGGAAAAAACGCATACGCCCTTTTTGGCCAAGGGCATCATTGTCAACGTTTTGCCGCTTTTCATGTGCTTTAAAGGCGATTCGAATCTACCTCCTGAAATCTCTTTCCTGCAATTCTGCCTTGATTTCAAATCCTCTTCTTTGCCTTCCCTCAATATATTTGTGGACGAGAGTTATCATTTATAACTCTGCAGGTTTGTGAATTGCAGTGCCCTGAACCTCCATTTTACAACTCGTTTTTATGGGAGCTGGCGGCAAAATCGCAGAATGTCTTCAGGCCCTGTTCTGGTTCCGGGGGGCAGGCTGAGCCTGTGGTTAATTCTTCTTTCTGATGGGAAAATAGAGTGACCTGTGCCTGTCCCAACACCAAGAGCTAGTCTCTCGTTGGTTCCACGTCTTCCCGTTTATCCTCAGGACAAATTGCAACCTGTACGGAACAGGAGGTTAAAGGTGCTGATGCTCCAAGTAGGGAGCTTGCTAGTAAAGCGGCTGGAATGGCGAACCCGGGCACAAGGAGATGAGAAATGAGGTGCGTTTTAGAAACCTTTCCCCATCACACGGTGTACCATCTTCTGGGTTTCTCATGCATGTTTTTGATGTAGGAAGATGCCCTTGAACCTGGAGATTTGGGACCCATGCGATGGGTATCATGCAGTATTACTTTAAAGGGTCTGCGTTTGCTCACCCAACCTCACCAAACCTCTCAGGCCCAAGAGTGTCCACCCTTATGTCTCATCCAGCTGTGCGTCTAGATATGGTCAATCCAGGTTGCATCACAGCCCCTGAACGCATTGTGTAAGAATTTCTCTCTCTTTCACTGTCTTTGTTTCATGGGTGTTTCAAAGTAATTTATTTTTATAATGGGGTTTAGCTGCTTTTCACTGCTGTGTTTATGCCGCTTTACACCCACTTGACACACTAACAGAGAGATATCAATACATAGGTTTTACGATTATTATTAGTCAGATATATTCTTGTGCGGTGAATAGGGCGTGTTGAGTCCAGTTCTCTGAGCAAGGAGTAGGTCTTGTCTATTACATATTGGGTTTATGGAATGGTATCTGAGCTAATTTGAAACCCTTGTTTTATGTATCACCCCACCTCACCTTTCCCGTTAAGCAGCCATAGTGTGTTTTCTGCATGTGTGACTCTGTTCTGTTTTGTAATTCAGTTCAAGTGTAACGGTTTTTACATTCCCTCTATCAGTGATACCTTATGAGAAGTGTCCTTTTCTGTGTGACTTATTTCAGTTAGAATCGTCGTACCTAAATCCACTCATCATGCTGCTACTAGCCTTATGACATTGATTTCATGGCTGAGTGATATTCCATTGTACATAAGGACCACAACTTCTTTACCCATTTTTCTCTTTCCTGGGATATTTAAGGTGGAATGAAGTGGAGGTCCTTGTCAACAGAGCAACCCTAAACTTTGGGGTGCTTGTGTCTTGCTGATTTTTCATTTTCCCAATTCATACCCCCATGACTGGAAGTGCCCTATGCTCTCTAAGCTGTGTTTTTTAGATGTTTCAGGACTCACCGTACACTTCTCCAGAGTGGCTGTTGGCAATTTACATCCCGCCCATCAGTGTAGCAAGGCTCCCATTTCTCCATGGCCTGTCCTGCATTTCTGGTTTTGACACTTTTTTCAGCATGGCCCTTTTGACCGATGGGAAGCGAGACTTGTTTGTAGCGCTGATTTGCCTTTCCAGGTTGCTTGGTTGGCCAAAAAGGGCGTATGCGTTTTTTCCTGAATATATTCAGGAAAAAACGCATACGCCCTTTTTGGCCAAGGGCATCATTGTCAACGTTTTGCCGCTTTTCATGTGCTTTAAATGCGATTCGAATCTACCTCCTGAAATCTCTTTCCTGCAATTCTGCCTTGATTTCAACTCCTCTTCTTTGCCTTCCCTCAATATATTTGTGGACGAGAGTTATCATTTATAACTCTGCAGGTTTGTGAATTGCAGTGCCCTGAACCTCCATTTTACAACTCGTTTTTATGGGAGCTGGCCGCAAAATCGCAGAATGGCTTCAGGCCCTGTTCTGGTTCCGGGGGGCAGGCTGAGCCTGTGGTTAATTCTTCTTTCTGATGGGAAAATAGAGTGACCTGTGCCTGTCCCAACACCAAGAGCTAGTCTCTTGTTGGTTCCACGTCTTCCCGTTTATCCTCAGGACAAATTTCAACCTGTACGGAACAGGAGGTTAAAGGTGCTGATGCTCCAAGTAGGGAGCTTGCTAGTAAAGCGGCTGGAATGGCGAACCCGGGCACAAGGCGATGAGAAATGAGGTGCGTTTTAGAAACCTTTCCCCATCACACGGTGTACCATCTTCTGGGTTTCTCATGCATGTTTTTGATGTAGGAAGATGCCCTTGAACCTGGAGATTTGGGACCCATGCGATGGGTATCATGCAGTATTACTTTAAAGGGTCTGCGTTTGCTCACCCAACCTCACCAAACCTCTCAGGCCCAAGAGTGTCCACCCTTATGTCTCATCCAGCTGTGCGTCTAGATATGGTCAATCCAGGTTGCATCACAGCCCCTGAAGGCATAGTGTAAGAATTTCTCTCTCTTTCACTGTCTTTGTTTCATGGGTGTTTCAAAGTAATTTATTTTTATAATGGGGTTTAGCTGCTTTTCACTGCTGTGTTTATGCTGCTTTACACCCACTTGACACACTAACAGAGAGATATCAATACATAGGTTTTACGATTATTATTAGTCAGATATATTCTTGTGCGGTGAATAGGGCGTGTTGAGTCCAGTTCTCTGAGCAAGGAGTAGGTCTTGTCTATTACATATTGGGTTTATGGAACGGTATCTGAGCTAATTTGATACCCTTGTTTTATGTATCACCCCACCTCACCTTTCCCGTTAAGCAGCCATAGTCTGTTTTCTGCATGTGTGACTCTGTTCTGTTTTGTAATTCAGTTCAAGTGTAACGGTTTTTACATTCCCTCTATCAGTGATACCTTATGAGAAGTGTCCTTTTCTGTGTGACTTATTTCACTTAGAATCGTCGTACCTAAATCCACTCATCATGCTGCTACTAGCCTTATGACATTGATTTCATGGCTGAGTGATATTCCATTGTACATAAGGACCACAACTTCTTTACCCATTTTTCTCTTTCCTGGGATATTTAAGGTGGAATGAAGTGGAGGTCCTTGTCAACATAGCAGTTCTCAACTTTGGGGTGCTTGTGTCTTGCTGATTTTTAATTTTCCCAATTTATACCCCCATGAGTGGAAGTGCCCTATGCTCTCTAAGCTGTGTTTTTCAGATGTTTCAGGACTCACCGTACACTTCTCCAGAGTGGCTGTTGGCAATTTACATCCTGCCCATCAGTGTAGCAAGGCTCCCATTTCTCCATGGCCTGTCCTGCATTTCTGGTTTTGACACTTTTTTCAGCATGGCCCTTTTGACCGATGGGAAGCGAGTCTTCTCTGTAGCGCTGATTTGCCTTTCCAGGTTGCTTGGTTGGCCAAAAAGGGCGTATGCGTTTTTTCCTGAATATATTCAGGAAAAAACGCATACGCCCTTTTTGGCCAAGGGCATCATTGTCAACGTTTTGCCGCTTTTCATGTGCTTTAAAGGCGATTCGAATCTACCTCCTGAAATCTCTTTCCTGCAATTCTGCCTTGATTTCAAATCCTCTTCGTTGCCTTCCCTCAATATATTTGTGGACGAGAGTTATCATTTATAACTCTGCAGGTTTGTGAATTGCAGTGCCCTGAACCTCCATTTTACAACTCGTTTTTATGGGAGCTGGCGGCAAAATCGCAGAATGTCTTCAGGCCCTGTTCTGGTTCCGGGGGGCAGGCTGAGCCTGTGGTTAATTCTTCTTTCTGATGGGAAAATAGAGTGACCTGTGCCTGTCCCAACACCAAGAGCTAGTCTCTCGTTGGTTCCACGTCTTCCCGTTTATCCTCAGGACAAATTGCAACCTGTACGGAACAGGAGGTTAAAGGTGCTGATGCTCCAAGTAGGGAGCTTGCTAGTAAAGCGGCTGGAATGGCGAACCCGGGCACAAGGCGATGAGAAATGAGGTGCGTTTTAGAAACCTTTCCCCATCACACGGTGTACCATCTTCTGGGTTTCTCATGCATGTTTTTGATGTAGGAAGATGCCCTTGAACCTGGAGATTTGGGACCCATGCGATGGGTATCATGCAGTATTACTTTAAAGGGTCTGCGTTTGCTCACCCAACCTCACCAAACCTCTCAGGCCCAAGAGTGTCCACCCTTATGTCTCATCCAGCTGTGCGTCTAGATATGGTCAATCCAGGTTGCATCACAGCCCCTGAACGCATTGTGTAAGAATTTCTCTCTCTTTCACTGTCTTTGTTTCATGGGTGTTTCAAAGTAATTTATTTTTATAATGGGGTTTAGCTGCTTTTCACTGCTGTGTTTATGCCGCTTTACACCCACTTGACACACTAACAGAGAGATATCAATACATAGGTTTTACGATTATTATTAGTCAGATATATTCTTGTGCGGTGAATAGGGCGTGTTGAGTCCAGTTCTCTGAGCAAGGAGTAGGTCTTGTCTATTACATATTGGGTTTATGGAATGGTATCTGAGCTAATTTGATACCCTTGTTTTATGTATCACCCCACCTCACCTTTCCCGTTAAGCAGCCATAGTGTGTTTTCTGCATGTGTGACTCTGTTCTGTTTTGTAATTCAGTTCAAGTGTAACGGTTTTTACATTCCCTCTATCAGTGATACCTTATGAGAAGTGTCCTTTTCTGTGTGACTTATTTCTCTTAGAATCGTCGTACCTAAATCCACTCATCATGCTGCTACTAGCCTTATGACATTGATTTCATGGCTGAGTGATATTCCATTGTACATAAGGACCACAACTTCTTTACCCATTTTTCTCTTTCCTGGGATATTTAAGGTGGAATGAAGTGGAGGTCCTTGTCAACAGAGCAGCCCTCAACTTTGGGGTGCTTGTGTCTTGCTGATTTTTCATTTTCCCAATTCATACCCCCATGACTGGAAGTGCCCTATGCTCTCTAAGCTGTGTTTTTTAGATGTTTCAGGACTCACCGTACACTTCTCCAGAGTGGCTGTTGGCAATTTACATCCCGCCCATCAGTGTAGCAAGGCTCCCATTTCTCCATGGCCTGTCCTGCATTTCTGGTTTTGACACTTTTTTCAGCATGGCCCTTTTGACCGATGGGAAGCGAGACTTGTTTGTAGCGCTGATTTGCCTTTCCAGGTTGCTTGGTTGGCCAAAAAGGGCGTATGCGTTTTTTCCTGAATATATTCAGGAAAAAACGCATACGCCCTTTTTGGCCAAGGGCATCATTGTCAACGTTTTGCCGCTTTTCATGTGCTTTAAATGCGATTCGAATCTACCTCCTGAAATCTCTTTCCTGCAATTCTGCCTTGATTTCAAATCCTCTTCTTTGCCTTCCGTCAATATATTTGTGGACGAGAGTTATCATTTATAACTCTGCAGGTTTGTGAATTGCAGTGCCCTGAACCTCCATTTTACAACTCGTTTTTATGGGAGCTGGCCGCAAAATCGCAGAATGGCTTCAGGCCCTGTTCTGGTTCCGGGGGGCAGGCTGAGCCTGTGGTTAATTCTTCTTTCTGATGGGAAAATAGAGTGACCTGTGCCTGTCCCAACACCAAGAGCTAGTCTCTCGTTGGTTCCACGTCTTCCCGTTTATCCTCAGGACAAATTGCAACCTCTACGGAACAGGAGGTTAAAGGTGCTGATGCTCCAAGTAGGGAGCTTGCTAGTAAAGCGGCTGGAATGGCGAACCCGGGCACAAGGAGATGAGAAATGAGGTGCGTTTTAGAAACCTTTCCCCATCACACTGTGTACCATCTTCTGGGTTTTTCATGCAAGTTTTTGACGTAGGAAGATGCCCTTGAAGCTGGAGATTTGGGACCCATGCGATGGGTACCATGCAGTATTACTTTAAAGGGTCTGCGTTTGCTCACCCAACCTCACCAAACCTCTCAGCCCCAAGAGTGTCCACCCTTATGTCTCATCCAGCTGTGGGTCTAGATATGGTCAATCCAGGTTGCATCACAGCCCCTGAACGCATTGTGTAAGAATTCCTCTCTCGTTCACTGTCTTTGTTTCATGGGTTTTTCAAAGTAATTTATTTTCATAATGGGATTTAGCTGCTTTTCACTGCTGTGTTTATGCCGCTTTACACCCACTTGACACACTAACAGAGAGATATCAATACATAGGCTTTACGATTATTACTAGTCAGATATATTCTTGTGCGGTGAATAGGGCGTGTTGAGTCCAGTTCTCTGAGCAAGGAGTAGGTCTTGTCTATTACATATTGGGTTTATGGAACGGTATCTGAGCTAATTTGAAACCCTTGTTTTATGTATCACCCCACCTCACCTTTCCCGTTAAGCAGCCATAGTGTGTTTTCTGCCTGTGTGACTCTGTTCTGTTTTGTAATTCAGTTCAAGTGTAACGGTTTTTACATTCCCTCTATCAGTGATACCTTATGAGAAGTGTCCTTTTCTGTGTGACTTATTTCACTTAGAATCGTCGTACCTAAATCCACTCATCATGCTGCTACTAGCCTTATGACATTGATTTCATGGCTGAGTGATATTCCATTGTACATAAGGACCACAACTTCTTTACCCATTTTTCTCTTTCCTGGGATATTTAAGGTGGAATGAAGTGGAGGTCCTTGTCAACAGAGCAGCCCTCAACTTTGGGGTGCTTGTGTCTTGCTGATTTTTCATTTTCCCAATTCATACCCCCATGACTGGAAGTGCCCTATGCTCTCTAAGCTGTGTTTTTTAGATGTTTCAGGACTCACCGTACACTTCTCCAGAGTGGCTGTTGGCAATTTACATCCCGCCCATCAGTGTAGCAAGGCTCCCATTTCTCCATGGCCTGTCCTGCATTTCTGGTTTTGACACTTTTTTCAGCATGGCCCTTTTGACCGATGGGAAGCGAGACTTGTTTGTAGCGCTGATTTGCCTTTCCAGGTTGCTTGGTTGGCCAAAAAGGGCGTATGCGTTTTTTCCTGAATATATTCAGGAAAAAACGCATACGCCCTTTTTGGCCAAGGGCATCATTGTCAACGTTTTGCCGCTTTTCATGTGCTTTAAATGCGATTCGAATCTACCTCCTGAAATCTCTTTCCTGCAATTCTGCCTTGATTTCAAATCCTCTTCTTTGCCTTCCCTCAATATATTTGTGGACGAGAGTTATCATTTATAACTCTGCAGGTTTGTGAATTGCAGTGCCCTGAACCTCCATTTTACAACTCGTTTTTATGGGAGCTGGCCGCAAAATCGCAGAATGGCTTCAGGCCCTGTTCTGGTTCCGGGGGGCAGGCTGAGCCTGTGGTTAATTCTTCTTTCTGATGGTAAAATAGAGTGACCTGTGCCTGTCCCAACACCAAGAGCTAGTCTCTCGTTGGTTCCACGTCTTCCCGTTTATCCTCAGGACAAATTGCAACCTCTATGGAACAGGAGGTTAAAGGTGCTGATGCTCCAAGTAGGGAGCTTGCTAGTAAAGCGGCTGGAATGGCGAACCCGGGCACAAGGCGATGAGAAATGAGGTGCGTTTTAGAAACGTTTCCCCATCACACTGTGTACCATCTTCTGGGTTTTTCATGCAAGTTTTTGACGTAGGAAGATGCCCTTGAAGCTGGAGATTTGGGACCCATGCGATGGGTACCATGCAGTATTACTTTAAAGGGTCTGCGTTTGCTCACCCAACCTCACCAAACCTCTCAGCCCCAAGAGTGTCCACCCTTATGTCTCATCCAGCTGTGGGTCTAGATATGGTCAATCCAGGTTGCATCACAGCCCCTGAACGCATTGTGTAAGAATTCCTCTCTTGTTCACTGTCTTTGTTTCATGGGTTTTTCAAAGTAATTTATTTTCATAATGGGATTTAGCTGCTTTTCACTGCTGTGTTTATGCCGCTTTACACCCACTTGACACACTAACAGAGAGATATCAATACATAGGCTTTACGATTATTACTAGTCAGATATATTCTTGTGCGGTGAATAGGGCGTGTTGAGTCCAGTTCTCTGAGCAAGGAGTAGGTCTTGTCTATTACATATTGGGTTTATGGAACGGTATCTGAGCTAATTTGATACCCTTGTTTTATGTATCACCCCACCTCACCTTTCCCGTTAAGCAGCCATAGTGTGTTTTCTGCATGTGTGACTCTGTTCTGTTTTGTAATTCAGTTCAAGTGTAACGGTTTTTACATTCCCTCTAAAAGTGATACCTTATGAGAAGTGTCCTTTTCTGTGTGACTTATTTCACTTAGAATCGTCGTACCTAAATCCACTCATCATGCTGCTACTAGCCTTATGACATTGATTTCATGGCTGAGTGATATTCCATTGTACATAAGGACCACAACTTCTTTACCCATTTTTCTCTTTCCTGGGATATTGAAGGTGGAATGAAGTGGAGGTCCTTGTCAACAGAGCAGCCCTCAACTTTGGGGTGCTTGTGTCTTGCTGATTTTTCATTTTCCCAATTCATACCCCCATGAGTGGAAGTGCCCTATGCTCTCTAAGCTGTGTTTTTCAGATGTTTCAGGACTCACCGTACACTTCTCCAGAGTGGCTGTTGGCAATTTACATCCCGCCCATCAGTGTAGCAAGGCTCCCATTTCTCCATGGCCTGTCCTGCATTTCTGGTTTTGACACTTTTTTCAGCATGGCCCTTTTGACCGATGGGAAGCGAGACTTGTTTGTAGCGCTGATTTGCCTTTCCAGGTTGCTTGGTTGGCCAAAAAGGGCGTATGCGTTTTTTCCTGAATATATTCAGGAAAAAACGCATACGCCCTTTTTGGCCAAGGGCATCATTGTCAACGTTTTGCCGCTTTTCATGTGCTTTAAAGGCGATTCGAATCTACCTCCTGAAATCTCTTTCCTGCAATTCTGCCTTGATTTCAAATCCTCTTCTTTGCCTTCCCTCAATATATTTGTGGACGAGAGTTATCATTTATAACTCTGCAGGTTTGTGAATTGCAGTGCCCTGAACCTCCATTTTACAACTCGTTTTTATGGGAGCTGGCGGCAAAATCGCAGAATGGCTTCAGGCCCTGTTCTGGTTCCGGGGGGCAGGCTGAGCCTGTGGTTAATTCTTCTTTCTGATGGGAAAATAGAGTGACCTGTGCCTGTCCCAACACCAAGAGCTAGTCTCTCGTTGGTTCCACGTCTTCCCGTTTATCCTCAGGACAAATTGCAACCTGTACGGAACAGGAGGTTAAAGGTGCTGATGCTCCAAGTAGGGAGCTTGCTAGTAAAGTGGCTGGAATGGCGAACCCGGGCACAAGGCGATGAGAAATGAGGTGCGTTTTAGAAACCTTTCCCCATCACACGGTGTACCATCTTCTGGGTTTCTCATGCATGTTTTTGATGTAGGAAGATGCCCTTGAACCTGGAGATTTGGGACCCATGCGATGGGTATCATGCAGTATTACTTTAAAGGGTCTGCGTTTGCTCACCCAACCTCACCAAACCTCTCAGGCCCAAGAGTGTCCACCCTTATGTCTCATCCAGCTGTGCGTCTAGATATGGTCAATCCAGGTTGCATCACAGCCCCTGAACGCATTGTGTAAGAATTTCTCTCTCTTTCACTGTCTTTGTTTCATGGGTGTTTCAAAGTAATTTATTTTTATAATGGGGTTTAGCTGCTTTTCACTGCTGTGTTTATGCCGCTTTACACCCACTTGACACACTAACAGAGAGATATCAATACATAGGTTTTACGATTATTATTAGTCAGATATATTCTTGTGCGGTGAATAGGGCGTGTTGAGTCCAGTTCTCTGAGCAAGGAGTAGGTCTTGTCTATTACATATTGGGTTTATGGAATGGTATCTGAGCTAATTTGATACCCTTGTTTTATGTATCACCCCACCTCACCTTTCCCGTTAAGCAGCCATAGTGTGTTTTCTGCATGTGTGACTCTGTTCTGTTTTGTAATTCAGTTCAAGTGTAACGGTTTTTACATTCCCTCTATCAGTGATACCTTATGAGAAGTGTCCTTTTCTGTGTGACTTATTTCACTTAGAATCATCGTACCTAAATCCACTCATCATGCTGCTACTAGCCTTATGACATTGATTTCATGGCTGAGTGATATTCCATTGTACATAAGGACCACAACTTCTTTACCCATTTTTCTCTTTCCTGGGATATTTAAGGTGGAATGAAGTGGAGGTCCTTGTCAACAGAGCAGCCCTCAACTTTGGGGTGCTTGTGTCTTGCTGATTTTTCATTTTCCCAATTCATACCCCCATGACTGGAAGTGCCCTATGCTCTCTAAGCTGTGTTTTTTAGATGTTTCAGGACTCACCGTACACTTCTCCAGAGTGGCTGTTGGCAATTTACATCCCGCCCATCAGTGTAGCAAGGCTCCCATTTCTCCATGGCCTGTCCTGCATTTCTGGTTTTGACACTTTTTTCAGCATGGCCCTTTTGACCGATGGGAAGCGAGACTTGTTTGTAGCGCTGATTTGCCTTTCCAGGTTGCTTGGTTGGCCAAAAAGGGCGTATGCGTTTTTTCCTGAATATATTCAGGAAAAAACGCATACGCCCTTTTTGGCCAAGGGCATCGTTGTCAACGTTTTGCCGCTTTTCATGTGCTTTAAATGCGATTCGAATCTACCTCCTGAAATCTCTTTCCTGCAATTCTGCCTTGATTTCAAATCCTCTTCTTTGCCTTCCCTCAATATATTTGTGGACGAGAGTTATCATTTATAACTCTGCAGGTTTGTGAATTGCAGTGCCCTGAACCTCCATTTTACAACTCGTTTTTATGGGAGCTGGCCGCAAAATCGCAGAATGGCTTCAGGCCCTGTTCTGGTTCCGGGGGGCAGGCTGAGCCTGTGGTTAATTCTTCTTTCTGATGGTAAAATAGAGTGACCTGTGCCTGTCCCAACACCAAGAGCTAGTCTCTCGTTGGTTCCACGTCTTCCCGTTTATCCTCAGGACAAATTGCAACCTCTACGGAACAGGAGGTTAAAGGTGCTGATGCTCCAAGTAGGGAGCTTGCTAGTAAAGCGGCTGGAATGGCGAACCCGGGCACAAGGCGATGAGAAATGAGGTGCGTTTTAGAAACGTTTCCCCATCACACTGTGTACCATCTTCTGGGTTTTTCATGCAAGTTTTTGACGTAGGAAGATGCCCTTGAAGCTGGAGATTTGGGACCCATGCGATGGGTACCATGCAGTATTACTTTAAAGGGTCTGCGTTTGCTCACCCAACCTCACCAAACCTCTCAGCCCCAAGAGTGTCCACCCTTATGTCTCATCCAGCTGTGGGTCTAGATATGGTCAATCCAGGTTGCATCACAGCCCCTGAACGCATTGTGTAAGAATTCCTCTCTTGTTCACTGTCTTTGTTTCATGGGTTTTTCAAAGTAATTTATTTTCATAATGGGATTTAGCTGCTTTTCACTGCTGTGTTTATGCCGCTTTACACCCACTTGACACACTAACAGAGAGATATCAATACATAGGCTTTACGATTATTACTAGTCAGATATATTCTTGTGCGGTGAATAGGGCGTGTTGAGTCCAGTTCTCTGAGCAAGGAGTAGGTCTTGTCTATTACATATTGGGTTTATGGAACGGTATCTGAGCTAATTTGATACCCTTGTTTTATGTATCACCCCACCTCACCTTTCCCGTTAAGCAGCCATAGTGTGTTTTCTGCATGTGTGACTCTGTTCTGTTTTGTAATTCAGTTCAAGTGTAACGGTTTTTACATTCCCTCTAAAAGTGATACCTTATGAGAAGTGTCCTTTTCTGTGTGACTTATTTCACTTAGAATCGTCGTACCTAAATCCACTCATCATGCTGCTACTAGCCTTATGACATTGATTTCATGGCTGAGTGATATTCCATTGTACATAAGGACCACAACTTCTTTACCCATTTTTCTCTTTCCTGGGATATTGAAGGTGGAATGAAGTGGAGGTCCTTGTCAACAGAGCAGCCCTCAACTTTGGGGTGCTTGTGTCTTGCTGATTTTTCATTTTCCCAATTCATACCCCCATGAGTGGAAGTGCCCTATGCTCTCTAAGCTGTGTTTTTCAGATGTTTCAGGACTCACCGTACACTTCTCCAGAGTGGCTGTTGGCAATTTACATCCCGCCCATCAGTGTAGCAAGGCTCCCATTTCTCCATGGCCTGTCCTGCATTTCTGGTTTTGACACTTTTTTCAGCATGGCCCTTTTGACCGATGGGAAGCGAGACTTGTTTGTAGCGCTGATTTGCCTTTCCAGGTTGCTTGGTTGGCCAAAAAGGGCGTATGCGTTTTTTCCTGAATATATTCAGGAAAAAACGCATACGCCCTTTTTGGCCAAGGGCATCATTGTCAACGTTTTGCCGCTTTTCATGTGCTTTAAAGGCGATTCGAATCTACCTCCTGAAATCTCTTTCCTGCAATTCTGCCTTGATTTCAAATCCTCTTCTTTGCCTTCCCTCAATATATTTGTGGACGAGAGTTATCATTTATAACTCTGCAGGTTTGTGAATTGCAGTGCCCTGAACCTCCATTTTACAACTCGTTTTTATGGGAGCTGGCGGCAAAATCGCAGAATGGCTTCAGGCCCTGTTCTGGTTCCGGGGGGCAGGCTGAGCCTGTGGTTAATTCTTCTTTCTGATGGGAAAATAGAGTGACCTGTGCCTGTCCCAACACCAAGAGCTAGTCTCTCGTTGGTTCCACGTCTTCCCGTTTATCCTCAGGACAAATTGCAACCTGTACGGAACAGGAGGTTAAAGGTGCTGATGCTCCAAGTAGGGAGCTTGCTAGTAAAGTGGCTGGAATGGCGAACCCGGGCACAAGGCGATGAGAAATGAGGTGCGTTTTAGAAACCTTTCCCCATCACACGGTGTACCATCTTCTGGGTTTCTCATGCATGTTTTTGATGTAGGAAGATGCCCTTGAACCTGGAGATTTGGGACCCATGCGATGGGTATCATGCAGTATTACTTTAAAGGGTCTGCGTTTGCTCACCCAACCTCACCAAACCTCTCAGGCCCAAGAGTGTCCACCCTTATGTCTCATCCAGCTGTGCGTCTAGATATGGTCAATCCAGGTTGCATCACAGCCCCTGAACGCATTGTGTAAGAATTTCTCTCTCTTTCACTGTCTTTGTTTCATGGGTGTTTCAAAGTAATTTATTTTTATAATGGGGTTTAGCTGCTTTTCACTGCTGTGTTTATGCCGCTTTACACCCACTTGACACACTAACAGAGAGATATCAATACATAGGTTTTACGATTATTATTAGTCAGATATATTCTTGTGCGGTGAATAGGGCGTGTTGAGTCCAGTTCTCTGAGCAAGGAGTAGGTCTTGTCTATTACATATTGGGTTTATGGAATGGTATCTGAGCTAATTTGATACCCTTGTTTTATGTATCACCCCACCTCACCTTTCCCGTTAAGCAGCCGTAGTGTGTTTTCTGCATGTGTGACTCTGTTCTGTTTTGTAATTCAGTTCAAGTGTAACGGTTTTTACATTCCCTCTATCAGTGATACCTTATGAGAAGTGTCCTTTTCTGTGTGACTTATTTCACTTAGAATCGTCGTACCTAAATCCACTCATCATGCTGCTACTAGCCTTATGACATTGATTTCATGGCTGAGTGATATTCCATTGTACATAAGGACCACAACTTCTTTACCCATTTTTCTCTTTCCTGGGATATTTAAGGTGGAATGAAGTGGAGGTCCTTGTCAACAGAGCAGCCCTCAACTTTGGGGTGCTTGTGTCTTGCTGATTTTTCATTTTCCCAATTCATACCCCCATGACTGGAAGTGCCCTATGCTCTCTAAGCTGTGTTTTTTAGATGTTTCAGGACTCACCGTACACTTCTCCAGAGTGGCTGTTGGCAATTTACATCCCGCCCATCAGTGTAGCAAGGCTCCCATTTCTCCATGGCCTGTCCTGCATTTCTGGTTTTGACACTTTTTTCAGCATGGCCCTTTTGACCGATGGGAAGCGAGACTTGTTTGTAGCGCTGATTTGCCTTTCCAGGTTGCTTGGTTGGCCAAAAAGGGCGTATGCGTTTTTTCCTGAATATATTCAGGAAAAAACGCATACGCCCTTTTTGGCCAAGGGCATCGTTGTCAACGTTTTGCCGCTTTTCATGTGCTTTAAATGCGATTCGAATCTACCTCCTGAAATCTCTTTCCTGCAATTCTGCCTTGATTTCAAATCCTCTTCTTTGCCTTCCCTCAATATATTTGTGGACGAGAGTTATCATTTATAACTCTGCAGGTTTGTGAATTGCAGTGCCCTGAACCTCCATTTTACAACTCGTTTTTATGGGAGCTGGCCGCAAAATCGCAGAATGGCTTCAGGCCCTGTTCTGGTTCCGGGGGGCAGGCTGAGCCTGTGGTTAATTCTTCTTTCTGATGGTAAAATAGAGTGACCTGTGCCTGTCCCAACACCAAGAGCTAGTCTCTCGTTGGTTCCACGTCTTCCCGTTTATCCTCAGGACAAATTGCAACCTCTACGGAACAGGAGGTTAAAGGTGCTGATGCTCCAAGTAGGGAGCTTGCTAGTAAAGCGGCTGGAATGGCGAACCCGGGCACAAGGCGATGAGAAATGAGGTGCGTTTTAGAAACCTTTCCCCATCACACTGTGTACCATCTTCTGGGTTTTTCATGCAAGTTTTTGACGTAGGAAGATGCCCTTGAAGCTGGAGATTTGGGACCCATGCGATGGGTACCATGCAGTATTACTTTAAAGGGTCTGCGTTTGCTCACCCAACCTCACCAAACCTCTCAGCCCCAAGAGTGTCCACCCTTATGTCTCATCCAGCTGTGGGTCTAGATATGGTCAATCCAGGTTGCATCACAGCCCCTGAACGCATTGTGTAAGAATTCCTCTCTCGTTCACTGTCTTTGTTTCATGGGTTTTTCAAAGTAATTTATTTTCATAATGGGATTTAGCTGCTTTTCACTGCTGTGTTTATGCCGCTTTACACCCACTTGACACACTAACAGAGAGATATCAATACATAGGCTTTACGATTATTACTAGTCAGATATATTCTTGTGCGGTGAATAGGGCGTGTTGAGTCCAGTTCTCTGAGCAAGGAGTAGGTCTTGTCTATTACATATTGGGTTTATGGAACGGTATCTGAGCTAATTTGATACCCTTGTTTTATGTATCACCCCACCTCACCTTTCCCGTTAAGCAGCCATAGTGTGTTTTCTGCATGTGTGACTCTGTTCTGTTTTGTAATTCAGTTCAAGTGTAACGGTTTTTACATTCCCTCTATCAGTGATACCTTATGAGAAGTGTCCTTTTCTGTGTGACTTATTTCACTTAGAATCGTCGTACCTAAATCCACTCATCATGCTGCTACTAGCCTTATGACATTGATTTCATGGCTGAGTGATATTCCATTGTACATAAGGACCACAACTTCTTTACCCATTTTTCTCTTTCCTGGGATATTGAAGGTGGAATGAAGTGGAGGTCCTTGTCAACAGAGCAGCCCTCAACTTTGGGGTGCTTGTGTCTTGCTGATTTTTCATTTTCCCAATTCATACCCCCATGAGTGGAAGTGCCCTATGCTCTCTAAGCTGTGTTTTTCAGATGTTTCAGGACTCACCGTACACTTCTCCAGAGTGGCTGTTGGCAATTTACATCCCGCCCATCAGTGTAGCAAGGCTCCCATTTCTCCATGGCCTGTCTTGCATTTCTGGTTTTGACACTTTTTTCAGCATGGCCCTTTTGACCGATGGGAAGCGAGACTTGTTTGTAGCGCTGATTTGCCTTTCCAGGTTGCTTGGTTGGCCAAAAAGGGCGTATGCGTTTTTTCCTGAATATATTCAGGAAAAAACGCATACGCCCTTTTTGGCCAAGGGCATCATTGTCAACGTTTTGCCGCTTTTCATGTGCTTTAAAGGCGATTCGAATCTACCTCCTGAAATCTCTTTCCTGCAATTCTGCCTTGATTTCAAATCCTCTTCTTTGCCTTCCCTCAATATATTTGTGGACGAGAGTTATCATTTATAACTCTGCAGGTTTGTGAATTGCAGTGCCCTGAACCTCCATTTTACAACTCGTTTTTATGGGAGCTGGCGGCAAAATCGCAGAATGGCTTCAGGCCCTGTTCTGGTTCCGGGGGGCAGGTTGAGCCTGTGGTTAATTCTTCTTTCTGATGGGAAAATAGAGTGACCTGTGCCTGTCCCAACACCAAGAGCTACTCTCTCGTTGGTTCCACGTCTTCCCGTTTATCCTCAGGACAAATTGCAACCTGTACGGAACAGGAGGTTAAAGGTGCTGATGCTCCAAGTAGGGAGCTTGCTAGTAAAGCGGCTGGAATGGCGAACCCGGGCACAAGGCGATGAGAAATGAGGTGCGTTTTAGAAACCTTTCCCCATCACACGGTGTACCATCTTCTGGGTTTCTCATGCATGTTTTTGATGTAGGAAGATGCCCTTGAACCTGGAGATTTGGGACCCATGCGATGGGTATCATGCAGTATTACTTTAAAGGGTCTGCGTTTGCTCACCCAACCTCACCAAACCTCTCAGGCCCAAGAGTGTCCACCCTTATGTCTCATCCAACTGTGCGTCTAGATATGGTCAATCCAGGTTGCATCACAGCCCCTGAACGCATTGTGTAAGAATTTCTCTCTCTTTCACTGTCTTTGTTTCATGGGTGTTTCAAAGTAATTTATTTTTATAATGGGGTTTAGCTGCTTTTCACTGCTGTGTTTATGCCGCTTTACACCCACTTGACACACTAACAGAGAGATATCAATACATAGGTTTTACGATTATTATTAGTCAGATATATTCTTGTGCGGTGAATAGGGCGTGTTGAGTCCAGTTCTCTGAGCAAGGAGTAGGTCTTGTCTATTACATATTGGGTTTATGGAATGGTATCTGAGCTAATTTGATACCCTTGTTTTATGTATCACCCCACCTCACCTTTCCCGTTAAGCAGCCATAGTGTGTTTTCTGCATGTGTGACTCTGTTCTGTTTTGTAATTCAGTTCAAGTGTAACGGTTTTTACATTCCCTCTATCAGTGATACCTTATGAGAAGTGTCCTTTTCTGTGTGACTTATTTCACTTAGAATCGTCGTACCTAAATCCACTCATCATGCTGCTACTAGCCTTATGACATTGATTTCATGGCTGAGTGATATTCCATTGTACATAAGGACCACAACTTCTTTACCCATTTTTCTCTTTCCTGGGATATTTAAGGTGGAATGAAGTGGAGGTCCTTGTCAACAGAGCAGCCCTCAACTTTGGGGTGCTTGTGTCTTGCTGATTTTTCATTTTCCCAATTCATACCCCCATGACTGGAAGTGCCCTATGCTCTCTAAGCTGTGTTTTTTAGATGTTTCAGGACTCACCGTACACTTCTCCAGAGTGGCTGTTGGCAATTTACATCCCGCCCATCAGTGTAGCAAGGCTCCCATTTCTCCATGGCCTGTCCTGCATTTCTGGTTTTGACACTTTTTTCAGCATGGCCCTTTTGACCGATGGGAAGCGAGACTTGTTTGTAGCGCTGATTTGCCTTTCCAGGTTGCTTGGTTGGCCAAAAAGGGCGTATGCGTTTTTTCCTGAATATATTCAGGAAAAAACGCATACGCCCTTTTTGGCCAAGGGCATCGTTGTCAACGTTTTGCCGCTTTTCATGTGCTTTAAATGCGATTCGAATCTACCTCCTGAAATCTCTTTCCTGCAATTCTGCCTTGATTTCAAATCCTCTTCTTTGCCTTCCCTCAATATATTTGTGGACGAGAGTTATCATTTATAACTCTGCAGGTTTGTGAATTGCAGTGCCCTGAACCTCCATTTTACAACTCGTTTTTATGGGAGCTGGCCGCAAAATCGCAGAATGGCTTCAGGCCCTGTTCTGGTTCCGGGGGGCAGGCTGAGCCTGTGGTTAATTCTTCTTTCTGATGGGAAAATAGAGTGACCTGTGCCTGTCCCAACACCAAGAGCTAGTCTCTCGTTGGTTCCACGTCTTCCCGTTTATCCTCAGGACAAATTGCAACCTCTACGGAACAGGAGGTTAAAGGTGCTGATGCTCCAAGTAGGGAGCTTGCTAGTAAAACGGCTGGAATGGCGAACCCGGGCACAAGGCGATGAGAAATGAGGTGCGTTTTAGAAACCTTTCCCCATCACACTGTGTACCATCTTCTGGGTTTTTCATGCAAGTTTTTGACGTAGGAAGATGCCCTTGAAGCTGGAGATTTGGGACCCATGCGATGGGTACCATTCAGTATTACTTTAAAGGGTCTGCGTTTGCTCACCCAACCTCACCAAACCTCTCAGCCCCAAGAGTGTCCACCCTTATGTCTCATCCAGCTGTGGGTCTAGATATGGTCAATCCAGGTTGCATCACAGCCCCTGAACGCATTGTGTAAGAATTCCTCTCTCGTTCACTGTCTTTGTTTCATGGGTTTTTCAAAGTAATTTATTTTCATAATGGGATTTAGCTGCTTTTCACTGCTGTGTTTATGCCGCTTTACACCCACTTGACACACTAACAGAGAGATATCAATACATAGGCTTTACGATTATTACTAGTCAGATATATTCTTGTGCGGTGAATAGGGCGTGTTGAGTCCAGTTCTCTGAGCAAGGAGTAGGTCTTGTCTATTACATATTGGGTTTATGGAACGGTATCTGAGCTAATTTGATACCCTTGTTTTATGTATCACCCCACCTCACCTTTCCCGTTAAGCAGCCATAGTGTGTTTTCTGCATGTGTGACTCTGTTCTGTTTTGTAATTCAGTTCAAGTGTAACGGTTTTTACATTCCCTCTATCAGTGATACCTTATGAGAAGTGTCCTTTTCTGTGTGACTTATTTCACTTAGAATCGTCGTACCTAAATCCACTCATCATGCTGCTACTAGCCTTATGACATTGATTTCATGGCTGAGTGATATTCCATTGTACATAAGGACCACAACTTCTTTACCCATTTTTCTCTTTCCTGGGATATTTAAGGTGGAATGAAGTGGAGGTCCTTGTCAACAGAGCAGCCCTCAACTTTGGGGTGCTTGTGTCTTGCTGATTTTTCATTTTCCCAATTCATACCCCCATGACTGGAAGTGCCCTATGCTCTCTAAGCTGTGTTTTTTAGATGTTTCAGGACTCACCGTACACTTCTCCAGAGTGGCTGTTGGCAATTTACATCCCGCCCATCAGTGTAGCAAGGCTCCCATTTCTCCATGGCCTGTCCTGCATTTCTGGTTTTGACACTTTTTTCAGCATGGCCCTTTTGACCGATGGGAAGCGAGACTTGTTTGTAGCGCTGATTTGCCTTTCCAGGTTGCTTGGTTGGCCAAAAAGGGCGTATGCGTTTTTTCCTGAATATATTCAGGAAAAAACGCATACGCCCTTTTTGGCCAAGGGCATCATTGTCAACGTTTTGCCGCTTTTCATGTGCTTTAAATGCGATTCGAATCTACCTCCTGAAATCTCTTTCCTGCAATTCTGCCTTGATTTCAAATCCTCTTCTTTGCCTTCCGTCAATATATTTGTGGACGAGAGTTATCATTTATAACTCTGCAGGTTTGTGAATTGCAGTGCCCTGAACCTCCATTTTACAACTCGTTTTTATGGGAGCTGGCCGCAAAATCGCAGAATGGCTTCAGGCCCTGTTCTGGTTCCGGGGGGCAGGCTGAGCCTGTGGTTAATTCTTCTTTCTGATGGGAAAATAGAGTGACCTGTGCCTGTCCCAACACCAAGAGCTAGTCTCTCGTTGGTTCCACGTCTTCCCGTTTATCCTCAGGACAAATTGCAACCTCTACGGAACAGGAGGTTAAAGGTGCTGATGCTCCAAGTAGGGAGCTTGCTAGTAAAGCGGCTGGAATGGCGAACCCGGGCACAAGGAGATGAGAAATGAGGTGCGTTTTAGAAACCTTTCCCCATCACACTGTGTACCATCTTCTGGGTTTTTCATGCAAGTTTTTGACGTAGGAAGATGCCCTTGAAGCTGGAGATTTGGGACCCATGCGATGGGTACCATGCAGTATTACTTTAAAGGGTCTGCGTTTGCTCAACCAACCTCACCAAACCTCTCAGCCCCAAGAGTGTCCACCCTTATGTCTCATCCAGCTGTGGGTCTAGATATGGTCAATCCAGGTTGCATCACAGCCCCTGAACGCATTGTGTAAGAATTCCTCTCTCGTTCACTGTCTTTGTTTCATGGGTTTTTCAAAGTAATTTATTTTCATAATGGGATTTAGCTGCTTTTCACTGCTGTGTTTATGCCGCTTTACACCCACTTGACACACTAACAGAGAGATATCAATACATAGGCTTTACGATTATTACTAGTCAGATATATTCTTGTGCGGTGAATAGGGCGTGTTGAGTCCAGTTCTCTGAGCAAGGAGTAGGTCTTGTCTATTACATATTGGGTTTATGGAACGGTATCTGAGCTAATTTGAAACCCTTGTTTTATGTATCACCCCACCTCACCTTTCCCGTTAAGCAGCCATAGTGTGTTTTCTGCCTGTGTGACTCTGTTCTGTTTTGTAATTCAGTTCAAGTGTAACGGTTTTTACATTCCCTCTATCAGTGATACCTTATGAGAAGTGTCCTTTTCTGTGTGACTTATTTCACTTAGAATCGTCGTACCTAAATCCACTCATCATGCTGCTACTAGCCTTATGACATTGATTTCATGGCTGAGTGATATTCCATTGTACATAAGGACCACAATTTCTTTACCCATTTTTCTCTTTCCTGGGATATTGAAGGTGGAATGAAGTGGAGGTCCTTGTCAACAGAGCAGCCCTCAACTTTGGGGTGCTTGTGTCTTGCTGATTTTTCATTTTCCCAATTCATACCCCCATGAGTGGAAGTGCCCTATGCTCTCTAAGCTGTGTTTTTCAGATGTTTCAGGACTCACCGTACACTTCTCCAGAGTGGCTGTTGGCAATTTACATCCCGCCCATCAGTGTAGCAAGGCTCCCATTTCTCCATGGCCTGTCCTGCATTTCTGGTTTTGACACTTTTTTCAGCATGGCCCTTTTGACCGATGGGAAGCGAGACTTGTTTGTAGCGCTGATTTGCCTTTCCAGGTTGCTTGGTTGGCCAAAAAGGGCGTATGCGTTTTTTCCTGAATATATTCAGGAAAAAACGCATACGCCCTTTTTGGCCAAGGGCATCATTGTCAACGTTTTGCCGCTTTTCATGTGCTTTAAAGGCGATTCGAATCTACCTCCTGAAATCTCTTTCCTGCAATTCTGCCTTGATTTCAAATCCTCTTCGTTGCCTTCCCTCAATATATTTGTGGACGAGAGTTATCATTTATAACTCTGCAGGTTTGTGAATTGCAGTGCCCTGAACCTCCATTTTACAACTCGTTTTTATGGGAGCTGGCGGCAAAATCGCAGAATGGCTTCAGGCCCTGTTCTGGTTCCGGGGGGCAGGCTGAGCCTGTGGTTAATTCTTCTTTCTGATGGGAAAATAGAGTGACCTGTGCCTGTCCCAACACCAAGAGCTAGTCTCTCGTTGGTTCCACGTCTTCCCGTTTATCCTCAGGACAAATTGCAACCTGTACGGAACAGGAGGTTAAAGGTGCTGATGCTCCAAGTAGGGAGCTTGCTAGTAAAGCGGCTGGAATGGCGAACCCGGGCACAAGGCGATGAGAAATGAGGTGCGTTTTAGAAACCTTTCCCCATCACACGGTGTACCATCTTCTGGGTTTCTCATGCATGTTTTTGATGTAGGAAGATGCCCTTGAACCTGGAGATTTGGGACCCATGCGATGGGTATCATGCAGTATTACTTTAAAGGGTCTGCGTTTGCTCACCCAACCTCACCAAACCTCTCAGGCCCAAGAGTGTCCACCCTTATGTCTCATCCAGCTGTGCGTCTAGATATGGTCAATCCAGGTTGCATCACAGCCCCTGAACGCATTGTGTAAGAATTTCTCTCTCTTTCACTGTCTTTGTTTCATGGGTGTTTCAAAGTAATTTATTTTTATAATGGGGTTTAGCTGCTTTTCACTGCTGTGTTTATGCCGCTTTACACCCACTTGACACACTAACAGAGAGATATCAATACATAGGTTTTACGATTATTATTAGTCAGATATATTCTTGTGCGGTGAATAGGGCGTGTTGAGTCCAGTTCTCTGAGCAAGGAGTAGGTCTTGTCTATTACATATTGGGTTTATGGAATGGTATCTGAGCTAATTTGATACCCTTGTTTTATGTATCACCCCACCTCACCTTTCCCGTTAAGCAGCCATAGTGTGTTTTCTGCATGTGTGACTCTGTTCTGTTTTGTAATTCAGTTCAAGTGTAACGGTTTTTACATTCCCTCTATCAGTGATACCTTATGAGAAGTGTCCTTTTCTGTGTGACTTATTTCACTTAGAATCGTCGTACCTAAATCCACTCATCATGCTGCTACTAGCCTTATGACATTGATTTCATGGCTGAGTGATATTCCATTGTACATAAGGACCACAACTTCTTTACCCATTTTTCTCTTTCCTGGGATATTTAAGGTGGAATGAAGTGGAGGTCCTTGTCAACAGAGCAGCCCTCAACTTTGGGGTGCTTGTGTCTTGCTGATTTTTCATTTTCCCAATTCATACCCCCATGACTGGAAGTGCCCTATGCTCTCTAAGCTGTGTTTTTTAGATGTTTCAGGACTCACCGTACACTTCTCCAGAGTGGCTGTTGGCAATTTACATCCCGCCCATCAGTGTAGCAAGGCTCCCATTTCTCCATGGCCTGTCCTGCATTTCTGGTTTTGACACTTTTTTCAGCATGGCCCTTTTGACCGATGGGAAGCGAGACTTGTTTGTAGCGCTGATTTGCCTTTCCAGGTTGCTTGGTTGGCCAAAAAGGGCGTATGCGTTTTTTCCTGAATATATTCAGGAAAAAACGCATACGCCCTTTTTGGCCAAGGGCATCATTGTCAACGTTTTGCCGCTTTTCATGTGCTTTAAATGCGATTCGAATCTACCTCCTGAAATCTCTTTCCTGCAATTCTGCCTTGATTTCAAATCCTCTTCTTTGCCTTCCCTCAATATATTTGTGGACGAGAGTTATCATTTATAACTCTGCAGGTTTGTGAATTGCAGTGCCCTGAACCTCCATTTTACAACTCGTTTTTATGGGAGCTGGCCGCAAAATCGCAGAATGGCTTCAGGCCCTGTTCTGGTTCCGGGGGGCAGGCTGAGCCTGTGGTTAATTCTTCTTTCTGATGGTAAAATAGAGTGACCTGTGCCTGTCCCAACACCAAGAGCTAGTCTCTCGTTGGTTCCACGTCTTCCCGTTTATCCTCAGGACAAATTGCAACCTCTATGGAACAGGAGGTTAAAGGTGCTGATGCTCCAAGTAGGGAGCTTGCTAGTAAAGCGGCTGGAATGGCGAACCCGGGCACAAGGCGATGAGAAATGAGGTGCGTTTTAGAAACGTTTCCCCATCACACTGTGTACCATCTTCTGGGTTTTTCATGCAAGTTTTTGACGTAGGAAGATGCCCTTGAAGCTGGAGATTTGGGACCCATGCGATGGGTACCATGCAGTATTACTTTAAAGGGTCTGCGTTTGCTCACCCAACCTCACCAAACCTCTCAGCCCCAAGAGTGTCCACCCTTATGTCTCATCCAGCTGTGGGTCTAGATATGGTCAATCCAGGTTGCATCACAGCCCCTGAACGCATTGTGTAAGAATTCCTCTCTTGTTCACTGTCTTTGTTTCATGGGTTTTTCAAAGTAATTTATTTTCATAATGGGATTTAGCTGCTTTTCACTGCTGTGTTTATGCCGCTTTACACCCACTTGACACACTAACAGAGAGATATCAATACATAGGCTTTACGATTATTACTAGTCAGATATATTCTTGTGCGGTGAATAGGGCGTGTTGAGTCCAGTTCTCTGAGCAAGGAGTAGGTCTTGTCTATTACATATTGGGTTTATGGAACGGTATCTGAGCTAATTTGATACCCTTGTTTTATGTATCACCCCACCTCACCTTTCCCGTTAAGCAGCCATAGTGTGTTTTCTGCATGTGTGACTCTGTTCTGTTTTGTAATTCAGTTCAAGTGTAACGGTTTTTACATTCCCTCTAAAAGTGATACCTTATGAGAAGTGTCCTTTTCTGTGTGACTTATTTCACTTAGAATCGTCGTACCTAAATCCACTCATCATGCTGCTACTAGCCTTATGACATTGATTTCATGGCTGAGTGATATTCCATTGTACATAAGGACCACAACTTCTTTACCCATTTTTCTCTTTCCTGGGATATTGAAGGTGGAATGAAGTGGAGGTCCTTGTCAACAGAGCAGCCCTCAACTTTGGGGTGCTTGTGTCTTGCTGATTTTTCATTTTCCCAATTCATACCCCCATGACTGGAAGTGCCCTATGCTCTCTAAGCTGTGTTTTTCAGATGTTTCAGGACTCACCGTACACTTCTCCAGAGTGGCTGTTGGCAATTTACATCCCGCCCATCAGTGTAGCAAGGCTCCCATTTCTCCATGGCCTGTCCTGCATTTCTGGTTTTGACACTTTTTTCAGCATGGCCCTTTTGACCGATGGGAAGCGAGACTTGTTTGTAGCGCTGATTTGCCTTTCCAGGTTGCTTGGTTGGCCAAAAAGGGCGTATGCGTTTTTTCCTGAATATATTCAGGAAAAAACGCATACGCCCTTTTTGGCCAAGGGCATCATTGTCAACGTTTTGCCGCTTTTCATGTGCTTTAAAGGCGATTCGAATCTACCTCCTGAAATCTCTTTCCTGCAATTCTGCCTTGATTTCAAATCCTCTTCTTTGCCTTCCCTCAATATATTTGTGGACGAGAGTTATCATTTATAACTCTGCAGGTTTGTGAATTGCAGTGCCCTGAACCTCCATTTTACAACTCGTTTTTATGGGAGCTGGCGGCAAAATCGCAGAATGGCTTCAGGCCCTGTTCTGGTTCCGGGGGGCAGGCTGAGCCTGTGGTTAATTCTTCTTTCTGATGGGAAAATAGAGTGACCTGTGCCTGTCCCAACACCAAGAGCTAGTCTCTCGTTGGTTCCACGTCTTCCCGTTTATCCTCAGGACAAATTGCAACCTGTACGGAACAGGAGGTTAAAGGTGCTGATGCTCCAAGTAGGGAGCTTGCTAGTAAAGTGGCTGGAATGGCGAACCCGGGCACAAGGCGATGAGAAATGAGGTGCGTTTTAGAAACCTTTCCCCATCACACGGTGTACCATCTTCTGGGTTTCTCATGCATGTTTTTGATGTAGGAAGATGCCCTTGAACCTGGAGATTTGGGACCCATGCGATGGGTATCATGCAGTATTACTTTAAAGGGTCTGCGTTTGCTCACCCAACCTCACCAAACCTCTCAGGCCCAAGAGTGTCCACCCTTATGTCTCATCCAGCTGTGCGTCTAGATATGGTCAATCCAGGTTGCATCACAGCCCCTGAACGCATTGTGTAAGAATTTCTCTCTCTTTCACTGTCTTTGTTTCATGGGTGTTTCAAAGTAATTTATTTTTATAATGGGGTTTAGCTGCTTTTCACTGCTGTGTTTATGCCGCTTTACACCCACTTGACACACTAACAGAGAGATATCAATACATAGGTTTTACGATTATTATTAGTCAGATATATTCTTGTGCGGTGAATAGGGCGTGTTGAGTCCAGTTCTCTGAGCAAGGAGTAGGTCTTGTCTATTACATATTGGGTTTATGGAATGGTATCTGAGCTAATTTGATACCCTTGTTTTATGTATCACCCCACCTCACCTTTCCCGTTAAGCAGCCATAGTGTGTTTTCTGCATGTGTGACTCTGTTCTGTTTTGTAATTCAGTTCAAGTGTAACGGTTTTTACATTCCCTCTATCAGTGATACCTTATGAGAAGTGTCCTTTTCTGTGTGACTTATTTCACTTAGAATCATCGTACCTAAATCCACTCATCATGCTGCTACTAGCCTTATGACATTGATTTCATGGCTGAGTGATATTCCATTGTACATAAGGACCACAACTTCTTTACCCATTTTTCTCTTTCCTGGGATATTTAAGGTGGAATGAAGTGGAGGTCCTTGTCAACAGAGCAGCCCTCAACTTTGGGGTGCTTGTGTCTTGCTGATTTTTCATTTTCCCAATTCATACCCCCATGACTGGAAGTGCCCTATGCTCTCTAAGCTGTGTTTTTTAGATGTTTCAGGACTCACCGTACACTTCTCCAGAGTGGCTGTTGGCAATTTACATCCCGCCCATCAGTGTAGCAAGGCTCCCATTTCTCCATGGCCTGTCCTGCATTTCTGGTTTTGACACTTTTTTCAGCATGGCCCTTTTGACCGATGGGAAGCGAGACTTGTTTGTAGCGCTGATTTGCCTTTCCAGGTTGCTTGGTTGGCCAAAAAGGGCGTATGCGTTTTTTCCTGAATATATTCAGGAAAAAACGCATACGCCCTTTTTGGCCAAGGGCATCGTTGTCAACGTTTTGCCGCTTTTCATGTGCTTTAAATGCGATTCGAATCTACCTCCTGAAATCTCTTTCCTGCAATTCTGCCTTGATTTCAAATCCTCTTCTTTGCCTTCCCTCAATATATTTGTGGACGAGAGTTATCATTTATAACTCTGCAGGTTTGTGAATTGCAGTGCCCTGAACCTCCATTTTACAACTCGTTTTTATGGGAGCTGGCCGCAAAATCGCAGAATGGCTTCAGGCCCTGTTCTGGTTCCGGGGGGCAGGCTGAGCCTGTGGTTAATTCTTCTTTCTGATGGTAAAATAGAGTGACCTGTGCCTGTCCCAACACCAAGAGCTAGTCTCTCGTTGGTTCCACGTCTTCCCGTTTATCCTCAGGACAAATTGCAACCTCTACGGAACAGGAGGTTAAAGGTGCTGATGCTCCAAGTAGGGAGCTTGCTAGTAAAGCGGCTGGAATGGCGAACCCGGGCACAAGGCGATGAGAAATGAGGTGCGTTTTAGAAACGTTTCCCCATCACACTGTGTACCATCTTCTGGGTTTTTCATGCAAGTTTTTGACGTAGGAAGATGCCCTTGAAGCTGGAGATTTGGGACCCATGCGATGGGTACCATGCAGTATTACTTTAAAGGGTCTGCGTTTGCTCACCCAACCTCACCAAACCTCTCAGCCCCAAGAGTGTCCACCCTTATGTCTCATCCAGCTGTGGGTCTAGATATGGTCAATCCAGGTTGCATCACAGCCCCTGAACGCATTGTGTAAGAATTCCTCTCTTGTTCACTGTCTTTGTTTCATGGGTTTTTCAAAGTAATTTATTTTCATAATGGGATTTAGCTGCTTTTCACTGCTGTGTTTATGCCGCTTTACACCCACTTGACACACTAACAGAGAGATATCAATACATAGGCTTTACGATTATTACTAGTCAGATATATTCTTGTGCGGTGAATAGGGCGTGTTGAGTCCAGTTCTCTGAGCAAGGAGTAGGTCTTGTCTATTACATATTGGGTTTATGGAACGGTATCTGAGCTAATTTGATACCCTTGTTTTATGTATCACCCCACCTCACCTTTCCCGTTAAGCAGCCATAGTGTGTTTTCTGCATGTGTGACTCTGTTCTGTTTTGTAATTCAGTTCAAGTGTAACGGTTTTTACATTCCCTCTAAAAGTGATACCTTATGAGAAGTGTCCTTTTCTGTGTGACTTATTTCACTTAGAATCGTCGTACCTAAATCCACTCATCATGCTGCTACTAGCCTTATGACATTGATTTCATGGCTGAGTGATATTCCATTGTACATAAGGACCACAACTTCTTTACCCATTTTTCTCTTTCCTGGGATATTGAAGGTGGAATGAAGTGGAGGTCCTTGTCAACAGAGCAGCCCTCAACTTTGGGGTGCTTGTGTCTTGCTGATTTTTCATTTTCCCAATTCATACCCCCATGAGTGGAAGTGCCCTATGCTCTCTAAGCTGTGTTTTTCAGATGTTTCAGGACTCACCGTACACTTCTCCAGAGTGGCTGTTGGCAATTTACATCCCGCCCATCAGTGTAGCAAGGCTCCCATTTCTCCATGGCCTGTCCTGCATTTCTGGTTTTGACACTTTTTTCAGCATGGCCCTTTTGACCGATGGGAAGCGAGACTTGTTTGTAGCGCTGATTTGCCTTTCCAGGTTGCTTGGTTGGCCAAAAAGGGCGTATGCGTTTTTTCCTGAATATATTCAGGAAAAAACGCATACGCCCTTTTTGGCCAAGGGCATCATTGTCAACGTTTTGCCGCTTTTCATGTGCTTTAAAGGCGATTCGAATCTACCTCCTGAAATCTCTTTCCTGCAATTCTGCCTTGATTTCAAATCCTCTTCTTTGCCTTCCCTCAATATATTTGTGGACGAGAGTTATCATTTATAACTCTGCAGGTTTGTGAATTGCAGTGCCCTGAACCTCCATTTTACAACTCGTTTTTATGGGAGCTGGCGGCAAAATCGCAGAATGGCTTCAGGCCCTGTTCTGGTTCCGGGGGGCAGGCTGAGCCTGTGGTTAATTCTTCTTTCTGATGGGAAAATAGAGTGACCTGTGCCTGTCCCAACACCAAGAGCTAGTCTCTCGTTGGTTCCACGTCTTCCCGTTTATCCTCAGGACAAATTGCAACCTGTACGGAACAGGAGGTTAAAGGTGCTGATGCTCCAAGTAGGGAGCTTGCTAGTAAAGTGGCTGGAATGGCGAACCCGGGCACAAGGCGATGAGAAATGAGGTGCGTTTTAGAAACCTTTCCCCATCACACGGTGTACCATCTTCTGGGTTTCTCATGCATGTTTTTGATGTAGGAAGATGCCCTTGAACCTGGAGATTTGGGACCCATGCGATGGGTATCATGCAGTATTACTTTAAAGGGTCTGCGTTTGCTCACCCAACCTCACCAAACCTCTCAGGCCCAAGAGTGTCCACCCTTATGTCTCATCCAGCTGTGCGTCTAGATATGGTCAATCCAGGTTGCATCACAGCCCCTGAACGCATTGTGTAAGAATTTCTCTCTCTTTCACTGTCTTTGTTTCATGGGTGTTTCAAAGTAATTTATTTTTATAATGGGGTTTAGCTGCTTTTCACTGCTGTGTTTATGCCGCTTTACACCCACTTGACACACTAACAGAGAGATATCAATACATAGGTTTTACGATTATTATTAGTCAGATATATTCTTGTGCGGTGAATAGGGCGTGTTGAGTCCAGTTCTCTGAGCAAGGAGTAGGTCTTGTCTATTACATATTGGGTTTATGGAATGGTATCTGAGCTAATTTGATACCCTTGTTTTATGTATCACCCCACCTCACCTTTCCCGTTAAGCAGCCGTAGTGTGTTTTCTGCATGTGTGACTCTGTTCTGTTTTGTAATTCAGTTCAAGTGTAACGGTTTTTACATTCCCTCTATCAGTGATACCTTATGAGAAGTGTCCTTTTCTGTGTGACTTATTTCACTTAGAATCGTCGTACCTAAATCCACTCATCATGCTGCTACTAGCCTTATGACATTGATTTCATGGCTGAGTGATATTCCATTGTACATAAGGACCACAACTTCTTTACCCATTTTTCTCTTTCCTGGGATATTTAAGGTGGAATGAAGTGGAGGTCCTTGTCAACAGAGCAGCCCTCAACTTTGGGGTGCTTGTGTCTTGCTGATTTTTCATTTTCCCAATTCATACCCCCATGACTGGAAGTGCCCTATGCTCTCTAAGCTGTGTTTTTTAGATGTTTCAGGACTCACCGTACACTTCTCCAGAGTGGCTGTTGGCAATTTACATCCCGCCCATCAGTGTAGCAAGGCTCCCATTTCTCCATGGCCTGTCCTGCATTTCTGGTTTTGACACTTTTTTCAGCATGGCCCTTTTGACCGATGGGAAGCGAGACTTGTTTGTAGCGCTGATTTGCCTTTCCAGGTTGCTTGGTTGGCCAAAAAGGGCGTATGCGTTTTTTCCTGAATATATTCAGGAAAAAACGCATACGCCCTTTTTGGCCAAGGGCATCGTTGTCAACGTTTTGCCGCTTTTCATGTGCTTTAAATGCGATTCGAATCTACCTCCTGAAATCTCTTTCCTGCAATTCTGCCTTGATTTCAAATCCTCTTCTTTGCCTTCCCTCAATATATTTGTGGACGAGAGTTATCATTTATAACTCTGCAGGTTTGTGAATTGCAGTGCCCTGAACCTCCATTTTACAACTCGTTTTTATGGGAGCTGGCGGCAAAATCGCAGAATGGCTTCAGGCCCTGTTCTGGTTCCGGGGGGCAGGCTGAGCCTGTGGTTAATTCTTCTTTCTGATGGTAAAATAGAGTGACCTGTGCCTGTCCCAACACCAAGAGCTAGTCTCTCGTTGGTTCCACGTCTTCCCGTTTATCCTCAGGACAAATTGCAACCTCTACGGAACAGGAGGTTAAAGGTGCTGATGCTCCAAGTAGGGAGCTTGCTAGTAAAGCGGCTGGAATGGCGAACCCGGGCACAAGGCGATGAGAAATGAGGTGCGTTTTAGAAACCTTTCCCCATCACACTGTGTACCATCTTCTGGGTTTTTCATGCAAGTTTTTGACGTAGGAAGATGCCCTTGAAGCTGGAGATTTGGGACCCATGCGATGGGTACCATGCAGTATTACTTTAAAGGGTCTGCGTTTGCTCACCCAACCTCACCAAACCTCTCAGCCCCAAGAGTGTCCACCCTTATGTCTCATCCAGCTGTGGGTCTAGATATGGTCAATCCAGGTTGCATCACAGCCCCTGAACGCATTGTGTAAGAATTCCTCTCTCGTTCACTGTCTTTGTTTCATGGGTTTTTCAAAGTAATTTATTTTCATAATGGGATTTAGCTGCTTTTCACTGCTGTGTTTATGCCGCTTTACACCCACTTGACACACTAACAGAGAGATATCAATACATAGGCTTTACGATTATTACTAGTCAGATATATTCTTGTGCGGTGAATAGGGCGTGTTGAGTCCAGTTCTCTGAGCAAGGAGTAGGTCTTGTCTATTACATATTGGGTTTATGGAACGGTATCTGAGCTAATTTGATACCCTTGTTTTATGTATCACCCCACCTCACCTTTCCCGTTAAGCAGCCATAGTGTGTTTTCTGCATGTGTGACTCTGTTCTGTTTTGTAATTCAGTTCAAGTGTAACGGTTTTTACATTCCCTCTATCAGTGATACCTTATGAGAAGTGTCCTTTTCTGTGTGACTTATTTCACTTAGAATCGTCGTACCTAAATCCACTCATCATGCTGCTACTAGCCTTATGACATTGATTTCATGGCTGAGTGATATTCCATTGTACATAAGGACCACAACTTCTTTACCCATTTTTCTCTTTCCTGGGATATTGAAGGTGGAATGAAGTGGAGGTCCTTGTCAACAGAGCAGCCCTCAACTTTGGGGTGCTTGTGTCTTGCTGATTTTTCATTTTCCCAATTCATACCCCCATGAGTGGAAGTGCCCTATGCTCTCTAAGCTGTGTTTTTCAGATGTTTCAGGACTCACCGTACACTTCTCCAGAGTGGCTGTTGGCAATTTACATCCCGCCCATCAGTGTAGCAAGGCTCCCATTTCTCCATGGCCTGTCTTGCATTTCTGGTTTTGACACTTTTTTCAGCATGGCCCTTTTGACCGATGGGAAGCGAGACTTGTTTGTAGCGCTGATTTGCCTTTCCAGGTTGCTTGGTTGGCCAAAAAGGGCGTATGCGTTTTTTCCTGAATATATTCAGGAAAAAACGCATACGCCCTTTTTGGCCAAGGGCATCATTGTCAACGTTTTGCCGCTTTTCATGTGCTTTAAAGGCGATTCGAATCTACCTCCTGAAATCTCTTTCCTGCAATTCTGCCTTGATTTCAAATCCTCTTCTTTGCCTTCCCTCAATATATTTGTGGACGAGAGTTATCATTTATAACTCTGCAGGTTTGTGAATTGCAGTGCCCTGAACCTCCATTTTACAACTCGTTTTTATGGGAGCTGGCGGCAAAATCGCAGAATGGCTTCAGGCCCTGTTCTGGTTCCGGGGGGCAGGTTGAGCCTGTGGTTAATTCTTCTTTCTGATGGGAAAATAGAGTGACCTGTGCCTGTCCCAACACCAAGAGCTACTCTCTCGTTGGTTCCACGTCTTCCCGTTTATCCTCAGGACAAATTGCAACCTGTACGGAACAGGAGGTTAAAGGTGCTGATGCTCCAAGTAGGGAGCTTGCTAGTAAAGCGGCTGGAATGGCGAACCCGGGCACAAGGCGATGAGAAATGAGGTGCGTTTTAGAAACCTTTCCCCATCACACGGTGTACCATCTTCTGGGTTTCTCATGCATGTTTTTGATGTAGGAAGATGCCCTTGAACCTGGAGATTTGGGACCCATGCGATGGGTATCATGCAGTATTACTTTAAAGGGTCTGCGTTTGCTCACCCAACCTCACCAAACCTCTCAGGCCCAAGAGTGTCCACCCTTATGTCTCATCCAACTGTGCGTCTAGATATGGTCAATCCAGGTTGCATCACAGCCCCTGAACGCATTGTGTAAGAATTTCTCTCTCTTTCACTGTCTTTGTTTCATGGGTGTTTCAAAGTAATTTATTTTTATAATGGGGTTTAGCTGCTTTTCACTGCTGTGTTTATGCCGCTTTACACCCACTTGACACACTAACAGAGAGATATCAATACATAGGTTTTACGATTATTATTAGTCAGATATATTCTTGTGCGGTGAATAGGGCGTGTTGAGTCCAGTTCTCTGAGCAAGGAGTAGGTCTTGTCTATTACATATTGGGTTTATGGAATGGTATCTGAGCTAATTTGATACCCTTGTTTTATGTATCACCCCACCTCACCTTTCCCGTTAAGCAGCCATAGTGTGTTTTCTGCATGTGTGACTCTGTTCTGTTTTGTAATTCAGTTCAAGTGTAACGGTTTTTACATTCCCTCTATCAGTGATACCTTATGAGAAGTGTCCTTTTCTGTGTGACTTATTTCACTTAGAATCGTCGTACCTAAATCCACTCATCATGCTGCTACTAGCCTTATGACATTGATTTCATGGCTGAGTGATATTCCATTGTACATAAGGACCACAACTTCTTTACCCATTTTTCTCTTTCCTGGGATATTTAAGGTGGAATGAAGTGGAGGTCCTTGTCAACAGAGCAGCCCTCAACTTTGGGGTGCTTGTGTCTTGCTGATTTTTCATTTTCCCAATTCATACCCCCATGACTGGAAGTGCCCTATGCTCTCTAAGCTGTGTTTTTTAGATGTTTCAGGACTCACCGTACACTTCTCCAGAGTGGCTGTTGGCAATTTACATCCCGCCCATCAGTGTAGCAAGGCTCCCATTTCTCCATGGCCTGTCCTGCATTTCTGGTTTTGACACTTTTTTCAGCATGGCCCTTTTGACCGATGGGAAGCGAGACTTGTTTGTAGCGCTGATTTGCCTTTCCAGGTTGCTTGGTTGGCCAAAAAGGGCGTATGCGTTTTTTCCTGAATATATTCAGGAAAAAACGCATACGCCCTTTTTGGCCAAGGGCATCGTTGTCAACGTTTTGCCGCTTTTCATGTGCTTTAAATGCGATTCGAATCTACCTCCTGAAATCTCTTTCCTGCAATTCTGCCTTGATTTCAAATCCTCTTCTTTGCCTTCCCTCAATATATTTGTGGACGAGAGTTATCATTTATAACTCTGCAGGTTTGTGAATTGCAGTGCCCTGAACCTCCATTTTACAACTCGTTTTTATGGGAGCTGGCCGCAAAATCGCAGAATGGCTTCAGGCCCTGTTCTGGTTCCGGGGGGCAGGCTGAGCCTGTGGTTAATTCTTCTTTCTGATGGGAAAATAGAGTGACCTGTGCCTGTCCCAACACCAAGAGCTAGTCTCTCGTTGGTTCCACGTCTTCCCGTTTATCCTCAGGACAAATTGCAACCTCTACGGAACAGGAGGTTAAAGGTGCTGATGCTCCAAGTAGGGAGCTTGCTAGTAAAGCGGCTGGAATGGCGAACCCGGGCACAAGGCGATGAGAAATGAGGTGCGTTTTAGAAACCTTTCCCCATCACACTGTGTACCATCTTCTGGGTTTTTCATGCAAGTTTTTGACGTAGGAAGATGCCCTTGAAGCTGGAGATTTGGGACCCATGCGATGGGTACCATTCAGTATTACTTTAAAGGGTCTGCGTTTGCTCACCCAACCTCACCAAACCTCTCAGCCCCAAGAGTGTCCACCCTTATGTCTCATCCAGCTGTGGGTCTAGATATGGTCAATCCAGGTTGCATCACAGCCCCTGAACGCATTGTGTAAGAATTCCTCTCTCGTTCACTGTCTTTGTTTCATGGGTTTTTCAAAGTAATTTATTTTCATAATGGGATTTAGCTGCTTTTCACTGCTGTGTTTATGCCGCTTTACACCCACTTGACACACTAACAGAGAGATATCAATACATAGGCTTTACGATTATTACTAGTCAGATATATTCTTGTGCGGTGAATAGGGCGTGTTGAGTCCAGTTCTCTGAGCAAGGAGTAGGTCTTGTCTATTACATATTGGGTTTATGGAACGGTATCTGAGCTAATTTGATACCCTTGTTTTATGTATCACCCCACCTCACCTTTCCCGTTAAGCAGCCATAGTGTGTTTTCTGCATGTGTGACTCTGTTCTGTTTTGTAATTCAGTTCAAGTGTAACGGTTTTTACATTCCCTCTATCAGTGATACCTTATGAGAAGTGTCCTTTTCTGTGTGACTTATTTCACTTAGAATCGTCGTACCTAAATCCACTCATCATGCTGCTACTAGCCTTATGACATTGATTTCATGGCTGAGTGATATTCCATTGTACATAAGGACCACAACTTCTTTACCCATTTTTCTCTTTCCTGGGATATTGAAGGTGGAATGAAGTGGAGGTCCTGGTCAACAGAGCAGCCCTAAACTTTGGGGTGCTTGTGTCTTGCTGAGTTTTCATTTTCCCAATTCATACCCCCATGAGTGGAAGTGCCCTATGCTCTCTAAGCTGTGTTTTTCAGATGTTTCAGGACTCACCGGACACTTCTCCAGAGTGGCTGTTGGCAATTTACATCCCGCCCATCAGTGTAGCAAGGCTCCCATTTCTCCATGGCCTGTCCTGCATTTCTGGTTTTGACACTTTTTTCAGCATGGCCCTTTTGACCGATGGGAAGCGAGACTTGTTTGTAGCGCTGATTTGCCTTTCCAGGTTGCTTGGTTGGCCAAAAAGGGCGTATGCGTTTTTTCCTGAATATATTCAGGAAAAAACGCATACGCCCTTTTTGGCCAAGGGCATCATTGTCAACGTTTTGCCGCTTTTCATGTGCTTTAAAGGCGATTCGAATCTACCTCCTGAAATCTCTTTCCTGCAATTCTGCCTTGATTTCAAATCCTCTTCTTTGCCTTCCCTCAATATATTTGTGGACGAGAGTTATCATTTATAACTCTGCAGGTTTGTGAATTGCAGTGCCCTGAACCTCCATTTTACAACTCGTTTTTATGGGAGCTGGCGGCAAAATCGCAGAATGGCTTCAGGCCCTGTTCTGGTTCCGGGGGGCAGGCTGAGCCTGTGGTTAATTCTTCTTTCTGATGGGAAAATAGAGTGACCTGTTCCTGTCCCAACACCAAGAGCTAGTCTCTCGTTGGTTCCACGTCTTCCCGTTTATCCTCAGGACAAATTGCAACCTGTACGGAACAGGAGGTTAAAGGTGCTGATGCTCCAAGTAGGGAGCTTGCTAGTAAAGTGGCTGGAATGGCGAACCCGGGCACAAGGCGATGAGAAATGAGGTGCGTTTTAGAAACCTTTCCCCATCACACGGTGTACCATCTTCTGGGTTTCTCATGCATGTTTTTGATGTAGGAAGATGCCCTTGAACCTGGAGATTTGGGACCCATGCGATGGGTATCATGCAGTATTACTTTAAAGGGTCTGCGTTTGCTCACCCAACCTCACCAAACCTCTCAGCCCCAAGAGTGTCCACCCTTATGTCTCATCCAGCTGTGGGTCTAGATATGGTCAATCCAGGTTGCATCACAGCCCCTGAACGCATTGTGTAAGAATTCCTCTCTCGTTCACTGTCTTTGTTTCATGGGTTTTTCAAAGTAATTTATTTTCATAATGGGATTTAGCTGCTTTTCACTGCTGTGTTTATGCCGCTTTACACCCACTTGACACACTAACAGAGAGATATCAATACATAGGCTTTACGATTATTACTAGTCAGATATATTCTTGTGCGGTGAATAGGGCGTGTTGAGTCCAGTTCTCTGAGCAAGGAGTAGGTCTTGTCTATTACATATTGGGTTTATGGAACGGTATCTGAGCTAATTTGATACCCTTGTTTTATGTATCACCCCACCTCACCTTTCCCGTTAAGCAGCCATAGTGTGTTTTCTGCATGTGTGACTCTGTTCTGTTTTGTAATTCAGTTCAAGTGTAACGGTTTTTACATTCCCTCTATCAGTGATACCTTATGAGAAGTGTCCTTTTCTGTGTGACTTATTTCACTTAGAATCGTCGTACCTAAATCCACTCATCATGCTGCTACTAGCCTTATGACATTGATTTCATGGCTGAGTGATATTCCATTGTACATAAGGACCACAACTTCTTTATCCATTTTTCTCTTTCCTGGGATATTGAAGGTGGAATGAAGTGGAGGTCCTGGTCAACAGAGCAGCCCTAAACTTTGGGGTGCTTGTGTCTTGCTGATTTTTCATTTTCCCAATTCATACCCCCATGAGTGGAAGTGCCCTATGCTCTCTAAGCTGTGTTTTTCAGATGTTTCAGGACTCACCGGACACTTCTCCAGAGTGGCTGTTGGCAATTTACATCCCGCCCATCAGTGTAGCAAGGCTCCCATTTCTCCATGGCCTGTCCTGCATTTCTGGTTTTGACACTTTTTTCAGCATGGCCCTTTTGACCGATGGGAAGCGAGACTTGTTTGTAGCGCTGATTTGCCTTTCCAGGTTGCTTGGTTGGCCAAAAAGGGCGTATGCGTTTTTTCCTGAATATATTCAGGAAAAAACGCATACGCCCTTTTTGGCCAAGGGCATCATTGTCAACGTTTTGCCGCTTTTCATGTGCTTTAAAGGCGATTCGAATCTACCTCCTGAAATCTCTTTCCTGCAATTCTGCCTTGATTTCAAATCCTCTTCTTTGCCTTCCCTCAATATATTTGTGGACGAGAGTTATCATTTATAACTCTGCAGGTTTGTGAATTGCAGTGCCCTGAACCTCCATTTTACAACTCGTTTTTATGGGAGCTGGCGGCAAAATCGCAGAATGGCTTCAGGCCCTGTTCTGGTTCCGGGGGGCAGGCTGAGCCTGTGGTTAATTCTTCTTTCTGATGGGAAAATAGAGTGACCTGTTCCTGTCCCAACACCAAGAGCTAGTCTCTCGTTGGTTCCACGTCTTCCCGTTTATCCTCAGGACAAATTGCAACCTGTACGGAACAGGAGGTTAAAGGTGCTGATGCTCCAAGTAGGGAGCTTGCTAGTAAAGCGGCTGGAATGGCGAACCCGGGCACAAGGCGATGAGAAATGAGGTGCGTTTTAGAAACCTTTCCCCATCACACGGTGTACCATCTTCTGGGTTTCTCATGCATGTTTTTGATGTAGGAAGATGCCCTTGAACCTGGAGATTTGGGACCCATGCGATGGGTATCATGCAGTATTACTTTAAAGGGTCTGCGTTTGCTCACCCAACCTCACCAAACCTCTCAGCCCCAAGAGTGTCCACCCTTATGTCTCATCCAGCTGTGGGTCTAGATATGGTCAATCCAGGTTGCATCACAGCCCCTGAACGCATTGTGTAAGAATTCCTCTCTCGTTCACTGTCTTTGTTTCATGGGTTTTTCAAAGTAATTTATTTTCATAATGGGATTTAGCTGCTTTTCACTGCTGTGTTTATGCCGCTTTACACCCACTTGACACACTAACAGAGAGATATCAATACATAGGCTTTACGATTATTACTAGTCAGATATATTCTTGTGCGGTGAATAGGGCGTGTTGAGTCCAGTTCTCTGAGCAAGGAGTAGGTCTTGTCTATTACATATTGGGTTTATGGAACGGTATCTGAGCTAATTTGAAACCCTTGTTTTATGTATCACCCCACCTCACCTTTCCCGTTAAGCAGCCATAGTGTGTTTTCTGCATGTGTGACTCTGTTCTGTTTTGTAATTCAGTTCAAGTGTAACGGTTTTTACATTCCCTCTATCAGTGATACCTTATGAGAAGTGTCCTTTTCTGTGTGACTTATTTCACTTAGAATCGTCGTACCTTAATCCACTCATCATGCTGCTACTAGCCTTATGACATTGATTTCATGGCTGAGTGATATTCCATTGTACATAAGGACCACAACTTCTTTATCCATTTTTCTCTTTCCTGGGATATTGAAGGTGGAATGAAGTGGAGGTCCTTGTCAACAGAGCAGCCCTCAACTTTGGGGTGCTTGTGTCTTGCTGATTTTTAATTTTCCCAATTTATACCCCCATGAGTGGAAGTGCCCTATGCTCTCTAAGCTGTGTTTTTCAGATGTTTCAGGACTCACCGGACACTTCTCCAGAGTGGCTCTTGGCAATTTACATCCCGCCCATCAGTGTAGCAAGGCTCCCATTTCTCCATGGCCTGTCCTGCATTTCTGGTTTTGACACTTTTTTCAGCATGGCCCTTTTGACCGATGGGAAGCGAGACTTGTTTGTAGCGCTGATTTGCCTTTCCAGGTTGCTTGGTTGGCCAAAAAGGGCGTATGCGTTTTTTCCTGAATATATTCAGGAAAAAACGCATACGCCCTTTTTGGCCAAGGGCATCATTGTCAACGTTTTGCCGCTTTTCATGTGCTTTAAAGGCGATTCGAATCTACCTCCTGAAATCTCTTTCCTGCAATTCTGCCTTGATTTCAAATCCTCTTCTTTGCCTTCCCTCAATATATTTGTGGACGAGAGTTATCATTTATAACTCTGCAGGTTTGTGAATTGCAGTGCCCTGAACCTCCATTTTACAACTCGTTTTTATGGGAGCTGGCGGCAAAATCGCAGAATGGCTTCAGGCCCTGTTCTGGTTCCGGGGGGCAGGCTGAGCCTGTGGTTAATTCTTCTTTCTGATGGGAAAATAGAGTGACCTGTTCCTGTCCCAACACCAAGAGCTAGTCTCTCGTTGGTTCCACGTCTTCCCGTTTATCCTCAGGACAAATTGCAACCTGTACGGAACAGGAGGTTAAAGGTGCTGATGCTCCAAGTAGGGAGCTTGCTAGTAAAGCGGCTGGAATGGCGAACCCGGGCACAAGGCGATGAGAAATGAGGTGCGTTTTAGAAACCTTTCCCCATCACACGGTGTACCATCTTCTGGGTTTCTCATGCATGTTTTTGATGTAGGAAGATGCCCTTGAACCTGGAGATTTGGGACCCATGCGATGGGTATCATGCAGTATTACTTTAAAGGGTCTGCGTTTGCTCACCCAACCTCACCAAACCTCTCAGCCCCAAGAGTGTCCACCCTTATGTCTCATCCAGCTGTGGGTCTAGATATGGTCAATCCAGGTTGCATCACAGCCCCTGAACGCATTGTGTAAGAATTCCTCTCTCGTTCACTGTCTTTGTTTCATGGGTTTTTCAAAGTAATTTATTTTCATAATGGGATTTAGCTGCTTTTCACTGCTGTGTTTATGCCGCTTTACACCCACTTGACACACTAACAGAGAGATATCAATACATAGGCTTTACGATTATTACTAGTCAGATATATTCTTGTGCGGTGAATAGGGCGTGTTGAGTCCAGTTCTCTGAGCAAGGAGTAGGTCTTGTCTATTACATATTGGGTTTATGGAACGGTATCTGAGCTAATTTGATACCCTTGTTTTATGTATCACCCCACCTCACCTTTCCCGTTAAGCAGCCATAGTGTGTTTTCTGCATGTGTGACTCTGTTCTGTTTTGTAATTCAGTTCAAGTGTAACGGTTTTTACATTCCCTCTATCAGTGATACCTTATGAGAAGTGTCCTTTTCTGTGTGACTTATTTCACTTAGAATCGTCGTACCTAAATCCACTCATCATGCTGCTACTAGCCTTATGACATTGATTTCATGGCTGAGTGATATTCCATTGTACATAAGGACCACAACTTCTTTACCCATTTTTCTCTTTCCTGGGATATTGAAGGTGGAATGAAGTGGAGGTCCTGGTCAACAGAGCAGCCCTAAACTTTGGGGTGCTTGTGTCTTGCTGATTTTTCATTTTCCCAATTCATACCCCCATGAGTGGAAGTGCCCTATGCTCTCTAAGCTGTGTTTTTCAGATGTTTCAGGACTCACCGGACACTTCTCCAGAGTGGCTGTTGGCAATTTACATCCCGCCCATCAGTGTAGCAAGGCTCCCATTTCTCCATGGCCTGTCCTGCATTTCTGGTTTTGACACTTTTTTCAGCATGGCCCTTTTGACCGATGGGAAGCGAGACTTGTTTGTAGCGCTGATTTGCCTTTCCAGGTTGCTTGGTTGGCCAAAAAGGGCGTATGCGTTTTTTCCTGAATATATTCAGGAAAAAACGCATACGCCCTTTTTGGCCAAGGGCATCATTGTCAACGTTTTGCCGCTTTTCATGTGCTTTAAAGGCGATTCGAATCTACCTCCTGAAATCTCTTTCCTGCAATTCTGCCTTGATTTCAAATCCTCTTCTTTGCCTTCCCTCAATATATTTGTGGACGAGAGTTATCATTTATAACTCTGCAGGTTTGTGAATTGCAGTGCCCTGAACCTCCATTTTACAACTCGTTTTTATGGGAGCTGGCGGCAAAATCGCAGAATGGCTTCAGGCCCTGTTCTGGTTCCGGGGGGCAGGCTGAGCCTGTGGTTAATTCTTCTTTCTGATGGGAAAATAGAGTGACCTGTTCCTGTCCCAACACCAAGAGCTAGTCTCTCGTTGGTTCCACGTCTTCCCGTTTATCCTCAGGACAAATTGCAACCTGTACGGAACAGGAGGTTAAAGGTGCTGATGCTCCAAGTAGGGAGCTTGCTAGTAAAGTGGCTGGAATGGCGAACCCGGGCACAAGGCGATGAGAAATGAGGTGCGTTTTAGAAACCTTTCCCCATCACACGGTGTACCATCTTCTGGGTTTCTCATGCATGTTTTTGATGTAGGAAGATGCCCTTGAACCTGGAGATTTGGGACCCATGCGATGGGTATCATGCAGTATTACTTTAAAGGGTCTGCGTTTGCTCACCCAACCTCACCAAACCTCTCAGCCCCAAGAGTGTCCACCCTTATGTCTCATCCAGCTGTGGGTCTAGATATGGTCAATCCAGGTTGCATCACAGCCCCTGAACGCATTGTGTAAGAATTCCTCTCTCGTTCACTGTCTTTGTTTCATGGGTTTTTCAAAGTAATTTATTTTCATAATGGGATTTAGCTGCTTTTCACTGCTGTGTTTATGCCGCTTTACACCCACTTGACACACTAACAGAGAGATATCAATACATAGGCTTTACGATTATTACTAGTCAGATATATTCTTGTGCGGTGAATAGGGCGTGTTGAGTCCAGTTCTCTGAGCAAGGAGTAGGTCTTGTCTATTACATATTGGGTTTATGGAACGGTATCTGAGCTAATTTGATACCCTTGTTTTATGTATCACCCCACCTCACCTTTCCCGTTAAGCAGCCATAGTGTGTTTTCTGCATGTGTGACTCTGTTCTGTTTTGTAATTCAGTTCAAGTGTAACGGTTTTTACATTCCCTCTATCAGTGATACCTTATGAGAAGTGTCCTTTTCTGTGTGACTTATTTCACTTAGAATCGTCGTACCTAAATCCACTCATCATGCTGCTACTAGCCTTATGACATTGATTTCATGGCTGAGTGATATTCCATTGTACATAAGGACCACAACTTCTTTACCCATTTTTCTCTTTCCTGGGATATTGAAGGTGGAATGAAGTGGAGGTCCTGGTCAACAGAGCAGCCCTAAACTTTGGGGTGCTTGTGTCTTGCTGATTTTTCATTTTCCCAATTCATACCCCCATGAGTGGAAGTGCCCTATGCTCTCTAAGCTGTGTTTTTCAGATGTTTCAGGACTCACCGGACACTTCTCCAGAGTGGCTGTTGGCAATTTACATCCCGCCCATCAGTGTAGCAAGGCTCCCATTTCTCCATGGCCTGTCCTGCATTTCTGGTTTTGACACTTTTTTCAGCATGGCCCTTTTGACCGATGGGAAGCGAGACTTGTTTGTAGCGCTGATTTGCCTTTCCAGGTTGCTTGGTTGGCCAAAAAGGGCGTATGCGTTTTTTCCTGAATATATTCAGGAAAAAACGCATACGCCCTTTTTGGCCAAGGGCATCATTGTCAACGTTTTGCCGCTTTTCATGTGCTTTAAAGGCGATTCGAATCTACCTCCTGAAATCTCTTTCCTGCAATTCTGCCTTGATTTCAAATCCTCTTCTTTGCCTTCCCTCAATATATTTGTGGACGAGAGTTATCATTTATAACTCTGCAGGTTTGTGAATTGCAGTGCCCTGAACCTCCATTTTACAACTCGTTTTTATGGGAGCTGGCGGCAAAATCGCAGAATGGCTTCAGGCCCTGTTCTGGTTCCGGGGGGCAGGCTGAGCCTGTGGTTAATTCTTCTTTCTGATGGGAAAATAGAGTGACCTGTTCCTGTCCCAACACCAAGAGCTAGTCTCTCGTTGGTTCCACGTCTTCCCGTTTATCCTCAGGACAAATTGCAACCTGTACGGAACAGGAGGTTAAAGGTGCTGATGCTCCAAGTAGGGAGCTTGCTAGTAAAGCGGCTGGAATGGCGAACCCGGGCACAAGGCGATGAGAAATGAGGTGCGTTTTAGAAACCTTTCCCCATCACACGGTGTACCATCTTCTGGGTTTCTCATGCATGTTTTTGATGTAGGAAGATGCCCTTGAACCTGGAGATTTGGGACCCATGCGATGGGTATCATGCAGTATTACTTTAAAGGGTCTGCGTTTGCTCACCCAACCTCACCAAACCTCTCAGCCCCAAGAGTGTCCACCCTTATGTCTCATCCAGCTGTGGGTCTAGATATGGTCAATCCAGGTTGCATCACAGCCCCTGAACGCATTGTGTAAGAATTCCTCTCTCGTTCACTGTCTTTGTTTCATGGGTTTTTCAAAGTAATTTATTTTCATAATGGGATTTAGCTGCTTTTCACTGCTGTGTTTATGCCGCTTTACACCCACTTGACACACTAACAGAGAGATATCAATACATAGGCTTTACGATTATTACTAGTCAGATATATTCTTGTGCGGTGAATAGGGCGTGTTGAGTCCAGTTCTCTGAGCAAGGAGTAGGTCTTGTCTATTACATATTGGGTTTATGGAACGGTATCTGAGCTAATTTGAAACCCTTGTTTTATGTATCACCCCACCTCACCTTTCCCGTTAAGCAGCCATAGTGTGTTTTCTGCATGTGTGACTCTGTTCTGTTTTGTAATTCAGTTCAAGTGTAACGGTTTTTACATTCCCTCTATCAGTGATACCTTATGAGAAGTGTCCTTTTCTGTGTGACTTATTTCACTTAGAATCGTCGTACCTTAATCCACTCATCATGCTGCTACTAGCCTTATGACATTGATTTCATGGCTGAGTGATATTCCATTGTACATAAGGACCACAACTTCTTTATCCATTTTTCTCTTTCCTGGGATATTGAAGGTGGAATGAAGTGGAGGTCCTTGTCAACAGAGCAGCCCTCAACTTTGGGGTGCTTGTGTCTTGCTGATTTTTCATTTTCCCAATTTATACCCCCATGAGTGGAAGTGCCCTATGCTCTCTAAGCTGTGTTTTTCAGATGTTTCAGGACTCACCGGACACTTCTCCAGAGTGGCTCTTGGCAATTTACATCCCGCCCATCAGTGTAGCAAGGCTCCCATTTCTCCATGGCCTGTCCTGCATTTCTGGTTTTGACACTTTTTTCAGCATGGCCCTTTTGACCGATGGGAAGCGAGACTTGTTTGTAGCGCTGATTTGCCTTTCCAGGTTGCTTGGTTGGCCAAAAAGGGCGTATGCGTTTTTTCCTGAATATATTCAGGAAAAAACGCATACGCCCTTTTTGGCCAAGGGCATCATTGTCAACGTTTTGCCGCTTTTCATGTGCTTTAAAGGCGATTCGAATCTACCTCCTGAAATCTCTTTCCTGCAATTCTGCCTTGATTTCAAATCCTCTTCTTTGCCTTCCCTCAATATATTTGTGGACGAGAGTTATCATTTATAACTCTGCAGGTTTGTGAATTGCAGTGCCCTGAACCTCCATTTTACAACTCGTTTTTATGGGAGCTGGCGGCAAAATCGCAGAATGGCTTCAGGCCCTGTTCTGGTTCCGGGGGGCAGGCTGAGCCTGTGGTTAATTCTTCTTTCTGATGGGAAAATAGAGTGACCTGTTCCTGTCCCAACACCAAGAGCTAGTCTCTCGTTGGTTCCACGTCTTCCCGTTTATCCTCAGGACAAATTGCAACCTGTACGGAACAGGAGGTTAAAGGTGCTGATGCTCCAAGTAGGGAGCTTGCTAGTAAAGCGGCTGGAATGGCGAACCCGGGCACAAGGCGATGAGAAATGAGGTGCGTTTTAGAAACCTTTCCCCATCACACGGTGTACCATCTTCTGGGTTTCTCATGCATGTTTTTGATGTAGGAAGATGCCCTTGAACCTGGAGATTTGGGACCCATGCGATGGGTATCATGCAGTATTACTTTAAAGGGTCTGCGTTTGCTCACCCAACCTCACCAAACCTCTCAGCCCCAAGAGTGTCCACCCTTATGTCTCATCCAGCTGTGGGTCTAGATATGGTCAATCCAGGTTGCATCACAGCCCCTGAACGCATTGTGTAAGAATTCCTCTCTCGTTCACTGTCTTTGTTTCATGGGTTTTTCAAAGTAATTTATTTTCATAATGGGATTTAGCTGCTTTTCACTGCTGTGTTTATGCCGCTTTACACCCACTTGACACACTAACAGAGAGATATCAATACATAGGCTTTACGATTATTACTAGTCAGATATATTCTTGTGCGGTGAATAGGGCGTGTTGAGTCCAGTTCTCTGAGCAAGGAGTAGGTCTTGTCTATTACATATTGGGTTTATGGAACGGTATCTGAGCTAATTTGAAACCCTTGTTTTATGTATCACCCCACCTCACCTTTCCCGTTAAGCAGCCATAGTGTGTTTTCTGCATGTGTGACTCTGTTCTGTTTTGTAATTCAGTTCAAGTGTAACGGTTTTTACATTCCCTCTATCAGTGATACCTTATGAGAAGTGTCCTTTTCTGTGTGACTTATTTCACTTAGAATCGTCGTACCTTAATCCACTCATCATGCTGCTACTAGCCTTATGACATTGATTTCATGGCTGAGTGATATTCCATTGTACATAAGGACCACAACTTCTTTATCCATTTTTCTCTTTCCTGGGATATTGAAGGTGGAATGAAGTGGAGGTCCTTGTCAACAGAGCAGCCCTCAACTTTGGGGTGCTTGTGTCTTGCTGATTTTTAATTTTCCCAATTTATACCCCCATGAGTGGAAGTGCCCTATGCTCTCTAAGCTGTGTTTTTCAGATGTTTCAGGACTCACCGGACACTTCTCCAGAGTGGCTCTTGGCAATTTACATACCGCCCATCAGTGTAGCAAGGCTCCCATTTCTCCATGGCCTGTCCTGCATTTCTGGTTTTGACACTTTTTTCAGCATGGCCCTTTTGACCGATGGGAAGCGAGACTTGTTTGTAGCGCTGATTTGCCTTTCCAGGTTGCTTGGTTGGCCAAAAAGGGCGTATGCGTTTTTTCCTGAATATATTCAGGAAAAAACGCATACGCCCTTTTTGGCCAAGGGCATCATTGTCAACGTTTTGCCACTTTTCATGTGCTTTAAATGCGATTCGAATCTACTTCCTGAAATCTGTTTCCTGCAATTCTGCCTTGATTTCAAATCCTCTTCGTTGCCTTCCCTCAATATATTTGTGGACGAGAGTTATCATTTATAACTGCAGGTTTGTGAATTGCAGTGCCCTGAACCTCCATTTTACAACTCGTTTTTATGGGAGCTGGCCGCAAAATCACAGAATGGATTCAGGCCCTGTTCTGGTTCCGGTTGGCAGGCTGAGCCTGTGGTTAATTCTTCTTTCTGATGGGAAAATAGAGTGACCTGTGCCTGTCCCAACACCAAGAGCTAGTCTCTCGTTGGTTCCACGTCTTCCCGTTTATCCTCAGGACAAATTGCAACCTGTACGGAACAGGAGGTTAAAGGTGCTGATGCTCCAAGTAGGGAGCTTGCTAGTAAAGCGGCTGGAATGGCGAACCCGGGCACAAGGAGATGAGAAATGAGGTGCGTTTTAGAAACCTTTCCCCATCACACGGTGTACCATCTTCTGGGTTTCTCATGCATGTTTTTGATGTAGGAAGATGCCCTTGAACCTGGAGATTTGGGACCCATGCGATGGGTATCATGCAGTATTACTTTAAAGGGTCTGCGTTTGCTCACCCAACCTCACCAAACCTCTCAGCCCCAAGAGTGTCCACCCTTATGTCTCATCCAGCTGTGGGTCTAGATATGGTCAATCCAGGTTGCATCACAGCCCCTGAACGCATTGTGTAAGAATTCCTCTCTCGTTCACTGTCTTTGTTTCATGGGTTTTTCAAAGTAATTTATTTTCATAATGGGATTTAGCTGCTTTTCACTGCTGTGTTTATGCCGCTTTACACCCACTTGACACACTAACAGAGAGATATCAATACATAGGCTTTACGATTATTACTAGTCAGATATATTCTTGTGCGGTGAATAGGGCGTGTTGAGTCCAGTTCTCTGAGCAAGGAGTAGGTCTTGTCTATTACATATTGGGTTTATGGAACGGTATCTGAGCTAATTTGAAACCCTTGTTTTATGTATCACCCCACCTCACCTTTCCCGTTAAGCAGCCATAGTGTGTTTTCTGCATGTGTGACTCTGTTCTGTTTTGTAATTCAGTCCAAGTGTAACGGTTTTTACATTCCCTCTATCAGTGATACCTTATGAGAAGTGTCCTTTTCTGTGTGACTTATTTCACTTAGAATCGTCGTACCTAAATCCACTCATCATGCTGCTACTAGCCTTATGACATTGATTTCATGGCTGAGTGATATTCCATTGTACATAAGGACCACAACTTCTTTACCCATTTTTCTCTTTCCTGGGATATTTAAGGTGGAATGAAGTGGAGGTCCTTGTCAACAGAGCAGCCCTCAACTTTGGGGTGCTTGTGTCTTGCTGATTTTTCATTTTCCCAATTCATACCCCCATGAGTGGAAGTGCCCTATGCTCTCTAAGCTGTGTTTTTCAGATGTTTCAGGACTCACCGTACACTTCTCCAGAGTGGCTGTTGGCAATTTACATCCCGCCCATCAGTGTAGCAAGGCTCCCATTTCTCCATGGCCTGTCCTGCATTTCTGGTTTTGACACTTTTTTCAGCATGGCCCTTTTGACCGATGGGAAGCGAGACTTGTTTGTAGCGCTGATTTGCCTTTCCAGGTTGCTTGGTTGGCCAAAAAGGGCGTATGCGTTTTTTCCTGAATATATTCAGGAAAAAACGCATACGCCCTTTTTGGCCAAGGGCATCATTGTCAACGTTTTGCCGCTTTTCATGTGCTTTAAATGCGATTCGAATCTACCTCCTGAAATCTCTTTCCTGCAATTCTGCCTTGATTTCAAATCCTCTTCTTTGCCTTCCCTCAATATATTTGTGGACGAGAGTTATCATTTATAACTCTGCAGGTTTGTGAATTGCAGTGCCCTGAACCTCCATTTTACAACTCGTTTTTATGGGAGCTGGCCGCAAAATCGCAGAATGGCTTCAGGCCCTGTTCTGGTTCCGGGGGGCAGGCTGAGCCTGTGGTTAATTCTTCTTTCTGATGGTAAAATAGAGTGACCTGTGCCTGTCCCAACACCAAGAGCTAGTCTCTCGTTGGTTCCACGTCTTCCCGTTTATCCTCAGGACAAATTGCAACCTGTACGGAACAGGAGGTTAAAGGTGCTGATGCTCCAAGTAGGGAGCTTGCTAGTAAAGCGGCTGGAATGGCGAACCCGGGCACAAGGCGATGAGAAATGAGGTGCGTTTTAGAAACCTTTCCCCATCACACTGTGTACCATCTTCTGGGTTTTTCATGCAAGTTTTTGACGTAGGAAGATGCCCTTGAAGCTGGAGATTTGGGACCCATGCGATGGGTACCATGCAGTATTACTTTAAAGGGTCTGCGTTTGCTCACCCAACCTCACCAAACCTCTCAGCCCCAAGAGTGTCCACCCTTATGTCTCATCCAGCTGTGGGTCTAGATATGGTCAATCCAGGTTGCATCACAGCCCCTGAACGCATTGTGTAAGAATTCCTCTCTCGTTCACTGTCTTTGTTTCATGGGTTTTTCAAAGTAATTTATTTTCATAATGGGATTTAGCTGCTTTTCACTGCTGTGTTTATGCCGCTTTACACCCACTTGACACACTAACAGAGAGATATCAATACATAGGCTTTACGATTATTACTAGTCAGATATATTCTTGTGCGGTGAATAGGGCGTGTTGAGTCCAGTTCTCTGAGCAAGGAGTAGGTCTTGTCTATTACATATTGGGTTTATGGAACGGTATCTGAGCTAATTTGATACCCTTGTTTTATGTATCACCCCACCTCACCTTTCCCGTTAAGCAGCCATAGTGTGTTTTCTGCATGTGTGACTCTGTTCTGTTTTGTAATTCAGTTCAAGTGTAACGGTTTTTACATTCCCTCTATCAGTGATACCTTATGAGAAGTGTCCTTTTCTGTGTGACTTATTTCACTTAGAATCGTCGTACCTAAATCCACTCATCATGCTGCTACTAGCCTTATGACATTGATTTCATGGCTGAGTGATATTCCATTGTACATAAGGACCACAACTTCTTTACCCATTTTTCTCTTTCCTGGGATATTGAAGGTGGAATGAAGTGGAGGTCCTGGTCAACAGAGCAGCCCTAAACTTTGGGGTGCTTGTGTCTTGCTGATTTTTCATTTTCCCAATTCATACCCCCATGAGTGGAAGTGCCCTATGCTCTCTAAGCTGTGTTTTTCAGATGTTTCAGGACTCACCGGACACTTCTCCAGAGTGGCTGTTGGCAATTTACATCCCGCCCATCAGTGTAGCAAGGCTCCCATTTCTCCATGGCCTGTCCTGCATTTCTGGTTTTGACACTTTTTTCAGCATGGCCCTTTTGACCGATGGGAAGCGAGACTTGTTTGTAGCGCTGATTTGCCTTTCCAGGTTGCTTGGTTGGCCAAAAAGGGCGTATGCGTTTTTTCCTGAATATATTCAGGAAAAAACGCATACGCCCTTTTTGGCCAAGGGCATCATTGTCAACGTTTTGCCGCTTTTCATGTGCTTTAAAGGCGATTCGAATCTACCTCCTGAAATCTCTTTCCTGCAATTCTGCCTTGATTTCAAATCCTCTTCTTTGCCTTCCCTCAATATATTTGTGGACGAGAGTTATCATTTATAACTCTGCAGGTTTGTGAATTGCAGTGCCCTGAACCTCCATTTTACAACTCGTTTTTATGGGAGCTGGCGGCAAAATCGCAGAATGGCTTCAGGCCCTGTTCTGGTTCCGGGGGGCAGGCTGAGCCTGTGGTTAATTCTTCTTTCTGATGGGAAAATAGAGTGACCTGTTCCTGTCCCAACACCAAGAGCTAGTCTCTCGTTGGTTCCACGTCTTCCCGTTTATCCTCAGGACAAATTGCAACCTGTACGGAACAGGAGGTTAAAGGTGCTGATGCTCCAAGTAGGGAGCTTGCTAGTAAAGCGGCTGGAATGGCGAACCCGGGCACAAGGCGATGAGAAATGAGGTGCGTTTTAGAAACCTTTCCCCATCACACGGTGTACCATCTTCTGGGTTTCTCATGCATGTTTTTGATGTAGGAAGATGCCCTTGAACCTGGAGATTTGGGACCCATGCGATGGGTATCATGCAGTATTACTTTAAAGGGTCTGCGTTTGCTCACCCAACCTCACCAAACCTCTCAGCCCCAAGAGTGTCCACCCTTATGTCTCATCCAGCTGTGGGTCTAGATATGGTCAATCCAGGTTGCATCACAGCCCCTGAACGCATTGTGTAAGAATTCCTCTCTCGTTCACTGTCTTTGTTTCATGGGTTTTTCAAAGTAATTTATTTTCATAATGGGATTTAGCTGCTTTTCACTGCTGTGTTTATGCCGCTTTACACCCACTTGACACACTAACAGAGAGATATCAATACATAGGCTTTACGATTATTACTAGTCAGATATATTCTTGTGCGGTGAATAGGGCGTGTTGAGTCCAGTTCTCTGAGCAAGGAGTAGGTCTTGTCTATTACATATTGGGTTTATGGAACGGTATCTGAGCTAATTTGAAACCCTTGTTTTATGTATCACCCCACCTCACCTTTCCCGTTAAGCAGCCATAGTGTGTTTTCTGCATGTGTGACTCTGTTCTGTTTTGTAATTCAGTTCAAGTGTAACGGTTTTTACATTCCCTCTATCAGTGATACCTTATGAGAAGTGTCCTTTTCTGTGTGACTTATTTCACTTAGAATCGTCGTACCTTAATCCACTCATCATGCTGCTACTAGCCTTATGACATTGATTTCATGGCTGAGTGATATTCCATTGTACATAAGGACCACAACTTCTTTATCCATTTTTCTCTTTCCTGGGATATTGAAGGTGGAATGAAGTGGAGGTCCTTGTCAACAGAGCAGCCCTCAACTTTGGGGTGCTTGTGTCTTGCTGATTTTTAATTTTCCCAATTTATACCCCCATGAGTGGAAGTGCCCTATGCTCTCTAAGCTGTGTTTTTCAGATGTTTCAGGACTCACCGGACACTTCTCCAGAGTGGCTCTTGGCAATTTACATACCGCCCATCAGTGTAGCAAGGCTCCCATTTCTCCATGGCCTGTCCTGCATTTCTGGTTTTGACACTTTTTTCAGCATGGCCCTTTTGACCGATGGGAAGCGAGACTTGTTTGTAGCGCTGATTTGCCTTTCCAGGTTGCTTGGTTGGCCAAAAAGGGCGTATGCGTTTTTTCCTGAATATATTCAGGAAAAAACGCATACGCCCTTTTTGGCCAAGGGCATCATTGTCAACGTTTTGCCACTTTTCATGTGCTTTAAATGCGATTCGAATCTACTTCCTGAAATCTGTTTCCTGCAATTCTGCCTTGATTTCAAATCCTCTTCGTTGCCTTCCCTCAATATATTTGTGGACGAGAGTTATCATTTATAACTGCAGGTTTGTGAATTGCAGTGCCCTGAACCTCCATTTTACAACTCGTTTTTATGGGAGCTGGCCGCAAAATCACAGAATGGATTCAGGCCCTGTTCTGGTTCCGGTTGGCAGGCTGAGCCTGTGGTTAATTCTTCTTTCTGATGGGAAAATAGAGTGACCTGTGCCTGTCCCAACACCAAGAGCTAGTCTCTCGTTGGTTCCACGTCTTCCCGTTTATCCTCAGGACAAATTGCAACCTGTACGGAACAGGAGGTTAAAGGTGCTGATGCTCCAAGTAGGGAGCTTGCTAGTAAAGCGGCTGGAATGGCGAACCCGGGCACAAGGAGATGAGAAATGAGGTGCGTTTTAGAAACCTTTCCCCATCACACGGTGTACCATCTTCTGGGTTTCTCATGCATGTTTTTGATGTAGGAAGATGCCCTTGAAGCTGGAGATTTGGGACCCATGCGATGGGTATCATGCAGTATTACTTTAAAGGGTCTGCGTTTGCTCACCCAACCTCACCAAACCTCTCAGCCCCAAGAGTGTCCACCCTTATGTCTCATCCAGCTGTGGGTCTAGATATGGTCAATCCAGGTTGCATCACAGCCCCTGAACGCATTGTGTAAGAATTCCTCTCTCGTTCACTGTCTTTGTTTCATGGGTTTTTCAAAGTAATTTATTTTCATAATGGGATTTAGCTGCTTTTCACTGCTGTGTTTATGCCGCTTTACACCCACTTGACACACTAACAGAGAGATATCAATACATAGGCTTTACGATTATTACTAGTCAGATATATTCTTGTGCGGTGAATAGGGCGTGTTGAGTCCAGTTCTCTGAGCAAGGAGTAGGTCTTGTCTATTACATATTGGGTTTATGGAACGGTATCTGAGCTAATTTGAAACCCTTGTTTTATGTATCACCCCACCTCACCTTTCCCGTTAAGCAGCCATAGTGTGTTTTCTGCATGTGTGACTCTGTTCTGTTTTGTAATTCAGTCCAAGTGTAACGGTTTTTACATTCCCTCTATCAGTGATACCTTATGAGAAGTGTCCTTTTCTGTGTGACTTATTTCACTTAGAATCGTCGTACCTAAATCCACTCATCATGCTGCTACTAGCCTTATGACATTGATTTCATGGCTGAGTGATATTCCATTGTACATAAGGACCACAACTTCTTTACCCATTTTTCTCTTTCCTGGGATATTTAAGGTGGAATGAAGTGGAGGTCCTTGTCAACAGAGCAGCCCTCAACTTTGGGGTGCTTGTGTCTTGCTGATTTTTCATTTTCCCAATTCATACCCCCATGAGTGGAAGTGCCCTATGCTCTCTAAGCTGTGTTTTTCAGATGTTTCAGGACTCACCGTACACTTCTCCAGAGTGGCTGTTGGCAATTTACATCCCGCCCATCAGTGTAGCAAGGCTCCCATTTCTCCATGGCCTGTCCTGCATTTCTGGTTTTGACACTTTTTTCAGCATGGCCCTTTTGACCGATGGGAAGCGAGACTTGTTTGTAGCGCTGATTTGCCTTTCCAGGTTGCTTGGTTGGCCAAAAAGGGCGTATGCGTTTTTTCCTGAATATATTCAGGAAAAAACGCATACGCCCTTTTTGGCCAAGGGCATCATTGTCAACGTTTTGCCGCTTTTCATGTGCTTTAAAGGCGATTCGAATCTACCTCCTGAAATCTCTTTCCTGCAATTCTGCCTTGATTTCAAATCCTCTTCTTTGCCTTCCCTCAATATATTTGTGGACGAGAGTTATCATTTATAACTCTGCAGGTTTGTGAATTGCAGTGCCCTGAACCTCCATTTTACAACTCGTTTTTATGGGAGCTGGCGGCAAAATCGCAGAATGGCTTCAGGCCCTGTTCTGGTTCCGGGGGGCAGGCTGAGCCTGTGGTTAATTCTTCTTTCTGATGGGAAAATAGAGTGACCTGTTCCTGTCCCAACACCAAGAGCTAGTCTCTCGTTGGTTCCACGTCTTCCCGTTTATCCTCAGGACAAATTGCAACCTGTACGGAACAGGAGGTTAAAGGTGCTGATGCTCCAAGTAGGGAGCTTGCTAGTAAAGCGGCTGGAATGGCGAACCCGGGCACAAGGCGATGAGAAATGAGGTGCGTTTTAGAAACCTTTCCCCATCACACGGTGTACCATCTTCTGGGTTTCTCATGCATGTTTTTGATGTAGGAAGATGCCCTTGAACCTGGAGATTTGGGACCCATGCGATGGGTATCATGCAGTATTACTTTAAAGGGTCTGCGTTTGCTCACCCAACCTCACCAAACCTCTCAGCCCCAAGAGTGTCCACCCTTATGTCTCATCCAGCTGTGGGTCTAGATATGGTCAATCCAGGTTGCATCACAGCCCCTGAACGCATTGTGTAAGAATTCCTCTCTCGTTCACTGTCTTTGTTTCATGGGTTTTTCAAAGTAATTTATTTTCATAATGGGATTTAGCTGCTTTTCACTGCTGTGTTTATGCCGCTTTACACCCACTTGACACACTAACAGAGAGATATCAATACATAGGCTTTACGATTATTACTAGTCAGATATATTCTTGTGCGGTGAATAGGGCGTGTTGAGTCCAGTTCTCTGAGCAAGGAGTAGGTCTTGTCTATTACATATTGGGTTTATGGAACGGTATCTGAGCTAATTTGATACCCTTGTTTTATGTATCACCCCACCTCACCTTTCCCGTTAAGCAGCCATAGTGTGTTTTCTGCATGTGTGACTCTGTTCTGTTTTGTAATTCAGTTCAAGTGTAACGGTTTTTACATTCCCTCTATCAGTGATACCTTATGAGAAGTGTCCTTTTCTGTGTGACTTATTTCACTTAGAATCGTCGTACCTAAATCCACTCATCATGCTGCTACTAGCCTTATGACATTGATTTCATGGCTGAGTGATATTCCATTGTACATAAGGACCACAACTTCTTTACCCATTTTTCTCTTTCCTGGGATATTGAAGGTGGAATGAAGTGGAGGTCCTGGTCAACAGAGCAGCCCTAAACTTTGGGGTGCTTGTGTCTTGCTGATTTTTCATTTTCCCAATTCATACCCCCATGAGTGGAAGTGCCCTATGCTCTCTAAGCTGTGTTTTTCAGATGTTTCAGGACTCACCGGACACTTCTCCAGAGTGGCTGTTGGCAATTTACATCCCGCCCATCAGTGTAGCAAGGCTCCCATTTCTCCATGGCCTGTCCTGCATTTCTGGTTTTGACACTTTTTTCAGCATGGCCCTTTTGACCGATGGGAAGCGAGACTTGTTTGTAGCGCTGATTTGCCTTTCCAGGTTGCTTGGTTGGCCAAAAAGGGCGTATGCGTTTTTTCCTGAATATATTCAGGAAAAAACGCATACGCCCTTTTTGGCCAAGGGCATCATTGTCAACGTTTTGCCGCTTTTCATGTGCTTTAAAGGCGATTCGAATCTACCTCCTGAAATCTCTTTCCTGCAATTCTGCCTTGATTTCAAATCCTCTTCTTTGCCTTCCCTCAATATATTTGTGGACGAGAGTTATCATTTATAACTCTGCAGGTTTGTGAATTGCAGTGCCCTGAACCTCCATTTTACAACTCGTTTTTATGGGAGCTGGCGGCAAAATCGCAGAATGGCTTCAGGCCCTGTTCTGGTTCCGGGGGGCAGGCTGAGCCTGTGGTTAATTCTTCTTTCTGATGGGAAAATAGAGTGACCTGTTCCTGTCCCAACACCAAGAGCTAGTCTCTCGTTGGTTCCACGTCTTCCCGTTTATCCTCAGGACAAATTGCAACCTGTACGGAACAGGAGGTTAAAGGTGCTGATGCTCCAAGTAGGGAGCTTGCTAGTAAAGTGGCTGGAATGGCGAACCCGGGCACAAGGCGATGAGAAATGAGGTGCGTTTTAGAAACCTTTCCCCATCACACGGTGTACCATCTTCTGGGTTTCTCATGCATGTTTTTGATGTAGGAAGATGCCCTTGAACCTGGAGATTTGGGACCCATGCGATGGGTATCATGCAGTATTACTTTAAAGGGTCTGCGTTTGCTCACCCAACCTCACCAAACCTCTCAGCCCCAAGAGTGTCCACCCTTATGTCTCATCCAGCTGTGGGTCTAGATATGGTCAATCCAGGTTGCATCACAGCCCCTGAACGCATTGTGTAAGAATTCCTCTCTCGTTCACTGTCTTTGTTTCATGGGTTTTTCAAAGTAATTTATTTTCATAATGGGATTTAGCTGCTTTTCACTGCTGTGTTTATGCCGCTTTACACCCACTTGACACACTAACAGAGAGATATCAATACATAGGCTTTACGATTATTACTAGTCAGATATATTCTTGTGCGGTGAATAGGGCGTGTTGAGTCCAGTTCTCTGAGCAAGGAGTAGGTCTTGTCTATTACATATTGGGTTTATGGAACGGTATCTGAGCTAATTTGATACCCTTGTTTTATGTATCACCCCACCTCACCTTTCCCGTTAAGCAGCCATAGTGTGTTTTCTGCATGTGTGACTCTGTTCTGTTTTGTAATTCAGTTCAAGTGTAACGGTTTTTACATTCCCTCTATCAGTGATACCTTATGAGAAGTGTCCTTTTCTGTGTGACTTATTTCACTTAGAATCGTCGTACCTAAATCCACTCATCATGCTGCTACTAGCCTTATGACATTGATTTCATGGCTGAGTGATATTCCATTGTACATAAGGACCACAACTTCTTTACCCATTTTTCTCTTTCCTGGGATATTGAAGGTGGAATGAAGTGGAGGTCCTGGTCAACAGAGCAGCCCTAAACTTTGGGGTGCTTGTGTCTTGCTGATTTTTCATTTTCCCAATTCATACCCCCATGAGTGGAAGTGCCCTATGCTCTCTAAGCTGTGTTTTTCAGATGTTTCAGGACTCACCGGACACTTCTCCAGAGTGGCTGTTGGCAATTTACATCCCGCCCATCAGTGTAGCAAGGCTCCCATTTCTCCATGGCCTGTCCTGCATTTCTGGTTTTGACACTTTTTTCAGCATGGCCCTTTTGACCGATGGGAAGCGAGACTTGTTTGTAGCGCTGATTTGCCTTTCCAGGTTGCTTGGTTGGCCAAAAAGGGCGTATGCGTTTTTTCCTGAATATATTCAGGAAAAAACGCATACGCCCTTTTTGGCCAAGGGCATCATTGTCAACGTTTTGCCGCTTTTCATGTGCTTTAAAGGCGATTCGAATCTACCTCCTGAAATCTCTTTCCTGCAATTCTGCCTTGATTTCAAATCCTCTTCTTTGCCTTCCCTCAATATATTTGTGGACGAGAGTTATCATTTATAACTCTGCAGGTTTGTGAATTGCAGTGCCCTGAACCTCCATTTTACAACTCGTTTTTATGGGAGCTGGCGGCAAAATCGCAGAATGGCTTCAGGCCCTGTTCTGGTTCCGGGGGGCAGGCTGAGCCTGTGGTTAATTCTTCTTTCTGATGGGAAAATAGAGTGACCTGTTCCTGTCCCAACACCAAGAGCTAGTCTCTCGTTGGTTCCACGTCTTCCCGTTTATCCTCAGGACAAATTGCAACCTGTACGGAACAGGAGGTTAAAGGTGCTGATGCTCCAAGTAGGGAGCTTGCTAGTAAAGCGGCTGGAATGGCGAACCCGGGCACAAGGCGATGAGAAATGAGGTGCGTTTTAGAAACCTTTCCCCATCACACGGTGTACCATCTTCTGGGTTTCTCATGCATGTTTTTGATGTAGGAAGATGCCCTTGAACCTGGAGATTTGGGACCCATGCGATGGGTATCATGCAGTATTACTTTAAAGGGTCTGCGTTTGCTCACCCAACCTCACCAAACCTCTCAGCCCCAAGAGTGTCCACCCTTATGTCTCATCCAGCTGTGGGTCTAGATATGGTCAATCCAGGTTGCATCACAGCCCCTGAACGCATTGTGTAAGAATTCCTCTCTCGTTCACTGTCTTTGTTTCATGGGTTTTTCAAAGTAATTTATTTTCATAATGGGATTTAGCTGCTTTTCACTGCTGTGTTTATGCCGCTTTACACCCACTTGACACACTAACAGAGAGATATCAATACATAGGCTTTACGATTATTACTAGTCAGATATATTCTTGTGCGGTGAATAGGGCGTGTTGAGTCCAGTTCTCTGAGCAAGGAGTAGGTCTTGTCTATTACATATTGGGTTTATGGAACGGTATCTGAGCTAATTTGAAACCCTTGTTTTATGTATCACCCCACCTCACCTTTCCCGTTAAGCAGCCATAGTGTGTTTTCTGCATGTGTGACTCTGTTCTGTTTTGTAATTCAGTTCAAGTGTAACGGTTTTTACATTCCCTCTATCAGTGATACCTTATGAGAAGTGTCCTTTTCTGTGTGACTTATTTCACTTAGAATCGTCGTACCTTAATCCACTCATCATGCTGCTACTAGCCTTATGACATTGATTTCATGGCTGAGTGATATTCCATTGTACATAAGGACCACAACTTCTTTATCCATTTTTCTCTTTCCTGGGATATTGAAGGTGGAATGAAGTGGAGGTCCTTGTCAACAGAGCAGCCCTCAACTTTGGGGTGCTTGTGTCTTGCTGATTTTTAATTTTCCCAATTTATACCCCCATGAGTGGAAGTGCCCTATGCTCTCTAAGCTGTGTTTTTCAGATGTTTCAGGACTCACCGGACACTTCTCCAGAGTGGCTCTTGGCAATTTACATCCCGCCCATCAGTGTAGCAAGGCTCCCATTTCTCCATGGCCTGTCCTGCATTTCTGGTTTTGACACTTTTTTCAGCATGGCCCTTTTGACCGATGGGAAGCGAGACTTGTTTGTAGCGCTGATTTGCCTTTCCAGGTTGCTTGGTTGGCCAAAAAGGGCGTATGCGTTTTTTCCTGAATATATTCAGGAAAAAACGCATACGCCCTTTTTGGCCAAGGGCATCATTGTCAACGTTTTGCCGCTTTTCATGTGCTTTAAAGGCGATTCGAATCTACCTCCTGAAATCTCTTTCCTGCAATTCTGCCTTGATTTCAAATCCTCTTCTTTGCCTTCCCTCAATATATTTGTGGACGAGAGTTATCATTTATAACTCTGCAGGTTTGTGAATTGCAGTGCCCTGAACCTCCATTTTACAACTCGTTTTTATGGGAGCTGGCGGCAAAATCGCAGAATGGCTTCAGGCCCTGTTCTGGTTCCGGGGGGCAGGCTGAGCCTGTGGTTAATTCTTCTTTCTGATGGGAAAATAGAGTGACCTGTTCCTGTCCCAACACCAAGAGCTAGTCTCTCGTTGGTTCCACGTCTTCCCGTTTATCCTCAGGACAAATTGCAACCTGTACGGAACAGGAGGTTAAAGGTGCTGATGCTCCAAGTAGGGAGCTTGCTAGTAAAGCGGCTGGAATGGCGAACCCGGGCACAAGGCGATGAGAAATGAGGTGCGTTTTAGAAACCTTTCCCCATCACACGGTGTACCATCTTCTGGGTTTCTCATGCATGTTTTTGATGTAGGAAGATGCCCTTGAACCTGGAGATTTGGGACCCATGCGATGGGTATCATGCAGTATTACTTTAAAGGGTCTGCGTTTGCTCACCCAACCTCACCAAACCTCTCAGCCCCAAGAGTGTCCACCCTTATGTCTCATCCAGCTGTGGGTCTAGATATGGTCAATCCAGGTTGCATCACAGCCCCTGAACGCATTGTGTAAGAATTCCTCTCTCGTTCACTGTCTTTGTTTCATGGGTTTTTCAAAGTAATTTATTTTCATAATGGGATTTAGCTGCTTTTCACTGCTGTGTTTATGCCGCTTTACACCCACTTGACACACTAACAGAGAGATATCAATACATAGGCTTTACGATTATTACTAGTCAGATATATTCTTGTGCGGTGAATAGGGCGTGTTGAGTCCAGTTCTCTGAGCAAGGAGTAGGTCTTGTCTATTACATATTGGGTTTATGGAACGGTATCTGAGCTAATTTGAAACCCTTGTTTTATGTATCACCCCACCTCACCTTTCCCGTTAAGCAGCCATAGTGTGTTTTCTGCATGTGTGACTCTGTTCTGTTTTGTAATTCAGTTCAAGTGTAACGGTTTTTACATTCCCTCTATCAGTGATACCTTATGAGAAGTGTCCTTTTCTGTGTGACTTATTTCACTTAGAATCGTCGTACCTTAATCCACTCATCATGCTGCTACTAGCCTTATGACATTGATTTCATGGCTGAGTGATATTCCATTGTACATAAGGACCACAACTTCTTTATCCATTTTTCTCTTTCCTGGGATATTGAAGGTGGAATGAAGTGGAGGTCCTTGTCAACAGAGCAGCCCTCAACTTTGGGGTGCTTGTGTCTTGCTGATTTTTAATTTTCCCAATTTATACCCCCATGAGTGGAAGTGCCCTATGCTCTCTAAGCTGTGTTTTTCAGATGTTTCAGGACTCACCGGACACTTCTCCAGAGTGGCTCTTGGCAATTTACATACCGCCCATCAGTGTAGCAAGGCTCCCATTTCTCCATGGCCTGTCCTGCATTTCTGGTTTTGACACTTTTTTCAGCATGGCCCTTTTGACCGATGGGAAGCGAGACTTGTTTGTAGCGCTGATTTGCCTTTCCAGGTTGCTTGGTTGGCCAAAAAGGGCGTATGCGTTTTTTCCTGAATATATTCAGGAAAAAACGCATACGCCCTTTTTGGCCAAGGGCATCATTGTCAACGTTTTGCCACTTTTCATGTGCTTTAAATGCGATTCGAATCTACTTCCTGAAATCTGTTTCCTGCAATTCTGCCTTGATTTCAAATCCTCTTCGTTGCCTTCCCTCAATATATTTGTGGACGAGAGTTATCATTTATAACTGCAGGTTTGTGAATTGCAGTGCCCTGAACCTCCATTTTACAACTCGTTTTTATGGGAGCTGGCCGCAAAATCACAGAATGGATTCAGGCCCTGTTCTGGTTCCGGTTGGCAGGCTGAGCCTGTGGTTAATTCTTCTTTCTGATGGGAAAATAGAGTGACCTGTGCCTGTCCCAACACCAAGAGCTAGTCTCTCGTTGGTTCCACGTCTTCCCGTTTATCCTCAGGACAAATTGCAACCTGTACGGAACAGGAGGTTAAAGGTGCTGATGCTCCAAGTAGGGAGCTTGCTAGTAAAGCGGCTGGAATGGCGAACCCGGGCACAAGGAGATGAGAAATGAGGTGCGTTTTAGAAACCTTTCCCCATCACACGGTGTACCATCTTCTGGGTTTCTCATGCATGTTTTTGATGTAGGAAGATGCCCTTGAACCTGGAGATTTGGGACCCATGCGATGGGTATCATGCAGTATTACTTTAAAGGGTCTGCGTTTGCTCACCCAACCTCACCAAACCTCTCAGCCCCAAGAGTGTCCACCCTTATGTCTCATCCAGCTGTGGGTCTAGATATGGTCAATCCAGGTTGCATCACAGCCCCTGAACGCATTGTGTAAGAATTCCTCTCTCGTTCACTGTCTTTGTTTCATGGGTTTTTCAAAGTAATTTATTTTCATAATGGGATTTAGCTGCTTTTCACTGCTGTGTTTATGCCGCTTTACACCCACTTGACACACTAACAGAGAGATATCAATACATAGGCTTTACGATTATTACTAGTCAGATATATTCTTGTGCGGTGAATAGGGCGTGTTGAGTCCAGTTCTCTGAGCAAGGAGTAGGTCTTGTCTATTACATATTGGGTTTATGGAACGGTATCTGAGCTAATTTGAAACCCTTGTTTTATGTATCACCCCACCTCACCTTTCCCGTTAAGCAGCCATAGTGTGTTTTCTGCATGTGTGACTCTGTTCTGTTTTGTAATTCAGTCCAAGTGTAACGGTTTTTACATTCCCTCTATCAGTGATACCTTATGAGAAGTGTCCTTTTCTGTGTGACTTATTTCACTTAGAATCGTCGTACCTAAATCCACTCATCATGCTGCTACTAGCCTTATGACATTGATTTCATGGCTGAGTGATATTCCATTGTACATAAGGACCACAACTTCTTTACCCATTTTTCTCTTTCCTGGGATATTTAAGGTGGAATGAAGTGGAGGTCCTTGTCAACAGAGCAGCCCTCAACTTTGGGGTGCTTGTGTCTTGCTGATTTTTCATTTTCCCAATTCATACCCCCATGAGTGGAAGTGCCCTATGCTCTCTAAGCTGTGTTTTTCAGATGTTTCAGGACTCACCGTACACTTCTCCAGAGTGGCTGTTGGCAATTTACATCCCGCCCATCAGTGTAGCAAGGCTCCCATTTCTCCATGGCCTGTCCTGCATTTCTGGTTTTGACACTTTTTTCAGCATGGCCCTTTTGACCGATGGGAAGCGAGACTTGTTTGTAGCGCTGATTTGCCTTTCCAGGTTGCTTGGTTGGCCAAAAAGGGCGTATGCGTTTTTTCCTGAATATATTCAGGAAAAAACGCATACGCCCTTTTTGGCCAAGGGCATCATTGTCAACGTTTTGCCGCTTTTCATGTGCTTTAAAGGCGATTCGAATCTACCTCCTGAAATCTCTTTCCTGCAATTCTGCCTTGATTTCAAATCCTCTTCTTTGCCTTCCCTCAATATATTTGTGGACGAGAGTTATCATTTATAACTCTGCAGGTTTGTGAATTGCAGTGCCCTGAACCTCCATTTTACAACTCGTTTTTATGGGAGCTGGCCGCAAAATCGCAGAATGGCTTCAGGCCCTGTTCTGGTTCCGGGGGGCAGGCTGAGCCTGTGGTTAATTCTTCTTTCTGATGGGAAAATAGAGTGACCTGTTCCTGTCCCAACACCAAGAGCTAGTCTCTCGTTGGTTCCACGTCTTCCCGTTTATCCTCAGGACAAATTGCAACCTGTACGGAACAGGAGGTTAAAGGTGCTGATGCTCCAAGTAGGGAGCTTGCTAGTAAAGCGGCTGGAATGGCGAACCCGGGCACAAGGCGATGAGAAATGAGGTGCGTTTTAGAAACCTTTCCCCATCACACGGTGTACCATCTTCTGGGTTTCTCATGCATGTTTTTGATGTAGGAAGATGCCCTTGAACCTGGAGATTTGGGACCCATGCGATGGGTATCATGCAGTATTACTTTAAAGGGTCTGCGTTTGCTCACCCAACCTCACCAAACCTCTCAGCCCCAAGAGTGTCCACCCTTATGTCTCATCCAGCTGTGGGTCTAGATATGGTCAATCCAGGTTGCATCACAGCCCCTGAACGCATTGTGTAAGAATTCCTCTCTCGTTCACTGTCTTTGTTTCATGGGTTTTTCAAAGTAATTTATTTTCATAATGGGATTTAGCTGCTTTTCACTGCTGTGTTTATGCCGCTTTACACCCACTTGACACACTAACAGAGAGATATCAATACATAGGCTTTACGATTATTACTAGTCAGATATATTCTTGTGCGGTGAATAGGGCGTGTTGAGTCCAGTTCTCTGAGCAAGGAGTAGGTCTTGTCTATTACATATTGGGTTTATGGAACGGTATCTGAGCTAATTTGATACCCTTGTTTTATGTATCACCCCACCTCACCTTTCCCGTTAAGCAGCCATAGTGTGTTTTCTGCATGTGTGACTCTGTTCTGTTTTGTAATTCAGTTCAAGTGTAACGGTTTTTACATTCCCTCTATCAGTGATACCTTATGAGAAGTGTCCTTTTCTGTGTGACTTATTTCACTTAGAATCGTCGTACCTAAATCCACTCATCATGCTGCTACTAGCCTTATGACATTGATTTCATGGCTGAGTGATATTCCATTGTACATAAGGACCACAACTTCTTTACCCATTTTTCTCTTTCCTGGGATATTGAAGGTGGAATGAAGTGGAGGTCCTGGTCAACAGAGCAGCCCTAAACTTTGGGGTGCTTGTGTCTTGCTGATTTTTCATTTTCCCAATTCATACCCCCATGAGTGGAAGTGCCCTATGCTCTCTAAGCTGTGTTTTTCAGATGTTTCAGGACTCACCGGACACTTCTCCAGAGTGGCTGTTGGCAATTTACATCCCGCCCATCAGTGTAGCAAGGCTCCCATTTCTCCATGGCCTGTCCTGCATTTCTGGTTTTGACACTTTTTTCAGCATGGCCCTTTTGACCGATGGGAAGCGAGACTTGTTTGTAGCGCTGATTTGCCTTTCCAGGTTGCTTGGTTGGCCAAAAAGGGCGTATGCGTTTTTTCCTGAATATATTCAGGAAAAAACGCATACGCCCTTTTTGGCCAAGGGCATCATTGTCAACGTTTTGCCGCTTTTCATGTGCTTTAAAGGCGATTCGAATCTACCTCCTGAAATCTCTTTCCTGCAATTCTGCCTTGATTTCAAATCCTCTTCTTTGCCTTCCCTCAATATATTTGTGGACGAGAGTTATCATTTATAACTCTGCAGGTTTGTGAATTGCAGTGCCCTGAACCTCCATTTTACAACTCGTTTTTATGGGAGCTGGCGGCAAAATCGCAGAATGGCTTCAGGCCCTGTTCTGGTTCCGGGGGGCAGGCTGAGCCTGTGGTTAATTCTTCTTTCTGATGGGAAAATAGAGTGACCTGTTCCTGTCCCAACACCAAGAGCTAGTCTCTCGTTGGTTCCACGTCTTCCCGTTTATCCTCAGGACAAATTGCAACCTGTACGGAACAGGAGGTTAAAGGTGCTGATGCTCCAAGTAGGGAGCTTGCTAGTAAAGCGGCTGGAATGGCGAACCCGGGCACAAGGCGATGAGAAATGAGGTGCGTTTTAGAAACCTTTCCCCATCACACGGTGTACCATCTTCTGGGTTTCTCATGCATGTTTTTGATGTAGGAAGATGCCCTTGAACCTGGAGATTTGGGACCCATGCGATGGGTATCATGCAGTATTACTTTAAAGGGTCTGCGTTTGCTCACCCAACCTCACCAAACCTCTCAGCCCCAAGAGTGTCCACCCTTATGTCTCATCCAGCTGTGGGTCTAGATATGGTCAATCCAGGTTGCATCACAGCCCCTGAACGCATTGTGTAAGAATTCCTCTCTCGTTCACTGTCTTTGTTTCATGGGTTTTTCAAAGTAATTTATTTTCATAATGGGATTTAGCTGCTTTTCACTGCTGTGTTTATGCCGCTTTACACCCACTTGACACACTAACAGAGAGATATCAATACATAGGCTTTACGATTATTACTAGTCAGATATATTCTTGTGCGGTGAATAGGGCGTGTTGAGTCCAGTTCTCTGAGCAAGGAGTAGGTCTTGTCTATTACATATTGGGTTTATGGAACGGTATCTGAGCTAATTTGAAACCCTTGTTTTATGTATCACCCCACCTCACCTTTCCCGTTAAGCAGCCATAGTGTGTTTTCTGCATGTGTGACTCTGTTCTGTTTTGTAATTCAGTTCAAGTGTAACGGTTTTTACATTCCCTCTATCAGTGATACCTTATGAGAAGTGTCCTTTTCTGTGTGACTTATTTCACTTAGAATCGTCGTACCTTAATCCACTCATCATGCTGCTACTAGCCTTATGACATTGATTTCATGGCTGAGTGATATTCCATTGTACATAAGGACCACAACTTCTTTATCCATTTTTCTCTTTCCTGGGATATTGAAGGTGGAATGAAGTGGAGGTCCTTGTCAACAGAGCAGCCCTCAACTTTGGGGTGCTTGTGTCTTGCTGATTTTTCATTTTCCCAATTTATACCCCCATGAGTGGAAGTGCCCTATGCTCTCTAAGCTGTGTTTTTCAGATGTTTCAGGACTCACCGGACACTTCTCCAGAGTGGCTCTTGGCAATTTACATACCGCCCATCAGTGTAGCAAGGCTCCCATTTCTCCATGGCCTGTCCTGCATTTCTGGTTTTGACACTTTTTTCAGCATGGCCCTTTTGACCGATGGGAAGCGAGACTTGTTTGTAGCGCTGATTTGCCTTTCCAGGTTGCTTGGTTGGCCAAAAAGGGCGTATGCGTTTTTTCCTGAATATATTCAGGAAAAAACGCATACGCCCTTTTTGGCCAAGGGCATCATTGTCAACGTTTTGCCACTTTTCATGTGCTTTAAATGCGATTCGAATCTACTTCCTGAAATCTGTTTCCTGCAATTCTGCCTTGATTTCAAATCCTCTTCGTTGCCTTCCCTCAATATATTTGTGGACGAGAGTTATCATTTATAACTGCAGGTTTGTGAATTGCAGTGCCCTGAACCTCCATTTTACAACTCGTTTTTATGGGAGCTGGCCGCAAAATCACAGAATGGATTCAGGCCCTGTTCTGGTTCCGGTTGGCAGGCTGAGCCTGTGGTTAATTCTTCTTTCTGATGGGAAAATAGAGTGACCTGTGCCTGTCCCAACACCAAGAGCTAGTCTCTCGTTGGTTCCACGTCTTCCCGTTTATCCTCAGGACAAATTGCAACCTGTACGGAACAGGAGGTTAAAGGTGCTGATGCTCCAAGTAGGGAGCTTGCTAGTAAAGCGGCTGGAATGGCGAACCCGGGCACAAGGAGATGAGAAATGAGGTGCGTTTTAGAAACCTTTCCCCATCACACGGTGTACCATCTTCTGGGTTTCTCATGCATGTTTTTGATGTAGGAAGATGCCCTTGAAGCTGGAGATTTGGGACCCATGCGATGGGTACCATGCAGTATTACTTTAAAGGGTCTGCGTTTGCTCACCCAACCTCACCAAACCTCTCAGCCCCAAGAGTGTCCACCCTTATGTCTCATCCAGCTGTGGGTCTAGATATGGTCAATCCAGGTTGCATCACAGCCCCTGAACGCATTGTGTAAGAATTCCTCTCTCGTTCACTGTCTTTGTTTCATGGGTTTTTCAAAGTAATTTATTTTCATAATGGGATTTAGCTGCTTTTCACTGCTGTGTTTATGCCGCTTTACACCCACTTGACACACTAACAGAGAGATATCAATACATAGGCTTTACGATTATTACTAGTCAGATATATTCTTGTGCGGTGAATAGGGCGTGTTGAGTCCAGTTCTCTGAGCAAGGAGTAGGTCTTGTCTATTACATATTGGGTTTATGGAACGGTATCTGAGCTAATTTGAAACCCTTGTTTTATGTATCACCCCACCTCACCTTTCCCGTTAAGCAGCCATAGTGTGTTTTCTGCATGTGTGACTCTGTTCTGTTTTGTAATTCAGTTCAAGTGTAACGGTTTTTACATTCCCTCTATCAGTGATACCTTATGAGAAGTGTCCTTTTCTGTGTGACTTATTTCACTTAGAATCGTCGTACCTAAATCCACTCATCATGCTGCTACTAGCCTTATGACATTGATTTCATGGCTGAGTGATATTCCATTGTACATAAGGACCACAACTTCTTTACCCATTTTTCTCTTTCCTGGGATATTTAAGGTGGAATGAAGTGGAGGTCCTTGTCAACAGAGCAGCCCTCAACTTTGGGGTGCTTGTGTCTTGCTGATTTTTCATTTTCCCAATTCATACCCCCATGAGTGGAAGTGCCCTATGCTCTCTAAGCTGTGTTTTTCAGATGTTTCGGGACTCACCGTACACTTCTCCAGAGTGGCTGTTGGCAATTTACATCCCGCCCATCAGTGTAGCAAGGCTCCCATTTCTCCATGGCCTGTCCTGCATTTCTGGTTTTGACACTTTTTTCAGCATGGCCCTTTTGACCGATGGGAAGCGAGACTTGTTTGTAGCGCTGATTTGCCTTTCCAGGTTGCTTGGTTGGCCAAAAAGGGCGTATGCGTTTTTTCCTGAATATATTCAGGAAAAAACGCATACGCCCTTTTTGGCCAAGGGCATCATTGTCAACGTTTTGCCGCTTTTCATGTGCTTTAAATGCGATTCGAATCTACCTCCTGAAATCTCTTTCCTGCAATTCTGCCTTGATTTCAAATCCTCTTCTTTGCCTTCCCTCAATATATTTGTGGACGAGAGTTATCATTTATAACTCTGCAGGTTTGTGAATTGCAGTGCCCTGAACCTCCATTTTACAACTCGTTTTTATGGGAGCTGGCCGCAAAATCGCAGAATGGCTTCAGGCCCTGTTTTGGTTCCGGGGGGCAGGCTGAGCCTGTGGTTAATTCTTCTTTCTGATGGTAAAATAGAGTGACCTGTGCCTGTCCCAACACCAAGAGCTAGTCTCTCGTTGGTTCCACGTCTTCCCGTTTATCCTCAGGACAAATTGCAACCTGTACGGAACAGGAGGTTAAAGGTGCTGATGCTCCAAGTAGGGAGCTTGCTAGTAAAGCGGCTGGAATGGCGAACCCGGGCACAAGGCGATGAGAAATGAGGTGCGTTTTAGAAACCTTTCCCCATCACACTGTGTACCATCTTCTGGGTTTTTCATGCATGTTTTTGATGTAGGAAGATGCCCTTGAAGCTGGAGATTTGGGACCCATGCGATGGGTACCATGCAGTATTACTTTAAAGGGTCTGCGTTTGCTCACCCAACCTCACCAAACCTCTCAGCCCCAAGAGTGTCCACCCTTATGTCTCATCCAGCTGTGGGTCTAGATATGGTCAATCCAGGTTGCATCACAGCCCCTGAACGCATTGTGTAAGAATTCCTCTCTCGTTCACTGTCTTTGTTTCATGGGTTTTTCAAAGTAATTTATTTTCATAATGGGATTTAGCTGCTTTTCACTGCTGTGTTTATGCCGCTTTACACCCACTTGACACACTAACAGAGAGATATCAATACATAGGCTTTACGATTATTACTAGTCAGATATATTCTTGTGCGGTGAATAGGGCGTGTTGAGTCCAGTTCTCTGAGCAAGGAGTAGGTCTTGTCTATTACATATTGGGTTTATGGAACGGTATCTGAGCTAATTTGATACCCTTGTTTTATGTATCACCCCACCTCACCTTTCCCGTTAAGCAGCCATAGTGTGTTTTCTGCATGTGTGACTCTGTTCTGTTCTGTAATTCAGTTCAAGTGTAACGGTTTTTACATTCCCTCTATCAGTGATACCTTATGAGAAGTGTCCTTTTCTGTGTGACTTATTTCACTTAGAATCGTCGTACCTAAATCCACTCATCATGCTGCTACTAGCCTTATGACATTGATTTCATGGCTGAGTGATATTCCATTGTACATAAGGACCACAACTTCTTTACCCATTTTTCTCTTTCCTGGGATATTGAAGGTGGAATGAAGTGGAGGTCCTGGTCAACAGAGCAGCCCTAAACTTTGGGGTGCTTGTGTCTTGCTGATTTTTCATTTTCCCAATTCATACCCCCATGAGTGGAAGTGCCCTATGCTCTCTAAGCTGTGTTTTTCAGATGTTTCAGGACTCACCGGACACTTCTCCAGAGTGGCTGTTCGCAATTTACATCCCGCCCATCAGTGTAGCAAGGCTCCCATTTCTCCATGGCCTGTCCTGCATTTCTGGTTTTGACACTTTTTTCAGCATGGCCCTTTTGACCGATGGGAAGCGAGACTTGTTTGTAGCGCTGATTTGCCTTTCCAGGTTGCTTGGTTGGCCAAAAAGGGCGTATGCGTTTTTTCCTGAATATATTCAGGAAAAAACGCATACGCCCTTTTTGGCCAAGGGCATCATTGTCAACGTTTTGCCGCTTTTCATGTGCTTTAAATGCGATTCGAATCTACCTCCTGAAATCTCTTTCCTGCAATTCTGCCTTGATTTCAAATCCTCTTCTTTGCCTTCCCTCAATATATTTGTGGACGAGAGTTATCATTTATAACTCTGCAGGTTTGTGAATTGCAGTGCCCTGAACCTCCATTTTACAACTCGTTTTTATGGGAGCTGGCCGCAAAATCGCAGAATGGCTTCAGGCCCTGTTCTGGTTCCGGGGGGCAGGCTGAGCCTGTGGTTAATTCTTCTTTCTGATGGGAAAATAGAGTGACCTGTGCCTGTCCCAACACCAAGAGCTAGTCTCTCGTTGGTTCCACGTCTTCCCGTTTATCCTCAGGACAAATTGCAACCTCTACGGAACAGGAGGTTAAAGGTGCTGATGCTCCAAGTAGGGAGCTTGCTAGTAAAGCGGCTGGAATGGCGAACCCGGGCACAAGGCGATGAGAAATGAGGTGCGTTTTAGAAACCTTTCCCCATCACACTGTGTACCATCTTCTGGGTTTTTCATGCAAGTTTTTGACGTAGGAAGATGCCCTTGAAGCTGGAGATTTGGGACCCATGCGATGGGTACCATGCAGTATTACTTTAAAGGGTCTGCGTTTGCTCACCCAACCTCACCAAACCTCTCAGCCCCAAGAGTGTCCACCCTTATGTCTCATCCAGCTGTGGGTCTAGATATGGTCAATCCAGGTTGCATCACAGCCCCTGAACGCATTGTGTAAGAATTCCTCTCTCGTTCACTGTCTTTGTTTCATGGGTTTTTCAAAGTAATTTATTTTCATAATGGGATTTAGCTGCTTTTCACTGCTGTGTTTATGCCGCTTTACACCCACTTGACACACTAACAGAGAGATATCAATACATAGGCTTTACGATTATTACTAGTCAGATATATTCTTGTGCGGTGAATAGGGCGTGTTGAGTCCAGTTCTCTGAGCAAGGAGTAGGTCTTGTCTATTACATATTGGGTTTATGGAACGGTATCTGAGCTAATTTGATACCCTTGTTTTATGTATCACCCCACCTCACCTTTCCCGTTAAGCAGCCATAGTGTGTTTTCTGCATGTGTGACTCTGTTCTGTTTTGTAATTCAGTTCAAGTGTAACGGTTTTTACATTCCCTCTATCAGTGATACCTTATGAGAAGTGTCCTTTTCTGTGTGACTTATTTCACTTAGAATCGTCGTACCTAAATCCACTCATCATGCTGCTACTAGCCTTATGACATTGATTTCATGGCTGAGTGATATTCCATTGTACATAAGGACCACAACTTCTTTACCCATTTTTCTCTTTCCTGGGATATTGAAGGTGGAATGAAGTGGAGGTCCTGGTCAACAGAGCAGCCCTAAACTTTGGGGTGCTTGTGTCTTGCTGATTTTTCATTTTCCCAATTCATACCCCCATGAGTGGAAGTGCCCTATGCTCTCTAAGCTGTGTTTTTCAGATGTTTCAGGACTCACCGGACACTTCTCCAGAGTGGCTGTTGGCAATTTACATCCCGCCCATCAGTGTAGCAAGGCTCCCATTTCTCCATGGCCTGTCCTGCATTTCTGGTTTTGACACTTTTTTCAGCATGGCCCTTTTGACCGATGGGAAGCGAGACTTGTTTGTAGCGCTGATTTGCCTTTCCAGGTTGCTTGGTTGGCCAAAAAGGGCGTATGCGTTTTTTCCTGAATATATTCAGGAAAAAACGCATACGCCCTTTTTGGCCAAGGGCATCATTGTCAACGTTTTGCCGCTTTTCATGTGCTTTAAAGGCGATTCGAATCTACCTCCTGAAATCTCTTTCCTGCAATTCTGCCTTGATTTCAAATCCTCTTCTTTGCCTTCCCTCAATATATTTGTGGACGAGAGTTATCATTTATAACTCTGCAGGTTTGTGAATTGCAGTGCCCTGAACCTCCATTTTACAACTCGTTTTTATGGGAGCTGGCGGCAAAATCGCAGAATGGCTTCAGGCCCTGTTCTGGTTCCGGGGGGCAGGCTGAGCCTGTGGTTAATTCTTCTTCCTGATGGGAAAATAGAGTGACCTGTGCCTGTCCCAACACCAAGAGCTAGTCTCTCGTTGGTTCCACGTCTTCCCGTTTATCCTCAGGACAAATTGCAACCTGTACGGAACAGGAGGTTAAAGGTGCTGATGCTCCAAGTAGGGAGCTTGCTAGTAAAGCGGCTGGAATGGCGAACCCGGGCACAAGGCGATGAGAAATGAGGTGCGTTTTAGAAACCTTTCCCCATCACACGGTGTACCATCTTCTGGGTTTCTCATGCATGTTTTTGATGTAGGAAGATGCCCTTGAACCTGGAGATTTGGGACCCATGCGATGGGTATCATGCAGTATTACTTTAAAGGGTCTGCGTTTGCTCACCCAACCTCACCAAACCTCTCAGCCCCAAGAGTGTCCACCCTTATGTCTCATCCAGCTGTGGGTCTAGATATGGTCAATCCAGGTTGCATCACAGCCCCTGAACGCATTGTGTAAGAATTCCTCTCTCGTTCACTGTCTTTGTTTCATGGGTTTTTCAAAGTAATTTATTTTCATAATGGGATTTAGCTGCTTTTCACTGCTGTGTTTATGCCGCTTTACACCCACTTGACACACTAACAGAGAGATATCAATACATAGGCTTTACGATTATTACTAGTCAGATATATTCTTGTGCGGTGAATAGGGCGTGTTGAGTCCAGTTCTCTGAGCAAGGAGTAGGTCTTGTCTATTACATATTGGGTTTATGGAACGGTATCTGAGCTAATTTGAAACCCTTGTTTTATGTATCACCCCACCTCACCTTTCCCGTTAAGCAGCCATAGTGTGTTTTCTGCATGTGTGACTCTGTTCTGTTTTGTAATTCAGTTCAAGTGTAACGGTTTTTACATTCCCTCTATCAGTGATACCTTATGAGAAGTGTCCTTTTCTGTGTGACTTATTTCACTTAGAATCGTCGTACCTTAATCCACTCATCATGCTGCTACTAGCCTTATGACATTGATTTCATGGCTGAGTGATATTCCATTGTACATAAGGACCACAACTTCTTTATCCATTTTTCTCTTTCCTGGGATATTGAAGGTGGAATGAAGTGGAGGTCCTTGTCAACAGAGCAGCCCTCAACTTTGGGGTGCTTGTGTCTTGCTGATTTTTAATTTTCCCAATTTATACCCCCATGAGTGGAAGTGCCCTATGCTCTCTAAGCTGTGTTTTTCAGATGTTTCAGGACTCACCGGACACTTCTCCAGAGTGGCTCTTGGCAATTTACATACCGCCCATCAGTGTAGCAAGGCTCCCATTTCTCCATGGCCTGTCCTGCATTTCTGGTTTTGACACTTTTTTCAGCATGGCCCTTTTGACCGATGGGAAGCGAGACTTGTTTGTAGCGCTGATTTGCCTTTCCAGGTTGCTTGGTTGGCCAAAAAGGGCGTATGCGTTTTTTCCTGAATATATTCAGGAAAAAACGCATACGCCCTTTTTGGCCAAGGGCATCATTGTCAACGTTTTGCCACTTTTCATGTGCTTTAAATGCGATTCGAATCTACTTCCTGAAATCTGTTTCCTGCAATTCTGCCTTGATTTCAAATCCTCTTCGTTGCCTTCCCTCAATATATTTGTGGACGAGAGTTATCATTTATAACTGCAGGTTTGTGAATTGCAGTGCCCTGAACCTCCATTTTACAACTCGTTTTTATGGGAGCTGGCCGCAAAATCACAGAATGGATTCAGGCCCTGTTCTGGTTCCGGTTGGCAGGCTGAGCCTGTGGTTAATTCTTCTTTCTGATGGGAAAATAGAGTGACCTGTGCCTGTCCCAACACCAAGAGCTAGTCTCTCGTTGGTTCCACGTCTTCCCGTTTATCCTCAGGACAAATTGCAACCTGTACGGAACAGGAGGTTAAAGGTGCTGATGCTCCAAGTAGGGAGCTTGCTAGTAAAGCGGCTGGAATGGCGAACCCGGGCACAAGGAGATGAGAAATGAGGTGCGTTTTAGAAACCTTTCCCCATCACACGGTGTACCATCTTCTGGGTTTCTCATGCATGTTTTTGATGTAGGAAGATGCCCTTGAAGCTGGAGATTTGGGACCCATGCGATGGGTACCATGCAGTATTACTTTAAAGGGTCTGCGTTTGCTCACCCAACCTCACCAAACCTCTCAGCCCCAAGAGTGTCCACCCTTATGTCTCATCCAGCTGTGGGTCTAGATATGGTCAATCCAGGTTGCATCACAGCCCCTGAACGCATTGTGTAAGAATTCCTCTCTCGTTCACTGTCTTTGTTTCATGGGTTTTTCAAAGTAATTTATTTTCATAATGGGATTTAGCTGCTTTTCACTGCTGTGTTTATGCCGCTTTACACCCACTTGACACACTAACAGAGAGATATCAATACATAGGCTTTACGATTATTACTAGTCAGATATATTCTTGTGCGGTGAATAGGGCGTGTTGAGTCCAGTTCTCTGAGCAAGGAGTAGGTCTTGTCTATTACATATTGGGTTTATGGAACGGTATCTGAGCTAATTTGAAACCCTTGTTTTATGTATCACCCCACCTCACCTTTCCCGTTAAGCAGCCATAGTGTGTTTTCTGCATGTGTGACTCTGTTCTGTTTTGTAATTCAGTTCAAGTGTAACGGTTTTTACATTCCCTCTATCAGTGATACCTTATGAGAAGTGTCCTTTTCTGTGTGACTTATTTCACTTAGAATCGTCGTACCTAAATCCACTCATCATGCTGCTACTAGCCTTATGACATTGATTTCATGGCTGAGTGATATTCCATTGTACATAAGGACCACAACTTCTTTACCCATGTTTCTCTTTCCTGGGATATTTAAGGTGGAATGAAGTGGAGGTCCTTGTCAACAGAGCAGCCCTCAACTTTGGGGTGCTTGTGTCTTGCTGATTTTTCATTTTCCCAATTCATACCCCCATGAGTGGAAGTGCCCTATGCTCTCTAAGCTGTGTTTTTTAGATGTTTCAGGACTCACCGTACACTTCTCCAGAGTGGCTGTTGGCAATTTACATCCCGCCCATCAGTGTAGCAAGGCTCCCATTTCTCCATGGCCTGTCCTGCATTTCTGGTTTTGACACTTTTTTCAGCATGGCCCTTTTGACCGATGGGAAGCGAGACTTCTTTGTAGCGCTGATTTGCCTTTCCAGGTTGCTTGGTTGGCCAAAAAGGGCGTATGCGTTTTTTCCTGAATATATTCAGGAAAAAACGCATACGCCCTTTTTGGCCAAGGGCATCATTGTCAACGTTTTGCCGCTTTTCATGTGCTTTAAATGCGATTCGAATCTACCTCCTGAAATCTCTTTCCTGCAATTCTGCCTTGATTTCAAATCCTCTTCTTTGCCTTCCCTCAATATATTTGTGGACGAGAGTTATCATTTATAACTCTGCAGGTTTGTGAATTGCAGTGCCCTGAACCTCCATTTTACAACTCGTTTTTATGGGAGCTGGCGGCAAAATCGCAGAATGGCTTCAGGCCCTGTTCTGGTTCCGGGGGGCAGGCTGAGCCTGTGGTTAATTCTTCTTCCTGATGGGAAAATAGAGTGACCTGTGCCTGTCCCAACACCAAGAGCTAGTCTCTCGTTGGTTCCACGTCTTCCCGTTTATCCTCAGGACAAATTGCAACCTGTACGGAACAGGAGGTTAAAGGTGCTGATGCTCCAAGTAGGGAGCTTGCTAGTAAAGCGGCTGGAATGGCGAACCCGGGCACAAGGCGATGAGAAATGAGGTGCGTTTTAGAAACCTTTCCCCATCACACGGTGTACCATCTTCTGGGTTTCTCATGCATGTTTTTGATGTAGGAAGATGCCCTTGAACCTGGAGATTTGGGACCCATGCGATGGGTATCATGCAGTATTACTTTAAAGGGTCTGCGTTTGCTCACCCAACCTCACCAAACCTCTCAGCCCCAAGAGTGTCCACCCTTATGTCTCATCCAGCTGTGGGTCTAGATATGGTCAATCCAGGTTGCATCACAGCCCCTGAACGCATTGTGTAAGAATTCCTCTCTCGTTCACTGTCTTTGTTTCATGGGTTTTTCAAAGTAATTTATTTTCATAATGGGATTTAGCTGCTTTTCACTGCTGTGTTTATGCCGCTTTACACCCACTTGACACACTAACAGAGAGATATCAATACATAGGCTTTACGATTATTACTAGTCAGATATATTCTTGTGCGGTGAATAGGGCGTGTTGAGTCCAGTTCTCTGAGCAAGGAGTAGGTCTTGTCTATTACATATTGGGTTTATGGAACGGTATCTGAGCTAATTTGAAACCCTTGTTTTATGTATCACCCCACCTCACCTTTCCCGTTAAGCAGCCATAGTGTGTTTTCTGCATGTGTGACTCTGTTCTGTTTTGTAATTCAGTTCAAGTGTAACGGTTTTTACATTCCCTCTATCAGTGATACCTTATGAGAAGTGTCCTTTTCTGTGTGACTTATTTCACTTAGAATCGTCGTACCTTAATCCACTCATCATGCTGCTACTAGCCTTATGACATTGATTTCATGGCTGAGTGATATTCCATTGTACATAAGGACCACAACTTCTTTATCCATTTTTCTCTTTCCTGGGATATTGAAGGTGGAATGAAGTGGAGGTCCTTGTCAACAGAGCAGCCCTCAACTTTGGGGTGCTTGTGTCTTGCTGATTTTTAATTTTCCCAATTTATACCCCCATGAGTGGAAGTGCCCTATGCTCTCTAAGCTGTGTTTTTCAGATGTTTCAGGACTCACCGGACACTTCTCCAGAGTGGCTCTTGGCAATTTACATACCGCCCATCAGTGTAGCAAGGCTCCCATTTCTCCATGGCCTGTCCTGCATTTCTGGTTTTGACACTTTTTTCAGCATGGCCCTTTTGACCGATGGGAAGCGAGACTTGTTTGTAGCGCTGATTTGCCTTTCCAGGTTGCTTGGTTGGCCAAAAAGGGCGTATGCGTTTTTTCCTGAATATATTCAGGAAAAAACGCATACGCCCTTTTTGGCCAAGGGCATCATTGTCAACGTTTTGCCACTTTTCATGTGCTTTAAATGCGATTCGAATCTACTTCCTGAAATCTGTTTCCTGCAATTCTGCCTTGATTTCAAATCCTCTTCGTTGCCTTCCCTCAATATATTTGTGGACGAGAGTTATCATTTATAACTGCAGGTTTGTGAATTGCAGTGCCCTGAACCTCCATTTTACAACTCGTTTTTATGGGAGCTGGCCGCAAAATCACAGAATGGATTCAGGCCCTGTTCTGGTTCCGGTTGGCAGGCTGAGCCTGTGGTTAATTCTTCTTTCTGATGGGAAAATAGAGTGACCTGTGCCTGTCCCAACACCAAGAGCTAGTCTCTCGTTGGTTCCACGTCTTCCCGTTTATCCTCAGGACAAATTGCAACCTGTACGGAACAGGAGGTTAAAGGTGCTGATGCTCCAAGTAGGGAGCTTGCTAGTAAAGCGGCTGGAATGGCGAACCCGGGCACAAGGAGATGAGAAATGAGGTGCGTTTTAGAAACCTTTCCCCATCACACGGTGTACCATCTTCTGGGTTTCTCATGCATGTTTTTGATGTAGGAAGATGCCCTTGAAGCTGGAGATTTGGGACCCATGCGATGGGTACCATGCAGTATTACTTTAAAGGGTCTGCGTTTGCTCACCCAACCTCACCAAACCTCTCAGCCCCAAGAGTGTCCACCCTTATGTCTCATCCAGCTGTGGGTCTAGATATGGTCAATCCAGGTTGCATCACAGCCCCTGAACGCATTGTGTAAGAATTCCTCTCTCGTTCACTGTCTTTGTTTCATGGGTTTTTCAAAGTAATTTATTTTCATAATGGGATTTAGCTGCTTTTCACTGCTGTGTTTATGCCGCTTTACACCCACTTGACACACTAACAGAGAGATATCAATACATAGGCTTTACGATTATTACTAGTCAGATATATTCTTGTGCGGTGAATAGGGCGTGTTGAGTCCAGTTCTCTGAGCAAGGAGTAGGTCTTGTCTATTACATATTGGGTTTATGGAACGGTATCTGAGCTAATTTGAAACCCTTGTTTTATGTATCACCCCACCTCACCTTTCCCGTTAAGCAGCCATAGTGTGTTTTCTGCATGTGTGACTCTGTTCTGTTTTGTAATTCAGTTCAAGTGTAACGGTTTTTACATTCCCTCTATCAGTGATACCTTATGAGAAGTGTCCTTTTCTGTGTGACTTATTTCACTTAGAATCGTCGTACCTAAATCCACTCATCATGCTGCTACTAGCCTTATGACATTGATTTCATGGCTGAGTGATATTCCATTGTACATAAGGACCACAACTTCTTTACCCATGTTTCTCTTTCCTGGGATATTTAAGGTGGAATGAAGTGGAGGTCCTTGTCAACAGAGCAGCCCTCAACTTTGGGGTGCTTGTGTCTTGCTGATTTTTCATTTTCCCAATTCATACCCCCATGAGTGGAAGTGCCCTATGCTCTCTAAGCTGTGTTTTTTAGATGTTTCAGGACTCACCGTACACTTCTCCAGAGTGGCTGTTGGCAATTTACATCCCGCCCATCAGTGTAGCAAGGCTCCCATTTCTCCATGGCCTGTCCTGCATTTCTGGTTTTGACACTTTTTTCAGCATGGCCCTTTTGACCGATGGGAAGCGAGACTTCTTTGTAGCGCTGATTTGCCTTTCCAGGTTGCTTGGTTGGCCAAAAAGGGCGTATGCGTTTTTTCCTGAATATATTCAGGAAAAAACGCATACGCCCTTTTTGGCCAAGGGCATCATTGTCAACGTTTTGCCGCTTTTCATGTGCTTTAAAGGCGATTCGAATCTACCTCCTGAAATCTCTTTCCTGCAATTCTGCCTTGATTTCAAATCCTCTTCTTTGCCTTCCCTCAATATATTTGTGGACGAGAGTTATCATTTATAACTCTGTAGGTTTGTGAATTGCAGTGCCCTGAACCTCCATTTTACAACTCGCTTTTTTGGGAGCTGGCCGCAAAAGCGCAGGATGGCTTCAGGCCCTGTTCTGGTTCTGGGGGGCAGGCTGAGCCTGTGGTTAATTCTTCTTCCTGATGGGAAAATAGAGTGACCTGTGCCTGTCCCAACACCAAGAGCTAGTCTCTCGTTGGTTCCCCGTCTTCCCGTTCATCCTCAGGACAAATTGCAACCTGTACGGAACAGGAGGTTAAAGGTGCTGATGCTCCAAGTAGGGAGATTGCTAGTAAAGCGGCTGGAATGGCGAACCCGGGCACAAGGAGATGAGAAATGAGGTGCGTTTTCGAAACCTTTCCCCATCACACGGTGTACCATCTTCTGGGTTTCTCATGCATGTTTTCGATGTAGGAAGATGCCCTTGAACCTGGAGATTTGGGACCCATGCGATGGGTACCACGCAGTATTACTTTAAAGGGTCTGCGTTTGCTCACCCAACCTCACCAAACCTCTCAGCCCCAAGAGTATCCACCCTTATGTCTCATCCAGCTGTGGGTCTAGATATGGTCAATCCAGGTTGCATCACAGCCCCTGAACGCATTGTGTAAGAATTCCTCTCTCGTTCACTGTCTTTGTTTCATGGGTTTTTCAAAGTAATTTATTTTCATAATGGGATTTAGCTGCTTTTCACTGCTGTGTTTATGCCACTTTACACCCACTTGACACACTAACAGAGAGATATCAATACATAGGCTTTACGATTATTACTAGTCAGATATAATCTTGTGCGGTGAATAGGGCGTGTTGAGTCCAGTTCTCTGAGCAAGGAGTAGGTCTTGTCTATTACATATTGGGTTTATGGAACGGTATCTGAGCTAATTTGATACCCTTCTTTTATGTATCACCCCACCTCACCTTTCCCGTTAAGCAGCCATAGTCTGTTTTCTGCATGTGTGACTCTGTTCTGTTTTGTAATTCAGTTCAAGTGTAACGGTTTTTACATTCCCTCTATCAGTGATACCTTATGAGAAGTGTCCTTTTCTGTGTGACTTATTTCACTTAGAATCGTCGTACCTAAATCCACTCATCATGCTGCTACTAGCCTTATGACATTGATTTCCTGGCTGAGTGATATTCCATTGTACATAAGGACCACAACTTCTTTACCCATTTTTCTCTTTCCTGGGATATTTAAGGTGGAATGAAGTGGAGGTCCTTGTCAACAGAGCAGCCCTCAACTTTGGGGTGCTTGTGTCTTGCTGATTTTTCATTTTCCCAATTCATACCCCCATGAGTGGAAGTGCCCTATGCTCTCTAAGCTGTGTTTTTCAGATGTTTCAGGACTCACCGGACACTTCTCCAGAGTGGCTGTTGGCAATTTACATCCCGCCCATCTGTGTAGCAAGGCTCCCATTTCTCCATGGCCTGTCCTGCATTTCTGGTTTTGACACTTTTTTCAGCATGGCCCTTTTGACCGATGGGAAGCGAGACTTGTTTGTAGCGCTGATTTGCCTTTCCAGGTTGCTTGGTTGGCCAAAAAGGGCGTATGCGTTTTTTCCTGAATATATTCAGGAAAAAACGCATACGCCCTTTTTGGCCAAGGGCATCATTGTCAACGTTTTGCCGCTTTTCATGTGCTTTAAAGGCCATTCGAATCTACCTCCTGAAATCTCTTTCCTGCAATTCTGCCTTGATTTCAAATCCTCTTCTTTGCCTTCCCTCAATATATTTGTGGACGAGAGTTATCATTTATAACTCTGCAGGTTTGTGAATTGCAGTGCCCTGAACCTCCATTTTACAACTCGTTTTTATGGGAGCTGGCGGCAAAATCACAGAATGTCTTCAGGCCCTGTTCTGGTTCCGGGGGGCAGGCTGAGCCTGTGGTTAATTCTTCTTTCTGATGGGAAAATAGAGTGACCTGTGCCTGTCCCAACACCAAGAGCTAGTCTCTCGTTGGTTCCACGTCTTCCCGTTTATCCTCAGGACAAATTGCAACCTGTACGGAACAGGAGGTTAAAGGTGCTGATGCTCCAAGTAGGGAGCTTGCTAGTAAAGCGGCTGGAATGGCGAACCCGGGCACAAGGAGATGAGAAATGAGGTGCGTTTTAGAAACCTTTCCCCATCACACGGTGTACCATCTTCTGGGTTTCTCATGCATGTTTTTGATGTAGGAAGATGCCCTTGAACCTGGAGATTTGGGACCCATGCGATGGGTATCATGCAGTATTACTTTAAAGGGTCTGCGTTTGCTCACCCAACCTCACCAAACCTCTCAGGCCCAAGAGTGTCCACCCTTATGTCTCATCCAGCTGTGCGTCTAGATATGGTCAATCCAGGTTGCATCACAGCCCCTGAACGCATTGTGTAAGAATTTCTCTCTCTTTCACTGTCTTTGTTTCATGGGTGTTTCAAAGTAATTTATTTTTATAATGGGGTTTAGCTGCTTTTCACTGCTGTGTTTATGCCGCTTTACACCCACTTGACACACTAACAGAGAGATATCAATACATAGGTTTTACGATTATTATTAGTCAGATATATTCTTGTGCGGTGAATAGGGCGTGTTGAGTCCAGTTCTCTGAGCAAGGAGTAGGTCTTGTCTATTACATATTGGGTTTATGGAATGGTATCTGAGCTAATTTGAAACCCTTGTTTTATGTATCACCCCACCTCACCTTTCCCGTTAAGCAGCCATAGTGTGTTTTCTGCATGTGTGACTCTGTTCTGTTTTGTAATTCAGTTCAAGTGTAACGGTTTTTACATTCCCTCTATCAGTGATACCTTATGAGAAGTGTCCTTTTCTGTGTGACTTATTTCACTTAGAATCGTCGTACCTAAATCCACTCATCATGCTGCTACTAGCCTTATGACATTGATTTCATGGCTGAGTGATATTCCATTGTACATAAGGACCACAACTTCTTTACCCATTTTTCTCTTTCCTGGGATATTTAAGGTGGAATGAAGTGGAGGTCCTTGTCAACAGAGCAACCCTAAACTTTGGGGTGCTTGTGTCTTGCTGATTTTTCATTTTCCCAATTCATACCCCCATGACTGGAAGTGCCCTATGCTCTCTAAGCTGTGTTTTTTAGATGTTTCAGGACTCACCGTACACTTCTCCAGAGTGGCTGTTGGCAATTTACATCCCGCCCATCAGTGTAGCAAGGCTCCCATTTCTCCATGGCCTGTCCTGCATTTCTGGTTTTGACACTTTTTTCAGCATGGCCCTTTTGACCGATGGGAAGCGAGACTTGTTTGTAGCGCTGATTTGCCTTTCCAGGTTGCTTGGTTGGCCAAAAAGGGCGTATGCGTTTTTTCCTGAATATATTCAGGAAAAAACGCATACGCCCTTTTTGGCCAAGGGCATCATTGTCAACGTTTTGCCGCTTTTCATGTGCTTTAAATGCGATTCGAATCTACCTCCTGAAATCTCTTTCCTGCAATTCTGCCTTGATTTCAACTCCTCTTCTTTGCCTTCCCTCAATATATTTGTGGACGAGAGTTATCATTTATAACTCTGCAGGTTTGTGAATTGCAGTGCCCTGAACCTCCATTTTACAACTCGTTTTTATGGGAGCTGGCCGCAAAATCGCAGAATGGCTTCAGGCCCTGTTCTGGTTCCGGGGGGCAGGCTGAGCCTGTGGTTAATTCTTCTTTCTGATGGGAAAATAGAGTGACCTGTGCCTGTCCCAACACCAAGAGCTAGTCTCTTGTTGGTTCCACGTCTTCCCGTTTATCCTCAGGACAAATTTCAACCTGTACGGAACAGGAGGTTAAAGGTGCTGATGCTCCAAGTAGGGAGCTTGCTAGTAAAGCGGCTGGAATGGCGAACCCGGGCACAAGGCGATGAGAAATGAGGTGCGTTTTAGAAACCTTTCCCCATCACACGGTGTACCATCTTCTGGGTTTCTCATGCATGTTTTTGATGTAGGAAGATGCCCTTGAACCTGGAGATTTGGGACCCATGCGATGGGTATCATGCAGTATTACTTTAAAGGGTCTGCGTTTGCTCACCCAACCTCACCAAACCTCTCAGGCCCAAGAGTGTCCACCCTTATGTCTCATCCAGCTGTGCGTCTAGATATGGTCAATCCAGGTTGCATCACAGCCCCTGAAGGCATTGTGTAAGAATTTCTCTCTCTTTCACTGTCTTTGTTTCATGGGTGTTTCAAAGTAATTTATTTTTATAATGGGGTTTAGCTGCTTTTCACTGCTGTGTTTATGCTGCTTTACACCCACTTGACACACTAACAGAGAGATATCAATACATAGGTTTTACGATTATTATTAGTCAGATATATTCTTGTGCGGTGAATAGGGCGTGTTGAGTCCAGTTCTCTGAGCAAGGAGTAGGTCTTGTCTATTACATATTGGGTTTATGGAACGGTATCTGAGCTAATTTGATACCCTTGTTTTATGTATCACCCCACCTCACCTTTCCCGTTAAGCAGCCATAGTCTGTTTTCTGCATGTGTGACTCTGTTCTGTTTTGTAATTCAGTTCAAGTGTAACGGTTTTTACATTCCCTCTATCAGTGATACCTTATGAGAAGTGTCCTTTTCTGTGTGACTTATTTCACTTAGAATCGTCGTACCTAAATCCACTCATCATGCTGCTACTAGCCTTATGACATTGATTTCATGGCTGAGTGATATTCCATTGTACATAAGGACCACAACTTCTTTACCCATGTTTCTCTTTCCTGGGATATTTAAGGTGGAATGAAGTGGAGGTCCTTGTCAACAGAGCAGCCCTCAACTTTGGGGTGCTTGTGTCTTGCTGATTTTTCATTTTCCCAATTCATACCCCCATGAGTGGAAGTGCCCTATGCTCTCTAAGCTGTGTTTTTTAGATGTTTCAGGACTCACCGTACACTTCTCCAGAGTGGCTGTTGGCAATTTACATCCCGCCCATCAGTGTAGCAAGGCTCCCATTTCTCCATGGCCTGTCCTGCATTTCTGGTTTTGACACTTTTTTCAGCATGGCCCTTTTGACCGATGGGAAGCGAGACTTCTTTGTAGCGCTGATTTGCCTTTCCAGGTTGCTTGGTTGGCCAAAAAGGGCGTATGCGTTTTTTCCTGAATATATTCAGGAAAAAACGCATACGCCCTTTTTGGCCAAGGGCATCATTGTCAACGTTTTGCCGCTTTTCATGTGCTTTAAATGCGATTCGAATCTACCTCCTGAAATCTCTTTCCTGCAATTCTGCCTTGATTTCAAATCCTCTTCTTTGCCTTCCCTCAATATATTTGTGGACGAGAGTTATCATTTATAACTCTGCAGGTTTGTGAATTGCAGTGCCCTGAACCTCCATTTTACAACTCGTTTTTATGGGAGCTGGCGGCAAAATCGCAGAATGGCTTCAGGCCCTGTTCTGGTTCCGGGGGGCAGGCTGAGCCTGTGGTTAATTCTTCTTCCTGATGGGAAAATAGAGTGACCTGTGCCTGTCCCAACACCAAGAGCTAGTCTCTCGTTGGTTCCACGTCTTCCCGTTTATCCTCAGGACAAATTGCAACCTGTACGGAACAGGAGGTTAAAGGTGCTGATGCTCCAAGTAGGGAGCTTGCTAGTAAAGCGGCTGGAATGGCGAACCCGGGCACAAGGCGATGAGAAATGAGGTGCGTTTTAGAAACCTTTCCCCATCACACGGTGTACCATCTTCTGGGTTTCTCATGCATGTTTTTGATGTAGGAAGATGCCCTTGAACCTGGAGATTTGGGACCCATGCGATGGGTATCATGCAGTATTACTTTAAAGGGTCTGCGTTTGCTCACCCAACCTCACCAAACCTCTCAGCCCCAAGAGTGTCCACCCTTATGTCTCATCCAGCTGTGGGTCTAGATATGGTCAATCCAGGTTGCATCACAGCCCCTGAACGCATTGTGTAAGAATTCCTCTCTCGTTCACTGTCTTTGTTTCATGGGTTTTTCAAAGTAATTTATTTTCATAATGGGATTTAGCTGCTTTTCACTGCTGTGTTTATGCCGCTTTACACCCACTTGACACACTAACAGAGAGATATCAATACATAGGCTTTACGATTATTACTAGTCAGATATATTCTTGTGCGGTGAATAGGGCGTGTTGAGTCCAGTTCTCTGAGCAAGGAGTAGGTCTTGTCTATTACATATTGGGTTTATGGAACGGTATCTGAGCTAATTTGAAACCCTTGTTTTATGTATCACCCCACCTCACCTTTCCCGTTAAGCAGCCATAGTGTGTTTTCTGCATGTGTGACTCTGTTCTGTTTTGTAATTCAGTTCAAGTGTAACGGTTTTTACATTCCCTCTATCAGTGATACCTTATGAGAAGTGTCCTTTTCTGTGTGACTTATTTCACTTAGAATCGTCGTACCTTAATCCACTCATCATGCTGCTACTAGCCTTATGACATTGATTTCATGGCTGAGTGATATTCCATTGTACATAAGGACCACAACTTCTTTATCCATTTTTCTCTTTCCTGGGATATTGAAGGTGGAATGAAGTGGAGGTCCTTGTCAACAGAGCAGCCCTCAACTTTGGGGTGCTTGTGTCTTGCTGATTTTTAATTTTCCCAATTTATACCCCCATGAGTGGAAGTGCCCTATGCTCTCTAAGCTGTGTTTTTCAGATGTTTCAGGACTCACCGGACACTTCTCCAGAGTGGCTCTTGGCAATTTACATACCGCCCATCAGTGTAGCAAGGCTCCCATTTCTCCATGGCCTGTCCTGCATTTCTGGTTTTGACACTTTTTTCAGCATGGCCCTTTTGACCGATGGGAAGCGAGACTTGTTTGTAGCGCTGATTTGCCTTTCCAGGTTGCTTGGTTGGCCAAAAAGGGCGTATGCGTTTTTTCCTGAATATATTCAGGAAAAAACGCATACGCCCTTTTTGGCCAAGGGCATCATTGTCAACGTTTTGCCGCTTTTCATGTGCTTTAAATGCGATTCGAATCTACCTCCTGAAATCTCTTTCCTGCAATTCTGCCTTGATTTCAAATCCTCTTCTTTGCCTTCCCTCAATATATTTGTGGACGAGAGTTATCATTTATAACTCTGCAGGTTTGTGAATTGCAGTGCCCTGAACCTCCATTTTACAACTCGTTTTTATGGGAGCTGGCCGCAAAATCGCAGAATGGCTTCAGGCCCTGTTTTGGTTCCGGGGGGCAGGCTGAGCCTGTGGTTAATTCTTCTTTCTGATGGTAAAATAGAGTGACCTGTGCCTGTCCCAACACCAAGAGCTAGTCTCTCGTTGGTTCCACGTCTTCCCGTTTATCCTCAGGACAAATTGCAACCTGTACGGAACAGGAGGTTAAAGGTGCTGATGCTCCAAGTAGGGAGCTTGCTAGTAAAGCGGCTGGAATGGCGAACCCGGGCACAAGGCGATGAGAAATGAGGTGCGTTTTAGAAACCTTTCCCCATCACACTGTGTACCATCTTCTGGGTTTTTCATGCATGTTTTTGATGTAGGAAGATGCCCTTGAAGCTGGAGATTTGGGACCCATGCGATGGGTACCATGCAGTATTACTTTAAAGGGTCTGCGTTTGCTCACCCAACCTCACCAAACCTCTCAGCCCCAAGAGTGTCCACCCTTATGTCTCATCCAGCTGTGGGTCTAGATATGGTCAATCCAGGTTGCATCACAGCCCCTGAACGCATTGTGTAAGAATTCCTCTCTCGTTCACTGTCTTTGTTTCATGGGTTTTTCAAAGTAATTTATTTTCATAATGGGATTTAGCTGCTTTTCACTGCTGTGTTTATGCCGCTTTACACCCACTTGACACACTAACAGAGAGATATCAATACATAGGCTTTACGATTATTACTAGTCAGATATATTCTTGTGCGGTGAATAGGGCGTGTTGAGTCCAGTTCTCTGAGCAAGGAGTAGGTCTTGTCTATTACATATTGGGTTTATGGAACGGTATCTGAGCTAATTTGATACCCTTGTTTTATGTATCACCCCACCTCACCTTTCCCGTTAAGCAGCCATAGTGTGTTTTCTGCATGTGTGACTCTGTTCTGTTCTGTAATTCAGTTCAAGTGTAACGGTTTTTACATTCCCTCTATCAGTGATACCTTATGAGAAGTGTCCTTTTCTGTGTGACTTATTTCACTTAGAATCGTCGTACCTAAATCCACTCATCATGCTGCTACTAGCCTTATGACATTGATTTCATGGCTGAGTGATATTCCATTGTACATAAGGACCACAACTTCTTTACCCATTTTTCTCTTTCCTGGGATATTGAAGGTGGAATGAAGTGGAGGTCCTGGTCAACAGAGCAGCCCTAAACTTTGGGGTGCTTGTGTCTTGCTGATTTTTCATTTTCCCAATTCATACCCCCATGAGTGGAAGTGCCCTATGCTCTCTAAGCTGTGTTTTTCAGATGTTTCAGGACTCACCGGACACTTCTCCAGAGTGGCTGTTCGCAATTTACATCCCGCCCATCAGTGTAGCAAGGCTCCCATTTCTCCATGGCCTGTCCTGCATTTCTGGTTTTGACACTTTTTTCAGCATGGCCCTTTTGACCGATGGGAAGCGAGACTTGTTTGTAGCGCTGATTTGCCTTTCCAGGTTGCTTGGTTGGCCAAAAAGGGCGTATGCGTTTTTTCCTGAATATATTCAGGAAAAAACGCATACGCCCTTTTTGGCCAAGGGCATCATTGTCAACGTTTTGCCGCTTTTCATGTGCTTTAAATGCGATTCGAATCTACCTCCTGAAATCTCTTTCCTGCAATTCTGCCTTGATTTCAAATCCTCTTCTTTGCCTTCCCTCAATATATTTGTGGACGAGAGTTATCATTTATAACTCTGCAGGTTTGTGAATTGCAGTGCCCTGAACCTCCATTTTACAACTCGTTTTTATGGGAGCTGGCCGCAAAATCGCAGAATGGCTTCAGGCCCTGTTCTGGTTCCGGGGGGCAGGCTGAGCCTGTGGTTAATTCTTCTTTCTGATGGGAAAATAGAGTGACCTGTGCCTGTCCCAACACCAAGAGCTAGTCTCTCGTTGGTTCCACGTCTTCCCGTTTATCCTCAGGACAAATTGCAACCTCTACGGAACAGGAGGTTAAAGGTGCTGATGCTCCAAGTAGGGAGCTTGCTAGTAAAGCGGCTGGAATGGCGAACCCGGGCACAAGGCGATGAGAAATGAGGTGCGTTTTAGAAACCTTTCCCCATCACACTGTGTACCATCTTCTGGGTTTTTCATGCAAGTTTTTGACGTAGGAAGATGCCCTTGAAGCTGGAGATTTGGGACCCATGCGATGGGTACCATGCAGTATTACTTTAAAGGGTCTGCGTTTGCTCACCCAACCTCACCAAACCTCTCAGCCCCAAGAGTGTCCACCCTTATGTCTCATCCAGCTGTGGGTCTAGATATGGTCAATCCAGGTTGCATCACAGCCCCTGAACGCATTGTGTAAGAATTCCTCTCTCGTTCACTGTCTTTGTTTCATGGGTTTTTCAAAGTAATTTATTTTCATAATGGGATTTAGCTGCTTTTCACTGCTGTGTTTATGCCGCTTTACACCCACTTGACACACTAACAGAGAGATATCAATACATAGGCTTTACGATTATTACTAGTCAGATATATTCTTGTGCGGTGAATAGGGCGTGTTGAGTCCAGTTCTCTGAGCAAGGAGTAGGTCTTGTCTATTACATATTGGGTTTATGGAACGGTATCTGAGCTAATTTGATACCCTTGTTTTATGTATCACCCCACCTCACCTTTCCCGTTAAGCAGCCATAGTGTGTTTTCTGCATGTGTGACTCTGTTCTGTTTTGTAATTCAGTTCAAGTGTAACGGTTTTTACATTCCCTCTATCAGTGATACCTTATGAGAAGTGTCCTTTTCTGTGTGACTTATTTCACTTAGAATCGTCGTACCTAAATCCACTCATCATGCTGCTACTAGCCTTATGACATTGATTTCATGGCTGAGTGATATTCCATTGTACATAAGGACCACAACTTCTTTACCCATTTTTCTCTTTCCTGGGATATTGAAGGTGGAATGAAGTGGAGGTCCTGGTCAACAGAGCAGCCCTAAACTTTGGGGTGCTTGTGTCTTGCTGATTTTTCATTTTCCCAATTCATACCCCCATGAGTGGAAGTGCCCTATGCTCTCTAAGCTGTGTTTTTCAGATGTTTCAGGACTCACCGGACACTTCTCCAGAGTGGCTGTTGGCAATTTACATCCCGCCCATCAGTGTAGCAAGGCTCCCATTTCTCCATGGCCTGTCCTGCATTTCTGGTTTTGACACTTTTTTCAGCATGGCCCTTTTGACCGATGGGAAGCGAGACTTGTTTGTAGCGCTGATTTGCCTTTCCAGGTTGCTTGGTTGGCCAAAAAGGGCGTATGCGTTTTTTCCTGAATATATTCAGGAAAAAACGCATACGCCCTTTTTGGCCAAGGGCATCATTGTCAACGTTTTGCCGCTTTTCATGTGCTTTAAAGGCGATTCGAATCTACCTCCTGAAATCTCTTTCCTGCAATTCTGCCTTGATTTCAAATCCTCTTCTTTGCCTTCCCTCAATATATTTGTGGACGAGAGTTATCATTTATAACTCTGCAGGTTTGTGAATTGCAGTGCCCTGAACCTCCATTTTACAACTCGTTTTTATGGGAGCTGGCGGCAAAATCGCAGAATGGCTTCAGGCCCTGTTCTGGTTCCGGGGGGCAGGCTGAGCCTGTGGTTAATTCTTCTTCCTGATGGGAAAATAGAGTGACCTGTGCCTGTCCCAACACCAAGAGCTAGTCTCTCGTTGGTTCCACGTCTTCCCGTTTATCCTCAGGACAAATTGCAACCTGTACGGAACAGGAGGTTAAAGGTGCTGATGCTCCAAGTAGGGAGCTTGCTAGTAAAGCGGCTGGAATGGCGAACCCGGGCACAAGGCGATGAGAAATGAGGTGCGTTTTAGAAACCTTTCCCCATCACACGGTGTACCATCTTCTGGGTTTCTCATGCATGTTTTTGATGTAGGAAGATGCCCTTGAACCTGGAGATTTGGGACCCATGCGATGGGTATCATGCAGTATTACTTTAAAGGGTCTGCGTTTGCTCACCCAACCTCACCAAACCTCTCAGCCCCAAGAGTGTCCACCCTTATGTCTCATCCAGCTGTGGGTCTAGATATGGTCAATCCAGGTTGCATCACAGCCCCTGAACGCATTGTGTAAGAATTCCTCTCTCGTTCACTGTCTTTGTTTCATGGGTTTTTCAAAGTAATTTATTTTCATAATGGGATTTAGCTGCTTTTCACTGCTGTGTTTATGCCGCTTTACACCCACTTGACACACTAACAGAGAGATATCAATACATAGGCTTTACGATTATTACTAGTCAGATATATTCTTGTGCGGTGAATAGGGCGTGTTGAGTCCAGTTCTCTGAGCAAGGAGTAGGTCTTGTCTATTACATATTGGGTTTATGGAACGGTATCTGAGCTAATTTGAAACCCTTGTTTTATGTATCACCCCACCTCACCTTTCCCGTTAAGCAGCCATAGTGTGTTTTCTGCATGTGTGACTCTGTTCTGTTTTGTAATTCAGTTCAAGTGTAACGGTTTTTACATTCCCTCTATCAGTGATACCTTATGAGAAGTGTCCTTTTCTGTGTGACTTATTTCACTTAGAATCGTCGTACCTTAATCCACTCATCATGCTGCTACTAGCCTTATGACATTGATTTCATGGCTGAGTGATATTCCATTGTACATAAGGACCACAACTTCTTTATCCATTTTTCTCTTTCCTGGGATATTGAAGGTGGAATGAAGTGGAGGTCCTTGTCAACAGAGCAGCCCTCAACTTTGGGGTGCTTGTGTCTTGCTGATTTTTAATTTTCCCAATTTATACCCCCATGAGTGGAAGTGCCCTATGCTCTCTAAGCTGTGTTTTTCAGATGTTTCAGGACTCACCGGACACTTCTCCAGAGTGGCTCTTGGCAATTTACATACCGCCCATCAGTGTAGCAAGGCTCCCATTTCTCCATGGCCTGTCCTGCATTTCTGGTTTTGACACTTTTTTCAGCATGGCCCTTTTGACCGATGGGAAGCGAGACTTGTTTGTAGCGCTGATTTGCCTTTCCAGGTTGCTTGGTTGGCCAAAAAGGGCGTATGCGTTTTTTCCTGAATATATTCAGGAAAAAACGCATACGCCCTTTTTGGCCAAGGGCATCATTGTCAACGTTTTGCCACTTTTCATGTGCTTTAAATGCGATTCGAATCTACTTCCTGAAATCTGTTTCCTGCAATTCTGCCTTGATTTCAAATCCTCTTCGTTGCCTTCCCTCAATATATTTGTGGACGAGAGTTATCATTTATAACTGCAGGTTTGTGAATTGCAGTGCCCTGAACCTCCATTTTACAACTCGTTTTTATGGGAGCTGGCCGCAAAATCACAGAATGGATTCAGGCCCTGTTCTGGTTCCGGTTGGCAGGCTGAGCCTGTGGTTAATTCTTCTTTCTGATGGGAAAATAGAGTGACCTGTGCCTGTCCCAACACCAAGAGCTAGTCTCTCGTTGGTTCCACGTCTTCCCGTTTATCCTCAGGACAAATTGCAACCTGTACGGAACAGGAGGTTAAAGGTGCTGATGCTCCAAGTAGGGAGCTTGCTAGTAAAGCGGCTGGAATGGCGAACCCGGGCACAAGGAGATGAGAAATGAGGTGCGTTTTAGAAACCTTTCCCCATCACACGGTGTACCATCTTCTGGGTTTCTCATGCATGTTTTTGATGTAGGAAGATGCCCTTGAAGCTGGAGATTTGGGACCCATGCGATGGGTACCATGCAGTATTACTTTAAAGGGTCTGCGTTTGCTCACCCAACCTCACCAAACCTCTCAGCCCCAAGAGTGTCCACCCTTATGTCTCATCCAGCTGTGGGTCTAGATATGGTCAATCCAGGTTGCATCACAGCCCCTGAACGCATTGTGTAAGAATTCCTCTCTCGTTCACTGTCTTTGTTTCATGGGTTTTTCAAAGTAATTTATTTTCATAATGGGATTTAGCTGCTTTTCACTGCTGTGTTTATGCCGCTTTACACCCACTTGACACACTAACAGAGAGATATCAATACATAGGCTTTACGATTATTACTAGTCAGATATATTCTTGTGCGGTGAATAGGGCGTGTTGAGTCCAGTTCTCTGAGCAAGGAGTAGGTCTTGTCTATTACATATTGGGTTTATGGAACGGTATCTGAGCTAATTTGAAACCCTTGTTTTATGTATCACCCCACCTCACCTTTCCCGTTAAGCAGCCATAGTGTGTTTTCTGCATGTGTGACTCTGTTCTGTTTTGTAATTCAGTTCAAGTGTAACGGTTTTTACATTCCCTCTATCAGTGATACCTTATGAGAAGTGTCCTTTTCTGTGTGACTTATTTCACTTAGAATCGTCGTACCTAAATCCACTCATCATGCTGCTACTAGCCTTATGACATTGATTTCATGGCTGAGTGATATTCCATTGTACATAAGGACCACAACTTCTTTACCCATGTTTCTCTTTCCTGGGATATTTAAGGTGGAATGAAGTGGAGGTCCTTGTCAACAGAGCAGCCCTCAACTTTGGGGTGCTTGTGTCTTGCTGATTTTTCATTTTCCCAATTCATACCCCCATGAGTGGAAGTGCCCTATGCTCTCTAAGCTGTGTTTTTTAGATGTTTCAGGACTCACCGTACACTTCTCCAGAGTGGCTGTTGGCAATTTACATCCCGCCCATCAGTGTAGCAAGGCTCCCATTTCTCCATGGCCTGTCCTGCATTTCTGGTTTTGACACTTTTTTCAGCATGGCCCTTTTGACCGATGGGAAGCGAGACTTCTTTGTAGCGCTGATTTGCCTTTCCAGGTTGCTTGGTTGGCCAAAAAGGGCGTATGCGTTTTTTCCTGAATATATTCAGGAAAAAACGCATACGCCCTTTTTGGCCAAGGGCATCATTGTCAACGTTTTGCCGCTTTTCATGTGCTTTAAATGCGATTCGAATCTACCTCCTGAAATCTCTTTCCTGCAATTCTGCCTTGATTTCAAATCCTCTTCTTTGCCTTCCCTCAATATATTTGTGGACGAGAGTTATCATTTATAACTCTGCAGGTTTGTGAATTGCAGTGCCCTGAACCTCCATTTTACAACTCGTTTTTATGGGAGCTGGCGGCAAAATCGCAGAATGGCTTCAGGCCCTGTTCTGGTTCCGGGGGGCAGGCTGAGCCTGTGGTTAATTCTTCTTCCTGATGGGAAAATAGAGTGACCTGTGCCTGTCCCAACACCAAGAGCTAGTCTCTCGTTGGTTCCACGTCTTCCCGTTTATCCTCAGGACAAATTGCAACCTGTACGGAACAGGAGGTTAAAGGTGCTGATGCTCCAAGTAGGGAGCTTGCTAGTAAAGCGGCTGGAATGGCGAACCCGGGCACAAGGCGATGAGAAATGAGGTGCGTTTTAGAAACCTTTCCCCATCACACGGTGTACCATCTTCTGGGTTTCTCATGCATGTTTTTGATGTAGGAAGATGCCCTTGAACCTGGAGATTTGGGACCCATGCGATGGGTATCATGCAGTATTACTTTAAAGGGTCTGCGTTTGCTCACCCAACCTCACCAAACCTCTCAGCCCCAAGAGTGTCCACCCTTATGTCTCATCCAGCTGTGGGTCTAGATATGGTCAATCCAGGTTGCATCACAGCCCCTGAACGCATTGTGTAAGAATTCCTCTCTCGTTCACTGTCTTTGTTTCATGGGTTTTTCAAAGTAATTTATTTTCATAATGGGATTTAGCTGCTTTTCACTGCTGTGTTTATGCCGCTTTACACCCACTTGACACACTAACAGAGAGATATCAATACATAGGCTTTACGATTATTACTAGTCAGATATATTCTTGTGCGGTGAATAGGGCGTGTTGAGTCCAGTTCTCTGAGCAAGGAGTAGGTCTTGTCTATTACATATTGGGTTTATGGAACGGTATCTGAGCTAATTTGAAACCCTTGTTTTATGTATCACCCCACCTCACCTTTCCCGTTAAGCAGCCATAGTGTGTTTTCTGCATGTGTGACTCTGTTCTGTTTTGTAATTCAGTTCAAGTGTAACGGTTTTTACATTCCCTCTATCAGTGATACCTTATGAGAAGTGTCCTTTTCTGTGTGACTTATTTCACTTAGAATCGTCGTACCTTAATCCACTCATCATGCTGCTACTAGCCTTATGACATTGATTTCATGGCTGAGTGATATTCCATTGTACATAAGGACCACAACTTCTTTATCCATTTTTCTCTTTCCTGGGATATTGAAGGTGGAATGAAGTGGAGGTCCTTGTCAACAGAGCAGCCCTCAACTTTGGGGTGCTTGTGTCTTGCTGATTTTTAATTTTCCCAATTTATACCCCCATGAGTGGAAGTGCCCTATGCTCTCTAAGCTGTGTTTTTCAGATGTTTCAGGACTCACCGGACACTTCTCCAGAGTGGCTCTTGGCAATTTACATACCGCCCATCAGTGTAGCAAGGCTCCCATTTCTCCATGGCCTGTCCTGCATTTCTGGTTTTGACACTTTTTTCAGCATGGCCCTTTTGACCGATGGGAAGCGAGACTTGTTTGTAGCGCTGATTTGCCTTTCCAGGTTGCTTGGTTGGCCAAAAAGGGCGTATGCGTTTTTTCCTGAATATATTCAGGAAAAAACGCATACGCCCTTTTTGGCCAAGGGCATCATTGTCAACGTTTTGCCACTTTTCATGTGCTTTAAATGCGATTCGAATCTACTTCCTGAAATCTGTTTCCTGCAATTCTGCCTTGATTTCAAATCCTCTTCGTTGCCTTCCCTCAATATATTTGTGGACGAGAGTTATCATTTATAACTGCAGGTTTGTGAATTGCAGTGCCCTGAACCTCCATTTTACAACTCGTTTTTATGGGAGCTGGCCGCAAAATCACAGAATGGATTCAGGCCCTGTTCTGGTTCCGGTTGGCAGGCTGAGCCTGTGGTTAATTCTTCTTTCTGATGGGAAAATAGAGTGACCTGTGCCTGTCCCAACACCAAGAGCTAGTCTCTCGTTGGTTCCACGTCTTCCCGTTTATCCTCAGGACAAATTGCAACCTGTACGGAACAGGAGGTTAAAGGTGCTGATGCTCCAAGTAGGGAGCTTGCTAGTAAAGCGGCTGGAATGGCGAACCCGGGCACAAGGAGATGAGAAATGAGGTGCGTTTTAGAAACCTTTCCCCATCACACGGTGTACCATCTTCTGGGTTTCTCATGCATGTTTTTGATGTAGGAAGATGCCCTTGAAGCTGGAGATTTGGGACCCATGCGATGGGTACCATGCAGTATTACTTTAAAGGGTCTGCGTTTGCTCACCCAACCTCACCAAACCTCTCAGCCCCAAGAGTGTCCACCCTTATGTCTCATCCAGCTGTGGGTCTAGATATGGTCAATCCAGGTTGCATCACAGCCCCTGAACGCATTGTGTAAGAATTCCTCTCTCGTTCACTGTCTTTGTTTCATGGGTTTTTCAAAGTAATTTATTTTCATAATGGGATTTAGCTGCTTTTCACTGCTGTGTTTATGCCGCTTTACACCCACTTGACACACTAACAGAGAGATATCAATACATAGGCTTTACGATTATTACTAGTCAGATATATTCTTGTGCGGTGAATAGGGCGTGTTGAGTCCAGTTCTCTGAGCAAGGAGTAGGTCTTGTCTATTACATATTGGGTTTATGGAACGGTATCTGAGCTAATTTGAAACCCTTGTTTTATGTATCACCCCACCTCACCTTTCCCGTTAAGCAGCCATAGTGTGTTTTCTGCATGTGTGACTCTGTTCTGTTTTGTAATTCAGTTCAAGTGTAACGGTTTTTACATTCCCTCTATCAGTGATACCTTATGAGAAGTGTCCTTTTCTGTGTGACTTATTTCACTTAGAATCGTCGTACCTAAATCCACTCATCATGCTGCTACTAGCCTTATGACATTGATTTCATGGCTGAGTGATATTCCATTGTACATAAGGACCACAACTTCTTTACCCATGTTTCTCTTTCCTGGGATATTTAAGGTGGAATGAAGTGGAGGTCCTTGTCAACAGAGCAGCCCTCAACTTTGGGGTGCTTGTGTCTTGCTGATTTTTCATTTTCCCAATTCATACCCCCATGAGTGGAAGTGCCCTATGCTCTCTAAGCTGTGTTTTTTAGATGTTTCAGGACTCACCGTACACTTCTCCAGAGTGGCTGTTGGCAATTTACATCCCGCCCATCAGTGTAGCAAGGCTCCCATTTCTCCATGGCCTGTCCTGCATTTCTGGTTTTGACACTTTTTTCAGCATGGCCCTTTTGACCGATGGGAAGCGAGACTTCTTTGTAGCGCTGATTTGCCTTTCCAGGTTGCTTGGTTGGCCAAAAAGGGCGTATGCGTTTTTTCCTGAATATATTCAGGAAAAAACGCATACGCCCTTTTTGGCCAAGGGCATCATTGTCAACGTTTTGCCGCTTTTCATGTGCTTTAAAGGCGATTCGAATCTACCTCCTGAAATCTCTTTCCTGCAATTCTGCCTTGATTTCAAATCCTCTTCTTTGCCTTCCCTCAATATATTTGTGGACGAGAGTTATCATTTATAACTCTGTAGGTTTGTGAATTGCAGTGCCCTGAACCTCCATTTTACAACTCGCTTTTTTGGGAGCTGGCCGCAAAAGCGCAGGATGGCTTCAGGCCCTGTTCTGGTTCTGGGGGGCAGGCTGAGCCTGTGGTTAATTCTTCTTCCTGATGGGAAAATAGAGTGACCTGTGCCTGTCCCAACACCAAGAGCTAGTCTCTCGTTGGTTCCCCGTCTTCCCGTTCATCCTCAGGACAAATTGCAACCTGTACGGAACAGGAGGTTAAAGGTGCTGATGCTCCAAGTAGGGAGATTGCTAGTAAAGCGGCTGGAATGGCGAACCCGGGCACAAGGAGATGAGAAATGAGGTGCGTTTTCGAAACCTTTCCCCATCACACGGTGTACCATCTTCTGGGTTTCTCATGCATGTTTTCGATGTAGGAAGATGCCCTTGAACCTGGAGATTTGGGACCCATGCGATGGGTACCACGCAGTATTACTTTAAAGGGTCTGCGTTTGCTCACCCAACCTCACCAAACCTCTCAGCCCCAAGAGTATCCACCCTTATGTCTCATCCAGCTGTGGGTCTAGATATGGTCAATCCAGGTTGCATCACAGCCCCTGAACGCATTGTGTAAGAATTCCTCTCTCGTTCACTGTCTTTGTTTCATGGGTTTTTCAAAGTAATTTATTTTCATAATGGGATTTAGCTGCTTTTCACTGCTGTGTTTATGCCACTTTACACCCACTTGACACACTAACAGAGAGATATCAATACATAGGCTTTACGATTATTACTAGTCAGATATAATCTTGTGCGGTGAATAGGGCGTGTTGAGTCCAGTTCTCTGAGCAAGGAGTAGGTCTTGTCTATTACATATTGGGTTTATGGAACGGTATCTGAGCTAATTTGATACCCTTCTTTTATGTATCACCCCACCTCACCTTTCCCGTTAAGCAGCCATAGTCTGTTTTCTGCATGTGTGACTCTGTTCTGTTTTGTAATTCAGTTCAAGTGTAACGGTTTTTACATTCCCTCTATCAGTGATACCTTATGAGAAGTGTCCTTTTCTGTGTGACTTATTTCACTTAGAATCGTCGTACCTAAATCCACTCATCATGCTGCTACTAGCCTTATGACATTGATTTCCTGGCTGAGTGATATTCCATTGTACATAAGGACCACAACTTCTTTACCCATTTTTCTCTTTCCTGGGATATTTAAGGTGGAATGAAGTGGAGGTCCTTGTCAACAGAGCAGCCCTCAACTTTGGGGTGCTTGTGTCTTGCTGATTTTTCATTTTCCCAATTCATACCCCCATGAGTGGAAGTGCCCTATGCTCTCTAAGCTGTGTTTTTCAGATGTTTCAGGACTCACCGGACACTTCTCCAGAGTGGCTGTTGGCAATTTACATCCCGCCCATCTGTGTAGCAAGGCTCCCATTTCTCCATGGCCTGTCCTGCATTTCTGGTTTTGACACTTTTTTCAGCATGGCCCTTTTGACCGATGGGAAGCGAGACTTGTTTGTAGCGCTGATTTGCCTTTCCAGGTTGCTTGGTTGGCCAAAAAGGGCGTATGCGTTTTTTCCTGAATATATTCAGGAAAAAACGCATACGCCCTTTTTGGCCAAGGGCATCATTGTCAACGTTTTGCCGCTTTTCATGTGCTTTAAAGGCCATTCGAATCTACCTCCTGAAATCTCTTTCCTGCAATTCTGCCTTGATTTCAAATCCTCTTCTTTGCCTTCCCTCAATATATTTGTGGACGAGAGTTATCATTTATAACTCTGCAGGTTTGTGAATTGCAGTGCCCTGAACCTCCATTTTACAACTCGTTTTTATGGGAGCTGGCGGCAAAATCACAGAATGTCTTCAGGCCCTGTTCTGGTTCCGGGGGGCAGGCTGAGCCTGTGGTTAATTCTTCTTTCTGATGGGAAAATAGAGTGACCTGTGCCTGTCCCAACACCAAGAGCTAGTCTCTCGTTGGTTCCACGTCTTCCCGTTTATCCTCAGGACAAATTGCAACCTGTACGGAACAGGAGGTTAAAGGTGCTGATGCTCCAAGTAGGGAGCTTGCTAGTAAAGCGGCTGGAATGGCGAACCCGGGCACAAGGAGATGAGAAATGAGGTGCGTTTTAGAAACCTTTCCCCATCACACGGTGTACCATCTTCTGGGTTTCTCATGCATGTTTTTGATGTAGGAAGATGCCCTTGAACCTGGAGATTTGGGACCCATGCGATGGGTATCATGCAGTATTACTTTAAAGGGTCTGCGTTTGCTCACCCAACCTCACCAAACCTCTCAGGCCCAAGAGTGTCCACCCTTATGTCTCATCCAGCTGTGCGTCTAGATATGGTCAATCCAGGTTGCATCACAGCCCCTGAACGCATTGTGTAAGAATTTCTCTCTCTTTCACTGTCTTTGTTTCATGGGTGTTTCAAAGTAATTTATTTTTATAATGGGGTTTAGCTGCTTTTCACTGCTGTGTTTATGCCGCTTTACACCCACTTGACACACTAACAGAGAGATATCAATACATAGGTTTTACGATTATTATTAGTCAGATATATTCTTGTGCGGTGAATAGGGCGTGTTGAGTCCAGTTCTCTGAGCAAGGAGTAGGTCTTGTCTATTACATATTGGGTTTATGGAATGGTATCTGAGCTAATTTGAAACCCTTGTTTTATGTATCACCCCACCTCACCTTTCCCGTTAAGCAGCCATAGTGTGTTTTCTGCATGTGTGACTCTGTTCTGTTTTGTAATTCAGTTCAAGTGTAACGGTTTTTACATTCCCTCTATCAGTGATACCTTATGAGAAGTGTCCTTTTCTGTGTGACTTATTTCACTTAGAATCGTCGTACCTAAATCCACTCATCATGCTGCTACTAGCCTTATGACATTGATTTCATGGCTGAGTGATATTCCATTGTACATAAGGACCACAACTTCTTTACCCATTTTTCTCTTTCCTGGGATATTTAAGGTGGAATGAAGTGGAGGTCCTTGTCAACAGAGCAACCCTAAACTTTGGGGTGCTTGTGTCTTGCTGATTTTTCATTTTCCCAATTCATACCCCCATGACTGGAAGTGCCCTATGCTCTCTAAGCTGTGTTTTTTAGATGTTTCAGGACTCACCGTACACTTCTCCAGAGTGGCTGTTGGCAATTTACATCCCGCCCATCAGTGTAGCAAGGCTCCCATTTCTCCATGGCCTGTCCTGCATTTCTGGTTTTGACACTTTTTTCAGCATGGCCCTTTTGACCGATGGGAAGCGAGACTTGTTTGTAGCGCTGATTTGCCTTTCCAGGTTGCTTGGTTGGCCAAAAAGGGCGTATGCGTTTTTTCCTGAATATATTCAGGAAAAAACGCATACGCCCTTTTTGGCCAAGGGCATCATTGTCAACGTTTTGCCGCTTTTCATGTGCTTTAAATGCGATTCGAATCTACCTCCTGAAATCTCTTTCCTGCAATTCTGCCTTGATTTCAACTCCTCTTCTTTGCCTTCCCTCAATATATTTGTGGACGAGAGTTATCATTTATAACTCTGCAGGTTTGTGAATTGCAGTGCCCTGAACCTCCATTTTACAACTCGTTTTTATGGGAGCTGGCCGCAAAATCGCAGAATGGCTTCAGGCCCTGTTCTGGTTCCGGGGGGCAGGCTGAGCCTGTGGTTAATTCTTCTTTCTGATGGGAAAATAGAGTGACCTGTGCCTGTCCCAACACCAAGAGCTAGTCTCTTGTTGGTTCCACGTCTTCCCGTTTATCCTCAGGACAAATTTCAACCTGTACGGAACAGGAGGTTAAAGGTGCTGATGCTCCAAGTAGGGAGCTTGCTAGTAAAGCGGCTGGAATGGCGAACCCGGGCACAAGGCGATGAGAAATGAGGTGCGTTTTAGAAACCTTTCCCCATCACACGGTGTACCATCTTCTGGGTTTCTCATGCATGTTTTTGATGTAGGAAGATGCCCTTGAACCTGGAGATTTGGGACCCATGCGATGGGTATCATGCAGTATTACTTTAAAGGGTCTGCGTTTGCTCACCCAACCTCACCAAACCTCTCAGGCCCAAGAGTGTCCACCCTTATGTCTCATCCAGCTGTGCGTCTAGATATGGTCAATCCAGGTTGCATCACAGCCCCTGAAGGCATTGTGTAAGAATTTCTCTCTCTTTCACTGTCTTTGTTTCATGGGTGTTTCAAAGTAATTTATTTTTATAATGGGGTTTAGCTGCTTTTCACTGCTGTGTTTATGCTGCTTTACACCCACTTGACACACTAACAGAGAGATATCAATACATAGGTTTTACGATTATTATTAGTCAGATATATTCTTGTGCGGTGAATAGGGCGTGTTGAGTCCAGTTCTCTGAGCAAGGAGTAGGTCTTGTCTATTACATATTGGGTTTATGGAACGGTATCTGAGCTAATTTGATACCCTTGTTTTATGTATCACCCCACCTCACCTTTCCCGTTAAGCAGCCATAGTCTGTTTTCTGCATGTGTGACTCTGTTCTGTTTTGTAATTCAGTTCAAGTGTAACGGTTTTTACATTCCCTCTATCAGTGATACCTTATGAGAAGTGTCCTTTTCTGTGTGACTTATTTCACTTAGAATCGTCGTACCTAAATCCACTCATCATGCTGCTACTAGCCTTATGACATTGATTTCATGGCTGAGTGATATTCCATTGTACATAAGGACCACAACTTCTTTACCCATTTTTCTCTTTCCTGGGATATTTAAGGTGGAATGAAGTGGAGGTCCTGGTCAACAGAGCAGCCCTAAACTTTGGGGTGCTTGTGTCTTGCTGATTTTTCATTTTCCCAATTCATACCCCCATGAGTGGAAGTGCCCTATGCTCTCTAAGCTGTGTTTTTCAGATGTTTCAGGACTCACCGGACACTTCTCCAGAGTGGCTGTTGGCAATTTACATCCCGCCCATCAGTGTAGCAAGGCTCCCATTTCTCCATGGCCTGTCCTGCATTTCTGGTTTTGACACTTTTTTCAGCATGGCCCTTTTGACCGATGGGAAGCGAGACTTCTCTGTAGCGCTGATTTGCCTTTCCAGGTTGCTTGGTTGGCCAAAAAGGGCGTATGCGTTTTTTCCTGAATATATTCAGGAAAAAACGCATACGCCCTTTTTGGCCAAGGGCATCATTGTCAACGTTTTGCCGCTTTTCATGTGCTTTAAAGGCGATTCGTATCTACCTCCTGAAATCTGTTTCGTGCAATTCTGCCTTGATTTCAAATCCTCTTCTTTGCCTTCCCTCAATATATTTGTGGACGAGAGTTATCATTTATAACTCTGCAGGTTTGTGAATTGCAGTGCCCTGAACCTCCATTTTACAACTCGCTTTTTTGGGAGCTGGCCGCAAAAGCGCAGGATGGCTTCAGGCCCTGTTCTGGTTCTGGGGGACAGGCTGAGCCTGTGGTTAATTCTTCTTCCTGATGGGAAAATAGAGTGACCTGTGCCTGTCCCAACACCAAGAGCTAGTCTCTCGTTGGTTCCCCGTCTTCCCGTTCATCCTCAGGACAAATTGCAACCTGTACGGAACAGGAGGTTAAAGGTGCTGATGCTCCAAGTAGGGAGATTGCTAGTAAAGCGGCTGGAATGGCGAACCCGGGCACAAGGAGATGAGAAATGAGGTGCGTTTTCGAAACCTTTCCCCATCACACGGTGTACCATCTTCTGGGTTTCTCATGCATGTTTTCGATGTAGGAAGATGCCCTTGAACCTGGAGATTTGGGACCCATGCGATGGGTACCACGCAGTATTACTTTAAAGGGTCTGCGTTTGCTCACCCAACCTCACCAAACCTCTCAGCCCCAAGAGTGTCCACCCTTATGTCTCATCCAGCTGTGGGTCTAGATATGGTCAATCCAGGTTGCATCACAGCCCCTGAACTCATTGTGTAAGAATTTCTATCTCTTTCACTGTCGTTGTTTCATGGGTTTTACAAAGTAATTTATTTTCATAATGGGGTTTAGCTGCTTTTCACGGCTGTGTTTATGCCACTTTACACCCACTTGACACACTAACAGAGAGATATCAATACATAGGTTTTAAGATTATTACTAGTCAGATATATTCTTGTGCGGTGAATAGGGCGTGTTGAGTCCAGTTCTCTGAGCAAGGAGTAGGTCTTGTCTATTACATATTGGGTTTATGGAACGGTATCTAAGCTAATTTGAAACCCTTGTTTTATGTATCACCCCACCTCACCTTTCCTGTTAAGCAGCCATAGTCTGTTTTCTGCATGTGTGACTCTGTTCTGTTTTGTAATTCAGTTCAAGTGTAACGGTTTTTACATTCCCTCTATAAGTGATACCTTATGAGAAGTGTCCTTTTCTGTGTGATTTATTTCTCTTAGAATCGTCGTACCTAAATCCACTCATCATGCTGCTACTAACCTTATGACATTGATTTCATGGCTGAGTGATATTCCATTGTACATAAGGACCACAACTTCTTTATCCATTTTTCTCTTTCCTGGGATATTGAAGGTGGAATGAAGTGGAGGTCCTTGTCAACAGAGCAGCCCTCAACTTTGGGGTGCTTGTGGCTTGCTGATTTTTCATTTTCCCAATTTATACCCCCATGAGTGGAAGTGCCCTATGCTCTCTAAGCTGTGTTTTTCAGATGTTTCAGGACACACCGTACACTTCTCCAGAGTGGCTGTTGGCAATTTACATCCCGCCCATCAGTGTAGCAAGGCTCCCATTTCTCCATGGCCTGTCCTGCATTTCTGGTTTTGACACTTTTTTCAGCATGGCCCTTTTGACCGATGGGAAGCGAGACTTCTCTGTAGCGCTGATTTGCCTTTCCAGGTTGCTTGGTTGGCCAAAAAGGGCGTATGCGTTTTTTCCTGAATATATTCAGGAAAAAACGCATACGCCCTTTTTGGCCAAGGGCATCATTGTCAACGTTTTGCCGCTTTTCATGTGCTTTAAAGGCGATTCGTATCTACCTCCTGAAATCTGTTTCGCGCAATTCTGCCTTGATTTCAAATCCTCTTCTTTGCCTTCCCTCAATATATTTGTGGACGAGAGTTATCATTTATAACTCTGCAGGTTTGTGAATTGCAGTGCCCTGAACCTTCATTTTACAACTCGCTTTTTTGGGAGCTGGCCGCAAAAGCGCAGGATGGCTTCAGGCCCTGTTCTGGTTCTGGGGGGCAGGCTGAGCCTGTGGTTAATTCTTCTTCCTGATGGGAAAATAGAGTGACCTGTGCCTGTCCCAACACCAAGAGCTAGTCTCTCGTTGGTTCCCCGTCTTCCCGTTCATCCTCAGGACAAATTGCAACCTGTACGGAACAGGAGGTTAAAGGTGCTAATGCTCCAAGTAGGGAGATTGCTAGTAAAGCGGCTGGAATGGCGAACCCGGGCACAAGGAGATGAGAAATTAGGTGCGTTTTAGAAACCTTTCCCCATCACACGGTATACCATCTTCTGGGTTTCTCATGCATGTTTTCGATGTAGGAAGATGCCCTTGATCCTGGAGATTTGGGACCCATGCGATGGGTACCACGCAGTATTACTTTAAAGGGTCTGCGTTTGCTCACCCAACCTCACCAAACCTCTCAGCCCCAAGAGTGTCCACCCTTATGTCTCATCCAGCTGTGGGTCTAGATATGGTCAATCCAGGTTGCATCACAGCCCCTGAACTCATTGTGTAAGAATTTCTATCTCTTTCACTGTCGTTGTTTCATGGGTTTTACAAAGTAATTTATTTTCATAATGGGGTTTAGCCGCTTTTCACGGCTGTGTTTATGCCGCTTTACACCCACTTGACACACTAACAGAGAGATATCAATACATAGGTTTTAAGATTATTACTAGTCAGATATATTCCTGTGCGGTGAATAGGGCGTGTTGAGTCCAGTTCTCTGAGCAAGGAGTAGGTCTTGTCTATTACATATTGGGTTTATGGAACGGTATCTGAGCTAATTTGATACCCTTGTTTTATGTATCACCCCACCTCACCTTTCCCGTTAAGCAGCCATAGTGTGTTTTCTGCATGTGTGACTCTGTTCTGTTTTGTAATTCAGTTCAAGTGTAACGGTTTTTACATTCCCTCTATAAGTGATACCTTATGAGAAGTGTCCTTTTCTGTGTGACTTATTTCACTTAGAATCGTCGTACCTAAATCTACTCATCATGCTGCTACTAACCTTATGACATTGATTTCATGGCTGAGTGATATTCCATTGTACATAAGGACCACAACTTCTTTATCCATTTTTCTCTTTCCTGGGATATTGAAGGTGGAATGAAGTGGAGGTCCTTGTCAACAGAGCAGCCCTCAACTTTGGGGTGCTTGTGTCTTGCTGATTTTTCATTTTCCCAATTTATACCCCCATGAGTGGAAGTGCCCTATGCTCTCTAAGCTGTGTTTTTCAGATGTTTCAGGACACACCGTACACTTCTCCAGAGTGGCTGTTGGCAATTTACATCCCGCCCATCAGTGTAGCAAGGCTCCCATTTCTCCATGGCCTGTCCTGCATTTCTGGTTTTGACACTTTTTTCAGGATGGCCCTTTTGACCGATGGGAAGCGAGACTTCTCTGTAGCGCTGATTTGCCTTTCCAGGTTGCTTGGTTGGCCAAAAAGGGCGTATGCGTTTTTTCCTGAATATATTCAGGAAAAAACGCATACGCCCTTTTTGGCCAAGGGCATCATTGTCAACGTTTTGCCGCTTTTCATGTGCTTTAAAGGCGATTCGTATCTACCTCCTGAAATCTGTTTCGTGCAATTCTGCCTTGATTTCAAATCCTCTTCTTTGCCTTCCCTCAATATATTTGTTGACGAGAGTTATCATTTATAACTCTGCAGGTTTGTGAATTGCAGTGCCCTGAACCTCCATTTTACAACTCGCTTTTTTGGGAGCTGGCCGCAAAAGCGCAGGATGGCTTCAGGCCCTGTTCTGGTTCCGGGGGGCAGGCTGAGCCTGTGGTTAATTCTTCTTCCTGATGGGAAAATAGAGTGACCTGTGCCTGTCCCAACACCAAGAGCTAGTATCTCGTTGGTTCCCCGTCTTCCCGTTCATCCTCAGGACAAATTGCAACCTGTACGGAACAGGAGGTTAAAGGTGCTGATGCTCCAAGTAGGGAGATTGCTAGTAAAGTGGCTGGAATGGCGAACCCGGGCACAAGGAGATGAGAAATGAGGTGCGTTTTAGAAACCTTTCCCCATCACACGGTGTACCATCTTCTGGGTTTCTCATGCATGTTTTCGATGTAGGAAGATGCCCTTGAAGCTGGAGATTTGGGACCCATGCGATGGGTACCACGCAGTATTACTTTAAAGGGTCTGTGTTTGCTCACCCAACCTCACCAAACCTCTCAGCCCCAAGAGTGTCCACCCTTATGTCTCATCCAGCTGTGGGTCTAGATATGGTCAATCCAGGTTGCATCTCAGCCCCTGAACTCATTGTGTAAGAATTTCTATCTCTTTCACTGTCATTGTTTCATGGGTTTTTCAAAGTAATTTATTTTCATAATGGGGTTTAGCTGCTTTTCACGGCTGTGTTTATGCCGCTTTACACCCACTTGACACACTAACAGAGAGATATCAATACATAGGTTTCAAGATTATTACTAGTCAGATATATTCTTGTGCGGTGAATAGGGCGTGTTGAGTCAAGTTCTCTGAGCAAGGAGTAGGTCTTGTCTACTACATATTGGGTTTATGGAACGGTATCTGAGCTAATTTGATACCCTTGTTTTATGTATCACCCCACCTCACCTTTCCCGTTAAGCAGCCATAGTGTGTTTTCTGCATGTGTGACTCTGTTCTGTTTTGTAATTCAGTTCAAGTGTAACGGTTTTTACATTCCCTCTATAAGTGATACCTTATGAGAAGTGTCCTTTTCTGTGTGACTTATTTCACTTAGAATCGTCGTACCTAAATCCACTCATCATGCTGCTACTAACCTTATGACATTGATTTCATGGCTGAGTGATATTCCATTGTACATAAGGACCACAACTTCTTTATCCATTTTTCTCTTTCCTGGGATATTGAAGGTGGAATGAAGTGGAGGTCCTTGTCAACAGAGCAGCCCTCAACTTTGGGGTGCTTGTGTCTTGCTGATTTTTCATTTTCCCAATTTATACCCCCATGAGTGGAAGTGCCCTATGCTCTCTAAGCTGTGTTTTTCAGATGTTTCAGGACACACCGTACACTTCTCCAGAGTGGCTGTTGGCAATTTACATCCCGCCCATCAGTGTAGCAAGGCTCCCATTTCTCCATGGCCTGTCCTGCATTTCTGGTTTTGACACTTTTTTCAGGATGGCCCTTTTGACCGATGGGAAGCGAGACTTCTCTGTAGCGCTGATTTGCCTTTCCAGGTTGCTTGGTTGGCCAAAAAGGGCGTATGCGTTTTTTCCTGAATATATTCAGGAAAAAACGCATACGCCCTTTTTGGCCAAGGGCATCATTGTCAACGTTTTGCCGCTTTTCATGTGCTTTAAAGGCGATTCGTATCTACCTCCTGAAATCTGTTTCGTGCAATTCTGCCTTGATTTCAAATCCTCTTCTTTGCCTTCCCTCAATATATTTGTGGACGAGAGTTATCATTTATAACTCTGCAGGTTTGTGAATTGCAGTGCCCTGAACCTCCATTTTACAACTCGCTTTTTTGGGAGCTGGCCGCAAAAGCGCAGGATGGCTTCAGTCCCTGTTCTAGTTCTGGGGGGCAGGCTGAGCCTGTGGTTAATTCTTCTTCCTGATGGGAAAATAGAGTGACCTGTGCCTGTCCCAACACCAAGAGCTAGTCTCTCGTTGGTTCCCCGTCTTCCCGTTCATCCTCAGGACAAATTGCAACCTGTACGGAACAGGAGGTTAAAGGTGCTGATGCTCCAAGTAGGGAGATTGCTAGTAAAGCGGCTGGAATGGCGAACCCGGGCACAAGGAGATGAGAAATGAGGTGCGTTTTAGAAACCTTTCCCCATCACACGGTGTACCATCTTCTGGGTTTCTCATGCATGTTTTTGATTTAGGAAGATGCCCTTGAACCTGGAGATTTGGGACCCATGCGATGGGTACCACGCAGTATTACTTTAAAGGGTCTGCGTTTGCTCACCCAACCTCACCAAACCTCTCAGCCCCAAGAGTGTCCACCCTTATGTCTCATCCAGCTGTGGGTCTAGATATGGTCAATCCAGGTTGCATCACAGCCCCTGAACTCATTGTGTAAGAATTTCTATCTCTTTCACTGTCGTTGTTTCATGGGTTTTTCAAAGTAATTTATTTTCATAATGGGGTTTAGCTGCTTTTCACGGCTGTGTTTATGCCACTTCACACCCACTTGACACACTAACAGAGAGATATCAATACATAGGTTTTAAGATTATTAGTAGTCAGATATATTCTTGTGCGGTGAATAAGGCGTGTTGAGTCAAGTTCTCTGAGCAAGGGGTAGGTCTTGTCTACTACATATTGGGTTTATGGAACGGTATCTGAGCTAATTTGATACCCTTGTTTTATGTATCACCCCACCTCACCTTTCCCGTTAAGCAGCCATAGTCTGTTTTCTGCATGTGTGACTCTGTTCTGTTTTGTAATTCAGTTCAAGTGTAACAGTTTTTACATTCCCTCTAAAAGTGATACCTTATGAGAAGTGTCCTTTTCTGTGTGACTTATTTCACTTAGAATCGTCGTACCTAAATCCACTCATCATGCTGCTACTAACCTTATGACATTGATTTCATGGCTGAGTGATATTCCATTGTACATAAGGACCACAACTTCTTTATCCATTTTTCTCTTTCCTGGGATATTTAAGGTGGAATGAAGTGGAGGTCCTTGTCAACAGAGCAGCCCTCAACTTTGGGGTGCTTGTGTCTTGCTGATTTTTCATTTTCCCAATTTATACCCCCATGAGTGGAAGTGCCCTATGCTCTCTAAGCTGTGTTTTTTAGATGTTTCAGGACTCACCGTACACTTCTCCAGAGTGGCTGTTGGCAATTTACATCCCGCCCATCAGTGTAGCAAGGCTCCCATTTCTCCATGGCCTGTCCTGCATTTCTGGTTTTGACACTTTTTTCAGCATGGCCCTTTTGACGGATGGGAAGCGAGACTTCTCTGTAGCGCTGATTTGCCTTTCCAGGTTGCTTGGTTGGCCAAAAAGGGCGTATGCGTTTTTTCCTGAATATATTCAGGAAAAAACGCATACGCCCTTTTTGGCCAAGGGCATCATTGTCAACGTTTTGCCGCTTTTCATGTGCTTTAAAGGCGATTCGTATCTACCTCCTGAAATCTGTTTCGTGCAATTCTGCCTTGATTTCAAATCCTCTTCTTTGCCTTCCCTCAATATATTTGTGGACGAGAGTTATCATTTATAACTCTGCAGGTTTGTGAATTGCAGTGCCCTGAACCTCCATTTTACAACTCGCTTTTTTGGGAGCTGGCCGCAAAAGCGCAGGATGGCTTCAGGCCCTGTTCTGGTTCCGGGGGGCAGGCTGAGCCTGTGGTTAATTCTTCTTCCTGATGGGAAAATAGAGTGACCTGTGCCTGTCCCAACACCAAGAGCTAGTCTCTCGTTGGTTCCCCGTCTTCCCGTTCATCCTCAGGACAAATTGCAACCTGTACGGAACAGGAGGTTAAAGGTGCTGATGCTCCAAGTAGGGAGATTGCTAGTAAATCGGCTGGAATGGCGAACCCGGGCACAAGGAGATGAGAAATGAGGTGCGTTTTAGAAACCTTTCCCCATCACACGGTGTACCATCTTCTGGGTTTCTCATGCATGTTTTCGATGTAGGAAGATGCCCTTGAACCTGGAGATTTGGAACCCATGCGATGGGTACCACGCTGTATTACTTTAAAGGGTCTGCGTTTGCTCACCCAACCTCACCAAACCTCTCAGCCCCAAGAGTGTCCACCCTTATGTCTCATCCAGCTGTGGGTCTAGATATGGTCAATCCAGGTTGCATCACAGCCCCTGAACTCATTGTGTAAGAATTTCTATCTCTTTCACTGTCGTTGTTTCATGGGTTTTTCAAAGTAATTTATTTTCATAATGGGGTTTAGCTGCTTTTCACGGCTGTGTTTATGCCGCTTCACACCCCCTTGACACACTAACAGAGAGATATCAATACATAGGTTTTAAGATTATTACTAGTCAGATATATTCTTGTGCGGTGAATAGGGCGTGTTGAGTCCAGTTCTCTGAGCAAGGAGTAGGTCTTGTCTACTACATATTGGGTTTATGGAACAGTATCTGAGCTAATTTGATACCCTTGTTTTATGTATCACCCCACCTCACCTTTCCCGTTAAGCAGCCATAGTGTGTTTTCTGCATGTGTGACTCTGTTCTGTTTTGTAATTCAGTTCAAGTGTAACGGTTTTTACATTCCCTCTAAAAGTGATACCTTATGAGAAGTGTCCTTTTCTGTGTGACTTATTTCTCTTAGAATCGTCGTACCTAAATCCACTCATCATGCTGCTACTAACCTTATGACATTGATTTCATGGCTGAGTGATATTCCATTGTACATAAGGACCACAACTTCTTTATCCATTTTTCTCTTTCCTGGGATATTTAAGGTGGAATGAAGTGGAGGTCCTTGTCAACAGAGCAGCCCTCAACTTTGGGGTGCTTGTGTCTTGCTGATTTTTCATTTTCCCAATTTATACCCCCATGAGTGGAAGTGCCCTATGCTCTCTAAGCTGTGTTTTTTAGATGTTTCAGGACTCACCGTACACTTCTCCAGAGTGGCTGTTGGCAATTTACATCCCGCCCATCAGTGTAGCAAGGCTCCCATTTCTCCATGGCCTGTCCTGCATTTCTGGTTTTGACACTTTTTTCAGCATGGCCCTTTTGACCGATGGGAAGCGAGACTTCTCTGTAGCGCTGATTTGCCTTTCCAGGTTGCTTGGTTGGCCAAAAAGGGCGTATGCGTTTTTTCCTGAATATATTCAGGAAAAAACGCATACGCCCTTTTTGGCCAAGGGCATCATTGTCAACGTTTTGCCGCTTTTCATGTGCTTTAAAGGCGATTCGTATCTACCTCCTGAAATCTGTTTCGTGCAATTCTGCCTTGATTTCAAATCCTCTTCTTTGCCTTCCCTCAATATATTTGTGGACGAGAGTTATCATTTATAACTCTGCAGGTTTGTGAATTGCAGTGCCCTGAACCTCCATTTTACAACTCGCTTTTTTGGGAGCTGGCCGCAAAAGCGCAGGATGGCTTCAGGCCCTGTTCTGGTTCCGGGGGGCAGGCTGAGCCTGTGGTTAATTCTTCTTCCTGATGGGAAAATAGAGTGACCTGTGCCTGTCCCAACACCAAGAGCTAGTCTCTCGTTGGTTCCCCGTCTTCCCGTTCATCCTCAGGACAAATTGCAACCTGTACGGAACAGGAGGTTAAAGGTGCTGATGCTCCAAGTAGGGAGATTGCTAGTAAATCGGCTGGAATGGCGAACCCGGGCACAAGGAGATGAGAAATGAGGTGCGTTTTAGAAACCTTTCCCCATCACACGGTGTACCATCTTCTGGGTTTCTCATGCATGTTTTCGATGTAGGAAGATGCCCTTGAACCTGGAGATTTGGAACCCATGCGATGGGTACCACGCTGTATTACTTTAAAGGGTCTGCGTTTGCTCACCCAACCTCACCAAATCTCTCAGCCCCAAGAGTGTCCACCCTTATGTCTCATCCAGCTGTGGGTCTAGATATGGTCAATCCAGGTTGCATCACAGCCCCTGAACTCATTGTGTAAGAATTTCTATCTCTTTCACTGTCGTTGTTTCATGGGTTTTTCAAAGTAATTTATTTTCATAATGGGGTTTAGCTGCTTTTCATGGCTGTGTTTATGCCGCTTCACACCCCCTTGACACACTAACAGAGAGATATCAATACATAGGTTTTAAGATTATTACTAGTCAGATATATTCTTGTGCGGTGAATAGGGCGTGTTGAGTCCAGTTCTCTGAGCAAGGAGTAGGTCTTGTCTATTACATATTGGGTTTATGGAACGGTATCTGAGCTAATTTGATACCCTTGTTTTATGTATCACCCCACCTCACCTTTCCCGTTAAGCAGCCATAGTGTGTTTTCTGCATGTGTGACTCTGTTCTGTTTTGTAATTCAGTTCAAGTGTAACGGTTTTTACATTCCCTCTATAAGTGATACCTTATGAGAAGTGTCCTTTTCTGTGTGACTTATTTCTCTTAGAATCGTCGTACCTAAATCCACTCATCATGCTGCTACTAACCTTATGACATTGATTTCATGGCTGAGTGATATTCCATTGTACATAAGGACCACAACTTCTTTATCCATTTTTCTCTTTCCTGGGATATTGAAGGTGGAATGAAGTGGAGGTCCTTGTCAACAGAGCAGCCCTCAACTTTGGGGTGCTTGTGTCTTGCTGATTTTTCATTTTCCCAATTTATACCCCCATGAGTGGAAGTGCCCTATGCTCTCTAAGCTGTGTTTTTCAGATGTTTCAGGACACACCGTACACTTCTCCAGAGTGGCTGTTGGCAATTTACATCCCGCCCATCAGTGTAGCAAGGCTCCCATTTCTCCATGGCCTGTCCTGCATTTCTGGTTTTGACACTTTTTTCAGGATGGCCCTTTTGACCGATGGGAAGCGAGACTTCTCTGTAGCGCTGATTTGCCTTTCCAGGTTGCTTGGTTGGCCAAAAAGGGCGTATGCGTTTTTTCCTGAATATATTCAGGAAAAAACGCATACGCCCTTTTTGGCCAAGGGCATCATTGTCAACGTTTTGCCGCTTTTCATGTGCTTTAAAGGCGATTCGTATCTACCTCCTGAAATCTGTTTCGTGCAATTCTGCCTTGATTTCAAATCCTCTTCTTTGCCTTCCCTCAATATATTTGTGGACGAGAGTTATCATTTATAACTCTGCAGGTTTGTGAATTGCAGTGCCCTGAACCTCCATTTTACAACTCGCTTTTTTGGGAGCTGGCCGCAAAAGCGCAGGATGGCTTCAGTCCCTGTTCTGGTTCTGGGGGGCAGGCTGAGCCTGTGGTTAATTCTTCTTCCTGATGGGAAAATAGAGTGACCTGTGCCTGTCCCAACACCAAGAGCTAGTCTCTCGTTGGTTCCCCGTCTTCCCGTTCATCCTCAGGACAAATTGCAACCTGTACGGAACAGGAGGTTAAAGGTGCTGATGCTCCAAGTAGGGAGATTGCTAGTAAATCGGCTGGAATGGCGAACCCGGGCACAAGGAGATGAGAAATGAGGTGCGTTTTAGAAACCTTTCCCCATCACACGGTGTACCATCTTCTGGGTTTCTCATGCATGTTTTCGATGTAGGAAGATGCCCTTGAACCTGGAGATTTGGAACCCATGCGATGGGTACCACGCTGTATTACTTTAAAGGGTCTGCGTTTGCTCACCCAACCTCACCAAACCTCTCAGCCCCAAGAGTGTCCACCCTTATGTCTCATCCAGCTGTGGGTCTAGATATGGTCAATCCAGGTTGCATCACAGCCCCTGAACTCATTGTGTAAGAATTTCTATCTCTTTCACTGTCGTTGTTTCATGGGTTTTTCAAAGTAATTTATTTTCATAATGGGGTTTAGCTGCTTTTCACGGCTGTGTTTATGCCGCTTCACACCCCCTTGACACACTAACAGAGAGATATCAATACATAGGTTTTAAGATTATTACTAGTCAGATATATTCTTGTGCGGTGAATAGGGCGTGTTGAGTCCAGTTCTCTGAGCAAGGAGTAGGTCTTGTCTACTACATATTGGGTTTATGGAACAGTATCTGAGCTAATTTGATACCCTTGTTTTATGTATCACCCCACCTCACCTTTCCCGTTAAGCAGCCATAGTGTGTTTTCTGCATGTGTGACTCTGTTCTGTTTTGTAATTCAGTTCAAGTGTAACGGTTTTTACATTCCCTCTAAAAGTGATACCTTATGAGAAGTGTCCTTTTCTGTGTGACTTATTTCTCTTAGAATCGTCGTACCTAAATCCACTCATCATGCTGCTACTAACCTTATGACATTGATTTCATGGCTGAGTGATATTCCATTGTACATAAGGACCACAACTTCTTTATCCATTTTTCTCTTTCCTGGGATATTTAAGGTGGAATGAAGTGGAGGTCCTTGTCAACAGAGCAGCCCTCAACTTTGGGGTGCTTGTGTCTTGCTGATTTTTCATTTTCCCAATTTATACCCCCATGAGTGGAAGTGCCCTATGCTCTCTAAGCTGTGTTTTTTAGATGTTTCAGGACTCACCGTACACTTCTCCAGAGTGGCTGTTGGCAATTTACATCCCGCCCATCAGTGTAGCAAGGCTCCCATTTCTCCATGGCCTGTCCTGCATTTCTGGTTTTGACACTTTTTTCAGCATGGCCCTTTTGACCGATGGGAAGCGAGACTTCTCTGTAGCGCTGATTTGCCTTTCCAGGTTGCTTGGTTGGCCAAAAAGGGCGTATGCGTTTTTTCCTGAATATATTCAGGAAAAAACGCATACGCCCTTTTTGGCCAAGGGCATCATTGTCAACGTTTTGCCGCTTTTCATGTGCTTTAAAGGCGATTCGTATCTACCTCCTGAAATCTGTTTCGTGCAATTCTGCCTTGATTTCAAATCCTCTTCTTTGCCTTCCCTCAATATATTTGTGGACGAGAGTTATCATTTATAACTCTGCAGGTTTGTGAATTGCAGTGCCCTGAACCTCCATTTTACAACTCGCTTTTTTGGGAGCTGGCCGCAAAAGCGCAGGATGGCTTCAGGCCCTGTTCTGGTTCCGGGGGGCAGGCTGAGCCTGTGGTTAATTCTTCTTCCTGATGGGAAAATAGAGTGACCTGTGCCTGTCCCAACACCAAGAGCTAGTCTCTCGTTGGTTCCCCGTCTTCCCGTTCATCCTCAGGACAAATTGCAACCTGTACGGAACAGGAGGTTAAAGGTGCTGATGCTCCAAGTAGGGAGATTGCTAGTAAATCGGCTGGAATGGCGAACCCGGGCACAAGGAGATGAGAAATGAGGTGCGTTTTAGAAACCTTTCCCCATCACACGGTGTACCATCTTCTGGGTTTCTCATGCATGTTTTCGATGTAGGAAGATGCCCTTGAACCTGGAGATTTGGAACCCATGCGATGGGTACCACGCTGTATTACTTTAAAGGGTCTGCGTTTGCTCACCCAACCTCACCAAATCTCTCAGCCCCAAGAGTGTCCACCCTTATGTCTCATCCAGCTGTGGGTCTAGATATGGTCAATCCAGGTTGCATCACAGCCCCTGAACTCATTGTGTAAGAATTTCTATCTCTTTCACTGTCGTTGTTTCATGGGTTTTTCAAAGTAATTTATTTTCATAATGGGGTTTAGCTGCTTTTCATGGCTGTGTTTATGCCGCTTCACACCCCCTTGACACACTAACAGAGAGATATCAATACATAGGTTTTAAGATTATTACTAGTCAGATATATTCTTGTGCGGTGAATAGGGCGTGTTGAGTCCAGTTCTCTGAGCAAGGAGTAGGTCTTGTCTATTACATATTGGGTTTATGGAACGGTATCTGAGCTAATTTGATACCCTTGTTTTATGTATCACCCCACCTCACCTTTCCCGTTAAGCAGCCATAGTGTGTTTTCTGCATGTGTGACTCTGTTCTGTTTTGTAATTCAGTTCAAGTGTAACGGTTTTTACATTCCCTCTATAAGTGATACCTTATGAGAAGTGTCCTTTTCTGTGTGACTTATTTCTCTTAGAATCGTCGTACCTAAATCCACTCATCATGCTGCTACTAACCTTATGACATTGATTTCATGGCTGAGTGATATTCCATTGTACATAAGGACCACAACTTCTTTATCCATTTTTCTCTTTCCTGGGATATTGAAGGTGGAATGAAGTGGAGGTCCTTGTCAACAGAGCAGCCCTCAACTTTGGGGTGCTTGTGTCTTGCTGATTTTTCATTTTCCCAATTTATACCCCCATGAGTGGAAGTGCCCTATGCTCTCTAAGCTGTGTTTTTCAGATGTTTCAGGACACACCGTACACTTCTCCAGAGTGGCTGTTGGCAATTTACATCCCGCCCATCAGTGTAGCAAGGCTCCCATTTCTCCATGGCCTGTCCTGCATTTCTGGTTTTGACACTTTTTTCAGGATGGCCCTTTTGACCGATGGGAAGCGAGACTTCTCTGTAGCGCTGATTTGCCTTTCCAGGTTGCTTGGTTGGCCAAAAAGGGCGTATGCGTTTTTTCCTGAATATATTCAGGAAAAAACGCATACGCCCTTTTTGGCCAAGGGCATCATTGTCAACGTTTTGCCGCTTTTCATGTGCTTTAAAGGCGATTCGTATCTACCTCCTGAAATCTGTTTCGTGCAATTCTGCCTTGATTTCAAATCCTCTTCTTTGCCTTCCCTCAATATATTTGTGGACGAGAGTTATCATTTATAACTCTGCAGGTTTGTGAATTGCAGTGCCCTGAACCTCCATTTTACAACTCGCTTTTTTGGGAGCTGGCCGCAAAAGCGCAGGATGGCTTCAGTCCCTGTTCTAGTTCTGGGGGGCAGGCTGAGCCTGTGGTTAATTCTTCTTCCTGATGGGAAAATAGAGTGACCTGTGCCTGTCCCAACACCAAGAGCTAGTCTCTCGTTGGTTCCCCGTCTTCCCGTTCATCCTCAGGACAAATTGCAACCTGTACGGAACAGGAGGTTAAAGGTGCTGATGCTCCAAGTAGGGAGATTGCTAGTAAAGCGGCTGGAATGGCGAACCCGGGCACAAGGAGATGAGAAATGAGGTGCGTTTTAGAAACCTTTCCCCATCACACGGTGTACCATCTTCTGGGTTTCTCATGCATGTTTTTGATTTAGGAAGATGCCCTTGAACCTGGAGATTTGGGACCCATGCGATGGGTACCACGCAGTATTACTTTAAAGGGTCTGCGTTTGCTCACCCAACCTCACCAAACCTCTCAGCCCCAAGAGTGTCCACCCTTATGTCTCATCCAGCTGTGGGTCTAGATATGGTCAATCCAGGTTGCATCACAGCCCCTGAACTCATTGTGTAAGAATTTCTATCTCTTTCACTGTCGTTGTTTCATGGGTTTTACAAAGTAATTTATTTTCATAATGGGGTTTAGCTGCTTTTCACGGCTGTGTTTATGCCACTTTACACCCACTTGACACACTAACAGAGAGATATCAATACATAGGTTTTAAGATTATTACTAGTCAGATATATTCTTGTGCGGTGAATAGGGCGTGTTGAGTCCAGTTCTCTGAGCAAGGAGTAGGTCTTGTCTATTACATATTGGGTTTATGGAACGGTATCTAAGCTAATTTGAAACCCTTGTTTTATGTATCACCCCACCTCACCTTTCCTGTTAAGCAGCCATAGTCTGTTTTCTGCATGTGTGACTCTGTTCTGTTTTGTAATTCAGTTCAAGTGTAACGGTTTTTACATTCCCTCTATAAGTGATACCTTATGAGAAGTGTCCTTTTCTGTGTGATTTATTTCTCTTAGAATCGTCGTACCTAAATCCACTCATCATGCTGCTACTAACCTTATGACATTGATTTCATGGCTGAGTGATATTCCATTGTACATAAGGACCACAACTTCTTTATCCATTTTTCTCTTTCCTGGGATATTGAAGGTGGAATGAAGTGGAGGTCCTTGTCAACAGAGCAGCCCTCAACTTTGGGGTGCTTGTGGCTTGCTGATTTTTCATTTTCCCAATTTATACCCCCATGAGTGGAAGTGCCCTATGCTCTCTAAGCTGTGTTTTTCAGATGTTTCAGGACACACCGTACACTTCTCCAGAGTGGCTGTTGGCAATTTACATCCCGCCCATCAGTGTAGCAAGGCTCCCATTTCTCCATGGCCTGTCCTGCATTTCTGGTTTTGACACTTTTTTCAGCATGGCCCTTTTGACCGATGGGAAGCGAGACTTCTCTGTAGCGCTGATTTGCCTTTCCAGGTTGCTTGGTTGGCCAAAAAGGGCGTATGCGTTTTTTCCTGAATATATTCAGGAAAAAACGCATACGCCCTTTTTGGCCAAGGGCATCATTGTCAACGTTTTGCCGCTTTTCATGTGCTTTAAAGGCGATTCGTATCTACCTCCTGAAATCTGTTTCGCGCAATTCTGCCTTGATTTCAAATCCTCTTCTTTGCCTTCCCTCAATATATTTGTGGACGAGAGTTATCATTTATAACTCTGCAGGTTTGTGAATTGCAGTGCCCTGAACCTTCATTTTACAACTCGCTTTTTTGGGAGCTGGCCGCAAAAGCGCAGGATGGCTTCAGGCCCTGTTCTGGTTCTGGGGGGCAGGCTGAGCCTGTGGTTAATTCTTCTTCCTGATGGGAAAATAGAGTGACCTGTGCCTGTCCCAACACCAAGAGCTAGTCTCTCGTTGGTTCCCCGTCTTCCCGTTCATCCTCAGGACAAATTGCAACCTGTACGGAACAGGAGGTTAAAGGTGCTAATGCTCCAAGTAGGGAGATTGCTAGTAAAGCGGCTGGAATGGCGAACCCGGGCACAAGGAGATGAGAAATTAGGTGCGTTTTAGAAACCTTTCCCCATCACACGGTATACCATCTTCTGGGTTTCTCATGCATGTTTTCGATGTAGGAAGATGCCCTTGATCCTGGAGATTTGGGACCCATGCGATGGGTACCACGCAGTATTACTTTAAAGGGTCTGCGTTTGCTCACCCAACCTCACCAAACCTCTCAGCCCCAAGAGTGTCCACCCTTATGTCTCATCCAGCTGTGGGTCTAGATATGGTCAATCCAGGTTGCATCACAGCCCCTGAACTCATTGTGTAAGAATTTCTATCTCTTTCACTGTCGTTGTTTCATGGGTTTTACAAAGTAATTTATTTTCATAATGGGGTTTAGCCGCTTTTCACGGCTGTGTTTATGCCGCTTTACACCCACTTGACACACTAACAGAGAGATATCAATACATAGGTTTTAAGATTATTACTAGTCAGATATATTCCTGTGCGGTGAATAGGGCGTGTTGAGTCCAGTTCTCTGAGCAAGGAGTAGGTCTTGTCTATTACATATTGGGTTTATGGAACGGTATCTGAGCTAATTTGATACCCTTGTTTTATGTATCACCCCACCTCACCTTTCCCGTTAAGCAGCCATAGTGTGTTTTCTGCATGTGTGACTCTGTTCTGTTTTGTAATTCAGTTCAAGTGTAACGGTTTTTACATTCCCTCTATAAGTGATACCTTATGAGAAGTGTCCTTTTCTGTGTGACTTATTTCACTTAGAATCGTCGTACCTAAATCTACTCATCATGCTGCTACTAACCTTATGACATTGATTTCATGGCTGAGTGATATTCCATTGTACATAAGGACCACAACTTCTTTATCCATTTTTCTCTTTCCTGGGATATTGAAGGTGGAATGAAGTGGAGGTCCTTGTCAACAGAGCAGCCCTCAACTTTGGGGTGCTTGTGTCTTGCTGATTTTTCATTTTCCCAATTTATACCCCCATGAGTGGAAGTGCCCTATGCTCTCTAAGCTGTGTTTTTCAGATGTTTCAGGACACACCGTACACTTCTCCAGAGTGGCTGTTGGCAATTTACATCCCGCCCATCAGTGTAGCAAGGCTCCCATTTCTCCATGGCCTGTCCTGCATTTCTGGTTTTGACACTTTTTTCAGGATGGCCCTTTTGACCGATGGGAAGCGAGACTTCTCTGTAGCGCTGATTTGCCTTTCCAGGTTGCTTGGTTGGCCAAAAAGGGCGTATGCGTTTTTTCCTGAATATATTCAGGAAAAAACGCATACGCCCTTTTTGGCCAAGGGCATCATTGTCAACGTTTTGCCGCTTTTCATGTGCTTTAAAGGCGATTCGTATCTACCTCCTGAAATCTGTTTCGTGCAATTCTGCCTTGATTTCAAATCCTCTTCTTTGCCTTCCCTCAATATATTTGTTGACGAGAGTTATCATTTATAACTCTGCAGGTTTGTGAATTGCAGTGCCCTGAACCTCCATTTTACAACTCGCTTTTTTGGGAGCTGGCCGCAAAAGCGCAGGATGGCTTCAGGCCCTGTTCTGGTTCCGGGGGGCAGGCTGAGCCTGTGGTTAATTCTTCTTCCTGATGGGAAAATAGAGTGACCTGTGCCTGTCCCAACACCAAGAGCTAGTATCTCGTTGGTTCCCCGTCTTCCCGTTCATCCTCAGGACAAATTGCAACCTGTACGGAACAGGAGGTTAAAGGTGCTGATGCTCCAAGTAGGGAGATTGCTAGTAAAGTGGCTGGAATGGCGAACCCGGGCACAAGGAGATGAGAAATGAGGTGCGTTTTAGAAACCTTTCCCCATCACACGGTGTACCATCTTCTGGGTTTCTCATGCATGTTTTCGATGTAGGAAGATGCCCTTGAAGCTGGAGATTTGGGACCCATGCGATGGGTACCACGCAGTATTACTTTAAAGGGTCTGTGTTTGCTCACCCAACCTCACCAAACCTCTCAGCCCCAAGAGTGTCCACCCTTATGTCTCATCCAGCTGTGGGTCTAGATATGGTCAATCCAGGTTGCATCTCAGCCCCTGAACTCATTGTGTAAGAATTTCTATCTCTTTCACTGTCATTGTTTCATGGGTTTTTCAAAGTAATTTATTTTCATAATGGGGTTTAGCTGCTTTTCACGGCTGTGTTTATGCCGCTTTACACCCACTTGACACACTAACAGAGAGATATCAATACATAGGTTTCAAGATTATTACTAGTCAGATATATTCTTGTGCGGTGAATAGGGCGTGTTGAGTCAAGTTCTCTGAGCAAGGAGTAGGTCTTGTCTACTACATATTGGGTTTATGGAACGGTATCTGAGCTAATTTGATACCCTTGTTTTATGTATCACCCCACCTCACCTTTCCCGTTAAGCAGCCATAGTGTGTTTTCTGCATGTGTGACTCTGTTCTGTTTTGTAATTCAGTTCAAGTGTAACGGTTTTTACATTCCCTCTATAAGTGATACCTTATGAGAAGTGTCCTTTTCTGTGTGACTTATTTCACTTAGAATCGTCGTACCTAAATCCACTCATCATGCTGCTACTAACCTTATGACATTGATTTCATGGCTGAGTGATATTCCATTGTACATAAGGACCACAACTTCTTTATCCATTTTTCTCTTTCCTGGGATATTGAAGGTGGAATGAAGTGGAGGTCCTTGTCAACAGAGCAGCCCTCAACTTTGGGGTGCTTGTGTCTTGCTGATTTTTCATTTTCCCAATTTATACCCCCATGAGTGGAAGTGCCCTATGCTCTCTAAGCTGTGTTTTTCAGATGTTTCAGGACACACCGTACACTTCTCCAGAGTGGCTGTTGGCAATTTACATCCCGCCCATCAGTGTAGCAAGGCTCCCATTTCTCCATGGCCTGTCCTGCATTTCTGGTTTTGACACTTTTTTCAGGATGGCCCTTTTGACCGATGGGAAGCGAGACTTCTCTGTAGCGCTGATTTGCCTTTCCAGGTTGCTTGGTTGGCCAAAAAGGGCGTATGCGTTTTTTCCTGAATATATTCAGGAAAAAACGCATACGCCCTTTTTGGCCAAGGGCATCATTGTCAACGTTTTGCCGCTTTTCATGTGCTTTAAAGGCGATTCGTATCTACCTCCTGAAATCTGTTTCGTGCAATTCTGCCTTGATTTCAAATCCTCTTCTTTGCCTTCCCTCAATATATTTGTGGACGAGAGTTATCATTTATAACTCTGCAGGTTTGTGAATTGCAGTGCCCTGAACCTCCATTTTACAACTCGCTTTTTTGGGAGCTGGCCGCAAAAGCGCAGGATGGCTTCAGTCCCTGTTCTAGTTCTGGGGGGCAGGCTGAGCCTGTGGTTAATTCTTCTTCCTAATGGGAAAATAGAGTGACCTGTGCCTGTCCCAACACCAAGAGCTAGTCTCTCGTTGGTTCCCCGTCTTCCCGTTCATCCTCAGGACAAATTGCAACCTGTACGGAACAGGAGGTTAAAGGTGCTGATGCTCCAAGTAGGGAGATTGCTAGTAAAGCGGCTGGAATGGCGAACCCGGGCACAAGGAGATGAGAAATGAGGTGCGTTTTCGAAACCTTTCCCCATCACACGGTGTACCATCTTCTGGGTTTCTCATGCATGTTTTCGATGTAGGAAGATGCCCTTGAACCTGGAGATTTGGGACCCATGCGATGGGTACCACGCAGTATTACTTTAAAGGGTCTGCGTTTGCTCACCCAACCTCACCAAACCTCTCAGCCCCAAGAGTGTCCACCCTTATGTCTCATCCAGCTGTGGGTCTAGATATGGTCAATCCAGGTTGCATCACAGCCCCTGAACTCATTGTGTAAGAATTTCTATCTCTTTCACTGTCGTTGTTTCATGGGTTTTTCAAAGTAATTTATTTTCATAATGGGGTTTAGCTGCTTTTCACGGCTGTGTTTATGCCACTTCACACCCACTTGACACACTAACAGAGAGATATCAATACATAGGTTTTAAGATTATTAGTAGTCAGATATATTCTTGTGCGGTGAATAAGGCGTGTTGAGTCAAGTTCTCTGAGCAAGGGGTAGGTCTTGTCTACTACATATTGGGTTTATGGAACGGTATCTGAGCTAATTTGATACCCTTGTTTTATGTATCACCCCACCTCACCTTTCCCGTTAAGCAGCCATAGTCTGTTTTCTGCATGTGTGACTCTGTTCTGTTTTGTAATTCAGTTCAAGTGTAACAGTTTTTACATTCCCTCTAAAAGTGATACCTTATGAGAAGTGTCCTTTTCTGTGTGACTTATTTCACTTAGAATCGTCGTACCTAAATCCACTCATCATGCTGCTACTAACCTTATGACATTGATTTCATGGCTGAGTGATATTCCATTGTACATAAGGACCACAACTTCTTTATCCATTTTTCTCTTTCCTGGGATATTTAAGGTGGAATGAAGTGGAGGTCCTTGTCAACAGAGCAGCCCTCAACTTTGGGGTGCTTGTGTCTTGCTGATTTTTCATTTTCCCAATTTATACCCCCATGAGTGGAAGTGCCCTATGCTCTCTAAGCTGTGTTTTTTAGATGTTTCAGGACTCACCGTACACTTCTCCAGAGTGGCTGTTGGCAATTTACATCCCGCCCATCAGTGTAGCAAGGCTCCCATTTCTCCATGGCCTGTCCTGCATTTCTGGTTTTGACACTTTTTTCAGCATGGCCCTTTTGACGGATGGGAAGCGAGACTTCTCTGTAGCGCTGATTTGCCTTTCCAGGTTGCTTGGTTGGCCAAAAAGGGCGTATGCGTTTTTTCCTGAATATATTCAGGAAAAAACGCATACGCCCTTTTTGGCCAAGGGCATCATTGTCAACGTTTTGCCGCTTTTCATGTGCTTTAAAGGCGATTCGTATCTACCTCCTGAAATCTGTTTCGTGCAATTCTGCCTTGATTTCAAATCCTCTTCTTTGCCTTCCCTCAATATATTTGTGGACGAGAGTTATCATTTATAACTCTGCAGGTTTGTGAATTGCAGTGCCCTGAACCTCCATTTTACAACTCGCTTTTTTGGGAGCTGGCCGCAAAAGCGCAGGATGGCTTCAGGCCCTGTTCTGGTTCCGGGGGGCAGGCTGAGCCTGTGGTTAATTCTTCTTCCTGATGGGAAAATAGAGTGACCTGTGCCTGTCCCAACACCAAGAGCTAGTCTCTCGTTGGTTCCCCGTCTTCCCGTTCATCCTCAGGACAAATTGCAACCTGTACGGAACAGGAGGTTAAAGGTGCTGATGCTCCAAGTAGGGAGATTGCTAGTAAATCGGCTGGAATGGCGAACCCGGGCACAAGGAGATGAGAAATGAGGTGCGTTTTAGAAACCTTTCCCCATCACACGGTGTACCATCTTCTGGGTTTCTCATGCATGTTTTCGATGTAGGAAGATGCCCTTGAACCTGGAGATTTGGAACCCATGCGATGGGTACCACGCTGTATTACTTTAAAGGGTCTGCGTTTGCTCACCCAACCTCACCAAACCTCTCAGCCCCAAGAGTGTCCACCCTTATGTCTCATCCAGCTGTGGGTCTAGATATGGTCAATCCAGGTTGCATCACAGCCCCTGAACTCATTGTGTAAGAATTTCTATCTCTTTCACTGTCGTTGTTTCATGGGTTTTTCAAAGTAATTTATTTTCATAATGGGGTTTAGCTGCTTTTCACGGCTGTGTTTATGCCGCTTCACACCCCCTTGACACACTAACAGAGAGATATCAATACATAGGTTTTAAGATTATTACTAGTCAGATATATTCTTGTGCGGTGAATAGGGCGTGTTGAGTCCAGTTCTCTGAGCAAGGAGTAGGTCTTGTCTACTACATATTGGGTTTATGGAACAGTATCTGAGCTAATTTGATACCCTTGTTTTATGTATCACCCCACCTCACCTTTCCCGTTAAGCAGCCATAGTGTGTTTTCTGCATGTGTGACTCTGTTCTGTTTTGTAATTCAGTTCAAGTGTAACGGTTTTTACATTCCCTCTAAAAGTGATACCTTATGAGAAGTGTCCTTTTCTGTGTGACTTATTTCTCTTAGAATCGTCGTACCTAAATCCACTCATCATGCTGCTACTAACCTTATGACATTGATTTCATGGCTGAGTGATATTCCATTGTACATAAGGACCACAACTTCTTTATCCATTTTTCTCTTTCCTGGGATATTGAAGGTGGAATGAAGTGGAGGTCCTTGTCAACAGAGCAGCCCTCAACTTTGGGGTGCTTGTGTCTTGCTGATTTTTCATTTTCCCAATTTATACCCCCATGAGTGGAAGTGCCCTATGCTCTCTAAGCTGTGTTTTTTAGATGTTTCAGGACTCACCGTACACTTCTCCAGAGTGGCTGTTGGCAATTTACATCCCGCCCATCAGTGTAGCAAGGCTCCCATTTCTCCATGGCCTGTCCTGCATTTCTGGTTTTGACACTTTTTTCAGCATGGCCCTTTTGACCGATGGGAAGCGAGACTTCTCTGTAGCGCTGATTTGCCTTTCCAGGTTGCTTGGTTGGCCAAAAAGGGCGTATGCGTTTTTTCCTGAATATATTCAGGAAAAAACGCATACGCCCTTTTTGGCCAAGGGCATCATTGTCAACGTTTTGCCGCTTTTCATGTGCTTTAAAGGCGATTCGTATCTACCTCCTGAAATCTGTTTCGTGCAATTCTGCCTTGATTTCAAATCCTCTTCTTTGCCTTCCCTCAATATATTTGTGGACGAGAGTTATCATTTATAACTCTGCAGGTTTGTGAATTGCAGTGCCCTGAACCTCCATTTTACAACTCGCTTTTTTGGGAGCTGGCCGCAAAAGCGCAGGATGGCTTCAGGCCCTGTTCTGGTTCCGGGGGGCAGGCTGAGCCTGTGGTTAATTCTTCTTCCTGATGGGAAAATAGAGTGACCTGTGCCTGTCCCAACACCAAGAGCTAGTCTCTCGTTGGTTCCCCGTCTTCCCGTTCATCCTCAGGACAAATTGCAACCTGTACGGAACAGGAGGTTAAAGGTGCTGATGCTCCAAGTAGGGAGATTGCTAGTAAATCGGCTGGAATGGCGAACCCGGGCACAAGGAGATGAGAAATGAGGTGCGTTTTAGAAACCTTTCCCCATCACACGGTGTACCATCTTCTGGGTTTCTCATGCATGTTTTCGATGTAGGAAGATGCCCTTGAACCTGGAGATTTGGAACCCATGCGATGGGTACCACGCTGTATTACTTTAAAGGGTCTGCGTTTGCTCACCCAACCTCACCAAATCTCTCAGCCCCAAGAGTGTCCACCCTTATGTCTCATCCAGCTGTGGGTCTAGATATGGTCAATCCAGGTTGCATCACAGCCCCTGAACTCATTGTGTAAGAATTTCTATCTCTTTCACTGTCGTTGTTTCATGGGTTTTTCAAAGTAATTTATTTTCATAATGGGGTTTAGCTGCTTTTCATGGCTGTGTTTATGCCGCTTCACACCCCCTTGACACACTAACAGAGAGATATCAATACATAGGTTTTAAGATTATTACTAGTCAGATATATTCTTGTGCGGTGAATAGGGCGTGTTGAGTCCAGTTCTCTGAGCAAGGAGTAGGTCTTGTCTATTACATATTGGGTTTATGGAACGGTATCTGAGCTAATTTGATACCCTTGTTTTATGTATCACCCCACCTCACCTTTCCCGTTAAGCAGCCATAGTGTGTTTTCTGCATGTGTGACTCTGTTCTGTTTTGTAATTCAGTTCAAGTGTAACGGTTTTTACATTCCCTCTATAAGTGATACCTTATGAGAAGTGTCCTTTTCTGTGTGACTTATTTCTCTTAGAATCGTCGTACCTAAATCCACTCATCATGCTGCTACTAACCTTATGACATTGATTTCATGGCTGAGTGATATTCCATTGTACATAAGGACCACAACTTCTTTATCCATTTTTCTCTTTCCTGGGATATTGAAGGTGGAATGAAGTGGAGGTCCTTGTCAACAGAGCAGCCCTCAACTTTGGGGTGCTTGTGTCTTGCTGATTTTTCATTTTCCCAATTTATACCCCCATGAGTGGAAGTGCCCTATGCTCTCTAAGCTGTGTTTTTCAGATGTTTCAGGACACACCGTACACTTCTCCAGAGTGGCTGTTGGCAATTTACATCCCGCCCATCAGTGTAGCAAGGCTCCCATTTCTCCATGGCCTGTCCTGCATTTCTGGTTTTGACACTTTTTTCAGGATGGCCCTTTTGACCGATGGGAAGCGAGACTTCTCTGTAGCGCTGATTTGCCTTTCCAGGTTGCTTGGTTGGCCAAAAAGGGCGTATGCGTTTTTTCCTGAATATATTCAGGAAAAAACGCATACGCCCTTTTTGGCCAAGGGCATCATTGTCAACGTTTTGCCGCTTTTCATGTGCTTTAAAGGCGATTCGTATCTACCTCCTGAAATCTGTTTCGTGCAATTCTGCCTTGATTTCAAATCCTCTTCTTTGCCTTCCCTCAATATATTTGTGGACGAGAGTTATCATTTATAACTCTGCAGGTTTGTGAATTGCAGTGCCCTGAACCTCCATTTTACAACTCGCTTTTTTGGGAGCTGGCCGCAAAAGCGCAGGATGGCTTCAGTCCCTGTTCTAGTTCTGGGGGGCAGGCTGAGCCTGTGGTTAATTCTTCTTCCTGATGGGAAAATAGAGTGACCTGTGCCTGTCCCAACACCAAGAGCTAGTCTCTCGTTGGTTCCCCGTCTTCCCGTTCATCCTCAGGACAAATTGCAACCTGTACGGAACAGGAGGTTAAAGGTGCTGATGCTCCAAGTAGGGAGATTGCTAGTAAAGCGGCTGGAATGGCGAACCCGGGCACAAGGAGATGAGAAATGAGGTGCGTTTTAGAAACCTTTCCCCATCACACGGTGTACCATCTTCTGGGTTTCTCATGCATGTTTTTGATTTAGGAAGATGCCCTTGAACCTGGAGATTTGGGACCCATGCGATGGGTACCACGCAGTATTACTTTAAAGGGTCTGCGTTTGCTCACCCAACCTCACCAAACCTCTCAGCCCAAAGAGTGTCCACCCTTATGTCTCATCCAGCTGTGGGTCTAGATATGGTCAATCCAGGTTGCATCACAGCCCCTGAACTCATTGTGTAAGAATTTCTATCTCTTTCACTGTCGTTGTTTCATGGGTTTTTCAAAGTAATTTATTTTCATAATGGGGTTTAGCTGCTTTTCACGGCTGTGTTTATGCCGCTTCACACCCCCTTGACACACTAACAGAGAGATATCAATACATAGGTTTTAAGATTATTACTAGTCAGATATATTCTTGTGCGGTGAATAGGGCGTGTTGAGTCCAGTTCTCTGAGCAAGGAGTAGGTCTTGTCTACTACATATTGGGTTTATGGAACAGTATCTGAGCTAATTTGATACCCTTGTTTTATGTATCACCCCACCTCACCTTTCCCGTTAAGCAGCCATAGTGTGTTTTCTGCATGTGTGACTCTGTTCTGTTTTGTAATTCAGTTCAAGTGTAACGGTTTTTACATTCCCTCTAAAAGTGATACCTTATGAGAAGTGTCCTTTTCTGTGTGACTTATTTCTCTTAGAATCGTCGTACCTAAATCCACTCATCATGCTGCTACTAACCTTATGACATTGATTTCATGGCTGAGTGATATTCCATTGTACATAAGGACCACAACTTCTTTATCCATTTTTCTCTTTCCTGGGATATTTAAGGTGGAATGAAGTGGAGGTCCTTGTCAACAGAGCAGCCCTCAACTTTGGGGTGCTTGTGTCTTGCTGATTTTTCATTTTCCCAATTTATACCCCCATGAGTGGAAGTGCCCTATGCTCTCTAAGCTGTGTTTTTTAGATGTTTCAGGACTCACCGTACACTTCTCCAGAGTGGCTGTTGGCAATTTACATCCCGCCCATCAGTGTAGCAAGGCTCCCATTTCTCCATGGCCTGTCCTGCATTTCTGGTTTTGACACTTTTTTCAGCATGGCCCTTTTGACCGATGGGAAGCGAGACTTCTCTGTAGCGCTGATTTGCCTTTCCAGGTTGCTTGGTTGGCCAAAAAGGGCGTATGCGTTTTTTCCTGAATATATTCAGGAAAAAACGCATACGCCCTTTTTGGCCAAGGGCATCATTGTCAACGTTTTGCCGCTTTTCATGTGCTTTAAAGGCGATTCGTATCTACCTCCTGAAATCTGTTTCGTGCAATTCTGCCTTGATTTCAAATCCTCTTCTTTGCCTTCCCTCAATATATTTGTGGACGAGAGTTATCATTTATAACTCTGCAGGTTTGTGAATTGCAGTGCCCTGAACCTCCATTTTACAACTCGCTTTTTTGGGAGCTGGCCGCAAAAGCGCAGGATGGCTTCAGGCCCTGTTCTGGTTCCGGGGGGCAGGCTGAGCCTGTGGTTAATTCTTCTTCCTGATGGGAAAATAGAGTGACCTGTGCCTGTCCCAACACCAAGAGCTAGTCTCTCGTTGGTTCCCCGTCTTCCCGTTCATCCTCAGGACAAATTGCAACCTGTACGGAACAGGAGGTTAAAGGTGCTGATGCTCCAAGTAGGGCGATTGCTAGTAAATCGGCTGGAATGGCGAACCCGGGCACAAGGAGATGAGAAATGAGGTGCGTTTTAGAAACCTTTCCCCATCACACGGTGTACCATCTTCTGGGTTTCTCATGCATGTTTTCGATGTAGGAAGATGCCCTTGAACCTGGAGATTTGGAACCCATGCGATGGGTACCACGCTGTATTACTTTAAAGGGTCTGCGTTTGCTCACCCAACCTCACCAAACCTCTCAGCCCCAAGAGTGTCCACCCTTATGTCTCATCCAGCTGTGGGTCTAGATATGGTCAATCCAGGTTGCATCACAGCCCCTGAACGCATTGTGTAAGAATTTCTATCTCTTTCACTGTCATTGTTTCATGGGTTTTTCAAAGTAATTTATTTTCATAATGGGGTTTAGCTGCTTTTCACGGCTGTGTTTATGCCGCTTTACACCCACTTGACACACTAACAGAGAGATATCAATACATAGGTTTCAAGATTATTACTAGTCAGATATATTCTTGTGCGGTGAATAGGGCGTGTTGAGTCAAGTTCTCTGAGCAAGGAGTAGGTCTTGTCTACTACATATTGGGTTTATGGAACGGTATCTGAGCTAATTTGATACCCTTGTTTTATGTATCACCCCACCTCACCTTTCCCGTTAAGCAGCCATAGTGTGTTTTCTGCATGTGTGACTCTGTTCTGTTTTGTAATTCAGTTCAAGTGTAACGGTTTTTACATTCCCTCTATAAGTGATACCTTATGAGAAGTGTCCTTTTCTGTGTGACTTATTTCACTTAGAATCGTCGTACCTAAATCCACTCATCATGCTGCTACTAACCTTATGACATTGATTTCATGGCTGAGTGATATTCCATTGTACATAAGGACCACAACTTCTTTATCCATTTTTCTCTTTCCTGGGATATTGAAGGTGGAATGAAGTGGAGGTCCTTGTCAACAGAGCAGCCCTCAACTTTGGGGTGCTTGTGTCTTGCTGATTTTTCATTTTCCCAATTTATACCCCCATGAGTGGAAGTGCCCTATGCTCTCTAAGCTGTGTTTTTCAGATGTTTCAGGACACACCGTACACTTCTCCAGAGTGGCTGTTGGCAATTTACATCCCGCCCATCAGTGTAGCAAGGCTCCCATTTCTCCATGGCCTGTCCTGCATTTCTGGTTTTGACACTTTTTTCAGCATGGCCCTTTTGACCGATGGGAAGCGAGACTTCTCTGTAGCGCTGATTTGCCTTTCCAGGTTGCTTGGTTGGCCAAAAAGGGCGTATGCGTTTTTTCCTGAATATATTCAGGAAAAAACGCATACGCCCTTTTTGGCCAAGGGCATCATTGTCAACGTTTTGCCGCTTTTCATGTGCTTTAAAGGCGATTCGTATCTACCTCCTGAAATCTGTTTCGTGCAATTCTGCCTTGATTTCAAATCCTCTTCTTTGCCTTCCCTCAATATATTTGTGGACGAGAGTTATCATTTATAACTCTGCAGGTTTGTGAATTGCAGTGCCCTGAACCTCCATTTTACAACTCGCTTTTTTGGGAGCTGGCCGCAAAAGCGCAGGATGGCTTCAGTCCCTGTTCTAGTTCTGGGGGGCAGGCTGAGCCTGTGGTTAATTCTTCTTCCTGATGGGAAAATAGAGTGACCTGTGCCTGTCCCAACACCAAGAGCTAGTCTCTCGTTGGTTCCCCGTCTTCCCGTTCATCCTCAGGACAAATTGCAACCTGTACGGAACAGGAGGTTAAAGGTGCTGATGCTCCAAGTAGGGAGATTGCTAGTAAAGCGGCTGGAATGGCGAACCCGGGCACAAGGAGATGAGAAATGAGGTGCGTTTTAGAAACCTTTCCCCATCACACGGTGTACCATCTTCTGGGTTTCTCATGCATGTTTTTGATTTAGGAAGATGCCCTTGAACCTGGAGATTTGGGACCCATGCGATGGGTACCACGCAGTATTACTTTAAAGGGTCTGCGTTTGCTCACCCAACCTCACCAAACCTCTCAGCCCCAAGAGTGTCCACCCTTATGTCTCATCCAGCTGTGGGTCTAGATATGGTCAATCCAGGTTGCATCACAGCCCCTGAACTCATTGTGTAAGAATTTCTATCTCTTTCACTGTCGTTGTTTCATGGGTTTTTCAAAGTAATTTATTTTCATAATGGGGTTTAGCTGCTTTTCACGGCTGTGTTTATGCCACTTCACACCCACTTGACACACTAACAGAGAGATATCAATACATAGGTTTTAAGATTATTACTAGTCAGATATATTCTTGTGCGGTGAATAAGGCGTGTTGAGTCAAGTTCTCTGAGCAAGGGGTAGGTCTTGTCTACTACATATTGGGTTTATGGAACGGTATCTGAGCTAATTTGATACCCTTGTTTTATGTATCACCCCACCTCACCTTTCCCGTTAAGCAGCCATAGTCTGTTTTCTGCATGTGTGACTCTGTTCTGTTTTGTAATTCAGTTCAAGTGTAACGGTTTTTACATTCCCTCTAAAAGTGATACCTTATGAGAAGTGTCCTTTTCTGTGTGACTTATTTCACTTAGAATCGTCGTACCTAAATCCACTCATCATGCTGCTACTAACCTTATGACATTGATTTCATGGCTGAGTGATATTCCATTGTACATAAGGACCACAACTTCTTTATCCATTTTTCTCTTTCCTGGGATATTTAAGGTGGAATGAAGTGGAGGTCCTTGTCAACAGAGCAGCCCTCAACTTTGGGGTGCTTGTGTCTTGCTGATTTTTCATTTTCCCAATTTATACCCCCATGAGTGGAAGTGCCCTATGCTCTCTAAGCTGTGTTTTTTAGATGTTTCAGGACTCACCGTACACTTCTCCAGAGTGGCTGTTGGCAATTTACATCCCGCCCATCAGTGTAGCAAGGCTCCCATTTCTCCATGGCCTGTCCTGCATTTCTGGTTTTGACACTTTTTTCAGCATGGCCCTTTTGACGGATGGGAAGCGAGACTTCTCTGTAGCGCTGATTTGCCTTTCCAGGTTGCTTGGTTGGCCAAAAAGGGCGTATGCGTTTTTTCCTGAATATATTCAGGAAAAAACGCATACGCCCTTTTTGGCCAAGGGCATCATTGTCAACGTTTTGCCGCTTTTCATGTGCTTTAAAGGCGATTCGTATCTACCTCCTGAAATCTGTTTCCTGCAATTCTGCCTTGATTTCAAATCCTCTTCTTTGCCTTCCCTCAATATATTTGTGGACGAGAGTTATCATTTATAACTCTGCAGGTTTGTGAATTGCAGTGCCCTGAACCTCCATTTTACAACTCGCTTTTTTGGGAGCTGGCCGCAAAAGCGCAGGATGGCTTCAGGCCCTGTTCTGGTTCCGGGGGGCAGGCTGAGCCTGTGGTTAATTCTTCTTCCTGATGGGAAAATAGAGTGACCTGTGCCTGTCCCAACACCAAGAGCTAGTCTCTCGTTGGTTCCCCGTCTTCCCGTTCATCCTCAGGACAAATTGCAACCTGTACGGAACAGGAGGTTAAAGGTGCTGATGCTCCAAGTAGGGAGATTGCTAGTAAAGCGGCTGGAATGGCGAACCCGGGCACAAGGAGATGAGAAATGAGGTGCGTTTTAGAAACCTTTCCCCATCACACGGTGTACCATCTTCTGGGTTTCTCATGCATGTTTTCGATGTAGGAAGATGCCCTTGAACCTGGAGATTTGGAACCCATGCGATGGGTACCACGCTGTATTACTTTAAAGGGTCTGCGTTTGCTCACCCAACCTCACCAAACCTCTCAGCCCCAAGAGTGTCCACCCTTATGTCTCATCCAGCTGTGGGTCTAGATATGGTCAATCCAGGTTGCATCACAGCCCCTGAACTCATTGTGTAAGAATTTCTATCTCTTTCACTGTCGTTGTTTCATGGGTTTTTCAAAGTAATTTATTTTCATAATGGGGTTTAGCTGCTTTTCACGGCTGTGTTTATGCCGCTTCACACCCCCTTGACACACTAACAGAGAGATATCAATACATAGGTTTTAAGATTATTACTAGTCAGATATATTCTTGTGCGGTGAATAGGGCGTGTTGAGTCCAGTTCTCTGAGCAAGGAGTAGGTCTTGTCTACTACATATTGGGTTTATGGAACAGTATCTGCGCTAATTTGATACCCTTGTTTTATGTATCACCCCACCTCACCTTTCCCGTTAAGCAGCCATAGTGTGTTTTCTGCATGTGTGACTCTGTTCTGTTTTGTAATTCAGTTCAAGTGTAACGGTTTTTACATTCCCTCTAAAAGTGATACCTTATGAGAAGTGTCCTTTTCTGTGTGACTTATTTCACTTAGAATTGTCGTACCTAAATCCACTCATCATGCTGCTACTAACCTTATGACATTGATTTCATGGCTGAGTGATATTCCATTGTACATAAGGACCACAACTTCTTTATCCATTTTTCTCTTTCCTGGGATATTTAAGGTGGAATGAAGTGGAGGTCCTTGTCAACAGAGCAGCCCTCAACTTTGGGGTGCTTGTGTCTTGCTGATTTTTCATTTTCCCAATTTATACCCCCATGAGTGGAAGTGCCCTATGCTCTCTAAGCTGTGTTTTTCAGATGTTTCAGGACTCACCGGACACTTCTCCAGAGTGGCTCTTGGCAATTTACATACCGCCCATCAGTGTAGCAAGGCTCCCATTTCTCCATGGCCTGTCCTGCATTTCTGGTTTTGACACTTTTTTCAGCATGGCCCTTTTGACCGATGGGAAGCGAGACTTCTCTGTAGCGCTGATTTGCCTTTCCAGGTTGCTTGGTTGGCCAAAAAGGGCGTATGCGTTTTTTCCTGAATATATTCAGGAAAAAACGCATACGCCCTTTTTGGCCAAGGGCATCATTGTCAACGTTTTGCCGCTTTTCATGTGCTTTAAAGGCGATTCGTATCTACCTCCTGAAATCTGTTTCGTGCAATTCTGCCTTGATTTCAAATCCTCTTCTTTGCCTTCCCTCAATATATTTGTGGACGAGAGTTATCATTTATAACTCTGCAGGTTTGTGAATTGCAGTGCCCTGAACCTCCATTTTACAACTCGCTTTTTTGGGAGCTGGCCGCAAAAGCGCAGGATGGCTTCAGGCCCTGTTCTGGTTCCGGGGGGCAGGCTGAGCCTGTGGTTAATTCTTCTTCCTGATGGGAAAATAGAGTGACCTGTGCCTGTCCCAACACCAAGAGCTAGTCTCTCGTTGGTTCCCCGTCTTCCCGTTCATCCTCAGGACAAATTGCAACCTGTACGGAACAGGAGGTTAAAGGTGCTGATGCTCCAAGTAGGGAGATTGCTAGTAAATCGGCTGGAATGGCGAACCCGGGCACAAGGAGATGAGAAATGAGGTGCGTTTTAGAAACCTTTCCCCATCACACGGTGTACCATCTTCTGGGTTTCTCATGCATGTTTTCGATGTAGGAAGATGCCCTTGAACCTGGAGATTTGGAACCCATGCGATGGGTACCACGCTGTATTACTTTAAAGGGTCTGCGTTTGCTCACCCAACCTCACCAAATCTCTCAGCCCCAAGAGTGTCCACCCTTATGTCTCATCCAGCTGTGGGTCTAGATATGGTCAATCCAGGTTGCATCACAGCCCCTGAACTCATTGTGTAAGAATTTCTATCTCTTTCACTGTCGTTGTTTCATGGGTTTTTCAAAGTAATTTATTTTCATAATGGGGTTTAGCTGCTTTTCATGGCTGTGTTTATGCCGCTTCACACCCCCTTGACACACTAACAGAGAGATATCAATACATAGGTTTTAAGATTATTACTAGTCAGATATATTCTTGTGTGGTGAATAGGGCGTGTTGAGTCCAGTTCTCTGAGCAAGGAGTAGGTCTTGTCTACTACATATTGGGTTTATGGAACAGTATCTGAGCTAATTTGATACCCTTGTTTTATGTATCACCCCACCTCACCTTTCCCGTTAAGCAGCCATAGTGTGTTTTCTGCATGTGTGACTCTGTTCTGTTTTGTAATTCAGTTCAAGTGTAACGGTTTTTACATTCCCTCTAAAAGTGATACCTTATGAGAAGTGTCCTTTTCTGTGTGACTTATTTCACTTAGAATCGTCGTACCTAAATCCACTCATCATGCTGCTACTAACCTTATGACATTGATTTCATGGCTGAGTGATATTCCATTGTACATAAGGACCACAACTTCTTTATCCATTTTTCTCTTTCCTGGGATATTTAAGGTGGAATGAAGTGGAGGTCCTTGTCAACAGAGCAGCCCTCAACTTTGGGGTGCTTGTGTCTTGCTGATTTTTCATTTTCCCAATTTATACCCCCATGAGTGGAAGTGCCCTATGCTCTCTAAGCTGTGTTTTTTAGATGTTTCAGGACTCACCGTACACTTCTCCAGAGTGGCTGTTGGCAATTTACATCCCGCCCATCAGTGTAGCAAGGCTCCCATTTCTCCATGGCCTGTCCTGCATTTCTGGTTTTGACACTTTTTTCAGGATGGCCCTTTTGACCGATGGGAAGCGAGACTTCTCTGTAGCGCTGATTTGCCTTTCCAGGTTGCTTGGTTGGCCAAAAAGGGCGTATGCGTTTTTTCCTGAATATATTCAGGAAAAAACGCATACGCCCTTTTTGGCCAAGGGCATCATTGTCAACGTTTTGCCGCTTTTCATGTGCTTTAAAGGCGATTCGTATCTACCTCCTGAAATCTGTTTCGTGCAATTCTGCCTTGATTTCAAATCCTCTTCTTTGCCTTCCCTCAATATATTTGTGGACGAGAGTTATCATTTATAACTCTGCAGGTTTGTGAATTGCAGTGCCCTGAACCTCCATTTTACAACTCGCTTTTTTGGGAGCTGGCCGCAAAAGCGCAGGATGGCTTCAGGCCCTGTTCTGGTTCCGGGGGGCAGGCTGAGCCTGTGGTTAATTCTTCTTCCTGATGGGAAAATAGAGTGACCTGTGCCTGTCCCAACACCAAGAGCTAGTCTCTCGTTGGTTCCCCGTCTTCCCGTTCATCCTCAGGACAAATTGCAACCTGTACGGAACAGGAGGTTAAAGGTGCTGATGCTCCAAGTAGGGAGATTGCTAGTAAAGTGGCTGGAATGGCGAACCCGGGCACAAGGAGATGAGAAATGAGGTGCGTTTTAGAAACCTTTCCCCATCACACGGAGTACCATCTTCTGGGTTTCTCATGCATGTTTTCGATGTAGGAAGATGCCCTTGAACCTGGAGATTTGGGACCCATGCGATGGGTACCACGCAGTATTACTTTAAAGGGTCTGCGTTTGCTCACCCAACCTCACCAAACCTCTCAGCCCCAAGAGTGTCCACCCTTATGTCTCATCCAGCTGTGGGTCTAGATATGGTCAATCCAGGTTGCATCACAGCCCCTGAACTCATTGTGTAAGAATTTCTATCTCTTTCACTGTCGTTGTTTCATGGGTTTTACAAAGTAATTTATTTTCATATTGGGGTTTAGCTGCTTTTCACGGCTGTGTTTATGCCACTTTACACCCACTTGACACACTAACAGAGAGATATCAATACATAGGTTTTAAGATTATTACTAGTCAGATATATTCTTGTGCGGTGAATAGGGCGTGTTGAGTCCAGTTCTCTGAGCAAGGAGTAGGTCTTGTCTATTACATATTGGGTTTATGGAACGGTATCTAAGCTAATTTGAAACCCTTGTTTTATGTATCACCCCACCTCACCTTTCCCGTTAAGCAGCCATAGTCTGTTTTCTGCATGTGTGACTCTGTTCTGTTTTGTAATTCAGTTCAAGTGTAACGGTTTTTACATTCCCTCTATAAGTGATACCTTATGAGAAGTGTCCTTTTCTGTGTGATTTATTTCTCTTAGAATCGTCGTACCTAAATCCACTCATCATGCTGCTACTAACCTTATGACATTGATTTCATGGCTGAGTGATATTCCATTGTACATAAGGACCACAACTTCTTTATCCATTTTTCTCTTTCCTGGGATATTGAAGGTGGAATGAAGTGGAGGTCCTTGTCAACAGAGCAGCCCTCAACTTTGGGGTGCTTGTGGCTTGCTGATTTTTCATTTTCCCAATTTATACCCCCATGAGTGGAAGTGCCCTATGCTCTCTAAGCTGTGTTTTTCAGATGTTTCAGGACACACCGTACACTTCTCCAGAGTGGCTGTTGGCAATTTACATCCCGCCCATCAGTGTAGCAAGGGTCCCATTTCTCCATGGCCTGTCCTGCATTTCTGGTTTTGACACTTTTTTCAGCATGGCCCTTTTGACCGATGGGAAGCGAGACTTCTCTGTAGCGCTGATTTGCCTTTCCAGGTTGCTTGGTTGGCCAAAAAGGGCGTATGCGTTTTTTCCTGAATATATTCAGGAAAAAACGCATACGCCCTTTTTGGCCAAGGGCATCATTGTCAACGTTTTGCCGCTTTTCATGTGCTTTAAAGGCGATTCGTATCTACCTCCTGAAATCTGTTTCGCGCAATTCTGCCTTGATTTCAAATCCTCTTCTTTGCCTTCCCTCAATATATTTGTGGACGAGAGTTATCATTTATAACTCTGCAGGTTTGTGAATTGCAGTGCCCTGAACCTCCATTTTACAACTCGCTTTTTTGGGAGCTGGCCGCAAAAGCGCAGGATGGCTTCAGGCCCTGTTCTGGTTCTGGGGGGCAGGCTGAGCCTGTGGTTAATTCTTCTTCCTGATGGGAAAATAGAGTGACCTGTGCCTGTCCCAACACCAAGAGCTAGTCTCTCGTTGGTTCCCCGTCTTCCCGTTCATCCTCAGGACAAATTGCAACCTGTACGGAACAGGAGGTTAAAGGTGCTAATGCTCCAAGTAGGGAGATTGCTAGTAAAGCGGCTGGAATGGCGAACCCGGGCACAAGGAGATGAGAAATTAGGTGCGTTTTAGAAACCTTTCCCCATCACACGGTATACCATCTTCTGGGTTTCTCATGCATGTTTTCGATGTAGGAAGATGCCCTTGAAGCTGGAGATTTGGGACCCATGCGATGGGTACCACGCAGTATTACTTTAAAGGGTCTGCGTTTGCTCACCCAACCTCACCAAACCTCTCAGCCCCAAGAGTGTCCACCCTTATGTCTCATCCAGCTGTGGGTCTAGATATGGTCAATCCAGGTTGCATCACAGCCCCTGAACTCATTGTGTAAGAATTTCTATCTCTTTCACTGTCGTTGTTTCATGGGTTTTACAAAGTAATTTATTTTCATAATGGGGTTTAGCCGCTTTTCACGGCTGTGTTTATGCCGCTTTACACCCACTTGACACACTAACAGAGAGATATCAATACATAGGTTTTAAGATTATTACTAGTCAGATATATTCTTGTGCGGTGAATAGGGCGTGTTGAGTCCAGTTCTCTGAGCAAGGAGTAGGTCTTGTCTATTACATATTGGGTTTATGGAACGGTATCTGAGCTAATTTGATACCCTTGTTTTATGTATCACCCCACCTCACCTTTCCCGTTAAGCAGCCATAGTGTGTTTTCTGCATGTGTGACTCTGTTCTGTTTTGTAATTCAGTTCAAGTGTAACGGTTTTTACATTCCCTCTATAAGTGATACCTTATGAGAAGTGTCCTTTTCTGTGTGACTTATTTCACTTAGAATCGTCGTACCTAAATCTACTCATCATGCTGCTACTAACCTTATGACATTGATTTCATGGCTGAGTGATATTCCATTGTACATAAGGACCACAACTTCTTTATCCATTTTTCTCTTTCCTGGGATATTGAAGGTGGAATGAAGTGGAGGTCCTTGTCAACAGAGCAGCCCTCAACTTTGGGGTGCTTGTGTCTTGCTGATTTTTCATTTTCCCAATTTATACCCCCATGAGTGGAAGTGCCCTATGCTCTCTAAGCTGTGTTTTTCAGATGTTTCAGGACACACCGTACACTTCTCCAGAGTGGCTGTTGCCAATTTACATCCCGCCCATCAGTGTAGCAAGGCTCCCATTTCTCCATGGCCTGTCCTGCATTTCTGGTTTTGACACTTTTTTCAGGATGGCCCTTTTGACCGATGGGAAGCGAGACTTCTCTGTAGCGCTGATTTGCCTTTCCAGGTTGCTTGGTTGGCCAAAAAGGGCGTATGCGTTTTTTCCTGAATATATTCAGGAAAAAACGCATACGCCCTTTTTGGCCAAGGGCATCATTGTCAACGTTTTGCCGCTTTTCATGTGCTTTAAAGGCGATTCGTATCTACCTCCTGAAATCTGTTTCGTGCAATTCTGCCTTGATTTCAAATCCTCTTCTTTGCCTTCCCTCAATATATTTGTGGACGAGAGTTATCATTTATAACTCTGCAGGTTTGTGAATTGCAGGGCCCTGAACCTCCATTTTACAACTCGCTTTTTTGGGAGCTGGCCGCAAAAGCGCAGGATGGCTTCAGTCCCTGTTCTAGTTCTGGGGGGCAGGCTGAGCCTGTGGTTAATTCTTCTTCCTGATGGGAAAATAGAGTGACCTGTGCCTGTCCCAACACCAAGAGCTAGTCTCTCGTTGGTTCCCCGTCTTCCCGTTCATCCTCAGGACAAATTGCAACCTGTACGGAACAGGAGGTTAAAGGTGCTGATGCTCCAAGTAGGGAGATTGCTAGTAAAGCGGCTGGAATGGCGAACCCGGGCACAAGGAGATGAGAAATGAGGTGCGTTTTAGAAACCTTTCCCCATCACACGGTGTACCATCTTCTGGGTTTCTCATGCATGTTTTTGATTTAGGAAGATGCCCTTGAACCTGGAGATTTGGGACCCATGCGATGGGTACCACGCAGTATTACTTTAAAGGGTCTGCGTTTGCTCACCCAACCTCACCAAACCTCTCAGCCCCAAGAGTGTCCACCCTTATGTCTCATCCAGCTGTGGGTCTAGATATGGTCAATCCAGGTTGCATCACAGCCCCTGAACTCATTGTGTAAGAATTTCTATCTCTTTCACTGTCGTTGTTTCATGGGTTTTTCAAAGTAATTTATTTTCATAATGGGGTTTAGCTGCTTTTCACGGCTGTGTTTATGCCACTTCACACCCACTTGACACACTAACAGAGAGATATCAATACATAGGTTTTAAGATTATTACTAGTCAGATATATTCTTGTGCGGTGAATAAGGCGTGTTGAGTCAAGTTCTCTGAGCAAGGGGTAGGTCTTGTCTACTACATATTGGGTTTATGGAACGGTATCTGAGCTAATTTGATACCCTTGTTTTATGTATCACCCCACCTCACCTTTCCCGTTAAGCAGCCATAGTCTGTTTTCTGCATGTGTGACTCTGTTCTGTTTTGTAATTCAGTTCAAGTGTAACGGTTTTTACATTCCCTCTAAAAGTGATACCTTATGAGAAGTGTCCTTTTCTGTGTGACTTATTTCACTTAGAATCGTCGTACCTAAATCCACTCATCATGCTGCTACTAACCTTATGACATTGATTTCATGGCTGAGTGATATTCCATTGTACATAAGGACCACAACTTCTTTATCCATTTTTCTCTTTCCTGGGATATTTAAGGTGGAATGAAGTGGAGGTCCTTGTCAACAGAGCAGCCCTCAACTTTGGGGTGCTTGTGTCTTGCTGATTTTTCATTTTCCCAATTTATACCCCCATGAGTGGAAGTGCCCTATGCTCTCTAAGCTGTGTTTTTTAGATGTTTCAGGACTCACCGTACACTTCTCCAGAGTGGCTGTTGGCAATTTACATCCCGCCCATCAGTGTAGCAAGGCTCCCATTTCTCCATGGCCTGTCCTGCATTTCTGGTTTTGACACTTTTTTCAGCATGGCCCTTTTGACGGATGGGAAGCGAGACTTCTCTGTAGCGCTGATTTGCCTTTCCAGGTTGCTTGGTTGGCCAAAAAGTGCGTATGCGTTTTTTCCTGAATATATTCAGGAAAAAACGCATACGCCCTTTTTGGCCAAGGGCATCATTGTCAACGTTTTGCCGCTTTTCATGTGCTTTAAAGGCGATTCGTATCTACCTCCTGAAATCTGTTTCCTGCAATTCTGCCTTGATTTCAAATCCTCTTCTTTGCCTTCCCTCAATATATTTGTGGACGAGAGTTATCATTTATAACTCTGCAGGTTTGTGAATTGCAGTGCCCTGAACCTCCATTTTACAACTCGCTTTTTTGGGAGCTGGCCGCAAAAGCGCAGGATGGCTTCAGGCCCTGTTCTGGTTCCGGGGGGCAGGCTGAGCCTGTGGTTAATTCTTCTTCCTGATGGGAAAATAGAGTGACCTGTGCCTGTCCCAACACCAAGAGCTAGTCTCTCGTTGGTTCCCCGTCTTCCCGTTCATCCTCAGGACAAATTGCAACCTGTACGGAACAGGAGGTTAAAGGTGCTGATGCTCCAAGTAGGGAGATTGCTAGTAAATCGGCTGGAATGGCGAACCCGGGCACAAGGAGATGAGAAATGAGGTGCGTTTTAGAAACCTTTCCCCATCACACGGTGTACCATCTTCTGGGTTTCTCATGCATGTTTTCGATGTAGGAAGATGCCCTTGAACCTGGAGATTTGGAACCCATGCGATGGGTACCACGCTGTATTACTTTAAAGGGTCTGCGTTTGCTCACCCAACCTCACCAAACCTCTCAGCCCCAAGAGTGTCCACCCTTATGTCTCATCCAGCTGTGGGTCTAGATATGGTCAATCCAGGTTGCATCACAGCCCCTGAACTCATTGTGTAAGAATTTCTATCTCTTTCACTGTCGTTGTTTCATGGGTTTTTCAAAGTAATTTATTTTCATAATGGGGTTTAGCTGCTTTTCACGGCTGTGTTTATGCCGCTTCACACCCCCTTGACACACTAACAGAGAGATATCAATACATAGGTTTTAAGATTATTACTAGTCAGATATATTCTTGTGCGGTGAATAGGGCGTGTTGAGTCCAGTTCTCTGAGCAAGGAGTAGGTCTTGTCTACTACATATTGGGTTTATGGAACAGTATCTGAGCTAATTTGATACCCTTGTTTTATGTATCACCCCACCTCACCTTTCCCGTTAAGCAGCCATAGTGTGTTTTCTGCATGTGTGACTCTGTTCTGTTTTGTAATTCAGTTCAAGTGTAACGGTTTTTACATTCCCTCTAAAAGTGATACCTTATGAGAAGTGTCCTTTTCTGTGTGACTTATTTCACTTAGAATCGTCGTACCTAAATCCACTCATCATGCTGCTACTAACCTTATGACATTGATTTCATGGCTGAGTGATATTCCATTGTACATAAGGACCACAACTTCTTTATCCATTTTTCTCTTTCCTGGGATATTTAAGGTGGAATGAAGTGGAGGTCCTTGTCAACAGAGCAGCCCTCAACTTTGGGGTGCTTGTGTCTTGCTGATTTTTCATTTTCCCAATTTATACCCCCATGAGTGGAAGTGCCCTATGCTCTCTAAGCTGTGTTTTTTAGATGTTTCAGGACTCACCGTACACTTCTCCAGAGTGGCTGTTGGCAATTTACATCCCGCCCATCAGTGTAGCAAGGCTCCCATTTCTCCATGGCCTGTCCTGCATTTCTGGTTTTGACACTTTTTTCAGGATGGCCCTTTTGACCGATGGGAAGCGAGACTTCTCTGTAGCGCTGATTTGCCTTTCCAGGTTGCTTGGTTGGCCAAAAAGGGCGTATGCGTTTTTTCCTGAATATATTCAGGAAAAAACGCATACGCCCTTTTTGGCCAAGGGCATCATTGTCAACGTTTTGCCGCTTTTCATGTGCTTTAAAGGCGATTCGTATCTACCTCCTGAAATCTGTTTCGTGCAATTCTGCCTTGATTTCAAATCCTCTTCTTTGCCTTCCCTCAATATATTTGTGGACGAGAGTTATCATTTATAACTCTGCAGGTTTGTGAATTGCAGTGCCCTGAACCTCCATTTTACAACTCGCTTTTTTGGGAGCTGGCCGCAAAAGCGCAGGATGGCTTCAGGCCCTGTCCTGGTTCCGGGGGGCAGGCTGAGCCTGTGGTTAATTCTTCTTCCTGATGGGAAAATAGAGTGACCTGTGCCTGTCCCAACACCAAGAGCTAGTCTCTCGTTGGTTCCCCGTCTTCCCGTTCATCCTCAGGACAAATTGCAACCTGTACGGAACAGGAGGTTAAAGGTGCTGATGCTCCAAGTAGGGAGATTGCTAGTAAATCGGCTGGAATGGCGAACCCGGGCACAAGGAGATGAGAAATGAGGTGCGTTTTAGAAACCTTTCCCCATCACACGGTGTACCATCTTCTGGGTTTCTCATGCATGTTTTCGATGTAGGAAGATGCCCTTGAACCTGGAGATTTGGAACCCATGCGATGGGTACCACGCTGTATTACTTTAAAGGGTCTGCGTTTGCTCACCCAACCTCACCAAATCTCTCAGCCCCAAGAGTGTCCACCCTTATGTCTCATCCAGCTGTGGGTCTAGATATGGTCAATCCAGGTTGCATCACAGCCCCTGAACTCATTGTGTAAGAATTTCTATCTCTTTCACTGTCGTTGTTTCATGGGTTTTTCAAAGTAATTTATTTTCATAATGGGGTTTAGCTGCTTTTCATGGCTGTGTTTATGCCGCTTCACACCCCCTTGACACACTAACAAAGAGATATCAATACATAGGTTTTAAGATTATTACTAGTCAGATATATTCTTGTGCGGTGAATAGGGCGTGTTGAGTCCAGTTCTCTGAGCAAGGAGTAGGTCTTGTCTACTACATATTGGGTTTATGGAACAGTATCTGAGCTAATTTGATACCCTTGTTTTATGTATCACCCCACCTCACCTTTCCCGTTAAGCAGCCATAGTGTGTTTTCTGCATGTGTGACTCTGTTCTGTTTTGTAATTCAGTTCAAGTGTAACGGTTTTTACATTCCCTCTAAAAGTGATACCTTATGAGAAGTGTCCTTTTCTGTGTGACTTATTTCACTTAGAATCGTCGTACCTAAATCCACTCATCATGCTGCTACTAACCTTATGACATTGATTTCATGGCTGAGTGATATTCCATTGTACATAAGGACCACAACTTCTTTATCCATTTTTCTCTTTCCTGGGATATTTAAGGTGGAATGAAGTGGAGGTCCTTGTCAACAGAGCAGCCCTCAACTTTGGGGTGCTTGTGTCTTGCTGATTTTTCATTTTCCCAATTTATACCCCCATGAGTGGAAGTGCCCTATGCTCTCTAAGCTGTGTTTTTTAGATGTTTCAGGACTCACCGTACACTTCTCCAGAGTGGCTGTTGGCAATTTACATCCCGCCCATCAGTGTAGCAAGGCTCCCATTTCTCCATGGCCTGTCCTGCATTTCTGGTTTTGACACTTTTTTCAGCATGGCCCTTTTGACCGATGGGAAGCGAGACTTCTCTGTAGCGCTGATTTGCCTTTCCAGGTTGCTTGGTTGGCCAAAAAGGGCGTATGCGTTTTTTCCTGAATATATTCAGGAAAAAACGCATACGCCCTTTTTGGCCAAGGGCATCATTGTCAACGTTTTGCCGCTTTTCATGTGCTTTAAAGGCGATTCGTATCTACCTCCTGAAATCTGTTTCGTGCAATTCTGCCTTGATTTCAAATCCTCTTCTTTGCCTTCCCTCAATATATTTGTGGACGAGAGTTATCATTTATAACTCTGCAGGTTTGTGAATTGCAGTGCCCTGAACCTCCATTTTACAACTCGCTTTTTTGGGAGCTGGCCGCAAAAGCGCAGGATGGCTTCAGGCCCTGTTCTGGTTCCGGGGGGCAGGCTGAGCCTGTGGTTAATTCTTCTTCCTGATGGGAAAATAGAGTGACCTGTGCCTGTCCCGACACCAAGAGCTAGTCTCTCGTTGGTTCCCCGTCTTCCCGTTCATCCTCAGGACAAATTGCAACCTGTACGGAACAGGAGGTTAAAGGTGCTGATGCTCCAAGTAGGGAGATTGCTAGTAAAGTGGCTGGAATGGCGAACCCGGGCACAAGGAGATGAGAAATGAGGTGCGTTTTAGAAACCTTTCCCCATCACACGGAGTACCATCTTCTGGGTTTCTCATGCATGTTTTCGATGTAGGAAGATGCCCTTGAACCTGGAGATTTGGGACCCATGCGATGGGTACCACGCAGTATTACTTTAAAGGGTCTGCGTTTGCTCACCCAACCTCACCAAACCTCTCAGCCCCAAGAGTGTCCACCCTTATGTCTCATCCAGCTGTGGGTCTAGATATGGTCAATCCAGGTTGCATCACAGACCCTGAACGCATTGTGTAAGAATTTCTATCTCTTTCACTGTCGTTGTTTCATGGGTTTTACAAAGTAATTTATTTTCATAATGGGGTTTAGCTGCTTTTCACGGCTGTGTTTATGCCGCTTTACACCCACTTGACACACTAACAGAGAGATATCAATACATAGGTTTTAAGATTATTACTAGTCAGATATATTCTTGTGCGGTGAATAGGGCGTGTTGAGTCCAGTTCTCTGAGCAAGGAGTAGGTCTTGTCTATTACATATTGGGTTTATGGAAAGGTATCTGAGCTAATTTGATACCCTTGTTTTATGTATCACCCCACCTCACCTTTCCCGTTAAGCAGCCATAGTGTGTTTTCTGCATGTGTGACTCTGTTCTGTTTTGTAATTCAGTTCAAGTGTAATAGTTTTTACATTCCCTCTATAAGTGATACCTTATGAGAAGTGTCCTTTTCTGTGTGACTTATTTCTCTTAGAATCGTCGTACCTAAATCCACTCATCATGCTGCTACTAACCTTATGACATTGATTTCATGGCTGAGTGATATTCCATTGTACATAAGGACCACAACTTCTTTATCCATTTTTCTCTTTCCTGGGATATTGAAGGTGGAATGAAGTGGAGGTCCTTGTCAACAGAGCAGCCCTCAACTTTGGGGTGCTTGTGTCTTGCTGATTTTTCATTTTCCCAATTTATACCCCCATGAGTGGAAGTGCCCTATGCTCTCTAAGCTGTGTTTTTCAGATGTTTCAGGACACACCGTACACTTCTCCAGAGTGGCTGTTGGCAATTTACATCCCGCCCATCAGTGTAGCAAGGCTCCCATTTCTCCATGGCCTGTCCTGCATTTCTGGTTTTGACACTTTTTTCAGGATGGCCATTTTGACCGATGGGAAGCGAGACTTCTCTGTAGCGCTGATTTGCCTTTCCAGGTTGCTTGGTTGGCCAAAAAGGGCGTATGCGTTTTTTCCTGAATATATTCAGGAAAAAACGCATACGCCCTTTTTGGCCAAGGGCATCATTGTCAACGTTTTGCCGCTTTTCATGTGCTTTAAAGGCGATTCGTATCTACCTCCTGAAATCTGTTTCGTGAAATTCTGCCTTGATTTCAAATCCTCTTCTTTGCCTTCCCTCAATATATTTGTGGACGAGAGTTATCATTTATAACTCTGCAGGTTTGTGAATTGCAGTGCCCTGAACCTCCATTTTACAACTCGCTTTTTTGGGAGCTGGCCGCAAAAGCGCAGGATGGCTTCAGGCCCTGTTCTGGTTCCGGGGGGCAGGCTGAGCCTGTGGTTAATTCTTCTTCCTGATGGGAAAATAGAGTGACCTGTGCCTGTCCCAACACCAAGAGCTAGTCTCTCGTTGGTTCCCCGTCTTCCCGTTCATCCTCAGGACAAATTGCAACCTGTACGGAACAGGAGGTTAAAGGTGCTGATGCTCCAAGTAGGGAGATTGCTAGTAAAGTGGCTGGAATGGCGAACCCGGGCACAAGGAGATGAGAAATGAGGTGCGTTTTAGAAACCTTTCCCCATCACACGGTGTACCATCTTCTGGGTTTCTCATGCATGTTTTCGATGTAGGAAGATGCCCTTGAAGCTGGAGATTTGGGACCCATGCGATGGGTACCACGCAGTATTACTTTAAAGGTCTGTGATTGCTCACCCAACCTCACCAAACCTCTCAGCCCCAAGAGTGTCCACCCTTATGTCTCATCCAGCTGTGGGTCTAGATATGGTCAATCCAGGTTGCATCTCAGCCCCTGAACTCATTGTGTAAGAATTTCTATCTCTTTCACTGTCATTGTTTCATGGGTTTTTCAAAGTAATTTATTTTCATAATGGGGTTTAGCTGCTTTTCACGGCTGTGTTTATGCCGCTTTACACCCACTTGACACACTAACAGAGAGATATCAATACATAGGTTTCAAGATTATTACTAGTCAGATATATTCTTGTGCGGTGAATAGGGCGTGTTGAGTCAAGTTCTCTGAGCAAGGAGTAGGTCTTGTCTACTACATATTGGGTTGATGGAACGGTATCTGAGCTAATTTGATACCCTTGTTTTATGTATCACCCCACCTCACCTTTCCCGTTAAGCAGCCATAGTGTGTTTTCTGCATGTGTGACTCTGTTCTGTTTTGTAATTCAGTTCAAGTGTAACGGTTTTTACATTCCCTCTATAAGTGATACCTTATGAGAAGTGTCCTTTTCTGTGTGACTTATTTCACTTAGAATCGTCGTACCTAAATCCACTCATCATGCTGCTACTAACCTTATGACATTGATTTCATGGCTGAGTGATATTCCATTGTACATAAGGACCACAACTTCTTTATCCATTTTTCTCTTTCCTGGGATATTGAAGGTGGAATGAAGTGGAGGTCCTTGTCAACAGAGCAGCCCTCAACTTTGGGGTGCTTGTGTCTTGCTGATTTTTCATTTTCCCAATTTATACCCCCATGAGTGGAAGTGCCCTATGCTCTCTAAGCTGTGTTTTTCAGATGTTTCAGGACACACCGTACACTTCTCCAGAGTGGCTGTTGGCAATTTACATCCCGCCCATCAGTGTAGCAAGGCTCCCATTTCTCCATGGCCTGTCCTGCATTTCTGGTTTTGACACTTTTTTCAGGATGGCCCTTTTGACCGATGGGAAGCGAGACTTCTCTGTAGCGCTGATTTGCCTTTCCAGGTTGCTTGGTTGGCCAAAAAGGGCGTATGCGTTTTTTCCTGAATATATTCAGGAAAAAACGCATACGCCCTTTTTGGCCAAGGGCATCATTGTCAACGTTTTGCCGCTTTTCATGTGCTTTAAAGGCGATTCGTATCTACCTCCTGAAATCTGTTTCGTGCAATTCTGCCTTGATTTCAAATCCTCTTCTTTGCCTTCCCTCAATATATTTGTGGACGAGAGTTATCATTTATAACTCTGCAGGTTTGTGAATTGCAGTGCCCTGAACCTCCATTTTACAACTCGCTTTTTTGGGAGCTGGCCGCAAAAGCGCAGGATGGCTTCAGGCCCTGTTCTGGTTCCGGGGGGCAGGCTGAGCCTGTGGTTAATTCTTCTTCCTGATGGGAAAATAGAGTGACCTGTGCCTGTCCCGACACCAAGAGCTAGTCTCTCGTTGGTTCCCCGTCTTCCCGTTCATCCTCAGGACAAATTGCAACATGTACGGAACAGGAGGTTAAAGGTGCTGATGCTCCAAGTAGGGAGATTGCTAGTAAAGTGGCTGGAATGGCGAACCCGGGCACAAGGAGATGAGAAATGAGGTGCGTTTTAGAAACCTTTCCCCATCACACGGTGTACCATCTTCTGGGTTTCTCATGCATGTTTTTGATGTAGGAAGATGCCCTTGAACCTGGAGATTTGGGACCCATGCGATGGGTACCACGCAGTATTACTTTAAAGGGTCTGCGTTTGCTCACCCAACCTCACCAAACCTCTCAGCCCCAAGAGTGTCCACCCTTATGTCTCATCCAGCTGTGGGTCTAGATATGGTCAATCCAGGTTGCATCACAGCCCCTGAACTCATTGTGTAAGAATTTCTATCTCTTTCACTGTCGTTGTTTCATGGGTTTTTCAAAGTAATTTATTTTCATAATGGGGTTTAGCTGCTTTTCACGGCTGTGTTTATGCCGTTTCACACCCACTTGACACACTAACAGAGAGATATCAATACATAGGTTTTAAGATTATTACTAGTCAGATATATTCTTGTGCGGTGAATAAGGCGTGTTGAGTCAAGTTCTCTGAGCAAGGGGTAGGTCTTGTCTACTACATATTGGGTTTATGGAACGGTATCTGAGCTAATTTGATACCCTTGTTTTATGTATCACCCCACCTCACCTTTCCCGTTAAGCAGCCATAGTGTGTTTTCTGCATGTGTGACTCTGTTCTGTTTTGTAATTCAGTTCAAGTGTAACGGTTTTTACATTCCCTCTAAAAGTGATACCTTATGAGAAGTGTCCTTTTCTGTGTGACTTATTTCACTTAGAATCGTCGTACCTAAATCCACTCATCATGCTGCTACTAACCTTATGACATTGATTTCATGGCTGAGTGATATTCCATTGTACATAAGGACCACAACTTCTTTATCCATTTTTCTCTTTCCTGGGATATTTAAGGTGGAATGAAGTGGAGGTCCTTGTCAACAGAGCAGCCCTCAAATTTGGGGTGCTTGTGTCTTGCTGATTTTTCATTTTCCCAATTTATACCCCCATGAGTGGAAGTGCCCTATGCTCTCTAAGCTGTGTTTTTTAGATGTTTCAGGACTCACCGTACACTTCTCCAGAGTGGCTGTTGGCAATTTACATCCCGCCCATCAGTGTAGCAAGGCTCCCATTTCTCCATGGCCTGTCCTGCATTTCTGGTTTTGACACTTTTTTCAGCATGGCCCTTTTGACGGATGGGAAGCGAGACTTCTCTGTAGCGCTGATTTGCCTTTCCAGGTTGCTTGGTTGGCCAAAAAGGGCGTATGCGTTTTTTCCTGAATATATTCAGGAAAGAACGCATACACCCTTTTTGGCCAAGGGCATCATTGTCAACGTTTTGCCGCTTTTCATGTGCTTTAAAGGCGATTCGTATCTACCTCCTGAAATCTGTTTCGTGCAATTCTGCCTTGATTTCAAATCCTCTTCTTTGCCTTCCCTCAATATATTTGTGGACGAGAGTTATCATTTATAACTCTGCAGGTTTGTGAATTGCAGTGCCCTGAACCTCCATTTTACAACTCGCTTTTTTGGGAGCTGGCCGCAAAAGCGCAGGATGGCTTCAGGCCCTGTTCTGGTTCCGGGGGGCAGGCTGAGCCTGTGGTTAATTCTTCTTCCTGATGGGAAAATAGAGTGACCTGTGCCTGTCCCGACACCAAGAGCTAGTCTCTCGTTGGTTCCCCGTCTTCCCGTTCATCCTCAGGACAAATTGCAACCTGTACGGAACAGGAGGTTAAAGGTGCTGATGCTCCAAGTAGGGAGATTGCTAGTAACGCGGCTGGAATGGCGAACCCGGGCACAAGGAGATGAGAAATGAGGTGCGTTTTAGAAACCTTTCCCCATCACACGGTGTACCATCTTCTGGGTTTCTCATGCATGTTTTCGATGTAGGAAGATGCCCTTGAACCTGGAGATTTGGGACCCATGCGATGGGTACCACGCAGTATTACTTTAAAGGGTCTGCGTTTGCTCACCCAACCTCACCAAACCTCTCAGCCCCAAGAGTGTCCACCCTTATGTCTCATCCAGCTGTGGGTCTAGATATGGTCAATCCAGGTTGCATCACAGCCCCTGAACTCATTGTGTAAGAATTTCTATCTCTTTCACTGTCGTTGTTTCATGGGTTTTTCAAAGTAATTTATTTTCATAATGGGGTTTAGCTGCTTTTCACGGCTGTGTTTATTCCGCTTTACACCCAATTGACACACTAACAGAGAGATATCAATACATAGGTTTTAAGATTATTACTAGTCAGATATATTCTTGTGCGGTGAATAGGGCGTGTTGAGTCCAGTTCTCTGAGCAAGGAGTAGGTCTTGTCTACTACATATTGGGTTTATGGAATGGTATCTGAACTAATTTGATACCCTTGTTTTATGTATCACCCCACCTCACCTTTCCCGTTAAGCAGCCATAGTCTGTTTTCTGCATGTGTGACTCTGTTCTGTTTTGTAATTCAGTTCAAGTGTAACGGTTTTTACATTCCCTCTAAAAGTGATACCTTATGAGAAGTGTCCTTTTCTGTGTGACATATTTCACTTAGAATCGTCGTACCTAAATCCACTCATCATGCTGCTACTAACCTTATGACATTGATTTCATGGCTGAGTGATATTCCATTGTACATAAGGACCACAACTTCTTTATCCATTTTTCTCTTTCCTTGGATATTTAAGGTGGAATGAAGTGGAGGTCCTTGTCAACAGAGCAGCCCTCAACTTTGGGGTGCTTGTGTCTTGCTGATTTTTCATTTTCCCAATTTATACCCCCATGAGTGGAAGTGCCCTATGCTCTCTAAGCTGTGTTTTTTAGATGTTTCAGGACTCACCGTACACTTCTCCAGAGTGGCTGTTGGCAATTTACATCCCGCCCATCAGTGTAGCAAGGCTCCCATTTCTCCATGGCCTGTCCTGCATTTCTGGTTTTGACACTTTTTTCAGCATGGCCCTTTTGACGGATGGGAAGCTAGACTTCTCTGTAGCGCTGATTTGCCTTTCCAGGTTGCTTGGTTGGCCAAAAAGGGCGTATGCGTTTTTTCCTGAATATATTCAGGAAAAAACGCATACGCCCTTTTTGGCCAAGGGCATCATTGTCAACGGTTTGTCGCTTTTCATGTGCTTTAAAGGCGATTCGTATCTACCTCCTGAAATCTGTTTCCTGCAATTCTGCCTTGATTTCAAATCCTCTTCTTTGCCTTCCCTCAATATATTTGTGGACGAGAGTTATCATTTATAACTCTGCAGGTTTGTGAATTGCAGTGCCCTGAACCTCCATTTTACAACTCGCTTTTTTGGGAGCTGGCCGCAAAAGCGCAGGATGGCTTCAAGCCCTGTTCTGGTTCCGGGGGGCAGGCTGAGCCTGTGGTTAATTCTTCTTCCTGATGGGAAAATAGAGTGACCTGTGCCTGTCCCGACACCAAGAGCTAGTCTCTCGTTGGTTCCCCGTCTTCCCGTTCATCCTCAGGACAAATTGCAACCTGTACGGAACAGGAGGTTAAAGGTGCTGATGCTCCAAGTAGGGAGATTGCTAGTAAATCGGCTGGAATGGCGAACCCGGGCACAAGGAGATGAGAAATGAGGTGCGTTTTAGAAACCTTTCCCCATCACACGTTGTACCATCTTCTGGGTTTCTCATGCATGTTTTCGATGTAGGAAGATGCCCTTGAACCTGGAGATTTGGGACCCATGCGATGGGTACCACGCAGTATTACTTTAAAGGGTCTGCCTTTGCTCACCCAACCTCACCAAACCTCTCAGCCCCAAGAGTGTCCACCCTTATGTCTCATCCAGCTGTGGGTCTAGATATGGTCAATCCAGGTTGCATCACAGCCCCTGAACTCATTGTGTAAGAATTTCTATCTCTTTCACTGTCGTTGTTTCATGGGTTTTTCAAAGTAATTTATTTTCATAATGGGGTTTAGCTGCTTTTCACGGCTGTGTTTATGCCGCTTCACACCCACTTGACACACTAACAGAGAGATATCAATACATAGGTTTTAAGATTATTACTAGTCAGATATATTCTTGTGCGGTGAATAGGGCGTGTTGAGTCCAGTTCTCTGAGCAAGGAGTAGGTCTTGTCTACTACATATTGGGTTTATGGAATGGTATCTGAGCTAATTTGATACCCTTGTTTTATGTATCACCCCACCTCACCTTTCCCGTTAAGCAGCCATAGTCTGTTTTCTGCATGTGTGACTCTGTTCTGTTTTGTAATTCAGTTCAAGTGTAACGGTTTTTACATTCCCTCTAAAAGTGATACCTTATGAGAAGTGTCCTTTTCTGTGTGACATATTTCACTTAGAATCGTCGTACCTAAATCCACTCATCATGCTGCTACTAACCTTATGACATTGATTTCATGGCTGAGTGATATTCCATTGTACATAAGGACCACAACTTCTTTATCCATTTTTCTCTTTCCTTGGATATTTAAGGTGGAATGAAGTGGAGGTCCTTGTCAACAGAGCAGCCCTCAACTTTGGGGTGCTTGTGTCTTGCTGATTTTTCATTTTCCCAATTTATACCCCCATGAGTGGAAGTGCCCTATGCTCTCTAAGCTGTGTTTTTTAGATGTTTCAGGACTCACCGTACACTTCTCCAGAGTGGCTGTTGGCAATTTACATCCCGCCCATCAGTGTAGCAAGGCTCCCATTTCTCCATGGCCTGTCCTGCATTTCTGGTTTTGACACTTTTTTCAGCATGGCCCTTTTGACGGATGGGAAGCTAGACTTCTCTGTAGCGCTGATTTGCCTTTCCAGGTTGCTTGGTTGGCCAAAAAGGGCGTATGCGTTTTTTCCTGAATATATTCAGGAAAAAACGCATACGCCCTTTTTGGCCAAGGGCATCATTGTCAACGTTTTGTCGCTTTTCATGTGCTTTAAAGGCGATTCGTATCTACCTCCTGAAATCTGTTTCGTGCAATTCTGCCTTGATTTCAAATCCTCTTCTTTGCCTTCCCTCAATATATTTGTGGACGAGAGTTATCATTTATAACTCTGCAGGTTTGTGAATTGCAGTGCCCTGAACCTCCATTTTACAACTCGCTTTTTTGGGAGCTGGCCGCAAAAGCGCAGGATGGCTTCAAGCCCTGTTTTGGTTCCGGGGGGCAGGCTGAGCCTGTGGTTAATTCTTCTTCCTGATGGGAAAATAGAGTGACCTGTGCCTGTCCCGACACCAAGAGCTAGTCTCTCGTTGGTTCCCCGTCTTCCCGTTCATCCTCAGGACAAATTGCAACCTGTACGGAACAGGAGGTTAAAGGTGCTGATGCTCCAAGTAGGGAGATTGCTAGTAAATCGGCTGGAATGGCGAACCCGGGCACAAGGAGATGAGAAATGAGGTGCGTTTTAGAAACCTTTCCCCATCACACGGTGTACCATCTTCTGGGTTTCTCATGCATGTTTTCGATGTAGGAAGATGCCCTTGAACCTGGAGATTTGGGACCCATGCGATGGGTACCACGCAGTATTACTTTAAAGGGTCTGCGTTTGCTCACCCAACCTCACCAAACCTCTCAGCCCCAAGAGTGTCCACCCTTATGTCTCATCCAGCTGTGGGTCTAGATATGGTCAATCCAGGTTGCATCACAGCCCCTGAACTCATTGTGTAAGAATTTCTATCTCTTTCACTGTCGTTGTTTCATGGGTTTTTCAAAGTAATTTATTTTCATAATGGGGTTTAGCTGCTTTTCACGGCTGTGTTTATGCCGCTTTACACCCACTTGACACACTAACAGAGAGATATCAATACATAGGTTTTAAGATTATTACTAGTCAGATATATTCTTGTGCGGTGAATAGGGCGTGTTGAGTCCAGTTCTCTGAGCAAGGAGTAGGTCTTGTCTACTACATATTGGGTTTATGGAACGGTATCTGAGCTAATTTGATACCCTTGTTTTATGTATCACCCCACCTCACCTTTCCCGTTAAGCAGCCATAGTCTGTTTTCTGCATGTGTGACTCTGTTCTGTTTTGTAATTCAGTTCAAGTGTAACGGTTTTTACATTCCCTCTAAAAGTGATACCTTATGAGAAGTGTCCTTTTCTGTGTGACTTATTTCACTTAGAATCGTCGTACCTAAATCCACTCATCATGCTGCTACTAACCTTATGACATTGATTTCATGGCTGAGTGATATTCCATTGTACATAAGGACCACAACTTCTTTATCCATTTTTCTCTTTCCTGGGATATTGAAGGTGGAATGAAGTGGAGGTCCTTGTCAACAGAGCAGCCCTAAACTTTGGGGTGCTTGTGTCTTGCTGATTTTTCATTTTCCCAATTTATACCCCCATGAGTGGAAGTGCCCTATGCTCTCTAAGCTGTGTTTTTTAGATGTTTCAGGACTCACCGTACACTTCTCCAGAGTGGCTGTTGGCAATTTACATCCCGCCCATCAGTGTAGCAAGGCTCCCATTTCTCCATGGCCTGTCCTGCATTTCTGGTTTTGACACTTTTTTCAGCATGGCCCTTTTGACGGATGGGAAGCTAGACTTCTCTGTAGCGCTGATTTGCCTTTCCAGGTTGCTTGGTTGGCCAAAAAGGGCGTATGCGTTTTTTCCTGAATATATTCAGGAAAAAACGCATACGCCCTTTTTGGCCAAGGGCATCATTGTCAACGTTTTGTCGCTTTTCATGTGCTTTAAAGGCGATTCGTATCTACCTCCTGAAATCTGTTTCGTGCAATTCTGCCTTGATTTCAAATCCTCTTCTTTGCCTTCCCTCAATATATTTGTGGACGAGAGTTATCATTTATAACTCTGCAGGTTTGTGAATTGCAGTGCCCTGAACCTCCATTTTACAACTCGCTTTTTTGGGAGCTGGCCGCAAAAGCGCAGGATGGCTTCAAGCCCTGTTTTGGTTCCGGGGGGCAGGCTGAGCCTGTGGTTAATTCTTCTTCCTGATGGGAAAATAGAGTGACCTGTGCCTGTCCCGACACCAAGAGCTAGTCTCTCGTTGGTTCCCCGTCTTCCCGTTCATCCTCAGGACAAATTGCAACCTGTACGGAACAGGAGGTTAAAGGTGCTGATGCTCCAAGTAGGGAGATTGCTAGTAAATCGGCTGGAATGGCGAACCCGGGCACAAGGAGATGAGAAATGAGGTGCGTTTTAGAAACCTTTCCCCATCACACGGTGTACCATCTTCTGGGTTTCTCATGCATGTTTTCGATGTAGGAAGATGCCCTTGAACCTGGAGATTTGGGACCCATGCGATGGGTACCACGCAGTATTACTTTAAAGGGTCTGCGTTTGCTCACCCAACCTCACCAAACCTCTCAGCCCCAAGAGTGTCCACCCTTATGTCTCATCCAGCTGTGGGTCTAGATATGGTCAATCCAGGTTGCATCACAGCCCCTGAACTCATTGTGTAAGAATTTCTATCTCTTTCACTGTCGTTGTTTCATGGGTTTTTCAAAGTAATTTATTTTCATAATGGGGTTTAGCTGCTTTTCACGGCTGTGTTTATGCCGCTTTACACCCACTTGACACACTAACAGAGAGATATCAATACATAGGTTTTAAGATTATTACTAGTCAGATATATTCTTGTGCGGTGAATAGGGCGTGTTGAGTCCAGTTCTCTGAGCAAGGAGTAGGTCTTGTCTACTACATATTGGGTTTATGGAACGGTATCTGAGCTAATTTGATACCCTTGTTTTATGTATCACCCCACCTCACCTTTCCCGTTAAGCAGCCATAGTCTGTTTTCTGCATGTGTGACTCTGTTCTGTTTTGTAATTCAGTTCAAGTGTAACGGTTTTTACATTCCCTCTAAAAGTGATACCTTATGAGAAGTGTCCTTTTCTGTGTGACTTATTTCACTTAGAATCGTCGTACCTAAATCCACTCATCATGCTGCTACTAACCTTATGACATTGATTTCATGGCTGAGTGATATTCCATTGTACATAAGGACCACAACTTCTTTATCCATTTTTCTCTTTCCTGGGATATTGAAGGTGGAATGAAGTGGAGGTCCTTGTCAACAGAGCAGCCCTAAACTTTGGGGTGCTTGTGTCTTGCTGATTTTTCATTTTCCCAATTTATACCCCCATGAGTGGAAGTGCCCTATGCTCTCTAAGCTGTGTTTTTCAGATGTTTTAGGACTCACCGTACACTTCTCCAGAGTGGCTGTTGGCAATTTACATCCCGCCCTTCAGTGTAGCAAGGCTCCCATTTCTCCATGGCCTGTCCTGCATTTCTGGTTTTGACACTTTTTTCAGCATGGCCCTTTTGACGGATGGGAAGCGAGACTTCTCTGTAGCGCTGATTTGCCTTTCCAGGTTGCTTGGTTGGCCAAAAAGGGCATATGCGTTTCTTCCTGAATATATTCAGGAAAAAACGCATACGCCCTTTTTGGCCAAGGGCATCATTGTCAACGTTTTGCCGCTTTTCATGTGCTTTAAAGGCGATTCGAATCTACCTCCTGAAATCTGTTTCGTGCAATTCTGCCTTGATTTCAAATCCTCTTCTTTGCCTTCCCTCAATATATTTGTGGACGAGAGTTATCATTTATAACTCTGCAGGTTTGTGAATTGCAGTGCCCTGGACCTCCATTTTACAACTCACTTTTTTGGGAGCTGGCCGCAAAAGCGCAGGATGGCTTCAGGCCCTGTTCTGGTTCCGGGGGGCAGGCTGAGCCTGTGGTTAATTCTTCTTCCTGATGGGAAAATAGAGTGACCTGTGCCTGTCCCAACACCAAGAGCTAGTCTCTCGTTGGTTCCCCGTCTTCCCGTTCATCCTCAGGACAAATTGCAACCTGTACGGAACAGGAGGTTAAAGGTGCTGATTTTCCAAGTAGGGAGATTGCTAGTAAAGCGGCTGGAATGGCGAACCCGGGCACAAGGAGATGAGAAATGAGGTGCGTTTTAGAAACCTTTCCCCATCACACGGTGTACTATCTTCTGGGTTTCTCATGCATGTTTTCGATGTAGGAAGATGCCCTTGAACCTGGAGATTTGGGACCCATTCGATGGGTACCACGCAGTATTACTTTAAAGGGTCTGCGTTTGCTCACCCAACCTCACCAAACCTCTCAGCCCCAAGAGTGTCCACCCTTATGTCTCATCCAGCTGTGGGTTTAGATATGGTCAATCCAGGTTGCATCACAGCCCCTGAACGCATTGTGTAAGAATTTCTCTCTCTTTCACTGTCGTTGTTTCATGGGTTTTTCAAAGTAATTTATTTTCATAATGGGGTTTAGCTGCTTTTCACTGCTGTGTTTATGCCGCTTTACACCCACTTGACACACTAACAGAGAGATATCAATACATAGGTTTTAAGATTATTACTAGTCAGATATATTCTTGTGCGGTGAATAGGGCGTGTTGAGTCCAGTTCTCTGAGCAAGGAGTAGGTCTTGTCTATTACATATTGGGTTTATGGAACGGTATCTGAGCTAATTTGATACCCTTGTTTTATGTATCACCCCACCTCACCTTTCCCGTTAAGCAGCCATAGTCTGTTTTCTGCATGTGTGACTCTGTTCTGTTTTGTAATTCAGTTCAAGTGTAACGGTTTTTACATTCCCTCTAAAAGTGATACCTTATGAGAAGTGTCCTTTTCTGTGTGACTTATTTCACTTAGAATCGTCGTACCTAAATCCACTCATCATGCTGCTACTAACCTTATGACATTGATTTCATGGCTGAGTGATATTCCATTGTACATAAGGACCACAACTTCTTTATCCATTTTTCTCTTTCCTGGGATATTTAAGGTGGAATGAAGTGGAGGTCCTTGTCAACAGAGCAGCCCTAAACTTTGGGGTGCTTGTGTTTTGCTGATTTTTAATTTTCCCAATTTATACCCCCATGAGTGGAAGTGCCCTATGCTCTCTAAGCTTTGTTTTTTAGATGTTTCAGGACTCACTGTACACTTCTACAGAGTGGCTGTTGGCAATTTACATCCCGCCCATCAGTGTAGCAAGGCTCCCATTTCTCCATGGCCTGTCCTGCATTTCTGGTTTTGACACTTTTTTCAGCATGGCCCTTTTGACCGATGGGAAGCAAGACTTCTCTGTAGCGCTGATTTGCCTTTCCAGGTTGCTTGGTTGGCCAAAAAGGGCGTATGCGTTTTTTCCTGAATATATTCAGGAAAAAACGCATACGCCCTTTTTGGCCAAGGGCATCATTGTCAACGTTTTGCCGCTTTTCATGTGCTTTAAAGGCGATTCGTATCTACCTCCTGAAATCTGTTTCCTGCAATTCTGCCTTGATTTCAAATCCTCTTCTTTGCCTTCCCTCAATATATTTGTGGACGAGAGTTATCATTTATAACTCTGCAGGTTTGTGAATTGCAGTGCCCTGAACCTCCATTTTACAACTCGCTTTTCTGGGAGCTGGCCGCAAAAGCGCAGGATGGCTTCAGGCCCTGTTCTGGTTCCGGGGGGCAGGCTGAGCCTGTGGTTAATTCTTCTTCCTGATGGGAAAATAGAGTGACCTGTGCCTGTCCCGACACCAAGAGCTAGTCTCTCGTTGGTTCCCCGTCTTCCCGTTCATCCTCAGGACAAATTGCAACCTGTACGGAACAGGAGGTTAAAGGTGCTGATGCTCCAAGTAGGGAGATTGCTAGTAAATCGGCTGGAATGGCGAACCCGGGCACAAGGAGATGAGAAATGAGGTGCGTTTTAGAAACCTTTCCCCATCACACGGTGTACCATCTTCTGGGTTTCTCATGCATGTTTTCGATGTAGGAAGATGCCCTTGAACCTGGAGATTTGGGACCCATGCGATGGGTACCACGCAGTATTACTTTAAAGGGTCTGCGTTTGCTCACCCAACCTCACCAAACCTCTCAGCCCCAAGAGTGTCCACCCTTATGTCTCATCCAGCTGTGGGTCTAGATATGGTCAATCCAGGTTGCATCACAGCCCCTGAACTCATTGTGTAAGAATTTCTGTCTCTTTCACTGTCGTTGTTTCATGGGTTTTTCAAAGTAATTTATTTTCATAATGGGGTTTAGCTGCTTTTCACGGCTGTGTTTATGCCGCTTTACACCCACTTGACACACTAACAGAGAGATATCAATACATAGGTTTTAAGATTATTACTAGTCAGATATATTCTTGTGCGGTGAATAGGGCGTGTTGAGTCCAGTTCTCTGAGCAAGGAGTAGGTCTTGTCTACTACATATTGGGTTTATGGAACGGTATCTGAGCTAATTTGATACCCTTGTTTTATGTATCACCCCACCTCACCTTTCCCGTTAAGCAGCCATAGTCTGTTTTCTGCATGTGTGACTCTGTTCTGTTTTGTAATTCAGTTCAAGTGTAACGGTTTTTACATTCCCTCTAAAAGTGATACCTTATGAGAAGTGTCCTTTTCTGTGTGACTTATTTCACTTAGAATCGTCGTACCTAAATCCACTCATCATGCTGCTACTAACCTTATGACATTGATTTCATGGCTGAGTGATATTCCATTGTACATAAGGACCACAACTTCTTTATCCATTTTTCTCTTTCCTTGGATATTTAAGGTGGAATGAAGTGGAGGTCCTTGTCAACAGAGCAGCCCTAAACTTTGGGGTGCTTGTGTCTTGCTGATTTTTAATTTTCCCAATTTATACCCCCATGAGTGGAAGTGCCCTATGCTCTCTAAGCTGTGTTTTTCAGATGTTTCAGGACACACCGTACACTTCTCCAGAGTGGCTGTTGGCAATTTACATCCCGCCCATCAGTGTAGCAAGGCTCTCATTTCTCCATGGCCTGTCCTGCATTTCTGGTTTTGACACTTTTTTCAGCATGGCCCTTTTGACCGATGGGAAGCGAGACTTCTTTGTAGCGCTGATTTGCCTTTCCAGGTTGCTTGGTTGGCCAAAAAGGGCGTATGCGTTTTTTCCTGAATATATTCAGGAAAAAACGCATACGCCCTTTTTGGCCAAGGGCATCATTGTCAACATTTTGCCGCTTTTCATGTGCTTTAAAGGCGATTCGAATCTACCTCCTGAAATCTGTTTCGTGCAATTCTGCCTTGATTTCAAATCCTCTTCTTTGCCTTCCCTCAATATATTTGTGGACGAGAGTTATCATTTATAACTCTGCAGGTTTGTGAATTGCAGTGCCCTGGACCTCCATTTTACAACTCGCTTTTTTGGGAGCTGGCCGCAAAAGCGCAGGATGGCTTCAGGCCCTGTTCTGGTTCCGGGGGGCAGGCTGAGCCTGTGGTTAATTCTTCTTCCTGATGGGAAAATAGAGTGACCTGTGCCTGTCCCAACACCAAGAGCTAGTCTCTCGTTGGTTCCCCGTCTTCCCGTTCATCCTCAGGACAAATTGCAACCTGTACGGAACAGGAGGTTAAAGGTGCTGATTTTCCAAGTAGGGAGATTGCTAGTAAAGCGGCTGGAATGGCGAACCCGGGCACAAGGAGATGAGAAATGAGGTGCGTTTTAGAAACCTTTCCCCATCACACGGTGTACTATCTTCTGGGTTTCTCATGCATGTTTTCGATGTAGGAAGATGCCCTTGAACCTGGAGATTTGGGACCCATTCGATGGGTACCACGCAGTATTACTTTAAAGGGTCTGCGTTTGCTCACCCAACCTCACCAAACCTCTCAGCCCCAAGAGTGTCCACCCTTATGTCTCATCCAGCTGTGGGTTTAGATATGGTCAATCCAGGTTGCATCACAGCCCCTGAACGCATTGTGTAAGAATTTCTCTCTCTTTCACTGTCGTTGTTTCATGGGTTTTTCAAAGTAATTTATTTTCATAATGGGGTTTAGCTGCTTTTCACTGCTGTGTTTATGCCGCTTTACACCCACTTGACACACTAACAGAGAGATATCAATACATAGGTTTTAAGATTATTACTAGTCAGATATATTCTTGTGCGGTGAATAGGGCGTGTTGAGTCCAGTTCTCTGAGCAAGGAGTAGGTCTTGTCTATTACATATTGGGTTTATGGAACGGTATCTGAGCTAATTTGGTACCCTTGTTTTATGTATCACCCCACCTCACCTTTCCCGTTAAGCAGCCATAGTCTGTTTTCTGCATGTGTGACTCTGTTCTGTTTTGTAATTCAGTTCAAGTGTAACGGTTTTTACATTCCCTCTAAAAGTGATACCTTATGAGAAGTGTCCTTTTCTGTGTGACTTATTTCACTTAGAATCGTCGTACCTAAATCCACTCATCATGCTGCTACTAACCTTATGACATTGATTTCATGGCTGAGTGATATTCCATTGTACATAAGGACCACAACTTCTTTATCCATTTTTCTCTTTCCTGGGATATTTAAGGTGGAATGAAGTGGAGGTCCTTGTCAACAGAGCAGCCCTAAACTTTGGGGTGCTTGTGTTTTGCTGATTTTTAATTTTCCCAATTTATACCCCCATGAGTGGAAGTGCCCTATGCTCTCTAAGCTTTGTTTTTTAGATGTTTCAGGACTCACTGTACACTTCTCCAGAGTGGCTGTTGGCAATTTACATCCCGCCCATCAGTGTAGCAAGGCTCTCATTTCTCCATGGCCTGTCCTGCATTTCTGGTTTTGACACTTTTTTCAGCATGGCCCTTTTGACCGATGGGAAGCGAGACTTCTTTGTAGCGCTGATTTGCCTTTCCAGGTTGCTTGGTTGGCCAAAAAGGGCGTATGCGTTTTTTCCTGAATATATTCAGGAAAAAACGCATACGCCCTTTTTGGCCAAGGGCATCATTGTCAACATTTTGCCGCTTTTCATGTGCTTTAAAGGCGATTCGAATCTACCTCCTGAAATCTGTTTCGTGCAATTCTGCCTTGATTTCAAATCCTCTTCTTTGCCTTCCCTCAATATATTTGTGGATGAGAGTTATCATTTATAACTCTGCAGGTTTGTGAATTGCAGTGCCCTGAACCTCCATTTTACAACTCGCTTTTTTGGGAGCTGGCCGCAAAAGCGCAGTATGGCTTCAGGCCCTGTTCTGGTTCTGGGGGGCTGGCTGAGCCTGTGGTTAATTCTTCTTCCTGATGGGAAAATAGAGTGACCTGTGCCTGTCCCAACACCAAGAGCTAGTCTCTCGTTGGTTCCCCGTCTTCCCGTTCATCCTCAGGACAAATTGCAACCTGTACGGAACAGGAGGTTAAAGGTGCTGATGCTCCAAGTAGGGAGATTGCTAGTAAAGCGGCTGGAATGGCGAACCCGGGCACAAGGAGATGAGAAATGAGGTGCGTTTTAGAAACCTTTCCCCATCACACGGTGTACCATCTTCTGGGTTTCTCATGCATGTTTTCGATGTAGGAAGATGCCCTTGAACCTGGAGATTTGGGACCCATGCGATGGGTACCACGCAGTATTACTTTAAAGGGTCTGCGTTTGCTCACCCAACCTCACCAAACCTCTCAGCCCCAAGAGTGTCCACCCTTATGTCTCATCCAGCTGTGGGTCTAGATATGGTCAATCCAGGTTGCATCACAGCCCCTGAACTCATTGTGTAAGAATTTCTGTCTCTTTCACTGTCGTTGTTTCATGGGTTTTTCAAAGTAATTTATTTTCATAATGGGGTTTAGCTGCTTTTCACGGCTGTGTTTATGCCGCTTTACACCCACTTGACACACTAACAGAGAGATATCAATACATAGGTTTTAAGATTATTACTAGTCAGATATATTCTTGTGCGGTGAATAGGGCGTGTTGAGTCCAGTTCTCTGAGCAAGGAGTAGGTCTTGTCTACTACATATTGGGTTTATGGAACGGTATCTGAGCTAATTTGATACCCTTGTTTTATGTATCACCCCACCTCACCTTTCCCGTTAAGCAGCCATAGTCTGTTTTCTGCATGTGTGACTCTGTTCTGTTTTGTAATTCAGTTCAAGTGTAACGGTTTTTACATTCCCTCTAAAAGTGATACCTTATGAGAAGTGTCCTTTTCTGTGTGACTTATTTCACTTAAAATCGTCGTACCTAAATCCACTCATCATGCTGCTACTAACCTTATGACATTGATTTCATGGCTGAGTGATATTCCATTGTACATAAGGACCACAACTTCTTTATCCATTTTTCTCTTTCCTTGGATATTTAAAGTGGAATGAAGTGGAGGTCCTTGTCAACAGAGCAGCCCTAAACTTTGGGGTGCTTGTGTCTTGCTGATTTTTCATTTTCCCAATTTATACCCCCATGAGTGGAAGTGCCCTATGCTCTCTAAGCTGTGTTTTTCAGATGTTTCAGGACACACCGTACACTTCTCCAGAGTGGCTGTTGGCAATTTACATCCCGCCCATCAGTGTAGCAAGGCTCCCATTTCTCCATGGCCTGTCCTGCATTTCTGGTTTTGACACTTTTTTCAGCATGGCCCTTTTGACCGATGGGAAGCGAGACTTCTTTGTAGCGCTGATTTGCCTTTCCAGGTTGCTTGGTTGGCCAAAAAGGGCGTATGCGTTTTTTCCTGAATATATTCAGGAAAAAACGCATACGCCCTTTTTGGCCAAGGGCATCATTGTCAACGTTTTGCCGCTTTTCATGTGCTTTAAAGGCGATTCGAATCTACCTCCTGAAATCTGTTTCGTGCAATTCTGCCTTGATTTCAAATCCTCTTCTTTGCCTTCCCTCAATATATTTGTGGACGAGAGTTATCATTTATAACTCTGCAGGTTTGTGAATTGCAGTGCCCTGGACCTCCATTTTACAACTCGCTTTTTTGGGAGCTGGCCGCAAAAGCGCAGGATGGCTTCAGGCCCTGTTCTGGTTCCGGGGGGCAGGCTGAGCCTGTGGTTAATTCTTCTTCCTGATGGGAAAATAGAGTGACCTGTGCCTGTCCCAACACCAAGAGCTAGTCTCTCGTTGGTTCCCCGTCTTCCCGTTCATCCTCAGGACAAATTGCAACCTGTACGGAACAGGAGGTTAAAGGTGCTGATTTTCCAAGTAGGGAGATTGCTAGTAAAGCGGCTGGAATGGCGAACCCGGGCACAAGGAGATGAGAAATGAGGTGCGTTTTAGAAACCTTTCCCCATCACACGGTGTACTATCTTCTGGGTTTCTCATGCATGTTTTCGATGTAGGAAGATGCCCTTGAACCTGGAGATTTGGGACCCATGCGATGGGTACCACGCAGTATTACTTTAAAGGGTCTGCGTTTGCTCACCCAACCTCACCAAACCTCTCAGCCCCAAGAGTGTCCACCCTTATGTCTCATCCATCTGTGGGTTTAGATATGGTCAATCCAGGTTGCATCACAGCCCCTGAACGCATTGTGTAAGAATTTCTCTCTCTTTCACTGTCGTTGTTTCATGGTTTTTTCAAAGTAATTTATTTTCATAATGGGGTTTAGCTGCTTTTCACTGCTGTGTTTATGCCGCTTTACACCCACTTGACACACTAACAGAGAGATATCAATACATAGGTTTTAAGATTATTACTAGTGAGATATATTCTTGTGCGGTGAATAGGGCGTGTTGAGTCCAGTTCTCTGAGCAAGGAGTAGGTCTTGTCTATTACATATTGGGTTTATGGAACGGTATCTGAGCTAATTTGATACCCTTGTTTTATGTATCACCCCACCTCACCTTTCCCGTTAAGCAGCCATAGTCTGTTTTCTGCATGTGTGACTCTGTTCTGTTTTGTAATTCAGTTCAAGTGTAACGGTTTTTACATTCCCTCTAAAAGTGATACCTTATGAGAAGTGTCCTTTTCTGTGTGACTTATTTCACTTAGAATCGTCGTACCTAAATCCACTCATCATGCTGCTACTAACCTTATGACATTGATTTCATGGCTGAGTGATATTCCATTGTACATAAGGACCACAACTTCTTTATCCATTTTTCTCTTTCCTTGGATATTTAAGGTGGAATGAAGTGGAGGTCCTTGTCAACAGAGCAGCCCTCAACTTTGGGGTGCTTGTGTCTTGCTGATTTTTAATTTTCCCAATTTATACCCCCATGAGTGGAAGTGCCCTATGCTCTCTAAGCTTTGTTTTTTAGATGTTTCAGGACTCACTGTACACTTCTACAGAGTGGCTGTTGGCAATTTACATCCCGCCCATCAGTGTAGCAAGGCTCCCATTTCTCCATGGCCTGTCCTGCATTTCTGGTTTTGACACTTTTTTCAGCATGGCCCTTTTGACCGATGGGAAGCAAGACTTCTCTGTAGCGCTGATTTGCCTTTCCAGGTTGCTTGGTTGGCCAAAAAGGGCGTATGCGTTTTTTCCTGAATATATTCAGGAAAAAACGCATACGCCCTTTTTGGCCAAGGGCATCATTGTCAACGTTTTGCCGCTTTTCATGTGCTTTAAAGGCGATTCGTATCTACCTCCTGAAATCTGTTTCCTGCAATTCTGCCTTGATTTCAAATCCTCTTCTTTGCCTTCCCTCAATATATTTGTGGACGAGAGTTATCATTTATAACTCTGCAGGTTTGTGAATTGCAGTGCCCTGAACCTCCATTTTACAACTCGCTTTTCTGGGAGCTGGCCGCAAAAGCGCAGGATGGCTTCAGGCCCTGTTCTGGTTCCGGGGGGCAGGCTGAGCCTGTGGTTAATTCTTCTTCCTGATGGGAAAATAGAGTGACCTGTGCCTGTCCCGACACCAAGAGCTAGTCTCTCGTTGGTTCCCCGTCTTCCCGTTCATCCTCAGGACAAATTGCAACCTGTACGGAACAGGAGGTTAAAGGTGCTGATGCTCCAAGTAGGGAGATTGCTAGTAAATCGGCTGGAATGGCGAACCCGGGCACAAGGAGATGAGAAATGAGGTGCGTTTTAGAAACCTTTCCCCATCACACGGTGTACCATCTTCTGGGTTTCTCATGCATGTTTTCGATGTAGGAAGATGCCCTTGAACCTGGAGATTTGGGACCCATGCGATGGGTACCACGCAGTATTACTTTAAAGGGTCTGCGTTTGCTCACCCAACCTCACCAAACCTCTCAGCCCCAAGAGTGTCCACCCTTATGTCTCATCCAGCTGTGGGTCTAGATATGGTCAATCCAGGTTGCATCACAGCCCCTGAACGCATTGTGTAAGAATTTCTGTCTCTTTCACTGTCGTTGTTTCATGGGTTTTTCAAAGTAATTTATTTTCATAATGGGGTTTAGCTGCTTTTCACGGCTGTGTTTATGCCGCTTTACACCCACTTGACACACTAACAGAGAGATATCAATACATAGGTTTTAAGATTATTACTAGTCAGATATATTCTTGTGTGGTGAATAGGGCGTGTTGAGTCCAGTTCTCTGAGCAAGGAGTAGGTCTTGTCTACTACATATTGGGTTTATGGAACGGTATCTGAGCTAATTTGATACCCTTGTTTTATGTATCACCCCACCTCACCTTTCCCGTTAAGCAGCCATAGTCTGTTTTCTGCATGTGTGACTCTGTTCTGTTTTGTAATTCAGTTCAAGTGTAACGGTTTTTACATTCCCTCTAAAAGTGATACCTTATGAGAAGTGTCCTTTTCTGTGTGACTTATTTCACTTAGAATCGTCGTACCTAAATCCACTCATCATGCTGCTACTAACCTTATGACATTGATTTCATGGCTGAGTGATATTCCATTGTACATAAGGACCACAACTTCTTTATCCATTTTTCTCTTTCCTTGGATATTTAAGGTGGAATGAAGTGGAGGTCCTTGTCAACAGAGCAGCCCTCAACTTTGGGGTGCTTGTGTCTTGCTGATTTTTCATTTTCCCAATTTATACCCCCATGAGTGGAAGTGCCCTATGCTCTCTAAGCTGTGTTTTTCAGATGTTTCAGGACACACCGTACACTTCTCCAGAGTGGCTGTTGGCAATTTACATCCCGCCCATCAGTGTAGCAAGGCTCTCATTTCTCCATGGCCTGTCCTGCATTTCTGGTTTTGACACTTTTTTCAGCATGGCCCTTTTGACCGATGGGAAGCGAGACTTCTTTGTAGCGCTGATTTGCCTTTCCAGGTTGCTTGGTTGGCCAAAAAGGGCGTATGCGTTTTTTCCTGAATATATTCAGGAAAAAACGCATACGCCCTTTTTGGCCAAGGGCATCATTGTCAACGTTTTGCCGCTTTTCATGTGCTTTAAAGGCGATTCGAATCTACCTCCTGAAATCTGTTTCGTGCAATTCTGCCTTGATTTCAAATCCTCTTCTTTGCCTTCCCTCAATATATTTGTGGACGAGAGTTATCATTTATAACTCTGCAGGTTTGTGAATTGCAGTGCCCTGGACCTCCATTTTACAACTCGCTTTTTTGGGAGCTGGCCGCAAAAGCGCAGGATGGCTTCAGGCCCTGTTCTGGTTCCGGGGGGCAGGCTGAGCCTGTGGTTAATTCTTCTTCCTGATGGGAAAATAGAGTGACCTGTGCCTGTCCCAACACCAAGAGCTAGTCTCTCGTTGGTTCCCCGTCTTCCCGTTCATCCTCAGGACAAATTGCAACCTGTACGGAACAGGAGGTTAAAGGTGCTGATTTTCCAAGTAGGGAGATTGCTAGTAAAGCGGCTGGAATGGCGAACCCGGGCACAAGGAGATGAGAAATGAGGTGCGTTTTAGAAACCTTTCCCCATCACACGGTGTACTATCTTCTGGGTTTCTCATGCATGTTTTCGATGTAGGAAGATGCCCTTGAACCTGGAGATTTGGGACCCATTCGATGGGTACCACGCAGTATTACTTTAAAGGGTCTGCGTTTGCTCACCCAACCTCACCAAACCTCTCAGCCCCAAGAGTGTCCACCCTTATGTCTCATCCAGCTGTGGGTTTAGATATGGTCAATCCAGGTTGCATCACAGCCCCTGAACGCATTGTGTAAGAATTTCTCTCTCTTTCACTGTCGTTGTTTCATGGGTTTTTCAAAGTAATTTATTTTCATAATGGGGTTTAGCTGCTTTTCACTGCTGTGTTTATGCCGCTTTACACCCACTTGACACACTAACAGAGAGATATCAATACATAGGTTTTAAGATTATTACTAGTCAGATATATTCTTGTGCGGTGAATAGGGCGTGTTGAGTCCAGTTCTCTGAGCAAGGAGTAGGTCTTGTCTATTACATATTGGGTTTATGGAACGGTATCTGAGCTAATTTGATACCCTTGTTTTATGTATCACCCCACCTCACCTTTCCCGTTAAGCAGCCATAGTCTGTTTTCTGCATGTGTGACTCTGTTCTGTTTTGTAATTCAGTTCAAGTGTAACGGTTTTTACATTCCCTCTAAAAGTGATACCTTATGAGAAGTGTCCTTTTCTGTGTGACTTATTTCACTTAGAATCGTCGTACCTAAATCCACTCATCATGCTGCTACTAACCTTATGACATTGATTTCATGGCTGAGTGATATTCCATTGTACATAAGGACCACAACTTCTTTATCCATTTTTCTCTTTCCTGGGATATTTAAGGTGGAATGAAGTGGAGGTCCTTGTCAACAGAGCAGCCCTCAACTTTGGGGTGCTTGTGTTTTGCTGATTTTTAATTTTCCCAATTTATACCCCCATGAGTGGAAGTGCCCTATGCTCTCTAAGCTTTGTTTTTTAGATGTTTCAGGACTCACTGTACACTTCTACAGAGTGGCTGTTGGCAATTTACATCCCGCCCATCAGTGTAGCAAGGCTCCCATTTCTCCATGGCCTGTCCTGCATTTCTGGTTTTGACACTTTTTTCAGCATGGCCCTTTTGACCGATGGGAAGCAAGACTTCTCTGTAGCGCTGATTTGCCTTTCCAGGTTGCTTGGTTGGCCAAAAAGGGCGTATGCGTTTTTTCCTGAATATATTCAGGAAAAAACGCATACGCCCTTTTTGGCCAAGGGCATCATTGTCAACGTTTTGCCGCTTTTCATGTGCTTTAAAGGCGATTCGTATCTACCTCCTGAAATCTGTTTCCTGCAATTCTGCCTTGATTTCAAATCCTCTTCTTTGCCTTCCCTCAATATATTTGTGGACGAGAGTTATCATTTATAACTCTGCAGGTTTGTGAATTGCAGTGCCCTGAACCTCCATTTTACAACTCGCTTTTCTGGGAGCTGGCCGCAAAAGCGCAGGATGGCTTCAGGCCCTGTTCTGGTTCCGGGGGGCAGGCTGAGCCTGTGGTTAATTCTTCTTCCTGATGGGAAAATAGAGTGACCTGTGCCTGTCCCGACACCAAGAGCTAGTCTCTCGTTGGTTCCCCGTCTTCCCGTTCATCCTCAGGACAAATTGCAACCTGTACGGAACAGGAGGTTAAAGGTGCTGATGCTCCAAGTAGGGAGATTGCTAGTAAATCGGCTGGAATGGCGAACCCGGGCACAAGGAGATGAGAAATGAGGTGCGTTTTAGAAACCTTTCCCCATCACACGGTGTACCATCTTCTGGGTTTCTCATGCATGTTTTCGATGTAGGAAGATGCCCTTGAACCTGGAGATTTGGGACCCATGCGATGGGTACCACGCAGTATTACTTTAAAGGGTCTGCGTTTGCTCACCCAACCTCACCAAACCTCTCAGCCCCAAGAGTGTCCACCCTTATGTCTCATCCAGCTGTGGGTCTAGATATGGTCAATCCAGGTTGCATCACAGCCCCTGAACTCATTGTGTAAGAATTTCTGTCTCTTTCACTGTCGTTGTTTCATGGGTTTTTCAAAGTAATTTATTTTCATAATGGGGTTTAGCTGCTTTTCACGGCTGTGTTTATGCCGCTTTACACCCACTTGACACACTAACAGAGAGATATCAATACATAGGTTTTAAGATTATTACTAGTCAGATATATTCTTGTGCGGTGAATAGGGCGTGTTGAGTCCAGTTCTCTGAGCAAGGAGTAGGTCTTGTCTACTACATATTGGGTTTATGGAACGGTATCTGAGCTAATTTGATACCCTTGTTTTATGTATCACCCCACCTCACCTTTCCCGTTAAGCAGCCATAGTCTGTTTTCTGCATGTGTGACTCTGTTCTGTTTTGTAATTCAGTTCAAGTGTAACGGTTTTTACATTCCCTCTAAAAGTGATACCTTATGAGAAGTGTCCTTTTCTGTGTGACTTATTTCAGTTAGAATCGTCGTACCTAAATCCACTCATCATGCTGCTACTAACCTTATGACATTGATTTCATGGCTGAGTGATATTCCATTGTACATAAGGACCACAACTTCTTTATCCATTTTTCTCTTTCCTTGGATATTTAAGGTGGAATGAAGTGGAGGTCCTTGTCAACAGAGCAGCCCTCAACTTTGGGGTGCTTGTGTCTTGCTGATTTTTCATTTTCCCAATTTATACCCCCATGAGTGGAAGTGCCCTATGCTCTCTAAGCTGTGTTTTTCAGATGTTTCAGGACACACCGTACACTTCTCCAGAGTGGCTGTTGGCAATTTACATCCCGCCCATCAGTGTAGCAAGGCTCTCATTTCTCCATGGCCTGTCCTGCATTTCTGGTTTTGACACTTTTTTCAGCATGGCCCTTTTGACCGATGGGAAGCGAGACTTCTTTGTAGCGCTGATTTGCCTTTCCAGGTTGCTTGGTTGGCCAAAAAGGGCGTATGCGTTTTTTCCTGAATATATTCAGGAAAAAACGCATACGCCCTTTTTGGCCAAGGGCATCATTGTCAACATTTTGCCGCTTTTCATGTGCTTTAAAGGCGATTCGAATCTACCTCCTGAAATCTGTTTCGTGCAATTCTGCCTTGATTTCAAATCCTCTTCTTTGCCTTCCCTCAATATATTTGTGGACGAGAGTTATCATTTATAACTCTGCAGGTTTGTGAATTGCAGTGCCCTGGACCTCCATTTTACAACTCGCTTTTTTGGGAGCTGGCCGCAAAAGCGCAGGATGGCTTCAGGCCCTGTTCTGGTTCCGGGGGGCAGGCTGAGCCTGTGGTTAATTCTTCTTCCTGATGGGAAAATAGAGTGACCTGTGCCTGTCCCAACACCAAGAGCTAGTCTCTCGTTGGTTCCCCGTCTTCCCGTTCATCCTCAGGACAAATTGCAACCTGTACGGAACAGGAGGTTAAAGGTGCTGATTTTCCAAGTAGGGAGATTGCTAGTAAAGCGGCTGGAATGGCGAACCCGGGCACAAGGAGATGAGAAATGAGGTGCGTTTTAGAAACCTTTCCCCATCACACGGTGTACTATCTTCTGGGTTTCTCATGCATGTTTTCGATGTAGGAAGATGCCCTTGAACCTGGAGATTTGGGACCCATTCGATGGGTACCACGCAGTATTACTTTAAAGGGTCTGCGTTTGCTCACCCAACCTCACCAAACCTCTCAGCCCCAAGAGTGTCCACCCTTATGTCTCATCCAGCTGTGGGTTTAGATATGGTCAATCCAGGTTGCATCACAGCCCCTGAACGCATTGTGTAAGAATTTCTCTCTCTTTCACTGTCGTTGTTTCATGGTTTTTTCAAAGTAATTTATTTTCATAATGGGGTTTAGCTGCTTTTCACTGCTGTGTTTATGCCGCTTTACACCCACTTGACACACTAACAGAGAGATATCAATACATAGGTTTTAAGATTATTACTAGTGAGATATATTCTTGTGCGGTGAATACGGCGTGTTGAGTCCAGTTCTCTGAGCAAGGAGTAGGTCTTGTCTATTACATATTGGGTTTATGGAACGGTATCTGAGCTAATTTGATACCCTTGTTTTATGTATCACCCCACCTCACCTTTCCCGTTAAGCAGCCATAGTCTGTTTTCTGCATGTGTGACTCTGTTCTGTTTTGTAATTCAGTTCAAGTGTAACGGTTTTTACATTCCCTCTAAAAGTGATACCTTATGAGAAGTGTCCTTTTCTGTGTGACTTATTTCACTTAGAATCGTCGTACCTAAATCCACTCATCATGCTGCTACTAACCTTATGACATTGATTTCATGGCTGAGTGATATTCCATTGTACATAAGGACCACAACTTCTTTATCCATTTTTCTCTTTCCTTGGATATTTAAGGTGGAATGAAGTGGAGGTCCTTGTCAACAGAGCAGCCCTCAACTTTGGGGTGCTTGTGTCTTGCTGATTTTTAATTTTCCCAATTTATACCCCCATGAGTGGAAGTGCCCTATGCTCTCTAAGCTTTGTTTTTTAGATGTTTCAGGACTCACTGTACACTTCTACAGAGTGGCTGTTGGCAATTTACATCCCGCCCATCAGTGTAGCAAGGCTCCCATTTCTCCATGGCCTGTCCTGCATTTCTGGTTTTGACACTTTTTTCAGCATGGCCCTTTTGACCGATGGGAAGCAAGACTTCTCTGTAGCGCTGATTTGCCTTTCCAGGTTGCTTGGTTGGCCAAAAAGGGCGTATGCGTTTTTTCCTGAATATATTCAGGAAAAAACGCATACGCCCTTTTTGGCCAAGGGCATCATTGTCAACGTTTTGCCGCTTTTCATGTGCTTTAAAGGCGATTCGTATCTACCTCCTGAAATCTGTTTCCTGCAATTCTGCCTTGATTTCAAATCCTCTTCTTTGCCTTCCCTCAATATATTTGTGGACGAGAGTTATCATTTATAACTCTGCAGGTTTGTGAATTGCAGTGCCCTGAACCTCCATTTTACAACTCGCTTTTCTGGGAGCTGGCCGCAAAAGCGCAGGATGGCTTCAGGCCCTGTTCTGGTTCCGGGGGGCAGGCTGAGCCTGTGGTTAATTCTTCTTCCTGATGGGAAAATAGAGTGACCTGTGCCTGTCCCGACACCAAGAGCTAGTCTCTCGTTGGTTCCCCGTCTTCCCGTTCATCCTCAGGACAAATTGCAACCTGTACGGAACAGGAGGTTAAAGGTGCTGATGCTCCAAGTAGGGAGATTGCTAGTAAATCGGCTGGAATGGCGAACCCGGGCACAAGGAGATGAGAAATGAGGTGCGTTTTAGAAACCTTTCCCCATCACACGGTGTACCATCTTCTGGGTTTCTCATGCATGTTTTCGATGTAGGAAGATGCCCTTGAACCTGGAGATTTGGGACCCATGCGATGGGTACCACGCAGTATTACTTTAAAGGGTCTGCGTTTGCTCACCCAACCTCACCAAACCTCTCAGCCCCAAGAGTGTCCACCCTTATGTCTCATCCAGCTGTGGGTCTAGATATGGTCAATCCAGGTTGCATCACAGCCCCTGAACTCATTGTGTAAGAATTTCTGTCTCTTTCACTGTCGTTGTTTCATGGGTTTTTCAAAGTAATTTATTTTCATAATGGGGTTTAGCTGCTTTTCACGGCTGTGTTTATGCCGCTTTACACCCACTTGACACACTAACAGAGAGATATCAATACATAGGTTTTAAGATTATTACTAGTCAGATATATTCTTGTGCGGTGAATAGGGCGTGTTGAGTCCAGTTCTCTGAGCAAGGAGTAGGTCTTGTCTACTACATATTGGGTTTATGGAACGGTATCTGAGCTAATTTGATACCCTTGTTTTATGTATCACCCCACCTCACCTTTCCCGTTAAGCAGCCATAGTCTGTTTTCTGCATGTGTGACTCTGTTCTGTTTTGTAATTCAGTTCAAGTGTAACGGTTTTTACATTCCCTCTAAAAGTGATACCTTATGAGAAGTGTCCTTTTCTGTGTGACTTATTTCAGTTAGAATCGTCGTACCTAAATCCACTCATCATGCTGCTACTAACCTTATGACATTGATTTCATGGCTGAGTGATATTCCATTGTACATAAGGACCACAACTTCTTTATCCATTTTTCTCTTTCCTTGGATATTTAAGGTGGAATGAAGTGGAGGTCCTTGTCAACAGAGCAGCCCTCAACTTTGGGGTGCTTGTGTCTTGCTGATTTTTCATTTTCCCAATTTATACCCCCATGAGTGGAAGTGCCCTATGCTCTCTAAGCTGTGTTTTTCAGATGTTTCAGGACACACCGTACACTTCTCCAGAGTGGCTGTTGGCAATTTACATCCCGCCCATCAGTGTAGCAAGGCTCTCATTTCTCCATGGCCTGTCCTGCATTTCTGGTTTTGACACTTTTTTCAGCATGGCCCTTTTGACCGATGGGAAGCGAGACTTCTTTGTAGCGCTGATTTGCCTTTCCAGGTTGCTTGGTTGGCCAAAAAGGGCGTATGCGTTTTTTCCTGAATATATTCAGGAAAAAACGCATACGCCCTTTTTGGCCAAGGGCATCATTGTCAACATTTTGCCGCTTTTCATGTGCTTTAAAGGCGATTCGAATCTACCTCCTGAAATCTGTTTCGTGCAATTCTGCCTTGATTTCAAATCCTCTTCTTTGCCTTCCCTCAATATATTTGTGGACGAGAGTTATCATTTATAACTCTGCAGGTTTGTGAATTGCAGTGCCCTGGACCTCCATTTTACAACTCGCTTTTCTGGGAGCTGGCCGCAAAAGCGCAGGATGGCTTCAGGCCCTGTTCTGGTTCCGGGGGGCAGGCTGAGCCTGTGGTTAATTCTTCTTCCTGATGGGAAAATAGAGTGACCTGTGCCTGTCCCGACACCAAGAGCTAGTCTCTCGTTGGTTCCCCGTCTTCCCGTTCATCCTCAGGACAAATTGCAACCTGTACGGAACAGGAGGTTAAAGGTGCTGATGCTCCAAGTAGGGAGATTGCTAGTAAATCGGCTGGAATGGCGAACCCGGGCACAAGGAGATGAGAAATGAGGTGCGTTTTAGAAACCTTTCCCCATCACACGGTGTACCATCTTCTGGGTTTCTCATGCATGTTTTCGATGTAGGAAGATGCCCTTGAACCTGGAGATTTGGGACCCATGCGATGGGTACCACGCAGTATTACTTTAAAGGGTCTGCGTTTGCTCACCCAACCTCACCAAACCTCTCAGCCCCAAGAGTGTCCACCCTTATGTCTCATCCAGCTGTGGGTCTAGATATGGTCAATCCAGGTTGCATCACAGCCCCTGAACTCATTGTGTAAGAATTTCTGTCTCTTTCACTGTCGTTGTTTCATGGGTTTTTCAAAGTAATTTATTTTCATAATGGGGTTTAGCTGCTTTTCACGGCTCTGTTTATGCCGCTTTACACCCACTTGACACACTAACAGAGAGATATCAATACATAGGTTTTAAGATTATTACTAGTCAGATATATTCTTGTGTGGTGAATAGGGCGTGTTGAGTCCAGTTCTCTGAGCAAGGAGTAGGTCTTGTCTACTACATATTGGGTTTATGGAACGGTATCTGAGCTAATTTGATACCCTTGTTTTATGTATCACCCCACCTCACCTTTCCCGTTAAGCAGCCATAGTCTGTTTTCTGCATGTGTGACTCTGTTCTGTTTTGTAATTCAGTTCAAGTGTAACGGTTTTTACATTCCCTCTAAAAGTGATACCTTATGAGAAGTGTCCTTTTCTGTGTGACTTATTTCACTTAGAATCGTCGTACCTAAATCCACTCATCATGCTGCTACTAACCTTATGACATTGATTTCATGGCTGAGTGATATTCCATTGTACATAAGGACCACAACTTCTTTATCCATTTTTCTCTTTCCTTGGATATTTAAGGTGGAATGAAGTGGAGGTCCTTGTCAACAGAGCAGCCCTCAACTTTGGGGTGCTTGTGTCTTGCTGATTTTTCATTTTCCCAATTTATACCCCCATGAGTGGAAGTGCCCTATGCTCTCTAAGCTGTGTTTTTCAGATGTTTCAGGACACACCGTACACTTCTCCAGAGTGGCTGTTGGCAATTTACATCCCGCCCATCAGTGTAGCAGGGCTCTCATTTCTCCATGGCCTGTCCTGCATTTCTGGTTTTGACACTTTTTTCAGCATGGCCCTTTTGACCGATGGGAAGCGAGACTTCTTTGTAGCGCTGATTTGCCTTTCCAGGTTGCTTGGTTGGCCAAAAAGGGCGTATGCGTTTTTTCCTGAATATATTCAGGAAAAAACGCATACGCCCTTTTTGGCCAAGGGCATCATTGTCAACGTTTTGCCGCTTTTCATGTGCTTTAAAGGCGATTCGAATCTACCTCCTGAAATCTGTTTCGTGCAATTCTGCCTTGATTTCAAATCCTCTTCTTTGCCTTCCCTCAATATATTTGTGGACGAGAGTTATCATTTATAACTCTGCAGGTTTGTGAATTGCAGTGCCCTGGACCTCCATTTTACAACTCGCTTTTTTGGGAGCTGGCCGCAAAAGCGCAGGATGGCTTCAGGCCCTGTTCTGGTTCCGGGGGGCAGGCTGAGCCTGTGGTTAATTCTTCTTCCTGATGGGAAAATAGAGTGACCTGTGCCTGTCCCAACACCAAGAGCTAGTCTCTCGTTGGTTCCCCGTCTTCCCGTTCATCCTCAGGACAAATTGCAACCTGTACGGAACAGGAGGTTAAAGGTGCTGATTTTCCAAGTAGGGAGATTGCTAGTAAAGCGGCTGGAATGGCGAACCCGGGCACAAGGAGATGAGAAATGAGGTGCGTTTTAGAAACCTTTCCCCATCACACGGTGTACTATCTTCTGGGTTTCTCATGCATGTTTTCGATGTAGGAAGATGCCCTTGAACCTGGAGATTTGGGACCCATTCGATGGGTACCACGCAGTATTACTTTAAAGGGTCTGCGTTTGCTCACCCAACCTCACCAAACCTCTCAGCCCCAAGAGTGTCCACCCTTATGTCTCATCCAGCTGTGGGTTTAGATATGGTCAATCCAGGTTGCATCACAGCCCCTGAACGCATTGTGTAAGAATTTCTCTCTCTTTCACTGTCGTTGTTTCATGGGTTTTTCAAAGTAATTTATTTTCATAATGGGGTTTAGCTGCTTTTCACTGCTGTGTTTATGCCGCTTTACACCCACTTGACACACTAACAGAGAGATATCAATACATAGGTTTTAAGATTATTACTAGTCAGATATATTCTTGTGCGGTGAATAGGGCGTGTTGAGTCCAGTTCTCTGAGCAAGGAGTAGGTCTTGTCTATTACATATTGGGTTTATGGAACGGTATCTGAGCTAATTTGATACCCTTGTTTTATGTATCACCCCACCTCACCTTTCCCGTTAAGCAGCCATAGTCTGTTTTCTGCATGTGTGACTCTGTTCTGTTTTGTAATTCAGTTCAAGTGTAACGGTTTTTACATTCCCTCTAAAAGTGATACCTTATGAGAAGTGTCCTTTTCTGTGTGACTTATTTCACTTAGAATCGTCGTACCTAAATCCACTCATCATGCTGCTACTAACCTTATGACATTGATTTCATGGCTGAGTGATATTCCATTGTACATAAGGACCACAACTTCTTTATCCATTTTTCTCTTTCCTTGGATATTTAAGGTGGAATGAAGTGGAGGTCCTTGTCAACAGAGCAGCCCTCAACTTTGGGGTGCTTGTGTCTTGCTGATTTTTAATTTTCCCAATTTATACCCCCATGAGTGGAAGTGCCCTATGCTCTCTAAGCTTTGTTTTTTAGATGTTTCAGGACTCACTGTACACTTCTACAGAGTGGCTGTTGGCAATTTACATCCCGCCCATCAGTGTAGCAAGGCTCCCATTTCTCCATGGCCTGTCCTGCATTTCTGGTTTTGACACTTTTTTCAGCATGGCCCTTTTGACCGATGGGAAGCAAGACTTCTCTGTAGCGCTGATTTGCCTTTCCAGGTTGCTTGGTTGGCCAAAAAGGGCGTATGCGTTTTTTCCTGAATATATTCAGGAAAAAACGCATACGCCCTTTTTGGCCAAGGGCATCATTGTCAACGTTTTGCCGCTTTTCATGTGCTTTAAAGGCGATTCGTATCTACCTCCTGAAATCTGTTTCCTGCAATTCTGCCTTGATTTCAAATCCTCTTCTTTGCCTTCCCTCAATATATTTGTGGACGAGAGTTATCATTTATAACTCTGCAGGTTTGTGAATTGCAGTGCCCTGAACCTCCATTTTACAACTCGCTTTTCTGGGAGCTGGCCGCAAAAGCGCAGGATGGCTTCAGGCCCTGTTCTGGTTCCGGGGGGCAGGCTGAGCCTGTGGTTAATTCTTCTTCCTGATGGGAAAATAGAGTGACCTGTGCCTGTCCCGACACCAAGAGCTAGTCTCTCGTTGGTTCCCCGTCTTCCCGTTCATCCTCAGGACAAATTGCAACCTGTACGGAACAGGAGGTTAAAGGTGCTGATGCTCCAAGTAGGGAGATTGCTAGTAAATCGGCTGGAATGGCGAACCCGGGCACAAGGAGATGAGAAATGAGGTGCGTTTTAGAAACCTTTCCCCATCACACGGTGTACCATCTTCTGGGTTTCTCATGCATGTTTTCGATGTAGGAAGATGCCCTTGAACCTGGAGATTTGGGACCCATGCGATGGGTACCACGCAGTATTAATTTAAAGGGTCTGCGTTTGCTCACCCAACCTCACCAAACCTCTCAGCCCCAAGAGTGTCCACCCTTATGTCTCATCCAGCTGTGGGTCTAGATATGGTCAATCCAGGTTGCATCACAGCCCCTGAACTCATTGTGTAAGAATTTCTGTCTCTTTCACTGTCGTTGTTTCATGGGTTTTTCAAAGTAATTTATTTTCATAATGGGGTTTAGCTGCTTTTCACGGCTCTGTTTATGCCGCTTTACACCCACTTGACACACTAACAGAGAGATATCAATACATAGGTTTTAAGATTATTACTAGTCAGATATATTCTTGTGTGGTGAATAGGGCGTGTTGAGTCCAGTTCTCTGAGCAAGGAGTAGGTCTTGTCTACTACATATTGGGTTTATGGAACGGTATCTGAGCTAATTTGATACCCTTGTTTTATGTATCACCCCACCTCACCTTTCCCGTTAAGCAGCCATAGTGTGTTTTCTGCATGTGTGACTCTGTTCTGTTTTGTAATTCAGTTCAAGTGTAACGGTTTTTACATTCCCTCTAAAAGTGATACCTTATGAGAAGTGTCCTTTTCTGTGTGACTTATTTCAGTTAGAATCGTCGTACCTAAATCCACTCATCATGCTGCTACTAACCTTATGACATTGATTTCATGGCTGAGTGATATTCCATTGTACATAAGGACCACAACTTCTTTATCCATTTTTCTCTTTCCTTGGATATTTAAGGTGGAATGAAGTGGAGGTCCTTGTCAACAGAGCAGCCCTCAACTTTGGGGTGCTTGTGTCTTGCTGATTTTTCATTTTCCCAATTTATACCCCCATGAGTGGAAGTGCCCTATGCTCTCTAAGCTGTGTTTTTCAGATGTTTCAGGACACACCGTACACTTCTCCAGAGTGGCTGTTGGCAATTTACATCCCGCCCATCAGTGTAGCAAGGCTCTCATTTCTCCATGGCCTGTCCTGCATTTCTGGTTTTGACACTTTTTTCAGCATGGCCCTTTTGACCGATGGGAAGCGAGACTTCTTTGTAGCGCTGATTTGCCTTTCCAGGTTGCTTGGTTGGCCAAAAAGGGCGTATGCGTTTTTTCCTGAATATATTCAGGAAAAAACGCATACGCCCTTTTTGGCCAAGGGCATCATTGTCAACGTTTTGCCGCTTTTCATGTGCTTTAAAGGCGATTCGAATCTACCTCCTGAAATCTGTTTCGTGCAATTCTGCCTTGATTTCAAATCCTCTTCTTTGCCTTCCCTCAATATATTTGTGGACGAGAGTTATCATTTATAACTCTGCAGGTTTGTGAATTGCAGTGCCCTGGACCTCCATTTTACAACTCGCTTTTTTGGGAGCTGGCCGCAAAAGCGCAGGATGGCTTCAGGCCCTGTTCTGGTTCCGGGGGGCAGGCTGAGCCTGTGGTTAATTCTTCTTCCTGATGGGAAAATAGAGTGACCTGTGCCTGTCCCAACACCAAGAGCTAGTCTCTCGTTGGTTCCCCGTCTTCCCGTTCATCCTCAGGACAAATTGCAACCTGTACGGAACAGGAGGTTAAAGGTGCTGATTTTCCAAGTAGGGAGATTGCTAGTAAAGCGGCTGGAATGGCGAACCCGGGCACAAGGAGATGAGAAATGAGGTGCGTTTTAGAAACCTTTCCCCATCACACGGTGTACTATCTTCTGGGTTTCTCATGCATGTTTTCGATGTAGGAAGATGCCCTTGAACCTGGAGATTTGGGACCCATTCGATGGGTACCACGCAGTATTACTTTAAAGGGTCTGCGTTTGCTCACCCAACCTCACCAAACCTCTCAGCCCCAAGAGTGTCCACCCTTATGTCTCATCCAGCTGTGGGTTTAGATATGGTCAATCCAGGTTGCATCACAGCCCCTGAACGCATTGTGTAAGAATTTCTCTCTCTTTCACTGTCGTTGTTTCATGGGTTTTTCAAAGTAATTTATTTTCATAATGGGGTTTAGCTGCTTTTCACTGCTGTGTTTATGCCGCTTTACACCCACTTGACACACTAACAGAGAGATATCAATACATAGGTTTTAAGATTATTACTAGTCAGATATATTCTTGTGCGGTGAATAGGGCGTGTTGAGTCCAGTTCTCTGAGCAAGGAGTAGGTCTTGTCTATTACATATTGGGTTTATGGAACGGTATCTGAGCTAATTTGATACCCTTGTTTTATGTATCACCCCACCTCACCTTTCCCGTTAAGCAGCCATAGTCTGTTTTCTGCATGTGTGACTCTGTTCTGTTTTGTAATTCAGTTCAAGTGTAACGGTTTTTACATTCCCTCTAAAAGTGATACCTTATGAGAAGTGTCCTTTTCTGTGTGACTTATTTCACTTAGAATCGTCGTACCTAAATCCACTCATCATGCTGCTACTAACCTTATGACATTGATTTCATGGCTGAGTGATATTCCATTGTACATAAGGACCACAACTTCTTTATCCATTTTTCTCTTTCCTGGGATATTTAAGGTGGAATGAAGTGGAGGTCCTTGTCAACAGAGCAGCCCTAAACTTTGGGGTGCTTGTGTTTTGCTGATTTTTAATTTTCCCAATTTATACCCCCATGAGTGGAAGTGCCCTATGCTCTCTAAGCTTTGTTTTTTAGATGTTTCAGGACTCACTGTACACTTCTACAGAGTGGCTGTTGGCAATTTACATCCCGCCCATCAGTGTAGCAAGGCTCCCATTTCTCCATGGCCTGTCCTGCATTTCTGGTTTTGACACTTTTTTCAGCATGGCCCTTTTGACCGATGGGAAGCAAGACTTCTCTGTAGCGCTGATTTGCCTTTCCAGGTTGCTTGGTTGGCCAAAAAGGGCGTATGCGTTTTTTCCTGAATATATTCAGGAAAAAACGCATACGCCCTTTTTGGCCAAGGGCATCATTGTCAACGTTTTGCCGCTTTTCATGTGCTTTAAAGGCGATTCGTATCTACCTCCTGAAATCTGTTTCCTGCAATTCTGCCTTGATTTCAAATCCTCTTCTTTGCCTTCCCTCAATATATTTGTGGACGAGAGTTATCATTTATAACTCTGCAGGTTTGTGAATTGCAGTGCCCTGAACCTCCATTTTACAACTCGCTTTTCTGGGAGCTGGCCGCAAAAGCGCAGGATGGCTTCAGGCCCTGTTCTGGTTCCGGGGGGCAGGCTGAGCCTGTGGTTAATTCTTCTTCCTGATGGGAAAATAGAGTGACCTGTGCCTGTCCCGACACCAAGAGCTAGTCTCTCGTTGGTTCCCCGTCTTCCCGTTCATCCTCAGGACAAATTGCAACCTGTACGGAACAGGAGGTTAAAGGTGCTGATGCTCCAAGTAGGGAGATTGCTAGTAAATCGGCTGGAATGGCGAACCCGGGCACAAGGAGATGAGAAATGAGGTGCGTTTTAGAAACCTTTCCCCATCACACGGTGTACCATCTTCTGGGTTTCTCATGCATGTTTTCGATGTAGGAAGATGCCCTTGAACCTGGAGATTTGGGACCCATGCGATGGGTACCACGCAGTATTACTTTAAAGGGTCTGCGTTTGCTCACCCAACCTCACCAAACCTCTCAGCCCCAAGAGTGTCCACCCTTATGTCTCATCCAGCTGTGGGTCTAGATATGGTCAATCCAGGTTGCATCACAGCCCCTGAACTCATTGTGTAAGAATTTCTGTCTCTTTCACTGTCGTTGTTTCATGGGTTTTTCAAAGTAATTTATTTTCATAATGGGGTTTAGCTGCTTTTCACGGCTGTGTTTATGCCGCTTTACACCCACTTGACACACTAACAGAGAGATATCAATACATAGGTTTTAAGATTATTACTAGTCAGATATATTCTTGTGCGGTGAATAGGGCGTGTTGAGTCCAGTTCTCTGAGCAAGGAGTAGGTCTTGTCTACTACATATTGGGTTTATGGAACGGTATCTGAGCTAATTTGATACCCTTGTTTTATGTATCACCCCACCTCACCTTTCCCGTTAAGCAGCCATAGTCTGTTTTCTGCATGTGTGACTCTGTTCTGTTTTGTAATTCAGTTCAAGTGTAACGGTTTTTACATTCCCTCTAAAAGTGATACCTTATGAGAAGTGTCCTTTTCTGTGTGACTTATTTCAGTTAGAATCGTCGTACCTAAATCCACTCATCATGCTGCTACTAACCTTATGACATTGATTTCATGGCTGAGTGATATTCCATTGTACATAAGGACCACAACTTCTTTATCCATTTTTCTCTTTCCTTGGATATTTAAGGTGGAATGAAGTGGAGGTCCTTGTCAACAGAGCAGCCCTCAACTTTGGGGTGCTTGTGTCTTGCTGATTTTTCATTTTCCCAATTTATACCCCCATGAGTGGAAGTGCCCTATGCTCTCTAAGCTGTGTTTTTCAGATGTTTCAGGACACACCGTACACTTCTCCAGAGTGGCTGTTGGCAATTTACATCCCGCCCATCAGTGTAGCAAGGCTCTCATTTCTCCATGGCCTGTCCTGCATTTCTGGTTTTGACACTTTTTTCAGCATGGCCCTTTTGACCGATGGGAAGCGAGACTTCTTTGTAGCGCTGATTTGCCTTTCCAGGTTGCTTGGTTGGCCAAAAAGGGCGTATGCGTTTTTTCCTGAATATATTCAGGAAAAAACGCATACGCCCTTTTTGGCCAAGGGCATCATTGTCAACATTTTGCCGCTTTTCATGTGCTTTAAAGGCGATTCGAATCTACCTCCTGAAATCTGTTTCGTGCAATTCTGCCTTGATTTCAAATCCTCTTCTTTGCCTTCCCTCAATATATTTGTGGACGAGAGTTATCATTTATAACTCTGCAGGTTTGTGAATTGCAGTGCCCTGGACCTCCATTTTACAACTCGCTTTTTTGGGAGCTGGCCGCAAAAGCGCAGGATGGCTTCAGGCCCTGTTCTGGTTCCGGGGGGCAGGCTGAGCCTGTGGTTAATTCTTCTTCCTGATGGGAAAATAGAGTGACCTGTGCCTGTCCCAACACCAAGAGCTAGTCTCTCGTTGGTTCCCCGTCTTCCCGTTCATCCTCAGGACAAATTGCAACCTGTACGGAACAGGAGGTTAAAGGTGCTGATTTTCCAAGTAGGGAGATTGCTAGTAAAGCGGCTGGAATGGCGAACCCGGGCACAAGGAGATGAGAAATGAGGTGCGTTTTAGAAACCTTTCCCCATCACACGGTGTACTATCTTCTGGGTTTCTCATGCATGTTTTCGATGTAGGAAGATGCCCTTGAACCTGGAGATTTGGGACCCATTCGATGGGTACCACGCAGTATTACTTTAAAGGGTCTGCGTTTGCTCACCCAACCTCACCAAACCTCTCAGCCCCAAGAGTGTCCACCCTTATGTCTCATCCAGCTGTGGGTTTAGATATGGTCAATCCAGGTTGCATCACAGCCCCTGAACGCATTGTGTAAGAATTTCTCTCTCTTTCACTGTCGTTGTTTCATGGTTTTTTCAAAGTAATTTATTTTCATAATGGGGTTTAGCTGCTTTTCACTGCTGTGTTTATGCCGCTTTACACCCACTTGACACACTAACAGAGAGATATCAATACATAGGTTTTAAGATTATTACTAGTGAGATATATTCTTGTGCGGTGAATACGGCGTGTTGAGTCCAGTTCTCTGAGCAAGGAGTAGGTCTTGTCTATTACATATTGGGTTTATGGAACGGTATCTGAGCTAATTTGATACCCTTGTTTTATGTATCACCCCACCTCACCTTTCCCGTTAAGCAGCCATAGTCTGTTTTCTGCATGTGTGACTCTGTTCTGTTTTGTAATTCAGTTCAAGTGTAACGGTTTTTACATTCCCTCTAAAAGTGATACCTTATGAGAAGTGTCCTTTTCTGTGTGACTTATTTCACTTAGAATCGTCGTACCTAAATCCACTCATCATGCTGCTACTAACCTTATGACATTGATTTCATGGCTGAGTGATATTCCATTGTACATAAGGACCACAACTTCTTTATCCATTTTTCTCTTTCCTGGGATATTTAAGGTGGAATGAAGTGGAGGTCCTTGTCAACAGAGCAGCCCTAAACTTTGGGGTGCTTGTGTTTTGCTGATTTTTAATTTTCCCAATTTATACCCCCATGAGTGGAAGTGCCCTATGCTCTCTAAGCTTTGTTTTTTAGATGTTTCAGGACTCACTGTACACTTCTACAGAGTGGCTGTTGGCAATTTACATCCCGCCCATCAGTGTAGCAAGGCTCCCATTTCTCCATGGCCTGTCCTGCATTTCTGGTTTTGACACTTTTTTCAGCATGGCCCTTTTGACCGATGGGAAGCAAGACTTCTCTGTAGCGCTGATTTGCCTTTCCAGGTTGCTTGGTTGGCCAAAAAGGGCGTATGCGTTTTTTCCTGAATATATTCAGGAAAAAACGCATACGCCCTTTTTGGCCAAGGGCATCATTGTCAACGTTTTGCCGCTTTTCATGTGCTTTAAAGGCGATTCGTATCTACCTCCTGAAATCTGTTTCCTGCAATTCTGCCTTGATTTCAAATCCTCTTCTTTGCCTTCCCTCAATATATTTGTGGACGAGAGTTATCATTTATAACTCTGCAGGTTTGTGAATTGCAGTGCCCTGAACCTCCATTTTACAACTCGCTTTTCTGGGAGCTGGCCGCAAAAGCGCAGGATGGCTTCAGGCCCTGTTCTGGTTCCGGGGGGCAGGCTGAGCCTGTGGTTAATTCTTCTTCCTGATGGGAAAATAGAGTGACCTGTGCCTGTCCCGACACCAAGAGCTAGTCTCTCGTTGGTTCCCCGTCTTCCCGTTCATCCTCAGGACAAATTGCAACCTGTACAGAACAGGAGGTTAAAGGTGCTGATGCTCCAAGTAGGGAGATTGCTAGTAAATCGGCTGGAATGGCGAACCCGGGCACAAGGAGATGAGAAATGAGGTGCGTTTTAGAAACCTTTCCCCATCACACGGTGTACCATCTTCTGGGTTTCTCATGCATGTTTTCGATGTAGGAAGATGCCCTTGAACCTGGAGATTTGGGACCCATGCGATGGGTACCACGCAGTATTACTTTAAAGGGTCTGCGTTTGCTCACCCAACCTCACCAAACCTCTCAGCCCCAAGAGTGTCCACCCTTATGTCTCATCCAGCTGTGGGTCTAGATATGGTCAATCCAGGTTGCATCACAGCCCCTGAACTCATTGTGTAAGAATTTCTGTCTCTTTCACTGTCGTTGTTTCATGGGTTTTTCAAAGTAATTTATTTTCATAATGGGGTTTAGCTGCTTTTCACGGCTGTGTTTATGCCGCTTTACACCCACTTGACACACTAACAGAGAGATATCAATACATAGGTTTTAAGATTATTACTAGTCAGATATATTCTTGTGCGGTGAATAGGGCGTGTTGAGTCCAGTTCTCTGAGCAAGGAGTAGGTCTTGTCTACTACATATTGGGTTTATGGAACGGTATCCGAGCTAATTTGATACCCTTGTTTTATGTATCACCCCACCTCACCTTTCCCGTTAAGCAGCCATAGTCTGTTTTCTGCATGTGTGACTCTGTTCTGTTTTGTAATTCAGTTCAAGTGTAACGGTTTTTACATTCCCTCTAAAAGTGATACCTTATGAGAAGTGTCCTTTTCTGTGTGACTTATTTCAGTTAGAATCGTCGTACCTAAATCCACTCATCATGCTGCTACTAACCTTATGACATTGATTTCATGGCTGAGTGATATTCCATTGTACATAAGGACCACAACTTCTTTATCCATTTTTCTCTTTCCTTGGATATTTAAGGTGGAATGAAGTGGAGGTCCTTGTCAACAGAGCAGCCCTCAACTTTGGGGTGCTTGTGTCTTGCTGATTTTTCATTTTCCCAATTTATACCCCCATGAGTGGAAGTGCCCTATGCTCTCTAAGCTGTGTTTTTCAGATGTTTCAGGACACACCGTACACTTCTCCAGAGTGGCTGTTGGCAATTTACATCCCGCCCATCAGTGTAGCAAGGCTCTCATTTCTCCATGGCCTGTCCTGCATTTCTGGTTTTGAGACTTTTTTCAGCATGGCCCTTTTGACCGATGGGAAGCGAGACTTCTTTGTAGCGCTGATTTGCCTTTCCAGGTTGCTTGGTTGGCCAAAAAGGGCGTATGCGTTTTTTCCTGAATATATTCAGGAAAAAACGCATACGCCCTTTTTGGCCAAGGGCATCATTGTCAACATTTTGCCGCTTTTCATGTGCTTTAAAGGCGATTCGAATCTACCTCCTGAAATCTGTTTCGTGCAATTCTGCCTTGATTTCAAATCCTCTTCTTTGCCTTCCCTCAATATATTTGTGGACGAGAGTTATCATTTATAACTCTGCAGGTTTGTGAATTGCAGTGCCCTGGACCTCCATTTTACAACTCGCTTTTTTGGGAGCTGGCCGCAAAAGCGCAGGATGGCTTCAGGCCCTGTTCTGGTTCCGGGGGGCAGGCTGAGCCTGTGGTTAATTCTTCTTCCTGATGGGAAAATAGAGTGACCTGTGCCTGTCCCAACACCAAGAGCTAGTCTCTCGTTGGTTCCCCGTCTTCCCGTTCATCCTCAGGACAAATTGCAACCTGTACGGAACAGGAGGTTAAAGGTGCTGATTTTCCAAGTAGGGAGATTGCTAGTAAAGCGGCTGGAATGGCGAACCCGGGCACAAGGAGATGAGAAATGAGGTGCGTTTTAGAAACCTTTCCCCATCACACGGTGTACTATCTTCTGGGTTTCTCATGCATGTTTTCGATGTAGGAAGATGCCCTTGAACCTGGAGATTTGGGACCCATTCGATGGGTACCACGCAGTATTACTTTAAAGGGTCTGCGTTTGCTCACCCAACCTCACCAAACCTCTCAGCCCCAAGAGTGTCCACCCTTATGTCTCATCCAGCTGTGGGTTTAGATATGGTCAATCCAGGTTGCATCACAGCCCCTGAACGCATTGTGTAAGAATTTCTGTCTCTTTCACTGTCGTTGTTTCATGGGTTTTTCAAAGTAATTTATTTTCATAATGGGGTTTAGCTGCTTTTCACTGCTGTGTTTATGCCGCTTTACACCCACTTGACACACTAACAGAGAGATATCAATACATAGGTTTTAAGATTATTACTAGTGAGATATATTCTTGTGCGGTGAATACGGCGTGTTGAGTCCAGTTCTCTGAGCAAGGAGTAGGTCTTGTCTATTACATATTGGGTTTATGGAACGGTATCTGAGCTAATTTGATACCCTTGTTTTATGTATCACCCCACCTCACCTTTCCCGTTAAGCAGCCATAGTGTGTTTTCTGCATGTGTGACTCTGTTCTGTTTTGTAATTCAGTTCAAGTGTAACGGTTTTTACATTCCCTCTAAAAGTGATACCTTATGAGAAGTGTCCTTTTCTGTGTGACTTATTTCACTTAGAATCGTCGTACCTAAATCCACTCATCATGCTGCTACTAACCTTTTGACATTGATTTCATGGCTGAGTGATATTCCATTGTACATAAGGACCACAACTTCTTTATCCATTTTTCTCTTTCCTTGGATATTTAAGGTGGAATGAAGTGGAGGTCCTTGTCAACAGAGCAGCCCTCAACTTTGGGGTGCTTGTGTCTTGCTGATTTTTAATTTTCCCAATTTATACCCCCATGAGTGGAAGTGCCCTATGCTCTCTAAGCTTTGTTTTTTAGATGTTTCAGGACTCACTGTACACTTCTACAGAGTGGCTGTTGGCAATTTACATCCCGCCCATCAGTGTAGCAAGGCTCCCATTTCTCCATGGCCTGTCCTGCATTTCTGGTTTTGACACTTTTTTCAGCATGGCCCTTTTGACCGATGGGAAGCAAGACTTCTCTGTAGCGCTGATTTGCCTTTCCAGGTTGCTTGGTTGGCCAAAAAGGGCGTATGCGTTTTTTCCTGAATATATTCAGGAAAAAACGCATACGCCCTTTTTGGCCAAGGGCATCATTGTCAACGTTTTGCCGCTTTTCATGTGCTTTAAAGGCGATTCGTATCTACCTCCTGAAATCTGTTTCCTGCAATTCTGCCTTGATTTCAAATCCTCTTCTTTGCCTTCCCTCAATATATTTGTGGACGAGAGTTATCATTTATAACTCTGCATGTTTGTGAATTGCAGTGCCCTGAACCTCCATTTTACAACTCGCTTTTCTGGGAGCTGGCCGCAAAAGCGCAGGATGGCTTCAGGCCCTGTTCTGGTTCCGGGGGGCAGGCTGAGCCTGTGGTTAATTCTTCTTCCTGATGGGAAAATAGAGTGACCTGTGCCTGTCCCGACACCAAGAGCTAGTCTCTCGTTGGTTCCCCGTCTTCCCGTTCATCCTCAGGACAAATTGCAACCTGTACGGAACAGGAGGTTAAAGGTGCTGATGCTCCAAGTAGGGAGATTGCTAGTAAATCGGCTGGAATGGCGAACCCGGGCACAAGGAGATGAGAAATGAGGTGCGTTTTAGAAACCTTTCCCCATCACACGGTGTACCATCTTCTGGGTTTCTCATGCATGTTTTCGATGTAGGAAGATGCCCTTGAACCTGGAGATTTGGGACCCATGCGATGGGTACCACGCAGTATTACTTTAAAGGGTCTGCGTTTGCTCACCCAACCTCACCAAACCTCTCAGCCCCAAGAGTGTCCACCCTTATGTCTCATCCAGCTGTGGGTCTAGATATGGTCAATCCAGGTTGCATCACAGCCCCTGAACTCATTGTGTAAGAATTTCTGTCTCTTTCACTGTCGTTGTTTCATGGGTTTTTCAAAGTAATTTATTTTCATAATGGGGTTTAGCTGCTTTTCACGGCTGTGTTTATGTCGCTTTACACCCACTTGACACACTAACAGAGAGATATCAATACATAGGTTTTAAGATTATTACTAGTCAGATATATTCTTGTGTGGTGAATAGGGCGTGTTGAGTCCAGTTCTCTGAGCAAGGAGTAGGTCTTGTCTACTACATATTGGGTTTATGGAACGGTATCTGAGCTAATTTGATACCCTTGTTTTATGTATCACCCCACCTCACCTTTCCCGTTAAGCAGCCATAGTCTGTTTTCTGCATGTGTGACTCTGTTCTGTTTTGTAATTCAGTTCAAGTGTAACGGTTTTTACATTCCCTCTAAAAGTGATACCTTATGAGAAGTGTCCTTTTCTGTGTGACTTATTTCAGTTAGAATCGTCGTACCTAAATCCACTCATCATGCTGCTACTAACCTTATGACATTGATTTCATGGCTGAGTGATATTCCATTGTACATAAGGACCACAACTTCTTTATCCATTTTTCTCTTTCCTTGGATATTTAAGGTGGAATGAAGTGGAGGTCCTTGTCAACAGAGCAGCCCTCAACTTTGGGGTGCTTGTGTCTTGCTGATTTTTCATTTTCCCAATTTATACCCCCATGAGTGGAAGTGCCCTATGCTCTCTAAGCTGTGTTTTTCAGATGTTTCAGGACACACCGTACACTTCTCCAGAGTGGCTGTTGGCAATTTACATCCCGCCCATCAGTGTAGCAAGGCTCTCATTTCTCCATGGCCTGTCCTGCATTTCTGGTTTTGACACTTTTTTCAGCATGGCCCTTTTGACCGATGGGAAGCGAGACTTCTTTGTAGCGCTGATTTGCCTTTCCAGGTTGCTTGGTTGGCCAAAAAGGGCGTATGCGTTTTTTCCTGAATATATTCAGGAAAAAACGCATACGCCCTTTTTGGCCAAGGGCATCATTGTCAACGTTTTGCCGCTTTTCATGTGCTTTAAAGGCGATTTGAATCTACCTCCTGAAATCTGTTTCGTGCAATTCTGCCTTGATTTCAAATCCTCTTCTTTGCCTTCCCTCAATATATTTGTGGACGAGAGTTATCATTTATAACTCTGCAGGTTTGTGAATTGCAGTGCCCTGGACCTCCATTTTACAACTCGCTTTTTTGGGAGCTGGCCGCAAAAGCGCAGGATGGCTTCAGGCCCTGTTCTGGTTCCGGGGGGCAGGCTGAGCCTGTGGTTAATTCTTCTTCCTGATGGGAAAATAGAGTGACCTGTGCCTGTCCCAACACCAAGAGCTAGTCTCTCGTTGGTTCCCCGTCTTCCCGTTCATCCTCAGGACAAATTGCAACCTGTACGGAACAGGAGGTTAAAGGTGCTGATTTTCCAAGTAGGGAGATTGCTAGTAAAGCGGCTGGAATGGCGAACCCGGGCACAAGGAGATGAGAAATGAGGTGCGTTTTAGAAACCTTTCCCCATCACACGGTGTACTATCTTCTGGGTTTCTCATGCATGTTTTCGATGTAGGAAGATGCCCTTGAACCTGGAGATTTGGGACCCATTCGATGGGTACCACGCAGTATTACTTTAAAGGGTCTGCGTTTGCTCACCCAACCTCACCAAACCTCTCAGCCCCAAGAGTGTCCACCCTTATGTCTCATCCAGCTGTGGGTTTAGATATGGTCAATCCAGGTTGCATCACAGCCCCTGAACGCATTGTGTAAGAATTTCTCTCTCTTTCACTGTCGTTGTTTCATGGTTTTTTCAAAGTAATTTATTTTCATAATGGGGTTTAGCTGCTTTTCACTGCTGTGTTTATGCCGCTTTACACCCACTTGACACACTAACAGAGAGATATCAATACATAGGTTTTAAGATTATTACTAGTCAGATATATTCTTGTGCGGTGAATAGGGCGTGTTGAGTCCAGTTCTCTGAGCAAGGAGTAGGTCTTGTCTATTACATATTGGGTTTATGGAACGGTATCTGAGCTAATTTGATACCCTTGTTTTATGTATCACCCCACCTCACCTTTCCCGTTAAGCAGCCATAGTCTGTTTTCTGCATGTGTGACTCTGTTCTGTTTTGTAATTCAGTTCAAGTGTAACGGTTTTTACATTCCCTCTAAAAGTGATACCTTATGAGAAGTGTCCTTTTCTGTGTGACTTATTTCACTTAGAATCGTCGTACCTAAATCCACTCATCATGCTGCTACTAACCTTATGACATTGATTTCATGGCTGAGTGATATTCCATTGTACATAAGGACCACAACTTCTTTATCCATTTTTCTCTTTCCTGGGATATTTAAGGTGGAATGAAGTGGAGGTCCTTGTCAACAGAGCAGCCCTAAACTTTGGGGTGCTTGTGTTTTGCTGATTTTTAATTTTCCCAATTTATACCCCCATGAGTGGAAGTGCCCTATGCTCTCTAAGCTTTGTTTTTTAGATGTTTCAGGACTCACTGTACACTTCTACAGAGTGGCTGTTGGCAATTTACATCCCGCCCATCAGTGTAGCAAGGCTCCCATTTCTCCATGGCCTGTCCTGCATTTCTGGTTTTGACACTTTTTTCAGCATGGCCCTTTTGACCGATGGGAAGCAAGACTTCTCTGTAGCGCTGATTTGCCTTTCCAGGTTGCTTGGTTGGCCAAAAAGGGCGTATGCGTTTTTTCCTGAATATATTCAGGAAAAAACGCATACGCCCTTTTTGGCCAAGGGCATCATTGTCAACGTTTTGCCGCTTTTCATGTGCTTTAAAGGCGATTCGTATCTACCTCCTGAAATCTGTTTCCTGCAATTCTGCCTTGATTTCAAATCCTCTTCTTTGCCTTCCCTCAATATATTTGTGGACGAGAGTTATCATTTATAACTCTGCAGGTTTGTGAATTGCAGTGCCCTGAACCTCCATTTTACAACTCGCTTTTCTGGGAGCTGGCCGCAAAAGCGCAGGATGGCTTCAGGCCCTGTTCTGGTTCCGGGGGGCAGGCTGAGCCTGTGGTTAATTCTTCTTCCTGATGGGAAAATAGAGTGACCTGTGCCTGTCCCGACACCAAGAGCTAGTCTCTCGTTGGTTCCCCGTCTTCCCGTTCATCCTCAGGACAAATTGCAACCTGTACGGAACAGGAGGTTAAAGGTGCTGATGCTCCAAGTAGGGAGATTGCTAGTAAATCGGCTGGAATGGCGAACCCGGGCACAAGGAGATGAGAAATGAGGTGCGTTTTAGAAACCTTTCCCCATCACACGGTGTACCATCTTCTGGGTTTCTCATGCATGTTTTCGATGTAGGAAGATGCCCTTGAACCTGGAGATTTGGGACCCATGCGATGGGTACCACGCAGTATTAATTTAAAGGGTCTGCGTTTGCTCACCCAACCTCACCAAACCTCTCAGCCCCAAGAGTGTCCACCCTTATGTCTCATCCAGCTGTGGGTCTAGATATGGTCAATCCAGGTTGCATCACAGCCCCTGAACTCATTGTGTAAGAATTTCTGTCTCTTTCACTGTCGTTGTTTCATGGGTTTTTCAAAGTAATTTATTTTCATAATGGGGTTTAGCTGCTTTTCACGGCTCTGTTTATGCCGCTTTACACCCACTTGACACACTAACAGAGAGATATCAATACATAGGTTTTAAGATTATTACTAGTCAGATATATTCTTGTGTGGTGAATAGGGCGTGTTGAGTCCAGTTCTCTGAGCAAGGAGTAGGTCTTGTCTACTACATATTGGGTTTATGGAACGGTATCTGAGCTAATTTGATACCCTTGTTTTATGTATCACCCCACCTCACCTTTCCCGTTAAGCAGCCATAGTGTGTTTTCTGCATGTGTGACTCTGTTCTGTTTTGTAATTCAGTTCAAGTGTAACGGTTTTTACATTCCCTCTAAAAGTGATACCTTATGAGAAGTGTCCTTTTCTGTGTGACTTATTTCAGTTAGAATCGTCGTACCTAAATCCACTCATCATGCTGCTACTAACCTTATGACATTGATTTCATGGCTGAGTGATATTCCATTGTACATAAGGACCACAACTTCTTTATCCATTTTTCTCTTTCCTTGGATATTTAAGGTGGAATGAAGTGGAGGTCCTTGTCAACAGAGCAGCCCTCAACTTTGGGGTGCTTGTGTCTTGCTGATTTTTCATTTTCCCAATTTATACCCCCATGAGTGGAAGTGCCCTATGCTCTCTAAGCTGTGTTTTTCAGATGTTTCAGGACACACCGTACACTTCTCCAGAGTGGCTGTTGGCAATTTACATCCCGCCCATCAGTGTAGCAAGGCTCTCATTTCTCCATGGCCTGTCCTGCATTTCTGGTTTTGACACTTTTTTCAGCATGGCCCTTTTGACCGATGGGAAGCGAGACTTCTTTGTAGCGCTGATTTGCCTTTCCAGGTTGCTTGGTTGGCCAAAAAGGGCGTATGCGTTTTTTCCTGAATATATTCAGGAAAAAACGCATACGCCCTTTTTGGCCAAGGGCATCATTGTCAACGTTTTGCCGCTTTTCATGTGCTTTAAAGGCGATTCGAATCTACCTCCTGAAATCTGTTTCGTGCAATTCTGCCTTGATTTCAAATCCTCTTCTTTGCCTTCCCTCAATATATTTGTGGACGAGAGTTATCATTTATAACTCTGCAGGTTTGTGAATTGCAGTGCCCTGGACCTCCATTTTACAACTCGCTTTTTTGGGAGCTGGCCGCAAAAGCGCAGGATGGCTTCAGGCCCTGTTCTGGTTCCGGGGGGCAGGCTGAGCCTGTGGTTAATTCTTCTTCCTGATGGGAAAATAGAGTGACCTGTGCCTGTCCCAACACCAAGAGCTAGTCTCTCGTTGGTTCCCCGTCTTCCCGTTCATCCTCAGGACAAATTGCAACCTGTACGGAACAGGAGGTTAAAGGTGCTGATTTTCCAAGTAGGGAGATTGCTAGTAAAGCGGCTGGAATGGCGAACCCGGGCACAAGGAGATGAGAAATGAGGTGCGTTTTAGAAACCTTTCCCCATCACACGGTGTACTATCTTCTGGGTTTCTCATGCATGTTTTCGATGTAGGAAGATGCCCTTGAACCTGGAGATTTGGGACCCATTCGATGGGTACCACGCAGTATTACTTTAAAGGGTCTGCGTTTGCTCACCCAACCTCACCAAACCTCTCAGCCCCAAGAGTGTCCACCCTTATGTCTCATCCAGCTGTGGGTTTAGATATGGTCAATCCAGGTTGCATCACAGCCCCTGAACGCATTGTGTAAGAATTTCTCTCTCTTTCACTGTCGTTGTTTCATGGGTTTTTCAAAGTAATTTATTTTCATAATGGGGTTTAGCTGCTTTTCACTGCTGTGTTTATGCCGCTTTACACCCACTTGACACACTAACAGAGAGATATCAATACATAGGTTTTAAGATTATTACTAGTCAGATATATTCTTGTGCGGTGAATAGGGCGTGTTGAGTCCAGTTCTCTGAGCAAGGAGTAGGTCTTGTCTATTACATATTGGGTTTATGGAACGGTATCTGAGCTAATTTGATACCCTTGTTTTATGTATCACCCCACCTCACCTTTCCCGTTAAGCAGCCATAGTCTGTTTTCTGCATGTGTGACTCTGTTCTGTTTTGTAATTCAGTTCAAGTGTAACGGTTTTTACATTCCCTCTAAAAGTGATACCTTATGAGAAGTGTCCTTTTCTGTGTGACTTATTTCACTTAGAATCGTCGTACCTAAATCCACTCATCATGCTGCTACTAACCTTATGACATTGATTTCATGGCTGAGTGATATTCCATTGTACATAAGGACCACAACTTCTTTATCCATTTTTCTCTTTCCTGGGATATTTAAGGTGGAATGAAGTGGAGGTCCTTGTCAACAGAGCAGCCCTAAACTTTGGGGTGCTTGTGTTTTGCTGATTTTTAATTTTCCCAATTTATACCCCCATGAGTGGAAGTGCCCTATGCTCTCTAAGCTTTGTTTTTTAGATGTTTCAGGACTCACTGTACACTTCTACAGAGTGGCTGTTGGCAATTTACATCCCGCCCATCAGTGTAGCAAGGCTCCCATTTCTCCATGGCCTGTCCTGCATTTCTGGTTTTGACACTTTTTTCAGCATGGCCCTTTTGACCGATGGGAAGCAAGACTTCTCTGTAGCGCTGATTTGCCTTTCCAGGTTGCTTGGTTGGCCAAAAAGGGCGTATGCGTTTTTTCCTGAATATATTCAGGAAAAAACGCATACGCCCTTTTTGGCCAAGGGCATCATTGTCAACGTTTTGCCGCTTTTCATGTGCTTTAAAGGCGATTCGTATCTACCTCCTGAAATCTGTTTCCTGCAATTCTGCCTTGATTTCAAATCCTCTTCTTTGCCTTCCCTCAATATATTTGTGGACGAGAGTTATCATTTATAACTCTGCAGGTTTGTGAATTGCAGTGCCCTGAACCTCCATTTTACAACTCGCTTTTCTGGGAGCTGGCCGCAAAAGCGCAGGATGGCTTCAGGCCCTGTTCTGGTTCCGGGGGGCAGGCTGAGCCTGTGGTTAATTCTTCTTCCTGATGGGAAAATAGAGTGACCTGTGCCTGTCCCGACACCAAGAGCTAGTCTCTCGTTGGTTCCCCGTCTTCCCGTTCATCCTCAGGACAAATTGCAACCTGTACGGAACAGGAGGTTAAAGGTGCTGATGCTCCAAGTAGGGAGATTGCTAGTAAATCGGCTGGAATGGCGAACCCGGGCACAAGGAGATGAGAAATGAGGTGCGTTTTAGAAACCTTTCCCCATCACACGGTGTACCATCTTCTGGGTTTCTCATGCATGTTTTCGATGTAGGAAGATGCCCTTGAACCTGGAGATTTGGGACCCATGCGATGGGTACCACGCAGTATTACTTTAAAGGGTCTGCGTTTGCTCACCCAACCTCACCAAACCTCTCAGCCCCAAGAGTGTCCACCCTTATGTCTCATCCAGCTGTGGGTCTAGATATGGTCAATCCAGGTTGCATCACAGCCCCTGAACTCATTGTGTAAGAATTTCTGTCTCTTTCACTGTCGTTGTTTCATGGGTTTTTCAAAGTAATTTATTTTCATAATGGGGTTTAGCTGCTTTTCACGGCTGTGTTTATGCCGCTTTACACCCACTTGACACACTAACAGAGAGATATCAATACATAGGTTTTAAGATTATTACTAGTCAGATATATTCTTGTGCGGTGAATAGGGCGTGTTGAGTCCAGTTCTCTGAGCAAGGAGTAGGTCTTGTCTACTACATATTGGGTTTATGGAACGGTATCTGAGCTAATTTGATACCCTTGTTTTATGTATCACCCCACCTCACCTTTCCCGTTAAGCAGCCATAGTCTGTTTTCTGCATGTGTGACTCTGTTCTGTTTTGTAATTCAGTTCAAGTGTAACGGTTTTTACATTCCCTCTAAAAGTGATACCTTATGAGAAGTGTCCTTTTCTGTGTGACTTATTTCAGTTAGAATCGTCGTACCTAAATCCACTCATCATGCTGCTACTAACCTTATGACATTGATTTCATGGCTGAGTGATATTCCATTGTACATAAGGACCACAACTTCTTTATCCATTTTTCTCTTTCCTTGGATATTTAAGGTGGAATGAAGTGGAGGTCCTTGTCAACAGAGCAGCCCTCAACTTTGGGGTGCTTGTGTCTTGCTGATTTTTCATTTTCCCAATTTATACCCCCATGAGTGGAAGTGCCCTATGCTCTCTAAGCTGTGTTTTTCAGATGTTTCAGGACACACCGTACACTTCTCCAGAGTGGCTGTTGGCAATTTACATCCCGCCCATCAGTGTAGCAAGGCTCTCATTTCTCCATGGCCTGTCCTGCATTTCTGGTTTTGACACTTTTTTCAGCATGGCCCTTTTGACCGATGGGAAGCGAGACTTCTTTGTAGCGCTGATTTGCCTTTCCAGGTTGCTTGGTTGGCCAAAAAGGGCGTATGCGTTTTTTCCTGAATATATTCAGGAAAAAACGCATACGCCCTTTTTGGCCAAGGGCATCATTGTCAACATTTTGCCGCTTTTCATGTGCTTTAAAGGCGATTCGAATCTACCTCCTGAAATCTGTTTCGTGCAATTCTGCCTTGATTTCAAATCCTCTTCTTTGCCTTCCCTCAATATATTTGTGGACGAGAGTTATCATTTATAACTCTGCAGGTTTGTGAATTGCAGTGCCCTGGACCTCCATTTTACAACTCGCTTTTTTGGGAGCTGGCCGCAAAAGCGCAGGATGGCTTCAGGCCCTGTTCTGGTTCCGGGGGGCAGGCTGAGCCTGTGGTTAATTCTTCTTCCTGATGGGAAAATAGAGTGACCTGTGCCTGTCCCAACACCAAGAGCTAGTCTCTCGTTGGTTCCCCGTCTTCCCGTTCATCCTCAGGACAAATTGCAACCTGTACGGAACAGGAGGTTAAAGGTGCTGATTTTCCAAGTAGGGAGATTGCTAGTAAAGCGGCTGGAATGGCGAACCCGGGCACAAGGAGATGAGAAATGAGGTGCGTTTTAGAAACCTTTCCCCATCACACGGTGTACTATCTTCTGGGTTTCTCATGCATGTTTTCGATGTAGGAAGATGCCCTTGAACCTGGAGATTTGGGACCCATTCGATGGGTACCACGCAGTATTACTTTAAAGGGTCTGCGTTTGCTCACCCAACCTCACCAAACCTCTCAGCCCCAAGAGTGTCCACCCTTATGTCTCATCCAGCTGTGGGTTTAGATATGGTCAATCCAGGTTGCATCACAGCCCCTGAACGCATTGTGTAAGAATTTCTCTCTCTTTCACTGTCGTTGTTTCATGGTTTTTTCAAAGTAATTTATTTTCATAATGGGGTTTAGCTGCTTTTCACTGCTGTGTTTATGCCGCTTTACACCCACTTGACACACTAACAGAGAGATATCAATACATAGGTTTTAAGATTATTACTAGTGAGATATATTCTTGTGCGGTGAATACGGCGTGTTGAGTCCAGTTCTCTGAGCAAGGAGTAGGTCTTGTCTATTACATATTGGGTTTATGGAACGGTATCTGAGCTAATTTGATACCCTTGTTTTATGTATCACCCCACCTCACCTTTCCCGTTAAGCAGCCATAGTCTGTTTTCTGCATGTGTGACTCTGTTCTGTTTTGTAATTCAGTTCAAGTGTAACGGTTTTTACATTCCCTCTAAAAGTGATACCTTATGAGAAGTGTCCTTTTCTGTGTGACTTATTTCACTTAGAATCGTCGTACCTAAATCCACTCATCATGCTGCTACTAACCTTATGACATTGATTTCATGGCTGAGTGATATTCCATTGTACATAAGGACCACAACTTCTTTATCCATTTTTCTCTTTCCTGGGATATTTAAGGTGGAATGAAGTGGAGGTCCTTGTCAACAGAGCAGCCCTAAACTTTGGGGTGCTTGTGTTTTGCTGATTTTTAATTTTCCCAATTTATACCCCCATGAGTGGAAGTGCCCTATGCTCTCTAAGCTTTGTTTTTTAGATGTTTCAGGACTCACTGTACACTTCTACAGAGTGGCTGTTGGCAATTTACATCCCGCCCATCAGTGTAGCAAGGCTCCCATTTCTCCATGGCCTGTCCTGCATTTCTGGTTTTGACACTTTTTTCAGCATGGCCCTTTTGACCGATGGGAAGCAAGACTTCTCTGTAGCGCTGATTTGCCTTTCCAGGTTGCTTGGTTGGCCAAAAAGGGCGTATGCGTTTTTTCCTGAATATATTCAGGAAAAAACGCATACGCCCTTTTTGGCCAAGGGCATCATTGTCAACGTTTTGCCGCTTTTCATGTGCTTTAAAGGCGATTCGTATCTACCTCCTGAAATCTGTTTCCTGCAATTCTGCCTTGATTTCAAATCCTCTTCTTTGCCTTCCCTCAATATATTTGTGGACGAGAGTTATCATTTATAACTCTGCAGGTTTGTGAATTGCAGTGCCCTGAACCTCCATTTTACAACTCGCTTTTCTGGGAGCTGGCCGCAAAAGCGCAGGATGGCTTCAGGCCCTGTTCTGGTTCCGGGGGGCAGGCTGAGCCTGTGGTTAATTCTTCTTCCTGATGGGAAAATAGAGTGACCTGTGCCTGTCCCGACACCAAGAGCTAGTCTCTCGTTGGTTCCCCGTCTTCCCGTTCATCCTCAGGACAAATTGCAACCTGTACAGAACAGGAGGTTAAAGGTGCTGATGCTCCAAGTAGGGAGATTGCTAGTAAATCGGCTGGAATGGCGAACCCGGGCACAAGGAGATGAGAAATGAGGTGCGTTTTAGAAACCTTTCCCCATCACACGGTGTACCATCTTCTGGGTTTCTCATGCATGTTTTCGATGTAGGAAGATGCCCTTGAACCTGGAGATTTGGGACCCATGCGATGGGTACCACGCAGTATTACTTTAAAGGGTCTGCGTTTGCTCACCCAACCTCACCAAACCTCTCAGCCCCAAGAGTGTCCACCCTTATGTCTCATCCAGCTGTGGGTCTAGATATGGTCAATCCAGGTTGCATCACAGCCCCTGAACTCATTGTGTAAGAATTTCTGTCTCTTTCACTGTCGTTGTTTCATGGGTTTTTCAAAGTAATTTATTTTCATAATGGGGTTTAGCTGCTTTTCACGGCTGTGTTTATGCCGCTTTACACCCACTTGACACACTAACAGAGAGATATCAATACATAGGTTTTAAGATTATTACTAGTCAGATATATTCTTGTGCGGTGAATAGGGCGTGTTGAGTCCAGTTCTCTGAGCAAGGAGTAGGTCTTGTCTACTACATATTGGGTTTATGGAACGGTATCTGAGCTAATTTGATACCCTTGTTTTATGTATCACCCCACCTCACCTTTCCCGTTAAGCAGCCATAGTCTGTTTTCTGCATGTGTGACTCTGTTCTGTTTTGTAATTCAGTTCAAGTGTAACGGTTTTTACATTCCCTCTAAAAGTGATACCTTATGAGAAGTGTCCTTTTCTGTGTGACTTATTTCAGTTAGAATCGTCGTACCTAAATCCACTCATCATGCTGCTACTAACCTTATGACATTGATTTCATGGCTGAGTGATATTCCATTGTACATAAGGACCACAACTTCTTTATCCATTTTTCTCTTTCCTTGGATATTTAAGGTGGAATGAAGTGGAGGTCCTTGTCAACAGAGCAGCCCTCAACTTTGGGGTGCTTGTGTCTTGCTGATTTTTCATTTTCCCAATTTATACCCCCATGAGTGGAAGTGCCCTATGCTCTCTAAGCTGTGTTTTTCAGATGTTTCAGGACACACCGTACACTTCTCCAGAGTGGCTGTTGGCAATTTACATCCCGCCCATCAGTGTAGCAAGGCTCTCATTTCTCCATGGCCTGTCCTGCATTTCTGGTTTTGAGACTTTTTTCAGCATGGCCCTTTTGACCGATGGGAAGCGAGACTTCTTTGTAGCGCTGATTTGCCTTTCCAGGTTGCTTGGTTGGCCAAAAAGGGCGTATGCGTTTTTTCCTGAATATATTCAGGAAAAAACGCATACGCCCTTTTTGGCCAAGGGCATCATTGTCAACATTTTGCCGCTTTTCATGTGCTTTAAAGGCGATTCGAATCTACCTCCTGAAATCTGTTTCGTGCAATTCTGCCTTGATTTCAAATCCTCTTCTTTGCCTTCCCTCAATATATTTGTGGACGAGAGTTATCATTTATAACTCTGCAGGTTTGTGAATTGCAGTGCCCTGGACCTCCATTTTACAACTCGCTTTTTTGGGAGCTGGCCGCAAAAGCGCAGGATGGCTTCAGGCCCTGTTCTGGTTCCGGGGGGCAGGCTGAGCCTGTGGTTAATTCTTCTTCCTGATGGGAAAATAGAGTGACCTGTGCCTGTCCCAACACCAAGAGCTAGTCTCTCGTTGGTTCCCCGTCTTCCCGTTCATCCTCAGGACAAATTGCAACCTGTACGGAACAGGAGGTTAAAGGTGCTGATTTTCCAAGTAGGGAGATTGCTAGTAAAGCGGCTGGAATGGCGAACCCGGGCACAAGGAGATGAGAAATGAGGTGCGTTTTAGAAACCTTTCCCCATCACACGGTGTACTATCTTCTGGGTTTCTCATGCATGTTTTCGATGTAGGAAGATGCCCTTGAACCTGGAGATTTGGGACCCATTCGATGGGTACCACGCAGTATTACTTTAAAGGGTCTGCGTTTGCTCACCCAACCTCACCAAACCTCTCAGCCCCAAGAGTGTCCACCCTTATGTCTCATCCAGCTGTGGGTTTAGATATGGTCAATCCAGGTTGCATCACAGCCCCTGAACGCATTGTGTAAGAATTTCTGTCTCTTTCACTGTCGTTGTTTCATGGGTTTTTCAAAGTAATTTATTTTCATAATGGGGTTTAGCTGCTTTTCACTGCTGTGTTTATGCCGCTTTACACCCACTTGACACACTAACAGAGAGATATCAATACATAGGTTTTAAGATTATTACTAGTGAGATATATTCTTGTGCGGTGAATACGGCGTGTTGAGTCCAGTTCTCTGAGCAAGGAGTAGGTCTTGTCTATTACATATTGGGTTTATGGAACGGTATCTGAGCTAATTTGATACCCTTGTTTTATGTATCACCCCACCTCACCTTTCCCGTTAAGCAGCCATAGTGTGTTTTCTGCATGTGTGACTCTGTTCTGTTTTGTAATTCAGTTCAAGTGTAACGGTTTTTACATTCCCTCTAAAAGTGATACCTTATGAGAAGTGTCCTTTTCTGTGTGACTTATTTCACTTAGAATCGTCGTACCTAAATCCACTCATCATGCTGCTACTAACCTTTTGACATTGATTTCATGGCTGAGTGATATTCCATTGTACATAAGGACCACAACTTCTTTATCCATTTTTCTCTTTCCTTGGATATTTAAGGTGGAATGAAGTGGAGGTCCTTGTCAACAGAGCAGCCCTCAACTTTGGGGTGCTTGTGTCTTGCTGATTTTTAATTTTCCCAATTTATACCCCCATGAGTGGAAGTGCCCTATGCTCTCTAAGCTTTGTTTTTTAGATGTTTCAGGACTCACTGTACACTTCTACAGAGTGGCTGTTGGCAATTTACATCCCGCCCATCAGTGTAGCAAGGCTCCCATTTCTCCATGGCCTGTCCTGCATTTCTGGTTTTGACACTTTTTTCAGCATGGCCCTTTTGACCGATGGGAAGCAAGACTTCTCTGTAGCGCTGATTTGCCTTTCCAGGTTGCTTGGTTGGCCAAAAAGGGCGTATGCGTTTTTTCCTGAATATATTCAGGAAAAAACGCATACGCCCTTTTTGGCCAAGGGCATCATTGTCAACGTTTTGCCGCTTTTCATGTGCTTTAAAGGCGATTCGTATCTACCTCCTGAAATCTGTTTCCTGCAATTCTGCCTTGATTTCAAATCCTCTTCTTTGCCTTCCCTCAATATATTTGTGGACGAGAGTTATCATTTATAACTCTGCATGTTTGTGAATTGCAGTGCCCTGAACCTCCATTTTACAACTCGCTTTTCTGGGAGCTGGCCGCAAAAGCGCAGGATGGCTTCAGGCCCTGTTCTGGTTCCGGGGGGCAGGCTGAGCCTGTGGTTAATTCTTCTTCCTGATGGGAAAATAGAGTGACCTGTGCCTGTCCCGACACCAAGAGCTAGTCTCTCGTTGGTTCCCCGTCTTCCCGTTCATCCTCAGGACAAATTGCAACCTGTACGGAACAGGAGGTTAAAGGTGCTGATGCTCCAAGTAGGGAGATTGCTAGTAAATCGGCTGGAATGGCGAACCCGGGCACAAGGAGATGAGAAATGAGGTGCGTTTTAGAAACCTTTCCCCATCACACGGTGTACCATCTTCTGGGTTTCTCATGCATGTTTTCGATGTAGGAAGATGCCCTTGAACCTGGAGATTTGGGACCCATGCGATGGGTACCACGCAGTATTACTTTAAAGGGTCTGCGTTTGCTCACCCAACCTCACCAAACCTCTCAGCCCCAAGAGTGTCCACCCTTATGTCTCATCCAGCTGTGGGTCTAGATATGGTCAATCCAGGTTGCATCACAGCCCCTGAACTCATTGTGTAAGAATTTCTGTCTCTTTCACTGTCGTTGTTTCATGGGTTTTTCAAAGTAATTTATTTTCATAATGGGGTTTAGCTGCTTTTCACGGCTGTGTTTATGTCGCTTTACACCCACTTGACACACTAACAGAGAGATATCAATACATAGGTTTTAAGATTATTACTAGTCAGATATATTCTTGTGTGGTGAATAGGGCGTGTTGAGTCCAGTTCTCTGAGCAAGGAGTAGGTCTTGTCTACTACATATTGGGTTTATGGAACGGTATCTGAGCTAATTTGATACCCTTGTTTTATGTATCACCCCACCTCACCTTTCCCGTTAAGCAGCCATAGTCTGTTTTCTGCATGTGTGACTCTGTTCTGTTTTGTAATTCAGTTCAAGTGTAACGGTTTTTACATTCCCTCTAAAAGTGATACCTTATGAGAAGTGTCCTTTTCTGTGTGACTTATTTCAGTTAGAATCGTCGTACCTAAATCCACTCATCATGCTGCTACTAACCTTATGACATTGATTTCATGGCTGAGTGATATTCCATTGTACATAAGGACCACAACTTCTTTATCCATTTTTCTCTTTCCTTGGATATTTAAGGTGGAATGAAGTGGAGGTCCTTGTCAACAGAGCAGCCCTCAACTTTGGGGTGCTTGTGTCTTGCTGATTTTTCATTTTCCCAATTTATACCCCCATGAGTGGAAGTGCCCTATGCTCTCTAAGCTGTGTTTTTCAGATGTTTCAGGACACACCGTACACTTCTCCAGAGTGGCTGTTGGCAATTTACATCCCGCCCATCAGTGTAGCAAGGCTCTCATTTCTCCATGGCCTGTCCTGCATTTCTGGTTTTGACACTTTTTTCAGCATGGCCCTTTTGACCGATGGGAAGCGAGACTTCTTTGTAGCGCTGATTTGCCTTTCCAGGTTGCTTGGTTGGCCAAAAAGGGCGTATGCGTTTTTTCCTGAATATATTCAGGAAAAAACGCATACGCCCTTTTTGGCCAAGGGCATCATTGTCAACGTTTTGCCGCTTTTCATGTGCTTTAAAGGCGATTTGAATCTACCTCCTGAAATCTGTTTCGTGCAATTCTGCCTTGATTTCAAATCCTCTTCTTTGCCTTCCCTCAATATATTTGTGGACGAGAGTTATCATTTATAACTCTGCAGGTTTGTGAATTGCAGTGCCCTGGACCTCCATTTTACAACTCGCTTTTTTGGGAGCTGGCCGCAAAAGCGCAGGATGGCTTCAGGCCCTGTTCTGGTTCCGGGGGGCAGGCTGAGCCTGTGGTTAATTCTTCTTCCTGATGGGAAAATAGAGTGACCTGTGCCTGTCCCAACACCAAGAGCTAGTCTCTCGTTGGTTCCCCGTCTTCCCGTTCATCCTCAGGACAAATTGCAACCTGTACGGAACAGGAGGTTAAAGGTGCTGATTTTCCAAGTAGGGAGATTGCTAGTAAAGCGGCTGGAATGGCGAACCCGGGCACAAGGAGATGAGAAATGAGGTGCGTTTTAGAAACCTTTCCCCATCACACGGTGTACTATCTTCTGGGTTTCTCATGCATGTTTTCGATGTAGGAAGATGCCCTTGAACCTGGAGATTTGGGACCCATTCGATGGGTACCACGCAGTATTACTTTAAAGGGTCTGCGTTTGCTCACCCAACCTCACCAAACCTCTCAGCCCCAAGAGTGTCCACCCTTATGTCTCATCCAGCTGTGGGTTTAGATATGGTCAATCCAGGTTGCATCACAGCCCCTGAACGCATTGTGTAAGAATTTCTCTCTCTTTCACTGTCGTTGTTTCATGGTTTTTTCAAAGTAATTTATTTTCATAATGGGGTTTAGCTGCTTTTCACTGCTGTGTTTATGCCGCTTTACACCCACTTGACACACTAACAGAGAGATATCAATACATAGGTTTTAAGATTATTACTAGTCAGATATATTCTTGTGCGGTGAATAGGGCGTGTTGAGTCCAGTTCTCTGAGCAAGGAGTAGGTCTTGTCTATTACATATTGGGTTTATGGAACGGTATCTGAGCTAATTTGATACCCTTGTTTTATGTATCACCCCACCTCACCTTTCCCGTTAAGCAGCCATAGTCTGTTTTCTGCATGTGTGACTCTGTTCTGTTTTGTAATTCAGTTCAAGTGTAACGGTTTTTACATTCCCTCTAAAAGTGATACCTTATGAGAAGTGTCCTTTTCTGTGTGACTTATTTCACTTAGAATCGTCGTACCTAAATCCACTCATCATGCTGCTACTAACCTTATGACATTGATTTCATGGCTGAGTGATATTCCATTGTACATAAGGACCACAACTTCTTTATCCATTTTTCTCTTTCCTGGGATATTTAAGGTGGAATGAAGTGGAGGTCCTTGTCAACAGAGCAGCCCTAAACTTTGGGGTGCTTGTGTTTTGCTGATTTTTAATTTTCCCAATTTATACCCCCATGAGTGGAAGTGCCCTATGCTCTCTAAGCTTTGTTTTTTAGATGTTTCAGGACTCACTGTACACTTCTACAGAGTGGCTGTTGGCAATTTACATCCCGCCCATCAGTGTAGCAAGGCTCCCATTTCTCCATGGCCTGTCCTGCATTTCTGGTTTTGACACTTTTTTCAGCATGGCCCTTTTGACCGATGGGAAGCAAGACTTCTCTGTAGCGCTGATTTGCCTTTCCAGGTTGCTTGGTTGGCCAAAAAGGGCGTATGCGTTTTTTCCTGAATATATTCAGGAAAAAACGCATACGCCCTTTTTGGCCAAGGGCATCATTGTCAACGTTTTGCCGCTTTTCATGTGCTTTAAAGGCGATTCGTATCTACCTCCTGAAATCTGTTTCCTGCAATTCTGCCTTGATTTCAAATCCTCTTCTTTGCCTTCCCTCAATATATTTGTGGACGAGAGTTATCATTTATAACTCTGCAGGTTTGTGAATTGCAGTGCCCTGAACCTCCATTTTACAACTCGCTTTTCTGGGAGCTGGCCGCAAAAGCGCAGGATGGCTTCAGGCCCTGTTCTGGTTCCGGGGGGCAGGCTGAGCCTGTGGTTAATTCTTCTTCCTGATGGGAAAATAGAGTGACCTGTGCCTGTCCCGACACCAAGAGCTAGTCTCTCGTTGGTTCCCCGTCTTCCCGTTCATCCTCAGGACAAATTGCAACCTGTACGGAACAGGAGGTTAAAGGTGCTGATGCTCCAAGTAGGGAGATTGCTAGTAAATCGGCTGGAATGGCGAACCCGGGCACAAGGAGATGAGAAATGAGGTGCGTTTTAGAAACCTTTCCCCATCACACGGTGTACCATCTTCTGGGTTTCTCATGCATGTTTTCGATGTAGGAAGATGCCCTTGAACCTGGAGATTTGGGACCCATGCGATGGGTACCACGCAGTATTACTTTAAAGGGTCTGCGTTTGCTCACCCAACCTCACCAAACCTCTCAGCCCCAAGAGTGTCCACCCTTATGTCTCATCCAGCTGTGGGTCTAGATATGGTCAATCCAGGTTGCATCACAGCCCCTGAACTCATTGTGTAAGAATTTCTGTCTCTTTCACTGTCGTTGTTTCATGGGTTTTTCAAAGTAATTTATTTTCATAATGGGGTTTAGCTGCTTTTCACGGCTGTGTTTATGTCGCTTTACACCCACTTGACACACTAACAGAGAGATATCAATACATAGGTTTTAAGATTATTACTAGTCAGATATATTCTTGTGTGGTGAATAGGGCGTGTTGAGTCCAGTTCTCTGAGCAAGGAGTAGGTCTTGTCTACTACATATTGGGTTTATGGAACGGTATCTGAGCTAATTTGATACCCTTGTTTTATGTATCACCCCACCTCACCTTTCCCGTTAAGCAGCCATAGTCTGTTTTCTGCATGTGTGACTCTGTTCTGTTTTGTAATTCAGTTCAAGTGTAACGGTTTTTACATTCCCTCTAAAAGTGATACCTTATGAGAAGTGTCCTTTTCTGTGTGACTTATTTCAGTTAGAATCGTCGTACCTAAATCCACTCATCATGCTGCTACTAACCTTATGACATTGATTTCATGGCTGAGTGATATTCCATTGTACATAAGGACCACAACTTCTTTATCCATTTTTCTCTTTCCTTGGATATTTAAGGTGGAATGAAGTGGAGGTCCTTGTCAACAGAGCAGCCCTCAACTTTGGGGTGCTTGTGTCTTGCTGATTTTTCATTTTCCCAATTTATACCCCCATGAGTGGAAGTGCCCTATGCTCTCTAAGCTGTGTTTTTCAGATGTTTCAGGACACACCGTACACTTCTCCAGAGTGGCTGTTGGCAATTTACATCCCGCCCATCAGTGTAGCAAGGCTCTCATTTCTCCATGGCCTGTCCTGCATTTCTGGTTTTGACACTTTTTTCAGCATGGCCCTTTTGACCGATGGGAAGCGAGACTTCTTTGTAGCGCTGATTTGCCTTTCCAGGTTGCTTGGTTGGCCAAAAAGGGCGTATGCGTTTTTTCCTGAATATATTCAGGAAAAAACGCATACGCCCTTTTTGGCCAAGGGCATCATTGTCAACGTTTTGCCGCTTTTCATGTGCTTTAAAGGCGATTTGAATCTACCTCCTGAAATCTGTTTCGTGCAATTCTGCCTTGATTTCAAATCCTCTTCTTTGCCTTCCCTCAATATATTTGTGGACGAGAGTTATCATTTATAACTCTGCAGGTTTGTGAATTGCAGTGCCCTGGACCTCCATTTTACAACTCGCTTTTTTGGGAGCTGGCCGCAAAAGCGCAGGATGGCTTCAGGCCCTGTTCTGGTTCCGGGGGGCAGGCTGAGCCTGTGGTTAATTCTTCTTCCTGATGGGAAAATAGAGTGACCTGTGCCTGTCCCAACACCAAGAGCTAGTCTCTCGTTGGTTCCCCGTCTTCCCGTTCATCCTCAGGACAAATTGCAACCTGTACGGAACAGGAGGTTAAAGGTGCTGATTTTCCAAGTAGGGAGATTGCTAGTAAAGCGGCTGGAATGGCGAACCCGGGCACAAGGAGATGAGAAATGAGGTGCGTTTTAGAAACCTTTCCCCATCACACGGTGTACTATCTTCTGGGTTTCTCATGCATGTTTTCGATGTAGGAAGATGCCCTTGAACCTGGAGATTTGGGACCCATTCGATGGGTACCACGCAGTATTACTTTAAAGGGTCTGCGTTTGCTCACCCAACCTCACCAAACCTCTCAGCCCCAAGAGTGTCCACCCTTATGTCTCATCCAGCTGTGGGTTTAGATATGGTCAATCCAGGTTGCATCACAGCCCCTGAACGCATTGTGTAAGAATTTCTCTCTCTTTCACTGTCGTTGTTTCATGGTTTTTTCAAAGTAATTTATTTTCATAATGGGGTTTAGCTGCTTTTCACTGCTGTGTTTATGCCGCTTTACACCCACTTGACACACTAACAGAGAGATATCAATACATAGGTTTTAAGATTATTACTAGTCAGATATATTCTTGTGCGGTGAATAGGGCGTGTTGAGTCCAGTTCTCTGAGCAAGGAGTAGGTCTTGTCTATTACATATTGGGTTTATGGAACGGTATCTGAGCTAATTTGATACCCTTGTTTTATGTATCACCCCACCTCACCTTTCCCGTTAAGCAGCCATAGTCTGTTTTCTGCATGTGTGACTCTGTTCTGTTTTGTAATTCAGTTCAAGTGTAACGGTTTTTACATTCCCTCTAAAAGTGATACCTTATGAGAAGTGTCCTTTTCTGTGTGACTTATTTCACTTAGAATCGTCGTACCTAAATCCACTCATCATGCTGCTACTAACCTTATGACATTGATTTCATGGCTGAGTGATATTCCATTGTACATAAGGACCACAACTTCTTTATCCATTTTTCTCTTTCCTGGGATATTTAAGGTGGAATGAAGTGGAGGTCCTTGTCAACAGAGCAGCCCTAAACTTTGGGGTGCTTGTGTTTTGCTGATTTTTAATTTTCCCAATTTATACCCCCATGAGTGGAAGTGCCCTATGCTCTCTAAGCTTTGTTTTTTAGATGTTTCAGGACTCACTGTACACTTCTACAGAGTGGCTGTTGGCAATTTACATCCCGCCCATCAGTGTAGCAAGGCTCCCATTTCTCCATGGCCTGTCCTGCATTTCTGGTTTTGACACTTTTTTCAGCATGGCCCTTTTGACCGATGGGAAGCAAGACTTCTCTGTAGCGCTGATTTGCCTTTCCAGGTTGCTTGGTTGGCCAAAAAGGGCGTATGCGTTTTTTCCTGAATATATTCAGGAAAAAACGCATACGCCCTTTTTGGCCAAGGGCATCATTGTCAACGTTTTGCCGCTTTTCATGTGCTTTAAAGGCGATTCGTATCTACCTCCTGAAATCTGTTTCCTGCAATTCTGCCTTGATTTCAAATCCTCTTCTTTGCCTTCCCTCAATATATTTGTGGACGAGAGTTATCATTTATAACTCTGCAGGTTTGTGAATTGCAGTGCCCTGAACCTCCATTTTACAACTCGCTTTTCTGGGAGCTGGCCGCAAAAGCGCAGGATGGCTTCAGGCCCTGTTCTGGTTCCGGGGGGCAGGCTGAGCCTGTGGTTAATTCTTCTTCCTGATGGGAAAATAGAGTGACCTGTGCCTGTCCCGACACCAAGAGCTAGTCTCTCGTTGGTTCCCCGTCTTCCCGTTCATCCTCAGGACAAATTGCAACCTGTACAGAACAGGAGGTTAAAGGTGCTGATGCTCCAAGTAGGGAGATTGCTAGTAAATCGGCTGGAATGGCGAACCCGGGCACAAGGAGATGAGAAATGAGGTGCGTTTTAGAAACCTTTCCCCATCACACGGTGTACCATCTTCTGGGTTTCTCATGCATGTTTTCGATGTAGGAAGATGCCCTTGAACCTGGAGATTTGGGACCCATGCGATGGGTACCACGCAGTATTACTTTAAAGGGTCTGCGTTTGCTCACCCAACCTCACCAAACCTCTCAGCCCCAAGAGTGTCCACCCTTATGTCTCATCCAGCTGTGGGTCTAGATATGGTCAATCCAGGTTGCATCACAGCCCCTGAACTCATTGTGTAAGAATTTCTGTCTCTTTCACTGTCGTTGTTTCATGGGTTTTTCAAAGTAATTTATTTTCATAATGGGGTTTAGCTGCTTTTCACGGCTGTGTTTATGCCGCTTTACACCCACTTGACACACTAACAGAGAGATATCAATACATAGGTTTTAAGATTATTACTAGTCAGATATATTCTTGTGCGGTGAATAGGGCGTGTTGAGTCCAGTTCTCTGAGCAAGGAGTAGGTCTTGTCTACTACATATTGGGTTTATGGAACGGTATCTGAGCTAATTTGATACCCTTGTTTTATGTATCACCCCACCTCACCTTTCCCGTTAAGCAGCCATAGTCTGTTTTCTGCATGTGTGACTCTGTTCTGTTTTGTAATTCAGTTCAAGTGTAACGGTTTTTACATTCCCTCTAAAAGTGATACCTTATGAGAAGTGTCCTTTTCTGTGTGACTTATTTCAGTTAGAATCGTCGTACCTAAATCCACTCATCATGCTGCTACTAACCTTATGACATTGATTTCATGGCTGAGTGATATTCCATTGTACATAAGGACCACAACTTCTTTATCCATTTTTCTCTTTCCTTGGATATTTAAGGTGGAATGAAGTGGAGGTCCTTGTCAACAGAGCAGCCCTCAACTTTGGGGTGCTTGTGTCTTGCTGATTTTTCATTTTCCCAATTTATACCCCCATGAGTGGAAGTGCCCTATGCTCTCTAAGCTGTGTTTTTCAGATGTTTCAGGACACACCGTACACTTCTCCAGAGTGGCTGTTGGCAATTTACATCCCGCCCATCAGTGTAGCAAGGCTCTCATTTCTCCATGGCCTGTCCTGCATTTCTGGTTTTGACACTTTTTTCAGCATGGCCCTTTTGACCGATGGGAAGCGAGACTTCTTTGTAGCGCTGATTTGCCTTTCCAGGTTGCTTGGTTGGCCAAAAAGGGCGTATGCGTTTTTTCCTGAATATATTCAGGAAAAAACGCATACGCCCTTTTTGGCCAAGGGCATCATTGTCAACATTTTGCCGCTTTTCATGTGCTTTAAAGGCGATTCGAATCTACCTCCTGAAATCTGTTTCGTGCAATTCTGCCTTGATTTCAAATCCTCTTCTTTGCCTTCCCTCAATATATTTGTGGACGAGAGTTATCATTTATAACTCTGCAGGTTTGTGAATTGCAGTGCCCTGGACCTCCATTTTACAACTCGCTTTTTTGGGAGCTGGCCGCAAAAGCGCAGGATGGCTTCAGGCCCTGTTCTGGTTCCGGGGGGCAGGCTGAGCCTGTGGTTAATTCTTCTTCCTGATGGGAAAATAGAGTGACCTGTGCCTGTCCCAACACCAAGAGCTAGTCTCTCGTTGGTTCCCCGTCTTCCCGTTCATCCTCAGGACAAATTGCAACCTGTACGGAACAGGAGGTTAAAGGTGCTGATTTTCCAAGTAGGGAGATTGCTAGTAAAGCGGCTGGAATGGCGAACCCGGGCACAAGGAGATGAGAAATGAGGTGCGTTTTAGAAACCTTTCCCCATCACACGGTGTACTATCTTCTGGGTTTCTCATGCATGTTTTCGATGTAGGAAGATGCCCTTGAACCTGGAGATTTGGGACCCATTCGATGGGTACCACGCAGTATTACTTTAAAGGGTCTGCGTTTGCTCACCCAACCTCACCAAACCTCTCAGCCCCAAGAGTGTCCACCCTTATGTCTCATCCAGCTGTGGGTTTAGATATGGTCAATCCAGGTTGCATCACAGCCCCTGAACGCATTGTGTAAGAATTTCTGTCTCTTTCACTGTCGTTGTTTCATGGGTTTTTCAAAGTAATTTATTTTCATAATGGGGTTTAGCTGCTTTTCACTGCTGTGTTTATGCCGCTTTACACCCACTTGACACACTAACAGAGAGATATCAATACATAGGTTTTAAGATTATTACTAGTGAGATATATTCTTGTGCGGTGAATACGGCGTGTTGAGTCCAGTTCTCTGAGCAAGGAGTAGGTCTTGTCTATTACATATTGGGTTTATGGAACGGTATCTGAGCTAATTTGATACCCTTGTTTTATGTATCACCCCACCTCACCTTTCCCGTTAAGCAGCCATAGTCTGTTTTCTGCATGTGTGACTCTGTTCTGTTTTGTAATTCAGTTCAAGTGTAACGGTTTTTACATTCCCTCTAAAAGTGATACCTTATGAGAAGTGTCCTTTTCTGTGTGACTTATTTCACTTAGAATCGTCGTACCTAAATCCACTCATCATGCTGCTACTAACCTTTTGACATTGATTTCATGGCTGAGTGATATTCCATTGTACATAAGGACCACAACTTCTTTATCCATTTTTCTCTTTCCTTGGATATTTAAGGTGGAATGAAGTGGAGGTCCTTGTCAACAGAGCAGCCCTCAACTTTGGGGTGCTTGTGTCTTGCTGATTTTTAATTTTCCCAATTTATACCCCCATGAGTGGAAGTGCCCTATGCTCTCTAAGCTTTGTTTTTTAGATGTTTCAGGACTCACTGTACACTTCTACAGAGTGGCTGTTGGCAATTTACATCCCGCCCATCAGTGTAGCAAGGCTCCCATTTCTCCATGGCCTGTCCTGCATTTCTGGTTTTGACACTTTTTTCAGCATGGCCCTTTTGACCGATGGGAAGCAAGACTTCTCTGTAGCGCTGATTTGCCTTTCCAGGTTGCTTGGTTGGCCAAAAAGGGCGTATGCGTTTTTTCCTGAATATATTCAGGAAAAAACGCATACGCCCTTTTTGGCCAAGGGCATCATTGTCAACGTTTTGCCGCTTTTCATGTGCTTTAAAGGCGATTCGTATCTACCTCCTGAAATCTGTTTCCTGCAATTCTGCCTTGATTTCAAATCCTCTTCTTTGCCTTCCCTCAATATATTTGTGGACGAGAGTTATCATTTATAACTCTGCATGTTTGTGAATTGCAGTGCCCTGAACCTCCATTTTACAACTCGCTTTTCTGGGAGCTGGCCGCAAAAGCGCAGGATGGCTTCAGGCCCTGTTCTGGTTCCGGGGGGCAGGCTGAGCCTGTGGTTAATTCTTCTTCCTGATGGGAAAATAGAGTGACCTGTGCCTGTCCCGACACCAAGAGCTAGTCTCTCGTTGGTTCCCCGTCTTCCCGTTCATCCTCAGGACAAATTGCAACCTGTACGGAACAGGAGGTTAAAGGTGCTGATGCTCCAAGTAGGGAGATTGCTAGTAAATCGGCTGGAATGGCGAACCCGGGCACAAGGAGATGAGAAATGAGGTGCGTTTTAGAAACCTTTCCCCATCACACGGTGTACCATCTTCTGGGTTTCTCATGCATGTTTTCGATGTAGGAAGATGCCCTTGAACCTGGAGATTTGGGACCCATGCGATGGGTACCACGCAGTATTACTTTAAAGGGTCTGCGTTTGCTCACCCAACCTCACCAAACCTCTCAGCCCCAAGAGTGTCCACCCTTATGTCTCATCCAGCTGTGGGTCTAGATATGGTCAATCCAGGTTGCATCACAGCCCCTGAACTCATTGTGTAAGAATTTCTGTCTCTTTCACTGTCGTTGTTTCATGGGTTTTTCAAAGTAATTTATTTTCATAATGGGGTTTAGCTGCTTTTCACGGCTGTGTTTATGTCGCTTTACACCCACTTGACACACTAACAGAGAGATATCAATACATAGGTTTTAAGATTATTACTAGTCAGATATATTCTTGTGTGGTGAATAGGGCGTGTTGAGTCCAGTTCTCTGAGCAAGGAGTAGGTCTTGTCTACTACATATTGGGTTTATGGAACGGTATCTGAGCTAATTTGATACCCTTGTTTTATGTATCACCCCACCTCACCTTTCCCGTTAAGCAGCCATAGTCTGTTTTCTGCATGTGTGACTCTGTTCTGTTTTGTAATTCAGTTCAAGTGTAACGGTTTTTACATTCCCTCTAAAAGTGATACCTTATGAGAAGTGTCCTTTTCTGTGTGACTTATTTCAGTTAGAATCGTCGTACCTAAATCCACTCATCATGCTGCTACTAACCTTATGACATTGATTTCATGGCTGAGTGATATTCCATTGTACATAAGGACCACAACTTCTTTATCCATTTTTCTCTTTCCTTGGATATTTAAGGTGGAATGAAGTGGAGGTCCTTGTCAACAGAGCAGCCCTCAACTTTGGGGTGCTTGTGTCTTGCTGATTTTTCATTTTCCCAATTTATACCCCCATGAGTGGAAGTGCCCTATGCTCTCTAAGCTGTGTTTTTCAGATGTTTCAGGACACACCGTACACTTCTCCAGAGTGGCTGTTGGCAATTTACATCCCGCCCATCAGTGTAGCAAGGCTCTCATTTCTCCATGGCCTGTCCTGCATTTCTGGTTTTGACACTTTTTTCAGCATGGCCCTTTTGACCGATGGGAAGCGAGACTTCTTTGTAGCGCTGATTTGCCTTTCCAGGTTGCTTGGTTGGCCAAAAAGGGCGTATGCGTTTTTTCCTGAATATATTCAGGAAAAAACGCATACGCCCTTTTTGGCCAAGGGCATCATTGTCAACGTTTTGCCGCTTTTCATGTGCTTTAAAGGCGATTTGAATCTACCTCCTGAAATCTGTTTCGTGCAATTCTGCCTTGATTTCAAATCCTCTTCTTTGCCTTCCCTCAATATATTTGTGGACGAGAGTTATCATTTATAACTCTGCAGGTTTGTGAATTGCAGTGCCCTGGACCTCCATTTTACAACTCGCTTTTTTGGGAGCTGGCCGCAAAAGCGCAGGATGGCTTCAGGCCCTGTTCTGGTTCCGGGGGGCAGGCTGAGCCTGTGGTTAATTCTTCTTCCTGATGGGAAAATAGAGTGACCTGTGCCTGTCCCAACACCAAGAGCTAGTCTCTCGTTGGTTCCCCGTCTTCCCGTTCATCCTCAGGACAAATTGCAACCTGTACGGAACAGGAGGTTAAAGGTGCTGATTTTCCAAGTAGGGAGATTGCTAGTAAAGCGGCTGGAATGGCGAACCCGGGCACAAGGAGATGAGAAATGAGGTGCGTTTTAGAAACCTTTCCCCATCACACGGTGTACTATCTTCTGGGTTTCTCATGCATGTTTTCGATGTAGGAAGATGCCCTTGAACCTGGAGATTTGGGACCCATTCGATGGGTACCACGCAGTATTACTTTAAAGGGTCTGCGTTTGCTCACCCAACCTCACCAAACCTCTCAGCCCCAAGAGTGTCCACCCTTATGTCTCATCCAGCTGTGGGTTTAGATATGGTCAATCCAGGTTGCATCACAGCCCCTGAACGCATTGTGTAAGAATTTCTCTCTCTTTCACTGTCGTTGTTTCATGGGTTTTTCAAAGTAATTTATTTTCATAATGGGGTTTAGCTGCTTTTCACTGCTGTGTTTATGCCGCTTTACACCCACTTGACACACTAACAGAGAGATATCAATACATAGGTTTTAAGATTATTACTAGTCAGATATATTCTTGTGCGGTGAATAGGGCGTGTTGAGTCCAGTTCTCTGAGCAAGGAGTAGGTCTTGTCTATTACATATTGGGTTTATGGAACGGTATCTGAGCTAATTTGATACCCTTGTTTTATGTATCACCCCACCTCACCTTTCCCGTTAAGCAGCCATAGTCTGTTTTCTGCATGTGTGACTCTGTTCTGTTTTGTAATTCAGTTCAAGTGTAACGGTTTTTACATTCCCTCTAAAAGTGATACCTTATGAGAAGTGTCCTTTTCTGTGTGACTTATTTCACTTAGAATCGTCGTACCTAAATCCACTCATCATGCTGCTACTAACCTTATGACATTGATTTCATGGCTGAGTGATATTCCATTGTACATAAGGACCACAACTTCTTTATCCATTTTTCTCTTTCCTGGGATATTTAAGGTGGAATGAAGTGGAGGTCCTTGTCAACAGAGCAGCCCTAAACTTTGGGGTGCTTGTGTTTTGCTGATTTTTAATTTTCCCAATTTATACCCCCATGAGTGGAAGTGCCCTATGCTCTCTAAGCTTTGTTTTTTAGATGTTTCAGGACTCACTGTACACTTCTACAGAGTGGCTGTTGGCAATTTACATCCCGCCCATCAGTGTAGCAAGGCTCCCATTTCTCCATGGCCTGTCCTGCATTTCTGGTTTTGACACTTTTTTCAGCATGGCCCTTTTGACCGATGGGAAGCAAGACTTCTCTGTAGCGCTGATTTGCCTTTCCAGGTTGCTTGGTTGGCCAAAAAGGGCGTATGCGTTTTTTCCTGAATATATTCAGGAAAAAACGCATACGCCCTTTTTGGCCAAGGGCATCATTGTCAACGTTTTGCCGCTTTTCATGTGCTTTAAAGGCGATTCGTATCTACCTCCTGAAATCTGTTTCCTGCAATTCTGCCTTGATTTCAAATCCTCTTCTTTGCCTTCCCTCAATATATTTGTGGACGAGAGTTATCATTTATAACTCTGCAGGTTTGTGAATTGCAGTGCCCTGAACCTCCATTTTACAACTCGCTTTTCTGGGAGCTGGCCGCAAAAGCGCAGGATGGCTTCAGGCCCTGTTCTGGTTCCGGGGGGCAGGCTGAGCCTGTGGTTAATTCTTCTTCCTGATGGGAAAATAGAGTGACCTGTGCCTGTCCCGACACCAAGAGCTAGTCTCTCGTTGGTTCCCCGTCTTCCCGTTCATCCTCAGGACAAATTGCAACCTGTACGGAACAGGAGGTTAAAGGTGCTGATGCTCCAAGTAGGGAGATTGCTAGTAAATCGGCTGGAATGGCGAACCCGGGCACAAGGAGATGAGAAATGAGGTGCGTTTTAGAAACCTTTCCCCATCACACGGTGTACCATCTTCTGGGTTTCTCATGCATGTTTTCGATGTAGGAAGATGCCCTTGAACCTGGAGATTTGGGACCCATGCGATGGGTACCACGCAGTATTACTTTAAAGGGTCTGCGTTTGCTCACCCAACCTCACCAAACCTCTCAGCCCCAAGAGTGTCCACCCTTATGTCTCATCCAGCTGTGGGTCTAGATATGGTCAATCCAGGTTGCATCACAGCCCCTGAACTCATTGTGTAAGAATTTCTGTCTCTTTCACTGTCGTTGTTTCATGGGTTTTTCAAAGTAATTTATTTTCATAATGGGGTTTAGCTGCTTTTCACGGCTGTGTTTATGCCGCTTTACACCCACTTGACACACTAACAGAGAGATATCAATACATAGGTTTTAAGATTATTACTAGTCAGATATATTCTTGTGTGGTGAATAGGGCGTGTTGAGTCCAGTTCTCTGAGCAAGGAGTAGGTCTTGTCTACTACATATTGGGTTTATGGAACGGTATCTGAGCTAATTTGATACCCTTGTTTTATGTATCACCCCACCTCACCTTTCCCGTTAAGCAGCCATAGTCTGTTTTCTGCATGTGTGACTCTGTTCTGTTTTGTAATTCAGTTCAAGTGTAACGGTTTTTACATTCCCTCTAAAAGTGATACCTTATGAGAAGTGTCCTTTTCTGTGTGACTTATTTCAGTTAGAATCGTCGTACCTAAATCCACTCATCATGCTGCTACTAACCTTATGACATTGATTTCATGGCTGAGTGATATTCCATTGTACATAAGGACCACAACTTCTTTATCCATTTTTCTCTTTCCTTGGATATTTAAGGTGGAATGAAGTGGAGGTCCTTGTCAACAGAGCAGCCCTCAACTTTGGGGTGCTTGTGTCTTGCTGATTTTTAATTTTCCCAATTTATACCCCCATGAGTGGAAGTGCCCTATGCTCTCTAAGCTTTGTTTTTTAGATGTTTCAGGACTCACTGTACACTTCTACAGAGTGGCTGTTGGCAATTTACATCCCGCCCATCAGTGTAGCAAGGCTCCCATTTCTCCATGGCCTGTCCTGCATTTCTGGTTTTGACACTTTTTTCAGCATGGCCCTTTTGACCGATGGGAAGCAAGACTTCTCTGTAGCGCTGATTTGCCTTTCCAGGTTGCTTGGTTGGCCAAAAAGGGCGTATGCGTTTTTTCCTGAATATATTCAGGAAAAAACGCATACGCCCTTTTTGGCCAAGGGCATCATTGTCAACGTTTTGCCGCTTTTCATGTGCTTTAAAGGCGATTCGTATCTACCTCCTGAAATCTGTTTCCTGCAATTCTGCCTTGATTTCAAATCCTCTTCTTTGCCTTCCCTCAATATATTTGTGGACGAGAGTTATCATTTATAACTCTGCATGTTTGTGAATTGCAGTGCCCTGAACCTCCATTTTACAACTCGCTTTTCTGGGAGCTGGCCGCAAAAGCGCAGGATGGCTTCAGGCCCTGTTCTGGTTCCGGGGGGCAGGCTGAGCCTGTGGTTAATTCTTCTTCCTGATGGGAAAATAGAGTGACCTGTGCCTGTCCCGACACCAAGAGCTAGTCTCTCGTTGGTTCCCCGTCTTCCCGTTCATCCTCAGGACAAATTGCAACCTGTACGGAACAGGAGGTTAAAGGTGCTGATGCTCCAAGTAGGGAGATTGCTAGTAAATCGGCTGGAATGGCGAACCCGGGCACAAGGAGATGAGAAATGAGGTGCGTTTTAGAAACCTTTCCCCATCACACGGTGTACCATCTTCTGGGTTTCTCATGCATGTTTTCGATGTAGGAAGATGCCCTTGAACCTGGAGATTTGGGACCCATGCGATGGGTACCACGCAGTATTACTTTAAAGGGTCTGCGTTTGCTCACCCAACCTCACCAAACCTCTCAGCCCCAAGAGTGTCCACCCTTATGTCTCATCCAGCTGTGGGTCTAGATATGGTCAATCCAGGTTGCATCACAGCCCCTGAACTCATTGTGTAAGAATTTCTGTCTCTTTCACTGTCGTTGTTTCATGGGTTTTTCAAAGTAATTTATTTTCATAATGGGGTTTAGCTGCTTTTCACGGCTGTGTTTATGCTGCTTTACACCCACTTGACACACTAACAGAGAGATATCAATACATAGGTTTTAAGATTATTACTAGTCAGATATATTCTTGTGCGGTGAATAGGGCGTGTTGAGTCCAGTTCTCTGAGCAAGGAGTAGGTCTTGTCTACTACATATTGGGTTTATGGAACGGTATCTGAGCTAATTTGATACCCTTGTTTTATGTATCACCCCACCTCACCTTTCCCGTTAAGCAGCCATAGTCTGTTTTCTGCATGTGTGACTCTGTTCTGTTTTGTAATTCAGTTCAAGTGTAACGGTTTTTACATTCCCTCTAAAAGTGATACCTTATGAGAAGTGTCCTTTTCTGTGTGACTTATTTCAGTTAGAATCGTCGTACCTAAATCCACTCATCATGCTGCTACTAACCTTATGACATTGATTTCATGGCTGAGTGATATTCCATTGTACATAAGGACCACAACTTCTTTATCCATTTTTCTCTTTCCTTGGATATTTAAGGTGGAATGAAGTGGAGGTCCTTGTCAACAGAGCAGCCCTCAACTTTGGGGTGCTTGTGTCTTGCTGATTTTTCATTTTCCCAATTTATACCCCCATGAGTGGAAGTGCCCTATGCTCTCTAAGCTGTGTTTTTCAGATGTTTCAGGACACACCGTACACTTCTCCAGAGTGGCTGTTGGCAATTTACATCCCGCCCATCAGTGTAGCAAGGCTCTCATTTCTCCATGGCCTGTCCTGCATTTCTGGTTTTGACACTTTTTTCAGCATGGCCCTTTTGACCGATGGGAAGCGAGACTTCTTTGTAGCGCTGATTTGCCTTTCCAGGTTGCTTGGTTGGCCAAAAAGGGCGTATGCGTTTTTTCCTGAATATATTCAGGAAAAAACGCATACGCCCTTTTTGGCCAAGGGCATCATTGTCAACATTTTGCCGCTTTTCATGTGCTTTAAAGGCGATTCGAATCTACCTCCTGAAATCTGTTTCGTGCAATTCTGCCTTGATTTCAAATCCTCTTCTTTGCCTTCCCTCAATATATTTGTGGACGAGAGTTATCATTTATAACTCTGCAGGTTTGTGAATTGCAGTGCCCTGGACCTCCATTTTACAACTCGCTTTTTTGGGAGCTGGCCGCAAAAGCGCAGGATGGCTTCAGGCCCTGTTCTGGTTCCGGGGGGCAGGCTGAGCCTGTGGTTAATTCTTCTTCCTGATGGGAAAATAGAGTGACCTGTGCCTGTCCCAACACCAAGAGCTAGTCTCTCGTTGGTTCCCCGTCTTCCCGTTCATCCTCAGGACAAATTGCAACCTGTACGGAACAGGAGGTTAAAGGTGCTGATTTTCCAAGTAGGGAGATTGCTAGTAAAGCGGCTGGAATGGCGAACCCGGGCACAAGGAGATGAGAAATGAGGTGCGTTTTAGAAACCTTTCCCCATCACACGGTGTACTATCTTCTGGGTTTCTCATGCATGTTTTCGATGTAGGAAGATGCCCTTGAACCTGGAGATTTGGGACCCATTCGATGGGTACCACGCAGTATTACTTTAAAGGGTCTGCGTTTGCTCACCCAACCTCACCAAACCTCTCAGCCCCAAGAGTGTCCACCCTTATGTCTCATCCAGCTGTGGGTTTAGATATGGTCAATCCAGGTTGCATCACAGCCCCTGAACGCATTGTGTAAGAATTTCTCTCTCTTTCACTGTCGTTGTTTCATGGTTTTTTCAAAGTAATTTATTTTCATAATGGGGTTTAGCTGCTTTTCACTGCTGTGTTTATGCCGCTTTACACCCACTTGACACACTAACAGAGAGATATCAATACATAGGTTTTAAGATTATTACTAGTGAGATATATTCTTGTGCGGTGAATACGGCGTGTTGAGTCCAGTTCTCTGAGCAAGGAGTAGGTCTTGTCTATTACATATTGGGTTTATGGAACGGTATCTGAGCTAATTTGATACCCTTGTTTTATGTATCACCCCACCTCACCTTTCCCGTTAAGCAGCCATAGTCTGTTTTCTGCATGTGTGACTCTGTTCTGTTTTGTAATTCAGTTCAAGTGTAACGGTTTTTACATTCCCTCTAAAAGTGATACCTTATGAGAAGTGTCCTTTTCTGTGTGACTTATTTCACTTAGAATCGTCGTACCTAAATCCACTCATCATGCTGCTACTAACCTTATGACATTGATTTCATGGCTGAGTGATATTCCATTGTACATAAGGACCACAACTTCTTTATCCATTTTTCTCTTTCCTTGGATATTTAAGGTGGAATGAAGTGGAGGTCCTTGTCAACAGAGCAGCCCTCAACTTTGGGGTGCTTGTGTCTTGCTGATTTTTAATTTTCCCAATTTATACCCCCATGAGTGGAAGTGCCCTATGCTCTCTAAGCTTTGTTTTTTAGATGTTTCAGGACTCACTGTACACTTCTACAGAGTGGCTGTTGGCAATTTACATCCCGCCCATCAGTGTAGCAAGGCTCCCATTTCTCCATGGCCTGTCCTGCATTTCTGGTTTTGACACTTTTTTCAGCATGGCCCTTTTGACCGATGGGAAGCAAGACTTCTCTGTAGCGCTGATTTGCCTTTCCAGGTTGCTTGGTTGGCCAAAAAGGGCGTATGCGTTTTTTCCTGAATATATTCAGGAAAAAACGCATACGCCCTTTTTGGCCAAGGGCATCATTGTCAACGTTTTGCCGCTTTTCATGTGCTTTAAAGGCGATTCGTATCTACCTCCTGAAATCTGTTTCCTGCAATTCTGCCTTGATTTCAAATCCTCTTCTTTGCCTTCCCTCAATATATTTGTGGACGAGAGTTATCATTTATAACTCTGCATGTTTGTGAATTGCAGTGCCCTGAACCTCCATTTTACAACTCGCTTTTCTGGGAGCTGGCCGCAAAAGCGCAGGATGGCTTCAGGCCCTGTTCTGGTTCCGGGGGGCAGGCTGAGCCTGTGGTTAATTCTTCTTCCTGATGGGAAAATAGAGTGACCTGTGCCTGTCCCGACACCAAGAGCTAGTCTCTCGTTGGTTCCCCGTCTTCCCGTTCATCCTCAGGACAAATTGCAACCTGTACGGAACAGGAGGTTAAAGGTGCTGATGCTCCAAGTAGGGAGATTGCTAGTAAATCGGCTGGAATGGCGAACCCGGGCACAAGGAGATGAGAAATGAGGTGCGTTTTAGAAACCTTTCCCCATCACACGGTGTACCATCTTCTGGGTTTCTCATGCATGTTTTCGATGTAGGAAGATGCCCTTGAACCTGGAGATTTGGGACCCATGCGATGGGTACCACGCAGTATTACTTTAAAGGGTCTGCGTTTGCTCACCCAATCTCACCAAACCTCTCAGCCCCAAGAGTGTCCACCCTTATGTCTCATCCAGCTGTGGGTCTAGATATGGTCAATCCAGGTTGCATCACAGCCCCTGAACTCATTGTGTAAGAATTTCTGTCTCTTTCACTGTCGTTGTTTCATGGGTTTTTCAAAGTAATTTATTTTCATAATGGGGTTTAGCTGCTTTTCACGGCTGTGTTTATGCCGCTTTACACCCACTTGACACACTAACAGAGAGATATCAATACATAGGTTTTAAGATTATTACTAGTCAGATATATTCTTGTGTGGTGAATAGGGCGTGTTGAGTCCAGTTCTCTGAGCAAGGAGTAGGTCTTGTCTACTACATATTGGGTTTATGGAACGGTATCTGAGCTAATTTGATACCCTTGTTTTATGTATCACCCCACCTCACCTTTCCCGTTAAGCAGCCATAGTCTGTTTTCTGCATGTGTGACTCTGTTCTGTTTTGTAATTCAGTTCAAGTGTAACGGTTTTTACATTCCCTCTAAAAGTGATACCTTATGAGAAGTGTCCTTTTCTGTGTGACTTATTTCAGTTAGAATCGTCGTACCTAAATCCACTCATCATGCTGCTACTAACCTTATGACATTGATTTCATGGCTGAGTGATATTCCATTGTACATAAGGACCACAACTTCTTTATCCATTTTTCTCTTTCCTTGGATATTTAAGGTGGAATGAAGTGGAGGTCCTTGTCAACAGAGCAGCCCTCAACTTTGGGGTGCTTGTGTCTTGCTGATTTTTCATTTTCCCAATTTATACCCCCATGAGTGGAAGTGCCCTATGCTCTCTAAGCTGTGTTTTTCAGATGTTTCAGGACACACCGTACACTTCTCCAGAGTGGCTGTTGGCAATTTACATCCCGCCCATCAGTGTAGCAAGGCTCTCATTTCTCCATGGCCTGTCCTGCATTTCTGGTTTTGACACTTTTTTCAGCATGGCCCTTTTGACCGATGGGAAGCGAGACTTCTTTGTAGCGCTGATTTGCCTTTCCAGGTTGCTTGGTTGGCCAAAAAGGGCGTATGCGTTTTTTCCTGAATATATTCAGGAAAAAACGCATACGCCCTTTTTGGCCAAGGGCATCATTGTCAACGTTTTGCCGCTTTTCATGTGCTTTAAAGGCGATTCGAATCTACCTCCTGAAATCTGTTTCGTGCAATTCTGCCTTGATTTCAAATCCTCTTCTTTGCCTTCCCTCAATATATTTGTGGACGAGAGTTATCATTTATAACTCTGCAGGTTTGTGAATTGCAGTGCCCTGGACCTCCATTTTACAACTCGCTTTTTTGGGAGCTGGCCGCAAAAGCGCAGGATGGCTTCAGGCCCTGTTCTGGTTCCGGGGGGCAGGCTGAGCCTGTGGTTAATTCTTCTTCCTGATGGGAAAATAGAGTGACCTGTGCCTGTCCCAACACCAAGAGCTAGTCTCTCGTTGGTTCCCCGTCTTCCCGTTCATCCTCAGGACAAATTGCAACCTGTACGGAACAGGAGGTTAAAGGTGCTGATTTTCCAAGTAGGGAGATTGCTAGTAAAGCGGCTGGAATGGCGAACCCGGGCACAAGGAGATGAGAAATGAGGTGCGTTTTAGAAACCTTTCCCCATCACACGGTGTACTATCTTCTGGGTTTCTCATGCATGTTTTCGATGTAGGAAGATGCCCTTGAACCTGGAGATTTGGGACCCATTCGATGGGTACCACGCAGTATTACTTTAAAGGGTCTGCGTTTGCTCACCCAACCTCACCAAACCTCTCAGCCCCAAGAGTGTCCACCCTTATGTCTCATCCAGCTGTGGGTTTAGATATGGTCAATCCAGGTTGCATCACAGCCCCTGAACGCATTGTGTAAGAATTTCTCTCTCTTTCACTGTCGTTGTTTCATGGGTTTTTCAAAGTAATTTATTTTCATAATGGGGTTTAGCTGCTTTTCACTGCTGTGTTTATGCCGCTTTACACCCACTTGACACACTAACAGAGAGATATCAATACATAGGTTTTAAGATTATTACTAGTCAGATATATTCTTGTGCGGTGAATAGGGCGTGTTGAGTCCAGTTCTCTGAGCAAGGAGTAGGTCTTGTCTATTACATATTGGGTTTATGGAACGGTATCTGAGCTAATTTGATACCCTTGTTTTATGTATCACCCCACCTCACCTTTCCCGTTAAGCAGCCATAGTCTGTTTTCTGCATGTGTGACTCTGTTCTGTTTTGTAATTCAGTTCAAGTGTAACGGTTTTTACATTCCCTCTAAAAGTGATACCTTATGAGAAGTGTCCTTTTCTGTGTGACTTATTTCACTTAGAATCGTCGTACCTAAATCCACTCATCATGCTGCTACTAACCTTATGACATTGATTTCATGGCTGAGTGATATTCCATTGTACATAAGGACCACAACTTCTTTATCCATTTTTCTCTTTCCTGGGATATTTAAGGTGGAATGAAGTGGAGGTCCTTGTCAACAGAGCAGCCCTCAACTTTGGGGTGCTTGTGTCTTGCTGATTTTTCATTTTCCCAATTTATACCCCCATGAGTGGAAGTGCCCTATGCTCTCTAAGCTTTGTTTTTTAGATGTTTCAGGACTCACTGTACACTTCTACAGAGTGGCTGTTGGCAATTTACATCCCGCCCATCAGTGTAGCAAGGCTCCCATTTCTCCATGGCCTGTCCTGCATTTCTGGTTTTGACACTTTTTTCAGCATGGCCCTTTTGACCGATGGGAAGCAAGACTTCTCTGTAGCGCTGATTTGCCTTTCCAGGTTGCTTGGTTGGCCAAAAAGGGCGTATGCGTTTTTTCCTGAATATATTCAGGAAAAAACGCATACGCCCTTTTTGGCCAAGGGCATCATTGTCAACGTTTTGCCGCTTTTCATGTGCTTTAAAGGCGATTCGTATCTACCTCCTGAAATCTGTTTCCTGCAATTCTGCCTTGATTTCAAATCCTCTTCTTTGCCTTCCCTCAATATATTTGTGGACGAGAGTTATCATTTATAACTCTGCAGGTTTGTGAATTGCAGTGCCCTGAACCTCCATTTTACAACTCGCTTTTCTGGGAGCTGGCCGCAAAAGCGCAGGATGGCTTCAGGCCCTGTTCTGGTTCCGGGGGGCAGGCTGAGCCTGTGGTTAATTCTTCTTCCTGATGGGAAAATAGAGTGACCTGTGCCTGTCCCGACACCAAGAGCTAGTCTCTCGTTGGTTCCCTGTCTTCCCGTTCATCCTCAGGACAAATTGCAACCTGTACGGAACAGGAGGTTAAAGGTGCTGATGCTCCAAGTAGGGAGATTGCTAGTAAATCGGCTGGAATGGCGAACCCGGGCACAAGGAGATGAGAAATGAGGTGCTTTTTAGAAACCTTTCCCCATCACACGGTGTACCATCTTCTGGGTTTCTCATGCATGTTTTCGATGTAGGAAGATGCCCTTGAACCTGGAGATTTGGGACCCATGCGATGGGTACCACGCAGTATTACTTTAAAGGGTCTGCGTTTGCTCACCCAACCTCACCAAACCTCTCAGCCCCAAGAGTGTCCACCCTTATGTCTCATCCAGCTGTGGGTCTAGATATGGTCAATCCAGGTTGCATCACAGCCCCTGAACTCATTGTGTAAGAATTTCTGTCTCTTTCACTGTCGTTGTTTCATGGGTTTTTCAAAGTAATTTATTTTCATAATGGGGTTTAGCTGCTTTTCACGGCTGTGTTTATGCCACTTTACACCCACTTGACACACTAACAGAGAGATATCAATACATAGGTTTTAAGATTATTACTAGTCAGATATATTCTTGTGTGGTGAATAGGGCGTGTTGAGTCCAGTTCTCTGAGCAAGGAGTAGGTCTTGTCTACTACATATTGGGTTTATGGAACGGTATCTGAGCTAATTTGATACCCTTGTTTTATGTATCACCCCACCTCACCTTTCCCGTTAAGCAGCCATAGTCTGTTTTCTGCATGTGTGACTCTGTTCTGTTTTGTAATTCAGTTCAAGTGTAACGGTTTTTACATTCCCTCTAAAAGTGATACCTTATGAGAAGTGTCCTTTTCTGTGTGACTTATTTCAGTTAGAATCGTCGTACCTAAATCCACTCATCATGCTGCTACTAACCTTATGACATTGATTTCATGGCTGAGTGATATTCCATTGTACATAAGGACCACAACTTCTTTATCCATTTTTCTCTTTCCTTGGATATTTAAGGTGGAATGAAGTGGAGGTCCTTGTCAACAGAGCAGCCCTCAACTTTGGGGTGCTTGTGTCTTGCTGATTTTTCATTTTCCCAATTTATACCCCCATGAGTGGAAGTGCCCTATGCTCTCTAAGCTGTGTTTTTCAGATGTTTCAGGACACACCGTACACTTCTCCAGAGTGGCTGTTGGCAATTTACATCCCGCCCATCAGTGTAGCAAGGCTCTCATTTCTCCATGGCCTGTCCTGCATTTCTGGTTTTGACACTTTTTTCAGCATGGCCCTTTTGACCGATGGGAAGCGAGACTTCTTTGTAGCGCTGATTTGCCTTTCCAGGTTGCTTGGTTGGCCAAAAAGGGCGTATGCGTTTTTTCCTGAATATATTCAGGAAAAAACGCATACGCCCTTTTTGGCCAAGGGCATCATTGTCAACGTTTTGCCGCTTTTCATGTGCTTTAAAGGCGATTCGAATCTACCTCCTGAAATCTGTTTCGTGCAATTCTGCCTTGATTTCAAATCCTCTTCTTTGCCTTCCCTCAATATATTTGTGGACGAGAGTTATCATTTATAACTCTGCAGGTTTGTGAATTGCAGTGCCCTGGACCTCCATTTTACAACTCGCTTTTTTGGGAGCTGGCCGCAAAAGCGCAGGATGGCTTCAGGCCCTGTTCTGGTTCCGGGGGGCAGGCTGAGCCTGTGGTTAATTCTTCTTCCTGATGGGAAAATAGAGTGACCTGTGCCTGTCCCAACACCAAGAGCTAGTCTCTCGTTGGTTCCCCGTCTTCCCGTTCATCCTCAGGACAAATTGCAACCTGTACGGAACAGGAGGTTAAAGGTGCTGATTTTCCAAGTAGGGAGATTGCTAGTAAAGCGGCTGGAATGGCGAACCCGGGCACAAGGAGATGAGAAATGAGGTGCGTTTTAGAAACCTTTCCCCATCACACGGTGTACTATCTTCTGGGTTTCTCATGCATGTTTTCGATGTAGGAAGATGCCCTTGAACCTGGAGATTTGGGACCCATTCGATGGGTACCACGCAGTATTACTTTAAAGGGTCTGCGTTTGCTCACCCAACCTCACCAAACCTCTCAGCCCCAAGAGTGTCCACCCTTATGTCTCATCCAGCTGTGGGTTTAGATATGGTCAATCCAGGTTGCATCACAGCCCCTGAACGCATTGTGTAAGAATTTCTCTCTCTTTCACTGTCGTTGTTTCATGGGTTTTTCAAAGTAATTTATTTTCATAATGGGGTTTAGCTGCTTTTCACTGCTGTGTTTATGCCGCTTTACACCCACTTGACACACTAACAGAGAGATATCAATACATAGGTTTTAAGATTATTACTAGTCAGATATATTCTTGTGCGGTGAATAGGGCGTGTTGAGTCCAGTTCTCTGAGCAAGGAGTAGGTCTTGTCTATTACATATTGGGTTTATGGAACGGTATCTGAGCTAATTTGATACCCTTGTTTTATGTATCACCCCACCTCACCTTTCCCGTTAAGCAGCCATAGTCTGTTTTCTGCATGTGTGACTCTGTTCTGTTCTGTAATTCAGTTCAAGTGTAACGGTTTTTACATTCCCTCTAAAAGTGATACCTTATGAGAAGTGTCCTTTTCTGTGTGACTTATTTCACTTAGAATCGTCGTACCTAAATCCACTCATCATGCTGCTACTAACCTTATGACATTGATTTCATGGCTGAGTGATATTCCATTGTACATAAGGACCACAACTTCTTTATCCATTTTTCTCTTTCCTGGGATATTTAAGGTGGAATGAAGTGGAGGTCCTTGTCAACAGAGCAGCCCTCAACTTTGGGGTGCTTGTGTCTTGCTGATTTTTCATTTTCCCAATTTATACCCCCATGAGTGGAAGTGCCCTATGCTCTCTAAGCTTTGTTTTTTAGATGTTTCAGGACTCACTGTACACTTCTACAGAGTGGCTGTTGGCAATTTACATCCCGCCCATCAGTGTAGCAAGGCTCCCATTTCTCCATGGCCTGTCCTGCATTTCTGGTTTTGACACTTTTTTCAGCATGGCCCTTTTGACCGATGGGAAGCAAGACTTCTCTGTAGCGCTGATTTGCCTTTCCAGGTTGCTTGGTTGGCCAAAAAGGGCGTATGCGTTTTTTCCTGAATATATTCAGGAAAAAACGCATACGCCCTTTTTGGCCAAGGGCATCATTGTCAACGTTTTGCCGCTTTTCATGTGCTTTAAAGGCGATTCGTATCTACCTCCTGAAATCTGTTTCCTGCAATTCTGCCTTGATTTCAAATCCTCTTCTTTGCCTTCCCTCAATATATTTGTGGACGAGAGTTATCATTTATAACTCTGCAGGTTTGTGAATTGCAGTGCCCTGAAGCTCCATTGTACAACTCGCTTTTCTGGGAGCTGGCCGCAAAAGCGCAGGATGGCTTCAGGCCCTGTTCTGGTTCCGGGGGGCAGGCTGAGCCTGTGGTTAATTCTTCTTCCTGATGGGAAAATAGAGTGACCTGTGCCTGTCCCGACACCAAGAGCTAGTCTCTCGTTGGTTCCCTGTCTTCCCGTTCATCCTCAGGACAAATTGCAACCTGTACGGAACAGGAGGTTAAAGGTGCTGATGCTCCAAGTAGGGAGATTGCTAGTAAAGCGGCTGGAATGGCGAACCCGGGCACAAGGAGATGAGAAATGAGGTGCGTTTTAGAAACCTTTCCCCATCACACGGTGTACCATCTTCTGGGTTTCTCATGCATGTTTTCGATGTAGGAAGATGCCCTTGAACCTGGAGATTTGGGACCCATGCGATGGGTACCACGCAGTATTACTTTAAAGGGTCTGCGTTTGCTCACCCAAACTCACCAAACCTCTCAGCCCCAAGAGTGTCCACCCTTATGTCTCATCCAGCTGTGGGTCTAGATATGGTCAATCCAGGTTGCATCACAGCCCCTGAACTCATTGTGTAAGAATTTCTGTCTCTTTCACTGTCGTTGTTTCATGGGTTTTTCAAAGTAATTTATTTTCATAATGGGGTTTAGCTGCTTTTCACGGCTGTGTTTATGCCGCTTTACACCCACTTGACACACTAACAGAGAGATATCAATACATAGGTTTTAAGATTATTACTAGTCAGATATATTCTTGTGTGGTGAATAGGGCGTGTTGAGTCCAGTTCTCTGAGCAAGGAGTAGGTCTTGTCTACTACATATTGGGTTTATGGAACGGTATCTGAGCTAATTTGATACCCTTGTTTTATGTATCACCCCACCTCACCTTTCCCGTTAAGCAGCCATAGTCTGTTTTCTGCATGTGTGACTCTGTTCTGTTTTGTAATTCAGTTCAAGTGTAACGGTTTTTACATTCCCTCTAAAAGTGATACCTTATGAGAAGTGTCCTTTTCTGTGTGACTTATTTCAGTTAGAATCGTCGTACCTAAATCCACTCATCATGCTGCTACTAACCTTATGACATTGATTTCATGGCTGAGTGATATTCCATTGTACATAAGGACCACAACTTCTTTATCCATTTTTCTCTTTCCTTGGATATTTAAGGTGGAATGAAGTGGAGGTCCTTGTCAACAGAGCAGCCCTCAACTTTGGGGTGCTTGTGTCTTGCTGATTTTTCATTTTCCCAATTTATACCCCCATGAGTGGAAGTGCCCTATGCTCTCTAAGCTGTGTTTTTCAGATGTTTCAGGACACACCGTACACTTCTCCAGAGTGGCTGTTGGCAATTTACATCCCGCCCATCAGTGTAGCAAGGCTCTCATTTCTCCATGGCCTGTCCTGCATTTCTGGTTTTGACACTTTTTTCAGCATGGCCCTTTTGACCGATGGGAAGCGAGACTTCTTTGTAGCGCTGATTTGCCTTTCCAGGTTGCTTGGTTGGCCAAAAAGGGCGTATGCGTTTTTTCCTGAATATATTCAGGAAAAAACGCATACGCCCTTTTTGGCCAAGGGCATCATTGTCAACGTTTTGCCGCTTTTCATGTGCTTTAAAGGCGATTCGAATCTACCTCCTGAAATCTGTTTCGTGCAATTCTGCCTTGATTTCAAATCCTCTTCTTTGCCTTCCCTCAATATATTTGTGGACGAGAGTTATCATTTATAACTCTGCAGGTTTGTGAATTGCAGTGCCCTGGACCTCCATTTTACAACTCGCTTTTTTGGGAGCTGGCCGCAAAAGCGCAGGATGGCTTCAGGCCCTGTTCTGGTTCCGGGGGGCAGGCTGAGCCTGTGGTTAATTCTTCTTCCTGATGGGAAAATAGAGTGACCTGTGCCTGTCCCAACACCAAGAGCTAGTCTCTCGTTGGTTCTCCGTCTTCCCGTTCATCCTCAGGACAAATTGCAACCTGTACGGAACAGGAGGTTAAAGGTGCTGATTTTCCAAGTAGGGAGATTGCTAGTAAAGCGGCTGGAATGGCGAACCCGGGCACAAGGAGATGAGAAATGAGGTGCGTTTTAGAAACCTTTCCCCATCACACGGTGTACTATCTTCTGGGTTTCTCATGCATGTTTTCGATGTAGGAAGATGCCCTTGAACCTGGAGATTTGGGACCCATTCGATGGGTACCACGCAGTATTACTTTAAAGGGTCTGCGTTTGCTCACCCAACCTCACCAAACCTCTCAGCCCCAAGAGTGTCCACCCTTATGTCTCATCCAGCTGTGGGTTTAGATATGGTCAATCCAGGTTGCATCACAGCCCCTGAACGCATTGTGTAAGAATTTCTCTCTCTTTCACTGTCGTTGTTTCATGGGTTTTTCAAAGTAATTTATTTTCATAATGGGGTTTAGCTGCTTTTCACTGCTGTGTTTATGCCGCTTTACACCCACTTGACACACTAACAGAGAGATATCAATACATAGGTTTTAAGATTATTACTAGTCAGATATATTCTTGTGCGGTGAATAGGGCGTGTTGAGTCCAGTTCTCTGAGCAAGGAGTAGGTCTTGTCTATTACATATTGGGTTTATGGAACGGTATCTGAGCTAATTTGATACCCTTGTTTTATGTATCACCCCACCTCACCTTTCCCGTTAAGCAGCCATAGTCTGTTTTCTGCATGTGTGACTCTGTTCTGTTTTGTAATTCAGTTCAAGTGTAACGGTTTTTACATTCCCTCTAAAAGTGATACCTTATGAGAAGTGTCCTTTTCTGTGTGACTTATTTCACTTAGAATCGTCGTACCTAAATCCACTCATCATGCTGCTACTAACCTTATGACATTGATTTCATGGCTGAGTGATATTCCATTGTACATAAGGACCACAACTTCTTTATCCATTTTTCTCTTTCCTGGGATATTTAAGGTGGAATGAAGTGGAGGTCCTTGTCAACAGAGCAGCCCTCAACTTTGGGGTGCTTGTGTCTTGCTGATTTTTCATTTTCCCAATTTATACCCCCATGAGTGGAAGTGCCCTATGCTCTCTAAGCTTTGTTTTTTAGATGTTTCAGGACTCACTGTACACTTCTACAGAGTGGCTGTTGGCAATTTACATCCCGCCCATCAGTGTAGCAAGGCTCCCATTTCTCCATGGCCTGTCCTGCATTTCTGGTTTTGACACTTTTTTCAGCATGGCCCTTTTGACCGATGGGAAGCAAGACTTCTCTGTAGCGCTGATTTGCCTTTCCAGGTTGCTTGGTTGGCCAAAAAGGGCGTATGCGTTTTTTCCTGAATATATTCAGGAAAAAACGCATACGCCCTTTTTGGCCAAGGGCATCATTGTCAACGTTTTGCCGCTTTTCATGTGCTTTAAAGGCGATTCGTATCTACCTCCTGAAATCTGTTTCCTGCAATTCTGCCTTGATTTCAAATCCTCTTCTTTGCCTTCCCTCAATATATTTGTGGACGAGAGTTATCATTTATAACTCTGCAGGTTTGTGAATTGCAGTGCCCTGAACCTCCATTTTACAACTCGCTTTTCTGGGAGCTGGCCGCAAAAGCGCAGGATGGCTTCAGGCCCTGTTCTGGTTCCGGGGGGCAGGCTGAGCCTGTGGTTAATTCTTCTTCCTGATGGGAAAATAGAGTGACCTGTGCCTGTCCCGACACCAAGAGCTAGTCTCTCGTTGGTTCCCCGTCTTCCCGTTCATCCTCAGGACAAATTGCAACCTGTACGGAACAGGAGGTTAAAGGTGCTGATGCTCCAAGTAGGGAGATTGCTAGTAAATCGGCTGGAATGGCGAACCCGGGCACAAGGAGATGAGAAATGAGGTGCGTTTTAGAAACCTTTCCCCATCACACGGTGTACCATCTTCTGGGTTTCTCATGCATGTTTTCGATGTAGGAAGATGCCCTTGAACCTGGAGATTTGGGACCCATGCGATGGGTACCACGCAGTATTACTTTAAAGGGTCTGCGTTTGCTCACCCAACCTCACCAAACCTCTCAGCCCCAAGAGTGTCCACCCTTATGTCTCATCCAGCTGTGGGTCTAGATATGGTCAATCCAGGTTGCATCACAGCCCCTGAACTCATTGTGTAAGAATTTCTGTCTCTTTCACTGTCGTTGTTTCATGGGTTTTTCAAAGTAATTTATTTTCATAATGGGGTTTAGCTGCTTTTCACGGCTGTGTTTATGCCGCTTTACACCCACTTGACACACTAACAGAGAGATATCAATACATAGGTTTTAAGATTATTACTAGTCAGATATATTCTTGTGCGGTGAATAGGGCGTGTTGAGTCCAGTTCTCTGAGCAAGGAGTAGGTCTTGTCTACTACATATTGGGTTTATGGAACGGTATCTGAGCTAATTTGATACCCTTGTTTTATGTATCACCCCACCTCACCTTTCCCGTTAAGCAGCCATAGTCTGTTTTCTGCATGTGTGACTCTGTTCTGTTTTGTAATTCAGTTCAAGTGTAACGGTTTTTACATTCCCTCTAAAAGTGATACCTTATGAGAAGTGTCCTTTTCTGTGTGACTTATTTCAGTTAGAATCGTCGTACCTAAATCCACTCATCATGCTGCTACTAACCTTATGACATTGATTTCATGGCTGAGTGATATTCCATTGTACATAAGGACCACAACTTCTTTATCCATTTTTCTCTTTCCTTGGATATTTAAGGTGGAATGAAGTGGAGGTCCTTGTCAACAGAGCAGCCCTCAACTTTGGGGTGCTTGTGTCTTGCTGATTTTTCATTTTCCCAATTTATACCCCCATGAGTGGAAGTGCCCTATGCTCTCTAAGCTGTGTTTTTCAGATGTTTCAGGACACACCGTACACTTCTCCAGAGTGGCTGTTGGCAATTTACATCCCGCCCATCAGTGTAGCAAGGCTCCCATTTCTCCATGGCCTGTCCTGCATTTCTGGTTTTGACACTTTTTTCAGCATGGCCCTTTTGACCGATGGGAAGCAAGACTTCTCTGTAGCGCTGATTTGCCTTTCCAGGTTGCTTGGTTGGCCAAAAAGGGCGTATGCGTTTTTTCCTGAATATATTCAGGAAAAAACGCATACGCCCTTTTTGGCCAAGGGCATCATTGTCAATGTTTTGCCGCTTTTCATGTGCTTTAAAGGCGATTCGTATCTACCTCCTGAAATCTGTTTCCTGCAATTCTGCCTTGATTTCAAATCCTCTTCTTTGCCTTCCCTCAATATATTTGTGGACGAGAGTTATCATTTATAACTCTGCAGGTTTGTGAATTGCAGTGCCCTGAACCTGCATTTTACAACTCGCTTTTCTGGGAGCTGGCCGCAAAAGCGCAGGATGGCTTCAGGCCCTGTTCTGGTTCCGGGGGGCAGGCTGAGCCTGTGGTTAATTCTTCTTCCTGATGGGAAAATAGAGTGACCTGTGCCTGTCCCGACACCAAGAGCTAGTCTCTCGTTGGTTCCCCGTCTTCCCGTTCATCCTCAGGACAAATTGCAACCTGTACGGAACAGGAGGTTAAAGGTGCTGATGCTCCAAGTAGGGAGATTGCTAGTAAATCGGCTGGAATGGCGAACCCGGGCACAAGGAGATGAGAAATGAGGTGCGTTTTAGAAACCTTTCCCCATCACACGGTGTACCATCTTCTGGGTTTCTCATGCATGTTTTCGATGTAGGAAGATGCCCTTGAACCTGGAGATTTGGGACCCATGCGATGGGTACCACGCAGTATTACTTTAAAGGGTCTGCGTTTGCTCACCCAACCTCACCAAACCTCTCAGCCCCAAGAGTGTCCACCCTTATGTCTCATCCAGCTGTGGGTCTAGATATGGTCAATCCAGGTTGCATCACAGCCCCTGAACTCATTGTGTAAGAATTTCTGTCTCTTTCACTGTCGTTGTTTCATGGGTTTTTCAAAGTAATTTATTTTCATAATGGGGTTTAGCTGCTTTTCACGGCTGTGTTTATGCCGCTTTACACCCACTTGACACACTAACAGAGAGATATCAATACATAGGTTTTAAGATTATTACTAGTCAGATATATTCTTGTGTGGTGAATAGGGCGTGTTGAGTCCAGTTCTCTGAGCAAGGAGTAGGTCTTGTCTACTACATATTGGGTTTATGGAACGGTATCTGAGCTAATTTGATACCCTTGTTTTATGTATCACCCCACCTCACCTTTCCCGTTAAGCAGCCATAGTCTGTTTTCTGCATGTGTGACTCTGTTCTGTTTTGTAATTCAGTTCAAGTGTAACGGTTTTTACATTCCCTCTAAAAGTGATACCTTATGAGAAGTGTCCTTTTCTGTGTGACTTATTTCAGTTAGAATCGTCGTACCTAAATCCACTCATCATGCTGCTACTAACCTTATGACATTGATTTCATGGCTGAGTGATATTCCATTGTACATAAGGACCACAACTTCTTTATCCATTTTTCTCTTTCCTTGGATATTTAAGGTGGAATGAAGTGGAGGTCCTTGTCAACAGAGCAGCCCTCAACTTTGGGGTGCTTGTGTCTTGCTGATTTTTCATTTTCCCAATTTATACCCCCATGAGTGGAAGTGCCCTATGCTCTGTAAGCTGTGTTTTTCAGATGTTTCAGGACACACCGTACACTTCTCCAGAGTGGCTGTTGGCAATTTACATCCCGCCCATCAGTGTAGCAAGGCTCTCATTTCTCCATGGCCTGTCCTGCATTTCTGGTTTTGACACTTTTTTCAGCATGGCCCTTTTGACCGATGGGAAGCGAGACTTCTTTGTAGCGCTGATTTGCCTTTCCAGGTTGCTTGGTTGGCCAAAAAGGGCGTATGCGTTTTTTCCTGAATATATTCAGGAAAAAACGCATACGCCCTTTTTGGCCAAGGGCATCATTGTCAACATTTTACCGCTTTTCATGTGCTTTAAAGGCGAATCGAATCTACCTCCTGAAATCTGTTTCGTGCAATTCTGCCTTGATTTCAAATCCTCTTCTTTGCCTTCCCTCAATATATTTGTGGATGAGAGTTATCATTTATAACTCTGCAGGTTTGTGAATTGCAGTGCCCTGAACCTCCATTTTACAACTCGCTTTTTTGGGAGCTGGCCGCAAAAGCGCAGGATGGCTTCAGGCCCTGTTCTGGTTCTGGGGGGCAGGCTGAGCCTGTGGTTAATTCTTCTTCCTGATGGGAAAATAGAGTGACCTGTGCCTGTCCCAACACCAAGAGCTAGTCTCTCGTTGGTTCCCCGTCTTCCCGTTCATCCTCAGGACAAATTGCAACCTGTACGGAACAGGAGGTTAAAGGTGCTGATGCTCCAAGTAGGGAGATTGCTAGTAAAGCGGCTGGAATGGCGAACCCGGGCACAAGGAGATGAGAAATGAGGTGCGTTTTAGAAACCTTTCCCCATCACACGGTGTACCATCTTCTGGGTTTCTCATGCATGTTTTTGATGTAGGAAGATGCCCTTGAACCTGGAGATTTGGGACCCATGTGATGGGTACCACGCAGTATTACTTTAAAGGGTCTGCGTTTGCTCACCCAACCTCACCAAACCTCTCAGCCCCAAGAGTGTCCACCCTTATGTCTCATCCAGCTGTGGGTCTAGATATGGTCAATCCAGGTTCCATCACAGCCCCTGAACTCATTGTGTAAGAATTTCTATCTCTTTCACTGTCGTTGTTTCATGGGTTTTTCAAAGTAATTTATTTTCATAATGGGGTTTAGCTGCTTTTCACGGCTGTGTTTATGCCGCTTCACACCCACTTGACACACTAACAGAGAGATATCAATACATAGGTTTTAAGATTATTACTAGTCAGATATATTCTTGTGCGGTGAATAGGGTGTGTTGAGTCCAGTTCTCTGAGCAAGGAGTAGGTCTTGTCTACTACATATTGGGTTTATGGAACGGTATCTGAGCTAATTTGATACCCTTGTTTTATGTATCACCCCACCTCACCTTTCCCGTTAAGCAGCCATAGTCTGTTTTCTGCATGTGTGACTCTGTTCTGTTTTGTAATTCAGTTCAAGTGTAACGGTTTTTACATTCCCTCTAAAAGTGATACCTTATGAGAAGTGTCCTTTTCTGTGTGACTTATTTCAGTTAGAATCGTCGTACCTAAATCCACTCATCATGCTGCTACTAACCTTATGACATTGATTTCATGGCTGAGTGATATTCCATTGTACATAAGGACCACAACTTCTTTATCCATTTTTCTCTTTCCTTGGATATTTAAGGTGGAATGAAGTGGAGGTCCTTGTCAACAGAGCAGCCCTCAACTTTGGGGTGCTTGTGTCTTGCTGATTTTTCATTTTCCCAATTTATACCCCCATGAGTGGAAGTGCCCTATGCTCTCTAAGCTGTGTTTTTCAGATGTTTCAGGACACACCGTACACTTCTCCAGAGTGGCTGTTGGCAATTTACATCCCGCCCATCAGTGTAGCAAGGCTCCCATTTCTCCATGGCCTGTCCTGCATTTCTGGTTTTGACACTTTTTTCAGCATGGCCCTTTTGACCGATGGGAAGCAAGACTTCTCTGTAGCGCTGATTTGCCTTTCCAGGTTGCTTGGTTGGCCAAAAAGGGCGTATGCGTTTTTTCCTGAATATATTCAGGAAAAAACGCATACGCCCTTTTTGGCCAAGGGCATCATTGTCAATGTTTTGCCGCTTTTCATGTGCTTTAAAGGCGATTCGTATCTACCTCCTGAAATCTGTTTCCTGCAATTCTGCCTTGATTTCAAATCCTCTTCTTTGCCTTCCCTCAATATATTTGTGGACGAGAGTTATCATTTATAACTCTGCAGGTTTGTGAATTGCAGTGCCCTGAACCTGCATTTTACAACTCGCTTTTCTGGGAGCTGGCCGCAAAAGCGCAGGATGGCTTCAGGCCCTGTTCTGGTTCCGGGGGGCAGGCTGAGCCTGTGGTTAATTCTTCTTCCTGATGGGAAAATAGAGTGACCTGTGCCTGTCCCGACACCAAGAGCTAGTCTCTCGTTGGTTCCCCGTCTTCCCGTTCATCCTCAGGACAAATTGCAACCTGTACGGAACAGGAGGTTAAAGGTGCTGATGCTCCAAGTAGGGAGATTGCTAGTAAATCGGCTGGAATGGCGAACCCGGGCACAAGGAGATGAGAAATGAGGTGCGTTTTAGAAACCTTTCCCCATCACACGGTGTACCATCTTCTGGGTTTCTCATGCATGTTTTCGATGTAGGAAGATGCCCTTGAACCTGGAGATTTGGGACCCATGCGATGGGTACCACGCAGTATTACTTTAAAGGGTCTGCGTTTGCTCACCCAACCTCACCAAACCTCTCAGCCCCAAGAGTGTCCACCCTTATGTCTCATCCAGCTGTGGGTCTAGATATGGTCAATCCAGGTTGCATCACAGCCCCTGAACTCATTGTGTAAGAATTTCTGTCTCTTTCACTGTCGTTGTTTCATGGGTTTTTCAAAGTAATTTATTTTCATAATGGGGTTTAGCTGCTTTTCACGGCTGTGTTTATGCCGCTTTACACCCACTTGACACACTAACAGAGAGATATCAATACATAGGTTTTAAGATTATTACTAGTCAGATATATTCTTGTGTGGTGAATAGGGCGTGTTGAGTCCAGTTCTCTGAGCAAGGAGTAGGTCTTGTCTACTACATATTGGGTTTATGGAACGGTATCTGAGCTAATTTGATACCCTTGTTTTATGTATCACCCCACCTCACCTTTCCCGTTAAGCAGCCATAGTCTGTTTTCTGCATGTGTGACTCTGTTCTGTTTTGTAATTCAGTTCAAGTGTAACGGTTTTTACATTCCCTCTAAAAGTGATACCTTATGAGAAGTGTCCTTTTCTGTGTGACTTATTTCAGTTAGAATCGTCGTACCTAAATCCACTCATCATGCTGCTACTAACCTTATGACATTGATTTCATGGCTGAGTGATATTCCATTGTACATAAGGACCACAACTTCTTTATCCATTTTTCTCTTTCCTTGGATATTTAAGGTGGAATGAAGTGGAGGTCCTTGTCAACAGAGCAGCCCTCAACTTTGGGGTGCTTGTGTCTTGCTGATTTTTCATTTTCCCAATTTATACCCCCATGAGTGGAAGTGCCCTATGCTCTGTAAGCTGTGTTTTTCAGATGTTTCAGGACACACCGTACACTTCTCCAGAGTGGCTGTTGGCAATTTACATCCCGCCCATCAGTGTAGCAAGGCTCTCATTTCTCCATGGCCTGTCCTGCATTTCTGGTTTTGACACTTTTTTCAGCATGGCCCTTTTGACCGATGGGAAGCGAGACTTCTTTGTAGCGCTGATTTGCCTTTCCAGGTTGCTTGGTTGGCCAAAAAGGGCGTATGCGTTTTTTCCTGAATATATTCAGGAAAAAACGCATACGCCCTTTTTGGCCAAGGGCATCATTGTCAACATTTTACCGCTTTTCATGTGCTTTAAAGGCGATTCGAATCTACCTCCTGAAATCTGTTTCGTGCAATTCTGCCTTGATTTCAAATCCTCTTCTTTGCCTTCCCTCAATATATTTGTGGATGAGAGTTATCATTTATAACTCTGCAGGTTTGTGAATTGCAGTGCCCTGAACCTCCATTTTACAACTCGCTTTTTTGGGAGCTGGCCGCAAAAGCGCAGGATGGCTTCAGGCCCTGTTCTGGTTCTGGGGGGCAGGCTGAGCCTGTGGTTAATTCTTCTTCCTGATGGGAAAATAGAGTGACCTGTGCCTGTCCCAACACCAAGAGCTAGTCTCTCGTTGGTTCCCCGTCTTCCCGTTCATCCTCAGGACAAATTGCAACCTGTACGGAACAGGAGGTTAAAGGTGCTGATGCTCCAAGTAGGGAGATTGCTAGTAAAGCGGCTGGAATGGCGAACCCGGGCACAAGGAGATGAGAAATGAGGTGCGTTTTAGAAACCTTTCCCCATCACACGGTGTACCATCTTCTGGGTTTCTCATGCATGTTTTTGATGTAGGAAGATGCCCTTGAACCTGGAGATTTGGGACCCATGTGATGGGTACCACGCAGTATTACTTTAAAGGGTCTGCGTTTGCTCACCCAACCTCACCAAACCTCTCAGCCCCAAGAGTGTCCACCCTTATGTCTCATCCAGCTGTGGGTCTAGATATGGTCAATCCAGGTTCCATCACAGCCCCTGAACTCATTGTGTAAGAATTTCTATCTCTTTCACTGTCGTTGTTTCATGGGTTTTTCAAAGTAATTTATTTTCATAATGGGGTTTAGCTGCTTTTCACGGCTGTGTTTATGCCGCTTCACACCCACTTGACACACTAACAGAGAGATATCAATACATAGGTTTTAAGATTATTACTAGTCAGATATATTCTTGTGCGGTGAATAGGGTGTGTTGAGTCCAGTTCTCTGAGCAAGGAGTAGGTCTTGTCTACTACATATTGGGTTTATGGAACAGTATCTGAGCTAATTTGATACCCTTGTTTTATGTATCACCCCACCTCACCTTTCCCGTTAAGCAGCCATAGTCTGTTTTCTGCATGTGTGACTCTGTTCTGTTTTGTAATTCAGTTCAAGTGTAACGGTTTTTACATTCCCTCTAAAAGTGATACCTTATGAGAAGTGTCCTTTTCTGTGTGACTTATTTCACTTAGAATCGTCGTACCTAAATCCACTCATCATGCTGCTACTAACCTTATGACATTGATTTCATGGCTGAGTGATATTCCATTGTACATAAGGACCACAACTTCTTTATCCATTTTTCTCTTTCCTGGGATATTTAAGGTGGAATGAAGTGGAGGTCCTTGTCAACAGAGCAGCCCTAAACTTTGGGGTGCTTGTGTCTTGCTGATTTTTCATTTTCCCAATTTATACCCCCATGAGTGGAAGTGCCCTATGCTCTCTAAGCTGTGTTTTTTAGATGTTTCAGGACTCACCGTACACTTCTCCAGAGTGGCTGTTGGCAATTTACATCCCGCCCATCAGTGTAGCAAGGCTCCCATTTCTCCATGGCCTGTCCTGCATTTCTGGTTTTGACACTTTTTTCAGCATGGCCCTTTTGACCGATGGGAAGCAAGACTTCTCTGTAGTGCTGATTTGCCTTTCCAGGTTGCTTGGTTGGCCAAAAAGGGCGTATGCGTTTTTTCCTGAATATATTCAGGAAAAAACGCATACGCCCTTTTTGGCCAAGGGCATCATTGTCAACGTTTTGCCGCTTTTCATGTGCTTTAAAGGCGATTCGTATCTACCTCCTGAAATCTGTTTCCTGCAATTCTGCCTTGATTTCAAATCCTCTTCTTTGCCTTCCCTCAATATATTTGTGGACGAGAGTTATCATTTATAACTCTGCAGGTTTGTGAATTGCAGTGCCCTGAACCTCCATTTTACAACTCGCTTTTCTGGGAGCTGGCCGCAAAAGCGCAGGATGGCTTCAGGCCCTGTTCTGGTTCTGGGGGGCAGGCTGAGCCTGTGGTTAATTCTTCTTCCTGATGGGAAAATAGAGTGACCTGTGCCTGTCCCGACACCAAGAGCTAGTCTCTCGTTGGTTCCCCGTCTTCCCATTCATCCTCAGGACAAATTGCAACCTGTACGCAACAGGAGGTTAAAGGTGCTGATGCTCCAAGTAGGGAGATTGCTAGTAAATCGGCTGGAATGGCGAACCCGGGCACAAGGAGATGAGAAATGAGGTGCGTTTTAGAAACCTTTCCCCATCACACGGTGTACTATCTTCTGGGTTTCTCATGCATGTTTTCGATGTAGGAAGATGCCCTTGAACCTGGAGATTTGGGACCCATGCGATGGGTACCACGCAGTATTACTTTAAAGGGTCTGCGTTTGCTCACCCAACCTCACCAAACCTCTCAGCCCCAAGAGTGTCCACCCTTATGTCTCATCCAGCTGTGGGTCTAGATTTGGTCAATCCAGGTTGCATCACAGCCCCTGAACTCATTGTGTAAGAATTTCTGTCTCTTTCACTGTCGTTGTTTCATGGGTTTTTCAAAGTAATTTATTTTCATAATGGGGTTTAGCTGCTTTTCACGGCTGTGTTTATGCCGCTTTACACCCACTTGACACACTAACAGAGAGATATCAATACATAGGTTTTAAGATTATTACTAGTCAGATATATTCTTGTGCGGTGAATAGGGCGTGTTGAGTCCAGTTCTCTGAGCAAGGAGTAGGTCTTGTCTACTACATATTGGGTTTATGGAACGGTATCTGAGCTAATTTGATACCCTTGTTTTATGTATCACCCCACCTCACCTTTCCCGTTAAGCAGCCATAGTCTGTTTTCTGCATGTGTGACTCTGTTCTGTTTTGTAATTCAGTTCAAGTGTAACGGTTTTTACATTCCCTCTAAAAGTGATACCTTATGAGAAGTGTCCTTTTCTGTGTGACTTATTTCACTTAGAATCGTCGTACCTAAATCCACTCATCATGCTGCTACAAACCTTATGACATTGATTTCATGGCTGAGTGATATTCCATTGTACATAAAGACCACAACTTCTTTATCCATTTTTCTCTTTCCTTGGATATTTAAGGTGGAATGAATTGGAGGTCCTTGTCAACAGAGCAGCCCTAAACTTTGGGGTGCTTGTGTCTTGCTGATTTTTCATTTTCCCAATTTATACCCCCATGAGTGGAAGTGCCCTATGCTCTCTAAGCTGTGTTTTTCAGATGTTTCAGGACACACCGTACACTTCTCCAGAGTGGCTGTTGGCAATTTACATCCCGCCCATCAGTGTAGCAAGGCTCCCATTTCTCCATGGCCTGTCCTGCATTTCTGGTTTTGACACTTTTTTCAGCATGGCCCTTTTGACCGATGGGAAGCGAGACTTCTTTGTAGCGCTGATTTGCCTTTCCAGGTTGCTTGGTTGGCCAAAAAGGGCGTATGCGTTTTTTCCTGAATATATTCAGGAAAAAACGCATACGCCCTTTTTGGCCAAGGGCATCATTGTCAACATTTTGCCGCTTTTCATGTGCTTTAAAGGCGATTCGAATCTACCTCCTGAAATCTGTTTCCTGCAATTCTGCCTTGATTTCAAATCCTCTTCTTTGCCTTCCCTCAATATATTTGTGGACGAGAGTTATCATTTATAACTCTGCAGGTTTGTGAATTGCAGTGCCCTGGACCTCCATTTTACAACTCGCTTTTTTGGGAGCTGGCCGCAAAAGCGCAGGATGGCTTCAGGCCCTGTTCTGGTTCCGGGGGGCAGGCTGAGCCTGTGGTTAATTCTTCTTCCTGATGGGAAAATAGAGTGACCTGTGCCTGTCCCAACACCAAGAGCTAGTCTCTCGTTGGTTCCCCGTCTTCCCGTTCATCCTCAGGACAAATTGCAACCTGTACGGAACAGGAGGTTAAAGGTGCTGATTTTCCAAGTAGGGAGATTGCTAGTAAAGCGGCTGGAATGGCGAACCCGGGCACAAGGAGATGAGAAATGAGGTGCGTTTTCGAAACCTTTCCCCATCACACGGTGTACTATCTTCTGGGTTTCTCATGCATGTTTTCGATGTAGGAAGATGCCCTTGAACCTGGAGATTTGGGACCCATTCGATGGGTACCACGCAGTATTACTTTAAAGGGTCTGCGTTTGCTCACCCAACCTCACCAAACCTCTCAGCCCCAAGAGTGTCCACCCTTATGTCTCATCCAGCTGTGGGTCTAGATATGGTCAATCCAGGTTGCATCACAGCCCCTGAACTCATTGTGTAAGAATTTCTCTCTCTTTCACTGTCGTTGTTTCATGGGTTTTTCAAAGTAATTTATTTTCATAATGGGGTTTAGCTGCTTTTCACTGCTGTGTTTATGCCGCTTTACACCCACTTGACACACTAACAGAGAGATATCAATACATAGGTTTTAAGATTATTACTAGTCAGATATATTCTTGTGCGGTGAATAGGGCGTGTTGAGTCCAGTTCTCTGAGCAAGGAGTAGGTCTTGTCTATTACATATTGGGTTTATGGAACGGTATCTGAGCTAATTTGATACCCTTGTTTTATGTATCACCCCACCTCACCTTTCCCGTTAAGCAGCCATAGTCTGTTTTCTGCATGTGTGACTCTGTTCTGTTTTGTAATTCAGTTCAAGTGTAACGGTTTTTACATTCCCTCTAAAAGTGATACCTTATGAGAAGTGTCCTTTTCTGTGTGACTTATTTCACTTAGAATCGTCGTACCTAAATCCACTCATCATGCTGCTACTAACCTTATGACATTGATTTCATGGCTGAGTGATATTCCATTGTACATAAGGACCACAACTTCTTTATCCATTTTTCTCTTTCCTGGGATATTGAAGGTGGAATGAAGTGGAGGTCCTTGTCAACAGAGCAGCCCTCAACTTTGGGGTGCTTGTGTCTTGCTGATTTTTAATTTTCCCAATTTATACCCCCATGAGTGGAAGTGCCCTATGCTCTCTAAGCTGTGTTTTTTAGATGTTTCAGGACTCACTGTACACTTCTCCAGAGTGGCTGTTGGCAATTTACATCCCGCCCATCAGTGTAGCAAGGCTCTCATTTCTCCATGGCCTGTCCTGCATTTCTGGTTTTGACACTTTTTTCAGCATGGCCCTTTTGACCGATGGGAAGCGAGACTTCTTTGTAGCGCTGATTTGCCTTTCCAGGTTGCTTGGTTGGCCAAAAAGGGCGTATGCGTTTTTTCCTGAATATATTCAGGAAAAAACGCATACGCCCTTTTTGGCCAAGGGCATCATTGTCAACATTTTGCCGCTTTTCATGTGCTTTAAAGGCGATTCGAATCTACCTCCTGAAATCTGTTTCGTGCAATTCTGCCTTGATTTCAAATCCTCTTCTTTGCCTTCCCTCAATATATTTGTGGATGAGAGTTATCATTTATAACTCTGCAGGTTTGTGAATTGCAGTGCCCTGAACCTCCATTTTACAACTCGCTTTTTTGGGAGCTGGCCGCAAAAGCGCAGGATGGCTTCAGGCCCTGTTCTGGTTCCGGGGGGCAGGCTGAGCCTGTGGTTAATTCTTCTTCCTGATGGGAAAATAGAGTGACCTGTGCCTGTCCCGACACCAAGAGCTAGTCTCTCGTTGGTTCCCCGTCTTCCCGTTCATCCTCAGGACAAATTGCAACCTGTACGGAACAGGAGGTTAAAGGTGCTGATGCTCCAAGTAGGGAGATTGCTAGTAAATCGGCTGGAATGGCGAACCCGGGCACAAGGAGATGAGAAATGAGGTGCGTTTTAGAAACCTTTCCCCATCACACGGTGTACCATCTTCTGGGTTTCTCATGCATGTTTTTGATGTAGGAAGATGCCCTTGAACCTGGAGATTTGGGACCCATGCGATGGGTACCACGCAGTATTACTTTAAAGGGTCTGCGTTTGCTCACCCAACCTCACCAAACCTCTCAGCCCCAAGAGTGTCCACCCTTATGTCTCATCCAGCTGTGGGTCTAGATATGGTCAATCCAGGTTGCATCACAGCCCCTGAACTCATTGTGTAAGAATTTCTATCTCTTTCACTGTCGTTGTTTCATGGGTTTTTCAAAGTAATTTATTTTCATAATGGGGTTTAGCTGCTTTTCACGGCTGTGTTTATGCCGCTTCACACCCACTTGACACACTAACAGAGAGATATCAATACATAGGTTTTAAGATTATTACTAGTCAGATATATTCTTGTGCGGTGAATAGGGCGTGTTGAGTCCAGTTCTCTGAGCAAGGAGTAGGTCTTGTCTACTACATATTGGGTTTATGGAACGGTATCTGAGCTAATTTGATACCCTTGTTTTATGTATCACCCCACCTCACCTTTCCCGTTAAGCAGCCATAGTCTGTTTTCTGCATGTGTGACTCTGTTCTGTTTTGTAATTCAGTTCAAGTGTAACGGTTTTTACATTCCCTCTAAAAGTGATACCTTATGAGAAGTGTCCTTTTCTGTGTGACTTATTTCACTTAGAATCGTCGTACCTAAATCCACTCATCATGCTGCTACTAACCTTATGACATTGATTTCATGGCTGAGTGATATTCCATTGTACATAAGGACCACAACTTCTTTATCCATTTTTCTCTTTCCTGGGATATTGAAGGTGGAATGAAGTGGAGGTCCTTGTCAACAGAGCAGCCCTCAACTTTGGGGTGCTTGTGTCTTGCTGATTTTTCATTTTCCCAATTTATACCCCCATGAGTGGAAGTGCCCTATGCTCTGTAAGCTGTGTTTTTCAGATGTTTCAGGACACACCGTACACTTCTCCAGAGTGGCTGTTGGCAATTTACATCCCGCCCATCAGTGTAGCAAGGCTCTCATTTCTCCATGGCCTGTCCTGCATTTCTGGTTTTGACACTTTTTTCAGCATGGCCCTTTTGACCGATGGGAAGCGAGACTTCTTTGTAGCGCTGATTTGCCTTTCCAGGTTGCTTGGTTGGCCAAAAAGGGCGTATGCGTTTTTTCCTGAATATATTCAGGAAAAAACGCATACGCCCTTTTTGGCCAAGGGCATCATTGTCAACATTTTGCCGCTTTTCATGTGCTTTAAAGGCGATTCGAATCTACCTCCTGAAATCTGTTTCGTGCAATTCTGCCTTGATTTCAAATCCTCTTCTTTGCCTTCCCTCAATATATTTGTGGATGAGAGTTATCATTTATAACTCTGCAGGTTTGTCAATTGCAGTGCCCTGAACCTCCATTTTACAACTCGCTTTTTTGGGAGCTGGCCGCAAAAGCGCAGGATGGCTTCAGGCCCTGTTCTGGTTCCGGGGGGCAGGCTGAGCCTGTGGTTAATTCTTCTTCCTGATGGGAAAATAGAGTGACCTGTGCCTGTCCCGACACCAAGAGCTAGTCTCTCGTTGGTTCCCCGTCTTCCCGTTCATCCTCAGGACAAATTGCAACCTGTACGGAACAGGAGGTTAAAGGTGCTGATGCTCCAAGTAGGGAGATTGCTAGTAAAGTGGCTGGAATGGCGAACCCGGGCACAAGGAGATGAGAAATGAGGTGCGTTTTAGAAACCTTTCCCCATCACACGGTGTACCATCTTCTGGGTTTCTCATGCATGTTTTTGATGTAGGAAGATGCCCTTGAACCTGGAGATTTGGGACCCATGTGATGGGTACCACGCAGTATTACTTTAAAGGGTCTGCGTTTGCTCACCCAACCTCACCAAACCTCTCAGCCCCAAGAGTGTCCACCCTTATGTCTCATCCAGCTGTGGGTCTAGATATGGTCAATCCAGGTTGCATCACAGCCCCTGAACTCATTGTGTAAGAATTTCTATCTCTTTCACTGTCGTTGTTTCATGGGTTTTTCAAAGTAATTTATTTTCATAATGGGGTTTAGCTGCTTTTCCCGGCTGTGTTTATGCCGCTTCACACCCACTTGACACACTAACAGAGAGATATCAATACATAGGTTTTAAGATTATTACTAGTCAGATATATTCTTGTGCGGTGAATAGGGTGTGTTGAGTCCAGTTCTCTGAGCAAGGAGTAGGTCTTGTCTACTACATATTGGGTTTATGGAACAGTATCTGAGCTAATTTGATACCCTTGTTTTATGTATCACCCCACCTCACCTTTCCCGTTAAGCAGCCATAGTCTGTTTTCTGCATGTGTGACTCTGTTCTGTTTTGTAATTCAGTTCAAGTGTAACGGTTTTTACATTCCCTCTAAAAGTGATACCTTATGAGAAGTGTCCTTTTCTGTGTGACTTATTTCACTTAGAATCGTCGTACCTAAATCCACTCATCATGCTGCTACTAACCTTATGACATTGATTTCATGGCTGAGTGATATTCCATTGTACATAAGGACCACAACTTCTTTATCCATTTTTCTCTTTCCTGGGATATTTAAGGTGGAATGAAGTGGAGGTCCTTGTCAACAGAGCAGCCCTAAACTTTGGGGTGCTTGTGTCTTGCTGATTTTTCATTTTCCCAATTTATACCCCCATGAGTGGAAGTGCCCTATGCTCTCTAAGCTGTGTTTTTTAGATGTTTCAGGACTCACCGTACACTTCTCCAGAGTGGCTGTTGGCAATTTACATCCCGCCCATCAGTGTAGCAAGGCTCCCATTTCTCCATGGCCTGTCCTGCATTTCTGGTTTTGACACTTTTTTCAGCATGGCCCTTTTGACCCATGGGAAGCAAGACTTCTCTGTAGTGCTGATTTGCCTTTCCAGGTTGCTTGGTTGGCCAAAAAGGGCGTATGCGTTTTTTCCTGAATATATTCAGGAAAAAACGCATACGCCCTTTTTGGCCAAGGGCATCATTGTCAACGTTTTGCCGCTTTTCATGTGCTTTAAAGGCGATTCGTATCTACCTCCTGAAATCTGTTTCCTGCAATTCTGCCTTGATTTCAAATCCTCTTCTTTGCCTTCCCTCAATATATTTGTGGACGAGAGTTATCATTTATAACTCTGCAGGTTTGTGAATTGCAGTGCCCTGAACCTCCATTTTACAACTCGCTTTTCTGGGAGCTGGCCGCAAAAGCGCAGGATGGCTTCAGGCCCTGTTCTGGTTCCGGGGGGCAGGCTGAGCCTGTGGTTAATTCTTCTTCCTGATGGGAAAATAGAGTGACCTGTGCCTGTCCCGACACCAAGAGCTAGTCTCTCGTTGGTTCCCCGTCTTCCCATTCATCCTCAGGACAAATTGCAACCTGTACGGAACAGGAGGTTAAAGGTGCTGATGCTCCAAGTAGGGAGATTGCTAGTAAATCGGCTGGAATGGCGAACCCGGGCACAAGGAGATGAGAAATGAGGTGCGTTTTAGAAACCTTTCCCCATCACACGGTGTACTATCTTCTGGGTTTCTCATGCATGTTTTCGATGTAGGAAGATGCCCTTGAACCTGGAGATTTGGGACCCATGCGATGGGTACCACGCAGTATTACTTTAAAGGGTCTGCGTTTGCTCACCCAACCTCACCAAACCTCTCAGCCCCAAGAGTGTCCACCCTTATGTCTCATCCAGCTGTGGGTCTAGATTTGGTCAATCCAGGTTGCATCACAGCCCCTGAACTCATTGTGTAAGAATTTCTGTCTCTTTCACTGTCGTTGTTTCATGGGTTTTTCAAAGTAATTTATTTTCATAATGGGGTTTAGCTGCTTTTCACGGCTGTGTTTATGCCGCTTTACACCCACTTGACACACTAACAGAGAGATATCAATACATAGGTTTTAAGATTATTACTAGTCAGATATATTCTTGTGCGGTGAATAGGGCGTGTTGAGTCCAGTTCTCTGAGCAAGGAGTAGGTCTTGTCTACTACATATTGGGTTTATGGAACGGTATCTGAGCTAATTTGATACCCTTGTTTTATGTATCACCCCACCTCACCTTTCCCGTTAAGCAGCCATAGTCTGTTTTCTGCATGTGTGACTCTGTTCTGTTTTGTAATTCAGTTCAAGTGTAACGGTTTTTACATTCCCTCTAAAAGTGATACCTTATGAGAAGTGTCCTTTTCTGTGTGACTTATTTCACTTAGAATCGTCGTACCTAAATCCACTCATCATGCTGCTACTAACCTTATGACATTGATTTCATGGCTGAGTGATATTCCATTGTACATAAAGACCACAACTTCTTTATCCATTTTTCTCTTTCCTTGGATATTTAAGGTGGAATGAAGTGGAGGTCCTTGTCAACAGAGCAGCCCTAAACTTTGGGGTGCTTGTGTCTTGCTGATTTTTCATTTTCCCAATTTATACCCCCATGAGTGGAAGTGCCCTATGCTCTCTAAGCTGTGTTTTTCAGATGTTTCAGGACACACCGTACACTTCTCCAGAGTGGCTGTTGGCAATTTACATCCCGCCCATCAGTGTAGCAAGGCTCCCATTTCTCCATGGCCTGTCCTGCATTTCTGGTTTTGACACTTTTTTCAGCATGGCCCTTTTGACCGATGGGAAGCGAGACTTCTTTGTAGCGCTGATTTGCCTTTCCAGGTTGCTTGGTTGGCCAAAAAGGGCGTATGCGTTTTTTCCTGAATATATTCAGGAAAAAACGCATACGCCCTTTTTGGCCAAGGGCATCATTGTCAACATTTTGCCGCTTTTCATGTGCTTTAAAGGCGATTCGAATCTACCTCCTGAAATCTGTTTCCTGCAATTCTGCCTTGATTTCAAATCCTCTTCTTTGCCTTCCCTCAATATATTTGTGGACGAGAGTTATCATTTATAACTCTGCAGGTTTGTGAATTGCAGTGCCCTGGACCTCCATTTTACAACTCGATTTTTTGGGAGCTGGCAGCAAAAGCGCAGGATGGCTTCAGGCCCTGTTCTGGTTCCGGGGGGCAGGCTGAGCCTGTGGTTAATTCTTCTTCCTGATGGGAAAATAGAGTGACCTGTGCCTGTCCCAACACCAAGAGCTAGTCTCTCGTTGGTTCCCCGTCTTCCCGTTCATCCTCAGGACAAATTGCAACCTGTACGGAACAGGAGGTTAAAGGTGCTGATTTTCCAAGTAGGGAGATTGCTAGTAAAGCGGCTGGAATGGCGAACCCGGGCACAAGGAGATGAGAAATGAGGTGCGTTTTCGAAACCTTTCCCCATCACACGGTGTACTATCTTCTGGGTTTCTCATGCATGTTTTCGATGTAGGAAGATGCCCTTGAACCTGGAGATTTGGGACCCATTCGATGGGTACCACGCAGTATTACTTTAAAGGGTCTGCGTTTGCTCACCCAACCTCACCAAACCTCTCAGCCCCAAGAGTGTCCACCCTTATGTCTCATCCAGCTGTGGGTCTAGATATGGTCAATCCAGGTTGCATCACAGCCCCTGAACGCATTGTGTAAGAATTTCTCTCTCTTTCACTGTCGTTGTTTCATGGGTTTTTCAAAGTAATTTATTTTCATAATGGGGTTTAGCTGCTTTTCACTGCTGTGTTTATGCCGCTTTACACCCACTTGACACACTAACAGAGAGATATCAATACATAGGTTTTAAGATTATTACTAGTCAGATATATTCTTGTGCGGTGAATAGGGCGTGTTGAGTCCAGTTCTCTGAGCAAGGAGTAGGTCTTGTCTATTACATATTGGGTTTATGGAACGGTATCTGAGCTAATTTGATACCCTTGTTTTATGTATCACCCCACCTCACCTTTCCCGTTAAGCAGCCATAGTCTGTTTTCTGCATGTGTGACTCTGTTCTGTTTTGTAATTCAGTTCAAGTGTAACGGTTTTTACATTCCCTCTAAAAGTGATACCTTATGAGAAGTGTCCTTTTCTGTGTGACTTATTTCACTTAGAATCGTCGTACCTAAATCCACTCATCATGCTGCTACTAACCTTATGACATTGATTTCATGGCTGAGTGATATTCCATTGTACATAAGGACCACAACTTCTTTATCCATTTTTCTCTTTCCTGGGATATTGAAGGTGGAATGAAGTGGAGGTCCTTGTCAACAGAGCAGCCCTCAACTTTGGGGTGCTTGTGTCTTGCTGATTTTTAATTTTCCCAATTTATACCCCCATGAGTGGAAGTGCCCTATGCTCTCTAAGCTGTGTTTTTTAGATGTTTCAGGACTCACTGTACACTTCTCCAGAGTGGCTGTTGGCAATTTACATCCCGCCCATCAGTGTAGCAAGGCTCTCATTTCTCCATGGCCTGTCCTGCATTTCTGGTTTTGACACTTTTTTCAGCATGGCCCTTTTGACCGATGGGAAGCGAGACTTCTTTGTAGCGCTGATTTGCCTTTCCAGGTTGCTTGGTTGGCCAAAAAGGGCGTATGCGTTTTTTCCTGAATATATTCAGGAAAAAACGCATACGCCCTTTTTGGCCAAGGGCATCATTGTCAACATTTTGCCGCTTTTCATGTGCTTTAAAGGCGATTCGAATCTACCTCCTGAAATCTGTTTCGTGCAATTCTGCCTTGATTTCAAATCCTCTTCTTTGCCTTCCCTCAATATATTTGTGGACGAGAGTTATCATTTATAACTCTGCAGGTTTGTGAATTGCAGTGCCCTGAACCTCCATTTTACAACTCGCTTTTTTGGGAGCTGGCCGCAAAAGCGCAGGATGGCTTCAGGCCCTGTTCTGGTTCCGGGGGGCAGGCTGAGCCTGTGGTTAATTCTTCTTCCTGATGGGAAAATAGAGTGACCTGTGCCTGTCCCGACACCAAGAGCTAGTCTCTCGTTGGTTCCCCGTCTTCCCGTTCATCCTCAGGACAAATTGCAACCTGTACGGAACAGGAGGTTAAAGGTGCTGATGCTCCAAGTAGGGAGATTGCTAGTAAATCGGCTGGAATGGCGAACCCGGGCACAAGGAGATGAGAAATGAGGTGCGTTTTAGAAACCTTTCCCCATCACACGGTGTACCATCTTCTGGGTTTCTCATGCATGTTTTTGATGTAGGAAGATGCCCTTGAACCTGGAGATTTGGGACCCATGCGATGGGTACCACGCAGTATTACTTTAAAGGGTCTGCGTTTGCTCACCCAACCTCACCAAACCTCTCAGCCCCAAGAGTGTCCACCCTTATGTCTCATCCAGCTGTGGGTCTAGATATGGTCAATCCAGGTTGCATCACAGCCCCTGAACTCATTGTGTAAGAATTTCTATCTCTTTCACTGTCGTTGTTTCATGGGTTTTTCAAAGTAATTTATTTTCATAATGGGGTTTAGCTGCTTTTCACGGCTGTGTTTATGCCGCTTCACACCCACTTGACACACTAACAGAGAGATATCAATACATAGGTTTTAAGATTATTACTAGTCAGATATATTCTTGTGCGGTGAATAGGGCGTGTTGAGTCCAGTTCTCTGAGCAAGGAGTAGGTCTTGTCTACTACATATTGGGTTTATGGAACGGTATCTGAGCTAATTTGATACCCTTGTTTTATGTATCACCCCACCTCACCTTTCCCGTTAAGCAGCCATAGTCTGTTTTCTGCATGTGTGACTCTGTTCTGTTTTGTAATTCAGTTCAAGTGTAACGGTTTTTACATTCCCTCTAAAAGTGATACCTTATGAGAAGTGTCCTTTTCTGTGTGACTTATTTCACTTAGAATCGTCGTACCTAAATCCACTCATCATGCTGCTACTAACCTTATGACATTGATTTCATGGCTGAGTGATATTCCATTGTACATAAGGACCACAACTTCTTTATCCATTTTTCTCTTTCCTGGGATATTGAAGGTGGAATGAAGTGGAGGTCCTTGTCAACAGAGCAGCCCTCAACTTTGGGGTGCTTGTGTCTTGCTGATTTTTCATTTTCCCAATTTATACCCCCATGAGTGGAAGTGCCCTATGCTCTGTAAGCTGTGTTTTTCAGATGTTTCAGGACACACCGTACACTTCTCCAGAGTGGCTGTTGGCAATTTACATCCCGCCCATCAGTGTAGCAAGGCTCTCATTTCTCCATGGCCTGTCCTGCATTTCTGGTTTTGACACTTTTTTCAGCATGGCCCTTTTGACCGATGGGAAGCGAGACTTCTTTGTAGCGCTGATTTGCCTTTCCAGGTTGCTTGGTTGGCCAAAAAGGGCGTATGCGTTTTTTCCTGAATATATTCAGGAAAAAACGCATACGCCCTTTTTGGCCAAGGGCATCATTGTCAACATTTTGCCGCTTTTCATGTGCTTTAAAGGCGATTCGAATCTACCTCCTGAAATCTGTTTCGTGCAATTCTGCCTTGATTTCAAATCCTCTTCTTTGCCTTCCCTCAATATATTTGTGGATGAGAGTTATCATTTATAACTCTGCAGGTTTGTCAATTGCAGTGCCCTGAACCTCCATTTTACAACTCGCTTTTTTGGGAGCTGGCCGCAAAAGCGCAGGATGGCTTCAGGCCCTGTTCTGGTTCCGGGGGGCAGGCTGAGCCTGTGGTTAATTCTTCTTCCTGATGGGAAAATAGAGTGACCTGTGCCTGTCCCGACACCAAGAGCTAGTCTCTCGTTGGTTCCCCGTCTTCCCGTTCATCCTCAGGACAAATTGCAACCTGTACGGAACAGGAGGTTAAAGGTGCTGATGCTCCAAGTAGGGAGATTGCTAGTAAAGTGGCTGGAATGGCGAACCCGGGCACAAGGAGATGAGAAATGAGGTGCGTTTTAGAAACCTTTCCCCATCACACGGTGTACCATCTTCTGGGTTTCTCATGCATGTTTTTGATGTAGGAAGATGCCCTTGAACCTGGAGATTTGGGACCCATGTGATGGGTACCACGCAGTATTACTTTAAAGGGTCTGCGTTTGCTCACCCAACCTCACCAAACCTCTCAGCCCCAAGAGTGTCCACCCTTATGTCTCATCCAGCTGTGGGTCTAGATATGGTCAATCCAGGTTGCATCACAGCCCCTGAACTCATTGTGTAAGAATTTCTATCTCTTTCACTGTCGTTGTTTCATGGGTTTTTCAAAGTAATTTATTTTCATAATGGGGTTTAGCTGCTTTTCCCGGCTGTGTTTATGCCGCTTCACACCCACTTGACACACTAACAGAGAGATATCAATACATAGGTTTTAAGATTATTACTAGTCAGATATATTCTTGTGCGGTGAATAGGGTGTGTTGAGTCCAGTTCTCTGAGCAAGGAGTAGGTCTTGTCTACTACATATTGGGTTTATGGAACAGTATCTGAGCTAATTTGATACCCTTGTTTTATGTATCACCCCACCTCACCTTTCCCGTTAAGCAGCCATAGTCTGTTTTCTGCATGTGTGACTCTGTTCTGTTTTGTAATTCAGTTCAAGTGTAACGGTTTTTACATTCCCTCTAAAAGTGATACCTTATGAGAAGTGTCCTTTTCTGTGTGACTTATTTCACTTAGAATCGTCGTACCTAAATCCACTCATCATGCTGCTACTAACCTTATGACATTGATTTCATGGCTGAGTGATATTCCATTGTACATAAGGACCACAACTTCTTTATCCATTTTTCTCTTTCCTGGGATATTTAAGGTGGAATGAAGTGGAGGTCCTTGTCAACAGAGCAGCCCTAAACTTTGGGGTGCTTGTGTCTTGCTGATTTTTCATTTTCCCAATTTATACCCCCATGAGTGGAAGTGCCCTATGCTCTCTAAGCTGTGTTTTTTAGATGTTTCAGGACTCACCGTACACTTCTCCAGAGTGGCTGTTGGCAATTTACATCCCGCCCATCAGTGTAGCAAGGCTCCCATTTCTCCATGGCCTGTCCTGCATTTCTGGTTTTGACACTTTTTTCAGCATGGCCCTTTTGACCCATGGGAAGCAAGACTTCTCTGTAGTGCTGATTTGCCTTTCCAGGTTGCTTGGTTGGCCAAAAAGGGCGTATGCGTTTTTTCCTGAATATATTCAGGAAAAAACGCATACGCCCTTTTTGGCCAAGGGCATCATTGTCAACGTTTTGCCGCTTTTCATGTGCTTTAAAGGCGATTCGTATCTACCTCCTGAAATCTGTTTCCTGCAATTCTGCCTTGATTTCAAATCCTCTTCTTTGCCTTCCCTCAATATATTTGTGGACGAGAGTTATCATTTATAACTCTGCAGGTTTGTGAATTGCAGTGCCCTGAACCTCCATTTTACAACTCGCTTTTCTGGGAGCTGGCCGCAAAAGCGCAGGATGGCTTCAGGCCCTGTTCTGGTTCCGGGGGGCAGGCTGAGCCTGTGGTTAATTCTTCTTCCTGATGGGAAAATAGAGTGACCTGTGCCTGTCCCGACACCAAGAGCTAGTCTCTCGTTGGTTCCCCGTCTTCCCATTCATCCTCAGGACAAATTGCAACCTGTACGGAACAGGAGGTTAAAGGTGCTGATGCTCCAAGTAGGGAGATTGCTAGTAAATCGGCTGGAATGGCGAACCCGGGCACAAGGAGATGAGAAATGAGGTGCGTTTTAGAAACCTTTCCCCATCACACGGTGTACTATCTTCTGGGTTTCTCATGCATGTTTTCGATGTAGGAAGATGCCCTTGAACCTGGAGATTTGGGACCCATGCGATGGGTACCACGCAGTATTACTTTAAAGGGTCTGCGTTTGCTCACCCAACCTCACCAAACCTCTCAGCCCCAAGAGTGTCCACCCTTATGTCTCATCCAGCTGTGGGTCTAGATTTGGTCAATCCAGGTTGCATCACAGCCCCTGAACTCATTGTGTAAGAATTTCTGTCTCTTTCACTGTCGTTGTTTCATGGGTTTTTCAAAGTAATTTATTTTCATAATGGGGTTTAGCTGCTTTTCACGGCTGTGTTTATGCCGCTTTACACCCACTTGACACACTAACAGAGAGATATCAATACATAGGTTTTAAGATTATTACTAGTCAGATATATTCTTGTGCGGTGAATAGGGCGTGTTGAGTCCAGTTCTCTGAGCAAGGAGTAGGTCTTGTCTACTACATATTGGGTTTATGGAACGGTATCTGAGCTAATTTGATACCCTTGTTTTATGTATCACCCCACCTCACCTTTCCCGTTAAGCAGCCATAGTCTGTTTTCTGCATGTGTGACTCTGTTCTGTTTTGTAATTCAGTTCAAGTGTAACGGTTTTTACATTCCCTCTAAAAGTGATACCTTATGAGAAGTGTCCTTTTCTGTGTGACTTATTTCACTTAGAATCGTCGTACCTAAATCCACTCATCATGCTGCTACTAACCTTATGACATTGATTTCATGGCTGAGTGATATTCCATTGTACATAAAGACCACAACTTCTTTATCCATTTTTCTCTTTCCTTGGATATTTAAGGTGGAATGAAGTGGAGGTCCTTGTCAACAGAGCAGCCCTAAACTTTGGGGTGCTTGTGTCTTGCTGATTTTTCATTTTCCCAATTTATACCCCCATGAGTGGAAGTGCCCTATGCTCTCTAAGCTGTGTTTTTCAGATGTTTCAGGACACACCGTACACTTCTCCAGAGTGGCTGTTGGCAATTTACATCCCGCCCATCAGTGTAGCAAGGCTCCCATTTCTCCATGGCCTGTCCTGCATTTCTGGTTTTGACACTTTTTTCAGCATGGCCCTTTTGACCGATGGGAAGCGAGACTTCTTTGTAGCGCTGATTTGCCTTTCCAGGTTGCTTGGTTGGCCAAAAAGGGCGTATGCGTTTTTTCCTGAATATATTCAGGAAAAAACGCATACGCCCTTTTTGGCCAAGGGCATCATTGTCAACATTTTGCCGCTTTTCATGTGCTTTAAAGGCGATTCGAATCTACCTCCTGAAATCTGTTTCCTGCAATTCTGCCTTGATTTCAAATCCTCTTCTTTGCCTTCCCTCAATATATTTGTGGACGAGAGTTATCATTTATAACTCTGCAGGTTTGTGAATTGCAGTGCCCTGAACCTCCATTTTACAACTCGCTTTTTTGGGAGCTGGCCGCAAAAGCGCAGGATGGCTTCAGGCCCTGTTCTGGTTCCGGGGGGCAGGCTGAGCCTGTGGTTAATTCTTCTTCCTGATGGGAAAATAGAGTGACCTGTGCCTGTCCCGACACCAAGAGCTAGTCTCTCGTTGGTTCCCCGTCTTCCCGTTCATCCTCAGGACAAATTGCAACCTGTACGGAACAGGAGGTTAAAGGTGCTGATGCTCCAAGTAGGGAGATTGCTAGTAAATCGGCTGGAATGGCGAACCCGGGCACAAGGAGATGAGAAATGAGGTGCGTTTTAGAAACCTTTCCCCATCACACGGTGTACCATCTTCTGGGTTTCTCATGCATGTTTTCGATGTAGGAAGATGCCCTTGAAGCTGGAGATTTGGGACCCATGCGATGGGTACCACGCAGTATTATTTTAAAGGGTCTGCGTTTGCTCACCCAACCTCACCAAACCTCTCAGCCCCAAGAGTGTCCACCCTTATGTCTCATCCAGCTGTGGGTCTAGATATGGTCAATCCAGGTTGCATCACAGCCCCTGAACTCATTGTGTACGAATTTCTATCTCTTTCACTGTCGTTGTTTCATGGGTTTTTCAAAGTAATTTATTTTCATAATGGGGTTTAGCTGCTTTTCACGGCTGTGTTTATGCCGCTTTACACCCACTTGACACACTAACAGAGAGATATCAATACATAGGTTTTAAGATTATTACTAGTCAGATATATTCTTGTGCGGTGAATAGGGCGTGTTGAGTCCAGTTCTCTGAGCAAGGAGTAGGTCTTGTCTACTACATATTGGGTTTATGGAACGGTATCTGAGCTAATTTGATACCCTTGTTTTATGTATCACCCCACCTCACCTTTCCCGTTAAGCAGCCATAGTGTGTTTTCTGCATGTGTGACTCTGTTCTGTTTTGTAATTCAGTTCAAGTGTAACGGTTTTTACATTCCCTCTAAAAGTGATACCTTATGAGAAGTGTCCTTTTCTGTGTGACTTATTTCACTTAGAATCGTCGTACCTAAATCCACTCATCATGCTGCTACTAACCTTATGACATTGATTTCATGGCTGAGTGATATTCCATTGTACATAAGGACCACAACTTCTTTATCCATTTTTCTCTTTCCTTGGATATTTAAGGTGGAATGAAGTGGAGGTCCTTGTCAACAGAGCAGCCCTCAACTTTGGGGTGCTTGTGTCTTGCTGATTTTTCATTTTCCCAATTTATACCCCCATGAGTGGAAGTGCCCTATGCTCTCTAAGCTGTGTTTTTCAGATGTTTCAGGACACAGAGTACACTTCTCCAGAGTGGCTGTTGGCAATTTACATCCCGCCCATCAGTGTAGCAAGGCTCCCATTTCTCCATGGCCTGTCCTGCATTTCTGGTTTTGACACTTTTTTCAGCATGGCCCTTTTGACCGATGGGAAGCGAGACTTCTCTGTAGTGCTGATTTGCCTTTCCAGGTTGCTTGGTTGGCCAAAAAGGGCGTATGCGTTTTTTCCTGAATATATTCAGGAAAAAACGCATACGCCCTTTTTGGCCAAGGGCATCATTGTCAACGTTTTGCCGCTTTTCATGTGCTTTAAAGGCGATTCGTATCTACCTCCTGAAATCTGTTTCCTGCAATTCTGCCTTGATTTCAAATCCTCTTCTTTGCCTTCCCTCAATATATTTGTGGACGAGAGTTATCATTTATAACTCTGCAGGTTTGTGAATTGCAGTGCCCTGAACCTCCATTTTACAACTCGCTTTTTTGGGAGCTGGCCGCAAAAGCGCAGGATGGCTTCAGGCCCTGTTCTGGTTCCGGGGGGCAGGCTGAGCCTGTGGTTAATTCTTCTTCCTGATGGGAAAATAGAGTTACCTGTGCCTGTCCCGACACCAAGAGCTAGTCTCTCGTTGGTTCCCCGTCTTCCCGTTCATCCTCAGGACAAATTGCAACCTGTACGGAACAGGAGGTTAAAGGTGCTGATGCTCCAAGTAGGGAGATTGCTAGTAAATCGGCTGGAATGGCGAACCCGGGCACAAGGAGATGAGAAATGAGGTGTGTTTTAGAAACCTTTCCCCATCACACGGTGTACCATCTTCTGGGTTTCTCATGCATGTTTTCGATGTAGGAAGATGCCCTTGAACCTGGAGATTTGGGACCCATGCGATGGGTACCACGCAGTATTACTTTAAAGGGTCTGCGTTTGCTCACCCAACCTCACCAAACCTCTCAGCCCCAAGAGTGTCCACCCTTATGTCTCATCCAGCTGTGGGTCTAGATATGGTCAATCCAGGTTGCATCACAGCCCCTGAACTCATTGTGTAAGAATTTCTGTCTCTTTCACTGTCGTTGTTTCATGGGTTTTTCAAAGTCATTTATTTTCATAATGGGGTTTAGCTGCTTTTAACGGCTGTGTTTATGCCGCTTTACACCCACTTGACACACTAACAGAGAGATATCAATACATAGGTTTTAAGATTATTACTAGTCAGATATATTCTTGTGCGGTGAATAGGGCGTGTTGAGTCCAGTTCTCTGAGCAAGGAGTAGGTCTTGTCTACTACATATTGGGTTTATGGAACGGTATCTGAGCTAATTTGATACCCTTGTTTTATGTATCACCCCACCTCACCTTTCCCGTCAAGCAGCCATAGTCTGTTTTCTGCATGTGTGACTCTGTTCTGTTTTGTAATTCAGTTCAAGTGTAACGGTTTTTACATTCCCTCTAAAAGTGATACCTTATGAGAAGTGTCCTTTTCTGTGTGACTTATTTCACTTAGAATCGTCGTACCTAAATCCACTCATCATGCTGCTACTAACCTTATGACATTGATTTCATGGCTGAGTGATATTCCATTGTACATAAGGACCACAACTTCTTTATCCATTTTTCTCTTTCCTGGGATATTTAAGGTGGAATGAAGTGGAGGTCCTTGTCAACAGAGCAGCCCTCAACTTTGGGGTGCTTGTGTCTTGCTGATTTTTCATTTTCCCAATTTATACCCCCATGAGTGGAAGTGCCCTATGCTCTCTAAGCTGTGTTTTTCAGATGTTTCAGGACACACCGTACACTTCTCCAGAGTGGCTGTTGGCAATTTACATCCCGCCCATCAGTGTAGCAAGGCTCTCATTTCTCCATGGCCTGTCCTGCATTTCTGGTTTTGACACTTTTTTCAGCATGGCCCTTTTGACCGATGGGAAGCGAGACTTCTTTGTAGCGCTGATTTGCCTTTCCAGGTTGCTTGGTTGGCCAAAAAGGGCGTATGCGTTTTTTCCTGAATATATTCAGGAAAAAACGCATACGCCCTTTTTGGCCAAGGGCATCATTGTCAACATTTTGCCGCTTTTCATGTGCTTTAAAGGCGATTCGAATCTACCTCCTGAAATCTGTTTCGTGCAATTCTGCCTTGATTTCAAATCCTCTTCTTTGCCTTCCCTCAATATATTTGTGGATGAGAGTTATCATTTATAACTCTGCAGGTTTGTGAATTGCAGTGCCCTGAACCTCCATTTTACAACTCGCTTTTTTGGGAGCTGGCCGCAAAAGCGCAGGATGGCTTCAGGCCCTGTTCTGGTTCCGGGGGGCAGGCTGAGCCTGTGGTTAATTCTTCTTCCTGATGGGAAAATAGAGTGACCTATGCCTGTCCCGACACCAAGAGCTAGTCTCTCGTTGGTTCCCCGTCTTCCCGTTCATCCTCAGGACAAATTGCAACCTGTACGGAACAGGAGGTTAAAGGTGCTGATGCTCCAAGTAGGGAGATTGCTAGTAAAGTGGCTGGAATGGCGAACCCGGGCACAAGGAGATGAGAAATGAGGTGCGTTTTAGAAACCTTTCCCCATCACACGGTGTACCATCTTCTGGGTTTCTCATGCATGTTTTTGATGTAGGAAGATGCCCTTGAACCTGGAGATTTGGGACCCATGCGATGGGTACCACGCAGTATTACTTTAAAGGGTCTGCGTTTGCTCACCCAACCTCACCAAACCTCTCAGCCCCAAGAGTGTCCACCCTTATGTCTCATCCAGCTGTGGGTCTAGATATGGTCAATCCAGGTTGCATCACAGCCCCTGAACTCATTGTGTAAGAATTTCTATCTCTTTCACTGTCGTTGTTTCATGGGTTTTTCAAAGTAATTTATTTTCATAATGGGGTTTAGCTGCTTTTCACGGCTGTGTTTATGCCGCTTCACACCCACTTGACACACTAACAGAGAGATATCAATACATAGGTTTTAAGATTATTACTAGTCAGATATATTCTTGTGCGGTGAATAGGGCGTGTTGAGTCCAGTTCTCTGAGCAAGGAGTAGGTCTTGTCTACTACATATTGGGTTTATGGAACAATATCTGAGCTAATTTGATACCCTTGTTTTATGTATCACCCCACCTCACCTTTCCCGTTAAGCAGCCATAGTCTGTTTTCTGCATGTGTGACTCTGTTCTGTTTTGTAATTCAGTTCAAGTGTAACGGTTTTTACATTCCCTCTAAAAGTGATACCTTATGAGAAGTGTCCTTTTCTGTGTGACTTATTTCACTTAGAATCGTCGTACCTAAATCCACTCATCATGCTGCTACTAACCTTATGACATTGATTTCATGGCTGAGTGATATTCCATTGTACATAAGGACCACAACTTCTTTATCCATTTTTCTCTTTCCTTGGATATTTAAGGTGGAATGAAGTGGAGGTCCTTGTCAACAGAGCAGCCCTAAACTTTGGGGTGCTTGTGTCTTGCTGATTTTTCATTTTCCCAATTTATACCCCCATGAGTGGAAGTGCCCTATGCTCTCTAAGCTGTGTTTTTCAGATGTTTCAGGACTCACCGTACACTTCTCCAGAGTGGCTGTTGGCAATTTACATCCCGCCCATCAGTGTAGCAAGGCTCCCATTTCTCCATGGCCTGTCCTGCATTTCTGGTTTTGACACTTTTTTCAGCATGGCCCTTTTGACCGATGGGAAGCGAGACTTCTTTGTAGTGCTGATTTGCCTTTCCAGGTTGCTTGGTTGGCCAAAAAGGGCGTATGCGTTTTTTCCTGAATATATTCAGGAAAAAACGCATACGCCCTTTTTGGCCAAGGGCATCATTGTCAACGTTTTGCCGCTTTTCATGTGCTTTAAAGGCGATTCGAATCTACCTCCTGAAATCTGTTTCCTGCAATTCTGCCTTGATTTCAAATCCTCTTCTTTGCCTTCCCTCAATATATTTGTGGACGAGAGTTATCATTTATAACTCTGCAGGTTTGTGAATTGCAGTGCCCTGAACCTCCATTTTACAACTCGCTTTTTTGGGAGCTGGCCGCAAAAGCGCAGGATGGCTTCAGGCCCTGTTCTGGTTCCGGGGGGCAGGCTGAGCCTGTGGTTAATTCTTCTTCCTGATGGGAAAATAGAGTGACCTGTGCCTGTCCCGACACCAAGAGCTAGTCTCTCGTTGGTTCCCCGTCTTCCCGTTCATCCTCAGGACAAATTGCAACCTGTACGGAACAGGAGGTTAAAGGTGCTGATGCTCCAAGTAGGGAGATTGCTAGTAAATCGGCTGGAATGGCGAACCCGGGCACAAGGAGATGAGAAATGAGGTGCGTTTTAGAAACCTTTCCCCATCACACGGTGTACCATCTTCTGGGTTTCTCATGCATGTTTTCGATGTAGGAAGATGCCCTTGAACCTGGAGATTTGGGACCCATGCGATGGGTACCACGCAGTATTACTTTAAAGGGTCTGCGTTTGCTCACCCAACCTCACCAAACCTCTCAGCCCCAAGAGTGTCCACCCTTATGTCTCATCCAGCTGTGGGTCTAGATATGGTCAATCCAGGTTGCATCACAGCCCCTGAACTCATTGTGTAAGAATTTCTGTCTCTTTCACTGTCGTTGTTTCATGGGTTTTTCAAAGTAATTTATTTTCATAATGGGGTTTAGCTGCTTTTAACGGCTGTGTTTATGCCGCTTTACACCCACTTGACACACTAACAGAGAGATATCAATACATAGGTTTTAAGATTATTACTAGTCAGATATATTCTTGTGCGGTGAATAGGGCGTGTTGAGTCCAGTTCTCTGAGCAAGGAGTAGGTCTTGTCTACTACATATTGGGTTTATGGAACGGTATCTGAGCTAATTTGATACCCTTGTTTTATGTATCACCCCACCTCACCTTTCCCGTTAAGCAGCCATAGTCTGTTTTCTGCATGTGTGACTCTGTTCTGTTTTGTAATTCAGTTCAAGTGTAACGGTTTTTACATTCCCTCTAAAAGTGATACCTTATGAGAAGTGTCCTTTTCTGTGTGACTTATTTCAGTTAGAATCGTCGTACCTAAATCCACTCATCATGCTGCTACTAACCTTATGACATTGATTTCATGGCTGAGTGATATTCCATTGTACATAAGGACCACAACTTCTTTATCCATTTTTCTCTTTCCTTGGATATTTAAGGTGGAATGAAGTGGAGGTCCTTGTCAACAGAGCAGCCCTCAACTTTGGGGTGCTTGTGTCTTGCTGATTTTTCATTTTCCCAATTTATACCCCCATGAGTGGAAGTGCCCTATGCTCTCTAAGCTGTGTTTTTCAGATGTTTCAGGACACACCGTACACTTCTCCAGAGTGGCTGTTGGCAATTTACATCCCGCCCATCAGTGTAGCAAGGCTCCCATTTCTCCATGGCCTGTCCTGCATTTCTGGTTTTGACACTTTTTTCAGCATGGCCCTTTTGACGGATGGGAATCGAGACTTCTTTGTAGCGCTGATTTGCCTTTCCAGGTTGCTTGGTTGGCCAAAAAGGGCGTATGCGTTTTTTCCTGAATATATTCAGGAAAAAACGCATACGCCCTTTTTGGCCAAGGGCATCATTGTCAACATTTTGCCGCTTTTCATGTGCTTTAAAGGCGATTCGAATCTACCTCCTGAAATCTGTTTCCTGCAATTCTGCCTTGATTTCAAATCCTCTTCTTTGCCTTCCCTCAATATATTTGTGGACGAGAGTTATCATTTATAACTCTGCAGGTTTGTGAATTGCAGTGCCCTGGACCTCCATTTTACAACTCGCTTTTTTGGGAGCTGGCCGCAAAAGCGCAGGATGGCTTCAGGCCCTGTTCTGGTTCCGGGGGGCAGGCTGAGCCTGTGGTTAATTCTTCTTCCTGATGGGAAAATAGAGTGACCTGTGCCTGTCCCAACACCAAGAGCTAGTCTCTCGTTGGTTCCCCGTCTTCCCGTTCATCCTCAGGACAAATTGCAACCTGTACGGAACAGGAGGTTAAAGGTGCTGATTTTCCAAGTAGGGAGATTGCTAGTAAAGCGGCTGGAATGGCGAACCCGGGCACAAGGAGATGAGAAATGAGGTGCGTTTTAGAAACCTTTCCCCATCACACGGTGTACTATCTTCTGGGTTTCTCATGCATGTTTTCGATGTAGGAAGATGCCCTTGAAGCTGGAGATTTGGGACCCATTCGATGGGTACCACGCAGTATTACTTTAAAGGGTCTGCGTTTGCTCACCCAACCTCACCAAACCTCTCAGCCCCAAGAGTGTCCACCCTTATGTCTCATCCAGCTGTGGGTCTAGATATGGTCAATCCAGGTTGCATCACAGCCCCTGAACGCATTGTGTAAGAATTTCTCTCTCTTTCACTGTCGTTATTTCATGGGTTTTTCAAAGTAATTTATTTTCATAATGGGGTTTAGCTGCTTTTCACTGCTGTGTTTATGCCGCTTTACACCCACTTGACACACTATCAGAGAGATATCAATACATAGGTTTTAAGATTATTACTAGTCAGATATATTCTTGTGCGGTGAATAGCGCGTGTTGAGTCCAGTTCTCTGAGCAAGGAGTAGGTCTTGTCTATTACATATTGGGTTTATGGAACGGTATCTGAGCTAATTTGATACCCTTGTTTTATGTATCACCCCACCTCACCTTTCCCGTTAAGCAGCCATAGTCTGTTTTCTGCATGTGTGACTCTGTTCTGTTTTGTAATTCAGTTCAAGTGTAACGGTTTTTACATTCCCTCTAAAAGTGATACCTTATGAGAAGTGTCCTTTTCTGTGTGACTTATTTCACTTAGAATCGTCGTACCTAAATCCACTCATCATGCTGCTACTAACCTTATGACATTGATTTCATGGCTGAATGATATTCCATTGTACATAAGGACCACAACTTCTTTATCCATTTTTCTCTTTCCTGGGATATTTAAGGTGGAATGAAGTGGAGGTCCTTGTCAACAGAGCAGCCCTAAACTTTGGGGTGCTTGTGTTTTGCTGATTTTTAATTTTCCCAATTTATACCCCCATGAGTGGAAGTGCCCTATGCTCTCTAAGCTGTGTTTTTTAGATGTTTCAGGACTCACCGTACACTTCTCCAGAGTGGCTGTTGGCAATTTACATCCCGCCCATCAGTGTAGCAAGGCTCCCATTTCTCCATGGCCTGTCCTGCATTTCTGGTTTTGACACTTTTTTCAGCATGGCCCTTTTGACGGATGGGAAGCGAGACTTCTCTGTAGCGCTGATTTGCCTTTCCAGGTTGCTTGGTTGGCCAAAAAGGGCGTATGCGTTTTTTCCTGAATATATTCAGGAAAAAACACATACGCCCTTTTTGGCCAAGGGCATCATTGTCAACGTTTTGCCGCTTTTCATGTGCTTTAAAGGCGATTCGTATCTACCTCCTGAAATCTGTTTCGTGCAATTCTGCCTTGATTTCAAATCCTCTTCTTTGCCTTCCCTCAATATATTTGTGGACGAGAGTTATCATTTATAACTCTGCAGGTTTGTGAATTGCAGTGCCCTGAACCTCCATTTTACAACTCGCTTTTTTGGGAGCTGGCCGCAAAAGCGCAGGATGGCTTCAGGCCCTGTTCTGGTTCTGGGGGGCAGGCTGAGCCTGTGGTTAATTCTTCTTCCTGATGGGAAAATAGAGTGACCTGTGCCTGTCCCGACACCAAGAGCTAGTCTCTCGTTGGTTCCCCGTCTTCCCGTTCATCCTCAGGACAAATTGCAACCTGTACGGAACAGGAGGTTAAAGGTGCTGATGCTCCAAGTAGGGAGATTGCTAGTAAATCGGCTGGAATGGCGAACCCGGGCACAAGGAGATGAGAAATGAGGTGCGTTTTAGAAACCTTTCCCCATCACACGGTGTACCATCTTCTGGGTTTCTCATGCATGTTTTCGATGTAGGAAGATGCCCTTGAACCTGGAGATTTGGGACCCATGCAATGGGTACCACGCAGTATTACTTTAAAGGGTCTGCGTTTGCTCACCCAACCTCACCAAACCTCTCAGCCCCAAGAGTGTCCACCCTTATGTCTCATCCAGCTGTGGGTCTAGATATGGTCAATCCAGGTTGCATCACAGCCCATGAACTCATTGTGTAAGAATTTCTGTCTCTTTCACTGTCGTTGTTTCATGGGTTTTTCAAAGTAATTTATTTTCATAATGGGGTTTAGCTGCTTTTCACGGCTGTGTTTATGCCGCTTTACACCCACTTGACACACTAACAGAGAGATATCAATACATAGGTTTTAAGATTATTACTAGTCAGATATATTCTTGTGCGGTGAATAGGGCGTGTTGAGTCCAGTTCTCTGAGCAAGGAGTAGGTCTTGTCTACTACATATTGGGTTTATGGAACGGTATCTGAGCTAATTTGATACCCTTGTTTTAAGTATCACCCCACCTCACCTTTCCCGTTAAGCAGCCATAGTCTGTTTTCTGCATGTGTGACTCTGTTCTGTTTTGTAATTCAGTTCAAGTGTAACGGTTTTTACATTCCCTCTATAAGTGATACCTTATGAGAAGTGTCCTTTTCTGTGTGACTTATTTCAGTTAGAATCGTCGTACCTAAATCCACTCATCATGCTGCTACTAACCTTATGACATTGATTTCATGGCTGAGTGATATTCCATTGTACATAAGGACCACAACTTCTTTACCCATTTTTCTCTTTCCTTGGATATTTAAGGTGGAATGAAGTGGAGGTCCTTGTCAACAGAGCAGCCCTCAACTTTGGGGTGCTTGTGTCTTGCTGATTTTTCATTTTCCCCATTTATACCCCCATGACTGGAAGTGCCCTATGCTCTCTAAGCTGTGTTTTTTAGATGTTTCAGGACACACCGTACACTTCTCCAGAGTGGCTGTTGGCAATTTACATCCCGCCCATCAGTGTAGCAAGGCTCCCATTTCTCCATGGCCTGTCCTGCATTTCTGGTTTTGAGACTTTTTTCAGCATGGCCCTTTTGACCGATGGGTAGCGAGTCTTCTTTGTAGCGCTGATTTGCCTTTCCAGGTTGCTTGGTTGGCCAAAAAGGGCGTATGCGTTTTTTCCTGAATATATTCAGGAAAAAACGCATACGCCCTTTTTGGCCAAGGGCATCATTGTCAACGTTTTGCCGCTTTTCATGTGCTTTAAAGGCGATTCGAATCTACCTCCTGAAATCTGTTTCCTGCATTTCTGCCTTGATTTCAAATCCTCTTCTTTGCCTTCCCTCAATATATTTGTGGACGAGAGTTATCATTTATAACTCTGCAGGTTTGTGAATTGCAGTGCCCTGAACCTCCATTTTACAACTCGCTTTTTTGGGAGCTGGCCGCAAAATCACAGAATGGATTCAGGCCCTGTTCTGGTTCCGGGGGGCAGGCTGAGCCTGTGGTTAATTCTTCTTTCTGATGGGAAAATAGAGTGACCTGTGCCTGTCCCAACACCAAGAGCTAGTCTCTCGTTGGTTCCCCGTCTTCCCGTTCATCCTCAGGACAAATTGCAACCTGTACGGAACAGGAGGTTAAAGGTGCTGATGCTCCAAGTAGGGAGATTGCTAGTAAAGCGGCTGGAATGGCGAACCCGGGCACAAGGAGATGAGAAATGAGGTGCGTTTTAGAAACCTTTCCCCATCACACGGTGTACCATCTTCTGGGTTTCTCATGCATGTTTTCGATGTAGGAAGATGCCCTTGAAGCTGGAGATTTGGGACCCATGCGATGGGTACCACGCAGTATTATTTTAAAGGGTCTGCGTTTGCTCACCCAACCTCACCAAACCTCTCAGCCCCAAGAGTGTCCACCCTTATGTCTCATCCAGCTGTGGGTCTAGATATGGTCAATCCAGGTTGCATCACAGCCCCTGAACGCATTCTGTAAGAATTTCTCTCTCTTTCACTGTCGTTGTTTCATGGGTTTTTCAAAGTAATTTATTTTCATAATGGGGTTTAGCTGCTTTTCACGGCTGTGTTTATGCCGCTTTACACCCACTTGACACACTAACAGAGAGATATCAATACATAGGTTTTAAAATTATTACTAGTCAGATATATTCTTGTGCGGTGAATAGGGCGTGTTGAGTCCAGTTCTCTGAGCAAGGAGTAGGTCTTGTCTATTACATATTGGGTTTATGGAACGGTATCTGAGCTAATTTGATACCCTTGTTTTATGTATCACCCCACCTCACCTTTCCCGTTAAGCAGCCATAGTCTGTTTTCTGCATGTGTGACTCTGTTCTGTTTTGTAATTCAGTTCAAGTGTAACGGTTTTTACATTCCCTCTATCAGTGATACCTTATGAGAAGTGTCCTTTTCTGTGTGACTTATTTCACTTAGAATTGTCGTACCTAAATCCACTCATCATGCTGCTACTAACCTTACGACATTGATTTCATGGCTGAGTGATATTCCATTGTACATAAGGACCACAACTTCTTTATCCATTTTTCTCCCTCCTGGGATATTGAAGGTGGAATGAAGTGGAGGTCCTTGTCAACAGAGCAGCCCTAAACTTTGGGGTGCTTGTGTCTTGCTGATTTTTCATTTTCCCAATTTATACCCCCATGAGTGGAAGTGCCCTATGCTCTCTAAGCTGTGTTTTTTAGATGTTTCAGGACACACCGTACACTTCTCCAGAGTGGCTGTTGGCAATTTACATCCCGCCCATCAGTGTAGCAAGGCTCCCATTTCTCCATGGCCTGTCCTGCATTTCTGGTTTTGAGACTTTTTTCAGCATGGCCCTTTTGACCGATGGGTAGCGAGTCTTCTTTGTAGCGCTGATTTGCCTTTCCAGGTTGCTTGGTTGGCCAAAAAGGGCGTATGCGTTTTTTCCTGAATATATTCAGGAAAAAACGCATACGCCCTTTTTGGCCAAGGGCATCATTGTCAACGTTTTGCCGCTTTTCATGTGCTTTAAAGGCGATTCGAATCTACCTCCTGAAATCTGTTTCCTGCATTTCTGCCTTGATTTCAAATCCTCTTCTTTGCCTTCCCTCAATATATTTGTGGACGAGAGTTATCATTTATAACTCTGCATGTTTGTGAATTGCAGTGCCCTGAAGCTCCATTGTACAACTCGCTTTTTTGGGAGCTGGCCGCAAAAGCGCAGGATGGCTTCAGGCCCTGTTCTGGTTCCGGGGGGGAGGATGAGCCTGTGGTTAATTCTTCTTCCTGATGGGAAAATAGAGTGACCTGTGCCTGTCCTGACACCAAGAGCTAGTCTCTCGTTGGTTCCCCGTCTTCCCGTTCATCCTCAGGACAAATTGCAACCTGTACGGAACAGGAGGTTAAAGGTGCTGATGCTCCAAGTAGGGAGATTGCTAGTAAAGTGGCTGGAATGGTGAACCCGGGCACAAGGAGATGAGAAATGAGGTGCGTTTTAGAAACCTTTCCCCATCACACGGTGTACCATCTTCTGGGTTTCTCATGCATGTTTTTGATGTAGGAAGATGCCCTTGAACCTGGAGATTTGGGACCCATGCGATGGGTACCACGCAGTATTACTTTAAAGGGTCTGCGTTTGCTCACCCAACCTCACCAAACCTCTCAGCCCCAAGAGTGTCCACCCTTATGTCTCATCCAGCTGTGGGTCTAGATATGGTCAATCCAGGTTGCATCACAGCCCCTGAACGCATTGTGTAAGAATTTCTATCTCTTTCACTGTCGTTGTTTCATGGGTTTTTCAAAGTAATTTATTTTCATAATGGGGTTTAGCTGCTTTTCACGGCTGTGTTTATGCCGCTTTACACCCACTTGACACACTAACAGAGAGATATCAATACATAGGTTTTAAGATTATTACTAGTCAGATATATTCTTGTGCGGTGAATAGGGCGTGTTGAGTCCAGTTCTCTGAGCAAGGAGTAGGTCTTGTCTATTACATATTGGGTTTATGGAACGGTATCTGAGCTAATTTGAAACCCTTGTTTTATGTATCACCCCACCTCACCTTTCCCGTTAAGCAGCCATAGTGTGTTTTCTGCATGTGTGACTCTGTTTCTTTTGTAATTCAGTGCAAGTGTAACGGTTTTTACATTCCCTCTATCAGTGATACCTTATGAGAAGTGTCCTTTTCTGTGTGACTTATTTCACTTAGAATCGTCGTACCTAAATCCACTCATCATGCTGCTACTAACCTTATGACATTGATTTCATGGCTGAGTGATATTCCATTGTACATAAGGACCACAACTTCTTTATCCATTTTTCTCTTTCCTTGGATATTTAAGGTGGAATGAAGTGGAGGTCCTTGTCAACAGAGCAGCCCTCAACTTTGGGGTGCTTGTGTCTTGCTGATTTTTCATTTTCCCAATTTATACCCCCATGAGTGGAAGTGCCCTATGCTCTCTAAGCTGTGTTTTTCAGATGTTTCAGGACTCACCGTACACTTCTCCAGAGTGGCTGTTGGCAATTTACATCCCGCCCATCAGTGTAGCAAGGCTCCCATTTCTCCATGGCCTGTCCTGCATTTCTGGTTTTGACACTTTTTTCAGCATGGCCCTTTTGACCGATGGGAAGCGAGACTTCTTTGTAGTGCTGATTTGCCTTTCCAGGTTGCTTGGTTGGCCAAAAAGGGCGTATGCGTTTTTTCCTGAATATATTCAGGAAAAAACGCATACGCCCTTTTTGGCCAAGGGCATCATTGTCAACGTTTTGCCGCTTTTCATGTGCTTTAAAGGCGATTCGAATCTACCTCCTGAAATCTGTTTCCTGCAATTCTGCCTTGATTTCAAATCCTCTTCTTTGCCTTCCCTCAATATATTTGTGGACGAGAGTTATCATTTATAACTCTGCAGGTTTGTGAATTGCAGTGCCCTGAACCTCCATTTTACAACTCGCTTTTTTGGGAGCTGGCCGCAAAAGCGCAGGATGGCTTCAGGCCCTGTTCTGGTTCCGGGGGGCAGGCTGAGCCTGTGGTTAATTCTTCTTCCTGATGGGAAAATAGAGTGACCTGTGCCTGTCCCGACACCAAGAGCTAGTCTCTCGTTGGTTCCCCGTCTTCCCGTTCATCCTCAGGACAAATTGCAACCTGTACGGAACAGGAGGTTAAAGGTGCTGATGCTCCAAGTAGGGAGATTGCTAGTAAATCGGCTGGAATGGCGAACCCGGGCACAAGGAGATGAGAAATGAGGTGCGTTTTAGAAACCTTTCCCCATCACACGGTGTACCATCTTCTGGGTTTCTCATGCATGTTTTCGATGTAGGAAGATGCCCTTGAACCTGGAGATTTGGGACCCATGCGATGGGTACCACGCAGTATTACTTTAAAGGGTCTGCGTTTGCTCACCCAACCTCACCAAACCTCTCAGCCCCAAGAGTGTCCACCCTTATGTCTCATCCAGCTGTGGGTCTAGATATGGTCAATCCAGGTTGCATCACAGCCCCTGAACTCATTGTGTAAGAATTTCTGTCTCTTTCACTGTCGTTGTTTCATGGGTTTTTCAAAGTAATTTATTTTCATAATGGGGTTTAGCTGCTTTTAACGGCTGTGTTTATGCCGCTTTACACCCACTTGACACACTAACAGAGAGATATCAATACATAGGTTTTAAGATTATTACTAGTCAGATATATTCTTGTGCGGTGAATAGGGCGTGTTGAGTCCAGTTCTCTGAGCAAGGAGTAGGTCTTGTCTACTACATATTGGGTTTATGGAACGGTATCTGAGCTAATTTGATACCCTTGTTTTATGTATCACCCCACCTCACCTTTCCCGTTAAGCAGCCATAGTCTGTTTTCTGCATGTGTGACTCTGTTCTGTTTTGTAATTCAGTTCAAGTGTAACGGTTTTTACATTCCCTCTAAAAGTGATACCTTATGAGAAGTGTCCTTTTCTGTGTGACTTATTTCAGTTAGAATCGTCGTACCTAAATCCACTCATCATGCTGCTACTAACCTTATGACATTGATTTCATGGCTGAGTGATATTCCATTGTACATAAGGACCACAACTTCTTTATCCATTTTTCTCTTTCCTTGGATATTTAAGGTGGAATGAAGTGGAGGTCCTTGTCAACAGAGCAGCCCTCAACTTTGGGGTGCTTGTGTCTTGCTGATTTTTCATTTTCCCAATTTATACCCCCATGAGTGGAAGTGCCCTATGCTCTCTAAGCTGTGTTTTTCAGATGTTTCAGGACACACCGTACACTTCTCCAGAGTGGCTGTTGGCAATTTACATCCCGCCCATCAGTGTAGCAAGGCTCCCATTTCTCCATGGCCTGTCCTGCATTTCTGGTTTTGACACTTTTTTCAGCATGGCCCTTTTGACGGATGGGAATCGAGACTTCTTTGTAGCGCTGATTTGCCTTTCCAGGTTGCTTGGTTGGCCAAAAAGGCGTATGCGTTTTTTCCTGAATATATTCAGGAAAAAACGCATACGCCCTTTTTGGCCAAGGGCATCATTGTCAACATTTTGCCGCTTTTCATGTGCTTTAATGGCGATTCGAATCTACCTCCTGAAATCTGTTTCCTGCAATTCTGCCTTGATTTCAAATCCTCTTCTTTGCCTTCCCTCAATATATTTGTGGACGAGAGTTATCATTTATAACTCTGCAGGTTTGTGAATTGCAGTGCCCTGGACCTCCATTTTACAACTCGCTTTTTTGGGAGCTGGCCGCAAAAGCGCAGGATGGCTTCAGGCCCTGTTCTGGTTCCGGGGGGCAGGCTGAGCCTGTGGTTAATTCTTCTTCCTGATGGGAAAATAGAGTGACCTGTGCCTGTCCCAACACCAAGAGCTAGTCTCTCGTTGGTTCCCCGTCTTCCCGTTCATCCTCAGGACAAATTGCAACCTGTACGGAACAGGAGGTTAAAGGTGCTGATTTTCCAAGTAGGGAGATTGCTAGTAAAGCGGCTGGAATGGCGAACCCGGGCACAAGGAGATGAGAAATGAGGTGCGTTTTAGAAACCTTTCCCCATCACACGGTGTACTATCTTCTGGGTTTCTCATGCATGTTTTCGATGTAGGAAGATGCCCTTGAAGCTGGAGATTTGGGACCCATTCGATGGGTACCACGCAGTATTACTTTAAAGGGTCTGCGTTTGCTCACCCAACCTCACCAAACCTCTCAGCCCCAAGAGTGTCCACCCTTATGTCTCATCCAGCTGTGGGTCTAGATATGGTCAATCCAGGTTGCATCACAGCCCCTGAACGCATTGTGTAAGAATTTCTCTCTCTTTCACTGTCGTTATTTCATGGGTTTTTCAAAGTAATTTATTTTCATAATGGGGTTTAGCTGCTTTTCACTGCTGTGTTTATGCCGCTTTACACCCACTTGACACACTATCAGAGAGATATCAATACATAGGTTTTAAGATTATTACTAGTCAGATATATTCTTGTGCGGTGAATAGGGCGTGTTGAGTCCAGTTCTCTGAGCAAGGAGTAGGTCTTGTCTATTACATATTGGGTTTATGGAACGGTATCTGAGCTAATTTGATACCCTTGTTTTATGTATCACCCCACCTCACCTTTCCCGTTAAGCAGCCATAGTCTGTTTTCTGCATGTGTGACTCTGTTCTGTTTTGTAATTCAGTTCAAGTGTAACGGTTTTTACATTCCCTCTAAAAGTGATACCTTATGAGAAGTGTCCTTTTCTGTGTGACTTATTTCACTTAGAATCGTCGTACCTAAATCCACTCATCATGCTGCTACTAACCTTATGACATTGATTTCATGGCTGAATGATATTCCATTGTACATAAGGACCACAACTTCTTTATCCATTTTTCTCTTTCCTGGGATATTTAAGGTGGAATGAAGTGGAGGTCCTTGTCAACAGAGCAGCCCTAAACTTTGGGGTGCTTGTGTTTTGCTGATTTTTAATTTTCCCAATTTATACCCCCATGAGTGGAAGTGCCCTATGCTCTCTAAGCTGTGTTTTTTAGATGTTTCAGGACTCACCGTACACTTCTCCAGAGTGGCTGTTGGCAATTTACATCCCGCCCATCAGTGTAGCAAGGCTCCCATTTCTCCATGGCCTGTCCTGCATTTCTGGTTTTGACACTTTTTTCAGCATGGCCCTTTTGACCGATGGGAAGCGAGACTTCTCTGTAGCGCTGATTTGCCTTTCCAGGTTGCTTGGTTGGCCAAAAAGGGCGTATGCGTTTTTTCCTGAATATATTCAGGAAAAAACGCATACGCCCTTTTTGGCCAAGGGCATCATTGTCAACGTTTTGCCGCTTTTCATGTGCTTTAAAGGCGATTCGTATCTACCTCCTGAAATCTGTTTCGTGCAATTCTGCCTTGATTTCAAATCCTCTTCTTTGCCTTCCCTCAATATATTTGTGGACGAGAGTTATCATTTATAACTCTGCAGGTTTGTGAATTGCAGTGCCCTGAACCTCCATTTTACAACTCGCTTTTTTGGGAGCTGGCCGCAAAAGCGCAGGATGGCTTCAGGCCCTGTTCTGGTTCCGGGGGGCAGGCTGAGCCTGTGGTTAATTCTTCTTCCTGATGGGAAAATAGAGTGACCTGTGCCTGTCCCGACACCAAGAGCTAGTCTCTCGTTGGTTCCCCGTCTTCCCGTTCATCCTCAGGACAAATTGCAACCTGTACGGAACAGGAGGTTAAAGGTGCTGATGCTCCAAGTAGGGAGATTGCTAGTAAAGCGGCTGGAATGGCGAACCCGGGCACAAGGAGATGAGAAATGAGGTGCGTTTTAGAAACCTTTCCCCATCACACGGTGTACCATCTTCTGGGTTTCTCATGCATGTTTTCGATGTAGGAAGATGCCCTTGAAGCTGGAGATTTGGGACCCATGCGATGGGTACCACGCAGTATTATTTTAAAGGGTCTGCGTTTGCTCACCCAACCTCACCAAACCTCTCAGCCCCAAGAGTGTCCACCCTTATGTCTCATCCAGCTGTGGGTCTAGATATGGTCAATCCAGGTTGCATCACAGCCCCTGAACGCATTCTGTAAGAATTTCTCTCTCTTTCACTGTCGTTGTTTCATGGGTTTTTCAAAGTAATTTATTTTCATAATGGGGTTTAGCTGCTTTTCACGGCTGTGTTTATGCCGCTTTACACCCACTTGACACACTAACAGAGAGATATCAATACATAGGTTTTAAAATTATTACTAGTCAGATATATTCTTGTGCGGTGAATAGGGCGTGTTGAGTCCAGTTCTCTGAGCAAGGAGTAGGTCTTGTCTATTACATATTGGGTTTATGGAACGGTATCTGAGCTAATTTGATACCCTTGTTTTATGTATCACCCCACCTCACCTTTCCCGTTAAGCAGCCATAGTCTGTTTTCTGCATGTGTGACTCTGTTCTGTTTTGTAATTCAGTTCAAGTGTAACGGTTTTTACATTCCCTCTAAAAGTGATACCTTATGAGAAGTGTCCTTTTCTGTGTGACTTATTTCACTTAGAATCGTCGTACCTAAATCCACTCATCATGCTGCTACTAACCTTATGACATTGATTTCATGGCTGAATGATATTCCATTGTACATAAGGACCACAACTTCTTTATCCATTTTTCTCTTTCCTGGGATATTTAAGGTGGAATGAAGTGGAGGTCCTTGTCAACAGAGCAGCCCTAAACTTTGGGGTGCTTGTGTTTTGCTGATTTTTAATTTTCCCAATTTATACCCCCATGAGTGGAAGTGCCCTATGCTCTCTAAGCTGTGTTTTTTAGATGTTTCAGGACTCACCGTACACTTCTCCAGAGTGGCTGTTGGCAATTTACATCCCGCCCATCAGTGTAGCAAGGCTCCCATTTCTCCATGGCCTGTCCTGCATTTCTGGTTTTGACACTTTTTTCAGCATGGCCCTTTTGACCGATGGGAAGCGAGACTTCTCTGTAGCGCTGATTTGCCTTTCCAGGTTGCTTGGTTGGCCAAAAAGGGCGTATGCGTTTTTTCCTGAATATATTCAGGAAAAAACGCATACGCCCTTTTTGGCCAAGGGCATCATTGTCAACGTTTTGCCGCTTTTCATGTGCTTTAAAGGCGATTCGTATCTACCTCCTGAAATCTGTTTCGTGCAATTCTGCCTTGATTTCAAATCCTCTTCTTTGCCTTCCCTCAATATATTTGTGGACGAGAGTTATCATTTATAACTCTGCAGGTTTGTGAATTGCAGTGCCCTGAACCTCCATTTTACAACTCGCTTTTTTGGGAGCTGGCCGCAAAAGCGCAGGATGGCTTCAGGCCCTGTTCTGGTTCCGGGGGGCAGGCTGAGCCTGTGGTTAATTCTTCTTCCTGATGGGAAAATAGAGTGACCTGTGCCTGTCCCGACACCAAGAGCTAGTCTCTCGTTGGTTCCCCGTCTTCCCGTTCATCCTCAGGACAAATTGCAACCTGTACGGAACAGGAGGTTAAAGGTGCTGATGCTCCAAGTAGGGAGATTGCTAGTAAAGCGGCTGGAATGGCGAACCCGGGCACAAGGAGATGAGAAATGAGGTGCGTTTTAGAAACCTTTCCCCATCACACGGTGTACCATCTTCTGGGTTTCTCATGCATGTTTTCGATGTAGGAAGATGCCCTTGAAGCTGGAGATTTGGGACCCATGCGATGGGTACCACGCAGTATTATTTTAAAGGGTCTGCGTTTGCTCACCCAACCTCACCAAACCTCTCAGCCCCAAGAGTGTCCACCCTTATGTCTCATCCAGCTGTGGGTCTAGATATGGTCAATCCAGGTTGCATCACAGCCCCTGAACGCATTCTGTAAGAATTTCTCTCTCTTTCACTGTCGTTGTTTCATGGGTTTTTCAAAGTAATTTATTTTCATAATGGGGTTTAGCTGCTTTTCACGGCTGTGTTTATGCCGCTTTACACCCACTTGACACACTAACAGAGAGATATCAATACATAGGTTTTAAAATTATTACTAGTCAGATATATTCTTGTGCGGTGAATAGGGCGTGTTGAGTCCAGTTCTCTGAGCAAGGAGTAGGTCTTGTCTATTACATATTGGGTTTATGGAACGGTATCTGAGCTAATTTGATACCCTTGTTTTATGTATCACCCCACCTCACCTTTCCCGTTAAGCAGCCATAGTGTGTTTTCTGCATGTGTGACTCTGTTCTGTTTTGTAATTCAGTTCAAGTGTAACGGTTTTTACATTCCCTCTATCAGTGATACCTTATGAGAAGTGTCCTTTTCTGTGTGACTTATTTCACTTAGAATTGTCGTACCTAAATCCACTCATCATGCTGCTACTAACCTTACGACATTGATTTCATGGCTGAGTGATATTCCATTGTACATAAGGACCACAACTTCTTTATCCATTTTTCTCCCTCCTGGGATATTGAAGGTGGAATGAAGTGGAGGTCCTTGTCAACAGAGCAGCCCTAAACTTTGGGGTGCTTGTGTCTTGCTGATTTTTCATTTTCCCAATTTATACCCCCATGAGTGGAAGTGCCCTATGCTCTCTAAGCTGTGTTTTTCAGATGTTTCAGGACACACCGTACACTTCTCCAGAGTGGCTGTTGGCAATTTACATCCCGCCCATCAGTGTAGCAAGGCTCCCATTTCTCCATGGCCTGTCCTGCATTTCTGGTTTTGACACTTTTTTCAGCATGGCCCTTTTGACGGATGGGAATCGAGACTTCTTTGTAGCGCTGATTTGCCTTTCCAGGTTGCTTGGTTGGCCAAAAAGGGCGTATGCGTTTTTTCCTGAATATATTCAGGAAAAAACGCATACGCCCTTTTTGGCCAAGGGCATCATTGTCAACATTTTGCCGCTTTTCATGTGCTTTAAAGGCGATTCGAATCTACCTCCTGAAATCTGTTTCCTGCAATTCTGCCTTGATTTCAAATCCTCTTCTTTGCCTTCCCTCAATATATTTGTGGACGAGAGTTATCATTTATAACTCTGCAGGTTTGTGAATTGCAGTGCCCTGGACCTCCATTTTACAACTCGCTTTTTTGGGAGCTGGCCGCAAAAGCGCAGGATGGCTTCAGGCCCTGTTCTGGTTCCGGGGGGCAGGCTGAGCCTGTGGTTAATTCTTCTTCCTGATGGGAAAATAGAGTGACCTGTGCCTGTCCCAACACCAAGAGCTAGTCTCTCGTTGGTTCCCCGTCTTCCCGTTCATCCTCAGGACAAATTGCAACCTGTACGGAACAGGAGGTTAAAGGTGCTGATTTTCCAAGTAGGGAGATTGCTAGTAAAGCGGCTGGAATGGCGAACCCGGGCACAAGGAGATGAGAAATGAGGTGCGTTTTAGAAACCTTTCCCCATCACACGGTGTACTATCTTCTGGGTTTCTCATGCATGTTTTCGATGTAGGAAGATGCCCTTGAAGCTGGAGATTTGGGACCCATTCGATGGGTACCACGCAGTATTACTTTAAAGGGTCTGCGTTTGCTCACCCAACCTCACCAAACCTCTCAGCCCCAAGAGTGTCCACCCTTATGTCTCATCCAGCTGTGGGTCTAGATATGGTCAATCCAGGTTGCATCACAGCCCCTGAACGCATTGTGTAAGAATTTCTCTCTCTTTCACTGTTGTTATTTCATGGGTTTTTCAAAGTAATTTATTTTCATAATGGGGTTTAGCTGCTTTTCACTGCTGTGTTTATGCCGCTTTACACACACTTGACACACTATCAGAGAGATATCAATACATAGGTTTTAAGATTATTACTAGTCAGATATATTCTTGTGCGGTGAATAGGGCGTGTTGAGTCCAGTTCTCTGAGCAAGGAGTAGGTCTTGTCTATTACATATTGGGTTTATGGAACGGTATCTGAGCTAATTTGATACCCTTGTTTTATGTATCACCCCACCTCACCTTTCCCGTTAAGCAGCCATAGTCTGTTTTCTGCATGTGTGACTCTGTTCTGTTTTGTAATTCAGTTCAAGTGTAACGGTTTTTACATTCCCTCTAAAAGTGATACCTTATGAGAAGTGTCCTTTTCTGTGTGACTTATTTCACTTAGAATCGTCGTACCTAAATCCACTCATCATGCTGCTACTAACCTTATGACATTGATTTCATGGCTGAATGATATTCCATTGTACATAAGGACCACAACTTCTTTATCCATTTTTCTCTTTCCTGGGATATTTAAGGTGGAATGAAGTGGAGGTCCTTGTCAACAGAGCAGCCCTAAACTTTGGGGTGCTTGTGTTTTGCTGATTTTTAATTTTCCCAATTTATACCCCCATGAGTGGAAGTGCCCTATGCTCTCTAAGCTGTGTTTTTTAGATGTTTCAGGACTCACCGTACACTTCTCCAGAGTGGCTGTTGGCAATTTACATCCCGCCCATCAGTGTAGCAAGGCTCCCATTTCTCCATGGCCTGTCCTGCATTTCTGGTTTTGACACTTTTTTCAGCATGGCCCTTTTGACCGATGGGAAGCGAGACTTCTCTGTAGCGCTGATTTGCCTTTCCAGGTTGCTTGGTTGGCCAAAAAGGGCGTATGCGTTTTTTCCTGAATATATTCAGGAAAAAACGCATACGCCCTTTTTGGCCAAGGGCATCATTGTCAACGTTTTGCCGCTTTTCATGTGCTTTAAAGGCGATTCGTATCTACCTCCTGAAATCTGTTTCGTGCAATTCTGCCTTGATTTCAAATCCTCTTCTTTGCCTTCCCTCAATATATTTGTGGACGAGAGTTATCATTTATAACTCTGCAGGTTTGTGAATTGCAGTGCCCTGAACCTCCATTTTACAACTCGCTTTTTTGGGAGCTGGACGCAAAAGCGCAGGATGGCTTCAGGCCCTGTTCTGGTTCCGGGGGGCAGGCTGAGCCTGTGGTTAATTCTTCTTCCTGATGGGAAAATAGAGTGACCTGTGCCTGTCCCGACACCAAGAGCTAGTCTCTCGTTGGTTCCCCGTCTTCCCGTTCATCCTCAGGACAAATTGCAACCTGTACGGAACAGGAGGTTAAAGGTGCTGATGCTCCAAGTAGGGAGATTGCTAGTAAAGCGGCTGGAATGGCGAACCCGGGCACAAGGAGATGAGAAATGAGGTGCGTTTTAGAAACCTTTCCCCATCACACGGTGTACCATCTTCTGGGTTTCTCATGCATGTTTTCGATGTAGGAAGATGCCCTTGAAGCTGGAGATTTGGGACCCATGCGATGGGTACCACGCAGTATTATTTTAAAGGGTCTGCGTTTGCTCACCCAACCTCACCAAACCTCTCAGCCCCAAGAGTGTCCACCCTTATGTCTCATCCAGCTGTGGGTCTAGATATGGTCAATCCAGGTTGCATCACAGCCCCTGAACGCATTCTGTAAGAATTTCTCTCTCTTTCACTGTCGTTGTTTCATGGGTTTTTCAAAGTAATTTATTTTCATAATGGGGTTTAGCTGCTTTTCACGGCTGTGTTTATGCCGCTTTACACCCACTTGACACACTAACAGAGAGATATCAATACATAGGTTTTAAAATTATTACTAGTCAGATATATTCTTGTGCGGTGAATAGGGCGTGTTGAGTCCAGTTCTCTGAGCAAGGAGTAGGTCTTGTCTATTACATATTGGGTTTATGGAACGGTATCTGAGCTAATTTGATACCCTTGTTTTATGTATCACCCCACCTCACCTTTCCCGTTAAGCAGCCACAGTCTGTTTTCTGCATGTGTGACTCTGTTCTGTTTTGTAATTCAGTTCAAGTGTAACGGTTTTTACATTCCCTCTAAAAGTGATACCTTATGAGAAGTGTCCTTTTCTGTGTGACTTATTTCACTTAGAATCGTCGTACCTAAATCCACTCATCATGCTGCTACTAACCTTATGACATTGATTTCATGGCTGAATGATATTCCATTGTACATAAGGACCACAACTTCTTTATCCATTTTTCTCTTTCCTGGGATATTTAAGGTGGAATGAAGTGGAGGTCCTTGTCAACAGAGCAGCCCTAAACTTTGGGGTGCTTGTGTTTTGCTGATTTTTAATTTTCCCAATTTATACCCCCATGAGTGGAAGTGCCCTATGCTCTCTAAGCTGTGTTTTTTAGATGTTTCAGGACTCACCGTACACTTCTCCAGAGTGGCTGTTGGCAATTTACATCCCGCCCATCAGTGTAGCAAGGCTCCCATTTCTCCATGGCCTGTCCTGCATTTCTGGTTTTGACACTTTTTTCAGCATGGCCCTTTTGACCGATGGGAAGCGAGACTTCTCTGTAGCGCTGATTTGCCTTTCCAGGTTGCTTGGTTGGCCAAAAAGGGCGTATGCGTTTTTTCCTGAATATATTCAGGAAAAAACGCATACGCCCTTTTTGGCCAAGGGCATCATTGTCAACGTTTTGCCGCTTTTCATGTGCTTTAAAGGCGATTCGTATCTACCTCCTGAAATCTGTTTCGTGCAATTCTGCCTTGATTTCAAATCCTCTTCTTTGCCTTCCCTCAATATATTTGTGGACGAGAGTTATCATTTATAACTCTGCAGGTTTGTGAATTGCAGTGCCCTGAACCTCCATTTTACAACTCGCTTTTTTGGGAGCTGGACGCAAAAGCGCAGGATGGCTTCAGGCCCTGTTCTGGTTCCGGGGGGCAGGCTGAGCCTGTGGTTAATTCTTCTTCCTGATGGGAAAATAGAGTGACCTGTGCCTGTCCCGACACCAAGAGCTAGTCTCTCGTTGGTTCCCCGTCTTCCCGTTCATCCTCAGGACAAATTGCAACCTGTACGGAACAGGAGGTTAAAGGTGCTGATGCTCCAAGTAGGGAGATTGCTAGTAAAGCGGCTGGAATGGCGAACCCGGGCACAAGGAGATGAGAAATGAGGTGCGTTTTAGAAACCTTTCCCCATCACACGGTGTACCATCTTCTGGGTTTCTCATGCATGTTTTCGATGTAGGAAGATGCCCTTGAAGCTGGAGATTTGGGACCCATGCGATGGGTACCACGCAGTATTATTTTAAAGGGTCTGCGTTTGCTCACCCAACCTCACCAAACCTCTCAGCCCCAAGAGTGTCCACCCTTATGTCTCATCCAGCTGTGGGTCTAGATATGGTCAATCCAGGTTGCATCACAGCCCCTGAACGCATTCTGTAAGAATTTCTCTCTCTTTCACTGTCGTTGTTTCATGGGTTTTTCAAAGTAATTTATTTTCATAATGGGGTTTAGCTGCTTTTCACGGCTGTGTTTATGCCGCTTTACACCCACTTGACACACTAACAGAGAGATATCAATACATAGGTTTTAAAATTATTACTAGTCAGATATATTCTTGTGCGGTGAATAGGGCGTGTTGAGTCCAGTTCTCTGAGCAAGGAGTAGGTCTTGTCTATTACATATTGGGTTTATGGAACGGTATCTGAGCTAATTTGATACCCTTGTTTTATGTATCACCCCACCTCACCTTTCCCGTTAAGCAGCCACAGTCTGTTTTCTGCATGTGTGACTCTGTTCTGTTTTGTAATTCAGTTCAAGTGTAACGGTTTTTACATTCCCTCTAAAAGTGATACCTTATGAGAAGTGTCCTTTTCTGTGTGACTTATTTCACTTAGAATCGTCGTACCTAAATCCACTCATCATGCTGCTACTAACCTTATGACATTGATTTCATGGCTGAATGATATTCCATTGTACATAAGGACCACAACTTCTTTATCCATTTTTCTCTTTCCTGGGATATTTAAGGTGGAATGAAGTGGAGGTCCTTGTCAACAGAGCAGCCCTAAACTTTGGGGTGCTTGTGTTTTGCTGATTTTTAATTTTCCCAATTTATACCCCCATGAGTGGAAGTGCCCTATGCTCTCTAAGCTGTGTTTTTTAGATGTTTCAGGACTCACCGTACACTTCTCCAGAGTGGCTGTTGGCAATTTACATCCCGCCCATCAGTGTAGCAAGGCTCCCATTTCTCCATGGCCTGTCCTGCATTTCTGGTTTTGACACTTTTTTCAGCATGGCCCTTTTGACCGATGGGAAGCGAGACTTCTCTGTAGCGCTGATTTGCCTTTCCAGGTTGCTTGGTTGGCCAAAAAGGGCGTATGCGTTTTTTCCTGAATATATTCAGGAAAAAACGCATACGCCCTTTTTGGCCAAGGGCATCATTGTCAACGTTTTGCCGCTTTTCATGTGCTTTAAAGGCGATTCGTATCTACCTCCTGAAATCTGTTTCGTGCAATTCTGCCTTGATTTCAAATCCTCTTCTTTGCCTTCCCTCAATATATTTGTGGACGAGAGTTATCATTTATAACTCTGCAGGTTTGTGAATTGCAGTGCCCTGAACCTCCATTTTACAACTCGCTTTTTTGGGAGCTGGCCGCAAAAGCGCAGGATGGCTTCAGGCCCTGTTCTGGTTCCGGGGGGCAGGCTGAGCCTGTGGTTAATTCTTCTTCCTGATGGGAAAATAGAGTGACCTGTGCCTGTCCCGACACCAAGAGCTAGTCTCTCGTTGGTTCCCCGTCTTCCCGTTCATCCTCAGGACAAATTGCAACCTGTACGGAACAGGAGGTTAAAGGTGCTGATGCTCCAAGTAGGGAGATTGCTAGTAAAGCGGCTGGAATGGCGAACCCGGGCACAAGGAGATGAGAAATGAGGTGCGTTTTAGAAACCTTTCCCCATCACACGGTGTACCATCTTCTGGGTTTCTCATGCATGTTTTCGATGTAGGAAGATGCCCTTGAAGCTGGAGATTTGGGACCCATGCGATGGGTACCACGCAGTATTATTTTAAAGGGTCTGCGTTTGCTCACCCAACCTCACCAAACCTCTCAGCCCCAAGAGTGTCCACCCTTATGTCTCATCCAGCTGTGGGTCTAGATATGGTCAATCCAGGTTGCATCACAGCCCCTGAACGCATTCTGTAAGAATTTCTCTCTCTTTCACTGTCGTTGTTTCATGGGTTTTTCAAAGTAATTTATTTTCATAATGGGGTTTAGCTGCTTTTCACGGCTGTGTTTATGCCGCTTTACACCCACTTGACACACTAACAGAGAGATATCAATACATAGGTTTTAAAATTATTACTAGTCAGATATATTCTTGTGCGGTGAATAGGGCGTGTTGAGTCCAGTTCTCTGAGCAAGGAGTAGGTCTTGTCTATTACATATTGGGTTTATGGAACGGTATCTGAGCTAATTTGATACCCTTGTTTTATGTATCACCCCACCTCACCTTTCCCGTTAAGCAGCCATAGTGTGTTTTCTGCATGTGTGACTCTGTTCTGTTTTGTAATTCAGTTCAAGTGTAACGGTTTTTACATTCCCTCTATCAGTGATACCTTATGAGAAGTGTCCTTTTCTGTGTGACTTATTTCACTTAGAATTGTCGTACCTAAATCCACTCATCATGCTGCTACTAACCTTACGACATTGATTTCATGGCTGAGTGATATTCCATTGTACATAAGGACCACAACTTCTTTATCCATTTTTCTCCCTCCTGGGATATTGAAGGTGGAATGAAGTGGAGGTCCTTGTCAACAGAGCAGCCCTCAACTTTGGGGTGCTTGTGTCTTGCTGATTTTTCATTTTCCCAATTTATACCCCCATGAGTGGAAGTGCCCTATGCTCTCTAAGCTGTGTTTTTTAGATGTTTCAGGACACACCGTACACTTCTCCAGAGTGGCTGTTGGCAATTTACATCCCGCCCATCAGTGTAGCAAGGCTCCCATTTCTCCATGGCCTGTCCTGCATTTCTGGTTTTGAGACTTTTTTCAGCATGGCCCTTTTGACCGATGGGTAGCGAGTCTTCTTTGTAGCGCTGATTTGCCTTTCCAGGTTGCTTGGTTGGCCAAAAAGGGCGTATGCGTTTTTTCCTGAATATATTCAGGAAAAAACGCATACGCCCTTTTTGGCCAAGGGCATCATTGTCAACGTTTTGCCGCTTTTCATGTGCTTTAAAGGCGATTCGAATCTACCTCCTGAAATCTGTTTCCTGCATTTCTGCCTTGATTTCAAATCCTCTTCTTTGCCTTCCCTCAATATATTTGTGGACGAGAGTTATCATTTATAACTCTGCATGTTTGTGAATTGCAGTGCCCTGAAGCTCCATTGTACAACTCGCTTTTTTGGGAGCTGGCCGCAAAAGCGCAGGATGGCTTCAGGCCCTGTTCTGGTTCCGGGGGGGAGGATGAGCCTGTGGTTAATTCTTCTTCCTGATGGGAAAATAGAGTGACCTGTGCCTGTCCCGACACCAAGAGCTAGTCTCTCGTTGGTTCCCCGTCTTCCCGTTCATCCTCAGGACAAATTGCAACCTGTACGGAACAGGAGGTTAAAGGTGCTGATGCTCCAAGTAGGGAGATTGCTAGTAAAGTGGCTGGAATGGTGAACCCGGGCACAAGGAGATGAGAAATGAGGTGCGTTTTAGAAACCTTTCCCCATCACACGGTGTACCATCTTCTGGGTTTCTCATGCATGTTTTTGATGTAGGAAGATGCCCTTGAACCTGGAGATTTGGGACCCATGCGATGGGTACCACGCAGTATTACTTTAAAGGGTCTGCGTTTGCTCACCCAACCTCACCAAACCTCTCAGCCCCAAGAGTGTCCACCCTTATGTCTCATCCAGCTGTGGGTCTAGATATGGTCAATCCAGGTTGCATCACAGCCCCTGAACGCATTGTGTAAGAATTTCTATCTCTTTCACTGTCGTTGTTTCATGGGTTTTTCAAAGTAATTTATTTTCATAATGGGGTTTAGCTGCTTTTCACGGCTGTGTTTATGCCGCTTTACACCCACTTGACACACTAACAGAGAGATATCAATACATAGGTTTTAAGATTATTACTAGTCAGATATATTCTTGTGCGGTGAATAGGGCGTGTTGAGTCCAGTTCTCTGAGCAAGGAGTAGGTCTTGTCTATTACATATTGGGTTTATGGAACGGTATCTGAGCTAATTTGAAACCCTTGTTTTATGTATCACCCCACCTCACCTTTCCCGTTAAGCAGCCATAGTGTGTTTTCTGCATGTGTGACTCTGTTTCTTTTGTAATTCAGTGCAAGTGTAACGGTTTTTACATTCCCTCTATCAGTGATACCTTATGAGAAGTGTCCTTTTCTGTGTGACTTATTTCACTTAGAATCGTCGTACCTAAATCCACTCATCATGCTGCTACTAACCTTATGACATTGATTTCATGGCTGAGTGATATTCCATTGTACATAAGGACCACAACTTCTTTATCCATTTTTCTCTTTCCTTGGATATTTAAGGTGGAATGAAGTGGAGGTCCTTGTCAACAGAGCAGCCCTCAACTTTGGGGTGCTTGTGTCTTGCTGATTTTTAATTTTCCCAATTTATACCCCCATGAGTGGAAGTGCCCTATGCTCTCTAAGCTGTGTTTTTCAGATGTTTCAGGACTCACCGTACACTTCTCCAGAGTGGCTGTTGGCAATTTACATCCCGCCCATCAGTGTAGCAAGGCTCCCATTTCTCCATGGCCTGTCCTGCATTTCTGGTTTTGACACTTTTTTCAGCATGGCCCTTTTGACCGATGGGAAGCGAGACTTCTTTGTAGTGCTGATTTGCCTTTCCAGGTTGCTTGGTTGGCCAAAAAGGGCGTATGCGTTTTTTCCTGAATATATTCAGGAAAAAACGCATACGCCCTTTTTGGCCAAGGGCATCATTGTCAACGTTTTGCCGCTTTTCATGTGCTTTAAAGGCGATTCGAATCTACCTCCTGAAATCTGTTTCCTGCAATTCTGCCTTGATTTCAAATCCTCTTCTTTGCCTTCCCTCAATATATTTGTGGACGAGAGTTATCATTTATAACTCTGCAGGTTTGTGAATTGCAGTGCCCTGAACCTCCATTTTACAACTCGCTTTTTTGGGAGCTGGCCGCAAAAGCGCAGGATGGCTTCAGGCCCTGTTCTGGTTCCGGGGGGCAGGCTGAGCCTGTGGTTAATTCTTCTTCCTGATGGGAAAATAGAGTGACCTGTGCCTGTCCCGACACCAAGAGCTAGTCTCTCGTTGGTTCCCCGTCTTCCCGTTCATCCTCAGGACAAATTGCAACCTGTACGGAACAGGAGGTTAAAGGTGCTGATGCTCCAAGTAGGGAGATTGCTAGTAAATCGGCTGGAATGGCGAACCCGGGCACAAGGAGATGAGAAATGAGGTGCGTTTTAGAAACCTTTCCCCATCACACGGTGTACCATCTTCTGGGTTTCTCATGCATGTTTTCGATGTAGGAAGATGCCCTTGAACCTGGAGATTTGGGACCCATGCGATGGGTACCACGCAGTATTACTTTAAAGGGTCTGCGTTTGCTCACCCAACCTCACCAAACCTCTCAGCCCCAAGAGTGTCCACCCTTATGTCTCATCCAGCTGTGGGTCTAGATATGGTCAATCCAGGTTGCATCACAGCCCCTGAACGCATTGTGTAAGAATTTCTCTCTCTTTCACTGTCGTTATTTCATGGGTTTTTCAAAGTAATTTATTTTCATAATGGGGTTTAGCTGCTTTTCACTGCTGTGTTTATGCCGCTTTACACCCACTTGACACACTATCAGAGAGATATCAATACATAGGTTTTAAGATTATTACTAGTCAGATATATTCTTGTGCGGTGAATAGGGCGTGTTGAGTCCAGTTCTCTGAGCAAGGAGTAGGTCTTGTCTATTACATATTGGGTTTATGGAACGGTATCTGAGCTAATTTGATACCCTTGTTTTATGTATCACCCCACCTCACCTTTCCCGTTAAGCAGCCATAGTCTGTTTTCTGCATGTGTGACTCTGTTCTGTTTTGTAATTCAGTTCAAGTGTAACGGTTTTTACATTCCCTCTAAAAGTGATACCTTATGAGAAGTGTCCTTTTCTGTGTGACTTATTTCACTTAGAATCGTCGTACCTAAATCCACTCATCATGCTGCTACTAACCTTATGACATTGATTTCATGGCTGAATGATATTCCATTGTACATAAGGACCACAACTTCTTTATCCATTTTTCTCTTTCCTGGGATATTTAAGGTGGAATGAAGTGGAGGTCCTTGTCAACAGAGCAGCCCTAAACTTTGGGGTGCTTGTGTTTTGCTGATTTTTAATTTTCCCAATTTATACCCCCATGAGTGGAAGTGCCCTATGCTCTCTAAGCTGTGTTTTTTAGATGTTTCAGGACTCACCGTACACTTCTCCAGAGTGGCTGTTGGCAATTTACATCCCGCCCATCAGTGTAGCAAGGCTCCCATTTCTCCATGGCCTGTCCTACATTTCTGGTTTTGACACTTTTTTCAGCATGGCCCTTTTGACCGATGGGAAGCGAGACTTCTCTGTAGCGCTGATTTGCCTTTCCAGGTTGCTTGGTTGGCCAAAAAGGGCGTATGCGTTTTTTCCTGAATATATTCAGGAAAAAACGCATACGCCCTTTTTGGCCAAGGGCATCATTGTCAACGTTTTGCCGCTTTTCATGTGCTTTAAAGGCGATTCGTATCTACCTCCTGAAATCTGTTTCGTGCAATTCTGCCTTGATTTCAAATCCTCTTCTTTGCCTTCCCTCAATATATTTGTGGACGAGAGTTATCATTTATAACTCTGCAGGTTTGTGAATTGCAGTGCCCTGAACCTCCATTTTACAACTCGCTTTTTTGGGAGCTGGCCGCAAAAGCGCAGGATGGCTTCAGGCCCTGTTCTGGTTCCGGGGGGCAGGCTGAGCCTGTGGTTAATTCTTCTTCCTGATGGGAAAATAGAGTGACCTGTGCCTGTCCCGACACCAAGAGCTAGTCTCTCGTTGGTTCCCCGTCTTCCCGTTCATCCTCAGGACAAATTGCAACCTGTACGGAACAGGAGGTTAAAGGTGCTGATGCTCCAAGTAGGGAGATTGCTAGTAAATCGGCTGGAATGGCGAACCCGGGCACAAGGAGATGAGAAATGAGGTGCGTTTTAGAAACCTTTCCCCATCACACGGTGTACCATCTTCTGGGTTTCTCATGCATGTTTTCGATGTAGGAAGATGCCCTTGAACCTGGAGATTTGGGACCCATGCAATGGGTACCACGCAGTATTACTTTAAAGGGTCTGCGTTTGCTCACCCAACCTCACCAAACCTCTCAGCCCCAAGAGTGTCCACCCTTATGTCTCATCCAGCTGTGGGTCTAGATATGGTCAATCCAGGTTGCATCACAGCCCATGAACTCATTGTGTAAGAATTTCTGTCTCTTTCACTGTCGTTGTTTCATGGGTTTTTCAAAGTAATTTATTTTCATAATGGGGTTTAGCTGCTTTTCACGGCTGTGTTTATGCCGCTTTACACCCACTTGACACACTAACAGAGAGATATCAATACATAGGTTTTAAGATTATTACTAGTCAGATATATTCTTGTGCGGTGAATAGGGCGTGTTGAGTCCAGTTCTCTGAGCAAGGAGTAGGTCTTGTCTACTACATATTGGGTTTATGGAACGGTATCTGAGCTAATTTGATACCCTTGTTTTAAGTATCACCCCACCTCACCTTTCCCGTTAAGCAGCCATAGTCTGTTTTCTGCATGTGTGACTCTGTTCTGTTTTGTAATTCAGTTCAAGTGTAACGGTTTTTACATTCCCTCTATAAGTGATACCTTATGAGAAGTGTCCTTTTCTGTGTGACTTATTTCAGTTAGAATCGTCGTACCTAAATCCACTCATCATGCTGCTACTAACCTTATGACATTGATTTCATGGCTGAGTGATATTCCATTGTACATAAGGACCACAACTTCTTTACCCATTTTTCTCTTTCCTTGGATATTTAAGGTGGAATGAAGTGGAGGTCCTTGTCAACAGAGCAGCCCTCAACTTTGGGGTGCTTGTGTCTTGCTGATTTTTCATTTTCCCAATTTATACCCCCATGAGTGGAAGTGCCCTATGCTCTCTAAGCTGTGTTTTTTAGATGTTTCAGGACACACCGTACACTTCTCCAGAGTGGCTGTTGGCAATTTACATCCCGCCCATCAGTGTAGCAAGGCTCCCATTTCTCCATGGCCTGTCCTGCATTTCTGGTTTTGAGACTTTTTTCAGCATGGCCCTTTTGACCGATGGGTAGCGAGTCTTCTTTGTAGCGCTGATTTGCCTTTCCAGGTTGCTTGGTTGGCCAAAAAGGGCGTATGCGTTTTTTCCTGAATATATTCAGGAAAAAACGCATACGCCCTTTTTGGCCAAGGGCATCATTGTCAACGTTTTGCCGCTTTTCATGTGCTTTAAAGGCGATTCGAATCTACCTCCTGAAATCTGTTTCCTGCATTTCTGCCTTGATTTCAAATCCTCTTCTTTGCCTTCCCTCAATATATTTGTGGACGAGAGTTATCATTTATAACTCTGCAGGTTTGTGAATTGCAGTGCCCTGAACCTCCATTTTACAACTCGCTTTTTTGGGAGCTGGCCGCAAAATCACAGAATGGATTCAGGCCCTGTTCTGGTTCCGGGGGGCAGGCTGAGCCTGTGGTTAATTCTTCTTTCTGATGGGAAAATAGAGTGACCTGTGCCTGTCCCAACACCAAGAGCTAGTCTCTCGTTGGTTCCCCGTCTTCCCGTTCATCCTCAGGACAAATTGCAACCTGTACGGAACAGGAGGTTAAAGGTGCTGATGCTCCAAGTAGGGAGATTGCTAGTAAAGCGGCTGGAATGGCGAACCCGGGCACAAGGAGATGAGAAATGAGGTGCGTTTTAGAAACCTTTCCCCATCACACGGTGTACCATCTTCTGGGTTTCTCATGCATGTTTTCGATGTAGGAAGATGCCCTTGAAGCTGGAGATTTGGGACCCATGCGATGGGTACCACGCAGTATTATTTTAAAGGGTCTGCGTTTGCTCACCCAACCTCACCAAACCTCTCAGCCCCAAGAGTGTCCACCCTTATGTCTCATCCAGCTGTGGGTCTAGATATGGTCAATCCAGGTTGCATCACAGCCCCTGAACGCATTGTGTAAGAATTTCTCTCTCTTTCACTGTCGTTGTTTCATGGGTTTTTCAAAGTAATTTATTTTCATAATGGGGTTTAGCTGCTTTTCACGGCTGTGTTTATGCCGCTTTACACCCACTTGACACACTAACAGAGAGATATCAATACATAGGTTTTAAAATTATTACTAGTCAGATATATTCTTGTGCGGTGAATAGGGCGTGTTGAGTCCAGTTCTCTGAGCAAGGAGTAGGTCTTGTCTATTACATATTGGGTTTATGGAACGGTATCTGAGCTAATTTGATACCCTTGTTTTATGTATCACCCCACCTCACCTTTCCCGTTAAGCAGCCATAGTGTGTTTTCTGCATGTGTGACTCTGTTCTGTTTTGTAATTCAGTTCAAGTGTAACGGTTTTTACATTCCCTCTATCAGTGATACCTTATGAGAAGTGTCCTTTTCTGTGTGACTTATTTCACTTAGAATTGTCGTACCTAAATCCACTCATCATGCTGCTACTAACCTTACGACATTGATTTCATGGCTGAGTGATATTCCATTGTACATAAGGACCACAACTTCTTTATCCATTTTTCTCCCTCCTGGGATATTGAAGGTGGAATGAAGTGGAGGTCCTTGTCAACAGAGCAGCCCTAAACTTTGGGGTGCTTGTGTCTTGCTGATTTTTCATTTTCCCAATTTATACCCCCATGAGTGGAAGTGCCCTATGCTCTCTAAGCTGTGTTTTTTAGATGTTTCAGGACACACCGTACACTTCTCCAGAGTGGCTGTTGGCAATTTACATCCCGCCCATCAGTGTAGCAAGGCTCCCATTTCTCCATGGCCTGTCCTGCATTTCTGGTTTTGAGACTTTTTTCAGCATGGCCCTTTTGACTGATGGGTAGCGAGTCTTCTTTGTAGCGCTGATTTGCCTTTCCAGGTTGCTTGGTTGGCCAAAAAGGGCGTATGCGTTTTTTCCTGAATATATTCAGGAAAAAACGCATACGCCCTTTTTGGCCAAGGGCATCATTGTCAACGTTTTGCCGCTTTTCATGTGCTTTAAAGGCGATTCGAATCTACCTCCTGAAATCTGTTTCCTGCATTTCTGCCTTGATTTCAAATCCTCTTCTTTGCCTTCCCTCAATATATTTGTGGACGAGAGTTATCATTTATAACTCTGCATGTTTGTGAATTGCAGTGCCCTGAAGCTCCATTGTACAACTCGCTTTTTTGGGAGCTGGCCGCAAAAGCGCAGGATGGCTTCAGGCCCTGTTCTGGTTCCGGGGGGGAGGATGAGCCTGTGGTTAATTCTTCTTCCTGATGGGAAAATAGAGTGACCTGTGCCTGTCCCGACACCAAGAGCTAGTCTCTCGTTGGTTCCCCGTCTTCCCGTTCATCCTCAGGACAAATTGCAACCTGTACGGAACAGGAGGTTAAAGGTGCTGATGCTCCAAGTAGGGAGATTGCTAGTAAAGTGGCTGGAATGGTGAACCCGGGCACAAGGAGATGAGAAATGAGGTGCGTTTTAGAAACCTTTCCCCATCACACGGTGTACCATCTTCTGGGTTTCTCATGCATGTTTTTGATGTAGGAAGATGCCCTTGAACCTGGAGATTTGGGACCCATGCGATGGGTACCACGCAGTATTACTTTAAAGGGTCTGCGTTTGCTCACCCAACCTCACCAAACCTCTCAGCCCCAAGAGTGTCCACCCTTATGTCTCATCCAGCTGTGGGTCTAGATATGGTCAATCCAGGTTGCATCACAGCCCCTGAACTCATTGTGTACGAATTTCTATCTCTTTCACTGTCGTTGTTTCATGGGTTTTTCAAAGTAATTTATTTTCATAATGGGGTTTAGCTGCTTTTCACGGCTGTGTTTATGCCGCTTTACACCCACTTGACACACTAACAGAGAGATATCAATACATAGGTTTTAAGATTATTACTAGTCAGATATATTCTTGTGCGGTGAATAGGGCGTGTTGAGTCCAGTTCTCTGAGCAAGGAGTAGGTCTTGTCTATTACATATTGGGTTTATGGAACGGTATCTGAGCTAATTTGAAACCCTTGTTTTATGTATCACCCCACCTCACCTTTCCCGTTAAGCAGCCATAGTGTGTTTTCTGCATGTGTGACTCTGTTTCTTTTGTAATTCAGTGCAAGTGTAACGGTTTTTACATTCCCTCTATCAGTGATACCTTATGAGAAGTGTCCTTTTCTGTGTGACTTATTTCACTTAGAATCGTCGTACCTAAATCCACTCATCATGCTGCTACTAACCTTATGACATTGATTTCATGGCTGAGTGATATTCCATTGTACATAAGGACCACAACTTCTTTATCCATTTTTCTCTTTCCTGGGATATTTAAGGTGGAATGAAGTGGAGGTCCTTGTCAACAGAGCAGCCCTCAACTTTGGGGTGCTTGTGTTTTGCTGATTTTTAATTTTCCCAATTTATACCCCCATGAGTGGAAGTGCCCTATGCTCTCTAAGCTGTGTTTTTTAGATGTTTCAGGACTCACCGTACACTTCTCCAGAGTGGCTGTTGGCAATTTACATCCCGCCCATCAGTGTAGCAAGGCTCCCATTTCTCCATGGCCTGTCCTGCATTTCTGGTTTTGACACTTTTTTCAGCATGGCCCTTTTGATGGATGGGAAGCGAGACTTCTCTGTAGCGCTGATTTGCCTTTCCAGGATGCTTGGTTGGCCAAAAAGGGCGTATGCGTTTTTTCCTGAATATATTCAGGAAAAAACGCATACGCCCTTTTTGGCCAAGGGCATCATTGTCAACGTTTTGCCGCTTTTCATGTGCTTTAAAGGCGATTCGTATCTACCTCCTGAAATCTGTTTCCTGCAATTCTGCCTTGATTTCAAATCCTCTTCTTTGCCTTCCCTCAATATATTTGTGGACGAGAGTTATCATTTATAACTCTGCAGGTTTGTGAATTGCAGTGCCCTGAACCTCCATTTTACAACTCGCTTTTTTGGGAGCTGGCCGCAAAAGCGCAGGATGGCTTCAGGCCCTGTTCTGGTTCCGGGGGGCAGGCTGAGCCTGTGGTTAATTCTTCTTTCTGATGGGAAAATAGAGTGACCTGTGCCTGTCCCGACACCAAGAGCTAGTCTCTCGTTGGTTCCCCGTCTTCCCGTTCATCCTCAGGACAAATTGCAACCTGTACGGAACAGGAGGTTAAAGGTGATGATGCTCCAAGTAGGGAGATTGCTAGTAAATCGGCTGGAATGGCGAACCCGGGCACAAGGAGATGAGAAATGAGGTGCGTTTTAGAAACCTTTCCCCATCACACGGTGTACCATCTTCTGGGTTTCTCATGCATGTTTTCGATGTAGGAAGATGCCCTTGAACCTGGAGATTTGGGACCCATGCGATGGGTACCACGCAGTATTACTTTAAAGGGTCTGCGTTTGCTCACCCAACCTCACCAAACCTCTCAGCCCCAAGAGTGTCCACCCTTATGTCTCATCCAGCTGTGGGTCTAGATATGGTCAATCCAGGTTGCATCACAGCCCATGAACTCATTGTGTAAGAATTTCTGTCTCTTTCACTGTCGTTGTTTCATGGGTTTTTCAAAGTAATTTATTTTCATAATGGGGTTTAGCTGCTTTTCACGGCTGTGTTTATGCCGCTTTACACCCACTTGACACACTAACAGAGAGATATCAATACATAGGTTTTAAGATTATTACTAGTCAGATATATTCTTGTGCGGTGAATAGGGCGTGTTGAGTCCAGTTCTCTGAGCAAGGAGTAGGTCTTGTCTACTACATATTGGGTTTATGGAACGGTATCTGAGCTAATTTGATACCCTTGTTTTATGTATCACCCCACCTCACCTTTCCCGTTAAGCAGCCATAGTCTGTTTTCTGCATGTGTGACTCTGTTCTGTTTTGTAATTCAGTTCAAGTGTAACGGTTTTTACATTCCCTCTAAAAGTGATACCTTATGAGAAGTGTCCTTTTCTGTGTGACTTATTTCAGTTAGAATCGTCGTACCTAAATCCACTCATCATGCTGCTACTAACCTTATGACATTGATTTCATGGCTGAGTGATATTCCATTGTACATAAGGACCACAACTTCTTTATCCATTTTTCTCTTTCCTTGGATATTTAAGGTGGAATGAAGTGGAGGTCCTTGTCAACAGAGCAGCCCTCAACTTTGGGGTGCTTGTGTCTTGCTGATTTTTCATTTTCCCAATTTATACCCCCATGAGTGGAAGTGCCCTATGCTCTCTAAGCTGTGTTTTTCAGATGTTTCAGGACACACCGTACACTTCTCCAGAGTGGCTGTTGGCAATTTACATCCCGCCCATCAGTGTAGCAAGGCTCTCATTTCTCCATGGCCTGTCCTGCATTTCTGGTTTTGACACTTTTTTCAGCATGGCCCTTTTGACCGATGGGAAGCGAGACTTCTTTGTAGCGCTGATTTGCCTTTCCAGGTTGCTTGGTTGGCCAAAAAGGGCGTATGCGTTTTTTCCTGAATATATTCAGGAAAAAACGCATACGCCCTTTTTGGCCAAGGGCATCATTGTCAACATTTTGCCGCTTTTCATGTGCTTTAAAGGCGATTCGAATCTACCTCCTGAAATCTGTTTCGTGCAATTCTGCCTTGATTTCAAATCCTCTTCTTTGCCTTCCCTCAATATATTTGTGGATGAGAGTTATCATTTATAACTCTGCAGGTTTGTGAATTGCAGTGCCCTGAACCTCAACCTCCATTTTACAACTCGCTTTTTTGGGAGCTGGCCGCAAAATCGCAGAATGGCTTCAGGCCCTGTTCTGGTTCCGGGGGGCAGGCTGAGCCTGTGGTTAATTCTTCTTCCTGATGGGAAAATAGAGTGACCTGTGCCTGTCCCAACACCAAGAGCTAGTCTCTCGTTGGTTCCCCGTCTTCCCGTTCATCCTCAGGACAAATTGCAACCTGTACGGAACAGGAGGTTAAAGGTGCTGATGCTCCAAGTAGGGAGATTGCTAGTAAAGCGGCTGGAATGGCGAACCCGGGCACAAGGAGATGAGAAATGAGGTGCGTTTTAGAAACCTTTCCCCATCACACGGTGTACCATCTTCTGGGTTTCTCATGCATGTTTTCGATGTAGGAAGATGCCCTTGAAGCTGGAGATTTGGGACCCATGCGATGGGTACCACGCAGTATTATTTTAAAGGGTCTGCGTTTGCTCACCCAACCTCACCAAACCTCTCAGCCCCAAGAGTGTCCACCCTTATGTCTCATCCAGCTGTGGGTCTAGATATGGTCAATCCAGGTTGCATCACAGCCCCTGAACTCATTGTGTACGAATTTCTCTCTCTTTCACTGTCGTTGTTTCATGGGTTTTTCAAAGTAATTTATTTTCATAATGGGGTTTAGCTGCTTTTCACGGCTGTGTTTATGCCGCTTTACACCCACTTGACACACTAACAGAGAGATATCAATACATATGTTTTAAGATTATTACTAGTCAGATATATTCTTGTGCGGTGAATAGGGCGTGTTGAGTCCAGTTCTCTGAGCAAGGAGTAGGTCTTGTCTACTACATATTGGGTTTATGGAACGGTATCTGAGCTAATTTGATACCCTTGTTTTATGTATCACCCCACCTCACCTTTCCCGTTAAGCAGCCATAGTCTGTTTTCTGCATGTGTGACTCTGTTCTGTTTTGTAATTCAGTTCAAGTGTAACGGTTTTTACATTCCCTCTAAAAGTGATACCTTATGAGAAGTGTCCTTTTCTGTGTGACTTATTTCACTTAGAATCGTCGTACCTAAATCCACTCATCATGCTGCTACTAACCTTATGACATTGATTTCATGGCTGAGTGATATTCCATTGTACATAAGGACCACAACTTCTTTATCCATTTTTCTCTTTCCTTGGATATTTAAGGTGGAATGAAGTGGAGGTCCTTGTCAACAGAGCAGCCCTCAACTTTGGGGTGCTTGTGTCTTGCTGATTTTTCATTTTCCCAATTTATACCCCCATGAGTGGAAGTGCCCTATGCTCTCTAAGCTGTGTTTTTCAGATGTTTCAGGACACACCGTACACTTCTCCAGAGTGGCTGTTGGCAATTTACATCCCGCCCATCAGTGTAGCAAGGCTCTCATTTCTCCATGGCCTGTCCTGCATTTCTGGTTTTGACACTTTTTTCAGCATGGCCCTTTTGACCGATGGGAAGCGAGACTTCTCTGTAGCGCTGATTTGCCTTTCCAGGATGCTTGGTTGGCCAAAAAGGGCGTATGCGTTTTTTCCTGAATATATTCAGGAAAAAACGCATACGCCCTTTTTGGCCAAGGGCATCATTGTCAACGTTTTGCCGCTTTTCATGTGCTTTAAAGGCGATTCGTATCTACCTCCTGAAATCTGTTTCGTGCAATTCTGCCTTGATTTCAAATCCTCTTCTTTGCCTTCCCTCAATATATTTGTGGACGAGAGTTATCATTTATAACTCTGCAGGTTTGTGAATTGCAGTGCCCTGAACCTCCATTTTACAACTCGCTTTTTTGGGAGCTGGCCGCAAAAGCGCAGGATGGCTTCAGGCCCTGTTCTGGTTCCGGGGGGCAGGCTGAGCCTGTGGTTAATTCTTCTTCCTGATGGGAAAATAGAGTGACCTGTGCCTGTCCCGACACCAAGAGCTAGTCTCTCGTTGGTTCCCCGTCTTCCCGTTCATCCTCAGGACAAATTGCAACCTGTACGGAACAGGAGGTTAAAGGTGCTGATGCTCCAAGTAGGGAGATTGCTAGTAAAGCGGCTGGAATGGCGAACCCGGGCACAAGGAGATGAGAAATGAGGTGCGTTTTAGAAACCTTTCCCCATCACACGGTGTACCATCTTCTGGGTTTCTCATGCATGTTTTCGATGTAGGAAGATGCCCTTGAACCTGGAGATTTGGGACCCATGCGATGGGTACCACGCAGTATTACTTTAAAGGGTCTGCGTTTGCTCACCCAACCTCACCAAACCTCTCAGCCCCAAGAGTGTCCACCCTTATGTCTCATCCAGCTGTGGGTCTAGATATGGTCAATCCAGGTTGCATCACAGCCCCTGAACTCATTGTGTAAGAATTTCTATCTCTTTCACTGTCTTTGTTTCATGGGTGTTTCAAAGTAATTTATTTTTATAATGGGGTTTAGCTGCTTTTCACTGCTGTGTTTATGCCGCTTTACACCCACTTGACACACTAACAGAGAGATATCAGTACATAGGTTTTAAGATTATTACTAGTCAGATATATTCTTGTGCGGTGAATAGGGCGTGTTGAGTCCAGTTCTCTGAGCAAGGAGTAGGTCTTGTCTATTACATATTGGGTTTATGGAACGGTATCTGAGCTAATTTGAAACCCTTGTTTTATGTATCACCCCACCTCACCTTTCCCGTTAAGCAGCCATAGTGTGTTTTCTGCATGTGTGACTCTGTTCTGTTTTGTAATTCAGTGCAAGTGTAACGGTTTTTACATTCCCTCTATCAGTGATACCTTATGAGAAGTGTCCTTTTCTGTGTGACTTATTTCACTTAGAATCGTCGTACCTAAATCCACTCATTATGGTGCTACTAACCGTATGACATTGATTTCATGGCTGAGTGATATTCCATTGTACATAAAGACCACAACTTTATTATCCATTTTTCTCTTTCCTGGGATATTTAAGGTGGAATGAAGTGGAGGTCCTTGTCAACAGAGCAGCCCTCAACTTTGGGTGCTTGTGTCTTGCTGATTTTTAATTTTCCCAATTTATACACCCATGAGTGGAAGTGCCCTATGCTCTCTAAGCTGTGTTTTTCAGATGTTTCAGGACACACCGTACACTTCTCCAGAGTGGCTGTTGGCAATTTACATCCCGCCCATCAGTGTAGCAAGGCTCCCATTTCTCCATGGCCTGTCCTGCATTTCTGGTTTGACACTTTTTTCAGCATGGCCCTTTTGACCGATGGGAAGCGAGACTTCTCTGTAGCGCTGATTTGCCTTTCCAGGTTGCTTGGTTGGCCAAAAAGGGCGTATGCGTTTTTTCCTGAATATATTCAGGAAAAAACGCATACGCCCTTTTTGGCCAAGGGCATCATTGTCAACGTTTTGCCGCTTTTCATGTGCTTTAAAGGCGATTCGAATCTACCTCCTGAAATCTGTTTCGTGCAATTCTGCCTTGATTTCAAATCCTCTTCTTTGCCTTCCCTCAATATATTTGTGGACGAGAGTTATCATTTATAACTCTGCAGGTTTGTGAATTGCAGTGCCCTGAACCTCCATTGTACAACTCGCTTTTTTGGGAGCTGGCCGCAAAAGTGCAGTATGGCTTCAGGCCCTGTTCTGGTTCCGGGGGGCAGGCTGAGCCTGTGGTTAATTCTTCTTCCTGATGGGAAAATAGAGTGACCAGTGCCTGTCCCGACACCAAGAGCTAGTCTCTCGTTGGTTCCCCGTCTTCCCGTTCATCCTCAGGACAAATTGCAACCTGTACGGAACAGGAGGTTAAAGGTGCTGATGTTCCAAGTAGGGAGATTGCTAGTAAAGCGGCTGGAATGGCGAACCCGGGCACAAGGAGATGAGAAATGATGTGCGTTTTAGAAACCTTTCCCCATCACACGGTGTACCATCTTCTGGGTTTCTCATGCATGTTTTCGATGTAGGAAGATGCCCTTGAACCTGGAGATTTGGGACCCATGCGATGGGTACCACGCAGTATTACTTTAAAGGGTCTGCATTTGCTCACCCAACCTCACCAAACCTCTCAGCCCCAAGAGTGTCCACCCTTATGTCTCATCCAGCTGTGGGTCTAGATATGGTCAATCCAGGTTGCATCACAGCCCCTGAACGCATTGTGTAAGAATTTCTGTCTCTTTCACTGTCGTTGTTTCATGGGTTTTTCAAAGTAATTTATTTTCATAATGGGGTTTAGCTGCTTTTCACGGCTGTGTTTATGCCGCTTTACACCTACTTGACACACTAACAGAGAGATATCAATACATAGGTTTTAAGATTATTACTAGTCAGATATATTCTTGTGCGGTGAATAGGGCGTGTTGAGTCCAGTTCTCTGAGCAAGGAGTAGGTCTTGTCTACTACATATTGGGTTTATGGAACGGTATCTGAGCTAATTTGATACCCTTGTTTTATGTATCACCCCACCTCACCTTTCCCGTTAAGCAGCCATAGTCTGTTTTCTGCATGTGTGACTCTGTTCTGTTTTGTAATTCAGTTCAAGTGTAACGGTTTTTACATTCCCTCTAAAAGTGATACCTTATGAGAAGTGTCCTTTTCTGTGTGACTTATTTCACTTAGAATCGTCGTACCTAAATCCACTCATCATGCTGCTACTAACCTTATGACATTGATTTCATGGCTGAGTGATATTCCATTGTACATAAGGACCACAACTTCTTTATCCATTTTTCTCTTTCCTTGGATATTTAAGGTGGAATGAAGTGGAGGTCCTTGTCAACAGAGCAGCCCTCAACTTTGGGGTGCTTGTGTCTTGCTGATTTTTCATTTTCCCAATTTATACCCCCATGAGTGGAAGTGCCCTATGCTCTCTAAGCTGTGTTTTTTAGATGTTTCAGGACTCACCGTACACTTCTCCAGAGTGGCTGTTGGCAATTTACATCCCGCCCATCAGTGTAGCAAGGCTCCCATTTCTCCATGGCCTGTCCTGCATTTCTGGTTTTGACACTTTTTTCAGCATGGCCCTTTTGACCGATGGGAAGCGAGACTTCTCTGTAGCGCTGATTTGCCTTTCCAGATTGCTTGGTTGGCCAAAAAGGGCGTATGCGTTTTTTCCTGAATATATTCAGGAAAAAACGCATACGCCCTTTTTGGCCAAGGGCATCATTGTCAACGTTTTGCCGCTTTTCATGTGCTTTAAAGGCGATTCGTATCTACCTCCTGAAATCTGTTTCGTGCAATTCTGCCTTGATTTCAAATCCTCTTCTTTGCCTTCCCTCAATATATTTGTGGACGAGAGTTATCATTTATAACTCTGCAGGTTTGTGAATTGCAGTGCCCTGAACCTCCATTTTACAACTCGCTTTTTTGGGAGCTGGCCGCAAAAGCGCAGGATGGCTTCAGGCCCTGTTCTGGTTCCGGGGGGCAGGCTGAGCCTGTGGTTAATTCTTCTTCCTGATGGGAAAATAGAGTGACCTGTGCCTGTCCCGACACCAAGAGCTAGTCTCTCGTTGGTTCCCCGTCTTCCCGTTCATCCTCAGGACAAATTGCAACCTGTACGGAACAGGAGGTTAAAGGTGCTGATGCTCCAAGTAGGGAGATTGCTAGTAAAGCGGCTGGAATGGCGAACCCGGGCACAAGGAGATGAGAAATGAGGTGCGTTTTAGAAACCTTTCCCCATCACACGGTGTACCATCTTCTGGGTTTCTCATGCATGTTTTTGATGTAGGAAGATGCCCTTGAACCTGGAGATTTGGGACCCATGCGATGGGTACCACGCAGTATTACTTTAAAGGGTCTGCGTTTGCTCACCCAACCTCACCAAACCTCTCAGCCCCAAGAGTGTCCACCCTTATGTCTCATCCAGCTGTGGGTCTAGATATGGTCAATCCAGGTTGCATCACAGCCCCTGAACTCATTGTGTACGAATTTCTATCTCTTTCACTGTCGTTGTTTCATGGGTTTTTCAAAGTAATTTATTTTCATAATGGGGTTTAGCTGCTTTTCACGGCTGTGTTTATGCCGCTTTACACCCACTTGACACACTAACAGAGAGATATCAATACATAGGTTTTAAGATTATTACTAGTCAGATATATTCTTGTGCGGTGAATAGGGCGTGTTGAGTCCAGTTCTCTGAGCAAGGAGTAGGTCTTGTCTATTACATATTGGGTTTATGGAACGGTATCTGAGCTAATTTGAAACCCTTGTTTTATGTATCACCCCACCTCACCTTTCCCGTTAAGCAGCCATAGTGTGTTTTCTGCATGTGTGACTCTGTTTCTTTTGTAATTCAGTGCAAGTGTAACGGTTTTTACATTCCCTCTATCAGTGATACCTTATGAGAAGTGTCCTTTTCTGTGTGACTTATTTCACTTAGAATCGTCGTACCTAAATCCACTCATCATGCTGCTACTAACCTTATGACATTGATTTCATGGCTGAGTGATATTCCATTGTACATAAGGACCACAACTTCTTTATCCATTTTTCTCTTTCCTGGGATATTTAAGGTGGAATGAAGTGGAGGTCCTTGTCAACAGAGCAGCCCTCAACTTTGGGGTGCTTGTGTTTTGCTGATTTTTAATTTTCCCAATTTATACCCCCATGAGTGGAAGTGCCCTATGCTCTCTAAGCTGTGTTTTTTAGATGTTTCAGGACTCACCGTACACTTCTCCAGAGTGGCTGTTGGCAATTTACATCCCGCCCATCAGTGTAGCAAGGCTCCCATTTCTCCATGGCCTGTCCTGCATTTCTGGTTTTGACACTTTTTTCAGCATGGCCCTTTTGATGGATGGGAAGCGAGACTTCTCTGTAGCGCTGATTTGCCTTTCCAGGATGCTTGGTTGGCCAAAAAGGGCGTATGCGTTTTTTCCTGAATATATTCAGGAAAAAACGCATACGCCCTTTTTGGCCAAGGGCATCATTGTCAACGTTTTGCCGCTTTTCATGTGCTTTAAAGGCGATTCGTATCTACCTCCTGAAATCTGTTTCCTGCAATTCTGCCTTGATTTCAAATCCTCTTCTTTGCCTTCCCTCAATATATTTGTGGACGAGAGTTATCATTTATAACTCTGCAGGTTTGTGAATTGCAGTGCCCTGAACCTCCATTTTACAACTCGCTTTTTTGGGAGCTGGCCGCAAAAGCGCAGGATGGCTTCAGGCCCTGTTCTGGTTCCGGGGGGCAGGCTGAGCCTGTGGTTAATTCTTCTTTCTGATGGGAAAATAGAGTGACCTGTGCCTGTCCCGACACCAAGAGCTAGTCTCTCGTTGGTTCCCCGTCTTCCCGTTCATCCTCAGGACAAATTGCAACCTGTACGGAACAGGAGGTTAAAGGTGATGATGCTCCAAGTAGGGAGATTGCTAGTAAATCGGCTGGAATGGCGAACCCGGGCACAAGGAGATGAGAAATGAGGTGCGTTTTAGAAACCTTTCCCCATCACACGGTGTACCATCTTCTGGGTTTCTCATGCATGTTTTCGATGTAGGAAGATGCCCTTGAACCTGGAGATTTGGGACCCATGCGATGGGTACCACGCAGTATTACTTTAAAGGGTCTGCGTTTGCTCACCCAACCTCACCAAACCTCTCAGCCCCAAGAGTGTCCACCCTTATGTCTCATCCAGCTGTGGGTCTAGATATGGTCAATCCAGGTTGCATCACAGCCCATGAACTCATTGTGTAAGAATTTCTGTCTCTTTCACTGTCGTTGTTTCATGGGTTTTTCAAAGTAATTTATTTTCATAATGGGGTTTAGCTGCTTTTCACGGCTGTGTTTATGCCGCTTTACACCCACTTGACACACTAACAGAGAGATATCAATACATAGGTTTTAAGATTATTACTAGTCAGATATATTCTTGTGCGGTGAATAGGGCGTGTTGAGTCCAGTTCTCTGAGCAAGGAGTAGGTCTTGTCTACTACATATTGGGTTTATGGAACGGTATCTGAGCTAATTTGATACCCTTGTTTTATGTATCACCCCACCTCACCTTTCCCGTTAAGCAGCCATAGTCTGTTTTCTGCATGTGTGACTCTGTTCTGTTTTGTAATTCAGTTCAAGTGTAACGGTTTTTACATTCCCTCTAAAAGTGATACCTTATGAGAAGTGTCCTTTTCTGTGTGACTTATTTCAGTTAGAATCGTCGTACCTAAATCCACTCATCATGCTGCTACTAACCTTATGACATTGATTTCATGGCTGAGTGATATTCCATTGTACATAAGGACCACAACTTCTTTATCCATTTTTCTCTTTCCTTGGATATTTAAGGTGGAATGAAGTGGAGGTCCTTGTCAACAGAGCAGCCCTCAACTTTGGGGTGCTTGTGTCTTGCTGATTTTTCATTTTCCCAATTTATACCCCCATGAGTGGAAGTGCCCTATGCTCTCTAAGCTGTGTTTTTCAGATGTTTCAGGACACACCGTACACTTCTCCAGAGTGGCTGTTGGCAATTTACATCCCGCCCATCAGTGTAGCAAGGCTCTCATTTCTCCATGGCCTGTCCTGCATTTCTGGTTTTGACACTTTTTTCAGCATGGCCCTTTTGACCGATGGGAAGCGAGACTTCTTTGTAGCGCTGATTTGCCTTTCCAGGTTGCTTGGTTGGCCAAAAAGGGCGTATGCGTTTTTTCCTGAATATATTCAGGAAAAAACGCATACGCCCTTTTTGGCCAAGGGCATCATTGTCAACATTTTGCCGCTTTTCATGTGCTTTAAAGGCGATTCGAATCTACCTCCTGAAATCTGTTTCGTGCAATTCTGCCTTGATTTCAAATCCTCTTCTTTGCCTTCCCTCAATATATTTGTGGATGAGAGTTATCATTTATAACTCTGCAGGTTTGTGAATTGCAGTGCCCTGAACCTCAACCTCCATTTTACAACTCGCTTTTTTGGGAGCTGGCCGCAAAATCGCAGAATGGCTTCAGGCCCTGTTCTGGTTCCGGGGGGCAGGCTGAGCCTGTGGTTAATTCTTCTTCCTGATGGGAAAATAGAGTGACCTGTGCCTGTCCCAACACCAAGAGCTAGTCTCTCGTTGGTTCCCCGTCTTCCCGTTCATCCTCAGGACAAATTGCAACCTGTACGGAACAGGAGGTTAAAGGTGCTGATGCTCCAAGTAGGGAGATTGCTAGTAAAGCGGCTGGAATGGCGAACCCGGGCACAAGGAGATGAGAAATGAGGTGCGTTTTAGAAACCTTTCCCCATCACACGGTGTACCATCTTCTGGGTTTCTCATGCATGTTTTCGATGTAGGAAGATGCCCTTGAAGCTGGAGATTTGGGACCCATGCGATGGGTACCACGCAGTATTATTTTAAAGGGTCTGCGTTTGCTCACCCAACCTCACCAAACCTCTCAGCCCCAAGAGTGTCCACCCTTATGTCTCATCCAGCTGTGGGTCTAGATATGGTCAATCCAGGTTGCATCACAGCCCCTGAACTCATTGTGTACGAATTTCTCTCTCTTTCACTGTCGTTGTTTCATGGGTTTTTCAAAGTAATTTATTTTCATAATGGGGTTTAGCTGCTTTTCACGGCTGTGTTTATGCCGCTTTACACCCACTTGACACACTAACAGAGAGATATCAATACATATGTTTTAAGATTATTACTAGTCAGATATATTCTTGTGCGGTGAATAGGGCGTGTTGAGTCCAGTTCTCTGAGCAAGGAGTAGGTCTTGTCTACTACATATTGGGTTTATGGAACGGTATCTGAGCTAATTTGATACCCTTGTTTTATGTATCACCCCACCTCACCTTTCCCGTTAAGCAGCCATAGTCTGTTTTCTGCATGTGTGACTCTGTTCTGTTTTGTAATTCAGTTCAAGTGTAACGGTTTTTACATTCCCTCTAAAAGTGATACCTTATGAGAAGTGTCCTTTTCTGTGTGACTTATTTCACTTAGAATCGTCGTACCTAAATCCACTCATCATGCTGCTACTAACCTTATGACATTGATTTCATGGCTGAGTGATATTCCATTGTACATAAGGACCACAACTTCTTTATCCATTTTTCTCTTTCCTTGGATATTTAAGGTGGAATGAAGTGGAGGTCCTTGTCAACAGAGCAGCCCTCAACTTTGGGGTGCTTGTGTCTTGCTGATTTTTCATTTTCCCAATTTATACCCCCATGAGTGGAAGTGCCCTATGCTCTCTAAGCTGTGTTTTTCAGATGTTTCAGGACACACCGTACACTTCTCCAGAGTGGCTGTTGGCAATTTACATCCCGCCCATCAGTGTAGCAAGGCTCTCATTTCTCCATGGCCTGTCCTGCATTTCTGGTTTTGACACTTTTTTCAGCATGGCCCTTTTGACCGATGGGAAGCGAGACTTCTCTGTAGCGCTGATTTGCCTTTCCAGGATGCTTGGTTGGCCAAAAAGGGCGTATGCGTTTTTTCCTGAATATATTCAGGAAAAAACGCATACGCCCTTTTTGGCCAAGGGCATCATTGTCAACGTTTTGCCGCTTTTCATGTGCTTTAAAGGCGATTCGTATCTACCTCCTGAAATCTGTTTCGTGCAATTCTGCCTTGATTTCAAATCCTCTTCTTTGCCTTCCCTCAATATATTTGTGGACGAGAGTTATCATTTATAACTCTGCAGGTTTGTGAATTGCAGTGCCCTGAACCTCCATTTTACAACTCGCTTTTTTGGGAGCTGGCCGCAAAAGCGCAGGATGGCTTCAGGCCCTGTTCTGGTTCCGGGGGGCAGGCTGAGCCTGTGGTTAATTCTTCTTCCTGATGGGAAAATAGAGTGACCTGTGCCTGTCCCGACACCAAGAGCTAGTCTCTCGTTGGTTCCCCGTCTTCCCGTTCATCCTCAGGACAAATTGCAACCTGTACGGAACAGGAGGTTAAAGGTGCTGATGCTCCAAGTAGGGAGATTGCTAGTAAAGCGGCTGGAATGGCGAACCCGGGCACAAGGAGATGAGAAATGAGGTGCGTTTTAGAAACCTTTCCCCATCACACGGTGTACCATCTTCTGGGTTTCTCATGCATGTTTTCGATGTAGGAAGATGCCCTTGAACCTGGAGATTTGGGACCCATGCGATGGGTACCACGCAGTATTACTTTAAAGGGTCTGCGTTTGCTCACCCAACCTCACCAAACCTCTCAGCCCCAAGAGTGTCCACCCTTATGTCTCATCCAGCTGTGGGTCTAGATATGGTCAATCCAGGTTGCATCACAGCCCCTGAACTCATTGTGTAAGAATTTCTATCTCTTTCACTGTCTTTGTTTCATGGGTGTTTCAAAGTAATTTATTTTTATAATGGGGTTTAGCTGCTTTTCACTGCTGTGTTTATGCCGCTTTACACCCACTTGACACACTAACAGAGAGATATCAGTACATAGGTTTTAAGATTATTACTAGTCAGATATATTCTTGTGCGGTGAATAGGGCGTGTTGAGTCCAGTTCTCTGAGCAAGGAGTAGGTCTTGTCTATTACATATTGGGTTTATGGAACGGTATCTGAGCTAATTTGAAACCCTTGTTTTATGTATCACCCCACCTCACCTTTCCCGTTAAGCAGCCATAGTGTGTTTTCTGCATGTGTGACTCTGTTCTGTTTTGTAATTCAGTGCAAGTGTAACGGTTTTTACATTCCCTCTATCAGTGATACCTTATGAGAAGTGTCCTTTTCTGTGTGACTTATTTCACTTAGAATCGTCGTACCTAAATCCACTCATTATGGTGCTACTAACCGTATGACATTGATTTCATGGCTGAGTGATATTCCATTGTACATAAAGACCACAACTTTATTATCCATTTTTCTCTTTCCTGGGATATTTAAGGTGGAATGAAGTGGAGGTCCTTGTCAACAGAGCAGCCCTCAACTTTGGGTGCTTGTGTCTTGCTGATTTTTAATTTTCCCAATTTATACACCCATGAGTGGAAGTGCCCTATGCTCTCTAAGCTGTGTTTTTCAGATGTTTCAGGACACACCGTACACTTCTCCAGAGTGGCTGTTGGCAATTTACATCCCGCCCATCAGTGTAGCAAGGCTCCCATTTCTCCATGGCCTGTCCTGCATTTCTGGTTTGACACTTTTTTCAGCATGGCCCTTTTGACCGATGGGAAGCGAGACTTCTCTGTAGCGCTGATTTGCCTTTCCAGGTTGCTTGGTTGGCCAAAAAGGGCGTATGCGTTTTTTCCTGAATATATTCAGGAAAAAACACATACGCCCTTTTTGGCCAAGGGCATCATTGTCAACGTTTTGCCGCTTTTCATGTGCTTTAAAGGCGATTCGAATCTACCTCCTGAAATCTGTTTCGTGCAATTCTGCCTTGATTTCAAATCCTCTTCTTTGCCTTCCCTCAATATATTTGTGGACGAGAGTTATCATTTATAACTCTGCAGGTTTGTGAATTGCAGTGCCCTGAACCTCCATTGTACAACTCGCTTTTTTGGGAGCTGGCCGCAAAAGTGCAGTATGGCTTCAGGCCCTGTTCTGGTTCCGGGGGGCAGGCTGAGCCTGTGGTTAATTCTTCTTCCTGATGGGAAAATAGAGTGACCAGTGCCTGTCCCGACACCAAGAGCTAGTCTCTCGTTGGTTCCCCGTCTTCCCGTTCATCCTCAGGACAAATTGCAACCTGTACGGAACAGGAGGTTAAAGGTGCTGATGTTCCAAGTAGGGAGATTGCTAGTAAAGCGGCTGGAATGGCGAACCCGGGCACAAGGAGATGAGAAATGATGTGCGTTTTAGAAACCTTTCCCCATCACACGGTGTACCATCTTCTGGGTTTCTCATGCATGTTTTCGATGTAGGAAGATGCCCTTGAACCTGGAGATTTGGGACCCATGCGATGGGTACCACGCAGTATTACTTTAAAGGGTCTGCATTTGCTCACCCAACCTCACCAAACCTCTCAGCCCCAAGAGTGTCCACCCTTATGTCTCATCCAGCTGTGGGTCTAGATATGGTCAATCCAGGTTGCATCACAGCCCCTGAACGCATTGTGTAAGAATTTCTGTCTCTTTCACTGTCGTTGTTTCATGGGTTTTTCAAAGTAATTTATTTTCATAATGGGGTTTAGCTGCTTTTCACGGCTGTGTTTATGCCGCTTTACACCTACTTGACACACTAACAGAGAGATATCAATACATAGGTTTTAAGATTATTACTAGTCAGATATATTCTTGTGCGGTGAATAGGGCGTGTTGAGTCCAGTTCTCTGAGCAAGGAGTAGGTCTTGTCTACTACATATTGGGTTTATGGAACGGTATCTGAGCTAATTTGATACCCTTGTTTTATGTATCACCCCACCTCACCTTTCCCGTTAAGCAGCCATAGTCTGTTTTCTGCATGTGTGACTCTGTTCTGTTTTGTAATTCAGTTCAAGTGTAACGGTTTTTACATTCCCTCTAAAAGTGATACCTTATGAGAAGTGTCCTTTTCTGTGTGACTTATTTCACTTAGAATCGTCGTACCTAAATCCACTCATCATGCTGCTACTAACCTTATGACATTGATTTCATGGCTGAGTGATATTCCATTGTACATAAGGACCACAACTTCTTTATCCATTTTTCTCTTTCCTTGGATATTTAAGGTGGAATGAAGTGGAGGTCCTTGTCAACAGAGCAGCCCTCAACTTTGGGGTGCTTGTGTCTTGCTGATTTTTCATTTTCCCAATTTATACCCCCATGAGTGGAAGTGCCCTATGCTCTCTAAGCTGTGTTTTTTAGATGTTTCAGGACTCACCGTACACTTCTCCAGAGTGGCTGTTGGCAATTTACATCCCGCCCATCAGTGTAGCAAGGCTCCCATTTCTCCATGGCCTGTCCTGCATTTCTGGTTTTGACACTTTTTTCAGCATGGCCCTTTTGACCGATGGGAAGCGAGACTTCTCTGTAGCGCTGATTTGCCTTTCCAGATTGCTTGGTTGGCCAAAAAGGGCGTATGCGTTTTTTCCTGAATATATTCAGGAAAAAACGCATACGCCCTTTTTGGCCAAGGGCATCATTGTCAACGTTTTGCCGCTTTTCATGTGCTTTAAAGGCGATTCGAATCTACCTCCTGAAATCTGTTTCCTGCAATTCTGCCTTGATTTCAAATCCTCTTCTTTGCCTTCCCTCAATATATTTGTGGACGAGAGTTATCATTTATAACTCTGCAGGTTTGTGAATTGCAGTGCCCTGGACCTCCATTTTACAACTCGCTTTTTTGGGAGCTGGCCGCAAAAGCGCAGGATGGCTTCAGGCCCTGTTCTGGTTCCGGGGGGCAGGCTGAGCCTGTGGTTAATTCTTCTTCCTGATGGGAAAATAGAGTGACCTGTGCCTGTCCCAACACCAAGAGCTAGTCTCTCGTTGGTTCCCCGTCTTCCCGTTCATCCTCAGGACAAATTGCAACCTGTACGGAACAGGAGGTTAAAGGTGCTGATTTTCCAAGTAGGGAGATTGCTAGTAAAGCGGCTGGAATGGCGAACCCGGGCACAAGGAGATGAGAAATGAGGTGCGTTTTAGAAACCTTTCCCCATCACACGGTGTACTATCTTCTGGGTTTCTCATGCATGTTTTCGATGTAGGAAGATGCCCTTGAAGCTGGAGATTTGGGACCCATTCGATGGGTACCACGCAGTATTACTTTAAAGGGTCTGCGTTTGCTCACCCAACCTCACCAAACCTCTCAGCCCCAAGAGTGTCCACCCTTATGTCTCATCCAGCTGTGGGTCTAGATATGGTCAATCCAGGTTGCATCACAGCCCCTGAACGCATTGTGTAAGAATTTCTCTCTCTTTCACTGTCGTTATTTCATGGGTTTTTCAAAGTAATTTATTTTCATAATGGGGTTTAGCTGCTTTTCACTGCTGTGTTTATGCCGCTTTACACCCACTTGACACACTATCAGAGAGATATCAATACATAGGTTTTAAGATTATTACTAGTCAGATATATTCTTGTGCGGTGAATAGGGCGTGTTGAGTCCAGTTCTCTGAGCAAGGAGTAGGTCTTGTCTATTACATATTGGGTTTATGGAACGGTATCTGAGCTAATTTGATACCCTTGTTTTATGTATCACCCCACCTCACCTTTCCCGTTAAGCAGCCATAGTCTGTTTTCTGCATGTGTGACTCTGTTCTGTTTTGTAATTCAGTTCAAGTGTAACGGTTTTTACATTCCCTCTAAAAGTGATACCTTATGAGAAGTGTCCTTTTCTGTGTGACTTATTTCACTTAGAATCGTCGTACCTAAATCCACTCATCATGCTGCTACTAACCTTATGACATTGATTTCATGGCTGAATGATATTCCATTGTACATAAGGACCACAACTTCTTTATCCATTTTTCTCTTTCCTGGGATATTTAAGGTGGAATGAAGTGGAGGTCCTTGTCAACAGAGCAGCCCTAAACTTTGGGGTGCTTGTGTTTTGCTGATTTTTAATTTTCCCAATTTATACCCCCATGAGTGGAAGTGCCCTATGCTCTCTAAGCTGTGTTTTTTAGATGTTTCAGGACTCACCGTACACTTCTCCAGAGTGGCTGTTGGCAATTTACATCCCGCCCATCAGTGTAGCAAGGCTCCCATTTCTCCATGGCCTGTCCTACATTTCTGGTTTTGACACTTTTTTCAGCATGGCCCTTTTGACCGATGGGAAGCGAGACTTCTCTGTAGCGCTGATTTGCCTTTCCAGGTTGCTTGGTTGGCCAAAAAGGGCGTATGCGTTTTTTCCTGAATATATTCAGGAAAAAACGCATACGCCCTTTTTGGCCAAGGGCATCATTGTCAACGTTTTGCCGCTTTTCATGTGCTTTAAAGGCGATTCGTATCTACCTCCTGAAATCTGTTTCGTGCAATTCTGCCTTGATTTCAAATCCTCTTCTTTGCCTTCCCTCAATATATTTGTGGACGAGAGTTATCATTTATAACTCTGCAGGTTTGTGAATTGCAGTGCCCTGAACCTCCATTTTACAACTCGCTTTTTTGGGAGCTGGCCGCAAAAGCGCAGGATGGCTTCAGGCCCTGTTCTGGTTCCGGGGGGCAGGCTGAGCCTGTGGTTAATTCTTCTTCCTGATGGGAAAATAGAGTGACCTGTGCCTGTCCCGACACCAAGAGCTAGTCTCTCGTTGGTTCCCCGTCTTCCCGTTCATCCTCAGGACAAATTGCAACCTGTACGGAACAGGAGGTTAAAGGTGCTGATGCTCCAAGTAGGGAGATTGCTAGTAAATCGGCTGGAATGGCGAACCCGGGCACAAGGAGATGAGAAATGAGGTGCGTTTTAGAAACCTTTCCCCATCACACGGTGTACCATCTTCTGGGTTTCTCATGCATGTTTTCGATGTAGGAAGATGCCCTTGAACCTGGAGATTTGGGACCCATGCAATGGGTACCACGCAGTATTACTTTAAAGGGTCTGCGTTTGCTCACCCAACCTCACCAAACCTCTCAGCCCCAAGAGTGTCCACCCTTATGTCTCATCCAGCTGTGGGTCTAGATATGGTCAATCCAGGTTGCATCACAGCCCATGAACTCATTGTGTAAGAATTTCTGTCTCTTTCACTGTCGTTGTTTCATGGGTTTTTCAAAGTAATTTATTTTCATAATGGGGTTTAGCTGCTTTTCACGGCTGTGTTTATGCCGCTTTACACCCACTTGACACACTAACAGAGAGATATCAATACATAGGTTTTAAGATTATTACTAGTCAGATATATTCTTGTGCGGTGAATAGGGCGTGTTGAGTCCAGTTCTCTGAGCAAGGAGTAGGTCTTGTCTACTACATATTGGGTTTATGGAACGGTATCTGAGCTAATTTGATACCCTTGTTTTAAGTATCACCCCACCTCACCTTTCCCGTTAAGCAGCCATAGTCTGTTTTCTGCATGTGTGACTCTGTTCTGTTTTGTAATTCAGTTCAAGTGTAACGGTTTTTACATTCCCTCTATAAGTGATACCTTATGAGAAGTGTCCTTTTCTGTGTGACTTATTTCAGTTAGAATCGTCGTACCTAAATCCACTCATCATGCTGCTACTAACCTTATGACATTGATTTCATGGCTGAGTGATATTCCATTGTACATAAGGACCACAACTTCTTTACCCATTTTTCTCTTTCCTTGGATATTTAAGGTGGAATGAAGTGGAGGTCCTTGTCAACAGAGCAGCCCTCAACTTTGGGGTGCTTGTGTCTTGCTGATTTTTCATTTTCCCAATTTATACCCCCATGAGTGGAAGTGCCCTATGCTCTCTAAGCTGTGTTTTTTAGATGTTTCAGGACACACCGTACACTTCTCCAGAGTGGCTGTTGGCAATTTACATCCCGCCCATCAGTGTAGCAAGGCTCCCATTTCTCCATGGCCTGTCCTGCATTTCTGGTTTTGAGACTTTTTTCAGCATGGCCCTTTTGACCGATGGGTAGCGAGTCTTCTTTGTAGCGCTGATTTGCCTTTCCAGGTTGCTTGGTTGGCCAAAAAGGGCGTATGCGTTTTTTCCTGAATATATTCAGGAAAAAACGCATACGCCCTTTTTGGCCAAGGGCATCATTGTCAACGTTTTGCCGCTTTTCATGTGCTTTAAAGGCGATTCGAATCTACCTCCTGAAATCTGTTTCCTGCATTTCTGCCTTGATTTCAAATCCTCTTCTTTGCCTTCCCTCAATATATTTGTGGACGAGAGTTATCATTTATAACTCTGCAGGTTTGTGAATTGCAGTGCCCTGAACCTCCATTTTACAACTCGCTTTTTTGGGAGCTGGCCGCAAAATCACAGAATGGATTCAGGCCCTGTTCTGGTTCCGGGGGGCAGGCTGAGCCTGTGGTTAATTCTTCTTTCTGATGGGAAAATAGAGTGACCTGTGCCTGTCCCAACACCAAGAGCTAGTCTCTCGTTGGTTCCCCGTCTTCCCGTTCATCCTCAGGACAAATTGCAACCTGTACGGAACAGGAGGTTAAAGGTGCTGATGCTCCAAGTAGGGAGATTGCTAGTAAAGCGGCTGGAATGGCGAACCCGGGCACAAGGAGATGAGAAATGAGGTGCGTTTTAGAAACCTTTCCCCATCACACGGTGTACCATCTTCTGGGTTTCTCATGCATGTTTTCGATGTAGGAAGATGCCCTTGAAGCTGGAGATTTGGGACCCATGCGATGGGTACCACGCAGTATTATTTTAAAGGGTCTGCGTTTGCTCACCCAACCTCACCAAACCTCTCAGCCCCAAGAGTGTCCACCCTTATGTCTCATCCAGCTGTGGGTCTAGATATGGTCAATCCAGGTTGCATCACAGCCCCTGAACGCATTGTGTAAGAATTTCTCTCTCTTTCACTGTCGTTGTTTCATGGGTTTTTCAAAGTAATTTATTTTCATAATGGGGTTTAGCTGCTTTTCACGGCTGTGTTTATGCCGCTTTACACCCACTTGACACACTAACAGAGAGATATCAATACATAGGTTTTAAAATTATTACTAGTCAGATATATTCTTGTGCGGTGAATAGGGCGTGTTGAGTCCAGTTCTCTGAGCAAGGAGTAGGTCTTGTCTATTACATATTGGGTTTATGGAACGGTATCTGAGCTAATTTGATACCCTTGTTTTATGTATCACCCCACCTCACCTTTCCCGTTAAGCAGCCATAGTGTGTTTTCTGCATGTGTGACTCTGTTCTGTTTTGTAATTCAGTTCAAGTGTAACGGTTTTTACATTCCCTCTATCAGTGATACCTTATGAGAAGTGTCCTTTTCTGTGTGACTTATTTCACTTAGAATTGTCGTACCTAAATCCACTCATCATGCTGCTACTAACCTTACGACATTGATTTCATGGCTGAGTGATATTCCATTGTACATAAGGACCACAACTTCTTTATCCATTTTTCTCCCTCCTGGGATATTGAAGGTGGAATGAAGTGGAGGTCCTTGTCAACAGAGCAGCCCTAAACTTTGGGGTGCTTGTGTCTTGCTGATTTTTCATTTTCCCAATTTATACCCCCATGAGTGGAAGTGCCCTATGCTCTCTAAGCTGTGTTTTTTAGATGTTTCAGGACACACCGTACACTTCTCCAGAGTGGCTGTTGGCAATTTACATCCCGCCCATCAGTGTAGCAAGGCTCCCATTTCTCCATGGCCTGTCCTGCATTTCTGGTTTTGAGACTTTTTTCAGCATGGCCCTTTTGACTGATGGGTAGCGAGTCTTCTTTGTAGCGCTGATTTGCCTTTCCAGGTTGCTTGGTTGGCCAAAAAGGGCGTATGCGTTTTTTCCTGAATATATTCAGGAAAAAACGCATACGCCCTTTTTGGCCAAGGGCATCATTGTCAACGTTTTGCCGCTTTTCATGTGCTTTAAAGGCGATTCGAATCTACCTCCTGAAATCCGTTTCCTGCATTTCTGCCTTGATTTCAAATCCTCTTCTTTGCCTTCCCTCAATATATTTGTGGACGAGAGTTATCATTTATAACTCTGCATGTTTGTGAATTGCAGTGCCCTGAAGCTCCATTGTACAACTCGCTTTTTTGGGAGCTGGCCGCAAAAGCGCAGGATGGCTTCAGGCCCTGTTCTGGTTCCGGGGGGGAGGATGAGCCTGTGGTTAATTCTTCTTCCTGATGGGAAAATAGAGTGACCTGTGCCTGTCCCGACACCAAGAGCTAGTCTCTCGTTGGTTCCCCGTCTTCCCGTTCATCCTCAGGACAAATTGCAACCTGTACGGAACAGGAGGTTAAAGGTGCTGATGCTCCAAGTAGGGAGATTGCTAGTAAAGTGGCTGGAATGGTGAACCCGGGCACAAGGAGATGAGAAATGAGGTGCGTTTTAGAAACCTTTCCCCATCACACGGTGTACCATCTTCTGGGTTTCTCATGCATGTTTTTGATGTAGGAAGATGCCCTTGAACCTGGAGATTTGGGACCCATGCGATGGGTACCACGCAGTATTACTTTAAAGGGTCTGCGTTTGCTCACCCAACCTCACCAAACCTCTCAGCCCCAAGAGTGTCCACCCTTATGTCTCATCCAGCTGTGCGTCTAGATATGGTCAATCCAGGTTGCATCACAGCCCCTGAACTCATTGTGTACGAATTTCTATCTCTTTCACTGTCGTTGTTTCATGGGTTTTTCAAAGTAATTTATTTTCATAATGGGGTTTAGCTGCTTTTCACGGCTGTGTTTATGCCGCTTTACACCCACTTGACACACTAACAGAGAGATATCAATACATAGGTTTTAAGATTATTACTAGTCAGATATATTCTTGTGCGGTGAATAGGGCGTGTTGAGTCCAGTTCTCTGAGCAAGGAGTAGGTCTTGTCTATTACATATTGGGTTTATGGAACGGTATCTGAGCTAATTTGAAACCCTTGTTTTATGTATCACCCCACCTCACCTTTCCCGTTAAGCAGCCATAGTGTGTTTTCTGCATGTGTGACTCTGTTTCTTTTGTAATTCAGTGCAAGTGTAACGGTTTTTACATTCCCTCTATCAGTGATACCTTATGAGAAGTGTCCTTTTCTGTGTGACTTATTTCACTTAGAATCGTCGTACCTAAATCCACTCATCATGCTGCTACTAACCTTATGACATTGATTTCATGGCTGAGTGATATTCCATTGTACATAAGGACCACAACTTCTTTATCCATTTTTCTCTTTCCTGGGATATTTAAGGTGGAATGAAGTGGAGGTCCTTGTCAACAGAGCAGCCCTCAACTTTGGGGTGCTTGTGTTTTGCTGATTTTTAATTTTCCCAATTTATACCCCCATGAGTGGAAGTGCCCTATGCTCTCTAAGCTGTGTTTTTTAGATGTTTCAGGACTCACCGTACACTTCTCCAGAGTGGCTGTTGGCAATTTACATCCCGCCCATCAGTGTAGCAAGGCTCCCATTTCTCCATGGCCTGTCCTGCATTTCTGGTTTTGACACTTTTTTCAGCATGGCCCTTTTGATGGATGGGAAGCGAGACTTCTCTGTAGCGCTGATTTGCCTTTCCAGGATGCTTGGTTGGCCAAAAAGGGCGTATGCGTTTTTTCCTGAATATATTCAGGAAAAAACGCATACGCCCTTTTTGGCCAAGGGCATCATTGTCAACGTTTTGCCGCTTTTCATGTGCTTTAAAGGCGATTCGTATCTACCTCCTGAAATCTGTTTCCTGCAATTCTGCCTTGATTTCAAATCCTCTTCTTTGCCTTCCCTCAATATATTTGTGGACGAGAGTTATCATTTATAACTCTGCAGGTTTGTGAATTGCAGTGCCCTGAACCTCCATTTTACAACTCGCTTTTTTGGGAGCTGGCCGCAAAAGCGCAGGATGGCTTCAGGCCCTGTTCTGGTTCCGGGGGGCAGGCTGAGCCTGTGGTTAATTCTTCTTTCTGATGGGAAAATAGAGTGACCTGTGCCTGTCCCGACACCAAGAGCTAGTCTCTCGTTGGTTCCCCGTCTTCCCGTTCATCCTCAGGACAAATTGCAACCTGTACGGAACAGGAGGTTAAAGGTGATGATGCTCCAAGTAGGGAGATTGCTAGTAAATCGGCTGGAATGGCGAACCCGGGCACAAGGAGATGAGAAATGAGGTGCGTTTTAGAAACCTTTCCCCATCACACGGTGTACCATCTTCTGGGTTTCTCATGCATGTTTTCGATGTAGGAAGATGCCCTTGAACCTGGAGATTTGGGACCCATGCGATGGGTACCACGCAGTATTACTTTAAAGGGTCTGCGTTTGCTCACCCAACCTCACCAAACCTCTCAGCCCCAAGAGTGTCCACCCTTATGTCTCATCCAGCTGTGGGTCTAGATATGGTCAATCCAGGTTGCATCACAGCCCATGAACTCATTGTGTAAGAATTTCTGTCTCTTTCACTGTCGTTGTTTCATGGGTTTTTCAAAGTAATTTATTTTCATAATGGGGTTTAGCTGCTTTTCACGGCTGTGTTTATGCCGCTTTACACCCACTTGACACACTAACAGAGAGATATCAATACATAGGTTTTAAGATTATTACTAGTCAGATATATTCTTGTGCGGTGAATAGGGCGTGTTGAGTCCAGTTCTCTGAGCAAGGAGTAGGTCTTGTCTACTACATATTGGGTTTATGGAACGGTATCTGAGCTAATTTGATACCCTTGTTTTATGTATCACCCCACCTCACCTTTCCCGTTAAGCAGCCATAGTCTGTTTTCTGCATGTGTGACTCTGTTCTGTTTTGTAATTCAGTTCAAGTGTAACGGTTTTTACATTCCCTCTAAAAGTGATACCTTATGAGAAGTGTCCTTTTCTGTGTGACTTATTTCAGTTAGAATCGTCGTACCTAAATCCACTCATCATGCTGCTACTAACCTTATGACATTGATTTCATGGCTGAGTGATATTCCATTGTACATAAGGACCACAACTTCTTTATCCATTTTTCTCTTTCCTTGGATATTTAAGGTGGAATGAAGTGGAGGTCCTTGTCAACAGAGCAGCCCTCAACTTTGGGGTGCTTGTGTCTTGCTGATTTTTCATTTTCCCAATTTATACCCCCATGAGTGGAAGTGCCCTATGCTCTCTAAGCTGTGTTTTTCAGATGTTTCAGGACACACCGTACACTTCTCCAGAGTGGCTGTTGGCAATTTACATCCCGCCCATCAGTGTAGCAAGGCTCTCATTTCTCCATGGCCTGTCCTGCATTTCTGGTTTTGACACTTTTTTCAGCATGGCCCTTTTGACCGATGGGAAGCGAGACTTCTTTGTAGCGCTGATTTGCCTTTCCAGGTTGCTTGGTTGGCCAAAAAGGGCGTATGCGTTTTTTCCTGAATATATTCAGGAAAAAACGCATACGCCCTTTTTGGCCAAGGGCATCATTGTCAACATTTTGCCGCTTTTCATGTGCTTTAAAGGCGATTCGAATCTACCTCCTGAAATCTGTTTCGTGCAATTCTGCCTTGATTTCAAATCCTCTTCTTTGCCTTCCCTCAATATATTTGTGGATGAGAGTTATCATTTATAACTCTGCAGGTTTGTGAATTGCAGTGCCCTGAACCTCAACCTCCATTTTACAACTCGCTTTTTTGGGAGCTGGCCGCAAAATCGCAGAATGGCTTCAGGCCCTGTTCTGGTTCCGGGGGGCAGGCTGAGCCTGTGGTTAATTCTTCTTCCTGATGGGAAAATAGAGTGACCTGTGCCTGTCCCAACACCAAGAGCTAGTCTCTCGTTGGTTCCCCGTCTTCCCGTTCATCCTCAGGACAAATTGCAACCTGTACGGAACAGGAGGTTAAAGGTGCTGATGCTCCAAGTAGGGAGATTGCTAGTAAAACGGCTGGAATGGCGAACCCGGGCACAAGGAGATGAGAAATGAGGTGCGTTTTAGAAACCTTTCCCCATCACACGGTGTACCATCTTCTGGGTTTCTCATGCATGTTTTCGATGTAGGAAGATGCCCTTGAAGCTGGAGATTTGGGACCCATGCGATGGGTACCACGCAGTATTATTTTAAAGGGTCTGCGTTTGCTCACCCAACCTCACCAAACCTCTCAGCCCCAAGAGTGTCCACCCTTATGTCTCATCCAGCTGTGGGTCTAGATATGGTCAATCCAGGTTGCATCACAGCCCCTGAACTCATTGTGTACGAATTTCTCTCTCTTTCACTGTCGTTGTTTCATGGGTTTTTCAAAGTAATTTATTTTCATAATGGGGTTTAGCTGCTTTTCACGGCTGTGTTTATGCCGCTTTACACCCACTTGACACACTAACAGAGAGATATCAATACATATGTTTTAAGATTATTACTAGTCAGATATATTCTTGTGCGGTGAATAGGGCGTGTTGAGTCCAGTTCTCTGAGCAAGGAGTAGGTCTTGTCTACTACATATTGGGTTTATGGAACGGTATCTGAGCTAATTTGATACCCTTGTTTTATGTATCACCCCACCTCACCTTTCCCGTTAAGCAGCCATAGTCTGTTTTCTGCATGTGTGACTCTGTTCTGTTTTGTAATTCAGTTCAAGTGTAACGGTTTTTACATTCCCTCTAAAAGTGATACCTTATGAGAAGTGTCCTTTTCTGTGTGACTTATTTCACTTAGAATCGTCGTACCTAAATCCACTCATCATGCTGCTACTAACCTTATGACATTGATTTCATGGCTGAGTGATATTCCATTGTACATAAGGACCACAACTTCTTTATCCATTTTTCTCTTTCCTTGGATATTTAAGGTGGAATGAAGTGGAGGTCCTTGTCAACAGAGCAGCCCTCAACTTTGGGGTGCTTGTGTCTTGCTGATTTTTCATTTTCCCAATTTATACCCCCATGAGTGGAAGTGCCCTATGCTCTCTAAGCTGTGTTTTTCAGATGTTTCAGGACACACCGTACACTTCTCCAGAGTGGCTGTTGGCAATTTACATCCCGCCCATCAGTGTAGCAAGGCTCTCATTTCTCCATGGCCTGTCCTGCATTTCTGGTTTTGACACTTTTTTCAGCATGGCCCTTTTGACCGATGGGAAGCGAGACTTCTCTGTAGCGCTGATTTGCCTTTCCAGGATGCTTGGTTGGCCAAAAAGGGCGTATGCGTTTTTTCCTGAATATATTCAGGAAAAAACGCATACGCCCTTTTTGGCCAAGGGCATCATTGTCAACGTTTTGCCGCTTTTCATGTGCTTTAAAGGCGATTCGTATCTACCTCCTGAAATCTGTTTCGTGCAATTCTGCCTTGATTTCAAATCCTCTTCTTTGCCTTCCCTCAATATATTTGTGGACGAGAGTTATCATTTATAACTCTGCAGGTTTGTGAATTGCAGTGCCCTGAACCTCCATTTTACAACTCGCTTTTTTGGGAGCTGGCCGCAAAAGCGCAGGATGGCTTCAGGCCCTGTTCTGGTTCCGGGGGGCAGGCTGAGCCTGTGGTTAATTCTTCTTCCTGATGGGAAAATAGAGTGACCTGTGCCTGTCCCGACACCAAGAGCTAGTCTCTCGTTGGTTCCCCGTCTTCCCGTTCATCCTCAGGACAAATTGCAACCTGTACGGAACAGGAGGTTAAAGGTGCTGATGCTCCAAGTAGGGAGATTGCTAGTAAAGCGGCTGGAATGGCGAACCCGGGCACAAGGAGATGAGAAATGAGGTGCGTTTTAGAAACCTTTCCCCATCACACGGTGTACCATCTTCTGGGTTTCTCATGCATGTTTTCGATGTAGGAAGATGCCCTTGAACCTGGAGATTTGGGACCCATGCGATGGGTACCACGCAGTATTACTTTAAAGGGTCTGCGTTTGCTCACCCAACCTCACCAAACCTCTCAGCCCCAAGAGTGTCCACCCTTATGTCTCATCCAGCTGTGGGTCTAGATATGGTCAATCCAGGTTGCATCACAGCCCCTGAACTCATTGTGTAAGAATTTCTATCTCTTTCACTGTCTTTGTTTCATGGGTGTTTCAAAGTAATTTATTTTTATAATGGGGTTTAGCTGCTTTTCACTGCTGTGTTTATGCCGCTTTACACCCACTTGACACACTAACAGAGAGATATCAGTACATAGGTTTTAAGATTATTACTAGTCAGATATATTCTTGTGCGGTGAATAGGGCGTGTTGAGTCCAGTTCTCTGAGCAAGGAGTAGGTCTTGTCTATTACATATTGGGTTTATGGAACGGTATCTGAGCTAATTTGAAACCCTTGTTTTATGTATCACCCCACCTCACCTTTCCCGTTAAGCAGCCATAGTGTGTTTTCTGCATGTGTGACTCTGTTCTGTTTTGTAATTCAGTGCAAGTGTAACGGTTTTTACATTCCCTCTATCAGTGATACCTTATGAGAAGTGTCCTTTTCTGTGTGACTTATTTCACTTAGAATCGTCGTACCTAAATCCACTCATTATGGTGCTACTAACCGTATGACATTGATTTCATGGCTGAGTGATATTCCATTGTACATAAAGACCACAACTTTATTATCCATTTTTCTCTTTCCTGGGATATTTAAGGTGGAATGAAGTGGAGGTCCTTGTCAACAGAGCAGCCCTCAACTTTGGGTGCTTGTGTCTTGCTGATTTTTAATTTTCCCAATTTATACACCCATGAGTGGAAGTGCCCTATGCTCTCTAAGCTGTGTTTTTCAGATGTTTCAGGACACACCGTACACTTCTCCAGAGTGGCTGTTGGCAATTTACATCCCGCCCATCAGTGTAGCAAGGCTCCCATTTCTCCATGGCCTGTCCTGCATTTCTGGTTTGACACTTTTTTCAGCATGGCCCTTTTGACCGATGGGAAGCGAGACTTCTCTGTAGCGCTGATTTGCCTTTCCAGGTTGCTTGGTTGGCCAAAAAGGGCGTATGCGTTTTTTCCTGAATATATTCAGGAAAAAACGCATACGCCCTTTTTGGCCAAGGGCATCATTGTCAACGTTTTGCCGCTTTTCATGTGCTTTAAAGGCGATTCGAATCTACCTCCTGAAATCTGTTTCGTGCAATTCTGCCTTGATTTCAAATCCTCTTCTTTGCCTTCCCTCAATATATTTGTGGACGAGAGTTATCATTTATAACTCTGCAGGTTTGTGAATTGCAGTGCCCTGAACCTCCATTTTACAACTCGCTTTTTTGGGAGCTGGCCGCAAAAGTGCAGTATGGCTTCAGGCCCTGTTCTGGTTCCGGGGGGCAGGCTGAGCCTGTGGTTAATTCTTCTTCCTGATGGGAAAATAGAGTGACCAGTGCCTGTCCCGACACCAAGAGCTAGTCTCTCGTTGGTTCCCCGTCTTCCCGTTCATCCTCAGGACAAATTGCAACCTGTACGGAACAGGAGGTTAAAGGTGCTGATGTTCCAAGTAGGGAGATTGCTAGTAAAGCGGCTGGAATGGCGAACCCGGGCACAAGGAGATGAGAAATGATGTGCGTTTTAGAAACCTTTCCCCATCACACGGTGTACCATCTTCTGGGTTTCTCATGCATGTTTTCGATGTAGGAAGATGCCCTTGAACCTGGAGATTTGGGACCCATGCGATGGGTACCACGCAGTATTACTTTAAAGGGTCTGCATTTGCTCACCCAACCTCACCAAACCTCTCAGCCCCAAGAGTGTCCACCCTTATGTCTCATCCAGCTGTGGGTCTAGATATGGTCAATCCAGGTTGCATCACAGCCCCTGAACGCATTGTGTAAGAATTTCTGTCTCTTTCACTGTCGTTGTTTCATGGGTTTTTCAAAGTAATTTATTTTCATAATGGGGTTTAGCTGCTTTTCACGGCTGTGTTTATGCCGCTTTACACCTACTTGACACACTAACAGAGAGATATCAATACATAGGTTTTAAGATTATTACTAGTCAGATATATTCTTGTGCGGTGAATAGGGCGTGTTGAGTCCAGTTCTCTGAGCAAGGAGTAGGTCTTGTCTACTACATATTGGGTTTATGGAACGGTATCTGAGCTAATTTGATACCCTTGTTTTATGTATCACCCCACCTCACCTTTCCCGTTAAGCAGCCATAGTCTGTTTTCTGCATGTGTGACTCTGTTCTGTTTTGTAATTCAGTTCAAGTGTAACGGTTTTTACATTCCCTCTAAAAGTGATACCTTATGAGAAGTGTCCTTTTCTGTGTGACTTATTTCACTTAGAATCGTCGTACCTAAATCCACTCATCATGCTGCTACTAACCTTATGACATTGATTTCATGGCTGAGTGATATTCCATTGTACATAAGGACCACAACTTCTTTATCCATTTTTCTCTTTCCTTGGATATTTAAGGTGGAATGAAGTGGAGGTCCTTGTCAACAGAGCAGCCCTCAACTTTGGGGTGCTTGTGTCTTGCTGATTTTTCATTTTCCCAATTTATACCCCCATGAGTGGAAGTGCCCTATGCTCTCTAAGCTGTGTTTTTTAGATGTTTCAGGACTCACCGTACACTTCTCCAGAGTGGCTGTTGGCAATTTACATCCCGCCCATCAGTGTAGCAAGGCTCCCATTTCTCCATGGCCTGTCCTGCATTTCTGGTTTTGACACTTTTTTCAGCATGGCCCTTTTGACCGATGGGAAGCGAGACTTCTCTGTAGCGCTGATTTGCCTTTCCAGATTGCTTGGTTGGCCAAAAAGGGCGTATGCGTTTTTTCCTGAATATATTCAGGAAAAAACGCATACGCCCTTTTTGGCCAAGGGCATCATTGTCAACGTTTTGCCGCTTTTCATGTGCTTTAAAGGCGATTCGTATCTACCTCCTGAAATCTGTTTCGTGCAATTCTGCCTTGATTTCAAATCCTCTTCTTTGCCTTCCCTCAATATATTTGTGGACGAGAGTTATCATTTATAACTCTGCAGGTTTGTGAATTGCAGTGCCCTGAACCTCCATTTTACAACTCGCTTTTTTGGGAGCTGGCCGCAAAAGCGCAGGATGGCTTCAGGCCCTGTTCTGGTTCCGGGGGGCAGGCTGAGCCTGTGGTTAATTCTTCTTCCTGATGGGAAAATAGAGTGACCTGTGCCTGTCCCGACACCAAGAGCTAGTCTCTCGTTGGTTCCCCGTCTTCCCGTTCATCCTCAGGACAAATTGCAACCTGTACGGAACAGGAGGTTAAAGGTGCTGATGCTCCAAGTAGGGAGATTGCTAGTAAAGCGGCTGGAATGGCGAACCCGGGCACAAGGAGATGAGAAATGAGGTGCGTTTTAGAAACCTTTCCCCATCACACGGTGTACCATCTTCTGGGTTTCTCATGCATGTTTTCGATGTAGGAAGATGCCCTTGAACCTGGAGATTTGGGACCCATGCGATGGGTACCACGCAGTATTACTTTAAAGGGTCTGCGTTTGCTCACCCAACCTCACCAATCCTCTCAGCCCCAAGAGTGTCCACCCTTATGTCTCATCTAGCTGTGGGTCTAGATATGGTCAACCCAGGTTTCATCACAGCCCCTGAACTCATTGTGTAAGAATTTCTATCTCTTTCACTGTCGTTGTTTCATGGGTTTTTCAAAGTAATTTATTTTCATAATGGGGTTTAGCTGCTTTTCACGGCTGTGTTTATGCCGCTTTACACCCACTTGACACACTAACAGAGAGATATCAATACATAGGTTTTAAGATTATTACTAGTCAGATATATTCTTGTGCGGTGAATAGGGCGTGTTGAGTCCAGTTCTCTGAGCAAGGAGTAGGTCTTGTCTACTACATATTGGGTTTATGGAATGGTATCTGAGCTAATTTGATACCCTTGTTTTATGTATCACCCCACCTCACCTTTCCCGTTAAGCAGCCATAGTCTGTTTTCTGCATGTGTGACTCTGTTCTGTTTTGTAATTCAGTTCAAGTGTAACGGTTTTTACATTCCCTCTAAAAGTGATACCTTATGAGAAGTGTACTTTTCTTGTGTGATTTATTTCACTTAGAATCGTCGTACTTAAATCCACTCATCATGCTGCTACTAACCTTATGACATTGATTTCATGGCTGAGTGATATTCCATTGTACATAAGGACCACAACTTCTTTATCCATTTTTCTCTTTCCTGGGATATTTAAGGTGGAATGAAGTGGAGGTCCTTGTCAACAGAGCAGCCCTCAACTTTGGGGTGCTTGTGTCTTGCTGATTTTTCATTTTCCCAATTTATACCCCCATGAGTGGAAGTGCCCTATGCTCTCTAAGCTGTGTTTTTCAGATGTTTCAGGACACACCGTACACTTCTCCAGAGTGGCTGTTGGCAATTTACATCCCGCCTATCAGTGTAGCAAGGCTCTCATTTCTCCATGGCCTGTCCTGCATTTCTGGTTTTGACACATTTTTCAGCATGGCCCTTTTGACCGATGGGAAGCGAGACTTCTTTGTAGCGCTGATTTGCCTTTCCAGGTTGCTTGGTTGGCCAAAAAGGGCGTATGCGTTTTTTCCTGAATATAGTCAGGAAAAAACGCATACGCCCTTTTTGGCCAAGGGCATCATTGTCAACATTTTGCCGCTTTTCATGTGCTTTAAAGGCGATTCGAATCTACCTCCTGAAATCTGTTTCCTGCAATTCTGCCTTGATTTCAAATCCTCTTCTTTGCCTTCCCTCAATATATTTGTGGACGAGAGTTATCATTTATAACTCTGCAGGTTTGTGAATTGCAGTGCCCTGAACCTCCATTTTACAACTCGCTTTGTTGGGAGCTGGCCGCAAAAGCGCAGGATGGCTTCAGGCCCTGTTCTGGGTCCGGGGGGCAGGCTGAGCCTGTGGTTAATTCTTCTTCCTGATGGGAAAATAGAGTGACCTGTGCCTGTCCCAACACCAAGAGCTAGTCTCTCGTTGGTTCCCCGTCTTCCCGTTCATCCTCAGGACAAATTGCAACCTGTACGGAACAGGAGGTTAAAGGTGCTGATGCTCCTAGTAGGGAGACTGCTAGTAAAGCGGCTGGAATGGCGAACCCGGGCACAAGGAGATGAGAAATGAGGTGCGTTTTAGAAACCTTTCCCCATCACACGGTATACTATCTTCTGGGTTTCTCATGCATGTTTTCGATGTAGGAAGATGCCCTGGAAGCTGGAGATTTGGGACCCATGCGATGGGTACCACGAAGTATTACTTTAAAGGGTCTGCGTTTGCTCACCCAACCTCACCAAACCTCTCAGCCCCAAGAGTGTCCACCCTTATGTCTCATCCAGCTGTGCGTCTAGATATGGTCAATCCAGGTTGCATCACAGCCCCTGAACTCATTGTGTACGAATTTCTATCTCTTTCACTGTCGTTGTTTCATGGGTTTTTCAAAGTAATTTATTTTCATAATGGGGTTTAGCTGCTTTTCACGGCTGTGTTTATGCCGCTTTACACCCACTTGACACACTAACAGAGAGATATCAATACATAGGTTTTAAGATTATTACTAGTCAGATATATTCTTGTGCGGTGAATAGGGCGTGTTGAGTCCAGTTCTCTGAGCAAGGAGTAGGTCTTGTCTATTACATATTGGGTTTATGGAACGGTATCTGAGCTAATTTGAAACCCTTGTTTTATGTATCACCCCACCTCACCTTTCCCGTTAAGCAGCCATAGTGTGTTTTCTGCATGTGTGACTCTGTTTCTTTTGTAATTCAGTGCAAGTGTAACGGTTTTTACATTCCCTCTATCAGTGATACCTTATGAGAAGTGTCCTTTTCTGTGTGACTTATTTCACTTAGAATCGTCGTACCTAAATCCACTCATCATGCTGCTACTAACCTTATGACATTGATTTCATGGCTGAGTGATATTCCATTGTACATAAGGACCACAACTTCTTTATCCATTTTTCTCTTTCCTGGGATATTTAAGGTGGAATGAAGTGGAGGTCCTTGTCAACAGAGCAGCCCTCAACTTTGGGGTGCTTGTGTTTTGCTGATTTTTAATTTTCCCAATTTATACCCCCATGAGTGGAAGTGCCCTATGCTCTCTAAGCTGTGTTTTTTAGATGTTTCAGGACTCACCGTACACTTCTCCAGAGTGGCTGTTGGCAATTTACATCCCGCCCATCAGTGTAGCAAGGCTCCCATTTCTCCATGGCCTGTCCTGCATTTCTGGTTTTGACACTTTTTTCAGCATGGCCCTTTTGATGGATGGGAAGCGAGACTTCTCTGTAGCGCTGATTTGCCTTTCCAGGATGCTTGGTTGGCCAAAAAGGGCGTATGCGTTTTTTCCTGAATATATTCAGGAAAAAACGCATACGCACTTTTTGGCCAAGGGCATCATTGTCAACGTTTTGCCGCTTTTCATGTGCTTTAAAGGCGATTCGTATCTACCTCCTGAAATCTGTTTCCTGCAATTCTGCCTTGATTTCAAATCCTCTTCTTTGCCTTCCCTCAATATATTTGTGGACGAGAGTTATCATTTATAACTCTGCAGGTTTGTGAATTGCAGTGCCCTGAACCTCCATTTTACAACTCGCTTTTTTGGGAGCTGGCCGCAAAAGCGCAGGATGGCTTCAGGCCCTGTTCTGGTTCCGGGGGGCAGGCTGAGCCTGTGGTTAATTCTTCTTTCTGATGGGAAAATAGAGTGACCTGTGCCTGTCCCGACACCAAGAGCTAGTCTCTCGTTGGTTCCCCGTCTTCCCGTTCATCCTCAGGACAAATTGCAACCTGTACGGAACAGGAGGTTAAAGGTGATGATGCTCCAAGTAGGGAGATTGCTAGTAAATCGGCTGGAATGGCGAACCCGGGCACAAGGAGATGAGAAATGAGGTGCGTTTTAGAAACCTTTCCCCATCACACGGTGTACCATCTTCTGGGTTTCTCATGCATGTTTTCGATGTAGGAAGATGCCCTTGAACCTGGAGATTTGGGACCCATGCGATGGGTACCACGCAGTATTACTTTAAAGGGTCTGCGTTTGCTCACCCAACCTCACCAAACCTCTCAGCCCCAAGAGTGTCCACCCTTATGTCTCATCCAGCTGTGGGTCTAGATATGGTCAATCCAGGTTGCATCACAGCCCATGAACTCATTGTGTAAGAATTTCTGTCTCTTTCACTGTCGTTGTTTCATGGGTTTTTCAAAGTAATTTATTTTCATAATGGGGTTTAGCTGCTTTTCACGGCTGTGTTTATGCCGCTTTACACCCACTTGACACACTAACAGAGAGATATCAATACATATGTTTTAAGATTATTACTAGTCAGATATATTCTTGTGCGGTGAATAGGGCGTGTTGAGTCCAGTTCTCTGAGCAAGGAGTAGGTCTTGTCTACTACATATTGGGTTTATGGAACGGTATCTGAGCTAATTTGATACCCTTGTTTTATGTATCACCCCACCTCACCTTTCCCGTTAAGCAGCCATAGTCTGTTTTCTGCATGTGTGACTCTGTTCTGTTTTGTAATTCAGTTCAAGTGTAACGGTTTTTACATTCCCTCTAAAAGTGATACCTTATGAGAAGTGTCCTTTTCTGTGTGACTTATTTCAGTTAGAATCGTCGTACCTAAATCCACTCATCATGCTGCTACTAACCTTATGACATTGATTTCATGGCTGAGTGATATTCCATTGTACATAAGGACCACAACTTCTTTATCCATTTTTCTCTTTCCTTGGATATTTAAGGTGGAATGAAGTGGAGGTCCTTGTCAACAGAGCAGCCCTCAACTTTGGGGTGCTTGTGTCTTGCTGATTTTTCATTTTCCCAATTTATACCCCCATGAGTGGAAGTGCCCTATGCTCTCTAAGCTGTGTTTTTCAGATGTTTCAGGACACACCGTACACTTCTCCAGAGTGGCTGTTGGCAATTTACATCCCGCCCATCAGTGTAGCAAGGCTCTCATTTCTCCATGGCCTGTCCTGCATTTCTGGTTTTGACACTTTTTTCAGCATGGCCCTTTTGACCGATGGGAAGCGAGACTTCTTTGTAGCGCTGATTTGCCTTTCCAGGTTGCTTGGTTGGCCAAAAAGGGCGTATGCGTTTTTTCCTGAATATATTCAGGAAAAAACGCATACGCCCTTTTTGGCCAAGGGCATCATTGTCAACATTTTGCCGCTTTTCATGTGCTTTAAAGGCGATTCGAATCTACCTCCTGAAATCTGTTTCGTGCAATTCTGCCTTGATTTCAAATCCTCTTCTTTGCCTTCCCTCAATATATTTGTGGATGAGAGTTATCATTTATAACTCTGCAGGTTTGTGAATTGCAGTGCCCTGAACCTCAACCTCCATTTTACAACTCGCTTTTTTGGGAGCTGGCCGCAAAATCGCAGAATGGCTTCAGGCCCTGTTCTGGTTCCGGGGGGCAGGCTGAGCCTGTGGTTAATTCTTCTTCCTGATGGGAAAATAGAGTGACCTGTGCCTGTCCCAACACCAAGAGCTAGTCTCTCGTTGGTTCCCCGTCTTCCCGTTCATCCTCAGGACAAATTGCAACCTGTACGGAACAGGAGGTTAAAGGTGCTGATGCTCCAAGTAGGGAGCTTGCTAGTAAAGCGGCTGGAATGGCGAACCCGGGCACAAGGAGATGAGAAATGAGGTGCGTTTTAGAAACCTTTCCCCATCACACGGTGTACCATCTTCTGGGTTTCTCATGCATGTTTTCGATGTAGGAAGATGCCCTTGAAGCTGGAGATTTGGGACCCATGCGATGGGTACCACGCAGTATTATTTTAAAGGGTCTGCGTTTGCTCACCCAACCTCACCAAACCTCTCAGCCCCAAGAGTGTCCACCCTTATGTCTCATCCAGCTGTGGGTCTAGATATGGTCAATCCAGGTTGCATCACAGCCCCTGAACTCATTGTGTACGAATTTCTCTCTCTTTCACTGTCGTTGTTTCATGGGTTTTTCAAAGTAATTTATTTTCATAATGGGGTTTAGCTGCTTTTCACGGCTGTGTTTATGCCGCTTTACACCCACTTGACACACTAACAGAGAGATATCAATACATATGTTTTAAGATTATTACTAGTCAGATATATTCTTGTGCGGTGAATAGGGCGTGTTGAGTCCAGTTCTCTGAGCAAGGAGTAGGTCTTGTCTACTACATATTGGGTTTATGGAACGGTATCTGAGCTAATTTGATACCCTTGTTTTATGTATCACCCCACCTCACCTTTCCCGTTAAGCAGCCATAGTCTGTTTTCTGCATGTGTGACTCTGTTCTGTTTTGTAATTCAGTTCAAGTGTAACGGTTTTTACATTCCCTCTAAAAGTGATACCTTATGAGAAGTGTCCTTTTCTGTGTGACTTATTTCAGTTAGAATCGTCGTACCTAAATCCACTCATCATGCTGCTACTAACCTTATGACATTGATTTCATGGCTGAGTGATATTCCATTGTACATAAGGACCACAACTTCTTTATCCATTTTTCTCTTTCCTTGGATATTTAAGGTGGAATGAAGTGGAGGTCCTTGTCAACAGAGCAGCCCTCAACTTTGGGGTGCTTGTGTCTTGCTGATTTTTCATTTTCCCAATTTATACCCCCATGAGTGGAAGTGCCCTATGCTCTCTAAGCTGTGTTTTTCAGATGTTTCAGGACACACCGTACACTTTTCCAGAGTGGCTGTTGGCAATTTACATCCCGCCCATCAGTGTAGCAAGGCTCTCATTTCTCCATGGCCTGTCCTGCATTTCTGGTTTTGACACTTTTTTCAGCATGGCCCTTTTGACCGATGGGAAGCGAGACTTCTCTGTAGCGCTGATTTGCCTTTCCAGGATGCTTGGTTGGCCAAAAAGGGCGTATGCGTTTTTTCCTGAATATATTCAGGAAAAAACGCATACGCCCTTTTTGGCCAAGGGCATCATTGTCAACGTTTTGCCGCTTTTCATGTGCTTTAAAGGCGATTCGTATCTACCTCCTGAAATCTGTTTCGTGCAATTCTGCCTTGATTTCAAATCCTCTTCTTTGCCTTCCCTCAATATATTTGTGGACGAGAGTTATCATTTATAACTCTGCAGGTTTGTGAATTGCAGTGCCCTGAACCTCCATTTTACAACTCGCTTTTTTGGGAGCTGGACGCAAAAGCGCAGGATGGCTTCAGGCCCTGTTCTGGTTCCGGGGGGCAGGCTGAGCCTGTGGTTAATTCTTCTTCCTGATGGGAAAATAGAGTGACCTGTGCCTGTCCCGACACCAAGAGCTAGTCTCTCGTTGGTTCCCCGTCTTCCCGTTCATCCTCAGGACAAATTGCAACCTGTACGGAACAGGAGGTTAAAGGTGCTGATGCTCCAAGTAGGGAGATTGCTAGTAAAGCGGCTGGAATGGCGAACCCGGGCACAAGGAGATGAGAAATGAGGTGCGTTTTAGAAACCTTTCCCCATCACACGGTGTACCATCTTCTGGGTTTCTCATGCATGTTTTCGATGTAGGAAGATGCCCTTGAACCTGGAGATTTGGGACCCATGCGATGGGTACCACGCAGTATTACTTTAAAGGGTCTGCGTTTGCTCACCCAACCTCACCAAACCTCTCAGCCCCAAGAGTGTCCACCCTTATGTCTCATCTAGCTGTGGGTCTAGATATGGTCAATCCAGGTTGCATCACAGCCCCTGAACTCATTGTGTAAGAATTTCTATCTCTTTCACTGTCTTTGTTTCATGGGTGTTTCAAAGTAATTTATTTTTATAATGGGGTTTAGCTGCTTTTCACTGCTGTGTTTATGCCGCTTTACACCCACTTGACACACTAACAGAGAGATATCAGTACATAGGTTTTAAGATTATTACTAGTCAGATATATTCTTGTGCGGTGAATAGGGCGTGTTGAGTCCAGTTCTCTGAGCAAGGAGTAGGTCTTGTCTATTACATATTGGGTTTATGGAACGGTATCTGAGCTAATTTGAAACCCTTGTTTTATGTATCACCCCACCTCACCTTTCCCGTTAAGCAGCCATAGTGTGTTTTCTGCATGTGTGACTCTGTTCTGTTTTGTAATTCAGTGCAAGTGTAACGGTTTTTACATTCCCTCTATCAGTGATACCTTATGAGAAGTGTCCTTTTCTGTGTGACTTATTTCACTTAGAATCGTCGTACCTAAATCCACTCATTATGGTGCTACTAACCGTATGACATTGATTTCATGGCTGAGTGATATTCCATTGTACATAAAGACCACAACTTTATTATCCATTTTTCTCTTTCCTGGGATATTTAAGGTGGAATGAAGTGGAGGTCCTTGTCAACAGAGCAGCCCTCAACTTTGGGTGCTTGTGTCTTGCTGATTTTTAATTTTCCCAATTTATACACCCATGAGTGGAAGTGCCCTATGCTCTCTAAGCTGTGTTTTTCAGATGTTTCAGGACACACCGTACACTTCTCCAGAGTGGCTGTTGGCAATTTACATCCCGCCCATCAGTGTAGCAAGGCTCCCATTTCTCCATGGCCTGTCCTGCATTTCTGGTTTGACACTTTTTTCAGCATGGCCCTTTTGACCGATGGGAAGCGAGACTTCTCTGTAGCGCTGATTTGCCTTTCCAGGTTGCTTGGTTGGCCAAAAAGGGCGTATGCGTTTTTTCCTGAATATATTCAGGAAAAAACGCATACGCCCTTTTTGGCCAAGGGCATCATTGTCAACGTTTTGCCGCTTTTCATGTGCTTTAAAGGCGATTCGAATCTACCTCCTGAAATCTGTTTCGTGCAATTCTGCCTTGATTTCAAATCCTCTTCTTTGCCTTCCCTCAATATATTTGTGGACGAGAGTTATCATTTATAACTCTGCAGGTTTGTGAATTGCAGTGCCCTGAACCTCCATTTTACAACTCGCTTTTTTGGGAGCTGGCCGCAAAAGTGCAGTATGGCTTCAGGCCCTGTTCTGGTTCCGGGGGGCAGGCTGAGCCTGTGGTTAATTCTTCTTCCTGATGGGAAAATAGAGTGACCAGTGCCTGTCCCGACACCAAGAGCTAGTCTCTCGTTGGTTCCCCGTCTTCCCGTTCATCCTCAGGACAAATTGCAACCTGTACGGAACAGGAGGTTAAAGGTGCTGATGTTCCAAGTAGGGAGATTGCTAGTAAAGCGGCTGGAATGGCGAACCCGGGCACAAGGAGATGAGAAATGATGTGCGTTTTAGAAACCTTTCCCCATCACACGGTGTACCATCTTCTGGGTTTCTCATGCATGTTTTCGATGTAGGAAGATGCCCTTGAACCTGGAGATTTGGGACCCATGCGATGGGTACCACGCAGTATTACTTTAAAGGGTCTGCATTTGCTCACCCAACCTCACCAAACCTCTCAGCCCCAAGAGTGTCCACCCTTATGTCTCATCCAGCTGTGGGTCTAGATATGGTCAATCCAGGTTGCATCACAGCCCCTGAACGCATTGTGTAAGAATTTCTGTCTCTTTCACTGTCGTTGTTTCATGGGTTTTTCAAAGTAATTTATTTTCATAATGGGGTTTAGCTGCTTTTCACGGCTGTGTTTATGCCGCTTTACACCTACTTGACACACTAACAGAGAGATATCAATACATAGGTTTTAAGATTATTACTAGTCAGATATATTCTTGTGCGGTGAATAGGGCGTGTTGAGTCCAGTTCTCTGAGCAAGGAGTAGGTCTTGTCTACTACATATTGGGTTTATGGAACGGTATCTGAGCTAATTTGATACCCTTGTTTTATGTATCACCCCACCTCACCTTTCCCGTTAAGCAGCCATAGTCTGTTTTCTGCATGTGTGACTCTGTTCTGTTTTGTAATTCAGTTCAAGTGTAACGGTTTTTACATTCCCTCTAAAAGTGATACCTTATGAGAAGTGTCCTTTTCTGTGTGACTTATTTCACTTAGAATCGTCGTACCTAAATCCACTCATCATGCTGCTACTAACCTTATGACATTGATTTCATGGCTGAGTGATATTCCATTGTACATAAGGACCACAACTTCTTTATCCATTTTTCTCTTTCCTTGGATATTTAAGGTGGAATGAAGTGGAGGTCCTTGTCAACAGAGCAGCCCTCAACTTTGGGGTGCTTGTGTCTTGCTGATTTTTCATTTTCCCAATTTATACCCCCATGAGTGGAAGTGCCCTATGCTCTCTAAGCTGTGTTTTTTAGATGTTTCAGGACTCACCGTACACTTCTCCAGAGTGGCTGTTGGCAATTTACATCCCGCCCATCAGTGTAGCAAGGCTCCCATTTCTCCATGGCCTGTCCTGCATTTCTGGTTTTGACACTTTTTTCAGCATGGCCCTTTTGACCGATGGGAAGCGAGACTTCTCTGTAGCGCTGATTTGCCTTTCCAGATTGCTTGGTTGGCCAAAAAGGGCGTATGCGTTTTTTCCTGAATATATTCAGGAAAAAACGCATACGCCCTTTTTGGCCAAGGGCATCATTGTCAACGTTTTGCCGCTTTTCATGTGCTTTAAAGGCGATTCGTATCTACCTCCTGAAATCTGTTTCGTGCAATTCTGCCTTGATTTCAAATCCTCTTCTTTGCCTTCCCTCAATATATTTGTGGACGAGAGTTATCATTTATAACTCTGCAGGTTTGTGAATTGCAGTGCCCTGAACCTCCATTTTACAACTCGCTTTTTTGGGAGCTGGCCGCAAAAGCGCAGGATGGCTTCAGGCCCTGTTCTGGTTCCGGGGGGCAGGCTGAGCCTGTGGTTAATTCTTCTTCCTGATGGGAAAATAGAGTGACCTGTGCCTGTCCCGACACCAAGAGCTAGTCTCTCGTTGGTTCCCCGTCTTCCCGTTCATCCTCAGGACAAATTGCAACCTGTACGGAACAGGAGGTTAAAGGTGCTGATGCTCCAAGTAGGGAGATTGCTAGTAAAGCGGCTGGAATGGCGAACCCGGGCACAAGGAGATGAGAAATGAGGTGCGTTTTAGAAACCTTTCCCCATCACACGGTGTACCATCTTCTGGGTTTCTCATGCATGTTTTCGATGTAGGAAGATGCCCTTGAACCTGGAGATTTGGGACCCATGCGATGGGTACCACGCAGTATTACTTTAAAGGGTCTGCGTTTGCTCACCCAACCTCACCAAACCTCTCAGCCCCAAGAGTGTCCACCCTTATGTCTCATCTAGCTGTGGGTCTAGATATGGTCAACCCAGGTTTCATCACAGCCCCTGAACTCATTGTGTAAGAATTTCTATCTCTTTCACTGTCGTTGTTTCATGGGTTTTTCAAAGTAATTTATTTTCATAATGGGGTTTAGCTGCTTTTCACGGCTGTGTTTATGCCGCTTTACACCCACTTGACACACTAACAGAGAGATATCAATACATAGGTTTTAAGATTATTACTAGTCAGATATATTCTTGTGCGGTGAATAGGGCGTGTTGAGTCCAGTTCTCTGAGCAAGGAGTAGGTCTTGTCTACTACATATTGGGTTTATGGAATGGTATCTGAGCTAATTTGATACCCTTGTTTTATGTATCACCCCACCTCACCTTTCCCGTTAAGCAGCCATAGTCTGTTTTCTGCATGTGTGACTCTGTTCTGTTTTGTAATTCAGTTCAAGTGTAACGGTTTTTACATTCCCTCTAAAAGTGATACCTTATGAGAAGTGTACTTTTCTTGTGTGACTTATTTCACTTAGAATCGTCGTACTTAAATCCACTCATCATGCTGCTACTAACCTTATGACATTGATTTCATGGCTGAGTGATATTCCATTGTACATAAGGACCACAACTTCTTTATCCATTTTTCTCTTTCCTGGGATATTTAAGGTGGAATGAAGTGGAGGTCCTTGTCAACAGAGCAGCCCTCAACTTTGGGGTGCTTGTGTCTTGCTGATTTTTCATTTTCCCAATTTATACCCCCATGAGTGGAAGTGCCCTATGCTCTCTAAGCTGTGTTTTTCAGATGTTTCAGGACACACCGTACACTTCTCCAGAGTGGCTGTTGGCAATTTACATCCCGCCTATCAGTGTAGCAAGGCTCTCATTTCTCCATGGCCTGTCCTGCATTTCTGGTTTTGACACATTTTTCAGCATGGCCCTTTTGACCGATGGGAAGCGAGACTTCTTTGTAGCGCTGATTTGCCTTTCCAGGTTGCTTGGTTGGCCAAAAAGGGCGTATGCGTTTTTTCCTGAATATAGTCAGGAAAAAACGCATACGCCCTTTTTGGCCAAGGGCATCATTGTCAACATTTTGCCGCTTTTCATGTGCTTTAAAGGCGATTCGAATCTACCTCCTGAAATCTGTTTCCTGCAATTCTGCCTTGATTTCAAATCCTCTTCTTTGCCTTCCCTCAATATATTTGTGGACGAGAGTTATCATTTATAACTCTGCAGGTTTGTGAATTGCAGTGCCCTGAACCTCCATTTTACAACTCGCTTTTTTGGGAGCTGGCCGCAAAAGCGCAGGATGGCTTCAGGCCCTGTTCTGGTTCCGGGGGGCAGGCTGAGCCTGTGGTTAATTCTTCTTCCTGATGGGAAAATAGAGTGACCTGTGCCTGTCCCGACACCAAGAGCTAGTCTCTCGTTGGTTCCCCGTCTTCCCGTTCATCCTCAGGACAAATTGCAACCTGTACGGAACAGGAGGTTAAAGGTGCTGATGCTCCAAGTAGGGAGATTGCTAGTAAAGCGGCTGGAATGGCGAACCCGGGCACAAGGAGATGAGAAATGAGGTGCGTTTTAGAAACCTTTCCCCATCACACGGTGTACCATCTTCTGGGTTTCTCATGCATGTTTTCGATGTAGGAAGATGCCCTTGAACCTGGAGATTTGGGACCCATGCGATGGGTACCACGCAGTATTACTTTAAAGGGTCTGCGTTTGCTCACCCAACCTCACCAAACCTCTCAGCCCCAAGAGTGTCCACCCTTATGTCTCATCTAGCTGTGGGTCTAGATATGGTCAACCCAGGTTTCATCACAGCCCCTGAACTCATTGTGTAAGAATTTCTATCTCTTTCACTGTCGTTGTTTCATGGGTTTTTCAAAGTAATTTATTTTCATAATGGGGTTTAGCTGCTTTTCACGGCTGTGTTTATGCCGCTTTACACCCACTTGACACACTAACAGAGAGATATCAATACATAGGTTTTAAGATTATTACTAGTCAGATATATTCTTGTGCGGTGAATAGGGCGTGTTGAGTCCAGTTCTCTGAGCAAGGAGTAGGTCTTGTCTACTACATATTGGGTTTATGGAATGGTATCTGAGCTAATTTGATACCCTTGTTTTATGTATCACCCCACCTCACCTTTCCCGTTAAGCAGCCATAGTCTGTTTTCTGCATGTGTGACTCTGTTCTGTTTTGTAATTCAGTTCAAGTGTAACGGTTTTTACATTCCCTCTAAAAGTGATACCTTATGAGAAGTGTACTTTTCTTGTGTGACTTATTTCACTTAGAATCGTCGTACTTAAATCCACTCATCATGCTGCTACTAACCTTATGACATTGATTTCATGGCTGAGTGATATTCCATTGTACATAAGGACCACAACTTCTTTATCCATTTTTCTCTTTCCTGGGATATTTAAGGTGGAATGAAGTGGAGGTCCTTGTCAACAGAGCAGCCCTCAACTTTGGGGTGCTTGTGTCTTGCTGATTTTTCATTTTCCCAATTTATACCCCCATGAGTGGAAGTGCCCTATGCTCTCTAAGCTGTGTTTTTCAGATGTTTCAGGACACACCGTACACTTCTCCAGAGTGGCTGTTGGCAATTTACATCCCGCCTATCAGTGTAGCAAGGCTCTCATTTCTCCATGGCCTGTCCTGCATTTCTGGTTTTGACACATTTTTCAGCATGGCCCTTTTGACCGATGGGAAGCGAGACTTCTTTGTAGCGCTGATTTGCCTTTCCAGGTTGCTTGGTTGGCCAAAAAGGGCGTATGCGTTTTTTCCTGAATATAGTCAGGAAAAAACGCATACGCCCTTTTTGGCCAAGGGCATCATTGTCAACATTTTGCCGCTTTTCATGTGCTTTAAAGGCGATTCGAATCTACCTCCTGAAATCTGTTTCCTGCAATTCTGCCTTGATTTCAAATCCTCTTCTTTGCCTTCCCTCAATATATTTGTGGACGAGAGTTATCATTTATAACTCTGCAGGTTTGTGAATTGCAGTGCCCTGAACCTCCATTTTACAACTCGCTTTGTTGGGAGCTGGCCGCAAAAGCGCAGGATGGCTTCAGGCCCTGTTCTGGGTCCGGGGGGCAGGCTGAGCCTGTGGTTAATTCTTCTTCCTGATGGGAAAATAGAGTGACCTGTGCCTGTCCCAACACCAAGAGCTAGTCTCTCGTTGGTTCCCCGTCTTCCCGTTCATCCTCAGGACAAATTGCAACCTGTACGGAACAGGAGGTTAAAGGTGCTGATGCTCCTAGTAGGGAGATTGCTAGTAAAGCGGCTGGAATGGCGAACCCGGGCACAAGGAGATGAGAAATGAGGTGCGTTTTAGAAACCTTTCCCCATCACACGGTATACTATCTTCTGGGTTTCTCATGCATGTTTTCGATGTAGGAAGATGCCCTGGAAGCTGGAGATTTGGGACCCATGCGATGGGTACCACGAAGTATTACTTTAAAGGGTCTGCGTTTGCTCACCCAACCTCACCAAACCTCTCAGCCCCAAGAGTGTCCACCCTTATGTCTCATCCAGCTGTGGGTCTAGATATGGTCAATCCAGGTTGCATCACAGCCCCTGAACGCATTGTGTAAGAATTTCTCTCTCTTTCACTGTCGTTGTTTCATGGGTTTTTCAAAGTAATTTATTTTCATAATGGGGTTTAGCTGCTTTTCACTGCTGTGTTTATGCCGCTTTACACCCACTTGATACACTAACAGAGAGATATCAATACATAGGTTTTAAGATTATTACTAGTCAGATATATTCTTGTGCGGTGAATAGGGCGTGTTGAGTCCAGTTCTCTGAGCAAGGAGTAGGTCTTGTCTATTACATATTGGGTTTATGGAACGGTATCTGAGCTAATTTGATACCCTTGTTTTATGTATCACCCCACCTCACCTTTCCCGTTAAGCAGCCATAGTGTGTTTTCTGCATGTGTGACTCTGTTCTGTTTTGTAATTCAGTTCAAGTGTAACGGTTTTTACATTCCCTATATCAGTGATACCTTATGAGAAGTGTCCTTTTCTGTGTGACTTATTTCACTTAGAATCGTCGTACCTAAATCCACTCATCATGCTGCTACTAACCTTATGACATTGATTTCATGGCTGAGTGATATTCCATTGTACATAAGGACCACAACTTCTTTATCCATTTTTCTCTTTCCTGGGATATTTAAGGTGGAATTAAGTGGAGGTCCTTGTCAACAGAGCAGCCCTCAACTTTGGGGTGCTTGTGTCTTGCTGATTTTTCATTTTCCCAATTTATACCCCCATGAGTGGAAGTGCCCTATGCTCTCTAAGATGTGTTTTTCAGATGTTTCAGGACACACCGTACACTTCTCCAGAGTGGCTGTTGGCAATTTACATCCCGCCCATCAGTGTAGCAAGGCTCCCATTTCTGCATGGCCTGTACTGCATTTCGGGTTTTGACACTTTTTTCATCATGGCCCTTTTGACCGATGGGAAGCGAGACTTCTCTGTAGCGCTGATTTGCCTTTCCAGGTTGCTTGGTTGGCCAAAAAGGGCGTATGCGTTTTTTCCTGAATATATTCAGGAAAAAACGCATACGCCCTTTTTGGCCAAGGGCATCATTGTCAACGTTTTGCCGCTTTTCATGTGCTTTAAAGGCGATTCGTATCTACCTCCTGAAATCTGTTTCCTGCAATTCTGCCTTGATTTCAAATCCTCTTCTTTGCCTTCCCTCAATATATTTGTGGACGAGAGTTATCATTTATAACTCTGCAGGTTTGTGAATTGCAGTGCCCTGAACCTCCATTTTACAACTCGCTTTTTTGGGAGCTGGCCGCAAAAGCGCAGGATGGCTTCAGGCCCTGTTCTGGTTCCGGGAGGCAGGCTGAGCCTGTGGTTAATTCTTCTTCCTGATGGGAAAATAGAATGACCTGTGCCTGTCCCAACACCAAGAGCTAGTCTCTCGTTGGTTCCCCATCTTCCCGTTCATCCTCAGGACAAATTGCAACCTGGACGGAACAGGAGGTTAAAGGTGCTGATGCTCCAAGTAGGGAGATTGCTAGTAAAGCGGCTGGAATGGCGAACCCGGGCACAAGGAGATGAGAAATGAGGTGCGTTTTAGAAACCTTTCCCCATCACATGGTGTACCATCTTCTGGGTTTCTCATGCATGTTTTTGATGTAGGAAGATGCCCTTGAAGCTGGAGATTTGGGACCCATTCGATGGGTACCACGAAGTATTACTTTAAAGGGTCTGCGTTTGCTCACCCAACCTCACCAAACCTCTCAGCCCCAAGAGTGTCCACCCTTATGTCTCATCCAGCTGTGGGTCTAGATATGGTCAATCCAGGTTGCATCACAGCCCCTGAACTCATTGTGTAAGTATTTCTATCTCTTTCACTGTCGTTGTTTCATGGGTTTTTGAAAGTAATTTATTTTAATAATGGGGTTTAGCTGCTTTTCACGGCTGTGTTTATGCCGCTTTACACCCACTTGACACACTAACAGAGAGATATCAATACATAGGTTTTAAGATTATTACTAGTCAGATATATTCTTGTGCGGTGAATAGGGCGTGTTGAGTCCACTTCTCTGAGCAAGGAGTAGGTCTTGTCTACTACATATTGGGTTTATGGAACGGTATCTGAGCTAATTTGATACCCTTGTTTTATGTATCACCCCACCTCACCTTTCCCGTTAAGCAGCCATAGTGTGTTTTCTGCATGTGTGACTCTGTTCTGTTTTGTAATTCAGTTCAAGTGTAACGGTTTTTACATTCCCTCTATCAGTGATACCTTATGAGAAGTGTCCTTTTCTGTGTGACTTATTTCACTTAGAATCGTCGTACCTAAATCCACTCATCATGCTTCTACTAACCTTATGACATTGATTTCATGGCTGAGTGATATTCCATTGTACATAAGGACCACAACTTCTTTATCCATTTTTCTCTTTCCTTGGATATTTAAGGTGGAATGAAGTGGAGGTCCTTGTCAACAGAGCAGCCCTAAACTTTGGGGTGCTTGTGTCTTGCTGATTTTTCATTTTCCCAATTTATACCCCCATGAGTGGAAGTGCCCTATGCTCTCTAAGCTGTGTTTTTCAGATGTTTCAGGACACACCGTACACTTCTCCAGAGTGGCTGTTGGTAATTTACATCACGCCCATCAGTGTAGCAAGGCTCTCATTTCTCCATGGCCTGTCCTGCATTTCTGGTTTTGACACTTTTTTCAGCATGGCCCTTTTGACCGATGGGGAGCGAGACTTCTTTGTAGCGCTGATTTGCCTTTCCAGGTTGCTTGGTTGGCCAAAAAGGGCGTATGCGTTTTTTCCTGAATATATTCAGGAAAAAACGCATACGCCCTTTTTGGCCAAGGGCATCATTGTCAACATTTTGCCGCTTTTCATGTGCTTTAAAGGCGATTCGAATCTACCTCCTGAAATCTGTTTCCTGCAATTCTGCCTTGATTTCAAATCCTCTTCTTTGCCTTCCCTCAATATATTTGTGGACGAGAGTTATCATTTATAACTCTGAAGGTTTGTGAATTGCACTGCCCTGAACCTCCATTTTACAACTCGCTTTTTTGGGAGCTGGCCGCAAAAGCGCAGGATGGCTTCAGGCCCTGTTCTGGTTCCAGGGGGCAGGCTGAGCCTGTGGTTAATTCTTCTTCCTGATGGGAAAATAGAGTGACCTGTGCCTGTCCCAACACCAAGAGCTAGTCTCTCGTTGGTTCCCCGTCTTGCCGTTCATCCTCAGGACAAATTGCAACCTGTACGGAACAGGAGGTTAAAGGTGCTGATGCTCCAAGTAGGGAGATTGCTAGTAAAGCAGCTGGAATGGCGAACCCGGGCACAAGGAGATGAGAAATGAGGTGCGTTTTAGAAACCTTTCCCTATCACACGGTGTACCATCTTCTGGGTTTCTCATGCATGTTTTCGATGTAGGAAGATGCCCTTGAACCTGGAGATTTGGGACCCATGCGATGGGTACCACGCAGTATTACTTTAAAGGGTCTGTGTTTGCTCACCCAACCTCACCAAACCTCTCAGCCCCAAGAGTGTCCACCCTTATGTCTCATCCAGCTGTGGGTCTAGATATGGTCAATCCAGGTTGCATCACAGCCCCTGAACTCATTGTGTAAGTATTTCTATCTCTTTCACTGTCGTTGTTTCATGGGTTTTTCAAAGTAATTTATTTTCATAATGGGGTTTAGCTGCTTTTCACTGCTGTGTTTATGCCGCTTTACACCCACTTGACACACTAACAGAGAGATATCAATACATAGGTTTTAAGATTATTACTAGTCAGGTATATTCTTGTGCGGTGAATAGGGCGTGTTGAGTCCAGTTCTCTGAGCAAGGAGTAGGTCTTGTCTACTACATATTGGGTTTATGGAACGGTATCTGAGCTAATTTGATACCCTTCTTTTATGTATCACCCCACCTCATCTTTCCCGTTAAGCAGCCATAGTCTGTTTTCTGCATGTGTGACTCTGTTCTGTTTTGTAATTCAGTTCAAGTGTAACGTTTTTTACATTCCCTCTAAAAGTGATACCTTATGAGAAGTGTCCTTTTCTGTGTGACTTATTTCAGTTAGAATCGTCGTACCTAAATCCACTCATCATGCTGCTACTAACCTTATGACATTGATTTCATGGCTGAGTGATATTCCATTGTACATAAGGACCACAACTTCTTTATCCATTTTTCTCTTTCCTGGGATATTTAAGGTGGAATGAAGTGGAGGTCCTTGTCAACAGAGCAGCCCTCAACTTTGGGGTGCTTGTGTCTTGCTGATTTTTCATTTTCCCAATTTATACCCCCATGAGTGGAAGTGCCCTATGCTCTCTAAGCTGTGTTTTTCAGATGTTTCAGGACACACCGTACACTTCTCCAGAGTGGCTGTTGGCAATTTACATCCCGCCCATCAGTGTAGCAAGGCTCCCATTTCTCCATGGCCTGTCCTGCATTTCTGGTTTTGACAGTTTTTTCAGCATGGCCCTTTTGACCGATGGGAAGCGAGACTTCTCTGTAGCGCTGATTTGCCTTTCCAGGTTGCTTGGTTGGCCAAAAAGGGCGTATGCGTTTTTTCCTGAATATATTCAGGAAAAAACGCATACGCCCTTTTTGGCCAAGGGCATCATTGTCAACGTTTTGCCGCTTTTCATGTGCTTTAAAGGTGGTTCGTATCTACCTCCTGAAATCTGTTTCGTGCAATTCTGCCTTGATTTCAAATCCTCTTCTTTGCCTTCCCTCAATATATTTGTGGACGAGAGTTATCATTTATAACTCTGCAGGTTTGTGAATTGCAGTGCCCTGAACCTCCATTTTACAACTCGCTTTTTTGGGAGCTGGCCGCAAAAGTGCAGGATGGCTTCAGGCCCTGTTCTTTTTCCGGGGGGCAGGCTGAGCCTGTGGTTAATTCTTCTTCCTGATGGGAAAATCGAGTGACCTGTGCCTGTCCCGACACCAAGACCTAGTCTCTCGTTCGTTCCCCGTCTTCCCGTTCATCCTCAGGACAAATTGCAACTTGTACGGAACTGGAGGTTAAAGATGCTGATGCTCCAAGTAGGGAGATTGCTAGTAAAGCGGCTGGAATGGCGAACCCGGGCACAAGGAGATGAGAAATGAGGTGCCTTTTAGAAACCTTTCCCCATCACACGGTGTACCATCTTCTGGGTTTCTCATGCATGTTTTCGATGTAGGAAGATGCCCTTGAACCTGGAGATTTGGGACCCATGCGATGGGTACCACGCAGTATTACTTTAAAGGGTCTGCGTTTGCTCACCCAACCTCACCAAACCTCTCAGCCCCAAGAGTGTCCACCCTTATGTCTCATCCAGCAGTGGGTCTAGATATGGTCAATCCAGGTTGCATCACAGCCCCTGAACGCATTGTGTAAGAATTTCTAACTCTTTCACTTTTGTTGTTTCATGGGTTTTTCAAAGTAATTTATTTTCATAATGGGGTTTAGCTGCTTTTCACTGCTGTGTTTATGCCGCTTTACACCCACTTGACACACTAACAGAGAGATATCAGTACATAGGTTTTAAGATTATTACTAGTCAGATAGATTCTTGTGTGGTGAATAGGGCGTGTTGAGTCCAGTTCTCTGAGCAAGGAGTAGGTCTTGTCTATTACATATTGGGTTTATGGAACGGTATCTGAGCTAATTTGATACCCTTGTTTTATGTATCACCCCACCTCCCCTTTCCCGTTAAGCAGCCATAGTCTGTTTTCTGCATGTGTGACTCTGTTCTGTTTTGTAATTCAGTTCAAGTGTAACGGATTTTACATTCCCTCTAAAAGTGATACCTTATGAGAAGTGTCCTTTTCTGTGTGACTTATTTCACTTAGAATCGTCGTACCTAAATCCACTCATCATGCTGCTACTAACCTTATGACATTGATTTCATGGCTGAGTGATATTCCATTGTACATAAGGACCACAACTTCTTTATCCATTTTTCTCTTTCCTGGGATATTGAAGGTGGAATGAAGTGAAGGTCCTTGTCAACAGAGCAGCCCTCAACTTTGGGGTGCTTGTGTCTTGCTGATTTTTCATTTTCCCAATTTATACCCCCATGAGTGGAAATGCCCTATGCTCTCTAAGCTGTGTTTTTCAGATGTTTCAGGACACACCGTACACTCCTCCAGAGTGGCTGTTGGCAATTTACATCCCGCCCATCAGTGTAGCAAGGCTCCCATTTCTCCATGGTCTGTCCTGCATTTCTGGTTTTGAGACTTTTTTCAGCATGGCCCTTTTGACCAATGGGTAACAAGTCTTCTTTGTAGCGCTGATTTGCCTTTCCAGGTTGCTTGGTTGGCCAAAAAGGGCGTATGCGTTTTTTCCTGAATATATTCAGGAAAAAACGCATACGCCCTTTTTGGCCAAGGGCATCATTGTCAACGTTTTGCCGCTTTTCATGTGCTTTAAAGGCGATTCGAATCTACCTCCTGAAATCTGTTTCCTGCAATTCTGCCTTGATTTCAAATCCTCTTCTTTGCCTTCCCTCAATATATTTGTGGACCAGAGTTATCATTTATAACTCTGCAGGTTTGTGAATTGCAGTTCCCTGAAGCTCCATTTTACAACTCGCTTTTTTGGGAGCTGGCCGCAAAAGCGCAGGATGGCTTCAGGCCCTGTTCTGGTTCCGGGGGGGAGGATGAGCCTCTGGTTAATTCTTCTTCCTGATGGGAAAATAGAGTGACCTGTGCCTGTCCCAACACCAAGAGCTAGTCTCTCGTTGGTTCCCCGTCTTCCCGTTCATCCTCAGGACAAATTGCAACCTGTACGGAACAGGAGGTTAAAGGTGCTGATGCTACAAGTAGGGAGATTGTTAGTAAAGCAGCTGGAATGGCGAACCCGGGCACAAGGAGAAGAGAAATGAGGTGCGTTTTAGAAACCTTTCCCCATCACATGGTGTACCAACTTTTTGTTTTCTCATGCATGTTTTCGATGTAGGAAGATGCCCTTGAACCTGGAGATTTGGGACCCATGCGATGGGTACCACGCAGTATTACTTTAAAGGGTCTGCGTTTGCTCACCCAACCTCACCAAACCTCTCAGCCCCAAGAGTGTCCACCCTTATGTCTCATCCAGCTGTGGGTCTAGATATGGTCAATCCAGGTTGCATCACAGCCCCTGAACGCATTGTGTAAGAATTTCTCTCTCTTTCACTGTCTTTGTTTCATGGGTTTTTCAAAGTAATTTATTTTGATAATGGGGTTTAGCTGCTTTTCACTGCTGTGTTTATGCCGCTTTACACCCACTTGACACACTAACAGAGAGATATCAATACATAGGTTTTAAGATTATTACTAGTCAGATATATTCTTGTGCGGTGAATAGGGTGTGTTGAGTCCAGTTCTCTGAGCAAAGAGTAGGTCTTGTCTATTACATATTGGGTTTATGGAACGGTATCTGAGCTAATTTGATACCCTTGTTTTATGTATCACCCCACCTCACCTTTCCCGTTAAGCAGCCATAGTGTGTTTTCTGCATGTGTGACTCTGTTCTGTTTTGTAATTCAGTTCAAGTGTAACGGTTTTTACATTCCCTCTATCAGTGATACCTTATGAGAAGTGTCCTTTTCTGTGTGACTTATTTCACTTAGAATCGTCGTACCTAAATCCACTCATCATGCTGCTACTAGCCTTATGACATTGATTTCATGGCTGAGTGATATTCCATTGTACATAAGGACCACAACTTCTTTATCCATTTTTCTCTTTCCTTGGATATTGAAGGTGGAATGAAGTGGAGGTCCTTGTCAACAGAGCAGCCCTCAACTTTGGGGTGCTTGTGTCTTGCTGATTTTTCATTTTCCCAATTTATACCCCCATGAGTGGAAGTGCCCTATGCTCTCTAAGCTGTGTTTTTTAGATGTTTCAGGACTCACCGTACACTTCTCCAGAGTGGCTGTTGGCAATTTACATCCCACCCATCAGTGTAGCAAGGCTCCCATTTCTCCATGGCCTGTCCTGCATTTCTGGTTTTGACACTTTTTTCAGCATGGCCCTTTTGACCGATGGGAAGCGAGACTTCTCTGTAGCGCTGATTTGCCTTTCCAGGTTGCTTGGTTGGCCAAAAAGGGCGTATGCGTTTTTTCCTGAATATATTCAGGAAAAAACGCATACGCCCTTTTTGGCCAAGGGCATCATTGTCAACGTTTTGCCGCTTTTCATGTGCTTTAAAGGCGATTCGTATCTACCTCCTGAAATCTGTTTCGTGCAATTGTGCCTTGATTTCAAATCCTCTTCTTTGCCTTCCCTCAATATATTTGTGGACGAGAGTTATCATTTATAACTCTGCAGTTTTGTGAATTGCAGTGCCCTGAACCTCCATTTTACAACTCGCTTTTTTGGGAGCTGGCCGCAAAAGCGCAGGATGGCTTCAGGCCCTGTTCTGGTTCCGGGGGGCAGGCTGAGCCTGTGGTTAATTCTTCTTCCTGATGGGAAAATAGAGTGACCTGTGCCTGTCCCGACACCAAGAGCTAGTCTCTCGTTGGTTCCCCGTCTTCCCGTTCATCCTCAGGACAAATTGCAACCTGTACGGAACAGGAGGTTAAAGGTGCTGATGCTCCAAGTAGGGAGATTGCTAGTAAAGCGGCTGGAATGGCGAACCCGGGCACAAGGAGATGAGAAATGAGGTGCGTTTTAGAAACCTTTCCCCATCACACGGTGTACCATCTTCTGGGTTTCTCATGCATGTTTTCGATGTAGGAAGATGCCCTTGAACCTGGAGATTTGGGACCCATGCGATGGGTACCACGCAGTATTACTTTAAAGGGTCTGCGTTTGCTCACCCAACCTCACCAAACCTCTCAGCCCCAAGAGTGTCCACCCTTATGTCTCATCCAGCTGTGGGTCTAGATATGGTCAATCCAGGTTGCATCACAGCCCCTGAACGCATTGTGTAAGAATTTCTGTCTCTTTCACTGTCGTTGTTTCATGGGTTTTTCAAAGTAATTTATTTTCATAATGGGGTTTAGCTGCTTTTCACGGCTGTGTTTATGCCGCTTTACACCTACTTGACACACTAACAGAGAGATATCAATACATAGGTTTTAAGATTATTACTAGTCAGATATATTCTTGTGCGGTGAATAGGGCGTGTTGAGTCCAGTTCTCTGAGCAAGGAGTAGGTCTTGTCTACTACATATTGGGTTTATGGAACGGTATCTGAGCTAATTTGATACCCTTGTTTTATGTATCACCCCACCTCACCTTTCCCGTTAAGCAGCCATAGTCTGTTTTCTGCATGTGTGACTCTGTTCTGTTTTGTAATTCAGTTCAAGTGTAACGGTTTTTACATTCCCTCTAAAAGTGATACCTTATGAGAAGTGTCCTTTTCTGTGTGACTTATTTCACTTAGAATCGTCGTACCTAAATCCACTCATCATGCTGCTACTAACCTTATGACATTGATTTCATGGCTGAGTGATATTCCATTGTACATAAGGACCACAACTTCTTTATCCATTTTTCTCTTTCCTTGGATATTTAAGGTGGAATGAAGTGGAGGTCCTTGTCAACAGAGCAGCCCTCAACTTTGGGGTGCTTGTGTCTTGCTGATTTTTCATTTTCCCAATTTATACCCCCATGAGTGGAAGTGCCCTATGCTCTCTAAGCTGTGTTTTTTAGATGTTTCAGGACTCACCGTACACTTCTCCAGAGTGGCTGTTGGCAATTTACATCCCGCCCATCAGTGTAGCAAGGCTCCCATTTCTCCATGGCCTGTCCTGCATTTCTGGTTTTGACACTTTTTTCAGCATGGCCCTTTTGACCGATGGGAAGCGAGACTTCTCTGTAGCGCTGATTTGCCTTTCCAGATTGCTTGGTTGGCCAAAAAGGGCGTATGCGTTTTTTCCTGAATATATTCAGGAAAAAACGCATACGCCCTTTTTGGCCAAGGGCATCATTGTCAACGTTTTGCCGCTTTTCATGTGCTTTAAAGGCGATTCGTATCTACCTCCTGAAATCTGTTTCGTGCAATTCTGCCTTGATTTCAAATCCTCTTCTTTGCCTTCCCTCAATATATTTGTGGACGAGAGTTATCATTTATAACTCTGCAGGTTTGTGAATTGCAGTGCCCTGAACCTCCATTTTACAACTCGCTTTTTTGGGAGCTGGCCGCAAAAGCGCAGGATGGCTTCAGGCCCTGTTCTGGTTCCGGGGGGCAGGCTGAGCCTGTGGTTAATTCTTCTTCCTGATGGGAAAATAGAGTGACCTGTGCCTGTCCCGACACCAAGAGCTAGTCTCTCGTTGGTTCCCCGTCTTCCCGTTCATCCTCAGGACAAATTGCAACCTGTACGGAACAGGAGGTTAAAGGTGCTGATGCTCCAAGTAGGGAGATTGCTAGTAAAGCGGCTGGAATGGCGAACCCGGGCACAAGGAGATGAGAAATGAGGTGCGTTTTAGAAACCTTTCCCCATCACACGGTGTACCATCTTCTGGGTTTCTCATGCATGTTTTCGATGTAGGAAGATGCCCTTGAACCTGGAGATTTGGGACCCATGCGATGGGTACCACGCAGTATTACTTTAAAGGGTCTGCGTTTGCTCACCCAACCTCACCAAACCTCTCAGCCCCAAGAGTGTCCACCCTTATGTCTCATCTAGCTGTGGGTCTAGATATGGTCAACCCAGGTTTCATCACAGCCCCTGAACTCATTGTGTAAGAATTTCTATCTCTTTCACTGTCGTTGTTTCATGGGTTTTTCAAAGTAATTTATTTTCATAATGGGGTTTAGCTGCTTTTCACGGCTGTGTTTATGCCGCTTTACACCCACTTGACACACTAACAGAGAGATATCAATACATAGGTTTTAAGATTATTACTAGTCAGATATATTCTTGTGCGGTGAATAGGGCGTGTTGAGTCCAGTTCTCTGAGCAAGGAGTAGGTCTTGTCTACTACATATTGGGTTTATGGAATGGTATCTGAGCTAATTTGATACCCTTGTTTTATGTATCAACCCACCTCACCTTTCCCGTTAAGCAGCCATAGTCTGTTTTCTGCATGTGTGACTCTGTTCTGTTTTGTAATTCAGTTCAAGTGTAACGGTTTTTACATTCCCTCTAAAAGTGATACCTTATGAGAAGTGTACTTTTCTTGTGTGACTTATTTCACTTAGAATCGTCGTACTTAAATCCACTCATCATGCTGCTACTAACCTTATGACATTGATTTCATGGCTGAGTGATATTCCATTGTACATAAGGACCACAACTTCTTTATCCATTTTTCTCTTTCCTGGGATATTGAAGGTGGAATGAAGTGGAGGTCCTTGTCAACAGAGCAGCCCTCAACTTTGGGGTGCTTGTGTCTTGCTGATTTTTCATTTTCCCAATTTATACCCCCATGAGTGGAAGTGCCCTATGCTCTCTAAGCTGTGTTTTTCAGATGTTTCAGGACACACCGTACACTTCTCCAGAGTGGCTGTTGGCAATTTACATCCCGCCTATCAGTGTAGCAAGGCTCTCATTTCTCCATGGCCTGTCCTGCATTTCTGGTTTTGACACATTTTTCAGCATGGCCCTTTTGACCGATGGGAAGCGAGACTTCTTTGTAGCGCTGATTTGCCTTTCCAGGTTGCTTGGTTGGCCAAAAAGGGCGTATGCGTTTTTTCCTGAATATAGTCAGGAAAAAACGCATACGCCCTTTTTGGCCAAGGGCATCATTGTCAACATTTTGCCGCTTTTCATGTGCTTTAAAGGCGATTCGAATCTACCTCCTGAAATCTGTTTCCTGCAATTCTGCCTTGATTTCAAATCCTCTTCTTTGCCTTCCCTCAATATATTTGTGGACGAGAGTTATCATTTATAACTCTGCAGGTTTGTGAATTGCAGTGCCCTGAACCTCCATTTTACAACTCGCTTTGTTGGGAGCTGGCCGCAAAAGCGCAGGATGGCTTCAGGCCCTGTTCTGGGTCCGGGGGGCAGGCTGAGCCTGTGGTTAATTCTTCTTCCTGATGGGAAAATAGAGTGACCTGTGCCTGTCCCAACACCAAGAGCTAGTCTCTCGTTGGTTCCCCGTCTTCCCGTTCATCCTCAGGACAAATTGCAACCTGTACGGAACAGGAGGTTAAAGGTGCTGATGCTCCTAGTAGGGAGATTGCTAGTAAAGCGGCTGGAATGGCGAACCCGGGCACAAGGAGATGAGAAATGAGGTGCGTTTTAGAAACCTTTCCCCATCACACGGTATACTATCTTCTGGGTTTCTCATGCATGTTTTCGATGTAGGAAGATGCCCTGGAAGCTGGAGATTTGGGACCCATGCGATGGGTACCACGCAGTATTACTTTAAAGGGTCTGCGTTTGCTCACCCAACCTCACCAAACCTCTCAGCCCCAAGAGTGTCCACCCTTATGTCTCATCCAGCTGTGGGTCTAGATATGGTCAATCCAGGTTGCATCACAGCCCCTGAACGCATTGTGTAAGAATTTCTCTCTCTTTCACTGTCGTTGTTTCATGGGTTTTTCAAAGTAATTTATTTTCATAATGGGGTTTAGCTGCTTTTCACTGCTGTGTTTATGCCGCTTTACACCCACTTGATACACTAACAGAGAGATATCAATACATAGGTTTTAAGATTATTACTAGTCAGATATATTCTTGTGCGGTGAATAGGGCGTGTTGAGTCCAGTTCTCTGAGCAAGGAGTAGGTCTTGTCTATTACATATTGGGTTTATGGAACGGTATCTGAGCTAATTTGATACCCTTGTTTTATGTATCACCCCACCTCACCTTTCCCGTTAAGCAGCCATAGTCTGTTTTCTGCATGTGTGACTCTGTTCTGTTTTGTAATTCAGTTCAAGTGTAACGGTTTTTACATTCCCTCTATCAGTGATACCTTATGAGAAGTGTCCTTTTCTGTGTGACTTATTTCACTTAGAATCGTCGTACCTAAATCCACTCATCATGCTGCTACTAACCTTATGACATTGATTTCATGGCTGAGTGATATTCCATTGTACATAAGGACCACAACTTCTTTATCCATTTTTCTCTTTCCTGGGATATTTAAGGTGGAATTAAGTGGAGGTCCTTGTCAACAGAGCAGCCCTCAACTTTGGGGTGCTTGTGTCTTGCTGATTTTTCATTTTCCCAATTTATACCCCCATGAGTGGAAGTGCCCTATGCTCTCTAAGATGTGTTTTTCAGATGTTTCAGGACACACCGTACACTTCTCCAGAGTGGCTGTTGGCAATTTACATCCCGCCCATCAGTGTAGCAAGGCTCCCATTTCTGCATGGCCTGTACTGCATTTCGGGTTTTGACACTTTTTTCATCATGGCCCTTTTGACCGATGGGAAGCGAGACTTCTCTGTAGCGCTGATTTGCCTTTCCAGGTTGCTTGGTTGGCCAAAAAGGGCGTATGCGTTTTTTCCTGAATATATTCAGGAAAAAACGCATACGCCCTTTTTGGCCAAGGGCATCATTGTCAACGTTTTGCCGCTTTTCATGTGCTTTAAAGGCGATTCGTATCTACCTCCTGAAATCTGTTTCCTGCAATTCTGCCTTGATTTCAAATCCTCTTCTTTGCCTTCCCTCAATATATTTGTGGACGAGAGTTATCATTTATAACTCTGCAGGTTTGTGAATTGCAGTGCCCTGAACCTCCATTTTACAACTCGCTTTTTTGGGAGCTGGCCGCAAAAGCGCAGGATGGCTTCAGGCCCTGTTCTGGTTCCGGGAGGCAGGCTGAGCCTGTGGTTAATTCTTCTTCCTGATGGGAAAATAGAATGACCTGTGCCTGTCCCAACACCAAGAGCTAGTCTCTCGTTGGTTCCCCATCTTCCCGTTCATCCTCAGGACAAATTGCAACCTGGACGGAACAGGAGGTTAAAGGTGCTGATGCTCCAAGTAGGGAGATTGCTAGTAAAGCGGCTGGAATGGCGAACCCGGGCACAAGGAGATGAGAAATGAGGTGCGTTTTAGAAACCTTTCCCCATCACATGGTGTACCATCTTCTGGGTTTCTCATGCATGTTTTTGATGTAGGAAGATGCCCTTGAAGCTGGAGATTTGGGACCCATTCGATGGGTACCACGAAGTATTACTTTAAAGGGTCTGCGTTTGCTCACCCAACCTCACCAAACCTCTCAGCCCCAAGAGTGTCCACCCTTATGTCTCATCCAGCTGTGGGTCTAGATATGGTCAATCCAGGTTGCATCACAGCCCCTGAACTCATTGTGTAAGTATTTCTATCTCTTTCACTGTCGTTGTTTCATGGGTTTTTGAAAGTAATTTATTTTAATAATGGGGTTTAGCTGCTTTTCACGGCTGTGTTTATGCCGCTTTACACCCACTTGACACACTAACAGAGAGATATCAATACATAGGTTTTAAGATTATTACTAGTCAGATATATTCTTGTGCGGTGAATAGGGCGTGTTGAGTCCACTTCTCTGAGCAAGGAGTAGGTCTTGTCTACTACATATTGGGTTTATGGAACGGTATCTGAGCTAATTTGATACCCTTGTTTTATGTATCACCCCACCTCACCTTTCCCGTTAAGCAGCCATAGTGTGTTTTCTGCATGTGTGACTCTGTTCTGTTTTGTAATTCAGTTCAAGTGTAACGGTTTTTACATTCCCTCTATCAGTGATACCTTATGAGAAGTGTCCTTTTCTGTGTGACTTATTTCACTTAGAATCGTCGTACCTAAATCCACTCATCATGCTTCTACTAACCTTATGACATTGATTTCATGGCTGAGTGATATTCCATTGTACATAAGGACCACAACTTCTTTATCCATTTTTCTCTTTCCTTGGATATTTAAGGTGGAATGAAGTGGAGGTCCTTGTCAACAGAGCAGCCCTAAACTTTGGGGTGCTTGTGTCTTGCTGATTTTTCATTTTCCCAATTTATACCCCCATGAGTGGAAGTGCCCTATGCTCTCTAAGCTGTGTTTTTCAGATGTTTCAGGACACACCGTACACTTCTCCAGAGTGGCTGTTGGCAATTTACATCACGCCCATCAGTGTAGCAAGGCTCTCATTTCTCCATGGCCTGTCCTGCATTTCTGGTTTTGACACTTTTTTCAGCATGGCCCTTTTGACCGATGGGGAGCGAGACTTCTTTGTAGCGCTGATTTGCCTTTCCAGGTTGCTTGGTTGGCCAAAAAGGGCGTATGCGTTTTTTCCTGAATATATTCAGGAAAAAACGCATACGCCCTTTTTGGCCAAGGGCATCATTGTCAACATTTTGCCGCTTTTCATGTGCTTTAAAGGCGATTCGAATCTACCTCCTGAAATCTGTTTCCTGCAATTCTGCCTTGATTTCAAATCCTCTTCTTTGCCTTCCCTCAATATATTTGTGGACGAGAGTTATCATTTATAACTCTGAAGGTTTGTGAATTGCACTGCCCTGAACCTCCATTTTACAACTCGCTTTTTTGGGAGCTGGCCGCAAAAGCGCAGGATGGCTTCAGGCCCTGTTCTGGTTCCAGGGGGCAGGCTGAGCCTGTGGTTAATTCTTCTTCCTGATGGGAAAATAGAGTGACCTGTGCCTGTCCCAACACCAAGAGCTAGTCTCTCGTTGGTTCCCCGTCTTGCCGTTCATCCTCAGGACAAATTGCAACCTGTACGGAACAGGAGGTTAAAGGTGCTGATGCTCCAAGTAGGGAGATTGCTAGTAAAGCAGCTGGAATGGCGAACCCGGGCACAAGGAGATGAGAAATGAGGTGCGTTTTAGAAACCTTTCCCTATCACACGGTGTACCATCTTCTGGGTTTCTCATGCATGTTTTCGATGTAGGAAGATGCCCTTGAACCTGGAGATTTGGGACCCATGCGATGGGTACCACGCAGTATTACTTTAAAGGGTCTGTGTTTGCTCACCCAACCTCACCAAACCTCTCAGCCCCAAGAGTGTCCACCCTTATGTCTCATCCAGCTGTGGGTCTAGATATGGTCAATCCAGGTTGCATCACAGCCCCTGAACTCATTGTGTAAGTATTTCTATCTCTTTCACTGTCGTTGTTTCATGGGTTTTTCAAAGTAATTTATTTTCATAATGGGGTTTAGCTGCTTTTCACTGCTGTGTTTATGCCGCTTTACACCCACTTGACACACTAACAGAGAGATATCAATACATAGGTTTTAAGATTATTACTAGTCAGGTATATTCTTGTGCGGTGAATAGGGCGTGTTGAGTCCAGTTCTCTGAGCAAGGAGTAGGTCTTGTCTACTACATATTGGGTTTATGGAACGGTATCTGAGCTAATTTGATACCCTTCTTTTATGTATCACCCCACCTCATCTTTCCCGTTAAGCAGCCATAGTCTGTTTTCTGCATGTGTGACTATGTTCTGTTTTGTAATTCAGTTCAAGTGTAACGTTTTTTACATTCCCTCTAAAAGTGATACCTTATGAGAAGTGTCCTTTTCTGTGTGACTTATTTCAGTTAGAATCGTCGTACCTAAATCCACTCATCATGCTGCTACTAACCTTATGACATTGATTTCATGGCTGAGTGATATTCCATTGTACATAAGGACCACAACTTCTTTATCCATTTTTCTCTTTCCTGGGATATTTAAGGTGGAATGAAGTGGAGGTCCTTGTCAACAGAGCAGCCCTCAACTTTGGGGTGCTTGTGTCTTGCTGATTTTTCATTTTCCCAATTTATACCCCCATGAGTGGAAGTGCCCTATGCTCTCTAAGCTGTGTTTTTCAGATGTTTCAGGACACACCGTACACTTCTCCAGAGTGGCTGTTGGCAATTTACATCCCGCCCATCAGTGTAGCAAGGCTCCCATTTCTCCATGGCCTGTCCTGCATTTCTGGTTTTGACAGTTTTTTCAGCATGGCCCTTTTGACCGATGGGAAGCGAGACTTCTCTGTAGCGCTGATTTGCCTTTCCAGGTTGCTTGGTTGGCCAAAAAGGGCGTATGCGTTTTTTCCTGAATATATTCAGGAAAAAACGCATACGCCCTTTTTGGCCAAGGGCATCATTGTCAACGTTTTGCCGCTTTTCATGTGCTTTAAAGGTGGTTCGTATCTACCTCCTGAAATCTGTTTCGTGCAATTCTGCCTTGATTTCAAATCCTCTTCTTTGCCTTCCCTCAATATATTTGTGGACGAGAGTTATCATTTATAACTCTGCAGGTTTGTGAATTGCAGTGCCCTGAACCTCCATTTTACAACTCGCTTTTTTGGGAGCTGGCCGCAAAAGTGCAGGATGGCTTCAGGCCCTGTTCTTTTTCCGGGGGGCAGGCTGAGCCTGTGGTTAATTCTTCTTCCTGATGGGAAAATCGAGTGACCTGTGCCTGTCCCGACACCAAGACCTAGTCTCTCGTTCGTTCCCCGTCTTCCCGTTCATCCTCAGGACAAATTGCAACTTGTACGGAACTGGAGGTTAAAGATGCTGATGCTCCAAGTAGGGAGATTGCTAGTAAAGCGGCTGGAATGGCGAACCCGGGCACAAGGAGATGAGAAATGAGGTGCGTTTTAGAAACCTTTCCCCATCACACGGTGTACCATCTTCTGGGTTTCTCATGCATGTTTTCGATGTAGGAAGATGCCCTTGAACCTGGAGATTTGGGACCCATGCGATGGGTACCACGCAGTATTACTTTAAAGGGTCTGCGTTTGCTCACCCAACCTCACCAAACCTCTCAGCCCCAAGAGTGTCCACCCTTATGTCTCATCCAGCAGTGGGTCTAGATATGGTCAATCCAGGTTGCATCACAGCCCCTGAACGCATTGTGTAAGAATTTCTAACTCTTTCACTTTTGTTGTTTCATGGGTTTTTCAAAGTAATTTATTTTCATAATGGGGTTTAGCTGCTTTTCACTGCTGTGTTTATGCCGCTTTACACCCACTTGACACACTAACAGAGAGATATCAGTACATAGGTTTTAAGATTATTACTAGTCAGATAGATTCTTGTGTGGTGAATAGGGCGTGTTGAGTCCAGTTCTCTGAGCAAGGAGTAGGTCTTGTCTATTACATATTGGGTTTATGGAACGGTATCTGAGCTAATTTGATACCCTTGTTTTATGTATCACCCCACCTCCCCTTTCCCGTTAAGCAGCCATAGTCTGTTTTCTGCATGTGTGACTCTGTTCTGTTTTGTAATTCAGTTCAAGTGTAACGGATTTTACATTCCCTCTAAAAGTGATACCTTATGAGAAGTGTCCTTTTCTGTGTGACTTATTTCACTTAGAATCGTCGTACCTAAATCCACTCATCATGCTGCTACTAACCTTATGACATTGATTTCATGGCTGAGTGATATTCCATTGTACATAAGGACCACAACTTCTTTATCCATTTTTCTCTTTCCTGGGATATTGAAGGTGGAATGAAGTGAAGGTCCTTGTCAACAGAGCAGCCCTCAACTTTGGGGTGCTTGTGTCTTGCTGATTTTTCATTTTCCCAATTTATACCCCCATGAGTGGAAATGCCCTATGCTCTCTAAGCTGTGTTTTTCAGATGTTTCAGGACACACCGTACACTCCTCCAGAGTGGCTGTTGGCAATTTACATCCCGCCCATCAGTGTAGCAAGGCTCCCATTTCTCCATGGTCTGTCCTGCATTTCTGGTTTTGAGACTTTTTTCAGCATGGCCCTTTTGACCAATGGGTAACAAGTCTTCTTTGTAGCGCTGATTTGCCTTTCCAGGTTGCTTGGTTGGCCAAAAAGGGCGTATGCGTTTTTTCCTGAATATATTCAGGAAAAAACGCATACGCCCTTTTTGGCCAAGGGCATCATTGTCAACGTTTTGCCGCTTTTCATGTGCTTTAAAGGCGATTCGAATCTACCTCCTGAAATCTGTTTCCTGCAATTCTGCCTTGATTTCAAATCCTCTTCTTTGCCTTCCCTCAATATATTTGTGGACCAGAGTTATCATTTATAACTCTGCAGGTTTGTGAATTGCAGTTCCCTGAAGCTCCATTTTACAACTCGCTTTTTTGGGAGCTGGCCGCAAAAGCGCAGGATGGCTTCAGGCCCTGTTCTGGTTCCGGGGGGGAGGATGAGCCTGTGGTTAATTCTTCTTCCTGATGGGAAAATAGAGTGACCTGTGCCTGTCCCAACACCAAGAGCTAGTCTCTCGTTGGTTCCCCGTCTTCCCGTTCATCCTCAGGACAAATTGCAACCTGTACGGAACAGGAGGTTAAAGGTGCTGATGCTACAAGTAGGGAGATTGTTAGTAAAGCAGCTGGAATGGCGAACCCGGGCACAAGGAGAAGAGAAATGAGGTGCGTTTTAGAAACCTTTCCCCATCACATGGTGTACCAACTTTTTGTTTTCTCATGCATGTTTTCGATGTAGGAAGATGCCCTTGAACCTGGAGATTTGGGACCCATGCGATGGGTACCACGCAGTATTACTTTAAAGGGTCTGCGTTTGCTCACCCAACCTCACCAAACCTCTCAGCCCCAAGAGTGTCCACCCTTATGTCTCATCCAGCTGTGGGTCTAGATATGGTCAATCCAGGTTGCATCACAGCCCCTGAACGCATTGTGTAAGAATTTCTCTCTCTTTCACTGTCTTTGTTTCATGGGTTTTTCAAAGTAATTTATTTTGATAATGGGGTTTAGCTGCTTTTCACTGCTGTGTTTATGCCGCTTTACACCCACTTGACACACTAACAGAGAGATATCAATACATAGGTTTTAAGATTATTACTAGTCAGATATATTCTTGTGCGGTGAATAGGGTGTGTTGAGTCCAGTTCTCTGAGCAAAGAGTAGGTCTTGTCTATTACATATTGGGTTTATGGAACGGTATCTGAGCTAATTTGATACCCTTGTTTTATGTATCACCCCACCTCACCTTTCCCGTTAAGCAGCCATAGTGTGTTTTCTGCATGTGTGACTCTGTTCTGTTTTGTAATTCAGTTCAAGTGTAACGGTTTTTACATTCCCTCTATCAGTGATACCTTATGAGAAGTGTCCTTTTCTGTGTGACTTATTTCACTTAGAATCGTCGTACCTAAATCCACTCATCATGCTGCTACTAGCCTTATGACATTGATTTCATGGCTGAGTGATATTCCATTGTACATAAGGACCACAACTTCTTTATCCATTTTTCTCTTTCCTTGGATATTGAAGGTGGAATGAAGTGGAGGTCCTTGTCAACAGAGCAGCCCTCAACTTTGGGGTGCTTGTGTCTTGCTGATTTTTCATTTTCCCAATTTATACCCCCATGAGTGGAAGTGCCCTATGCTCTCTAAGCTGTGTTTTTTAGATGTTTCAGGACTCACCGTACACTTCTCCAGAGTGGCTGTTGGCAATTTACATCCCGCCCATCAGTGTAGCAAGGCTCCCATTTCTCCATGGCCTGTCCTGCATTTCTGGTTTTGACACTTTTTTCAGCATGGCCCTTTTGACCGATGGGAAGCGAGACTTCTCTGTAGCGCTGATTTGCCTTTCCAGGTTGCTTGGTTGGCCAAAAAGGGCGTATGCGTTTTTTCCTGAATATATTAAGGAAAAAACGCATACGCCCTTTTTGGCCAAGGGCATCATTGTCAACGTTTTGCCGCTTTTCATGTGCTTTAAAGGCGATTCGTATCTACCTCCTGAAATCTGTTTCGTGCAATTGTGCCTTGATTTCAAATCCTCTTCTTTGCCTTCCCTCAATATATTTGTGGACGAGAGTTATCATTTATAACTCTGCAGTTTTGTGAATTGCAGTGCCCTGAACCTCCATTTTACAACTCGCTTTTTTGGGAGCTGGCCGCAAAAGCGCAGGATGGCTTCAGGCCCTGTTCTGGTTCCGGGGGGCAGGCTGAGCCTGTGGTTAATTCTTCTTCCTGATGGGAAAATAGAGTGACCTGTGCCTGTCCCGACACCAAGAGCTAGTCTCTCGTTGGTTCCCCGTCTTCCCGTTCATCCTCAGGACAAATTGCAACCTGTACGGAACAGGAGGTTAAAGGTGCTGATGCTCCAAGTAGGGAGATTGCTAGTAAATCGGCTGGAATGGCGAACCCGGGCACAAGGAGATGAGAAATGAGGTGCGTTTTAGAAACCTTTCCCCATCACACGGTGTACCATCTTCTGGGTTTCTCATGCATGTTTTTGATGTAGGAAGATGCCCTTGAACCTGGAGATTTGGGACCCATGCGATGGGTACCACGCAGTATTACTTTAAAGGGTCTGCGTTTGCTCACCCAACCTCACCAAACCTCTCAGCCCCAAGAGTGTCCACCCTTATGTCTCATCCAGCTGTGGGTCTAGATATGGTCAATCCAGGTTGCATCACAGCCCCTGAACTCATTGTGTAAGAATTTCTATCTCTTTCACTGTCGTTGTTTCATGGGTTTTTGAAAGTAATTTATTTTAATAATGGGGTTTAGCTGCTTTTCACGGCTGTGTTTATGCCGCTTTACACCCACTTGACACACTAACAGAGAGATATCAATACATAGGTTTTAAGATTATTACTAGTCAGATATATTCTTGTGCGGTGAATAGGGCGTGTTGAGTCCACTTCTCTGAGCAAGGAGTAGGTCTTGTCTACTACATATTGGGTTTATGGAACGGTATCTGAGCTAATTTGATACCCTTGTTTTATGTATCACCCCACCTCACCTTTCCCGTTAAGCAGCCATAGTGTGTTTTCTGCATGTGTGACTCTGTTCTGTTTTGTAATTCAGTTCAAGTGTAACGGTTTTTACATTCCCTCTATCAGTGATACCTTATGAGAAGTGTCCTTTTCTGTGTGACTTATTTCACTTAGAATCGTCGTACCTAAATCCACTCATCATGCTTCTACTAACCTTATGACATTGATTTCATGGCTGAGTGATATTCCATTGTACATAAGGACCACAACTTCTTTATCCATTTTTCTCTTTCCTGGGATATTTAAGGTGGAATGAAGTGGAGGTCCTTGTCAACAGAGCAGCCCTCAACTTTGGGGTGCTTGTGTCTTGCTGATTTTTCATTTTCCCAATTTATACCCCCATGAGTGGAAGTGCCCTATGCTCTCTAAGCTGTGTTTTTCAGATGTTTCAGGACACACCGTACACTTCTCCAGAGTGGCTGTTGGCAATTTACATCCCGCCCATCAGTGTAGCAAGGCTCCCATTTCTCCATGGCCTGTCCTGCATTTCTGGTTTTGACACTTTTTTCAGCATGGCCCTTTTGACCGATGGGGAGCGAGACTTCTTTGTAGCGCTGATTTGCCTTTCCAGGTTGCTTGGTTGGCCAAAAAGGGCGTATGCGTTTTTTCCTGAATATATTCAGGAAAAAACGCATACGCCCATTTTGGCCAAGGGCATCATTGTCAACATTTTGCCGCTTTTCATGTGCTTTAAAGGCGATTCGAATCTACCTCCTGAAATCTGTTTCCTGCAATTCTGCCTTGATTTCAAATCCTCTTCTTTGCCTTCCCTCAATATATTTGTGGACGAGAGTTATCATTTATAACTCTGAAGGTTTGTGAATTGCACTGCCCTGAACCTCCATTTTACAACTCGCTTTTTTGGGAGCTGGCCGCAAAAGCGCAGGATGGCTTCAGGCCCTGTTCTGGTTCCAGGGGGCAGGCGGAGCCTGTGGTTAATTCTTCTTCCTGATGGGAAAATAGAGTGACCTGTGCCTGTCCCAAAACCAAGAGCTAGTCTCTCGTTGGTTCCCCGTCTTGCCGTTCATCCTCAGGAAAAATTGCAACCTGTACGGAACAGGAGGTTAAAGGTGCTGATGCTCCAAGTAGGGAGATTGCTAGTAAAGCAGCTGGAATGGCGAACCCGGGCACAAGGAGATGAGAAATGAGGTGCGTTTTAGAAACCTTTCCCTATCACACGGTGTACCATCTTCTGGGTTTCTCATGCATGTTTTCGATGTAGGAAGATGCCCTTGAACCTGGAGATTTGGGACCCATGCGATGGGTACCACGCAGTATTACTTTAAAGGGTCTGTGTTTGCTCACCCAACCTCACCAAACCTCTCAGCCCCAAGAGTGTCCACCCTTATGTCTCATCCAGCTGTGGGTCTAGATATGGTCAATCCAGGTTGCATCACAGCCCCTGAACTCATTGTGTAAGAATTTCTATCTCTTTCACTGTCGTTGTTTCATGGGTTTTTCAAAGTAATTTATTTTCATAATGGGGTTTAGCTGCTTTTCACTGCTGTGTTTATGCCGCTTTACACCCACTTGACACACTAACAGAGAGATATCAATACATAGGTTTTAAGATTATTACTAGTCAGGTATATTCTTGTGCGGTGAATAGGGCGTGTTGAGTCCAGTTCTCTGAGCAAGGAGTAGGTCTTGTCTACTACATATTGGGTTTATGGAACGGTATCTGAGCTAATTTGATACCCTTGTTTTATGTATCACCCCACCTCATCTTTCCCGTTAAGCAGCCATAGTCTGTTTTCTGCATGTGTGACTCTGTTCTGTTTTGTAATTCAGTTCAAGTGTAACGTTTTTTACATTCCCTCTAAAAGTGATACCTTATGAGAAGTGTCCTTTTCTGTGTGACTTATTTCAGTTAGAATCGTCGTACCTAAATCCACTCATCATGCTGCTACTAACCTTATGACATTGATTTCATGGCTGAGTGATATTCCATTGTACATAAGGACCACAACTTCTTTATCCATTTTTCTCTTTCCTGGGATATTTAAGGTGGAATGAAGTGGAGGTCCTTGTCAACAGAGCAGCCCTCAACTTTGGGGTGCTTGTGTCTTGCTGATTTTTCATTTTCCCAATTTATACCCCCATGAGTGGAAGTGCCCTATGCTCTCTAAGCTGTGTTTTTCAGATGTTTCAGGACACACCGTACACTTCTCCAGAGTGGATGTTGGCAATTTACATCCCGCCCATCAGTGTAGCAAGGCTCCCATTTCTCCATGGCCTGTCCTGCATTTCTGGTTTTGACAGTTTTTTCAGCATGGCCCTTTTGACCGATGGGAAGCGAGACTTCTCTGTAGCGCTGATTTGCCTTTCCAGGTTGCTTGGTTGGCCAAAAAGGGCGTATGCGTTTTTTCCTGAATATATTCAGGAAAAAACGCATACGCCCTTTTTGGCCAAGGGCATCATTGTCAACGTTTTGCCGCTTTTCATGTGCTTTAAAGGTGGTTCGTATCTACCTCCTGAAATCTGTTTCGTGCAATTCTGCCTTGATTTCAAATCCTCTTCTTTGCCTTCCCTCAATATATTTGTGGACGAGAGTTATCATTTATAACTCTGCAGGTTTGTGAATTGCAGTGCCCTGAACCTCCATTTTACAACTCGCTTTTTTGGGAGCTGGCCGCAAAAGTGCAGGATGGCTTCAGGCCCTGTTCTTTTTCCGGGGGGCAGGCTGAGCCTGTGGTTAATTCTTCTTCCTGATGGGAAAATCGAGTGACCTGTGCCTGTCCCGACACCAAGACCTAGTCTCTCGTTCGTTCCCCGTCTTCCCGTTCATCCTCAGGACAAATTGCAACTTGTACGGAACTGGAGGTTAAAGATGCTGATGCTCCAAGTAGGGAGATTGCTAGTAAAGCGGCTGGAATGGCGAACCCGGGCACAAGGAGATGAGAAATGAGGTGCGTTTTAGAAACCTTTCCCCATCACACGGTGTACCATCTTCTGGGTTTCTCATGCATGTTTTCGATGTAGGAAGATGCCCTTGAACCTGGAGATTTGGGACCCATGCGATGGGTACCACGCAGTATTACTTTAAAGGGTCTGCGTTTGCTCACCCAACCTCACCAAACCTCTCAGCCCCAAGAGTGTCCACCCTTATGTCTCATCCAGCAGTGGGTCTAGATATGGTCAATCCAGGTTGCATCACAGCCCCTGAACGCATTGTGTAAGAATTTCTAACTCTTTCACTTTTGTTGTTTCATGGGTTTTTCAAAGTAATTTATTTTCATAATGGGGTTTAGCTGCTTTTCACTGCTGTGTTTATGCCGCTTTACACCCACTTGACACACTAACAGAGAGATATCAGTACATAGGTTTTAAGATTATTACTAGTCAGATAGATTCTTGTGTGGTGAATAGGGCGTGTTGAGTCCAGTTCTCTGAGCAAGGAGTAGGTCTTGTCTATTACATATTGGGTTTATGGAACGGTATCTGAGCTAATTTGATACCCTTGTTTTATGTATCACCCCACCTCCCCTTTCCCGTTAAGCAGCCATAGTCTGTTTTCTGCATGTGTGACTCTGTTCTGTTTTGTAATTCAGTTCAAGTGTAACGGATTTTACATTCCCTCTAAAAGTGATACCTTATGAGAAGTGTCCTTTTCTGTGTGACTTATTTCACTTAGAATCGTCGTACCTAAATCCACTCATCATGCTGCTACTAACCTTATGACATTGATTTCATGGCTGAGTGATATTCCATTGTACATAAGGACCACAACTTCTTTATCCATTTTTCTCTTTCCTGGGATATTGAAGGTGGAATGAAGTGAAGGTCCTTGTCAACAGAGCAGCCCTCAACTTTGGGGTGCTTGTGTCTTGCTGATTTTTCATTTTCCCAATTTATACCCCCATGAGTGGAAATGCCCTATGCTCTCTAAGCTGTGTTTTTCAGATGTTTCAGGACACACCGTACACTCCTCCAGAGTGGCTGTTGGCAATTTACATCCCGCCCATCAGTGTAGCAAGGCTCCCATTTCTCCATGGTCTGTCCTGCATTTCTGGTTTTGAGACTTTTTTCAGCATGGCCCTTTTGACCAATGGGTAACAAGTCTTCTTTGTAGCGCTGATTTGCCTTTCCAGGTTGCTTGGTTGGCCAAAAAGGGCGTATGCGTTTTTTCCTGAATATATTCAGGAAAAAACGCATACGCCCTTTTTGGCCAAGGGCATCATTGTCAACGTTTTGCCGCTTTTCATGTGCTTTAAAGGCGATTCGAATCTACCTCCTGAAATCTGTTTCCTGCAATTCTGCCTTGATTTCAAATCCTCTTCTTTGCCTTCCGTCAATATATTTGTGGACCAGAGTTATCATTTATAACTCTGCAGGTTTGTGAATTGCAGTTCCCTGAAGCTCCATTTTACAACTCGCTTTTTTGGGAGCTGGCCGCAAAAGCGCAGGATGGCTTCAGGCCCTGTTCTGGTTCCGGGGGGGAGGATGAGCCTCTGGTTAATTCTTCTTCCTGATGGGAAAATAGAGTGACCTGTGCCTGTCCCAACACCAAGAGCTAGTCTCTCACTGGTTCCCCGTCTACCCGTTCATCCTCAGGACAAATTGCAACCTGTACGGAACAGGAGGTTAAAGGTGCTGATGCTACAAGTAGTGAGATTGTTAGTAAAGCAGCTGGAATGGCGAACCCGGGCACAAGGAGAAGAGAAATGAGGTGCGTTTTAGAAACCTTTCCCCATCACATGGTGTACCAACTTTTTGTTTTCTCATGCATGTTTTCGATGTAGGAAGATGCCCTTGAACCTGGAGATTTGGGACCCATGCGATGGGTACCACGCAGTATTACTTTAAAGGGTCTGCGTTTGCTCACCCAACCTCACCAAACCTCTCAGCCCCAAGAGTGTCCACCCTTATGTCTCATCCAGCTGTGGGTCTAGATATGGTCAATCCAGGTTGCATCACAGCCCCTGAACGCATTGTGTAAGAATTTCTCTCTCTTTCACTGTCTTTGTTTCATGGGTTTTTCAAAGTAATTTATTTTGATAATGGGGTTTAGCTGCTTTTCACTGCTGTGTTTATGCCGCTTTACACCCACTTGACACACTAACAGAGAGATATCAATACATAGGTTTTAAGATTATTACTAGTCAGATATATTCTTGTGCGGTGAATAGGGTGTGTTGAGTCCAGTTCTCTGAGCAAAGAGTAGGTCTTGTCTATTACATATTGGGTTTATGGAACGGTATCTGAGCTAATTTGATACCCTTGTTTTATGTATCACCCCACCTCACCTTTCCCGTTAAGCAGCCATAGTGTGTTTTCTGCATGTGTGACTCTGTTCTGTTTTGTAATTCAGTTCAAGTGTAACGGTTTTTACATTCCCTCTATCAGTGATACCTTATGAGAAGTGTCCTTTTCTGTGTGACTTATTTCACTTAGAATCGTCGTACCTAAATCCACTCATCATGCTGCTACTAGCCTTATGACATTGATTTCATGGCTGAGTGATATTCCATTGTACATAAGGACCACAACTTCTTTATCCATTTTTCTCTTTCCTGGGATATTGAAGGTGGAATGAAGTGGAGGTCCTTGTCAACAGAGCAGCCCTCAACTTTGGGGTGCTTGTGTCTTGCTGATTTTTCATTTTCCCAATTTATACCCCCATGAGTGGAAGTGCCCTATGCTCTCTAAGCTGTGTTTTTTAGATGTTTCAGGACTCACCGTACACTTCTCCAGAGTGGCTGTTGGCAATTTACATCCCGCCCATCAGTGTAGCAAGGCTCCCATTTCTCCATGGCCTGTCCTGCATTTCTGGTTTTGACACTTTTTTCAGCATGGCCCTTTTGACCGATGGGAAGCGAGACTTCTCTGTAGCGCTGATTTGCCTTTCCAGGTTGCTTGGTTGGCCAAAAAGGGCGTATGCGTTTTTTCCTGAATATATTCAGGAAAAAACGCATACGCCCTTTTTGGCCAAGGGCATCATTGTCAACGTTTTGCCGCTTTTCATGTGCTTTAAAGGCGATTCGTATCTACCTCCTGAAATCTGTTTCGTGCAATTGTGCCTTGATTTCAAATCCTCTTCTTTGCCTTCCCTCAATATATTTGTGGACGAGAGTTATCATTTATAACTCTGCAGTTTTGTGAATTGCAGTGCCCTGAACCTCCATTTTACAACTCGCTTTTTTGGGAGCTGGCCGCAAAAGCGCAGGATGGCTTCAGGCCCTGTTCTGGTTCCGGGGGGCAGGCTGAGCCTGTGGTTAATTCTTCTTCCTGATGGGAAAATAGAGTGACCTGTGCCTGTCCCGACACCAAGAGCTAGTCTCTCGTTGGTTCCCCGTCTTCCCGTTCATCCTCAGGACAAATTGCAACCTGTACGGAACAGGAGGTTAAAGGTGCTGATGCTCCAAGTAGGGAGATTGCTAGTAAAGCGGCTGGAATGGCGAACCCGGGCACAAGGAGATGAGAAATGAGGTGCGTTTTAGAAACCTTTCCCCATCACACGGTGTACCATCTTCTGGGTTTCTCATGCATGTTTTCGATGTAGGAAGATGCCCTTGAACCTGGAGATTTGGGACCCATGCGATGGGTACCACGCAGTATTACTTTAAAGGGTCTGCGTTTGCTCACCCAACCTCACCAAACCTCTCAGCCCCAAGAGTGTCCACCCTTATGTCTCATCCAGCTGTGGGTCTAGATATGGTCAATCCAGGTTGCATCACAGCCCCTGAACTCATTGTGTAAGAATTTCTATCTCTTTCACTGTCGTTGTTTCATGGGTTTTTGAAAGTAATTTATTTTAATAATGGGGTTTAGCTGCTTTTCACGGCTGTGTTTATGCCGCTTTACACCCACTTGACACACTAACAGAGAGATATCAATACATAGGTTTTAAGATTATTACTAGTCAGATATATTCTTGTGCGATGAATAGGGCGTGTTGAGTCCACTTCTCTGAGCAAGGAGTAGGTCTTGTCTACTACATATTGGGTTTATGGAACGGTATCTGAGCTAATTTGATACCCTTGTTTTATGTATCACCCCACCTCACCTTTCCCGTTAAGCAGCCATAGTGTGTTTTCTGCATGTGTGACTCTGTTCTGTTTTGTAATTCAGTTCAAGTGTAACGGTTTTTACATTCCCTCTATCAGTGATACCTTATGAGAAGTGTCCTTTTCTGTGTGACTTATTTCACTTAGAATCGTCGTACCTAAATCCACTCATCATGCTTCTACTAACCTTATGACATTGATTTCATGGCTGAGTGATATTCCATTGTACATAAGGACCACAACTTCTTTATCCATTTTTCTCTTTCCTTGGATATTTAAGGTGGAATGAAGTGGAGGTCCTTGTCAACAGAGCAGCCCTAAACTTTGGGGTGCTTGTGTCTTGCTGATTTTTCATTTTCCCAATTTATACCCCCATGAGTGGAAGTGCCCTATGCTCTCTAAGCTGTGTTTTTCAGATGTTTCAGGACACACCGTACACTTCTCCAGAGTGGCTGTTGGCAATTTACATCCCGCCCATCAGTGTAGCAAGGCTCCCATTTCTCCATGGCCTGTCCTGCATTTCTGGTTTTGACACTTTTTTCAGCATGGCCCTTTTGACCGATGGGGAGCGAGACTTCTTTGTAGCGCTGATTTGCCTTTCCAGGTTGCTTGGTTGGCCAAAAAGGGCGTATGCGTTTTTTCCTGAATATATTCAGGAAAAAATGCATACGCCCTTTTTGGCCAAGGGCATCATTGTCAACGTTTTGCTGCTTTTCATGTGCTTTAAAGGTGGTTCGTATCTACCTCCTGAAATCTGTTTCGTGCAATTCTGCCTTGATTTCAAATCCTCTTCTTTGCCTTCCCTCAATATATTTGTGGACGAGAGTTATCATTTATAACTCTGCAGGTTTGTGAATTGCAGTGCCCTGAACCTCCATTTTACAACTCGCTTTTTTGGGAGCTGGCCGCAAAAGTGCAAGATGGCTTCAGGCCCTGTTCTTTTTCCGGGGGGCAGGCTGAGCCTGTGGTTAATTCTTCTTCCTGATGGGAAAATCGAGTGACCTGTGCCTGTCCCGACACCAAGACCTAGTCTCTCGTTCGTTCCCCGTCTTCCCGTTCATCCTCAGGACAAATTGCAACTTGTACGGAACTGGAGGTTAAAGATGCTGATGCTCCAAGTAGGGAGATTGCTAGTAAAGCGGCTGGAATGGCGAACCCGGGCACAAGGAGATGAGAAATGAGGTGCGTTTTAGAAACCTTTCCCCATCACACGGTGTACCATCTTCTGGGTTTCTCATGCATGTTTTCGATGTAGGAAGATGCCCTTGAACCTGGAGATTTGGGACCCATGCGATGGGTACCACGCAGTATTACTTTAAAGGGTCTGCGTTTGCTCACCCAACCTCACCAAACCTCTCAGCCCCAAGAGTGTCCACCCTTATGTCTCATCCAGCAGTGGGTCTAGATATGGTCAATCCAGGTTGCATCACAGCCCCTGAACGCATTGTGTAAGAATTTCTAACTCTTTCACTTTTGTTGTTTCATGGGTTTTTCAAAGTAATTTATTTTCATAATGGGGTTTAGCTGCTTTTCACTGCTGTGTTTATGCCGCTTTACACCCACTTGACACACTAACAGAGAGATATCAGTACATAGGTTTTAAGATTATTACTAGTCAGATAGATTCTTGTGTGGTGAATAGGGCGTGTTGAGTCCAGTTCTCTGAGCAAGGAGTAGGTCTTGTCTATTACATATTGGGTTTATGGAACGGTATCTGAGCTAATTTGATACCCTTGTTTTATGTATCACCCCACCTCCCCTTTCCCGTTAAGCAGCCATAGTCTGTTTTCTGCATGTGTGACTCTGTTCTGTTTTGTAATTCAGTTCAAGTGTAACGGATTTTACATTCCCTCTAAAAGTGATACCTTATGAGAAGTGTCCTTTTCTGTGTGACTTATTTCACTTAGAATCGTCGTACCTAAATCCACTCATCATGCTGCTACTAACCTTATGACATTGATTTCATGGCTGAGTGATATTCCATTGTACATAAGGACCACAACTTCTTTATCCATTTTTCTCTTTCCTGGGATATTGAAGGTGGAATGAAGTGAAGGTCCTTGTCAACAGAGCAGCCCTCAACTTTGGGGTGCTTGTGTCTTGCTGATTTTTCATTTTCCCAATTTATACCCCCATGAGTGGAAATGCCCTATGCTCTCTAAGCTGTGTTTTTCAGATGTTTCAGGACACACCGTACACTCCTCCAGAGTGGCTGTTGGCAATTTACATCCCGCCCATCAGTGTAGCAAGGCTCCCATTTCTCCATGGTCTGTCCTGCATTTCTGGTTTTGAGACTTTTTTCAGCATGGCCCTTTTGACCAATGGGTAACAAGTCTTCTTTGTAGCGCTGATTTGCCTTTCCAGGTTGCTTGGTTGGCCAAAAAGGGCGTATGCGTTTTTTCCTGAATATATTCAGGAAAAAACGCATACGCCCTTTTTGGCCAAGGGCATCATTGTCAACGTTTTGCCGCTTTTCATGTGCTTTAAAGGCGATTCGAATCTACCTCCTGAAATCTGTTTCGTGCAATTCTGCCTTGATTTCAAATCCTCTTCTTTGCCTTCCCTCAATATATTTGTGGACCAGAGTTATCATTTATAACTCTGCAGGTTTGTGAATTGCAGTTCCCTGAAGCTCCATTTTACAACTCGCTTTTTTGGGAGCTGGCCGCAAAAGCGCAGGATGGCTTCAGGCCCTGTTCTGGTTCCGGGGGGGAGGATGAGCCTCTGGTTAATTCTTCTTCCTGATGGGAAAATAGAGTGACCTGTGCCTGTCCCAACACCAAGAGCTAGTCTCTCACTGGTTCCCCGTCTACCCGTTCATCCTCAGGACAAATTGCAACCTGTACGGAACAGGAGGTTAAAGGTGCTGATGCTACAAGTAGGGAGATTGTTAGTAAAGCAGCTGGAATGGCGAACCCGGGCACAAGGAGAAGAGAAATGAGGTGCGTTTTAGAAACCTTTCCCCATCACATGGTGTACCAACTTTTTGTTTTCTCATGCATGTTTTCGATGTAGGAAGATGCCCTTGAACCTGGAGATTTGGGACCCATGCGATGGGTACCACGCAGTATTACTTTAAAGGGTCTGCGTTTGCTCACCCAACCTCACCAAACCTCTCAGCCCCAAGAGTGTCCACCCTTATGTCTCATCCAGCTGTGGGTCTAGATATGGTCAATCCAGGTTGCATCACAGCCCCTGAACGCATTGTGTAAGAATTTCTCTCTCTTTCACTGTCTTTGTTTCATGGGTTTTTCAAAGTAATTTATTTTTATAATGGGGTTTAGCTGCTTTTCACTGCTGTGTTTATGCCGCTTTACACCCACTTGACACACTAACAGAGAGATATCAATACATAGGTTTTAAGATTATTACTAGTCAGATATATTCTTGTGCGGTGAATAGGGTGTGTTGAGTCCAGTTCTCTGAGCAAAGAGTAGGTCTTGTCTATTACATATTGGGTTTATGGAACGGTATCTGAGCTAATTTGATACCCTTGTTTTATGTATCACCCCACCTCACCTTTCCCGTTAAGCAGCCATAGTGTGTTTTCTGCATGTGTGACTCTGTTCTGTTTTGTATTTCAGTTCAAGTGTAACGGTTTTTACATTCCCTCTATCAGTGATACCTTATGAGAAGTGTCCTTTTCTGTGTGACTTATTTCACTTAGAATCGTCGTACCTAAATCCACTCATCATGCTGCTACTAGCCTTATGACATTGATTTCATGGCTGAGTGATATTCCATTGTACATAAGGACCACAACTTCTTTATCCATTTTTCTCTTTCCTTGGATATTGAAGGTGGAATGAAGTGGAGGTCCTTGTCAACAGAGCAGCCCTCAACTTTGGGGTGCTTGTGTCTTGCTGATTTTTCATTTTCCCAATTTATACCCCCATGAGTGGAAGTGCCCTATGCTCTCTAAGCTGTGTTTTTTAGATGTTTCAGGACTCACCGTACACTTCTCCAGAGTGGCTGTTGGCAATTTACATCCCGCCCATCAGTGTAGCAAGGCTCCCATTTCTCCATGGCCTGTCCTGCATTTCTGGTTTTGACACTTTTTTCAGCATGGCCCTTTTGACCGATGGGAAGCGAGACTTCTCTGTAGCGCTGATTTGCCTTTCCAGGTTGCTTGGTTGGCCAAAAAGGGCGTATGCGTTTTTTCCTGAATATATTCAGGAAAAAACGCATACGCCCTTTTTGGCCAAGGGCATCATTGTCAACGTTTTGCCGCTTTTCATGTGCTTTAAAGGCGATTCGTATCTACCTCCTGAAATCTGTTTCGTGCAATTGTGCCTTGATTTCAAATCCTCTTCTTTGCCTTCCCTCAATATATTTGTGGACGAGAGTTATCATTTATAACTCTGCAGTTTTGTGAATTGCAGTGCCCTGAACCTCCATTTTACAACTCGCTTTTTTGGGAGCTGGCCGCAAAAGCGCAGGATGGCTTCAGGCCCTGTTCTGGTTCCGGGGGGCAGGCTGAGCCTGTGGTTAATTCTTCTTCCTGATGGGAAAATAGAGTGACCTGTGCCTGTCCCGACACCAAGAGCTAGTCTCTCGTTGGTTCCCCGTCTTCCCGTTCATCCTCAGGACAAATTGCAACCTGTACGGAACAGGAGGTTAAAGGTGCTGATGCTCCAAGTAGGGAGATTGCTAGTAAAGCGGCTGGAATGGCGAACCCGGGCACAAGGAGATGAGAAATGAGGTGCGTTTTAGAAACCTTTCCCCATCACACGGTGTACCATCTTCTGGGTTTCTCATGCATGTTTTCGATGTAGGAAGATGCCCTTGAACCTGGAGATTTGGGACCCATGCGATGGGTACCACGCAGTATTACTTTAAAGGGTCTGCGTTTGCTCACCCAACCTCACCAAACCTCTCAGCCCCAAGAGTGTCCACCCTTATGTCTCATCCAGCAGTGGGTCTAGATATGGTCAATCCAGGTTGCATCACAGCCCCTGAACGCATTGTGTAAGAATTTCTAACTCTTTCACTTTTGTTGTTTCATGGGTTTTTCAAAGTAATTTATTTTCATAATGGGGTTTAGCTGCTTTTCACTGCTGTGTTTATGCCGCTTTACACCCACTTGACACACTAACAGAGAGATATCAGTACATAGGTTTTAAGATTATTACTAGTCAGATAGATTCTTGTGTGGTGAATAGGGCGTGTTGAGTCCAGTTCTCTGAGCAAGGAGTAGGTCTTGTCTATTACATATTGGGTTTATGGAACGGTATCTGAGCTAATTTGATACCCTTGTTTTATGTATCACCCCACCTCCCCTTTCCCGTTAAGCAGCCATAGTCTGTTTTCTGCATGTGTGACTCTGTTCTGTTTTGTAATTCAGTTCAAGTGTAACGGATTTTACATTCCCTCTAAAAGTGATACCTTATGAGAAGTGTCCTTTTCTGTGTGACTTATTTCACTTAGAATCGTCGTACCTAAATCCACTCATCATGCTGCTACTAACCTTATGACATTGATTTCATGGCTGAGTGATATTCCATTGTACATAAGGACCACAACTTCTTTATCCATTTTTCTCTTTCCTGGGATATTTAAGGTGGAATGAAGTGGAGGTCCTTGTCAACAGAGCAGCCCTCAACTTTGGGGTGCTTGTGTCTTGCTGATTTTTCATTTTCCCAATTTATACCCCCATGAGTGGAAGTGCCCTATGCTCTCTAAGCTGTGTTTTTCAGATGTTTCAGGACACACCGTACACTTCTCCAGAGTGGATGTTGGCAATTTACATCCCGCCCATCAGTGTAGCAAGGCTCCCATTTCTCCATGGCCTGTCCTGCATTTCTGGTTTTGACAGTTTTTTCAGCATGGCCCTTTTGACCGATGGGAAGCGAGACTTCTCTGTAGCGCTGATTTGCCTTTCCAGGTTGCTTGGTTGGCCAAAAAGGGCGTATGCGTTTTTTCCTGAATATATTCAGGAAAAAACGCATACGCCCTTTTTGGCCAAGGGCATCATTGTCAACGTTTTGCCGCTTTTCATGTGCTTTAAAGGTGGTTCGTATCTACCTCCTGAAATCTGTTTCGTGCAATTCTGCCTTGATTTCAAATCCTCTTCTTTGCCTTCCCTCAATATATTTGTGGACGAGAGTTATCATTTATAACTCTGCAGGTTTGTGAATTGCAGTGCCCTGAACCTCCATTTTACAACTCGCTTTTTTGGGAGCTGGCCGAAAAAGTGCAGGATGGCTTCAGGCCCTGTTCTTTTTCCGGGGGGCAGGCTGAGCCTGTGGTTAATTCTTCTTCCTGATGGGAAAATCGAGTGACCTGTGCCTGTCCCGACACCAAGACCTAGTCTCTCGTTCGTTCCCCGTCTTCCCGTTCATCCTCAGGACAAATTGCAACTTGTACGGAACTGGAGGTTAAAGATGCTGATGCTCCAAGTAGGGAGATTGCTAGTAAAGCGGCTGGAATGGCGAACCCGGGCACAAGGAGATGAGAAATGAGGTGCGTTTTAGAAACCTTTCCCCATCACACGGTGTACCATCTTCTGGGTTTCTCATGCATGTTTTCGATGTAGGAAGATGCCCTTGAACCTGGAGATTTGGGACCCATGCGATGGGTACCACGCAGTATTACTTTAAAGGGTCTGCGTTTGCTCACCCAACCTCACCAAACCTCTCAGCCCCAAGAGTGTCCACCCTTATGTCTCATCCATCTGTGGGTTTAGATATGGTCAATCCAGGTTGCATCACAGCCCCTGAACGCATTGTGTAAGAATTTCTCTCTCTTTCACTGTCGTTGTTTCATGGTTTTTTCAAAGTAATTTATTTTCATAATGGGGTTTAGCTGCTTTTCACTGCTGTGTTTATGCCGCTTTACACCCACTTGACACACTAACAGAGAGATATCAGTACATAGGTTTTAAGATTATTACTAGTCAGATAGATTCTTGTGTGGTGAATAGGGCGTGTTGAGTCCAGTTCTCTGAGCAAGGAGTAGGTCTTGTCTATTACATATTGGGTTTATGGAACGGTATCTGAGCTAATTTGATACCCTTGTTTTATGTATCACCCCACCTCCCCTTTCCCGTTAAGCAGCCATAGTCTGTTTTCTGCATGTGTGACTCTGTTCTGTTTTGTAATTCAGTTCAAGTGTAACGGATTTTACATTCCCTCTAAAAGTGATACCTTATGAGAAGTGTCCTTTTCTGTGTGACTTATTTCACTTAGAATCGTCGTACCTAAATCCACTCATCATGCTGCTACTAACCTTATGACATTGATTTCATGGCTGAGTGATATTCCATTGTACATAAGGACCACAACTTCTTTATCCATTTTTCTCTTTCCTGGGATATTGAAGGTGGAATGAAGTGAAGGTCCTTGTCAACAGAGCAGCCCTCAACTTTGGGGTGCTTGTGTCTTGCTGATTTTTCATTTTCCCAATTTATACCCCCATGAGTGGAAATGCCCTATGCTCTCTAAGCTGTGTTTTTCAGATGTTTCAGGACACACCGTACACTCCTCCAGAGTGGCTGTTGGCAATTTACATCCCGCCCATCAGTGTAGCAAGGCTCCCATTTCTCCATGGTCTGTCCTGCATTTCTGGTTTTGAGACTTTTTTCAGCATGGCCCTTTTGACCAATGGGTAACAAGTCTTCTTTGTAGCGCTGATTTGCCTTTCCAGGTTGCTTGGTTGGCCAAAAAGGGCGTATGCGTTTTTTCCTGAATATATTCAGGAAAAAACGCATACGCCCTTTTTGGCCAAGGGCATCATTGTCAACGTTTTGCCGCTTTTCATGTGCTTTAAAGGCGATTCGAATCTACCTCCTGAAATCTGTTTCGTGCAATTCTGCCTTGATTTCAAATCCTCTTCTTTGCCTTCCCTCAATATATTTGTGGACGAGAGTTATCATTTATAACTCTGCAGGTTTGTGAATTGCAGTTCCCTGAAGCTCCATTTTACAACTCGCTTTTTTGGGAGCTGGCCGCAAAAGCGCAGGATGGCTTCAGGCCCTGTTCTGGTTCCGGGGGGGAGGATGAGCCTCTGGTTAATTCTTCTTCCTGATGGGAAAATAGAGTGACCTGTGCCTGTCCCAACACCAAGAGCTAGTCTCTCACTGGTTCCCCGTCTACCCGTTCATCCTCAGGACAAATTGCAACCTGTACGGAACAGGAGGTTAAAGGTGCTGATGCTACAAGTAGGGAGATTGTTAGTAAAGCAGCTGGAATGGCGAACCCGGGCACAAGGAGAAGAGAAATGAGGTGCGTTTTAGAAACCTTTCCCCATCACATGGTGTACCAACTTTTTGTTTTCTCATGCATGTTTTCGATGTAGGAAGATGCCCTTGAACCTGGAGATTTGGGACCCATGCGATGGGTACCACGCAGTATTACTTTAAAGGGTCTGCGTTTGCTCACCCAACCTCACCAAACCTCTCAGCCCCAAGAGTGTCCACCCTTATGTCTCATCCAGCTGTGGGTCTAGATATGGTCAATCCAGGTTGCATCACAGCCCCTGAACGCATTGTGTAAGAATTTCTCTCTCTTTCACTGTCTTTGTTTCATGGGTTTTTCAAAGTAATTTATTTTTATAATGGGGTTTAGCTGCTTTTCACTGCTGTGTTTATGCCGCTTTACACCCACTTGACACACTAACAGAGAGATATCAATACATAGGTTTTAAGATTATTACTAGTCAGATATATTCTTGTGCGGTGAATAGGGTGTGTTGAGTCCAGTTCTCTGAGCAAAGAGTAGGTCTTGTCTATTACATATTGGGTTTATGGAACGGTATCTGAGCTAATTTGATACCCTTGTTTTATGTATCACCCCACCTCACCTTTCCCGTTAAGCAGCCATAGTGTGTTTTCTGCATGTGTGACTCTGTTCTGTTTTGTATTTCAGTTCAAGTGTAACGGTTTTTACATTCCCTCTATCAGTGATACCTTATGAGAAGTGTCCTTTTCTGTGTGACTTATTTCACTTAGAATCGTCGTACCTAAATCCACTCATCATGCTGCTACTAGCCTTATGACATTGATTTCATGGCTGAGTGATATTCCATTGTACATAAGGACCACAACTTCTTTATCCATTTTTCTTTTTCCTTGGATATTGAAGGTGGAATGAAGTGGAGGTCCTTGTCAACAGAGCAGCCCTCAACTTTGGGGTGCTTGTGTCTTGCTGATTTTTCATTTTCCCAATTTATACCCCCATGAGTGGAAGTGCCCTATGCTCTCTAAGCTGTGTTTTTTAGATGTTTCAGGACTCACCGTACACTTCTCCAGAGTGGCTGTTGGCAATTTACATCCCGCCCATCAGTGTAGCAAGGCTCCCATTTCTCCATGGCCTGTCCTGCATTTCTGGTTTTGACACTTTTTTCAGCATGGCCCTTTTGACCGATGGGAAGCGAGACTTCTCTGTAGCGCTGATTTGCCTTTCCAGGTTGCTTGGTTGGCCAAAAAGGGCGTATGCGTTTTTTCCTGAATATATTCAGGAAAAAACGCATACGCCCTTTTTGGCCAAGGGCATCATTGTCAACGTTTTGCCGCTTTTCATGTGCTTTAAAGGCGATTCGTATCTACCTCCTGAAATCTGTTTCGTGCAATTGTGCCTTGATTTCAAATCCTCTTCTTTGCCTTCCCTCAATATATTTGTGGACGAGAGTTATCATTTATAACTCTGCAGTTTTGTGAATTGCAGTGCCCTGAACCTCCATTTTACAACTCGCTTTTTTGGGAGCTGGCCGCAAAAGCGCAGGATGGCTTCAGGCCCTGTTCTGGTTCCGGGGGGCAGGCTGAGCCTGTGGTTAATTCTTCTTCCTGATGGGAAAATAGAGTGACCTGTGCCTGTCCCGACACCAAGAGCTAGTCTCTCGTTGGTTCCCCGTCTTCCCGTTCATCCTCAGGACAAATTGCAACCTGTACGGAACAGGAGGTTAAAGGTGCTGATGCTCCAAGTAGGGAGATTGCTAGTAAAGCGGCTGGAATGGCGAACCCGGGCACAAGGAGATGAGAAATGAGGTGCGTTTTAGAAACCTTTCCCCATCACACGGTGTACCATCTTCTGGGTTTCTCATGCATGTTTTCGATGTAGGAAGATGCCCTTGAACCTGGAGATTTGGGACCCATGCGATGGGTACCACGCAGTATTACTTTAAAGGGTCTGCGTTTGCTCACCCAACCTCACCAAACCTCTCAGCCCCAAGAGTGTCCACCCTTATGTCTCATCCAGCAGTGGGTCTAGATATGGTCAATCCAGGTTGCATCACAGCCCCTGAACGCATTGTGTAAGAATTTCTAACTCTTTCACTTTTGTTGTTTCATGGGTTTTTCAAAGTAATTTATTTTCATAATGGGGTTTAGCTGCTTTTCACTGCTGTGTTTATGCCGCTTTACACCCACTTGACACACTAACAGAGAGATATCAGTACATAGGTTTTAAGATTATTACTAGTCAGATAGATTCTTGTGTGGTGAATAGGGCGTGTTGAGTCCAGTTCTCTGAGCAAGGAGTAGGTCTTGTCTATTACATATTGGGTTTATGGAACGGTATCTGAGCTAATTTGATACCCTTGTTTTATGTATCACCCCACCTCCCCTTTCCCGTTAAGCAGCCATAGTCTGTTTTCTGCATGTGTGACTCTGTTCTGTTTTGTAATTCAGTTCAAGTGTAACGGATTTTACATTCCCTCTAAAAGTGATACCTTATGAGAAGTGTCCTTTTCTGTGTGACTTATTTCACTTAGAATCGTCGTACCTAAATCCACTCATCATGCTGCTACTAACCTTATGACATTGATTTCATGGCTGAGTGATATTCCATTGTACATAAGGACCACAACTTCTTTATCCATTTTTCTCTTTCCTGGGATATTTAAGGTGGAATGAAGTGGAGGTCCTTGTCAACAGAGCAGCCCTCAACTTTGGGGTGCTTGTGTCTTGCTGATTTTTCATTTTCCCAATTTATACCCCCATGAGTGGAAGTGCCCTATGCTCTCTAAGCTGTGTTTTTCAGATGTTTCAGGACACACCGTACACTTCTCCAGAGTGGATGTTGGCAATTTACATCCCGCCCATCAGTGTAGCAAGGCTCCCATTTCTCCATGGCCTGTCCTGCATTTCTGGTTTTGACAGTTTTTTCAGCATGGCCCTTTTGACCGATGGGAAGCGAGACTTCTCTGTAGCGCTGATTTGCCTTTCCAGGTTGCTTGGTTGGCCAAAAAGGGCGTATGCGTTTTTTCCTGAATATATTCAGGAAAAAACGCATACGCCCTTTTTGGCCAAGGGCATCATTGTCAACGTTTTGCCGCTTTTCATGTGCTTTAAAGGTGGTTCGTATCTACCTCCTGAAATCTGTTTCGTGCAATTCTGCCTTGATTTCAAATCCTCTTCTTTGCCTTCCCTCAATATATTTGTGGACGAGAGTTATCATTTATAACTCTGCAGGTTTGTGAATTGCAGTGCCCTGAACCTCCATTTTACAACTCGCTTTTTTGGGAGCTGGCCGAAAAAGTGCAGGATGGCTTCAGGCCCTGTTCTTTTTCCGGGGGGCAGGCTGAGCCTGTGGTTAATTCTTCTTCCTGATGGGAAAATCGAGTGACCTGTGCCTGTCCCGACACCAAGACCTAGTCTCTCGTTCGTTCCCCGTCTTCCCGTTCATCCTCAGGACAAATTGCAACTTGTACGGAACTGGAGGTTAAAGATGCTGATGCTCCAAGTAGGGAGATTGCTAGTAAAGCGGCTGGAATGGCGAACCCGGGCACAAGGAGATGAGAAATGAGGTGCGTTTTAGAAACCTTTCCCCATCACACGGTGTACCATCTTCTGGGTTTCTCATGCATGTTTTCGATGTAGGAAGATGCCCTTGAACCTGGAGATTTGGGACCCATGCGATGGGTACCACGCAGTATTACTTTAAAGGGTCTGCGTTTGCTCACCCAACCTCACCAAACCTCTCAGCCCCAAGAGTGTCCACCCTTATGTCTCATCCTTCTGTGGGTTTAGATATGGTCAATCCAGGTTGCATCACAGCCCCTGAACGCATTGTGTAAGAATTTCTCTCTCTTTCACTGTCGTTGTTTCATGGTTTTTTCAAAGTAATTTATTTTCATAATGGGGTTTAGCTGCTTTTCACTGCTGTGTTTATGCCGCTTTACACCCACTTGACACACTAACAGAGAGATATCAATACATAGGTTTTAAGATTATTACTAGTGAGATATATTCTTGTGCGGTGAATAGGGCGTGTTGAGTCCAGTTCTCTGAGCAAGGAGTAGGTCTTGTCTATTACATATTGGGTTTATGGAACGGTATCTGAGCTAATTTGATACCCTTGTTTTATGTATCACCCCACCTCCCCTTTCCCGTTAAGCAGCCATAGTCTGTTTTCTGCATGTGTGACTCTGTTCTGTTTTGTAATTCAGTTCAAGTGTAACGGATTTTACATTCCCTCTAAAAGTGATACCTTATGAGAAGTGTCCTTTTCTGTGTGACTTATTTCACTTAGAATCGTCGTACCTAAATCCACTCATCATGCTGCTACTAACCTTATGACATTGATTTCATGGCTGAGTGATATTCCATTGTACATAAGGACCACAACTTCTTTATCCATTTTTCTCTTTCCTGGGATATTGAAGGTGGAATGAAGTGAAGGTCCTTGTCAACAGAGCAGCCCTCAACTTTGGGGTGCTTGTGTCTTGCTGATTTTTCATTTTCCCAATTTATACCCCCATGAGTGGAAATGCCCTATGCTCTCTAAGCTGTGTTTTTCAGATGTTTCAGGACACACCGTACACTCCTCCAGAGTGGCTGTTGGCAATTTACATCCCGCCCATCAGTGTAGCAAGGCTCCCATTTCTCCATGGTCTGTCCTGCATTTCTGGTTTTGAGACTTTTTTCAGCATGGCCCTTTTGACCAATGGGTAACAAGTCTTCTTTGTAGCGCTGATTTGCCTTTCCAGGTTGCTTGGTTGGCCAAAAAGGGCGTATGCGTTTTTTCCTGAATATATTCAGGAAAAAACGCATACGCCCTTTTTGGCCAAGGGCATCATTGTCAACGTTTTGCCGCTTTTCATGTGCTTTAAAGGCGATTCGAATCTACCTCCTGAAATCTGTTTCGTGCAATTCTGCCTTGATTTCAAATCCTCTTCTTTGCCTTCCCTCAATATATTTGTGGACCAGAGTTATCATTTATAACTCTGCAGGTTTGTGAATTGCAGTTCCCTGAAGCTCCATTTTACAACTCGCTTTTTTGGGAGCTGGCCGCAAAAGCGCAGGATGGCTTCAGGCCCTGTTCTGGTTCCGGGGGGGAGGATGAGCCTCTGGTTAATTCTTCTTCCTGATGGGAAAATAGAGTGACCTGTGCCTGTCCCAACACCAAGAGCTAGTCTCTCACTGGTTCCCCGTCTACCCGTTCATCCTCAGGACAAATTGCAACCTGTACGGAACAGGAGGTTAAAGGTGCTGATGCTACAAGTAGGGAGATTGTTAGTAAAGCAGCTGGAATGGCGAACCCGGGCACAAGGAGAAGAGAAATGAGGTGCGTTTTAGAAACCTTTCCCCATCACATGGTGTACCAACTTTTTGTTTTCTCATGCATGTTTTCGATGTAGGAAGATGCCCTTGAACCTGGAGATTTGGGACCCATGCGATGGGTACCACGCAGTATTACTTTAAAGGGTCTGCGTTTGCTCACCCAACCTCACCAAACCTCTCAGCCCCAAGAGTGTCCACCCTTATGTCTCATCCAGCTGTGGGTCTAGATATGGTCAATCCAGGTTGCATCACAGCCCCTGAACGCATTGTGTAAGAATTTCTCTCTCTTTCACTGTCTTTGTTTCATGGGTTTTCCAAAGTAATTTATTTTGATAATGGGGTTTAGCTGCTTTTCACTGCTGTGTTTATGCCGCTTTACACCCACTTGACACACTAACAGAGAGATATCAATACATAGGTTTTAAGATTATTACTAGTCAGATATATTCTTGTGCGGTGAATAGGGTGTGTTGAGTCCAGTTCTCTGAGCAAAGAGTAGGTCTTGTCTATTACATATTGGGTTTATGGAACGGTATCTGAGCTAATTTGATACCCTTGTTTTATGTATCACCCCACCTCACCTTTCCCGTTAAGCAGCCATAGTGTGTTTTCTGCATGTGTGACTCTGTTCTGTTTTGTATTTCAGTTCAAGTGTAACGGTTTTTACATTCCCTCTATCAGTGATACCTTATGAGAAGTGTCCTTTTCTGTGTGACTTATTTCACTTAGAATCGTCGTACCTAAATCCACTCATCATGCTGCTACTAGCCTTATGACATTGATTTCATGGCTGAGTGAAATTCCATTGTACATAAGGACCACAACTTCTTTATCCATTTTTCTCTTTCCTTGGATATTGAAGGTGGAATGAAGTGGAGGTCCTTGTCAACAGAGCAGCCCTCAACTTTGGGGTGCTTGTGTCTTGCTGATTTTTCATTTTCCCAATTTATACCCCCATGAGTGGAAGTGCCCTATGCTCTCTAAGCTGTGTTTTTTAGATGTTTCAGGACTCACCGTACACTTCTCCAGAGTGGCTGTTGGCAATTTACATCCCGCCCATCAGTGTAGCAAGGCTCCCATTTCTCCATGGCCTGTCCTGCATTTCTGGTTTTGACACTTTTTTCAGCATGGCCCTTTTGACCGATGGGAAGCGAGACTTCTCTGTAGCGCTGATTTGCCTTTCCAGGTTGCTTGGTTGGCCAAAAAGGGCGTATGCGTTTTTTCCTGAATATATTCAGGAAAAAACGCATACGCCCTTTTTGGCCAAGGGCATCATTGTCAACGTTTTGCCGCTTTTCATGTGCTTTAAAGGCGATTCGTATCTACCTCCTGAAATCTGTTTCGTGCAATTGTGCCTTGATTTCAAATCCTCTTCTTTGCCTTCCCTCAATATATTTGTGGACGAGAGTTATCATTTATAACTCTGCAGTTTTGTGAATTGCAGTGCCCTGAACCTCCATTTTACAACTCGCTTTTTTGGGAGCTGGCCGCAAAAGCGCAGGATGGCTTCAGGCCCTGTTCTGGTTCCGGGGGGCAGGCTGAGCCTGTGGTTAATTCTTCTTCCTGATGGGAAAATAGAGTGACCTGTGCCTGTCCCGACACCAAGAGCTAGTCTCTCGTTGGTTCCCCGTCTTCCCGTTCATCCTCAGGACAAATTGCAACCTGTACGGAACAGGAGGTTAAAGGTGCTGATGCTCCAAGTAGGGAGATTGCTAGTAAAGCGGCTGGAATGGCGAACCCGGGCACAAGGAGATGAGAAATGAGGTGCGTTTTAGAAACCTTTCCCCATCACACGGTGTACCATCTTCTGGGTTTCTCATGCATGTTTTCGATGTAGGAAGATGCCCTTGAACCTGGAGATTTGGGACCCATGCGATGGGTACCACGCAGTATTACTTTAAAGGGTCTGCGTTTGCTCACCCAACCTCACCAAACCTCTCAGCCCCAAGAGTGTCCACCCTTATGTCTCATCCAGCAGTGGGTCTAGATATGGTCAATCCAGGTTGCATCACAGCCCCTGAACGCATTGTGTAAGAATTTCTAACTCTTTCACTTTTGTTGTTTCATGGGTTTTTCAAAGTAATTTATTTTCATAATGGGGTTTAGCTGCTTTTCACTGCTGTGTTTATGCCGCTTTACACCCACTTGACACACTAACAGAGAGATATCAGTACATAGGTTTTAAGATTATTACTAGTCAGATAGATTCTTGTGTGGTGAATAGGGCGTGTTGAGTCCAGTTCTCTGAGCAAGGAGTAGGTCTTGTCTATTACATATTGGGTTTATGGAACGGTATCTGAGCTAATTTGATACCCTTGTTTTATGTATCACCCCACCTCCCCTTTCCCGTTAAGCAGCCATAGTCTGTTTTCTGCATGTGTGACTCTGTTCTGTTTTGTAATTCAGTTCAAGTGTAACGGATTTTACATTCCCTCTAAAAGTGATACCTTATGAGAAGTGTCCTTTTCTGTGTGACTTATTTCACTTAGAATCGTCGTACCTAAATCCACTCATCATGCTGCTACTAACCTTATGACATTGATTTCATGGCTGAGTGATATTCCATTGTACATAAGGACCACAACTTCTTTATCCATTTTTCTCTTTCCTGGGATATTTAAGGTGGAATGAAGTGGAGGTCCTTGTCAACAGAGCAGCCCTCAACTTTGGGGTGCTTGTGTCTTGCTGATTTTTCATTTTCCCAATTTATACCCCCATGAGTGGAAGTGCCCTATGCTCTCTAAGCTGTGTTTTTCAGATGTTTCAGGACACACCGTACACTTCTCCAGAGTGGATGTTGGCAATTTACATCCCGCCCATCAGTGTAGCAAGGCTCCCATTTCTCCATGGCCTGTCCTGCATTTCTGGTTTTGACAGTTTTTTCAGCATGGCCCTTTTGACCGATGGGAAGCGAGACTTCTCTGTAGCGCTGATTTGCCTTTCCAGGTTGCTTGGTTGGCCAAAAAGGGCGTATGCGTTTTTTCCTGAATATATTCAGGAAAAAACGCATACGCCCTTTTTGGCCAAGGGCATCATTGTCAACGTTTTGCCGCTTTTCATGTGCTTTAAAGGTGGTTCGTATCTACCTCCTGAAATCTGTTTCGTGCAATTCTGCCTTGATTTCAAATCCTCTTCTTTGCCTTCCCTCAATATATTTGTGGACGAGAGTTATCATTTATAACTCTGCAGGTTTGTGAATTGCAGTGCCCTGAACCTCCATTTTACAACTCGCTTTTTTGGGAGCTGGCCGAAAAAGTGCAGGATGGCTTCAGGCCCTGTTCTTTTTCCGGGGGGCAGGCTGAGCCTGTGGTTAATTCTTCTTCCTGATGGGAAAATCGAGTGACCTGTGCCTGTCCCGACACCAAGACCTAGTCTCTCGTTCGTTCCCCGTCTTCCCGTTCATCCTCAGGACAAATTGCAACTTGTACGGAACTGGAGGTTAAAGATGCTGATGCTCCAAGTAGGGAGATTGCTAGTAAAGCGGCTGGAATGGCGAACCCGGGCACAAGGAGATGAGAAATGAGGTGCGTTTTAGAAACCTTTCCCCATCACACGGTGTACCATCTTCTGGGTTTCTCATGCATGTTTTCGATGTAGGAAGATGCCCTTGAACCTGGAGATTTGGGACCCATGCGATGGGTACCACGCAGTATTACTTTAAAGGGTCTGCGTTTGCTCACCCAACCTCACCAAACCTCTCAGCCCCAAGAGTGTCCACCCTTATGTCTCATCCAGCAGTGGGTCTAGATATGGTCAATCCAGGTTGCATCACAGCCCCTGAACGCATTGTGTAAGAATTTCTAACTCTTTCACTTTTGTTGTTTCATGGGTTTTTCAAAGTAATTTATTTTCATAATGGGGTTTAGCTGCTTTTCACTGCTGTGTTTATGCCGCTTTACACCCACTTGACACACTAACAGAGAGATATCAGTACATAGGTTTTAAGATTATTACTAGTCAGATAGATTCTTGTGTGGTGAATAGGGCGTGTTGAGTCCAGTTCTCTGAGCAAGGAGTAGGTCTTGTCTATTACATATTGGGTTTATGGAACGGTATCTGAGCTAATTTGATACCCTTGTTTTATGTATCACCCCACCTCCCCTTTCCCGTTAAGCAGCCATAGTCTGTTTTCTGCATGTGTGACTCTGTTCTGTTTTGTAATTCAGTTCAAGTGTAACGGATTTTACATTCCCTCTAAAAGTGATACCTTATGAGAAGTGTCCTTTTCTGTGTGACTTATTTCACTTAGAATCGTCGTACCTAAATCCACTCATCATGCTGCTACTAACCTTATGACATTGATTTCATGGCTGAGTGATATTCCATTGTACATAAGGACCACAACTTCTTTATCCATTTTTCTCTTTCCTGGGATATTTAAGGTGGAATGAAGTGGAGGTCCTTGTCAACAGAGCAGCCCTCAACTTTGGGGTGCTTGTGTCTTGCTGATTTTTCATTTTCCCAATTTATACCCCCATGAGTGGAAGTGCCCTATGCTCTCTAAGCTGTGTTTTTCAGATGTTTGAGGACACACCGTACACTTCTCCAGAGTGGATGTTGGCAATTTACATCCCGCCCATCAGTGTAGCAAGGCTCCCATTTCTCCATGGCCTGTCCTGCATTTCTGGTTTTGACAGTTTTTTCAGCATGGCCCTTTTGACCGATGGGAAGCGAGACTTCTCTGTAGCGCTGATTTGCCTTTCCAGGTTGCTTGGTTGGCCAAAAAGGGCGTATGCGTTTTTTCCTGAATATATTCAGGAAAAAACGCATACGCCCTTTTTGGCCAAGGGCATCATTGTCAACGTTTTGCCGCTTTTCATGTGCTTTAAAGGTGGTTCGTATCTACCTCCTGAAATCTGTTTCGTGCAATTCTGCCTTGATTTCAAATCCTCTTCTTTGCCTTCCCTCAATATATTTGTGGACGAGAGTTATCATTTATAACTCTGCAGGTTTGTGAATTGCAGTGCCCTGAACCTCCATTTTACAACTCGCTTTTTTGGGAGCTGGCCGAAAAAGTGCAGGATGGCTTCAGGCCCTGTTCTTTTTCCGGGGGGCAGGCTGAGCCTGTGGTTAATTCTTCTTCCTGATGGGAAAATCGAGTGACCTGTGCCTGTCCCGACACCAAGACCTAGTCTCTCGTTCGTTCCCCGTCTTCCCGTTCATCCTCAGGACAAATTGCAACTTGTACGGAACTGGAGGTTAAAGATGCTGATGCTCCAAGTAGGGAGATTGCTAGTAAAGCGGCTGGAATGGCGAACCCGGGCACAAGGAGATGAGAAATGAGGTGCGTTTTAGAAACCTTTCCCCATCACACGGTGTACCATCTTCTGGGTTTCTCATGCATGTTTTCGATGTAGGAAGATGCCCTTGAACCTGGAGATTTGGGACCCATGCGATGGGTACCACGCAGTATTACTTTAAAGGGTCTGCGTTTGCTCACCCAACCTCACCAAACCTCTCAGCCCCAAGAGTGTCCACCCTTATGTCTCATCCAGCAGTGGGTCTAGATATGGTCAATCCAGGTTGCATCACAGCCCCTGAACGCATTGTGTAAGAATTTCTAACTCTTTCACTTTTGTTGTTTCATGGGTTTTTCAAAGTAATTTATTTTCATAATGGGGTTTAGCTGCTTTTCACTGCTGTGTTTATGCCGCTTTACACCCACTTGACACACTAACAGAGAGATATCAGTACATAGGTTTTAAGATTATTACTAGTCAGATAGATTCTTGTGTGGTGAATAGGGCGTGTTGAGTCCAGTTCTCTGAGCAAGGAGTAGGTCTTGTCTATTACATATTGGGTTTATGGAACGGTATCTGAGCTAATTTGATACCCTTGTTTTATGTATCACCCCACCTCCCCTTTCCCGTTAAGCAGCCATAGTCTGTTTTCTGCATGTGTGACTCTGTTCTGTTTTGTAATTCAGTTCAAGTGTAACGGATTTTACATTCCCTCTAAAAGTGATACCTTATGAGAAGTGTCCTTTTCTGTGTGACTTATTTCACTTAGAATCGTCGTACCTAAATCCACTCATCATGCTGCTACTAACCTTATGACATTGATTTCATGGCTGAGTGATATTCCATTGTACATAAGGACCACAACTTCTTTATCCATTTTTCTCTTTCCTGGGATATTGAAGGTGGAATGAAGTGAAGGTCCTTGTCAACAGAGCAGCCCTCAACTTTGGGGTGCTTGTGTCTTGCTGATTTTTCATTTTCCCAATTTATACCCCCATGAGTGGAAATGCCCTATGCTCTCTAAGCTGTGTTTTTCAGATGTTTCAGGACACACCGTACACTCCTCCAGAGTGGCTGTTGGCAATTTACATCCCGCCCATCAGTGTAGCAAGGCTCCCATTTCTCCATGGTCTGTCCTGCATTTCTGGTTTTGAGACTTTTTTCAGCATGGCCCTTTTGACCAATGGGTAACAAGTCTTCTTTGTAGCGCTGATTTGCCTTTCCAGGTTGCTTGGTTGGCCAAAAAGGGCGTATGCGTTTTTTCCTGAATATATTCAGGAAAAAACGCATACGCCCTTTTTGGCCAAGGGCATCATTGTCAACGTTTTGCCGCTTTTCATGTGCTTTAAAGGCGATTCGAATCTACCTCCTGAAATCTGTTTCCTGCAATTCTGCCTTGATTTCAAATCCTCTTCTTTGCCTTCCCTCAATATATTTGTGGACGAGAGTTATCATTTATAACTCTGCAGGTTTGTGAATTGCAGTTCCCTGAAGCTCCATTTTACAACTCGCTTTTTTGGGAGCTGGCCGCAAAAGCGCAGGATGGCTTCAGGCCCTGTTCTGGTTCCGGGGGGGAGGATGAGCCTCTGGTTAATTCTTCTTCCTGATGGGAAAATAGAGTGACCTGTGCCTGTCCCAACACCAAGAGCTAGTCTCTCACTGGTTCCCCGTCTACCCGTTCATCCTCAGGACAAATTGCAACCTGTACGGAACAGGAGGTTAAAGGTGCTGATGCTACAAGTAGGGAGATTGTTAGTAAAGCAGCTGGAATGGCGAACCCAGGCACAAGGAGAAGAGAAATGAGGTGCGTTTTAGAAACCTTTCCCCATCACATGGTGTACCATCTTTTTGTTTTCTCATGCATGTTTTCGATGTAGGAAGATGCCCTTGAACCTGGAGATTTGGGACCCATGCGATGGGTACCACGCAGTATTACTTTAAAGGGTCTGCGTTTGCTCACCCAACCTCACCAAACCTCTCAGCCCCAAGAGTGTCCACCCTTATGTCTCATCCAGCTGTGGGTCTAGATATGGTCAATCCAGGTTGCATCACAGCCCCTGAACGCATTGTGTAAGAATTTCTCTCTCTTTCACTGTCTTTGTTTCATGGGTTTTTCAAAGTAATTTATTTTGATAATGGGGTTTAGCTGCTTTTCACTGCTGTGTTTATGCCGCTTTACACCCACTTGACACACTAACAGAGAGATATCAATACATAGGTTTTAAGATTATTACTAGTCAGATATATTCTTGTGCGGTGAATAGGGTGTGTTGAGTCCAGTTCTCTGAGCAAAGAGTAGGTCTTGTCTATTACATATTGGGTTTATGGAACGGTATCTGAGCTAATTTGATACCCTTGTTTTATGTATCACCCCACCTCACCTTTCCCGTTAAGCAGCCATAGTGTGTTTTCTGCATGTGTGACTCTGTTCTGTTTTGTAATTCAGTTCAAGTGTAACGGTTTTTACATTCCCTCTAAAAGTGATACCTTATGAGAAGTGTCCTTTTCTGTGTGACTTATTTCACTTAGAATCGTCGTACCTAAATCCACTCATCATGCTGCTACTAACCTTATGACATTGATTTCATGGCTGAGTGATATTCCATTGTACATAAGGACCACAACTTCTTTATCCATTTTTCTCTTTCCTGGGATATTGAAGGTGGAATGAAGTGGAGGTCCTTGTCAACAGAGCAGCCCTAAACTTTGGGGTGCTTGTGTCTTGCTGATTTTTCATTTTCCCAATTTATACCCCCATGAGTGGAAGTGCCCTATGCTCTCTAAGCTGTGTTTTTTAGATGTTTCAGGACTCACCGTACACTTCTCCAGAGTGGCTGTTGGCAATTTACATCCCGCCCATCAGTGTAGCAAGGCTCCCATTTCTCCATGGCCTGTCCTGCATTTCTGGTTTTGACACTTTTTTCAGCATGGCCCTTTTGACCGATGGGAAGCGAGACTTCTCTGTAGCGCTGATTTGCCTTTCCAGGTTGCTTGGTTGGCCAAAAAGGGCGTATGCGTTTTTTCCTGAATATATTCAGGAAAAAACGCATACGCCCTTTTTGGCCAAGGGCATCATTGTCAACGTTTTGCCGCTTTTCATGTGCTTTAAAGGCGATTCGAATCTACCTCCTGAAATCTGTTTCCTGCATTTCTGCCTTGATTTCAAATCCTCTTCTTTGCCTTCCCTCAATATATTTGTGGACGAGAGTTATCATTTATAACTCTGCAGGTTTGTGAATTGCAGTTCCCTGAAGCTCCATTTTACAACTCGCTTTTTTGGGAGCTGGCCGCAAAAGCGCAGGATGGCTTCAGGCCCTGTTCTGGTTCCGGGGGGGAGGATGAGCCTCTGGTTAATTCTTCTTCCTGATGGGAAAATAGAGTGACCTGTGCCTGTCCCAACACCAAGAGCTAGTCTCTCACTGGTTCCCCGTCTACCCGTTCATCCTCAGGACAAATTGCAACCTGTACGGAACAGGAGGTTAAAGGTGCTGATGCTACAAGTAGGGAGATTGTTAGTAAAGCAGCTGGAATGGCGAACCCGGGCACAAGGAGAAGAGAAATGAGGTGCGTTTTAGAAACCTTTCCCCATCACATGGTGTACCATCTTTTTGTTTTCTCATGCATGTTTTCGATGTAGGAAGATGCCCTTGAACCTGGAGATTTGGGACCCATGCGATGGGTACCACGCAGTATTACTTTAAAGGGTCTGCGTTTGCTCACCCAAGCTCACCAAACCTCTCAGCCCCAAGAGTGTCCACCCTTATGTCTCATCCAGCTGTGGGTCTAGATATGGTCAATCCAGGTTGCATCACAGCCCCTGAACGCATTGTGTAAGAATTTCTCTCTCTTTCACTGTCTTTGTTTCATGGGTTTTTCAAAGTAATTTATTTTGATAATGGGGTTTAGCTGCTTTTCACTGCTGTGTTTATGCCGCTTTACACCCACTTGACACACTAACAGAGAGATATCAATACATAGGTTTTAAGATTATTACTAGTCAGATATATTCTTGTGCGGTGAATAGGGTGTGTTGAGTCCAGTTCTCTGAGCAAAGAGTAGGTCTTGTCTATTACATATTGGGTTTATGGAACGGTATCTGAGCTAATTTGAAACCCTTGTTTTATGTATCACGCCACCTCACCTTTCCCGTTAAGCAGCCATAGTGTGTTTTCTGCATGTGTGACTCTGTTCTGTTTTGTAATTCAGTTCAAGTGTAACGGCTTTTACATTCCCTCTATAAGTGATACCTTATGAGAAGTGTCCTTTTCTGTGTGACTTATTTCACTTAGAATCGTCGTACCTAAATCCACTCATCATGCTGCTACTAGCCTTATGACATTGATTTCATGGCTGAGTGATATTCCATTGTACATAAGGACCACAACTTCTTTATCCATTTTTCTCTTTCCTGGGATATTGAAGGTGGAATGAAGTGGAGGTCCTTGTCAACAGAGCAGCCCTAAACTTTGGGGTGCTTGTGTCTTGCTGATTTTTCATTTTCCCAATTTATACCCCCATGAGTGGAAGTGCCCTATGCTCTCTAAGCTGAGTTTTTTACATGTTTCAGGACACACCGTACACTTCTCCAGAGTGGCTGTTGGCAATTTACATCCCGCCCATCAGTGTAGCAAGGCTCCCATTTCTCCATGGCCTGTCCTGCATTTCTGGTTTTGAGACTTTTTTCAGCATGGCCCTTTTGACCAATGGGTAGCAAGTCTTCTTTGTAGCGCTGATTTGCCTTTCCAGGTTGCTTGGTTGGCCAAAAAGGGCGTATGCGTTTTTTCCTGAATATATTCAGGAAAAAACGCATACGCCCTTTTTGGCCAAGGGCATCATTGTCAACGTTTTGCCGCTTTTCATGTGCTTTAAAGGCGATTCGAATCTACCTCCTGAAATCTGTTTCCTGCATTTCTGCCTTGATTTCAAATCCTCTTCTTTGCCTTCCCTCAATATATTTGTGGACGAGAGTTACCATTTATAACTCTGCAGGTTTGTGAATTGCAGTGCCCTGAACCTCCATTTTACTACTCGCTTTTTTGGGAGCTGGCCTCAAAAGCGCAGGATGGCTTCAGGCCCTGTTCTGGTTCCCGGGGGGGGGATGAGCCTGTGGTTAATTCTTCTTCCTGATGGGAAAATAGAGTGACCTGTGCCTGTCCCAACACCAAGAGCTAGTCTCTCACTGGTTCCCCGTCTACCCGTTCATCCTCAGGACAAATTGCAACCTGTACGGAACAGGAGGTTAAAGGTGCTGATGCTCCAAGTAGGGAGATTGTTAGTAAAGCGGCTGGAATGGCGAACCCGGGCACAAGGAGAAGAGAAATGAGGTGCGTTCTAGAAACCTTTCCCCATCACATGGTGTACCATCTTTTTGTTTTCTCATGCATGTTTTCGATGTAGAAAGATGCCCTTGAACCTGGAGATTTGGGACCCATGCGATGGGTACCACGCAGTATTACTTTAAAGGGTCTGCGTTTGCTCACCCAAGCTCACCAAACCTCTCAGCCCCACGAGTGTCCACCCTTATGTCTCATCCAGCTGTGGGTCTAGATATGGTCAATCCAGGTTGCATCACAGCCCCTGAACGCATTGTGTAAGAATTTCTCTCTCTTTCACTGTCTTTGTTTCATGGGTTTTTCAAAGTAATTTATTTTGATAATGGGGTTTAGCTGCTTTTCACTGCTGTGTTTATGCCGCTTTACACCCACTTGACACACTAACAGAGAGATATCAATACATAGGTTTTAAGATTATTACTAGTCAGATATATTCTTGTGCGGTGAATAGGGTGTGTTGAGTCCAGTTCTCTGAGCAAAGAGTAGGTCTTGTCTATTACATATTGGGTTTATGGAACGGTATCTGAGCTAATTTGAAACCCTTGTTTTATGTATCACGCCACCTCACCTTTCCCGTTAAGCAGCCATAGTGTGTTTTCTGCATGTGTGACTCTGTTCTGTTTTGTAATTCAGTTCAAGTGTAACGGCTTTTACATTCCCTCTATAAGTGATACCTTATGAGAAGTGTCCTTTTCTGTGTGACTTATTTCACCTAGAATCGTCGTACCTAAATCCACTCATCATGCTGCTACTAGCCTTATGACATTGATTTCATGGCTGAGTGATATTCCATTGTACATAAGGACCACAACTTCTGTATCCATTTTTCTCTTTCCTGGGATATTGAAGGTGGAATGAAGTGGAGGTCCTTGTCAACAGAGCAGCCCTAAACTTTGGGGTGCTTGTGTCTTGCTGATTTTTCATTTTCCCAATTTATACCCCCATGAGTGGAAGTGCCCTATGCTCTCTAAGCTGTGTTTTTTAGATGTTTCTGGACACACCGTACACTTCTCCAGAGTGGCTGTTGGCAATTTACATCCCGCCCATCAGTGTAGCAAGGCTCCCATTTCTCCATGGCCTGTCCTGCATTTCTGGTTTTGACACGTTTTTCAGCATGGCCCTTTTGACCGACGGGTAGCGAGTCTTCTTTGTAGCGCTGATTTGCCTTTCCAGGTTGCTTGGTTGGCCAAAAAGGGCGTATGCGTTTTTTCCTGAATATATTCAGGAAAAAACGCATACGCCCTTTTTGGCCAAGGGCATCATTGTCAACGTTTTGCCGCTTTTCATGTGCTTTAAAGGCGATTCGAATCTACCTCCTGAAATCTGTTTCCTGCAATTCTGCCTTGATTTCAAATCCACTTCTTTGCCTTCCCTCAATATATTTGTGGACGAGAGTTATCATTTATAACTCTGCAGGTTTGTGAATTGCAGTGCCCTGAAGCTCCATTTTACAACTCGCTTTTTTGGGAGCTGGCCGCAAAAGCGCAGGATGGCTTCAGGCCCTGTTCTGGTTCCGGGGGGGAGGATGAGCCTCTGGTTAATTCTTCTTCCTGATGGGAAAATAGAGTGACCTGTGCCTGTCCCAACACCAAGAGCTAGTCTCTCACTGGTTCCCCGTCTACCCGTTCATCCTCAGGACAAATTGCAACCTGTACGGAACAGGAGGTTAAAGGTGCTGATGCTCCAAGTAGGGAGATTGTTAGTAAAGCGGCTGGAATGGCGAACCCGGGCACAAGGAGAAGAGAAATGAGGTGCGTTTTAGAAACCTTTCCCCATCACATGGTGTACCATCTTTTTGTTTTCTCATGCATGTTTTCGATGTAGGAAGATGCCCTTGAACCTGGAGATTTGGGACCCATGCGATGGGTACCACGCAGTATTACTTTAAAGGGTCTGCGTTTGCTCACCCAACCTCACCAAACCTCTCAGCCCCAAGAGTGTCCACCCTTATGTCTCATCCAGCTGTGGGTCTAGATATGGTCAATCCAGGTTGCATCACAGCCCCTGAACGCATTGTGTAAGAATTTCTCTCTCTTTCACTGTCTTTGTTTCATGGGTGTTTCAAAGTAATTTATTTTGATAATGGGGTTTAGCTGCTTTTCACGGCTGTGTTTATGCCGCTTTACACCCACTTGACACACTAACAGAGAGATATCAATACATAGGTTTTAAGATTATTACTAGTCAGATATATTCTTGTGCGGTGAATAGGGCGTGTTGAGTCCAGTTCTCTGAGCAAGGAGTAGGTCTTGTCTATTACATATTGGGTTTATGGAACGGTATCTGAGCTAATTTGAAACCCTTGTTTTATGTATCTCCCCACCTCACCTTTCCCGTTAAGCAGCCATAGTGTGTTTTCTGCATGTGTGACTCTGTTCTGTTTTGTAATTCAGTTCAAGTGTAACGGCTTTTACATTCCATCTATAAGTGATACCTTATGAGAAGTGTCCTTTTCTGTGTGACTTATTTCACTTAGAATTGTCGTACCTAAATCCACTCATCATGCTGCTACTAGCCTTATGATATTGATTTCATGGCTGAGTGATATTCCATTGTACATAAGGACCACAACTTCTTTATCCATTTTTCTCTTTCCTGGGATATTGAAGGTGGAATGAAGTGGAGGTCCTTGTCAACAGAGCAGCCCTAAACTTTGAGGTGCTTGTGTCTTGCTGATTTTTCATTTTCCCAATTTATATCCCCATAAGTGGAAGTGCCCTATGCTCTCTAAGCTGTGTTTTTTAGATGTTTCAGGACACACCGTACACTTCTCCAGAGTGGCTGTTGGCAATTTACATCCCGCCCATCAGTTTAGCAAGGCTCCCATTTCTCCATGGCCTGTCCTGCATTTCTGGTTTTGAGACTTTTTTCAGCATGGCCCTTTTGACCGACGGGTAGCGAGTCTTCTTTGTAGCGCTGATTTGCCTTTCCAGGTTGCTTGGTTGGCCAAAAAGGGCGTATGCGTTTTTTCCTGAATATATTCAGGAAAAAATGCATACGCCCTTTGTGGCCAAGGGCATCATTGTCAACGTTTTGCCACTTTTCATGTGCTTTAAAGGCGATTCGAATCTACCTCCTGAAATCTGTTTCCTGCAATTCTGCCTTGATTTCAAATCCTCTTCTTTGCCTTCCCTCAATATATTTGTGGACGAGAGTTATCATTTATAACTCTGCAGGTTTGTGAATTGCAGTGCCCTGAAGCTCCATTTTACAACTCGCTTTTTTGGGAGCTGGCCGCAAAAGCGCAGGATGGCTTCAGGCCCTGTTCTGGTTCCGGGGGGGAGGAGGAGCCTCCGGTTAATTCTTCTTCCTGATGGGAAAATAGAGTGACCTGTGCCTGTCCCAACACCAAGAGCTAGTCTCTCACTGGTTCCCCGTCTACCCGTTCATCCTCAGGACAAATTGCAACCTGTACGGAACAGGAGGTTAAAGGTGCTGATGCTCCAAGTAGGGAGATTGTTAGTAAAGCGGCTGGAATGGCGAACCCGGGCACAAGGAGAAGAGAAATGAGGTGCGTTTTAGAAACCTTTCCCCATCACATGGTGTACCATCTTTTTGTTTTCTCATGCATGTTTTCGATGTAGGAAGATGCCCTTGAACCTGGAGATTTGGGACCCATGCGATGGGTACCACGCAGTATTACTTTAAAGGGTCTGCGTTTGCTCACCCAACCTCACCAAACCTCTCAGCCCCAAGAGAGTCCACCCTTATGTCTCATCCAGCTGTGGGTCTAGATATGGTCAATCCAGGTTGCATCACAGCCCCTGAACGCATTGTGTAAGAATTTCTCTCTCTTTCACTGTCTTTGTTTCATGGGTTTTTCAAAGTAATTTATTTTGATAATGGGGTTTAGCTGCTTTTCACTGCTGTGTTTATGCCGCTTTACACCCACTTGACACACTAACGGAGAGATATCAATACATAGGTTTTAAGATTATTACTAGTCAGATATATTCTTGTGCGGTGAATAGGGTGTGTTGAGTCCAGTTCTCTGAGCAAAGAGTAGGTCTTGTCTATTACATATTGGGTTTATGGAACGGTATCTGAGCTAATTTGAAACCCTTGTTTTATGTATCACGCCACCTCACCTTTCCCGTTAAGCAGCCATAGTGTGTTTTCTGCATGTGTGACTCTGTTCTGTTTTGTAATTCAGTTCAAGTGTAACGCTTTTTACATTCCCTCCTTAAGTGATACCTTATGAGAAGTGTCCTTATCTGTGTGACTTATTTCACTTAGAATCGTCATACCTAAATCCACTCATCATGCTGCTACTAGCCTTATGACATTGATTTCATGGCTGAGTGATATTCCATTGTACATAAGGACCACAACTTCTTTATCCATTTTTCTCTTTCCTGGGATATTGAAGGTGGAATGAAGTGGAGGTCCTTGTCAACAGAGCAGCCCTAAACTTTGGGGTGCTTGTGTCTTGCTGATTTTTCATTTTCCCAATTTATACCCCCATGAGTGGAAGTGCCCTATGCTCTCTAAGCTGTGTTTTTTAGATGTTTCAGGACACACCGTACACTTCTCCAGAGTGGCTGTTGGCAATTTACATCCCGCCCATCAGTGTAGCAAGGCTCCCATTTCTCCATGGCCTGTCCTGCATTTCTGGTTTTGACACGTTTTTCAGCATGGCCCTTTTGACCGACGGGTAGCGAGTCTTCTTTGTAGCGCTGATTTGCCTTTCCAGGTTGCTTGGTTGGCCAAAAAGGGCGTATGCGTTTTTTCCTGAATATATTCAGGAAAAAACGCATACGCCCTTTTTGGCCAAGGGCATCATTGTCAACGTTTTGCCGCTTTTCATGTGCTTTAAAGGCGATTCGAATCTACCTCCTGAAATCTGTTTCCTGCAATTCTGCCTTGATTTCAAATCCACTTCTTTGCCTTCCCTCAATATATTTGTGGACGAGAGTTATCATTTATAACTCTGCAGGTTTGTGAATTGCAGTGCCCTGAAGCTCCATTTTACAACTCGCTTTTTTGGGAGCTGGCCGCAAAAGCGCAGGATGGCTTCAGGCCCTGTTCTGGTTCCGGGGGGGAGGATGAGCCTCTGGTTAATTCTTCTTCCTGATGGGAAAATAGAGTGACCTGTGCCTGTCCCAACACCAAGAGCTAGTCTCTCACTGGTTCCCCGTCTACCCGTTCATCCTCAGGACAAATTGCAACCTGTACGGAACAGGAGGTTAAAGGTGCTGATGCTCCAAGTAGGGAGATTGTTAGTAAAGCAGCTGGAATGGCGAACCCGGGCACAAGGAGAAGAGAAATGAGGTGCGTTTTAGAAACCTTTCCCCATCACATGGTGTACCATCTTTTTGTTTTCTCATGCATGTTTTCGATGTAGGAAGATGCCCTTGAACCTGGAGATTTGGGACCCATGCGATGGGTACCACGCAGTATTACTTTAAAGGGTCTGCGTTTGCTCACCCAACCTCACCAAACCTCTCAGCCCCAAGAGTGTCCACCCTTATGTCTCATCCAGCTGTGGGTCTAGATATGGTCAATCCAGGTTGTATCACAGCCCCTGAACTCATTGTGTAAAATTTCTATCTCTTTCACTGTCGTTGTTTCATGGGTTTTTAAAAGTAGTTTATTTTTATAATGGGGTTTAGCTGCTTTTCACTGCTGGGTTTATGCCGCTTCACACCCACTTGACACACTAACAGAGAGATATCAATACATAGGTTTTACGATTATTATTAGTCAGATATATTCTTGTGCTGTGAATAGGGCGTGTTGAGTCCAGTTCTCTGAGCAAGGAGTAGGTCTTGTCTATTGCATATTGGGTGTATGGAACGGTATCTGAGCTAATTTGATACCCTTGTTTTATGTATCACCCCACCTCACCTTTCCCGTTAAGCAGCCATAGTGTGTTTTCTGCATGTGTGACTCTGTTCTGTTTGGTAATTCAGTTCAAGTGTAACGGTTTTTACATTCCCTCTATCAGTGATACCTTATGAGAAGTGTCCTTTTCTGTGTGACTTATTTCACTTAGAATCGTCGTACCTAAATCCACTCATCATGCTGCTACTAGCCTTATGACATTGATTTCATGGCTGAGTGATATTCCATTGTACATAAGGATCACCACTTCTTTATCCATTTTTCTCTTTCCTGGGATATTTAAGGTGGAATGAAGTGGAGGTCCTTGTCAAGAGAGCAGCCCTAAACTTTGGGGTGCTTTTGTGTTGCTGATTTTTCATTTTGCCAATTTATATCCCCATGAGTGGAAGTGCCCTATGCTCTCTAAGCTGTGTTTTTTAGATGTTTCAGGACACACCGTACACTTCTCCAGAGTGGCTGTTGGCAATTTACATCCCGCTCATCAGTGTAGCAAGGCTCCCATTTCTCCATGGCCTGTCCTGCATTTCTGGTTTTGACACTTTTTTCAGCATGGCCCTTTTGACCGACGGGAAGCGAGACTTCTTTGTAACACTGATTTGCCTTTCCAGGTTGCTTGGTTGGCCAAAAAGGGCGTATGCGTTTTTTCCTGAATATATTCAGGAAAAAACGCATACGCCCTTTTTGGCCAAGGGCATCATTGTCAACGTTTTGCCGCTTTTCGTGTGCTTTAAAGCGATTCGAATCTACCTTCTGAAATCTGTTTCCTGCAATTCTGCCTTGATTTCAAATCCTCTTCTTTGCCTTCCCTCAATATATTTGTGGACGAGAGTTATCATTTATAACTCTGCAGGTTTGTGAATTGCAGTGCCCTGAAGCTCCATTGTGCAACTCGCTTTTTAGGGAGCTGGCCGCAAAAGCGCTGGATGGCTTCAGGCCCTGTTCTAGTTCCGCGGGGCAGGCTGAGCCTGTGGTTAATTCTTCTTCCTGATGGGAAAATAGAGTGACCTGTGCCTGTCCCAACACCAAGAGCTAGTCTCTCATTGGTTCCCCGTCTTCCCGTTCATCCTCCGGACAAATTGCATCCTGTACGGCAGAGGAGTTTAAAGGTGCTGATGCTCCAAGTAGGGAGATTGCTAGTAAAGTGGCTGCAATCGCAAACCCGAGCACAAGGAGATGAGAAATGAGGTGCGTTTTAGAAACCTTTCCCCATCACACGGTGTACCATCTTCTGGGTTTCTCATGCATGTTTTCGATGTAGGAAGATGCCCTTGAACCTGGAGATTTGGGACCCATGCGATGGGTACCACGCAGTATTACTTTAAAGGGTCTGCATTTGCTCACCCAACCTCACCAAATCTCTCAGCCCCAAGAGTGTCCACCCTTATGTCTCATCCAACTGTGGGTCTAGATATGGTCAATCCAGGTTGCATCACAGCCCCTGAAAGAATTGTATAAGAATTTCTCTCTCTTTCACTGTCTTTGTTTCATGGGTTTTTAAAAGTAATTTATTTTTATAATGTGGTTTAGCTGCTTTTCACTGCTGTGTTTATGCCGCTTTACAGCGACTTGACACACTAACAGAGTGATATCAATACATAGGTTTTAAGATTATTACTAGTCAGATATATTCTTGTGCGGTGAATAGGGCGTGTTGAGTCCAGTTCTCTGAGCAAGGAGTAGGTCTTGTCTATTACATATTGGGTTTATGGAACGGTATCTGAGCTAGTTTGAAACCCTTGTTTTATGTATCACCCCACCTCACCTTTCCCGTTAAGCAGCCATAGTGTGTTTTCTGCATGTGTGACATTGTTCTGTTTTGTAATTCAGTTCAAGTGTAACGGTTTTTACATTCCCTCTATAAGTGATACCTTATGAGAAGTGTCTTTTTCTGTGTGACTTATTTCACTTAGAATCGTTGTACTTAAATCCACTCATCATGCTGCTACTACCGTTATGACATTGATTTCATTGCTGAGTGATATTCCATTGTACATAAGGACCACAACTTCTTTATCCATTTTTCTCTTTCCTTGGATATTTAAGGTGGAATTAAGTGGAGGTTCTTGTCAACAGAGCAGCCCTAAAGTTTTGGGTGCCTGTGTCTTGCTGATTTTTAGTTTTCCCTATTTATAAGCCCATGAGTCGATGTGCCCCTTTCTCTCTAGCTGTGTTTTTTAGATGTTTTAGGAAACACCATACCCTTCTCCAGAGTCATCATTGGCAATTTACACCCCACCCATCAGTGTAACAAGGCTCCCTTTACTCCCTGGCCTCTCCTGCTTTTCTTGTTTTTACACTTTTGTAGGAAGGCCATTTTGACCGATGGGAAGTCAGACTTCTTTGTAGAGCTGAATTGCATTTCCGGCTTGCTTGGTTGGCCACAAAGGGCCTATGGGTTTTTTCCTGAATTCATTCAGAAAAAAACGCATATGCTCTTTTTGGCCAAGTGCATCATTGTCGACGTTTTGATGTTTTTCTTGTGCTTTAGGGGTGATTCAAATCTAACTCCTGAAATCTGTTTCCTGCAATTCTGCCTTGATTTCAAATCCTCTTCGTTGCCTTCCCTCAATATATTTGTGGACGAGAGTTATCATTTATAACTCTGCATATTTGTGAATTGCAGTGCCCCTGAGCTCCATTTTTCAACTCGCTTTTTTGGGAGCTTTTCGCAGAACTGCTCGTTTGCTTCTGGCCCTACTCTGGTTCCCGGTGGCAGGCTAAGCCTTTGCTTAATTCTTCTTCCTGACTGGAAAGTAGAGTGACATGTGCCTCTCCGAACATCTAGGGCTTGGCTCTCCTTGTTTCTCCTCCTTCCCCTTCTTCCTTTGGACAAATTCCGATTTCTGTGCAACTGGATGTTGAAGGTGCTGACATCCTCAAGTGGGGAGATTTTAAGGAAAAAGGCTGGAGGGGTGAACCCAACAACCAGGAAATTAGGCGTTTTGGTGCCTTTTCCAAAATCTTCCTGATCCAACCGTGTTCCATCTTCTGGGTGTCACAGGCATGTTTTAGCTGTAGGAAAGGTCCCGTGTATGTAAGGAGAACACAAGGGATTTTTCCAAATCAGTGTCTCCCCGAACTCCAATCTGGGGAATTTTTAAGCTACTGGTACATGTGTGTTCATTAAGGGACTTGGGCCGTAGGCAGAGTCTGAACTTTAGATGATTGAAGTCTTTAGGTTCAGAAACGCTCACCATCGGCCTCCTTTAGTTTCCATTTTATCTGTAGTTGATAGATGATGTTGATATAGATATCTATTGTTTTTCAGGTTATTTCCCCTCAGGGGTCATTACAAAATATTGAGTATAGTTCCCTGTGCTATACAGTAGTTCCTTGTTGATGATATATTTTATACATAGCAGTGTGTATATGTTAATCTGAAACTGTTAATTTATCCCTCCTCCCACCTTTCCCCTTTGGTAATAAAAAATATAAGATTTTATACTTCTCAGAAATCTAGGAGCTGAAAGAGAGGTATCATTTTCAATGGAAAATCATTCCAAACAAGGTTGAAACTTCAACCAAGATTATTAGATGTACATCCTTGGAAAGAAATCACTGCATTTCTCTACTCTTGACCTGACAAATAAGACAAACCCCTCCACTGAACTTGCTTATAATAAAGTGATGGAAATATCAAATGGAAGTGTTAGAAACATCTTATTTTACACGAGCCTTATACACTGCTCTATGTTAATTACAGTTTGGCTCACACATCTGTTCATTGAAGTTACAATGTTCTCAAATTCTGTTACTGATCCTGCAGAGTGGGCCCCAACAAGGGTCTCCCTGCCCAGTGTCATTGGAGCCAACAGATCGAGACTGACTTTGGTTCAGAAGCAAAGGAAAACTTTATATTTTGATCAGAGAATGGAGAGGTGAGAGTGTGTGCTCCCCTGCGGGTTGTGGGCCGGGCTGCTGTGTAGGGATCCTGTCAGCATCAGCGGGAGGGAGGGGGCGGAGCTCTCGAGGGCCAGGTTGGCTGGAGCTCAGGCTCTATGTCGCAGAGTCTGCACGGGGCCCCACGAGCTGAGGTGTCGGCCCAGCCATTTTGCACGAGGAAATCGGGTCTGAAGTGTCGGGTGTGGGACCTCTGCATGTGGAAACCTAGGAGCAAGTGAAATTAGACAAAGCACAAAGGAAAAAATGGTTAGACTTTATTTTATTGCCCAGATTCTATTTTTATCTCCCAGGAATTTTTAATGGGCTTTGCCAGTGACAAAGCCCTCCTCTGCCTTTTGTCCCATTCCTCATTCTTGGGGTGCTGAGGGTGCAGACACGTCTTCTGTAAATGCTTCATGCTGAGTTGGGTGTCCTCATACCCGGGGGGAGGGGCAGGACTTCTCCCCAGCAGCCTCCAGGTGAGGTTGATTGTCCGCAGGCCTCCTCCCTCACTGCTCGTCTGCCTGAGCACCAGCATTGGAAGTTTTATAGATTCTAATGACCTTTAAGGGTCCAGGAAAGAGATGTGCAGAGACGCTGGGGGGGTGGGCGGTTTTACCCTGCTCCACATTGGTTCGGCCCCCTTAGGCTGATGGTTTCTGCCAGCCTAGATGCTCTGACCGGTAGTCTGTGCTTTCTTCAGTTAGGCCACTGAATTAACGTACAAACAGCACCAGGTGTCAGAGCCCTGCTTGCTCAACTCCCAGACAGTCCAGGGCCGGTGGTGATCCAGGACCATGACGGCCACTCAGTCAACGGCCTTTTGAAGTAGCCAGGAGTACAGCCGGTCTCATTGGCCGCCATCACTGCGGTGTCTGTAGGCTTTTCTATGGTGGCAGCGTTATTTACGGTTCCCCTGCCAAGTTTATTAGCTCCGCTCTGGGTGCAGTAAGTCCTGTAAGCAATAGTCTGCTCTTTTGGGGCACACTCTTGTTGTTTTCTGAGAGAAGCTCCAGGTCAAGTGATGGTCACACGAGTCGTCATGGGGGCCCATTGCCCCAGGTTGTCTCTCTGGAGGTTGGTGTTGGAGGGCCTCCTCACTCGAGGTCATTGTGCCCACGGAGCAATCCCTGCAACTTCAGGGCATGGTGGGTGGTTAGGATCACCAAGTGGCGTCCTTTTCCCTTAGGAGGGAGCTGGCCTTGTGGGCTGCTGATTTCCAGGTTTTTAGATACCCCCAGTATCCTGGTCGGATGGGGTGGCTGGCCAATGCCTGGAGGGCATTCTTGCATTGTTCCATTTCAAGTGGTCCCAGTTTTTGCACTAATACTCCAAGGGCGATTCGCCTTGGACCAGGAATGTAAAGGTCAAAGGGTTTAGCTAACTTAGGGAGGTCCAGGGCCAGGGTCTGAATTGACTGCTCTTTCCATTCTTGAAAGGCCGCTTCTGGATTCTATTCAAAAGGATCATCATCTTTTCCTTTCAGTGTTTCATATAGAGGCCCAGCTATTAGACTGTAGTTAGGGATCCAGATGCAGCAAACCCCGGTCTCCCCAGGAACCCCTAAGCTGTCTTCTAGTTTCAGGAAAGGTGAGGCTGCAAATGGCTTCTTCCCTTTCCTGGGGTGGGCTTCTCCGACCTTCTGTGCGAATGAAGCCCAGGAAGGCCACCTTAGTTTGTGATATTTGAGCCTTTTCCTTGGACACCTTCTATCTTTTATTGGCTAGGTAGTTCAGAGGCCTCCTTAGTCAGGCTGGTGATCAGAATGTCATCTGCATATTGAAGGAGGGTTCCCTTCTCCAGAGGTAGATCTTTTAGGTCTTTAGCTAACGTTTCCCCAAAGATGGTGTGGGAATTTTTGAACCCCTGGGGCAGGACGGCCCAGCAGTATTGTTTTTGTTGTAGGTTGAGTCCTGCCACTCACAGCCAAAATTTCTTGTGACTCTGGGACTAATGGAATACAGAAGAAGGCATCATTGAAGTCTAATACAGAATGCCATGTCCTGGTGGATGGTAGAATGACCAGCAGGGTGTAGGAATTAGGAACTACTAGATGTATATCCTCTGTGGCTTCACTGACTGTCCTGGCGTCCTCTAGCAGGTCCCCAGCAGCCCACGGGGCTCTTGTGGTCAGGCCCCTCCCAGGATATGGAGCTCACCTGGGCAGGTACGCAGCAGCCCACGGGGCTCTCGTGGGCAGGCCCCTCCCTGGATATGGAGCTCCCGTGGACAGGTACCCCGGCAGGGCTGGGCACACAGGAACCGTGCACATAGCCCTCATTGCAGAGCACCCCCAGCACCCCTGTCACTCAGAGCTGACACAGAGCACCTCAGAGCAGAGCTTGAACTAACAAACAGCAGCTCCAACAGGTCTGTGACCCTAGGCTTCACTCTGTGCGGCCTCCCTCTGCCTGGTCTTCCAGGGGCTTCCACTGCAGCCGGGGCACCAGGCCTCTGTCTCCACCCACCACCCCTCCTCTCCCTGACTCCTGGGTTCCTCTCATTAGCAGAGGGTCTTCTTGAAGTTGTCTCCCACTCATGGACCAGATAAAATGATTCGAAAACAAGCCAGGGCTGCCGCCCCTTATCTATCCTGACTCTCGGGACCCTACACCTGTTCCTTGGATCTGGCCGGTGCAGCAAGGCCCATTTTCTGCAACTCTGAGCCCCTGAGGGGCGAGGATTGGCTGACCTGGGCAGCCTGACCCGGCCGGCCAGCCCTTCCCAGGTGTGCCTGGGTTGAGGTCAATATAAACACCCCTCCAGGCAGCAAAAGCCTCTGCAGCTGTGCCTGACGCCATATTCTCTGCCCCGTCAGCAGTCTCGGGGTTGGGCTGGTGGGAGGGAGTAGGGCCCACGGCTCTATGAGTGGCCCAGTGTGACTGGGGCTCTGCTGGACTTTCTGCAGGAGTTGCCGGGCTGCCACCTGCTAAAGAAGAGGATGTGTCACCCATACTTGCTGCTGGAATTTCTCCCCGGGCAGAGGTGAGGAAGGAAAAAAGCAGTGGGGGCCGGGACAGGAGGGGTACCTCAGGCAGGGAAATGGAAAGCTTCCAGACGAGCGCCCGGGGCCAGGACCATCCTGGCTGGCCTGCAGGCACCAAGTCGGCCTGCGTGCTGTCGCTGGTGTGACTCCAAGCCCCTTCCTCTAGTTTTTAAAGTCTTTGCACACATTCAGGTGTTTTACCTGGGAAGGGTGGGAAAAGTTCAGCAGCAGCTGGCCTGGGGCTCAGCTCACGTTTACTCAGAGACGCCTCCTCACGGTCCCCCAGCTTTGCAATGAGGACGCTCCTCGTGTGGGGGCTGCTGGCTGCATGGGAGATGATTCCCCACCTGTGACCAACTTCAGAATTGTTTACCCCTGGAGCAAGTGCCCTGATAGGGTTTTCCTCTGTATGACCAGTGGGTTCTGTTTTTTTTTTTTTTTTCTTTTTTGGTTCAAGGTAAGTTTTATTCCTCTTTTTGTATTTATGGATATAAGCATGGAAATAATTCATTCATATAAATACGTCTATGGGAAGGGCAGAACTTTTTTTTCTGTTTTATTTTTTTAAGTATTACTTATTTTTTAATTTTTGAATTTATTTTATTCATTTTTTTATACAGCAGGCTCTTATTGGTAACCTATTTTATACATATAAGTGTATATATGTCAATCCCAGGCTCGCAATTCATCCCACCACCACCACCCTGCCACTTTCCCCCCTTGGTGTCCATACATTTGTTCTCTACATCTGTGTCTCTATTTCTGCCTTGCAAACCGGTTCATCTTTACCATTTTTCTAGGTTCCACATGTATGCGTTAATATACGATATTTGTTTTTCTCTTTCTGACTTACTTCACTCTGTATGACAGTCTCTAGATCTATCCACGTCTCTACAAATGACCCAATTTCATTCCTTTTTATGGCTGAGTAATATTCCATTTTATATATGTAGCACATCTTTTCTGTTCGTCTGTCTATGGGCATTTAGGTTGCTTCCATGACCTGGCTATTGTAAATAGTGCTGCAATGAATATTGTGGTGAATATGTCTTTTTGAATTATGGTTTTCTCTGGGTATATGGCCAGTAGTGGGATTGCTGGGTCATATGGTAATTCTATTTTTAGTTTTTTAAGGAACCTCCATACTGTTCTCCATCGTGACTGTATCAATTTACATTCCCACAAATAGTGTAAGAGGGTTCCCTTTTCTCCACACCCTCTCCAGCATTTGTTGCTTGTAGATTTTCTGATGATGCCCATTCTAACTCGTGTGAGGCGATACCTCATTGTAGTTTTGGTTTATATTTCTCTAATAATTAGTGATGTTGAGCAGCTTTTCATGTGCTTCTTGGTCATCTGTATTTCTTCTTGGGACAAATGTCTATTTACGTCATCTGCCCATTTTTGGATTGGGTTGTTTGTTTTTTTACTGTTGAGCTGCATGAGCTGTTTATATACATTGGAGATTAATCCTTTGTCCATTGATTCGTTTGCAAATATTTTCTCCCATTGTGAGGGTTGTCTTTTCGTCTTGTTTGTAGTTTCCTTTGCTTTGCAAAAGCTTTTAGGTTTCATTTGCTCCCATATGTTTATTTTTTTTTATTCCATTACTCTAGGAGGTGGATCAAAAAAGATCTTGCTGTGATTTATGTCAAAGAGTATTCTTCCTATGTTTTCCTCTAAGAGTTTTATAGTGTCCGGTCTTACATTTTGGTCTCTAATCCATTTTGAGTTTATTTTTTGTGTATGGTGTTAGGGAGTGTTCTAATTTCATTCTTTTACATGTAGCTGTCCATTTTTCCCAGCACCACTTATTGAAGAGACTGTCTTTTCTCCTTTGTATACCCTTGCCTCCTTTGTCATAGATTAGTGGGCCATAGGTGTGTAGGTTTATTTCTGGGCTTTTTTTTTTCTTTTACATCTTTATTGGAGTATAATTGCTTTACAATTGTGTGTTAGTTTCTGCTGTATAAAAAAGTGAATCAGCTGTGCGTATACATATAACACCATATCCCCTCCCTCTTGCAACTCCCTCTCACTCCCTTATCCCACCCTTTTAGGTGGTCACAAAGCACAGAGCTGATCTCCCTGTGCTATGTGGCTGCTTCCCAGTAGCTATCAATTTTACATTTGGTAGTGTATATATGTCCATACCACTCTCTCACTTTGTCCGAGCTTACCCTTCCCTCTCCCCATGTCCTCAAGTCCTTTCTCTACGTCTGTGTCCTTAATCCTTTCCTGCCCCTAGGTTCTTCATAAACTTTTTTTTGAAGATTCCATATATATGTGTTAGCATACGGTATTTGTTTTTCTCTTTCTGACTTACTTCACTCTGTAGGACAGACTCTAGATCCATCCACCTCACTAAAAGTAACTCAATTTCGTTTCTTTTTATGGCTGAATAATGTTCCATTGTATATTTGTGCCACATCTTCCTTATCCATTTATCTGTTGATGGACACTTAGGTTGCTTCCATGTCCTGGCTATTGTAAATAGAGCTACAGTGAACATTGTGGTACATGACTCTTTTTGAATTATGGTTTTCTCAGGGTAAATGTCCAGGAGTGGGTTTGCTGGGTTGTATGGTAGTTCTATTTTTAGTTTTTAAGGAACCCCCATACCGTTCTCCCTAGTGGCTATATCAATTTACATTCCCACCAACAGTGCAAGAGGGTTCCCTTTGCTCCAATAAATGCCTCTCCAGCATTTATTGTTGGTAGATTTTTTGATGATGGCCATTCTGACTGGTGTGAGGTGATACCTCACTGTAGTTTTGATTTGCATTTCTCTAATGATTAGTGATGTTCAGCATCCTTTCATGTGTTTGTTGGCAACCTGTATATCTTCTTTGGAGAAATGTCTATTTAGGTCTTCTGCCCATTTTTGGATTGGGTTGTTTGGTTTTGTGATATTGAGCTACATGAGCTGCTTTTTGGAGATTAATCCTTTGCCATTTGCTTCATTTGAAAATATTTTCTCCCATTCTGATGGTTGTCTTTTCATCTTGCTTATGTTTTCCTTTGCTGTGCAAAAGAATTTATGTTTCATTCGGTCCCATTTTTTTATTTTTGTTTTTATTTCCATTTCTCTAGGAGGTGGGTCAAAAAGGATCTTGCTGTGATTTATGTCATAGACTGTTCTGCTTATGTTTTCCTCTAAGAGTTTTATAGTGGCTGGTCTTATATTTAGGTCTCTAATCCATTTTGAGTTTATTTTTGTGTATGGTGTTAGGGAGTGTACTAATTTCATTCTTTTACATGTAACTGTCCAGTTTTCCCAGCACCACTTGCTGAAGACACTGTCTTTTCTCCATTGTATACCCTTGCCTCCTTTGTCATAGATTAGTGAACCATAGGTACGTGGGTTTATCTCTGTGCTTTCTATCCTGTTCTATTGACCTATATTTCTGTTCTTGTGTCAGTACCATATTATCTTGATTACTGTAGCTTTGCAATATAGTCTGAAGTCTGGAAGTCTGATTCCTCCAGCTCTTTTTTTTCCCCCCTCAAGACTGCTTTGGCTATCCAGGGTCTTTTGTGTCTCCCTACAAATTTTAAGATTTTTTTTTCTTGTTCTGTAGAAAATGCCAAAGGTATTTTGATCGGGATTGCATTGAATCTGTAGATTGCTTTGGGTAGTATAGTCATTTTCACAATATTGATTCTTCTAATCCGAGAACATGGTATATGTCTCCATCTGTTTATATCATCTTTGATTTCTTTCATCAGTGTCTTATAGTTTTCTGAGTACAGGTCTTTTACTTCCTTAGGTAGGTTTATTCCTAGGTATTTTATTCTTTTTGTTGCAGTGGTAATGGGATTGTTTCCTTAATTTCTCTTTCTGATCTTTCATTGTTAGTGTATAGGAATGCAAGCAATTTCTGTGCATTAATTTTGTATCCTGCAACTTTACCAAATTCATTGATTAGCTCCAGTGGTTTTCTGGTGGCATCTTTAGGATTCTCTATCTATGATATCATGTCATCTGCAAACAGTGACAATTTTACTTCTTCTTTTCCTTTTTGTATTCCTTTTATTTCTTTTTCTTCTCTGATTGCCATGGCTAGGACTTCCAAAACTATGTTGAATAGCAGTGGTGAGAGTGGACATCCTCGTCTTGTTCCTGATCTTAGAGGAAACGCTTTCAGTTTTTCACCATTGAGAATGTTGTTTTCTGTGGGTTTGTCATATATGGCCTTTATTATGTTGAGGTAGTTTCCCTCTATGCCCACACTCTGCAGAGTTTTTATCGTAAATGAGTGTTGAATTTTCTCAAAATCTTTTCCTTCATCTATTGAGATGATCATATGCTTTTATTCTACAATTTGTTAATATGGTGTATCACATTGATTTGTGTATATTGAAGAATCCTCGCATCCCTGGGATAAACCCCACTTGATCATGGTGTATGATCCTTTTCATGTGTTGTTCGATTCTGTTTGCTAGTATTTTGTTGAGGATTTTTACATCTATATTCATCAGTGATATTGGTCTATAATTTTCTTTCCTTGTAGTATCTCTGTCTGATTTTGGTATCAGGGTGATGGTGGTCTCATAGAATGAGTTTGGGAGTGTTCCTTCCGCTGCAATTGTTTTGAAGAATTTGAGAAGGTTGGGTGTTAGCTCTGCTCTAAATGTTTGATAGAATTCACCTGTGATGCCATCTGGTTCTGGACTTTTGTTTGTTGGAAGATTTTTAATCACAGTTTCAATTTCATTGCTTGTGATAGGTTTGTTCATATTTTCTATTTCTTCCTGGTTCAGTCTTAGAAGGTTATCCCTTTCTAAGAATTTGTCCATTTCTTCCAGATTGTCCATTTTATTGGCCTAGAGTTGCTTGTAGTAGTCTCTTAGGATGCTTTGTATTCCTGTGGTGTCTGTTATAACTTCTGCTTTTTCACTTCTAATTTTGTTGATTTGCGTCCTCTCCCTCTTTTTCTGGAGTCCGGCTAAAGGTTGATCATTTTTGCTTATCTTCTCAAAGAACCAGCTTTTAGTTTTATTGATCTTTGCTTTCGTTTTCTTTGTTTCTATTTCATTTATTTCTGCTCTGATCTTTATGATTTCTTTCCTTCTACTAACTTTGGGTTTTGTTCTTCTTTCTCTAGTTCCTCTAGGTGTAAGGTTAGATTGTTTATTTGAGATTTTTCTTGTTTCTTGAGGTAAGCTTGTATTGCTATAAACTTCCCTCTTAGAACTCCTTTTGCTGCATCCCATAGGTTTTGGATCATCGTGTTTTTGTTGTCATTTGTCTCTAGGTAGTTTTTGATTTCCTCTTTGGTTTCTTCAGTGATCTCTTGGTTATTTAGTAACGTATTGTTTAGCCTCCATGTGTTTGTGTTTTTTACGGTTTTTTCCGTGTAATTGATTTCTAATCTCATAGCATTGTGGTCAGAACAGCTGCTTGATATGATTTCAGTTTTCTTAAATTTACTGAGGCTTTATCTGTGACCCAAGATGTGATCTATCCTGGAGAATGTTCCGTGTGCAGTTGAGAAGAACGTGTAATCTGCTGTTTTTGGATGGAATGTCCTATAAATATCAATTAACTCTATCTGGTCTATTGTGTCATTTAAAGCTTGTGTTTCCTTATTAATTGTCTGTCTGGCTGATCTCCACTGGTGTAAGTGAGCTGTTAAAGTCCCCCGCTATTATTGTGTTACTGTCGATTTCCTCTTTTATAGCTGTTAGCAGTTGCCTTATACATTGAGCTGCTCCTATTTTGGGTACATATATATTTATAGTTGTTATATCTTCTTCTTGGATTGATCCCCTGACCATTATGTAGTGCCTTTCCTCGTCTCTTGTAACATTCTTTATTTTAAAGTCTATTTTATCTGATATGAGTATTGCTACTCCAGCTTTCTTTTGATTTTCATTTGCATAGAATATATTTTTCCATCGCCTCACTTTGAGTCTGTATGTGTCCCTAGGTCTGAAATGGATCTCTTGTAGACAGCATATATATGGGTCTTGTTTTTGTATCCATTCAGCGAGCCTGTGTCTTTTGGTTGGAACATGTAGTGCATTCACGTTTAAGGTAATTATCGATATGTATGTTCCTACTACTATTTTCTTAATTGTTATGGGTTTGTCTTGGTGGGTCCTTTTCTTCTCTTGTGTTTCCCACTTAGAGAAGTTCCTTTAGCATTTGGTGTAGAGCTGGTTTCATGGTGCTGAATTCTCTTAGCTTTTGCTTGTCTGTAAGGCTTTTGATTTCTCCATCAAATCTGAATGAGCTCTTTGCAGGGTGGAGTACTCTTGGTTGTAGGTTCTTCCCTTTCATCACTTTAAATTTATCATGCCACTTCCTTCTGGCTTGTAGATTTTCTGCTGAGAAATCAGTTGTTATCCTTATGGGAGTTCCCTTGTATGTTATTTGTCATTTTTCCCTTGCTGCTTTCAATCATTTTTCTTTGTCGTTAATTTTTGTCAATTTGATTACTATGTGTCTTGTCATTTTTCTCCTTTGGTTTATCCTGCCTGGGACACTCTGTGCTTCTGGACTTGGGTGGCTATTTCTTTTCCCATGCTAGGGAAGTTTTTGACCATTATCTCTTTAAATATATTCTCGGGTCCTTTCTCTCTCTCTTCTCCTTCTGGGACCCCTATAATGCGAATGTTGTTGCGTTTAAAGTTGTCCCAGAGGACTCTTGGGGTGTCTTCGTTTATTTTCATTCTTTTTCTTTATTCTGTTCCATGGCAGTGATTTCCACCTTTCTGTCTTCCAGGTCACTTATCCGTTCTTCTGCCACAGTTATTCTGCTACTGATTCCTTCTAGTGTATTTTTCATTTCAGTTATTCCATTGTTCACCTCTGTTTGTTTGTTCTTTAATTCTTCTAGGTGTTTGTTCCTTAATTCTTCTAGGTCTTTGTTAAACATTTCTTGCATCTTCTCGATCTTTGCCTCCTTTCTTTTTCCAAGGTCTTGGCTCAACTTCACTATCATTATTCTGAATTTTTTTTCTGGAAGGTTCCCTATCTCCACCTCATTTCGTTTTTTTTTCTGGGGTTTTATCTTGTTCCTTGATCTGGTATAAAGTCCTCTGCCTTTTCATTTTGTCTATCTTTCTGTGAATGTGGTTTTCCTTCCACAGGCTGCAGAATTGTAGTTCTTCTTGCTTCTGCTGTCTGCTCTCCGGTGGATGAGTCTATCTTAGAGGCTTGTGCAAGCTTCCTGTTGGGAAGGACTGGTGGTGGGTAGAGCTGGGTGTTGCTTTGGTTGGCAGAGCTTTAATCCGCTTGTCTACGGATTAAATAAAACTTTAATAAAAAGTTTAATCCGCTTGTCTGCTGATGCATGGGGCTGGGTTCCCTCCCTGTTGGTTGTTTGGCCTGAGGCGACCCAGCCCTGGAGCCTACCTTGCTCTTGGTGGGGCTAATGGCGGACTCTGGGAGGGCTCACACCAAGGAGTATTTCCCAGAACTTCTGCTGCCAGTGTCGTTGTCCTCACGGTGAGCCACAGCCACAGCCACCACCTGCCTCTGCAAGAGACCCTCTAAAAGTAGCAGGTAGTTCTGGTCATTCTCCTACAGGGTCACTGCTCCTTCCCCTGGGTCCTGATGTGCACACTACTTTGTGTGTGCCCTCCAAGAGTGGAGTATCTGAGTGGAGTTGAGACTCTGAGACTCTGTGTGGAGTTGCACAGACTCTGGGTCCTGTGAAGCTTCGATGTTTTGTGATTCTAGAAATCCTATAGGAGACGGTCCACAGCAGGTGACGCTAATGTTGTCAGTAGAGGTGTTGAAGCCAAAGATCTGCAGTTCCAACTAGAGGTGCCGATGTACATACAGGACAAAATCATCTCGTGTGAATGTAGTTCAGGCATGTTTAAGATGAATGCAGTCATGTTAATGCCTACCATATTCTATCTTGAGCCTCTCCTCAGGGACCCCCTCCTCAGTTCCTGAGGCTCCTGTAAGTCATGTACAGGGGACTGGAGAGTGGGCTCTGTCCAGTCTGAGCCCTGAGTTACCCTGTGTGTATCTTAGGATACTTTGTATTTCTGTGGTGTCCGTTGTAACATCATCTCTTTCATTTCAGATTTATTTGGGCCCTCTCTTTTTAAAAAAACATACTACTGTTGTCTTTTATTCTTTACAGAAGTTTAATAAGTGTTTGATCTACTATCCTTACCCTATGTATACTTTTTGCAGTGAGATTTTTACTTTTCTTTGTTTCCTTGTTACTATCAATAATTAGTGAGACTTCTTTTAAGCTACCTTCAACATTGCTTATAAAGCTGCTTTATTAGTGATGACAGAGCCTTAATGGAAGTCATGTTCTGGTTGTAAATTAGAATGCAATGTGCCAGCAAATAGCCCCTTAAGTTTATGTCTCATTACTTCTTGTTCTTTTTTTAATTTAATTTTTATTTTTTGTCAGAGCAAATTTAATTAAAATGTTTTGTTTCTTCTAGGTGTGAAAGATGTGGTTCTTTTAAACATATACATATATCTATTCTTCTTTGGATCATTTTCCCATGTAGGTTATGACACGATGTTGAGTAGTCTTGTCTTGGTATTATGTAGGTCTTTGGTGATTACATATTTCACATGTGTTTCTATATCTATCTTAACCCCAATATCCTAATGTATCCAATCCTCACACCTTTCCATTTGGTGAACCATAAGTTTGTTTAATGAATCTGTGATTGCATTTCTCTGTGGAAATATTTTCATTGGTATCAATTTTTAGCTAAGACCTATAAGTGATATTATAGGATATGTGTCTTTTGCTTTCTGACTTAGTACAATTTGCCTGATTACCTCAAGAATCATACATGGTGCTGCAAATGGCATTGTTTCATTTTTTTCCCTGGCTAATATTCCATCTGTACGTGTACCAGTTCTTCTTTGGCCACGCACCTCTTGATGGACTTTCTGGTTGCCTCCATGTCTTGGCTATTGTAATACTGCTGCAATGCACATTTGCTTGCCTGTGTCTTTCCAGTTATATCTTCTTATGTTATAGGCCAAGCAGTGGGCTTGCTGTATCATATGGTAGCTCAGTGTGTATGTTTTAAAGGCACCACCATTCAGTTCTCATTAGTGGCTCTTTCCAGGTTACGTCCCACTTAAAATTGAGGGTATGCATTTCTCCAAAACACCTTCAATATTTATTGTTTGTAGTTTTCTTGCTGATGGTTATTCTAATGGGTGCGAGCTGATGCCTATCTGTGGTTGAATTTGCATGTGTCCCATAATCTGTTGAAATTGAGCTTTAAAGCATGCCCTTTTTATTTATCAAACTGTGATTACAGCTCAGTTCTTCAAAGTGTTTTCTTAAAGTAAGTGTCACATTTTGAAAATTTTTGGCCATTACCTCCCTCAAGACATTTTGAGGGCACGTTTCATTTACAGCCCTGAAGTACTTGTTCATATGAAGTGACCATTAGCACAGGTTTTAAAGCTGCTTTTGCAGGTAACGGCCAGAGGGTGGCAGCCTTTCTACGTTCCTAATCTGGTAAATAGGGAAAGAGACCTTCAGCCCCAAGAGTGTCCAGCTTTATTTCTCATCCAGCTGTGGGTCTAGATATGGTCACACCAGGTTGCATCACAGCCCCGGAACGAATTACGTAAAAATTTTCCCTCTATCACTGTCTTTGTTTTTTGGAATTTTTAAGTAATTTATTTTTATAATGGGGTTTACCTGATTTTCACTGCTGTGTTTATGCCCCTTTACACCCACTTGATTCACTTACAGAGGGACATCAATACATAGGTTTTAAGATTATTACTAGTCAGATATATTCTTGTGCAGCGAATAGGGCGTGTTGAGTCCAGTTCTCTGAGCAAGGAGTAGGTCTTGTCTATTACATATTGGGTTTATGGAACGGTATCTGAGCTAATTTGAAACCCTTGTTTTATGTATCACCCCACCTCACCTTTCCCGTTAAGCAGCCATAGTGTGTTTTCTGCATGTGTGACTCTGTTCTGTTTTGTAATTCAGTTCAAGTGTAACGGTTTTTACATTCCCTCTATAAGTGATACCTTATGAGAAGTGTCCTTTTCTGTGTGACTTATTTCACTTAGAATCGTCGTACCTAAATCCACTCATCATGCTGCTACTAGCCTTATGACATTGATTTCATGGCTGAGTGATATTCCATTGTACATAAGGACCACAACTTCTTTATCCATTTTTCTCTTTCCTGGGATATTGAAGGTGGAATGAAGTGGAGGTCCTTGTCAACAGAGCAGCCCTCAACTTGGGGGTGCTTGTGTCTTGCTGATTTTTCATTTTCCCAATTTATACCCCCATGAGTGGAAGTGCCCTATGCTCTCTAAGCTGTGTTTTTTAGATGTTTCAGGACTCACCGTACACTTCTCCAGAGTGGCTGTTGGCAATTTACATCCCGCCCATCAGTGTAGCAAGGCTCCCATTTCTCCATGGCCTGTCCTGCATTTCTGGTTTTGACACTTTTTTCAGCATGGCCCTTTTGACCGATGGGTAGCGAGTCTTCTTTGTAGTGCTGATTTGCCTTTCCAGGTTGCTTGGTTGGCCAAAAAGGGCGTATGCGTTTTTTCCTGAATATATTCAGGAAAAAACGCATACGCCCTTTTTGGCCAAGGGCATCATTGTCAACGTTTTGCCACTTTTCATGTGCTTTAAAGGCGATTCGAATCTACCTCCTGAAATCTGTTTCCTGCAATTCTGCCTTGATTTCAAATCGTCTTCTTTGCCTTCCCTCAATATATTTGTGGACGAGAGTTATCATTTATAACTCTGCAGGTTTGTGAATTGCAGTGCCCTCAAGCTCCATTTTACAACTCGCTTTTTTGGGAGCTGGCCGCAAAAGCGCAGGATGGCTTCAGGCCCTCATCTGGTTCCGGGGGGCAGGCTGAACCTGTAGTTAATTCTTCTTCCTGATGGGAAAATAGAGTGACCTGTGCCTGTCCCAACACCAAGAGCTAGTCTCTCATTGGTTCCACGTCTTCCCGTTCATCCTCAGGACAAATTGCAACCTGTACGGAACAGGAGGTTAAAGGTGCTGATGCTCCAAGTAGGGAGATTGCTAGTAAAGCGGCTGGAATGGCGAACCCGGGCACAAGGAGATGAGAAATGAGGTGCGTTTTAGAAACCTTTCCCCATCACACGGTGTACCATCTTCTGGGTTTCTCATGCATGTTTTCGATGTAGCAAGATGCCCTTGAACCTGGAGATTGGGACCCATGCGATGGGTACCACGCAGTATTACTTTAAAAGGTCTGCGTTTGCTCACCCAACCTCACCAAACCTCTCAGCCCCAAGAGTGTCCACCCTTATGTCTCATCCAGCTGTGGGTCTAGATATGGTCAATCCAGGTTGCATCACAGCCCCTGAACTCATTGTGTAGGAATTTCTCTCTCTTTCACTGTCTTTGTTTCATGGGTTTTTCAAAGTAATTTATTTTTATAATGGGGTTTAGCTGCTTTTCACTGCTGTGTTTATGCCGCCTTACACCCACGTGACACACTAACAGAGAGATATCAATACATAGGTTTTAAGATTATTACTAGTCAGATATATTCTTGTGTGGTGAATAGGGCGTGTTGAGTCCAGTTCTCTGAGCAAGGAGTAGGTCTTGTCTATTACATATTGGTTTTATGGAACGGTATCTGAGCTAATTTGAAACCCTTGTTTTATGTATCACCCCACCTCACCTTTCCCGTTAAGCAGCCATAGTGTGTTTTCTGCATGTGTGACTCTGTTCTGTTTTGTAATTCAGTTCAAGTGTAACGGTTTTTACATTCCCTCTATAAGTGATACCTTATGAGAAGTGTCCTTTTCTGTGTGACTTATTTCACTTAGAATCGTCGTACCTAAATCCACTCATCATGCTGCTACTAGCCTTATGACATTGATTTCATGGCTGAGTGATATTCCATTGTACATAAGGACCACAACTTCTTTATCCATTTTTCTCCCTCCTGGGATATTGAAGGTGGAATGAAGTGGAGGTCCTTGTCAACAGAGCAGCCCTAAACTTTGGGGTGCTTGTGTCTTGCTGATTTTTCATTTTCCCAATTTATACCCCCATGAGTGGAAGTGCCCTATGCTCTCTAAGCTGTGTTTTTTAGATGTTTCAGGACACACCGTACACTTCTCCAGAGTGGCTGTTGGCAATTTACATCCCGCCCATCAGTGTAGCAAGGCTCCCATTTCTCCATGGCCTGTCCTGCATTTCTGGTTTTGAGACTTTTTTCAGCATGGCCCTTTTGACCGATGGGTAGCGAGTCTTCTTTGTACCGCTGATTTGCCTTTCCAGGTTGCTTGGTTGGCCAAAACGGGCGTATGCGTTTTTTCCTGAATATATTCAGGAAAAAACGCATACGCCCGTTTTGGCCAAGGGCATCATTGTCAACGTTTTGCCGCTTTTCATGTGCTTTAAAGGCGATTCGAATCTACCTCCTGAAATCTGTTTCCTGCAATTCTGCCTTGATTTCAAATCCTCTTCTTTGCCTTCCCTCAATATATTTGTGGACGAGAGTTATCATTTATAACTCTGCAGGTTTGTGAATTGCAGTGCCCTGAAGCTCCATTTTACAACTCGCGTTCTTGGGAGCTGGCCGCAAAAGCGCAGGATGGCTTCAGGCCCTGTTCTGGTTCCGGGGGGCAGGCTGAGCCTGTGGTTAATTCTTCTTCCTGATGGGAAAATAGAGTGACCTGTGCCTGTCCCTACACCAAGAGCTAGTCTCTCATTGGTTCCACGTCTTCCCGTTCATCCTCAGGACAAATTGCAACCTGTACGGAACAGGAGGTTAAAGGTGCTGATGCTCCAAGTAGGGAGATTGTTAGTAAAGCGGCTGGAATGGCGATCCCGGGCACAAGGAGAAGAGAAATGAGGTGCGTTTTAGAAACCTTTCCCCATCATATGGTGTACCATCTTTATGTTTTCTCATGCATGTTTTCGATGTAGGAAGATGCCCTTGAACCTGGCGATTTGGGACCCATGCGATGGGTACCACGCAGTATTACTTTAAAGGGTCTGCGTTTGCTCACCCAACCTCACCAAACCTCTCAGCCCCAAGAGTGTCCACCCTTATGTCTCATCCAGCTGTGGGTCTAGAAATGGTCAATCCAGGTTGCATCACAGCCCCTGAACGCATTGTGTAAGAATTTCTCTCTCTTTCACTGTCTTTGTTTCATGGGTTTTTCAAAGTAATTTATTTTTATAATGGGGTTTAGCTGCTTTTCACTGCTGTGTTTCTGCCGCTTTACACCCACTTGACACACTAACAGAGAGATATCAATACATAGGTTTTAAGATTATTACTAGTCAGATATATTCTTGTGCGGTGAATAGGGCGTGTTGAGTCCAGTTCTCTGAGCAAGGAGTAGGTCTTATCTATTACATATTGGGTTTATGGAACGGTATCTGAGCTAATTTGAAACCCTTGTTTTATGTATCACCCCACCTCACCTTTCCCGTTAAGCAGCCATAGTGTGTTTTCTGCATGTGTGACTCTGTTCTGTTTTGTAATTCAGTTCAAGTGTAACGGTTTTTACATTCCCTCTATAAGTGATACCTTATGAGAAGTGTCCTTTTCTGTGTGACTTATTTCACTTAGAATCGTCGTACCTAAATCCACTCATCATGCTGCTATTAGCCTTATGACATTGATTTCATGGCTGAGTGATATTCCATTGTACATAAGGACCACAACTTCTTTATCCATTTTTCTCCCTCCTGGGATATTAAAGGTGGAATGAAGTGGAGGTCCTTGTCAACAGAGCAGCCCTAAACTTTGGGGTGCTTGTGTCTTGCTGATTTTTCATTTTCCCAATTTATACCCCCATGAGTGGAAGTGCCCTATGCTCTCTAAGCTGTGTTTTTTAGATGTTTCAGGACACACCGTACACTCCTCCCGAGTGGCTGTTGGCAATTTACATCCCGCCCATCAGTGTAGCAAGGCTCCCATTACTCCATGGCCTGTCCTGCATTTCTGGTTTTGAGACTTTTTTCAGCATGGCCCTTTTGACCGATGGGTAGCGAGTCTTCTTTGTAGCCCTGATTTGCCTCTCCAGGTTGCTTGGTTGGCCAAAAAGGGCGTATGCGTTTTTTCCTGAATATATTCAGGAAAAAACACATATGCCCTTTTTGGCCAAGGGCATCATTGTCAACGTTTTGCCGCTTTTCATGTGCTTTAAAGGTGATTCGAATCTACCTCCTGAAATCTGTTTCCTGCATTTCTGCCTTGATTTCAAATCCTCTTCTTTGCCTTCCCTCAATATATTTGTGGACGAGAGTTATCATTTATAACTCTGCAGGTTTGTGAATTGCAGTGCCCTGAAGCTCCATTTTACAACTCGCTTTTTTGGGAGCTGGCCGCAAAAGCGCAGGATGGCTTCAGGCCCTGTTCTGGTTCCGGGGGGAGGATGAGCCTGTGGTTAATTCTTCTTCCTGATGGGAAAATAGAGTGACCTGTGCCTGTCCCAACACCAAGAGCTAGTCTCTCACTGGTTCCCCGTCTACCCGTTCATCCTCAGGACAAATTGCAACCTGTACGGAACAGGAGGTTAAAGGTGCTGATGCTCCAAGTAGGGAGATTGCTAGGAAAGTGGCTGGAATGGCGACCCCGGGCACAAGGAGAAGAGAAATGAGGTGCGTTTTAGGAACCTTTCCCCATCACATGGTGTACCATCTTTTTGTTTTCTCATGCATGTTTTCGATGTAGGAAGATGCCCTTGAACCTGGAGATTTGGGACCCATGCGATGGGTACCACGCAGTATTACTTTAAAGGGTCTGCGTTTGCTCACCCAACCTCACCAAACCTCTCAGCCCCAAGAGTGTCCACCCTTATGTCTCATCCAGCTGTGGGTCTAGATATGGTCAATCCAGGTTGCATCACAGCCCCTGAACGCATTGTGTAAGAATTTCTCTCTCTTTCACTGTCTTTGTTTCATGGGTTTTTCAAAGTAATTTATTTTTATAATGGGGTTTAGCTGCTTTTCACTGCTGTGTTTATGCCGCTTTACACCCACTTGACACACTAACAGAGAGATATCAATACATAGGTTTTAAGATTATTACTAGTCAGATATATTCTTGTGCGGTGAATAGGGCGTGTTGAGTCCAGTTCTCTGAGCAAGGAGTAGGTCTTGTCTATTACATATTGGGTTTATGGAACGGTATCTGAGCTAATTTGAAACCCTTGTTTTATGTATCACCCCACCTCACCTTTCCCGTTAAGCAGCCATAGTGTGTTTTCTGCATGTGTGACTCTGTTCTGTTTTGTAATTCAGTTCAAGTGTAACGGGTTTTACATTCCCTCTATAAGTGATACCTTATGAGAAGTGTCCTTTTCTGTGTGACTTATTTCACTTAGAATCGTCGTACCTAAATCCACTCATCATGCTGCTATTAGCCTTATGACATTGATTTCATGGCTGAGTGATATTCCATTGTACATAAGGACCACAACTTCTTTATCCATTTTTCTCCCTCCTGGGATATTGAAGGTGGAATGAAGTGGAGGTCCTTGTCAACAGAGCAGCCCTAAACTTTGGGGTGCTTGTGTCTTGCTGATTTTTCATTTTCCCAATTTATACCCCCATGAGTGGAAGTGCCCTATGCTCTCTAAGCTGTGTTTTTTAGATGTTTCAGGACACACCGTACACTTCTCCAGAGTGGCTGTTGGCAATTTACATCCCGCCCATCATTGTAGCAAGGCTCCCATTTCTCCATGGCCTGTCCTGCATTTCTGGTTTTGAGACTTTTTTCAGCATGGCCCTTTTGACCGATGGGTAGCGAGTCTTCTTTGTACCGCTGATTTGCCTTTCCAGGTTGCTTGGTTGGCCAAAACGGGCGTATGCGTTTTTTCCTGAATATATTCAGGAAAAAACGCATACGCCCGTTTTGGCCAAGGGCATCATTGTCAACGTTTTGCCGCTTTTCATGTGCTTTAAAGGCGATTCGAATCTACCTCCTGAAATCTGTTTCCTGCAATTCTGCCTTGATTTCAAATCCTCTTCTTTGCCTTCCCTCAATATATTTGTGGACGAGAGTTATCATTTATAACTCTGCAGGTTTGTGAATTGCAGTGCCCTGAAGCTCCATTTTACAACTCGCGTTCTTGGGAGCTGGCCGCAAAAGCGCAGGATGGCTTCAGGCCCTGTTCTGGTTCCGGGGGGCAGGCTGAGCCTGTGGTTAATTCTTCTTCCTGATGGGAAAATAGAGTGACCTGTGCCTGTCCCTACACCAAGAGCTAGTCTCTCATTGGTTCCACGTCTTCCCGTTCATCCTCAGGACAAATTGCAACCTGTACGGAACAGGAGGTTAAAGGTGCTGATGCTCCAAGTAGGGAGATTGTTAGTAAAGCGGCTGGAATGGCGATCCCGGGCACAAGGAGAAGAGAAATGAGGTGCGTTTTAGAAACCTTTCCCCATCATATGGTGTACCATCTTTATGTTTTCTCATGCATGTTTTCGATGTAGGAAGATGCCCTTGAACCTGGCGATTTGGGACCCATGCGATGGGTACCACGCAGTATTACTTTAAAGGGTCTGCGTTTGCTCACCCAACCTCACCAAACCTCTCAGCCCCAAGAGTGTCCACCCTTATGTCTCATCCAGCTGTGGGTCTAGAAATGGTCAATCCAGGTTGCATCACAGCCCCTGAACGCATTGTGTAAGAATTTCTCTCTCTTTCACTGTCTTTGTTTCATGGGTTTTTCAAAGTAATTTATTTTTATAATGGGGTTTAGCTGCTTTTCACTGCTGTGTTTCTGCCGCTTTACACCCACTTGACACACTAACAGAGAGATATCAATACATAGGTTTTAAGATTATTACTAGTCAGATATATTCTTGTGCGGTGAATAGGGCGTGTTGAGTCCAGTTCTCTGAGCAAGGAGTAGGTCTTGTCTATTACATATTGGGTTTATGGAACGGTATCTGAGCTAATTTGAAACCCTTGTTTTATGTATCACCCCACCTCACCTTTCCCGTTAAGCAGCCATAGTGTGTTTTCTGCATGTGTGACTCTGTTCTGTTTTGTAATTCAGTTCAAGTGTAACGGTTTTTACATTCCCTCTATAAGTGATACCTCATGAGAAGTGTCCTTTTCTGTGTGACTTATTTCACTTAGAATCGTCGTACCTAAATCCACTCATCATGCTGCTATTAGCCTTATGACATTGATTTCATGGCTGAGTGATATTCCATTGTACATAAGGACCACAACTTCTTTATCCATTTTTCTCCCTCCTGGGATATTGAAGGTGGAATGAAGTGGAGGTCCTTGTCAACAGAGCAGCCCTAAACTTTGGGGTGCTTGTGTCTTGCTGATTTTTCATTTTCCCAATTTATACCCCCATGAGTGGAAGTGCCCTATGCTCTCTAAGCTGTGTTTTTTAGATGTTTCAGGACACACCGTACACTCCTCCCGAGTGGCTGTTGGCAATTTACATCCCGCCCATCATTGTAGCAAGGCTCCCATTACTCCATGGCCTGTCCTGCATTTCTGGTTTTGAGACTTTTTTCAGCATGGCCCTTTTGACCGATGGGTAGCGAGTCTTCTTTGTAGCCCTGATTTGCCTCTCCAGGTTGCTTGGTTGGCCAAAAAGGGCGTATGCGTTTTTTTCTGAATATATTCAGGAAAAAACACATACGCCCTTTTTGGCCAAGGGCATCATTGTCAACGTTTTGCCGCTTTTCATGTGCTTTAAAGGTGATTCGAATCTACCTCCTGAAATCTGTTTCCTGCATTTCTGCCTTGATTTCAAATCCTCTTCTTTGCCTTCCCTCAATATATTTGTGGACGAGAGTTATCATTTATAACTCTGCAGGTTTGTGAATTGCAGTGCCCTGAAGCTCCATTTTACAACTCGCTTTTTTGGGAGCTGGCCGCAAAAGCGCAGGATGGCTTCAGGCCCTGTTCTGGTTCCGGGGGGAGGATGAGCCTGTGGTTAATTCTTCTTCCTGATGGGAAAATAGAGTGACCTGTGCCTGTCCCAACACCAAGAGCTAGTCTCTCACTGGTTCCCCGTCTACCCGTTCATCCTCAGGACAAATTGCAACCTGTACGGAACAGGAGGTTAAAGGTGCTGATGCTCCAAGTAGGGAGATTGCTAGGAAAGTGGCTGGAATGGCGATCCCGGGCACAAGGAGAAGAGAAATGAGGTGCGTTTTAGAAACCTTTCCCCATCACATGGTGTACCATCTTTTTGTTTTCTCATGCATGTTTTCGATGTAGGAAGATGCCCTTGAACCTGGAGATTTGGGACCCATGCGATGGGTACCACGCAGTATTACTTTAAAGGGTCTGCGTTTGCTCACCCAACCTCACCAAACCTCTCAGCCCCAAGAGTGTCCACCCTTATGTCTCATCCAGCTGTGGGTCTAGATATGGTCAATCCAGGTTGCATCACAGCCCCTGAACGCATTGTGTAAGAATTTCTCTCTCTTTCACTGTCTTTGTTTCATGGGTTTTTCAAAGTAATTTATTTTTATAATGGGGTTTAGCTGCTTTTCACTGCTGTGTTTATGCCGCTTTACACCCACTTGACACACTAACAGAGAGATATCAATACATAGGTTTTAAGATTATTACTAGTCAGATATATTCTTGTGCGGTGAATAGGGCGTGTTGAGTCCAGTTCTCTGAGCAAGGAGTACGTCTTGTCTATTACATATTGGGTTTATGGAACGGTATCTGAGCTAATTTGAAACCCTTGTTTTATGTATCACCCCACCTCACCTTTCCCGTTAAGCAGCCATAGTGTGTTTTCTGCATGTGTGACTCTGTTCTGTTTTGTAATTCAGTTCAAGTGTAACGGGTTTTACATTCCCTCTATAAGTGATACCTTATGAGAAGTGTCCTTTTCTGTGTGACTTATTTCACTTAGAATCGTCGTACCTAAATCCACTCATCATGCTGCTACTAGCCTTATGACATTGATTTCATGGCTGAGTGATATTGCATTGTACATAAGGACCACAACTTCTTTATCCATTTCTCTCTTTCCTGGGATATTGAAGGTGGAATGAAGTGGAGGTCCTTGTCAACAGAGCAGCCCTAAACTTTGGGGTGCTTGTGTCTTGCTGATTTTTCATTTTCCCAATTTATACCCCCATGAGTGGAAGTGCCCTAAGCTCTCTAAGCTGTGTTTTTTAGATGTTTCAGGACACACCGTACACTTCTCCAGAGTGGCTGTTGGCAATTTACATCCCGCCCATCAGTGTAGCAAGGCTCCCATTTCTCCATGGCCTGTCCTGCATTTCTGGTTTTCAGACTTTTTTCAGCATGGCCCTTTTGACCGATGGGTAGCGAGTCTTCTTTGTAGCCCTGATTTGCCTTTCCAGGTTGCTTGGTTGGCCAAAAAGGGCGTATGCGTTTTTTCCTGAATATATTCAGGAAAAAACGCATACGCCCTTTTTGGCCAAGGGCATCATTGTCAACGTTTTGCCGCTTTTCATGTGCTTTAAAGGCGATTCGAATCTACCTCCTGAAATCTGTTTCCTGCAATTCTGCCTTGATTTCAAGTCCTCTTCTTTGCCTTCCCTCAATATATTTGTGGACGAGAGTTATCATTTATAACTCTGCAGGTTTGTGAATTGCAGTGCCCTGAAGCTCCATTTTACAACTCGCTTTTTTGGGAGCTGGCCGCAAAAGCGCAGGATGGCTTCAGTCCCTGTTCTGGTTCCGGGGGGGAGGATGAGCCTGTGGTTAATTCTTCTTCCTGATGGGAAAATAGAGTGACCTGTGCCTGTCCCAACAACAAGAGCTAGTCTCTCACTGGTTCCCCGTCTACCCGTTCATCCTCAGGACAAATTGCAACCTGTACGGAACAGGAGGTTAAAGGTGCTGATGCTCCAAGTAGGGAGATTGCTAGGAAAGTGGCTGGAATGGCGACCCCGGGCACAAGGAGAAGAGAAATGAAGTGCGTTTTAGAAACCTTTCCCCATCACATGGTGTACCATCATTTTGTTTTCTCATGCATGTTTTCGATGTAGGAAGATGCCCTTGAACCTGGAGATTTGGGACCCATGCGATGGGTACCACGCAGTATTACTTTAAAGGGTCTGCGTTTGCTCACCCAACCTCACCAAACCTCTCAGCCCCAAGAGTGTCCACCCTTATGTCTCATCCAGCTGTGGGTCTAGAAATGGTCAATCCAGGTTGCATCACAGCCCCTGAACGCATTGTGTAAGAATTTCGCTCTCTTTCACTGTCTTTGTTTCATGGGTTTTTCAAAGTAATTTATTTTTTTAATGGGGTTTAGCTGCTTTTCACTGCTGTGTTTATGCCGCTTTACACCCACTTGACACACTAACAGAGAGATATCAATACATAGGTTTTAAGATTATTACTAGTCAGATATATTCTTGTGCGGTGAATAGGGCGTGTTGAGTCCAGTTCTCTGAGCAAGGAGTACATCTTGTCTATTACATATTGGGTTTATGGAACGGTATCTGAGCTAATTTGAAACCCTTGTTTTATGTATCACCCCACCTCACCTTTCCCGTTAAGCAGCCATAGTGTGTTTTCTGCATGTGTGACTCTGTTCTGTTTTGTAATTCAGTTCAAGTGTAACGGTTTTTACATTCCCTCTATAAGTGATACCTTATGAGAAGTGTCCTTTTCTGTGTGACTTATTTCACTTAGAATCGTCGTACCTAAATCCACTCATCATGCTACTATTAGCCTAATGACATTGATTTCATGGCTGAGTGATATTCCATTGTACATAAGGACCACAAATTCTTTATCCATTTTTCTCCCTCCTGGGATATTGAAGGTGGAATGAAGTGGAGGTCCTTGTCAACAGAGCAGCCCTAAACTTTGGGGTGCTTGTGTCTTGCTGATTTTTCATTTTCCCAATTTATACCCCCATGAGTGGAAGTGCCCTATGCTCTCTAAGCTGTGTTTTTTAGATGTTTCAGGACACACCGTACACTTCTCCCGAGTGGCTGTTGGCAATTTACATCCCGCCCATCAGTGTAGCAAGGCTCCCATTACTCCATGGCCTGTCCTGCATTTCTGGTTTTGAGACTTTTTTCAGCATGGCCCTTTTGACCGATGGGTAGCGAGTCTTCTTTGTAGCCCTGATTTGCCTCTCCAGGTTGCTTGGTTGGCCAAAAAGGGCGTATGCGTTTTTTTTTGAATATATTCAGGAAAAAACACATACGCCCTTTTTGGCCAAGGGCATCATTGTCAACGTTTTGCCGCTTTTCATGTGCTTTAAAGGTGATTCGAATCTACCTCCTGAAATCTGTTTCCTGCATTTCTGCCTTGATTTCAAATCCTCTTCTTTGCCTTCCCTCAATATATTTGTGGACGAGAGTTATCATTTATAACTCTGCAGGTTTGTGAATTGCAGTGCCCTGAAGCTCCATTTTACAACTCGCTTTTTTGGGAGCTGGCCGCAAAAGCGCAGGATGGCTTCAGGCCCTGTTCTGGTTCCGGGGGGAGGATGAGCCTGTGGTTAATTCTTCTTCCTGATGGGAAAATAGAGTGACCTGTGCCTGTCCCAACACCAAGAGCTAGTCTCTCACTGGTTCCCCGTCTACCCGTTCATCCTCAGGACAAATTGCAACCTGTACGGAACAGGAGGTTAAAGGTGCTGATGCTCCAAGTAGGGAGATTGCTAGGAAAGTGGCTGGAATGGCGATCCCGGGCACAAGGAGAAGAGAAATGAGGTGCGTTTTAGAAACCTTTCCCCATCACATGGTGTACCATCTTTTTGTTTTCTCATGCATGTTTTCGATGTAGGAAGATGCCCTTGAACCTGGAGATTTGGGACCCATGCGATGGGTACCACGCAGTATTACTTTAAAGGGTCTGCGTTTGCTCACCCAACCTCACCAAACCTCTCAGCCCCAAGAGTGTCCACCCTTATGTCTCATCCAGCTGTGGGTCTAGATATGGTCAATCCAGGTTGCATCACAGCCCCTGAACGCATTGTGTAAGAATTTCTCTCTCTTTCACTGTCTTTGTTTCATGGGTTTTTCAAAGTAATTTATTTTTATAATGGGGTTTAGCTGCTTTTCACTGCTGTGTTTATGCCGCTTTACACCCACTTGACACACTAACAGAGAGATATCAATACATAGGTTTTAAGATTATTACTAGTCAGATATATTCTTGTGCGGTGAATAGGGCGTGTTGAGTCCAGTTCTCTGAGCAAGGAGTACGTCTTGTCTATTACATATTGGGTTTATGGAACGGTATCTGAGCTAATTTGAAACCCTTGTTTTATGTATCACCCCACCTCACCTTTCCCGTTAAGCAGCCATAGTGTGTTTTCTGCATGTGTGACTCTGTTCTGTTTTGTAATTCAGTTCAAGTGTAACGGGTTTTACATTCCCTCTATAAGTGATACCTTATGAGAAGTGTCCTTTTCTGTGTGACTTATTTCACTTAGAATCGTCGTACCTAAATCCACTCATCATGCTGCTACTAGCCTTATGACATTGATTTCATGGCTGAGTGATATTGCATTGTACATAAGGACCACAACTTCTTTATCCATTTCTCTCTTTCCTGGGATATTGAAGGTGGAATGAAGTGGAGGTCCTTGTCAACAGAGCAGCCCTAAACTTTGGGGTGCTTGTGTCTTGCTGATTTTTCATTTTCCCAATTTATACCCCCATGAGTGGAAGTGCCCTAAGCTCTCTAAGCTGTGTTTTTTAGATGTTTCAGGACACACCGTACACTTCTCCAGAGTGGCTGTTGGCAATTTACATCCCGCCCATCAGTGTAGCAAGGCTCCCATTTCTCCATGGCCTGTCCTGCATTTCTGGTTTTCAGACTTTTTTCAGCATGGCCCTTTTGACCGATGGGTAGCGAGTCTTCTTTGTAGCCCTGATTTGCCTTTCCAGGTTGCTTGGTTGGCCAAAAAGGGCGTATGCGTTTTTTCCTGAATATATTCAGGAAAAAACGCATACGCCCTTTTTGGCCAAGGGCATCATTGTCAACGTTTTGCCGCTTTTCATGTGCTTTAAAGGCGATTCGAATCTACCTCCTGAAATCTGTTTCCTGCAATTCTGCCTTGATTTCAAGTCCTCTTCTTTGCCTTCCCTCAATATATTTGTGGACGAGAGTTATCATTTATAACTCTGCAGGTTTGTGAATTGCAGTGCCCTGAAGCTCCATTTTACAACTCGCTTTTTTGGGAGCTGGCCGCAAAAGCGCAGGATGGCTTCAGTCCCTGTTCTGGTTCCGGGGGGGAGGATGAGCCTGTGGTTAATTCTTCTTCCTGATGGGAAAATAGAGTGACCTGTGCCTGTCCCAACAACAAGAGCTAGTCTCTCACTGGTTCCCCGTCTACCCGTTCATCCTCAGGACAAATTGCAACCTGTACGGAACAGGAGGTTAAAGGTGCTGATGCTCCAAGTAGGGAGATTGCTAGGAAAGTGGCTGGAATGGCGACCCCGGGCACAAGGAGAAGAGAAATGAAGTGCGTTTTAGAAACCTTTCCCCATCACATGGTGTACCATCATTTTGTTTTCTCATGCATGTTTTCGATGTAGGAAGATGCCCTTGAACCTGGAGATTTGGGACCCATGCGATGGGTACCACGCAGTATTACTTTAAAGGGTCTGCGTTTGCTCACCCAACCTCACCAAACCTCTCAGCCCCAAGAGTGTCCACCCTTATGTCTCATCCAGCTGTGGGTCTAGAAATGGTCAATCCAGGTTGCATCACAGCCCCTGAACGCATTGTGTAAGAATTTCGCTCTCTTTCACTGTCTTTGTTTCATGGGTTTTTCAAAGTAATTTATTTTTTTAATGGGGTTTAGCTGCTTTTCACTGCTGTGTTTATGCCGCTTTACACCCACTTGACACACTAACAGAGAGATATCAATACATAGGTTTTAAGATTATTACTAGTCAGATATATTCTTGTGCGGTGAATAGGGCGTGTTGAGTCCAGTTCTCTGAGCAAGGAGTACATCTTGTCTATTACATATTGGGTTTATGGAACGGTATCTGAGCTAATTTGAAACCCTTGTTTTATGTATCACCCCACCTCACCTTTCCCGTTAAGCAGCCATAGTGTGTTTTCTGCATGTGTGACTCTGTTCTGTTTTGTAATTCAGTTCAAGTGTAACGGTTTTTACATTCCCTCTATAAGTGATACCTTATGAGAAGTGTCCTTTTCTGTGTGACTTATTTCACTTAGAATCGTCGTACCTAAATCCACTCATCATGCTACTATTAGCCTAATGACATTGATTTCATGGCTGAGTGATATTCCATTGTACATAAGGACCACAACTTCTTTATCCATTTTTCTCCCTCCTGGGATATTGAAGGTGGAATGAAGTGGAGGTCCTTGTCAACAGAGCAGCCCTAAACTTTGGGGTGCTTGTGTCTTGCTGATTTTTCATTTTCCCAATTTATACCCCCATGAGTGGAAGTGCCCTATGCTCTCTAAGCTGTGTTTTTTAGATGTTTCAGGACACACCGTACACTTCTCCCGAGTGGCTGTTGGCAATTTACATCCCGCCCATCAGTGTAGCAAGGCTCCCATTACTCCATGGCCTGTCCTGCATTTCTGGTTTTGAGACTTTTTTCAGCATGGCCCTTTTGACCGATGGGTAGCGAGTCTTCTTTGTAGCCCTGATTTGCCTCTCCAGGTTGCTTGGTTGGCCAAAAAGGGCGTATGCGTTTTTTCCTGAATATATTCAGGAAAAAACACATACGCCCTTTTTGGCCAAGGGCATCATTGTCAACGTTTTGCCGCTTTTCATGTGCTTTAAAGGTGATTCGAATCTACCTCCTGAAATCTGTTTCCTGCAATTCTGCCTTGATTTCAAATCCTCTTCTTTGCCTTCCCTCAATATATTTGTGGACGAGAGTTATCATTTATAACTCTGCAGGTTTGTGAATTGCAGTGCCCTGAAGCTCCATTTTACAACTCGCTTTTTTGGGAGCTGGCCGCAAAAGCGCAGGATGGCTTCAGGCCCTGTTCTGGTTCCGGGGGGGAGGATGAGCCTGTGGTTAATTCTTCTTCCTGATGGGAAAATAGAGTGACCTGTGCCTGTCCCAACAACAAGAGCTAGTCTCTCACTGGTTCCCCGTATTCCCGTTCATCCTCAGGACAAATTGCAACCTGTACGGAACAGGAGGTTAAAGGTGCTGATGCTCCAAGTAGGGAGATTGTTAGTAAAGCGGCTGGAATGGCGACCCCGGGCACAAGGAGAAGAGAAATGAGGTGCGTTTTAGAAACCTTTCCCCATCACATGGTGTACCATCTTTTTTGTTTTCTCATGCATGTTTTCGATGTAGGAAGATGCCCTTGAACCTGGAGATTTGGGACCCATACGATGGGTACCACGCAGTATTACTTTAAAGGGTCTGCGTTTGCTCACCCAACCTCACCAAACCTCTCAGCCCCAAGAGTGTCCACCCTTATGTCTCATCCAGCTGTGCGTCTAGATATGGTCAATCCAGGTTGCATCACAGCCCCTGAACGCATTGTGTAAGAATTTCTCTCTCTTTCACTGTCTTTGTTTCATGGGTTTTTCAAAGTAATTTATTTTTATAATGGGGTTTAGCTGCTTTTCACTGCTGTGTTTATGCCGCTTTACACCCACTTGACACACTAACAGAGAGATATCAATACATAGGTTTTACGATTATTACTAGTCAGATATATTCTTGTGCGGTGAATAGGGCGTGTTGAGTCCAGTTCTCTGAGCAAGGAGTAGGTCTTGTCTATTACATATTGGGTTTATGGAACGGTATCTGAGCTAATTTGAAACCCTTGTTTTATGTATCACCCCACCTCACCTTTCCCGTTAAGCAGCCATAGTGTGTTTTCTGCATGTGTGACTCTGTTCTGTTTTGTAATTCAGTTCAAGTGTAACGGTTTTTACATTCCCTCTATAAGTGATACCTTATGAGAAGTGTCCTTTTCTGTGTGACTTATTTCACTTAGAATCGTCGTACCTAAATCCACTCATCATGCTGCTACTAGCCTTATGACATTGATTTCATGGCTGAGTGATATTCCATTGTACATAAGGACCACAACTTCTTTATCCATTTTTCTCTTTCCTGGGATATTGAAGGTGGAATGAAGTGGATGTCCTTGTCGACAGAGCAGCACTAAACGTTGGGGTGCTTGTGTCTTGCTGATTTTTCATTTTCCCAATTTATACCCCCATGAGTGGAAGTGCCCTAAGCTCTCTAAGCTGTGTTTTTTAGATGTTTCAGGACACACCGTACACTTCTCCAGAGTGGCTGTTGGCAATTTACATCCCGCCCATCAGTGTAGCAAGGCTCCCAGTTCTCCATGGCCTGTCCTGCATTTCTGGTTTTGAGACTTTTTTCAGCATGGCCCTTTTGACCGATGGGTAGCGAGTCTTCTTTGTAGCCCTGATTTGCCTTTCCAGGTTGCTTGGTTGGCCAAAAAGGGCGTATGCGTTTTTTCCTGAATATATTCAGGAAAAAACGCATACGCCCTTTTTGGCCAAGGGCATCATTGTCAACGTTTTGCCGCTTTTCATGTGCTTTAAAGGCGATTCGAATCTACCTCCTGAAATCTGTTTCCTGCAATTCTGCCTTGATTTCAAATCCTCTTCTTTGCCTTCCCTCAATATATTTGTGGACGAGAGTTATCATTTATAACTCTGCAGGTTTGTGAATTGCAGTGCCCTGAAGCTCCATTTTACAACTCGCTTTTTTGGGAGCTGGCCGCAAAAGCGCAGGATGGCTTCAGGCCCTGTTCTGGTTCCGGGGGGGAGGATGAGCCTGTGGTTAATTCTTCTTCCTGATGGGAAAATAGAGTGACCTGTGCCTGTCCCAACACCAAGAGCTAGTCTCTCACTGGTTCCCCGTCTACCCGTTCATCCTCAGGACAAATTGCAACCTGTACGGAACAGGAGGTTAAAGGTGCTGATGCTCCAAGTAGGGAGATTGTTAGTAAAGCGGATGGAATGGCGAACCCAGGCACAAGGAGAAGAGAAATGAGGTGCGTTTTAGAAACCTTTCCCCATCACATGGTGTACCATCTTTTTGTTTTCTCATGCATGTTTTCGATGTAGGAAGATGTCCTTGAACCTGGAGATTTGGGACCCATGCGATGGGTACCACGCAGTATTACTTTAAAGGGTCTGCGTTTGCTCACCCAACCTCACCAAACCTCTCAGCCCCAAGAGTGTCCACCCTTATGTCTCATCCAGCTGTGGGTCTAGATATGGTCAATCCAGGTTGCATCACAGCCCCTGAACGCATTGTGTAAGAATTTCTCTCTCTTTCACTGTCTTTGTTTCATGGGTTTTTCGAAGTAATTTATTTTTATAATGGGGTTTAGCTGCTTTTCACTGCTGTGTTTATGCCGCTTTACACCCACTTGACACACTAACAGAGAGATATCAATACATAGGTTTTAAGATTATTACTAGTCAGATATATTCTTGTGCGGTGAATAGGGCGTGTTGAGTCCAGTTCTCTGAGCAAGGAGTAGGTCTTGTCTATTACATATTGGGTTTATGGAACGGTATCTGAGCTAATTTGAAACCCTTGTTTTATGTATCACCCCACCTCACCTTTCCCGTTAAGCAGCCATAGTGTGTTTTCTGCCTGTGTGACTCTGTTCTGTTTTGTAATTCAGTTCAAGTGTAACGGTTTTTACAGTCCCTCTATAAGTGATACCTTATGAGAAGTGTCCTTTTCTGTGTGACTTATTTCACTTAGAATCGTCGTACCTAAATCCACTCATCATGCTGCTACTCACCTTACGACATTGATTTCCTGGCTGAGTGATATTCCATTGTACATAAGGACCACAACTTCTTTATCCATTTTTCTCTTTCCTGGGATATTTAAGGTGGAATGAAGTGGAGGTCCTTGTCAACAGAGCAGCCCTCAACTTTGGGGTGCTTGTGTCTTGCTGATTTTTCATTTTCCCAATTTATACCCCCATGAGTGGAAGTGCCCTATGCTCTCTAAGCTGTGTTTTTTAGATGTTTCAGGACACACCGTACACTTCTCCAGAGTGGCTGTTGGCAATTTACATCCCGCCCATCAGTGTAGCAACGCTCCCATTTCTCCATGGCCTGTCCTGCATTTCTGGTTTTGACACGTTTTTCAGCATGGCCCTTTTGACCGATGGGTAGCGAGTCTTCTTTGTAGCGCTGATTTGCCTTTCCAGGTTGCTTGGTTGGCCAAAAAGGGCGTATGCGTTTTTTCCTGAATATATTCAGGAAAAAACGCATACGCCCTTTTTGGCCAAGGGCATCATTGTCAACGTTTTGCCGCTTTTCATGTGCTTTAAAGGCGATTCGAATCTACCTCCTGAAATCTGTTTCCTGCAATTCTGCCTTGATTTCAAATCCTCTTCTTTGCCTTCCCTCAATATATTTGTGGACGAGAGTTATCATTTATAACTCTGCAGGTTTGGGAATTGCAGTGCCCTGAAGCTCCATTGTACAACTCGCTTTTTTGGGAGCTGGCCGCAAAAGCGCAGGATGGCTTCAGGCCCTGTTCTGGTTCCGGGGGGGAGGATGAGCCTGTGGTTAATTCTTCTTCCTGATGGGAAAATAGAGTGACCTGTGCCTGTCCCAACACCAAGAGCTAGTCTCTCACTGGTTCCCCGTCTACCCGTTCATCCTCAGGACAAATTGCAACCTGTACGGAACAGGAGGTTAAAGGTGCTGATGCTCCAAGTAGGGAGATTGTTAGTAAAGCAGCTGGAATGGCGAACCCGGGCACAAGGAGAAGAGAAATGAGGTGCGTTTTAGAAACCTTTCCACATCACACGGTGTACCATCTTCTGGGTTTCTCATGCATGTTTTCGATGTAGGAAGATGCCCTTGAACCTGGAGATTTGGGACCCATGCGATGGGTACCTCGCAGTATTACTTTAAAGGGTCTGCATTTGCTCACCCAACCTCACCAAACCTCTCAGCCCCAAGAGTGTCCACCCTTATGTCTCATCCAGCTGTGGGTCTAGATATGGTCAATCCAGGTTGCATCACAGCCCCTGAACGCATTGTGTAAGAATTTCTCTCTCTTTCACTGTCTTTGTTTCATGGGTTTGTAAAAGTAATTTATTTTTATAATGGGGTTTAGCTGCTTTTCACTGCTGTGTTTATGCCGCTTTTCACCCACTTGACACACTAACAGAGAGATATGAATACATAGGTTTTAAGATTATTACTAGTCAGATATATTCTTGTGCGGTGAATAGGGCGTGTTGAGTCCAGTTCTCTGAGCAAGGAGTAGGTCTTGTCTATTACATATTGGGTTTATGGAACGGTATCTGAGCTAATTTGAAACCCTTGTTTTATGTATCACCCCACCTCACCTTTCCCGTTAAGCAGCCATAGTGTGTTTTCTGCATGTGTGACTCTGTTCTGTTTTGTAATTCAGTTCAAGTGTAACGGTTTTTACAGTCCCTCTATAAGTGATACCTTATGAGAAGTGTCCTTTTCTGTGTGACTTATTTCACTTAGAATCGTCGTACCTAAATCCACTCATCATGCTGCTACTAGCCTTATGACATTGATTTCCTGGCTGAGTGATATTCCATTGTACATAAGGACCACAACTTCTTTATCCATTTTTCTCTTTCCTGGGATATTGAAGGTGGAATGAAGTGGAGGTCCTTGTCAACAGAGCAGCCCTAAACTTTGGGGTGCTTGTGTCTTGCTGATTTTTCATTTTCCCAATTTATACCCCCATGAGTGGAAGTGCCCTAAGCTCTCTAAGCTGTGTTTTTTAGATGTTTCAGGACACACCGTACACTTCTCCAGAGTGGCTGTTGGCAATTTACATCCCGCCCATCAGTGTAGCAAGGCTCCCATTTCTCCATGGCCTGTCCTGCATTTCTGGTTTTGAGACTTTTTTCAGCATGGCCCTTTTGACCGATGGGTAGCGAGTCTTCTTTGTAGCGCTGATTTGCCTTTCCAGGTTGCTTGGTTGGCCAAAAAGGGCGTATGCGTTTTTTCCTGAATATATTCAGGAAAAAACGCATACGCCCTTTTTGGCCAAGAGCATCATTGTCAACGTTTTGCCGCTTTTCATGTGCTTTAAAGGCGATTCGAATCTACCTCCTGAAATCTGTTTCCTGCATTTCTGCCTTGATTTCAAATCCTCTTCTTTGCCTTCCCTAAATATATTTGTGGACGAGAGTTATCATTTATAACTCTGCAGGTTTGTGAATTGCAGTGCCCTGCAGCTCCATTTTACAACTCGCTTTTTTGGGAGCTGGCCGCAAAAGCGCAGGATGGCTTCAGGCCCTGTTCTGGTTCCGGGGGGGAGGATGAGCCTGTGGTTAATTCTTCTTCCTGATGGGAAAATAGAGTGACCTGTGCCTGTCCCAACAACAAGAGCTAGTCTCTCACTGGTTCCCCGTATTCCCGTTCATCCTCAGAACAAATTGCAACCTGTACGGAACAGGAGGTTAAAGGTGCTGATGCTCCAAGTAGGGAGATTGTTAGTAAAGCGGCTGGAATGGCGACCCCGGGCACAAGGAGAAGAGAAATGAGGTGCGTTTTAGAAACCTTTCCCCATCACATGGTGTACCATCTTTTTTGTTTTCTCATGCATGTTTTCGATGTAGGAAGATGCCCTTGAACCTGGAGATTTGGGACCCATGCGATGGGTACCACGCAGTATTACTTTAAAGGGTCTGCGTTTGCTCACCCAACCTCACCAAACCTCTCAGCCCCAAGAGTGTCCACCCTTATGTCTCATCCAGCTGTGGGTCTAGAAATGGTCAATCCAGGTTGCATCACAGCCCCTGAACGCATTGTGTAAGAATTTCTCTCTCTTTCACTGTCTTTGTTTCATGGGTTTTTCAAAGTAATTTATTTTTATAATGGGGTTTAGCTGCTTTTCACTGCTGTGTTTATGCCGCTTTACACCCACTTGACACCCTGACAGAGAGATATCAATACATAGGTTTTACGATTATTATTAGTCAGATATATTCTTGTGCGGTGAATAGGGCGTGTTGAGTCCAGTTCTCTGAGCAAGGAGTAGGTCTTGTCTATTACATATTGGGTTTATGGAACGGTATCTGAGCTAATTTGAAACCCTTGTTTTATGTATCACCCCACCTCACCTTTCCCGTTAAGCAGCCATAGTGTGTTTTCTGCATGTGTGACTCTGTTCTGTTTTGTAATTCAGTTCAAGTGTAACGGTTTTTACATTCCCTCTATCAGTGATACCTTATGAGAAGTGTCCTTTTCTGTGTGACTTATTTCACTTAGAATCGTCGTACCTAAATCCACTCATCATGCTGCTATTAGCCTTATGACATTGATTTCATGGCTGAGTGATATTCCATTGTACATAAGGACCACAACTTCTTTATCCATTTTTCTCCCTCCTGGGATATTGAAGGTGGAATGAAGTGGAGGTCCTTGTCAACAGAGCAGCCCTAAACTTTGGGGTGCTTGTGTCTTGCTGATTTTTCATTTTCCCAATTTATACCCCCATGAGTGGAAGTTCCCTATGCTCTCTAAGCTGTGTTTTTTAGATGTTTCAGGACACACCGTACACTTCTCCAGAGTGGCTGTTGGCAATTTACATCCCACCCATCAGTGTAGCAAGGGTCCCATTTCTCCATGGCCTGTCCTGCATTTCTGTTTTTGAGACTTTTTTCAGCATGGCCCTTTTGACCGATGGGTAGCGAGTCTTCTTTGTAGCCCTGATTTGCCTTTCCAGGTTGCTTGGTTGGCCAAAAAGGGCGTATGCGTTTTTTCCTGAATATATTCAGGAAAAAACGCATACGCCCTTTTTGGCCAAGAGCATCATTGTCAACGTTTTGCCGCTTTTCATGTGCTTTAAAGGCGATTCGAATCTACCTCCTGAAATCTGTTTCCTGCATTTCTGCCTTGATTTCAAATCCTCTTCTTTGCCTTCCCTAAATATATTTGTGGACGAGAGTTATCATTTATAACTCTGCAGGTTTGTGAATTGCAGTGCCCTGAAGCTCCATTTTACAACTCGCTTTTTTGGGAGCTGGCCGCAAAAGCGCAGGATGGCTTCAGGCCCTGTTCTGGTTCCGGGGGGGAGGATGAGCCTGTGGTTAATTCTTCTTCCTGATGGGAAAATAGAGTGACCTGTGCCTGTCCCAACAACAAGAGCTAGTCTCTCACTGGTTCCCCGTATTCCCGTTCATCCTCAGGACAAATTGCAACCTGTACGGAACAGGAGGTTAAAGGTGCTGATGCTCCAAGTAGGGAGATTGTTAGTAAAGCGGCTGGAATGGCGAACCCGGGCACAAGGAGAAGAGAAATGAGGTGCGTTTTAGAAACCTTTCCCCATCACATGGTGTACCATCTTTTTGTTTTCTCATGCATGTTTTCGATGTAGGAAGATGCCCTTGAACCTGGAGATTTGGGACCCATGCGATGGGTACCACGCAGTATTACTTTAAAGGGTCTGCGTTTGCTCACCCAACCTCACCAAACCTCTCAGCCCCAAGAGTGTCCACCCTTATGTCTCATCCAGCTGTGGGTCTAGATATGGTCAATCCAGGTTGCATCACAGCCCCTGAACGCATTGTGTAAGAATTTCTCTCTCTTTCACTGTCTTTGTTTCATGGGTTTTTCAAAGTAATTTATTTTTATAATGGGGTTTAGCTGCTTTTCACTGCTGTGTTTATGCCGCTTTACACCCACTTGACACACTAACAGAGAGATATCAATACATAGGTTTTACGATTATTACTAGTCAGATATATTCTTGTGCGGTGAATAGGGCGTGTTGAGTCCAGTTCTCTGAGCAAGGAGTAGGTCTTGTCTATTACATATTGGGTTTATGGAACGGTATCTGAGCTAATTTGAAACCCTTGTTTTATGTATCACCCCACCTTACCTTTCCCGTTAAGCAGCCATAGTGTGTTTTCTGCATGTGTGACTCTGTTCTGTTTTGTAATTCAGTTCAAGTGTAACGGTTTTTACATTCCCTCTATAAGTGATACCTTATGAGAAGTGTCCTTTTCTGTGTGACTTATTTCACTTAGAATCGTCGTACCTAAATCCACTCATCATGCTGCTATTAGCCTTATGACATTGATTTCATGGCTGAGTGATATTCCATTGTACATAAGGACCACAACTTCTTTATCCATTTTTCTCTTTCCTGGGATATTGAAGGTGGAATGAAGTGGATGTCCTTGTCGACAGAGCAGCACTAAACGTTGGGGTGCTTGTGTCTTGCTGATTTTTCATTTTCCCAATTTATACCCCCATGAGTGGAAGTGCCCTAAGCTCTCTAAGCTGTGTTTTTTAGATGTTTCAGGACACACCGTACACTTCTCCAGAGTGGCTGTTGGCAATTTACATCCCGCCCATCAGTGTAGCAAGGCTCCCATTTCTCCATGGCCTGTCCTGCATTTCTGGTTTTGAGACTTTTTTCAGCATGGCCCTTTTGACCGATGGGTAGCGAGTCTTCTTTGTAGCGCTGATTTGCCTTTCCAGGTTGCTTGGTTGGCCAAAAAGGGCGTATGCGTTTTTTCCTGAATATATTCAGGAAAAAACGCATACGCCCTTTTTGGCCAAGAGCATCATTGTCAACGTTTTGCCGCTTTTCATGTGCTTTAAAGGCGATTCGAATCTACCTCCTGAAATCTGTTTCCTGCATTTCTGCCTTGATTTCAAATCCTCTTCTTTGCCTTCCCTAAATATATTTGTGGACGAGAGTTATCATTTATAACTCTGCAGGTTTGTGAATTGCAGTGCCCTGAAGCTCCATTTTACAACTCGCTTTTTTGGGAGCTGGCCGCAAAAGCGCAGGATGGCTTCAGGCCCTGTTCTGGTTCCGGGGGGGAGGATGAGCCTGTGGTTAATTCTTCTTCCTGATGGGAAAATAGAGTGACCTGTGCCTGTCCCAACAACAAGAGCTAGTCTCTCACTGGTTCCCCGTATTCCCGTTCATCCTCAGGACAAATTGCAACCTGTACGGAACAGGAGGTTAAAGGTGCTGATGCTCCAAGTAGGGAGATTGTTAGTAAAGCGGCTGGAATGGCGACCCCGGGCACAAGGAGAAGAGAAATGAGGTGCGTTTTAGAAACCTTTCCCCATCACATGGTGTACCATCTTTTTTGTTTTCTCATGCATGTTTTCGATGTAGGAAGATGCCCTTGAACCTGGAGATTTGGGACCCATGCGATGGGTACCACGCAGTATTACTTTAAAGGGTCTGCGTTTGCTCACCCAACCTCACCAAACCTCTCAGCCCCAAGAGTGTCCACCCTTATGTCTCATCCAGCTGTGGGTCTAGAAATGGTCAATCCAGGTTGCATCACAGCCCCTGAACGCATTGTGTAAGAATTTCTCTCTCTTTCACTGTCTTTGTTTCATGGGTTTTTCAAAGTAATTTATTTTTATAATGGGGTTTAGCTGCTTTTCACTGCTGTGTTTATGCCGCTTTACACCCACTTGACACACTAACAGAGAGATATCAATACATAGGTTTTACGATTATTACTAGTCAGATATATTCTTGTGCGGTGAATAGGGCGTGTTGAGTCCAGTTCTCTGAGCAAGGAGTAGGTCTTGTCTATTACATATTGGGTTTATGGAACGGTATCTGAGCTAATTTGAAACCCTTGTTTTATGTATCACCCCACCTCACCTTTCCCGTTAAGCAGCCATAGTGTGTTTTCTGCATGTGTGACTCTGTTCTGTTTTGTAATTCAGTTCAAGTGTAACGGGTTTTACATTCCCTCTATAAGTGATACCTTATGAGAAGTGTCCTTTTCTGTGTGACTTATTTCACTTAGAATCGTCGTACCTAAATCCACTCATCATGCTGCTATTAGCCTTATGACATTGATTTCATGGCTGAGTGATATTCCATTGTACATAAGGACCACAACTTCTTTATCCATTTTTCTCCCTCCTGGGATATTGAAGGTGGAATGAAGTGGAGGTCCTTGTCAACAGAGCAGCCCTAAACTTTGGGGTGCTTGTGTCTTGCTGATTTTTCATTTTCCCAATTTATACCCCCATGAGTGGAAGTGCCCTATGCTCTCTAAGCTGTGTTTTTTAGATGTTTCAGGACACACCGTACACTTCTCCAGAGTGGCTGTTGGCAATTTACATCCCGCCCATCAGTGTAGCAAGGCTCCCATTTCTCCATGGCCTGTCCTGCATTTCTGGTTTTCAGACTTTTTTCAGCATGGCCCTTTTGACCGATGGGTAGCGAGTCTTCTTTGTAGCCCTGATTTGCCTTTCCAGGTTGCTTGGTTGGCCAAAAAGGGCGTATGCGTTTTTTCCTGAATATATTCAGGAAAAAAACGCATACGCCCTTTTTGGCCAAGGGCATCATTGTCAACGTTTTGCCGCTTTTCATGTGCTTTAAAGGCGATTCGAATCTACCTCCTGAAATCTGTTTCCTGCAATTCTGCCTTGATTTCAAATCCTCTTCTTTGCCTTCCCTCAATATATTTGTGGACGAGAGTTATCATTTATAACTCTGCAGGTTTGTGAATTGCAGTGCCCTGAACCTCCATTTTATAACTCGCCTTTTTGGGAGATGGCCGCAAAAGCGCAGGATGGCTTCAGGCCCTGTTCTGGTTCCGGGGGGCAGGATGAGCCTGTGGTTAATTCTTCTTCCTGATGGGAAAATAGAGTGACCTCTGCATGTCCCAACACCAAGAGCTAGTCTCTCATTGGTTCCATGTCTTCTCGTTCATCCTCAGGACAAATTGCAACCTGTACGGAACAGGAGGTTAAAGATGCTGATGCTCCAAGTAGGGAGATTGCTAGTAAAGCGGCTGTTATGGCGAACCCGGGCACAAGGAGATGAGAAATGAGGTATGTTTTAGAAACCTTTCCCCATCACACGGTGTACCATCTTCTGGGTTTCTCATGCATGTTTTTGATGTAGGAAGATGCCCTTGAACCTGGAGATTTGGGACCCATGCGATGGGTACCACGCAGTATTACTTTAAAGGGTCTGCGTTTGCTCACCCAACCTCACCAAACCTCTCAGCCCCAAGAGTGTCCACCCTTATGTCTCATCCAGCTGTGGGTCTAGATATGGTCAATCCAGGTTGCATCACAGCCCCTGAACGCATTGTGTAAGAATTTCGCTCTCTTTCACTGTCTTTGTTTCATGGGTTTTTCAAAGTAATTTATTTTTATAATGGGGTTTAGCTGCTTTTCACTGCTGTGTTTATGCCGCTTTACACCCACTTGACACACTAACAGAGAGATATCAATACATAGGTTTTAAGATTATTACTAGTCAGATATATTCTTGTGCGGTGAATAGGGCGTGTTGAGTCCAGTTCTCTGAGCAAGGAGTAGGTCTTGTCTATTACATATTGGTTTTATGGAACGGTATCTGAGCTAATTTGAAACCCTTGTTTTATGTATCACCCCACCTCACCTTTCCCGTTAAGCAGCCATAGTGTGTTTTCTGCATGTGTGACTCTGTTCTGTTTTGTAATTCAGTTCAAGTGTAACGGTTTTTACATTCCCTCTATAAGTGATACATTATGAGAAGTGTCCTTTTCTGTGTGACTTATTTCACTTAGAATCGTCGTACCTAAATCCACTCATCATGCTGCTACTAGCCTTATGACATTGATTTCATGGCTGAGTGATATTCCATTGTATATAAGGACCACAACTTCTTTATCCATTTTTCTCTTTCCTGGGATATTGAAGGTGGAATGAAGTGGAGGTCATTGTCAAGAGAGCAGCCCTAAACTTTGGGGTGCTTGTCTCTTGCTGATTTTTAATTTTCCCAATGTATACCCCCATGAGTGGAAGTGCCCTATGCTCTCTAAGCTTTGCTTTTTAGACGTTTCAGGACTCACCGTACACTTCTCCAGAGTGGCTGTTGGCAATTTACATCCCGCCCATCAGTGTAGCATGGCTCCCATTTCTCCATGGCCTTTCCTGCATTTCTGGTTTTGACACTTTTTTCAGCATGGCCATTTTCACCAATGGGTAGCGAGACTTCTTTGTAGCGCTGATTTGCCTTTCCAGGTTGCTTGGTTGGCCAAAAAGGGCGTATGCGTTTTTTCCTGAATATATTCAGGAAAAAACGCATACGCCCTTTTTGGCCAAGGGCATCATTGTCAACGTTTTGCCGCTTTTCATGTGCTTTAAAGGCGATTCGAATCTACCTCCTGAAATCTGTTTCCTGCAATTCTGCCTTGATTTCAAATCCTCTTCTTTGCCTTCCCTCAATATATTTGTGGACGAGAGTTATCATTTATAACTCTGCAGGTTTGTGAATTGCAGTGCCCTGAACCTCCATTTTACAACTCTCCTTTTTGGGAGATGGCCGCAAAAGCGCAGGATGGCTTCAGGCCCTGTTCTGGTTCCGGGGGGCAGGATGAGCCTGTGGTTAATTCTTCTTCCTGATGGGAAAATAGAGTGACCTCTGCATGTCCCTACACCAAGAGCTAGTCTCTCATTGGTTCCCCGTCTTCCCGTTCATCCTCAGGACAAATTGCAACCTGTACGGAACAGGAGGTTAAAGGTGCTGATGCTCCAAGTAGGGAGATTGTTAGTAAAGCGGCTGGAATGGCGAACCCGGGCACAAGGAGAAGAGAAATGAGGTGCGTTTTAGAAACCTTTCCCCATCACATGGTGTACCATCTTTTTGTTTTCTCATGCATGTTTTCGATGTAGGAAGATGCCCTTGAACCTGGAGATTTGGGACCCATGCGATGGGTACCACGCAGTATTACTTTAAAGGGTCTGCGTTTGCTCACCCAACCTCACCAAACCTCTCAGCCCCAAGAGTGTCCACCCTTATGTCTCATCCAGCTGTGGGTCTAGATATGGTCAATCCAGGTTGCATCACAGCCCCTGAACGCATTGTGTAAGAATTTCGCTCTCTTTCACTGTCTTTGTTTCATGGGTTTTTCAAAGTAATTTATTTTTATAATGGGGTTTAGCTGCTTTTCACTGCTGTGTTTATGCTGCTTTACACCCACTTGACACACTAACAGAGAGATATCAATACATAGGTTTTAAGATTATTACTAGTCAGATATATTCTTGTGTGGTGAATAGGGCGTGTTGAGTCCAGTTCTCTGAGCAAGGAGTAGGTCTTGTCTATTACATATTGGTTTTATGGAACGGTATCTGAGCTAATTTGAAACCCTTGTTTTATGTATCACCCCACCTCACCTTTCCCGTTAAGCAGCCATAGTGTGTTTTCTGCATGTGTGACTCTGTTCTGTTTTGTAATTCAGTTCAAGTGTAACGGTTTTTACATTCCCTCTATAAGTGATACATTATGAGAAGTGTCCTTTTCTGTGTGACTTATTTCACTTAGAATCGTCGTACCTAAATCCACTCATCATGCTGCTACTAGCCTTATGACATTGATTTCATGGCTGAGTGATATTCCATTGTATATAAGGACCACAACTTCTTTATCCATTTTTCTCTTTCCTGGGATATTGAAGGTGGAATGAAGTGGAGGTCCTTGTCAAGAGAGCAGCCCTAAACTTTTGGGTGCTTGTCTCTTGCTGATTTTTAATTTTCCCAATGTATACCCCCATGAGTTGAAGTGCCCTATGCTCTCTAAGCTTTGCTTTTTAGACGTTTCAGGACTCACCGTACACTTCTCCAGAGTGGCTGTTGGCAATTTACATCCCGCCCATCAGTGTAGCATGGCTCCCATTTCTCCATGGCCTTTCCTGCATTTCTGGTTTTGACACTTTTTTCAGCATGGCCATTTTGACCAATGGGTAGCGAGACTTCTTTGTAGCGCTGATTTGCCTTTCCAGGTTGCTTGGTTGGCCAAAAAGGGCGTATGCGTTTTTTCCTGAATATATTCAGGAAAAAACGCATACGCCCTTTTTGGCCAAGGGCATCATTGTCAACGTTTTGCCGCTTTTCATGTGCTTTAAAGGCGATTCGAATCTACCTCCTGAAATCTGTTTCCTGCAATTCTGCCTTGATTTCAAATCCTCTTCTTTGCCTTCCCTCAATATATTTGTGGACGAGAGTTATCATTTATAACTCTGCAGGTTTGTGAATTGCAGTGCCCTGAACCTCCATTTTACAACTCGCGTTTTTGGGAGATGGCCGCAAAAGCGCAGGATGGCTTCAGGCCCTGTTCTGGTTCCGGGGGGCAGGCTGAGCCTGTGGTTAATTCTTCTTCCTGATGGGAAAATAGAGTGACCTGTGCCTGTCCCTACACCAAGAGCTAGTCTCTCATTGGTTCCCCGTCTTCCCGTTCATCCTCAGGACAAATTGCAACCTGTACGGAACAGGAGGTTAAAGGTGCTGATGCTCCAAGTAGGGAGATTGTTAGTAAAGCGGCTGGAATGGCGAACCCGGGCACAAGGAGAAGAGAAATGAGGTGCGTTTTAGAAACCTTTCCCCATCACATGGTGTACCATCTTTTTGTTTTCTCATGCATGTTTTCGATGTAGGAAGATGCCCTTGAACCTGGAGATTTGGGACCCATGCGATGGGTACCACGCAGTATTACTTTAAAGGGTCTGCGTTTGCTCACCCAACCTCACCAAACCTCTCAGCCCCAAGAGTGTCCACCCTTATGTCTCATCCAGCTGTGGGTCTAGATATGGTCAATCCAGGTTGCATCACAGCCCCTGAACGCATTGTGTAAGAATTTCTCTCTCTTTCACTGTCTTTGTTTCATGGGTTTTTCAAAGTAATTTATTTTTATAATGGGGTTTAGCTGCTTTTCACTGCTGTGTTTATGCCGCTTTACACCCACTTGACACACTAACAGAGAGATATCAATACCTAGGTTTTAAGATTATTACTAGTCAGATATATTCTTGTGCGGTGAATAGGGCGTGTTGAGTCCAGTTCTCTGAGCAAGGAGTAGGTCTTATCTATTACATATTGGTTTTATGGAACGGTATCTGAGCTAATTTGAAACCCTTGTTTTATGTATCACCCCACCTCACCTTTCCCGTTAAGCAGCCATAGAGTGTTTTCTGCATGTGTGACTCTGTTCTGTTTTGTAATTCAGTTCAAGTGTAACGGTTTTTACATTCCCTCTATAAGTGATACATTATGAGAAGTGTCCTTTTCTGTGTGACTTATTTCACTTAGAATCGTCGTACCTAAATCCACTCATCATGCTGCTACTAGCCTTATGACATTGATTTCATGGCTGAGTGATATTCCATTGTATATAAGGACCACAACTTCTTTATCCATTTTTCTCTTTCCTGGGATATTGAAGGTGGAATGAAGTGGAGGTCCTTGTCAAGAGAGCAGCCCTAAACTTTGGGGTTCTTGTCTCTTGCTGATTTTTAATTTTCCCAATGTATACCCCCATGAGTGGAAGTGCCCTATGCTCTGTAGCTTTGCTTTTTAGACGTTTCAGGACTCACCGTACACTTCTCCAGAGTGGCTGTTGGCAATTTACATCCCGCCCATCAGTGTAGCATGGCTCCCATTTCTCCATGGCCTTTCCTGCATTTCTGGTTTTGACACTTTTTTCAGCATGGCCATTTTGACCAATGGGTAGCGAGACTTCTTTGTAGCGCTGATTTGCCTTTCCAGGTTGCTTGGTTGGCCAAAAAGGGCGTATGCGTTTTTTCCTGAATATATTCAGGAAAAAACGCATACGCCCTTTTTGGCCAAGGGCATCATTGTCAACGTTTTGCCACTTTTCATGTGCTTTAAAGGCGATTCGAATCTACCTCCTGAAATCTGTTTCCTGCAATTCTGCCTTGATTTCAAATCCTCTTCTTTGCCTTCCCTCAATATATTTGTGGACGAGAGTTATCATTTATAACTCTGCAGGTTTGTGAATTGCAGTGCCCTGAACCTCCATATTACAACTCGCCTTTTTGGGAGATGGCCGCAAAAGCGCAGGATGGCTTCAGGCCCTGTTCTGGTTCCAGGGGGCAGGCTGAGCCTGTGGTTAATTCTTCTTCCTGATGGGAAAATAGAGTGACCTCTGCATGTCCCAACACCAAGAGCTAGTCTCTCATTGGTTCCATGTCTTCTCGTTCATCCTCAGGACAAATTGCAACCTGTACGGAACAGGAGGTTAAAGATGCTGATGCTCCAAGTAGGGAGATTGCTAGTAAAGCGGCTGTTATGGCGAACCCGGGCACAAGGAGATGAGAAATGAGGTACGTTTTAGAAACCTTTCCCCATCACACGGTGTACCATCTTCTGGGTTTCTCATGCATGTTTTCAATGTAGGAAGATGCCCTTGAACCTGGAGATTTGGGACCCATGCGATGGGTACCAGGCAGTATTACTTTAAAGGGTCTGCGTTTGCTCACCCAACCTCACCAAACCTCTCAGCCCCAAGAGTGTCCACCCTTATGTCTCATCCAGCTGTGGGTCTAGATATGGTCAATCCAGGTTGCATCACAGCCCCTGAACGCATTGTGTAAGAATTTCGCTCTCTTTCACTGTCTTTGTTTCATGGGTTTTTCAAAGTAATTTATTTTTATAATGGGGTTTAGCTGCTTTTCACTGCTGTGTTTATGCTGCTTTACACCCACTTGACACACTAACAGAGAGATATCAATACATAGGTTTTAAGATTATTACTAGTCAGATATATTCTTGTGTGGTGAATAGGGCGTGTTGAGTCCAGTTCTCTGAGCAAGGAGTAGGTCTTGTCTATTACATATTGGTTTTATGGAACGGTATCTGAGCTAATTTGAAACCCTTGTTTTATGTATCACCCCACCTCACCTTTCCCGTTAAGCAGCCATAGTGTGTTTTCTGCATGTGTGACTCTGTTCTGTTTTGTAATTCAGTTCAAGTGTAACGGTTTTTACATTCCCTCTATAAGTGATACCTTATGAGAAGTGTCCTTTTCTGTGTGACTTATTTCACTTAGAATCGTCGTACCTAAATCCACTCATCATGCTGCTATTAGCCTTATGACATTGATTTCATGGCTGAGTGATATTCCATTGTACATAAGGACCACAACTTCTTTATCCATTTTTCTCCCTCCTGGGATATTGAAGGTGGAATGAAGTGGAGGTCCTTGTCAACAGAGCAGCCCTAAACTTTGGGGTGCTTGTGTCTTGCTGATTTTTCATTTTCCCAATTTATACCCCCATGAGTGGAAGTGCCCTATGCTCTCTAAGCTGTGTTTTTTAGATGTTTCAGGACACACCGTACACTCCTCCCGAGTGGCTGTTGGCAATTTACATCCCGCCCATCAGTGTAGCAAGGCTCCCATTACTCCATGGCCTGTCCTGCATTTCTGGTTTTGAGACTTTTTTCAGCATGGCCCTTTTGACCGATGGGTAGCGAGTCTTCTTTGTAGCCCTGATTTGCCTCTCCAGGTTGCTTGGTTGGCCAAAAAGGGCGTATGCGTTTTTTCCTGAATATATTCAGGAAAAAACACATACGCCCTTTTTGGCCAAGGGCATCATTGTCAACGTTTTGCCGCTTTTCATGTGCTTTAAAGGTGATTCGAATCTACCTCCTGAAATCTGTTTCCTGCATTTCTGCCTTGATTTCAAATCCTCTTCTTTGCCTTCCCTCAATATATTTGTGGACGAGAGTTATCATTTATAACTCTGCAGGTTTGTGAATTGCAGTGCCCTGAAGCTCCATTTTACAACTCGCTTTTTTGGGAGCTGGCCGCAAAAGCGCAGGATGGCTTCAGGCCCTGTTCTGGTTCCGGGGGGAGGATGAGCCTGTGGTTAATTCTTCTTCCTGATGGGAAAATAGAGTGACCTGTGCCTGTCCCAACACCAAGAGCTAGTCTCTCACTGGTTCCCCGTCTACCCGTTCATCCTCAGGACAAATTGCAACCTGTACGGAACAGGAGGTTAAAGGTGCTGATGCTCCAAGTAGGGAGATTGCTAGGAAAGTGGCTGGAATGGCGACCCCGGGCACAAGGAGAAGAGAAATGAGGTGCGTTTTAGAAACCTTTCCCCATCACATGGTGTACCATCTTTTTGTTTTCTCATGCATGTTTTCGATGTAGGAAGATGCCCTTGAACCTGGAGATTTGGGACCCATGCGATGGGTACCACGCAGTATTACTTTAAAGGGTCTGCGTTTGCTCACCCAACCTCACCAAACCTCTCAGCCCCAAGAGTGTCCACCCTTATGTCTCATCCAGCTGTGGGTCTAGATATGGTCAATCCAGGTTGCATCACAGCCCCTGAACGCATTGTGTAAGAATTTCTCTCTCTTTCACTGTCTTTGTTTCATGGGTTTTTCAAAGTAATTTATTTTTATAATGGGGTTTAGCTGCTTTTCACTGCTGTGTTTATGCCGCTTTACACCCACTTGACACACTAACAGAGAGATATCAATACATAGGTTTTAAGATTATTACTAGTCAGATATATTCTTGTGCGGTGAATAGGGCGTGTTGAGTCCAGTTCTCTGAGCAAGGAGTAGGTCTTGTCTATTACATATTGGGTTTATGGAACGGTATCTGAGCTAATTTGAAACCCTTGTTTTATGTATCACCCCACCTCACCTTTCCCGTTAAGCAGCCATAGTGTGTTTTCTGCATGTGTGACTCTGTTCTGTTTTGTAATTCAGTTCAAGTGTAACGGGTTTTACATTCCCTCTATAAGTGATACCTTATGAGAAGTGTCCTTTTCTGTGTGACTTATTTCACTTAGAATCGTCGTACCTAAATCCACTCATCATGCTGCTATTAGCCTTATGACATTGATTTCATGGCTGAGTGATATTCCATTGTACATAAGGACCACAACTTCTTTATCCATTTTTCTCCCTCCTGGGATATTGAAGGTGGAATGAAGTGGAGGTCCTTGTCAACAGAGCAGCCCTAAACTTTGGGGTGCTTGTGTCTTGCTGATTTTTCATTTTCCCAATTTATACCCCCATGAGTGGAAGTGCCCTATGCTCTCTAAGCTGTGTTTTTTAGATGTTTCAGGACACACCGTACACTTCTCCAGAGTGGCTGTTGGCAATTTACATCCCGCCCATCAGTGTAGCAAGGCTCCCATTTCTCCATGGCCTGTCCTGCATTTCTGGTTTTGAGACTTTTTTCAGCATGGCCCTTTTGACCGATGGGTAGCGAGTCTTCTTTGTACCGCTGATTTGCCTTTCCAGGTTGCTTGGTTGGCCAAAACGGGCGTATGCGTTTTTTCCTGAATATATTCAGGAAAAAACGCATACGCCCGTTTTGGCCAAGGGCATCATTGTCAACGTTTTGCCGCTTTTCATGTGCTTTAAAGGCGATTCGAATCTACCTCCTGAAATCTGTTTCCTGCAATTCTGCCTTGATTTCAAATCCTCTTCTTTGCCTTCCCTCAATATATTTGTGGACGAGAGTTATCATTTATAACTCTGCAGGTTTGTGAATTGCAGTGCCCTGAAGCTCCATTTTACAACTCGCGTTCTTGGGAGCTGGCCGCAAAAGCGCAGGATGGCTTCAGGCCCTGTTCTGGTTCCGGGGGGCAGGCTGAGCCTGTGGTTAATTCTTCTTCCTGATGGGAAAATAGAGTGACCTGTGACTGTCCCTACACCAAGAGCTAGTCTCTCATTGGTTCCACGTCTTCCCGTTCATCCTCAGGACAAATTGCAACCTGTACGGAACAGGAGGTTAAAGGTGCTGATGCTCCAAGTAGGGAGATTGTTAGTAAAGCGGCTGGAATGGCGAACCCGGGCACAAGGAGATGAGAAATGAGGTGCGTTTTAGAAACCTTTCCCCATCACATGGTGTACCATCTTTTTGTTTTCTCATGCATGTTTTCGATGTAGGAAGATGCCCTTGAACCTGGAGATTTGGGACCCATGCGATGGGTACCACGCAGTATTACTTTAAAGGGTCTGCGTTTGCTCACCCAACCTCACCAAACCTCTCAGCCCCAAGAGTGTCCACCCTTATGTCTCATCCAGCTGTGGGTCTAGATATGGTCAATCCAGGTTGCATCACAGCCCCTGAACGCATTGTGTAAGAATTTCTCTCTCTTTCACTGTCTTTGTTTCATGGGTTTTTCAAAGTAATTTATTTTTATAATGGGGTTTAGCTGCTTTTCACTGCTGTGTTTATGCCGCTTTACACCCACTTGACACACTAACAGAGAGATATCAATACATAGGTTTTAAGATTATTACTAGTCAGATATATTCTTGTGCGGTGAATAGGGCGTGTTGAGTCCAGTTCTCTGAGCAAGGAGTACGTCTTGTCTATTACATATTGGGTTTATGGAACGGTATCTGAGCTAATTTGAAACCCTTGTTTTATGTATCACCCCACCTCACCTTTCCCGTTAAGCAGCCATAGTGTGTTTTCTGCATGTGTGACTCTGTTCTGTTTTGTAATTCAGTTCAAGTGTAACGGTTTTTACATTCCCTCTATAAGTGATACCTTATGAGAAGTGTCCTTTTCTGTGTGACTTATTTCACTTAGAATCGTCGTACCTAAATCCACTCATCATGCTGCTACTAGCCTTATGACATTGATTTCATGGCTGAGTGATATTGCATTGTACATAAGGACCACAACTTCTTTATCCATTTCTCTCTTTCCTGGGATATTGAAGGTGGAATGAAGTGGAGGTCCTTGTCAACAGAGCAGCCCTAAACTTTGGGGTGCTTGTGTCTTGCTGATTTTTCATTTTCCCAATTTATACCCCCATGAGTGGAAGTGCCCTAAGCTCTCTAAGCTGTGTTTTTTAGATGTTTCAGGACACACCGTACACTTCTCCAGAGTGGCTGTTGGCAATTTACATCCCGCCCATCAGTGTAGCAAGGCTCCCATTTCTCCATGGCCTGTCCTGCATTTCTGGTTTTCAGACTTTTTTCAGCATGGCCCTTTTGACCGATGGGTAGCGAGTCTTCTTTGTAGCCCTGATTTGCCTTTCCAGGTTGCTTGGTTGGCCAAAAAGGGCGTATGCGTTTTTTCCTGAATATATTCAGGAAAAAACGCATACGCCCTTTTTGGCCAAGGGCATCATTGTCAACGTTTTGCCGCTTTTCATGTGCTTTAAAGGCGATTCGAATCTACCTCCTGAAATCTGTTTCCTGCATTTCTGCCTTGATTTCAACTCCTTTTCTTTGCCGTCCCTCAATATATTTGTGGACGAAAGTTATCATTTATAACTCTGCAGGTTTGTGAATTGCAGTGCCCTGAAGCTCCATTTTACAACTCGCTTTTTTGGGAGCTGGCCGCAAAAGCGCAGGATGGCTTCAGTCCCTGTTCTGGTTCCGGGGGGGAGGATGAGCCTGTGGTTAATTCTTCTTCCTGATGGGAAAATAGAGTGACCTGTGCCTGTCCCAACAACAAGAGCTAGTCTCTCACTGGTTCCCCGTCTACCCGTTCATCCTCAGGACAAATTGCAACCTGTACGGAACAGGAGGTTAAAGGTGCTGATGCTCCAAGTAGGGAGATTGCTAGGAAAGTGGCTGGAATGGCGACCCCGGGCACAAGGAGAAGAGAAATGAGGTGCGTTTTAGAAACCTTTCCCCATCACATGGTGTACCATCATTTTGTTTTCTCATGCATGTTTTCGATGTAGGAAGATGCCCTTGAACCTGGAGATTTGGGACCCATGCGATGGGTACCACGCAGTATTACTTTAAAGGGTCTGCGTTTGCTCACCCAACCTCACCAAACCTCTCAGCCCCAAGAGTGTCCACCCTTATGTCTCATCCAGCTGTGGGTCTAGAAATGGTCAATCCAGGTTGCATCACAGCCCCTGAACGCATTGTGTAAGAATTTCTCTCTCTTTCACTGTCTTTGTTTCATGGGTTTTTCAAAGTAATTTATTTTTTTAATGGGGTTTAGCTGCTTTTCACTGCTGTGTTTATGCCGCTTTACACCCACTTGACACACTAACAGAGAGATATCAATACATAGGTTTTAAGATTATTACTAGTCAGATATATTCTTGTGCGGTGAATAGGGCGTGTTGAGTCCAGTTCTCTGAGCAAGGAGTACATCTTGTCTATTACATATTGGGTTTATGGAACGGTATCTGAGCTAATTTGAAACCCTTGTTTTATGTATCACCCCACCTCACCTTTCCCGTTAAGCAGCCATAGTGTGTTTTCTGCATGTGTGACTCTGTTCTGTTTTGTAATTCAGTTCAAGTGTAACGGTTTTTACATTCCCTCTATAAGTGATACCTTATGAGAAGTGTCCTTTTCTGTGTGACTTATTTCACTTAGAATCGTCGTACCTAAATCCACTCATCATGCTACTATTAGCCTAATGACATTGATTTCATGGCTGAGTGATATTCCATTGTACATAAGGACCACAACTTCTTTATCCATTTTTCTCCCTCCTGGGATATTGAAGGTGGAATGAAGTGGAGGTCCTTGTCAACAGAGCAGCCCTAAACTTTGGGGTGCTTGTGTCTTGCTGATTTTTCATTTTCCCAATTTATACCCCCATGAGTGGAAGTGCCCTATGCTCTCTAAGCTGTGTTTTTTAGATGTTTCAGGACACACCGTACACTTCTCCCGAGTGGCTGTTGGCAATTTACATCCCGCCCATCAGTGTAGCAAGGCTCCCATTACTCCATGGCCTGTCCTGCATTTCTGGTTTTGAGACTTTTTTCAGCATGGCCCTTTTGACCGATGGGTAGCGAGTCTTCTTTGTAGCCCTGATTTGCCTCTCCAGGTTGCTTGGTTGGCCAAAAAGGGCGTATGCGTTTTTTCCTGAATATATTCAGGAAAAAACACATACGCCCTTTTTGGCCAAGGGCATCATTGTCAACGTTTTGCCGCTTTTCATGTGCTTTAAAGGTGATTCGAATCTACCTCCTGAAATCTGTTTCCTGCATTTCTGCCTTGATTTCAAATCCTCTTCTTTGCCTTCCCTCAATATATTTGTGGACGAGAGTTATCATTTATAACTCTGCAGGTTTGGGAATTGCAGTGCCCTGAAGCTCCATTTTACAACTCGCTTTTTTGGGAGCTGGCCGCAAAAGTGCAGGATGGCTTCAGGCCCTGTTCTGGTTCCGGGGGGAGGATGAGCCTGTGGTTAATTCTTCTTCCTGATGGGAAAATAGAGTGACCTGTGCCTGTCCCAACAACAAGAGCTAGTCTCTCACTGGTTCCCCGTATTCCCGTTCATCCTCAGGACAAATTGCAACCTGTACGGAACAGGAGGTTAAAGGTGCTGATGCTCCAAGTAGGGAGATTGTTAGTAAAGCGGCTGGAATGGCGACCCCGGGCACAAGGAGAAGAGAAATGAGGTGCGTTTTAGAAACCTTTCCCCATCACATGGTGTACCATCTTTTTTGTTTTCTCATGCATGTTTTCGATGTAGGAAGATGCCCTTGAACCTGGAGATTTGGGACCCATACGATGGGTACCACGCAGTATTACTTTAAAGGGTCTGCGTTTGCTCACCCAACCTCACCAAACCTCTCAGCCCCAAGTGTCCACCCTTATGTCTCATCCAGCTGTGCGTCTAGATATGGTCAATCCAGGTTGCATCACAGCCCCTGAACGCATTGTGTAAGAATTTCTCTCTCTTTCACTGTCTTTGTTTCATGGGTTTTTCAAAGTAATTTATTTTTATAATGGGGTTTAGCTGCTTTTCACTGCTGTGTTTATGCCGCTTTACACCCACTTGACACACTAACAGAGAGATATCAATACATAGGTTTTACGATTATTACTAGTCAGATATATTCTTGTGCGGTGAATAGGGCGTGTTGAGTCCAGTTCTCTGAGCAAGGAGTAGGTCTTGTCTATTACATATTGGGTTTATGGAACGGTATCTGAGCTAATTTGAAACCCTTGTTTTATGTATCACCCCACCTCACCTTTCCCGTTAAGCAGCCATAGTGTGTTTTCTGCATGTGTGACTCTGTTCTGTTTTGTAATTCAGTTCAAGTGTAACGGTTTTTACATTCCCTCTATAAGTGATACCTTATGAGAAGTGTCCTTTTCTGTGTGACTTATTTCACTTAGAATCGTCGTACCTAAATCCACTCATCATGCTGCTACTAGCCTTATGACATTGATTTCATGGCTGAGTGATATTCCATTGTACATAAGGACCACAACTTCTTTATCCATTTTTCTCTTTCCTGGGATATTGAAGGTGGAATGAAGTGGATGTCCTTGTCGACAGAGCAGCACTAAACGTTGGGGTGCTTGTGTCTTGCTGATTTTTCATTTTCCCAATTTATACCCCCATGAGTGGAAGTGCCCTAAGCTCTCTAAGCTGTGTTTTTTAGATGTTTCAGGACACACCGTACACTTCTCCAGAGTGGCTGTTGGCAATTTACATCCCGCCCATCAGTGTAGCAAGGCTCCCAGTTCTCCATGGCCTGTCCTGCATTTCTGGTTTTGAGACTTTTTTCAGCATGGCCCTTTTGACCGATGGGTAGCGAGTCTTCTTTGTAGCCCTGATTTGCCTTTCCAGGTTGCTTGGTTGGCCAAAAAGGGCGTATGCGGTTTTTCCTGAATATATTCAGGAAAAAACGCATACGCCCTTTTTGGCCAAGGGCATCATTGTCAACGTTTTGCCGCTTTTCATGTGCTTTAAAGGCGATTCGAATCTACCTCCTGAAATCTGTTTCCTGCAATTCTGCCTTGATTTCAAATCCTCTTCTTTGCCTTCCCTCAATATATTTGTGGACGAGAGTTATCATTTATAACTCTGCAGGTTTGTGAATTGCAGTGCCCTGAAGCTCCATTTTACAACTCGCTTTTTTGGGAGCTGGCCGCAAAAGCGCAGGATGGCTTCAGGCCCTGTTCTGGTTCCGGGGGGGAGGATGAGCCTGTGGTTAATTCTTCTTCCTGATGGGAAAATAGAGTGACCTGTGCCTGTCCCTACAACAAGAGCTAGTCTCTCACTGGTTCCCCGTATTCCCGTTCATCCTCAGGACAAATTGCAACCTGTACGGAACAGGAGGTTAAAGGTGCTGATGCTCCAAGTAGGGAGATTGTTAGTAAAGCGGCTGGAATGGCGACCCCGGGCACAAGGAGAAGAGAAATGAGGTGCGTTTTAGAAACCTTTCCCCATCACATGGTGTACCATCTTTTTTGTTTTCTCATGCATGTTTTCGATGTAGGAAGATGCCCTTGAACCTGGAGATTTGGGACCCATGCGATGGGTACCTCGCAGTATTACTTTAAAGGGTCTGCATTTGCTCACCCAACCTCACCAAACCTCTCAGCCCCAAGAGTGTCCACCCTTATGTCTCATCCAGCTGTGGGTCTAGATATGGTCAATCCAGGTTGCATCACAGCCCCTGAACGCATTGTGTAAGAATTTCTCTCTCTTTCACTGTCTTTGTTTCATGGGTTTGTAAAAGTAATTTATTTTTATAATGGGGTTTAGCTGCTTTTCACTGCTGTGTTTATGCCGCTTTTCACCCACTTGACACACTAACAGAGAGATATCAATACATAGGTTTTAAGATTATTACTAGTCAGATATATTCTTGTGCGGTGAATAGGGCGTGTTGAGTCCAGTTCTCTGAGAAAGGAGTAGGTCTTGTCTATTACATATTGGGTTTATGGAACGGTATCTGAGCTAATTTGAAACCCTTGTTTTATGTATCACCCCACCTCACCTTTCCCGTTAAGCAGCCATAGTGTGTTTTCTGCATGTGTGACTCTGTTCTGTTTTGTAATTCAGTTCAAGTGTAACGGTTTTTACAGTCCCTCTATAAGTGATACCTTATGAGAAGTGTCCTTTTCTGTGTGACTTATTTCACTTAGAATCGTCGTACCTAAATCCACTCATCATGCGGCTACTAGCCTTATGACATTGATTTCCTGGCTGAGTGATATTCCATTGTACATAAGGACCACAACTTCTTTATCCATTTTTCTCTTTCCTGGGATATTGAAGGTGGAATGAAGTGGAGGTCCTTGTCAACAGAGCAGCCCTAAACTTTGGGGTGCTTGTGTCTTGCTGATTTTTCATTTTCCCAATTTATACCCCCATGAGTGGAAGTGCCCTAAGCTCTCTAAGCTGTGTTTTTTAGATGTTTCAGGACACACCGTACACTTCTCCAGAGTGGCTGTTGGCAATTTACATCCCGCCCATCAGTGTAGCAAGGCTCCCATTTCTCCATGGCCTGTCCTGCATTTCTGGTTTTGAGACTTTTTTCAGCATGGCCCTTTTGACCGATGGGTAGCGAGTCTTCTTTGTAGCGCTGATTTGCCTTTCCAGGTTGCTTGGTTGGCCAAAAAGGGCGTATGCGTTTTTTCCTGAATATATTCAGGAAAAAACGCATACGCCCTTTTTGGCCAAGAGCATCATTGTCAACGTTTTGCCGCTTTTCATGTGCTTTAAAGGCGATTCGAATCTACCTCCTGAAATCTGTTTCCTGCATTTCTGCCTTGATTTCAAATCCTCTTCTTTGCCTTCCCTAAATATATTTGTGGACGAGAGTTATCATTTATAACTCTGCAGGTTTGTGAATTGCAGTGCCCTGCAGCTCCATTTTACAACTCGCTTTTTTGGGAGCTGGCCGCAAAAGCGCAGGATGGCTTCAGGCCCTGTTCTGGTTCCGGGGGGGAGGATGAGCCTGTGGTTAATTCTTCTTCCTGATGGGAAAATAGAGTGACCTGTGCCTGTCCCAACAACAAGAGCTAGTCTCTCACTGGTTCCCCGTATTCCCGTTCATCCTCAGGACAAATTGCAACCTGTACGGAACAGGAGGTTAAAGGTGCTGATGCTCCAAGTAGGGAGATTGTTAGTAAAGCGGCTGGAATGGCGACCCCGGGCACAAGGAGAAGAGAAATGAGGTGCGTTTTAGAAACCTTTCCCCATCACATGGTGTACCATCTTTTTTGTTTTCTCATGCATGTTTTCGATGTAGGAAGATGCCCTTGAACCTGGAGATTTGGGACCCATGCGATGGGTACCACGCAGTATTACTTTAAAGGGTCTGCGTTTGCTCACCCAACCTCACCAAACCTCTCAGCCCCAAGAGTGTCCACCCTTATGTCTCATCCAGCTGTGGGTCTAGAAATGGTCAATCCAGGTTGCATCACAGCCCCTGAACGCATTGTGTAAGAATTTCTCTCTCTTTCACTGTCTTTGTTTCATGGGTTTTTCAAAGTAATTTATTTTTATAATGGGGTTTAGCTGCTTTTCACTGCTGTGTTTATGCCGCTTTACACCCACTTGACACGCTAACAGAGAGATATCAATACATAGGTTTTACGATTATTATTAGTCAGATATATTCTTGTGCGGTGAATAGGGCGTGTTGAGTCCAGTTCTCTGAGCAAGGAGTAGGTCTTGTCTATTACATATTGGGTTTATGGAACGGTATCTGAGCTAATTTGAAACCCTTGTTTTATGTATCACCCCACCTCACCTTTCCCGTTAAGCAGCCATAGTGTGTTTTCTGCATGTGTGACTCTGTTCTGTTTTGTAATTCAGTTCAAGTGTAACGGTTTTTACATTCCCTCTATCAGTGATACCTTATGAGAAGTGTCCTTTTCTGTGTGACTTATTTCACTTAGAATCGTCGTACCTAAATCCACTCATCATGCTGCTACTCACCTTACGACATTGATTTCCTGGCTGAGTGATATTCCATTGTACATAAGGACCACAACTTCTTTATCCATTTTTCTCTTTCCTGGGATATTTAAGGTGGAATGAAGTGGAGGTCCTTGTCAACAGAGCAGCCCTCAACTTTGGGGTGCTTGTGTCTTGCTGATTTTTCATTTTCCCAATTTATACCCCCATGAGTGGAAGTGCCCTATGCTCTCTAAGCTGTGTTTTTTAGATGTTTCAGGACACACCGTACACTTCTCCAGAGTGGCTGTTGGCAATTTACATCCCGCCCATCAGTGTAGCAAGGCTCCCATTTCTCCATGGCCTGTCCTGCATTTCTGGTTTTGAGACTTTTTTCAGCATGGCCCTTTTGACCGATGGGTAGCGAGTCTTCTTTGTAGCCCTGATTTGCCTTTCCAGGTTGCTTGGTTGGCCAAAAAGGGCGTATGCGTTTTTTCCTGAATATATTCAGGAAAAAACGCATACGCCCTTTTTGGCCAAGGGCATCATTGTCAACGTTTTGCCGCTTTTCATGTGCTTTAAAGGCGATTCGAATCTACCTCCTGAAATCTGTTTCCTGCATTTCTGCCTTGATTTCAAATCCTCTTCTTTGCCTTCCCTCAATATATTTGTGGACGAGAGTTATCATTTATAACTCTGCAGGTTTGTGAATTGCAGTGCCCTGAAGCTCCATTGTACAACTCGCTTTTTTGGGAGCTGGCTGCAAAAGCGCAGGATGGCTTCAGGCCCTGTTCTGGTTCCGGGGGGGAGGATGAGCCTGTGGTTAATTCTTCTTCCTGATGGGAAAATAGAGTGACCTGTGCCTGTCCCAACACCAAGAGCTAGTCTCTCACTGGTTCCCCGTCTACCCGTTCATCCTCAGGACAAATTGCAACCTGTACGGAACAGGAGGTTAAAGGTGCTGATGCTCCAAGTAGGGAGATTGTTAGTAAAGCGGCTGGAATGGTGAACCCGGGCACAAGGAGAAGAGAAATGAGGTGCGTTTTAGAAACCTTTCCCCATCACATGGTGTACCATCTTTTTGTTTTCTCATGCATGTTTTCGATGTAGGAAGATGCCCTTGAACCTGGAGATTTGGGACCCATGCGATGGGTACCACGCAGTATTACTTTAAAGGGTCTGCGTTTGCTCACCCAACCTCACCAAACCTCTCAGCCCCAAGAGTGTCCACCCTTATGTCTCATCCAGCTGTGGGTCTAGATATGGTCAATCCAGGTTGCATCACAGCCCCTGAACGCATTGTGTAAGAATTTCTCTCTCTTTCACTGTCTTTGTTTCATGGGTTTGTAAAAGTAATTTATTTTTATAATGGGGTTTAGCTGCTTTTCACTGCTGTGTTTATGCCGCTTTACACCCACTTGACACACTAACAGAGAGATATCAATACATAGGTTTTAAGATTATTACTAGTCAGATATATTCTTGTGCGGTGAATAGGGCGTGTTGAGTCCAGTTCTCTGAGCAAGGAGTAGGTCTTGTCTACTACATATTGGGTTTATGGAACGGTATCTGAGCTAATTTGATACCCTTGTTTTATGTATCACCCCACCTTACCTTTCCCGTTAAGCAGCCATAGTGTGTTTTCTGCATGTGTGACTCTGTTCTGTTTTGTAATTCAGTTCAAGTGTAACGGTTTTTACATTCCCTCTATAAGTGATACCTTATGAGAAGTGTCCTTTTCTGTGTGACTTATTTCACTTAGAATCGTCGTACCTAAATCCACTCATCATGCTGCTATTAGCCTTATGACATTTATTTCATGGCTGAGTGATATTCCATTGTACATAAGGACCACAACTTCTTTATCCATTTTTCTCCCTCCTGGGATATTGAAGGTGGAATGAAGTGGAGGTCCTTGTCAACAGAGCAGCCCTAAACTTTGGGGTGCTTGTGTCTTGCTGATTTTTCATTTTCCCAATTTATACCCCCATGAGTGGAAGTGCCCTATGCTCTCTAAGCTGTGTTTTTTAGATGTTTCAGGACACACCGTACACTTCTCCAGAGTGGCTGTTGGCAATTTACATCCCACCCATCAGTGTAGCAAGGCTCCCATTTCTCCATGGCCTGTCCTGCATTTCTGGTTTTGAGACTTTTTTCAGCATGGCCCTTTTGACCGATGGGTAGCGAGTCTTCTTTGTAGCCCTGATTTGCCTTTCCAGGTTGCTTGGTTGGCCAAAAAGGGCGTATGCGTTTTTTCCTGAATATATTCAGGAAAAAACGCATACGCCCTTTTTGGCCAAGAGCATCATTGTCAACGTTTTGCCGCTTTTCATGTGCTTTAAAGGCGATTCGAATCTACCTCCTGAAATCTGTTTCCTGCATTTCTGCCTTGATTTCAAATCCTCTTCTTTGCCTTCCCTAAATATATTTGTGGACGAGAGTTATCATTTATAACTCTGCAGGTTTGTGAATTGCAGTGCCCTGAAGCTCCATTTTACAACTCGCTTTTTTGGGAGCTGGCCGCAAAAGCGCAGGATGGCTTCAGGCCCTGTTCTGGTTCCGGGGGGGAGGATGAGCCTGTGGTTAATTCTTCTTCCTGATGGGAAAATAGAGTGACCTGTGCCTGTCCCAACAACAAGAGCTAGTCTCTCACTGGTTCCCCGTATTCCCGTTCATCCTCAGGACAAATTGCAACCTGTACGGAACAGGAGGTTAAAGGTGCTGATGCTCCAAGTAGGGAGATTGTTAGTAAAGCGGCTGGAATGGCGACCCCGGGCACAAGGAGAAGAGAAATGAGGTGCGTTTTAGAAACCTTTCCCCATCACATGGTGTACCATCTTTTTTGTTTTCTCATGCATGTTTTCGATGTAGGAAGATGCCCTTGAACCTGGAGATTTGGGACCCATGCGATGGGTACCACGCAGTATTACTTTAAAGGGTCTGCGTTTGCTCACCCAACCTCACCAAACCTCTCAGCCCCAAGAGTGTCCACCCTTATGTCTCATCCAGCTGTGGGTCTAGAAATGGTCAATCCAGGTTGCATCACAGCCCCTGAACGCATTGTGTAAGAATTTCTCTCTCTTTCACTGTCTTTGTTTCATGGGTTTTTCAAAGTAATTTATTTTTATAATGGGGTTTAGCTGCTTTTCACTGCTGTGTTTATGCCGCTTTACACCCACTTGACACACTAACAGAGAGATATCAATACATAGGTTTTACGATTATTACTAGTCAGATATATTCTTGTGCGGTGAATAGGGCGTGTTGAGTCCAGTTCTCTGAGCAAGGAGTAGGTCTTGTCTATTACATATTGGGTTTATGGAACGGTATCTGAGCTAATTTGAAACCCTTGTTTTATGTATCACCCCACCTCACCTTTCCCGTTAAGCAGCCATAGTGTGTTTTCTGCATGTGTGACTCTGTTCTGTTTTGTAATTCAGTTCAAGTGTAACGGTTTTTACATTCCCTCTATAAGTGATACCTTATGAGAAGTGTCCTTTTCTGTGTGACTTATTTCACTTAGAATCGTCGTACCTAAATCCACTCATCATGCTGCTATTAGCCTTATGACATTGATTTCATGGCTGAGTGATATTCCATTGTACATAAGGACCACAACTTCTTTATCCATTTTTCTCCCTCCTGGGATATTGAAGGTGGAATGAAGTGGAGGTCCTTGTCAACAGAGCAGCCCTAAACTTTGGGGTGCTTGTGTCTTGCTGATTTTTCATTTTCCCAATTTATACCCCAATGAGTGGAAGTGCCCTATGCTCTCTAAGCTGTGTTTTTTAGATGTTTCAGGACACACCGTACACTTCTCCAGAGTGGCTGTTGGCAATTTACATCCCGCCCATCAGTGTAGCAAGGCTCCCATTTCTCCATGGCCTGTCCTGCATTTCTGGTTTTGAGACTTTTTTCAGCATGGCCCTTTTGACCGATGGGTAGCGAGTCTTCTTTGTAGCCCTGATTTGCCTTTCCAGGTTGCTTGGTTGGCCAAAAAGGGCGTATGCGTTTTTTCCTGAATATATTCAGGAAAAAACGCATACGCCCTTTTTGGCCAAGGGCATCATTGTCAACGTTTTGCCGCTTTTCATGTGCTTTAAAGGCGATTCGAATCTACCTCCTGAAATCTGTTTCCTGCATTTCTGCCTTGATTTCAAATCCTCTTCTTTGCCTTCCCTCAATATATTTGTGGACGAGAGTTATCATTTATAACTCTGCAGGTTTGTGAATTGCAGTGCCCTGAAGCTCCATTTTACAACTCGCTTTTTTGGGAGCTGGCCGCAAAAGCGCAGGATGGCTTCAGGCCCTGTTCTGGTTCCGGGGGGGAGGATGAGCCTGTGGTTAATTCTTCTTCCTGATGGGAAAATAGAGTGACCTGTGCCTGTCCCAACACCAAGAGCTAGTCTCTCACTGGTTCCCCGTCTACCCGTTCATCCTCAGGACAAATTGCAACCTGTACGGAACAGGAGGTTAAAGGTGCTGATGCTCCAAGTAGGGAGATTGTTAGTAAAGCGGCTGGAATGGCGACCCCGGGCACAAGGAGAAGAGAAATGAGGTGCGTTTTAGAAACCTTTCCCCATCACATGGTGTACCATCTTTTTTGTTTTCTCATGCATGTTTTCGATGTAGGAAGATGCCCTTGAACCTGGAGATTTGGGACCCATGCGATGGGTACCACGCAGTATTACTTTAAAGGGTCTGCGTTTGCTCACCCAACCTCACCAAACCTCTCAGCCCCAAGAGTGTCCACCCTTATGTCTCATCCAGCTGTGGGTCTAGAAATGGTCAATCCAGGTTGCATCACAGCCCCTGAACGCATTGTGTAAGAATTTCTCTCTCTTTCACTGTCTTTGTTTCATGGGTTTTTCAAAGTAATTTATTTTTATAATGGGGTTTAGCTGCTTTTCACTGCTGTGTTTATGCCGCTTTACACCCACTTGACACACTAACAGAGAGATATCAATACATAGGTTTTACGATTATTACTAGTCAGATATATTCTTGTGCGGTGAATAGGGCGTGTTGAGTCCAGTTCTCTGAGCAAGGAGTAGGTCTTGTCTATTACATATTGGGTTTATGGAACGGTATCTGAGCTAATTTGAAACCCTTGTTTTATGTATCACCCCACCTCACCTTTCCCGTTAAGCAGCCATAGTGTGTTTTCTGCATGTGTGACTCTGTTCTGTTTTGTAATTCAGTTCAAGTGTAACGGTTTTTACATTCCCTCTATAAGTGATACCTTATGAGAAGTGTCCTTTTCTGTGTGACTTATTTCACTTAGAATCGTCGTACCTAAATCCACTCATCATGCTGCTATTAGCCTTATGACATTGATTTCATGGCTGAGTGATATTCCATTGTACATAAGGACCACAACTTCTTTATCCATTTTTCTCCCTCCTGGGATATTGAAGGTGGAATGAAGTGGAGGTCCTTGTCAACAGAGCAGCCCTAAACTTTGGGGTGCTTGTGTCTTGCTGATTTTTCATTTTCCCAATTTATACCCCAATGAGTGGAAGTGCCCTATGCTCTCTAAGCTGTGTTTTTTAGATGTTTCAGGACACACCGTACACTTCTCCAGAGTGGCTGTTGGCAATTTACATCCCGCCCATCAGTGTAGCAAGGCTCCCATTTCTCCATGGCCTGTCCTGCATTTCTGGTTTTGAGACTTTTTTCAGCATGGCCCTTTTGACCGATGGGTAGCGAGTCTTCTTTGTAGCCCTGATTTGCCTTTCCAGGTTGCTTGGTTGGCCAAAAAGGGCGTATGCGTTTTTTCCTGAATATATTCAGGAAAAAACGCATACGCCCTTTTTGGCCAAGGGCATCATTGTCAACGTTTTGCCGCTTTTCATGTGCTTTAAAGGCGATTCGAATCTACCTCCTGAAATCTGTTTCCTGCATTTCTGCCTTGATTTCAAATCCTCTTCTTTGCCTTCCCTCAATATATTTGTGGACGAGAGTTATCATTTATAACTCTGCAGGTTTGTGAATTGCAGTGCCCTGAAGCTCCATTGTACAACTCGCTTTTTTGGGAGCTGGCCGCAAAAGCGCAGGATGGCTTCAGGCCCTGTTCTGGTTCCGGGGGGGAGGATGAGCCTGTGGTTAATTCTTCTTCCTGATGGGAAAATAGAGTGACCTGTGCCTGTCCCAACACCAAGAGCTAGTCTCTCACTGGTTCCCCGTCTACCCGTTCATCCTCAGGACAAATTGCAACCTGTACGGAACAGGAGGTTAAAGGTGCTGATGCTCCAAGTAGGGAGATTGTTAGTAAAGCGGCTGGAATGGCGAACCCGGGCACAAGGAGAAGAGAAATGAGGTGCGTTTTAGAAACCTTTCCCCATCACATGGTGTACCATCTTTTTGTTTTCTCATGCATGTTTTCGATGTAGGAAGATGCCCTTGAACCTGGAGATTTGGGACCCATGCGATGGGTACCACGCAGTATTACTTTAAAGGGTCTGCGTTTGCTCACCCAACCTCACCAAACCTCTCAGCCCCAAGAGTGTCCACCCTTATGTCTCATCCAGCTGTGGGTCTAGATATGGTCAATCCAGGTTGCATCACAGCCCCTGAACGCATTGTGTAAGAATTTCTCTCTCTTTCACTGTCTTTGTTTCATGGGTTTGTAAAAGTAATTTATTTTTATAATGGGGTTTAGCTGCTTTTCACTGCTGTGTTTATGCCGCTTTACACCCACTTGACACACTAACAGAGAGATATCAATACATAGGTTTTAAGATTATTACTAGTCAGATATATTCTTGTGCGGTGAATAGGGCGTGTTGAGTCCAGTTCTCTGAGCAAGGAGTAGGTCTTGTCTATTACATATTGGGTTTATGGAACGGTATCTGAGCTAATTTGAAACCCTTGTTTTATGTATCACCCCACCTTACCTTTCCCGTTAAGCAGCCATAGTGTGTTTTCTGCATGTGTGACTCTGTTCTGTTTTGTAATTCAGTTCAAGTGTAACGGTTTTTACATTCCCTCTATAAGTGATACCTTATGAGAAGTGTCCTTTTCTGTGTGACTTATTTCACTTAGAATCGTCGTACCTAAATCCACTCATCATGCTGCTATTAGCCTTATGACATTGATTTCATGGCTGAGTGATATTCCATTGTACATAAGGACCACAACTTCTTTATCCATTTTTCTCCCTCCTGGGATATTGAAGGTGGAATGAAGTGGAGGTCCTTGTCAACAGAGCAGCCCTAAACTTTGGGGTGCTTGTGTCTTGCTGATTTTTCATTTTCCCAATTTATACCCCCATGAGTGGAAGTGCCCTATGCTCTCTAAGCTGTGTTTTTTAGATGTTTCAGGACACACCGTACACTTCTCCAGAGTGGCTGTTGGCAATTTACATCCCACCCATCAGTGTAGCAAGGCTCCCATTTCTCCATGGCCTGTCCTGCATTTCTGGTTTTGAGACTTTTTTCAGCATGGCCCTTTTGACCGATGGGTAGCGAGTCTTCTTTGTAGCCCTGATTTGCCTTTCCAGGTTGCTTGGTTGGCCAAAAAGGGCGTATGCGTTTTTTCCTGAATATATTCAGGAAAAAACGCATACGCCCTTTTTGGCCAAGAGCATCATTGTCAACGTTTTGCCGCTTTTCATGTGCTTTAAAGGCGATTCGAATCTACCTCCTGAAATCTGTTTCCTGCATTTCTGCCTTGATTTCAAATCCTCTTCTTTGCCTTCCCTAAATATATTTGTGGACGAGAGTTATCATTTATAACTCTGCAGGTTTGTGAATTGCAGTGCCCTGAAGCTCCATTTTACAACTCGCTTTTTTGGGAGCTGGCCGCAAAAGCGCAGGATGGCTTCAGGCCCTGTTCTGGTTCCGGGGGGGAGGATGAGCCTGTGGTTAATTCTTCTTCCTGATGGGAAAATAGAGTGACCTGTGCCTGTCCCAACAACAAGAGCTAGTCTCTCACTGGTTCCCCGTATTCCCGTTCATCCTCAGGACAAATTGCAACCTGTACGGAACAGGAGGTTAAAGGTGCTGATGCTCCAAGTAGGGAGATTGTTAGTAAAGCGGCTGGAATGGCGACCCCGGGCACAAGGAGAAGAGAAATGAGGTGCGTTTTAGAAACCTTTCCCCATCACATGGTGTACCATCTTTTTTGTTTTCTCATGCATGTTTTCGATGTAGGAAGATGCCCTTGAACCTGGAGATTTGGGACCCATGCGATGGGTACCACGCAGTATTACTTTAAAGGGTCTGCGTTTGCTCACCCAACCTCACCAAACCTCTCAGCCCCAAGAGTGTCCACCCTTATGTCTCATCCAGCTGTGGGTCTAGAAATGGTCAATCCAGGTTGCATCACAGCCCCTGAACGCATTGTGTAAGAATTTCTCTCTCTTTCACTGTCTTTGTTTCATGGGTTTTTCAAAGTAATTTATTTTTATAATGGGGTTTAGCTGCTTTTCACTGCTGTGTTTATGCCGCTTTACACCCACTTGACACACTAACAGAGAGATATCAATACATAGGTTTTACGATTATTACTAGTCAGATATATTCTTGTGCGGTGAATAGGGCGTGTTGAGTCCAGTTCTCTGAGCAAGGAGTAGGTCTTGTCTATTACATATTGGGTTTATGGAACGGTATCTGAGCTAATTTGAAACCCTTGTTTTATGTATCACCCCACCTCACCTTTCCCGTTAAGCAGCCATAGTGTGTTTTCTGCATGTGTGACTCTGTTCTGTTTTGTAATTCAGTTCAAGTGTAACGGTTTTTACATTCCCTCTATAAGTGATACCTTATGAGAAGTGTCCTTTTCTGTGTGACTTATTTCACTTAGAATCGTCGTACCTAAATCCACTCATCATGCTGCTATTAGCCTTATGACATTGATTTCATGGCTGAGTGATATTCCATTGTACATAAGGACCACAACTTCTTTATCCATTTTTCTCCCTCCTGGGATATTGAAGGTGGAATGAAGTGGAGGTCCTTGTCAACAGAGCAGCCCTAAACTTTGGGGTGCTTGTGTCTTGCTGATTTTTCATTTTCCCAATTTATACCCCAATGAGTGGAAGTGCCCTATGCTCTCTAAGCTGTGTTTTTTAGATGTTTCAGGACACACCGTACACTTCTCCAGAGTGGCTGTTGGCAATTTACATCCCGCCCATCAGTGTAGCAAGGCTCCCATTTCTCCATGGCCTGTCCTGCATTTCTGGTTTTGAGACTTTTTTCAGCATGGCCCTTTTGACCGATGGGTAGCGAGTCTTCTTTGTAGCCCTGATTTGCCGTTCCAGGTTGCTTGGTTGGCCAAAAAGGGCGTATGCGTTTTTTCCTGAATATATTCAGGAAAAAACGCATACGCCCTTTTTGGCCAAGGGCATCATTGTCAACGTTTTGCTGCTTTTCATGTGCTTTAAAGGCGATTCGAATCTACCTCCTGAAATCTGTTTCCTGCATTTCTGCCTTGATTTCAAATCCTCTTCTTTGCCTTCCCTCAATATATTTGTGGACGAGAGTTATCATTTATAACTCTGCAGGTTTGTGAATTGCAGTGCCCTGAAGCTCCATTGTACAACTCGCTTTTTTGGGAGCTGGCCGCAAAAGCGCAGGATGGCTTCAGGCCCTGTTCTGGTTCCGGGGGGGAGGATGAGCCTGTGGTTAATTCTTCTTCCTGATGGGAAAATAGAGTGACCTGTGCCTGTCCCAACACCAAGAGCTAGTCTCTCACTGGTTCCCCGTCTACCCGTTCATCCTCAGGACAAATTGCAACCTGTACGGAACAGGAGGTTAAAGGTGCTGATGCTCCAAGTAGGGAGATTGTTAGTAAAGCGGCTGGAATGGCGAACCCGGGCACAAGGAGAAGAGAAATGAGGTGCGTTTTAGAAACCTTTCCCCATCACATGGTGTACCATCTTTTTGTTTTCTCATGCATGTTTTCGATGTAGGAAGATGCCCTTGAACCTGGAGATTTGGGACCCATGCGATGGGTACCACGCAGTATTACTTTAAAGGGTCTGCGTTTGCTCACCCAACCTCACCAAACCTCTCAGCCCCAAGAGTGTCCACCCTTATGTCTCATCCAGCTGTGGGTCTAGATATGGTCAATCCAGGTTGCATCACAGCCCCTGAACGCATTGTGTAAGAATTTCTCTCTCTTTCACTGTCTTTGTTTCATGGGTTTGTAAAAGTAATTTATTTTTATAATGGGGTTTAGCTGCTTTTCACTGCTGTGTTTATGCCGCTTTACACCCACTTGACACACTAACAGAGAGATATCAATACATAGGTTTTAAGATTATTACTAGTCAGATATATTCTTGTGCGGTGAATAGGGCGTGTTGAGTCCAGTTCTCTGAGCAAGGAGTAGGTCTTGTCTATTACATATTGGGTTTATGGAACGGTATCTGAGCTAATTTGAAACCCTTGTTTTATGTATCACCCCACCTTACCTTTCCCGTTAAGCAGCCATAGTGTGTTTTCTGCATGTGTGACTCTGTTCTGTTTTGTAATTCAGTTCAAGTGTAACGGTTTTTACATTCCCTCTATAAGTGATACCTTATGAGAAGTGTCCTTTTCTGTGTGACTTATTTCACTTAGAATCGTCGTACCTAAATCCACTCATCATGCTGCTATTAGCCTTATGACATTGATTTCATGGCTGAGTGATATTCCATTGTACATAAGGACCACAACTTCTTTATCCATTTTTCTCCCTCCTGGGATATTGAAGGTGGAATGAAGTGGAGGTCCTTGTCAACAGAGCAGCCCTAAACTTTGGGGTGCTTGTGTCTTGCTGATTTTTCATTTTCCCAATTTATACCCCCATGAGTGGAAGTGCCCTATGCTCTCTAAGCTGTGTTTTTTAGATGTTTCAGGACACACCGTACACTTCTCCAGAGTGGCTGTTGGCAATTTACATCCCACCCATCAGTGTAGCAAGGCTCCCATTTCTCCATGGCCTGTCCTGCATTTCTGGTTTTGAGACTTTTTTCAGCATGGCCCTTTTGACCGATGGGTAGCGAGTCTTCTTTGTAGCCCTGATTTGCCTTTCCAGGTTGCTTGGTTGGCCAAAAAGGGCGTATGCGTTTTTTCCTGAATATATTCAGGAAAAAACGCATACGCCCTTTTTGGCCAAGGGCATCATTGTCAACGTTTTGCTGCTTTTCATGTGCTTTAAAGGCGATTCGAATCTACCTCCTGAAATCTGTTTCCTGCATTTCTGCCTTGATTTCAAATCCTCTTCTTTGCCTTCCCTCAATATATTTGTGGACGAGAGTTATCATTTATAACTCTGCAGGTTTGTGAATTGCAGTGCCCTGAAGCTCCATTGTACAACTCGCTTTTTTGGGAGCTGGCCGCAAAAGCACAGGATGGCTTCAGGCCCTGTTCTGGTTCCGGGGGGGAGGATGAGCCTGTGGTTAATTCTTCTTCCTGATGGGAAAATAGAGTGACCTGTGCCTGTCCCAACACCAAGAGCTAGTCTCTCACTGGTTCCCCGTCTACCCGTTCATCCTCAGGACAAATTGCAACCTGTACGGAACAGGAGGTTAAAGGTGCTGATGCTCCAAGTAGGGAGATTGTTAGTAAAGCGGCTGGAATGGCGAACCCGGGCACAAGGAGAAGAGAAATGAGGTGCGTTTTAGAAACCTTTCCCCATCACATGGTGTACCATCTTTTTGTTTTCTCATGCATGTTTTCGATGTAGGAAGATGCCCTTGAACCTGGAGATTTGGGACCCATGCGATGGGTACCACGCAGTATTACTTTAAAGGGTCTGCGTTTGCTCACCCAACCTCACCAAACCTCTCAGCCCCAAGAGTGTCCACCCTTATGTCTCATCCAGCTGTGGGTCTAGATATGGTCAATCCAGGTTGCATCACAGCCCCTGAACGCATTGTGTAAGAATTTCTCTCTCTTTCACTGTCTTTGTTTCATGGGTTTGTAAAAGTAATTTATTTTTATAATGGGGTTTAGCTGCTTTTCACTGCTGTGTTTATGCCGCTTTACACCCACTTGACACACTAACAGAGAGATATCAATACATAGGTTTTAAGATTATTACTAGTCAGATATATTCTTGTGCGGTGAATAGGGCGTGTTGAGTCCAGTTCTCTGAGCAAGGAGTAGGTCTTGTCTATTACATATTGGGTTTATGGAACGGTATCTGAGCTAATTTGAAACCCTTGTTTTATGTATCACCCCACCTTACCTTTCCCGTTAAGCAGCCATAGTGTGTTTTCTGCATGTGTGACTCTGTTCTGTTTTGTAATTCAGTTCAAGTGTAACGGTTTTTACATTCCCTCTATAAGTGATACCTTATGAGAAGTGTCCTTTTCTGTGTGACTTATTTCACTTAGAATCGTCGTACCTAAATCCACTCATCATGCTGCTATTAGCCTTATGACATTGATTTCATGGCTGAGTGATATTCCATTGTACATAAGGACCACAACTTCTTTATCCATTTTTCTCCCTCCTGGGATATTGAAGGTGGAATGAAGTGGAGGTCCTTGTCAACAGAGCAGCCCTAAACTTTGGGGTGCTTGTGTCTTGCTGATTTTTCATTTTCCCAATTTATACCCCCATGAGTGGAAGTGCCCTATGCTCTCTAAGCTGTGTTTTTTAGATGTTTCAGGACACACCGTACACTTCTCCAGAGTGGCTGTTGGCAATTTACATCCCACCCATCAGTGTAGCAAGGCTCCCATTTCTCCATGGCCTGTCCTGCATTTCTGGTTTTGAGACTTTTTTCAGCATGGCCCTTTTGACCGATGGGTAGCGAGTCTTCTTTGTAGCCCTGATTTGCCTTTCCAGGTTGCTTGGTTGGCCAAAAAGGGCGTATGCGTTTTTTCCTGAATATATTCAGGAAAAAACGCATACGCCCTTTTTGGCCAAGAGCATCATTGTCAACGTTTTGCCGCTTTTCATGTGCTTTAAAGGCGATTCGAATCTACCTCCTGAAATCTGTTTCCTGCATTTCTGCCTTGATTTCAAATCCTCTTCTTTGCCTTCCCTAAATATATTTGTGGACGAGAGTTATCATTTATAACTCTGCAGGTTTGTGAATTGCAGTGCCCTGAAGCTCCATTTTACAACTCGCTTTTTTGGGAGCTGGCCGCAAAAGCACAGGATGGCTTCAGGCCCTGTTCTGGTTCCGGGGGGGAGGATGAGCCTGTGGTTAATTCTTCTTCCTGATGGGAAAATAGAGTGACCTGTGCCTGTCCCAACAACAAGAGCTAGTCTCTCACTGGTTCCCCGTATTCCCGTTCATCCTCAGGACAAATTGCAACCTGTACGGAACAGGAGGTTAAAGGTGCTGATGCTCCAAGTAGGGAGATTGTTAGTAAAGCGGCTGGAATGGCGACCCCGGGCACAAGGAGAAGAGAAATGAGGTGCGTTTTAGAAACCTTTCCCCATCACATGGTGTACCATCTTTTTTGTTTTCTCATGCATGTTTTCGATGTAGGAAGATGCCCTTGAACCTGGAGATTTGGGACCCATGCGATGGGTACCACGCAGTATTACTTTAAAGGGTCTGCGTTTGCTCACCCAACCTCACCAAACCTCTCAGCCCCAAGAGTGTCCACCCTTATGTCTCATCCAGCTGTGGGTCTAGAAATGGTCAATCCAGGTTGCATCACAGCCCCTGAACGCATTGTGTAAGAATTTCTCTCTCTTTCACTGTCTTTGTTTCATGGGTTTTTCAAAGTAATTTATTTTTATAATGGGGTTTAGCTGCTTTTCACTGCTGTGTTTATGCCGCTTTACACCCACTTGACACACTAACAGAGAGATATCAATACATAGGTTTTACGATTATTACTAGTCAGATATATTCTTGTGCGGTGAATAGGGCGTGTTGAGTCCAGTTCTCTGAGCAAGGAGTAGGTCTTGTCTATTACATATTGGGTTTATGGAACGGTATCTGAGCTAATTTGAAACCCTTGTTTTATGTATCACCCCACCTCACCTTTCCCGTTAAGCAGCCATAGTGTGTTTTCTGCATGTGTGACTCTGTTCTGTTTTGTAATTCAGTTCAAGTGTAACGGGTTTTACATTCCCTCTATAAGTGATACCTTATGAGAAGTGTCCTTTTCTGTGTGACTTATTTCACTTAGAATCGTCGTACCTAAATCCACTCATCATGCTGCTATTAGCCTTATGACATTGATTTCATGGCTGAGTGATATTCCATTGTACATAAGGACCACAACTTCTTTATCCATTTTTCTCCCTCCTGGGATATTGAAGGTGGAATGAAGTGGAGGTCCTTGTCAACAGAGCAGCCCTAAACTTTGGGGTGCTTGTGTCTTGCTGATTTTTCATTTTCCCAATTTATACCCCCATGAGTGGAAGTGCCCTATGCTCTCTAAGCTGTGTTTTTTAGATGTTTCAGGACACACCGTACACTTCTCCAGAGTGGCTGTTGGCAATTTACATCCCACCCATCAGTGTAGCAAGGCTCCCATTTCTCCATGGCCTGTCCTGCATTTCTGGTTTTGAGACTTTTTTCAGCATGGCCCTTTTGACCGATGGGTAGCGAGTCTTCTTTGTAGCCCTGATTTGCCTTTCCAGGTTGCTTGGTTGGCCAAAAAGGGCGTATGCGTTTTTTCCTGAATATATTCAGGAAAAAACGCATACGCCCTTTTTGGCCAAGAGCATCATTGTCAACGTTTTGCCGCTTTTCATGTGCTTTAAAGGCGATTCGAATCTACCTCCTGAAATCTGTTTCCTGCATTTCTGCCTTGATTTCAAATCCTCTTCTTTGCCTTCCCTAAATATATTTGTGGACGAGAGTTATCATTTATAACTCTGCAGGTTTGTGAATTGCAGTGCCCTGAAGCTCCATTGTACAACTCGCTTTTTTGGGAGCTGGCCGCAAAAGCGCAGGATGGCTTCAGGCCCTGTTCTGGTTCCGGGGGGGAGGATGAGCCTGTGGTTAATTCTTCTTCCTGATGGGAAAATAGAGTGACCTGTGCCTGTCCCAACAACAAGAGCTAGTCTCTCACTGGTTCCCCGTATTCCCGTTCATCCTCAGGACAAATTGCAACCTGTACGGAACAGGAGGTTAAAGGTGCTGATGCTCCAAGTAGGGAGATTGTTAGTAAAGCGGCTGGAATGGCGACCCCGGGCACAAGGAGAAGAGAAATGAGGTGCGTTTTAGAAACCTTTCCCCATCACATGGTGTACCATCTTTTTTGTTTTCTCATGCATGTTTTCGATGTAGGAAGATGCCCTTGAACCTGGAGATTTGGGACCCATGCGATGGGTACCACGCAGTATTACTTTAAAGGGTCTGCGTTTGCTCACCCAACCTCACCAAACCTCTCAGCCCCAAGAGTGTCCACCCTTATGTCTCATCCACCTGTGGGTCTAGAAATGGTCAATCCAGGTTGCATCACAGCCCCTGAACGCATTGTGTAAGAATTTCTCTCTCTTTCATTGTCTTTGTTTCATGGGTTTTTCAAAGTAATTTATTTTTATAATGGGGTTTAGCTGCTTTTCACTGCTGTGTTTATGCCGCTTTACACCCACTTGACACACTAACAGAGAGATATCAATACATAGGTTTTACGATTATTACTAGTCAGATATATTCTTGTGCGGTGAATAGGGCGTGTTGAGTCCAGTTCTCTGAGCAAGGAGTAGGTCTTGTCTATTACATATTGGGTTTATGGAACGGTATCTGAGCTAATTTGAAACCCTTGTTTTATGTATCACCCCACCTCACCTTTCCCGTTAAGCAGCCATAGTGTGTTTTCTGCATGTGTGACTCTGTTCTGTTTTGTAATTCAGTTCAAGTGTAACGGTTTTTACAGTCCCTCTATAAGTGATACCTTATGAGAAGTGTCCTTTTCTGTGTGACTTATTTCACTTAGAATCGTCGTACCTAAATCCACTCATCATGCTGCTATTAGCCTTATGACATTGATTTCATGGCTGAGTGATATTCCATTGTACATAAGGACCACAACTTCTTTATCCATTTTTCTCCCTCCTGGGATATTGAAGGTGGAATGAAGTGGAGGTCCTTGTCAACAGAGCAGCCCTAAACTTTGGGGTGCTTGTGTCTTGCTGATTTTTCATTTTCCCAATTTATACCCCCATGAGTGGAAGTGCCCTATGCTCTCTAAGCTGTGTTTTTTAGATGTTTCAGGACACACCGTACACTTCTCCAGAGTGGCTGTTGGCAATTTACATCCCACCCATCAGTGTAGCAAGGCTCCCATTTCTCCATGGCCTGTCCTGCATTTCTGGTTTTGAGACTTTTTTCAGCATGGCCCTTTTGACCGATGGGTAGCGAGTCTTCTTTGTAGCCCTGATTTGCCTTTCCAGGTTGCTTGGTTGGCCAAAAAGGGCGTATGCGTTTTTTCCTGAATATATTCAGGAAAAAACGCATACGCCCTTTTTGGCCAAGAGCATCATTGTCAACGTTTTGCCGCTTTTCATGTGCTTTAAAGGCGATTCGAATCTACCTCCTGAAATCTGTTTCCTGCATTTCTGCCTTGATTTCAAATCCTCTTCTTTGCCTTCCCTAAATATATTTGTGGACGAGAGTTATCATTTATAACTCTGCAGGTTTGTGAATTGCAGTGCCCTGAAGCTCCATTGTACAACTCGCTTTTTTGGGAGCTGGCCGCAAAAGCGCAGGATGGCTTCAGGCCCTGTTCTGGTTCCGGGGGGGAGGATGAGCCTGTGGTTAATTCTTCTTCCTGATGGGAAAATAGAGTGACCTGTGCCTGTCCCAACAACAAGAGCTAGTCTCTCACTGGTTCCCCGTATTCCCGTTCATCCTCAGGACAAATTGCAACCTGTACGGAACAGGAGGTTAAAGGTGCTGATGCTCCAAGTAGGGAGATTGTTAGTAAAGCGGCTGGAATGGCGACCCCGGGCACAAGGAGAAGAGAAATGAGGTGCGTTTTAGAAACCTTTCCCCATCACATGGTGTACCATCTTTTTTGTTTTCTCATGCATGTTTTCGATGTAGGAAGATGCCCTTGAACCTGGAGATTTGGGACCCATGCGATGGGTACCACGCAGTATTACTTTAAAGGGTCTGCGATTGCTCACCCAACCTCACCAAACCTCTCAGCCCCAAGAGTGTCCACACTTATGTCTCATCCAGCTGTGGGTCTAGAAATGGTCAATCCAGGTTGCATCACAGCCCCTGAACGCATTGTGTAAGAATTTCTCTCTCTTTCACTGTCTTTGTTTCATGGGTTTGTAAAAGAAATTTATTTTTATAATGGGGTTTAGCTGCTTTTCACTGCTGTGTTTATGCTGCTTTACACCCACTTGACACACTAACAGAGAGATATCAATACATAGGTTTTAAGATTATTACTAGTCAGATATATTCTTGTGCGGTGAATAGGGCGTGTTGAGTCCAGTTCTCTGAGCAAGGAGTAGGTCTTGTCTATTACATATTGGGTTTATGGAACGGTATCTGAGCTAATTTGAAACCCTTGTTTTATGTATCACCCCACCTCACCTTTCCCGTTAAGCAGCCATAGTGTGTTTTCTGCCTGTGTGACTCTGTTCTGTTTTGTAATTCAGTTCAAGTGTAACGGTTTTTACATTCCCTCTATAAGTGATACCTTATGAGAAGTGTCCTTTTCTGTGTGACTTATTTCACTTAGAATCGTCGTACCTAAATCCACTCATCATGCTGCTACTAGCCTTATGACATTGATTTCATGGCTGAGTGATATTCCATTGTACATAAGGACCACAACTTCTTTATCCATTTTTCTCTTTCCTGGGATATTGAAGGTGGAATGAAGTGGAGGTCCTTGTCAACAGAGCAGCCCTAAACTTTGGGGTGCTTGTGTCTTGCTGAATTTTCATTTTCCCAATTTATACCCCCATGAGTGGAAGTGCCCTATGCTCTCTAAGCTGTGTTTTTTAGATGTTTCAGGACACACCGTACACTTCTCCAGAGTGGCTGTTGGCAATTTACATCCCGCCCATCAGTGTAGCAAGGCTCCCATTTCTCCATGGCCTGTCCTGCATTTCTGGTTTTGAGACTTTTTTCAGCATGGCCCTTTTGACCGATGGGTAGCGAGTCTGCTTTGTCGCGCTGATTTGCCTTTCCAGGTTGCTTGGTTGGCCAAAAAGGGCGTATGCGTTTTTTCCTGAATATATTCAGGAAAAAAGGCATACGCCCTTTTTGGCCAAGGGCATCATTGTCAACGTTTTTCCGCTTTTCATGTGCTTTAAAGGCGATTCGAATCTACCTCCTGAAATCTGTTTCCTACAATTCTGCCTTGATTTCAAATCCTCTTCTTTGCCTTCCCTCAATATATTTGTGGACGAGAGTTATCATTTATAACTCTGCAGGTTTGTGAATTGCAGTGCCCTGAAGCTCCATTTTACAACTCGCTTTTTTGGGAGCTGGCCGCAAAAGCACAGGATGGCTTCAGGCCCTGTTCTGGTTCCGGGGGGGAGGATGAGCCTGTGGTTAATTCTTCTTCCTGATGGGAAAATAGAGTGACCTTTGCCTGTCCCAACACCAAGAGCTAGTCTCTCACTGGTTCCCCGTCTACCCGTTCATCCTCAGGACAAATTGCAACCTGTACGGAACAGGAGGTTAAAGGTGCTGATGCTCCAAGTAGGGAGATTGTTAGTAAAGCGGCTGGAATGGCGAACCCAGGCACAAGGAGAAGAGAAATGAGGTGCGTTTTAGAAACCTTTCCACGTCACACGGTGTACCATCTTCTGGGTTTCTCATGCATGTTTTCGATGTAGGAAGATGCCCTTGAACCTGGAGATTTGGGACCCATGCGATGGGTACCACGCAGTATTACTTTAAAGGGTCTGCGTTTGCTCACCCAACCTCACCAAACCTCTCAGCCCCAAGAGTGTCCACCCTTATGTCTCATCCAGCTGTGGGTCTAGATATGGTCAATCCAGGTTGCATCACAGCCCCTGAACGCATTGTGTAAGAATTTCTCTCTCTTTCACTGTCTTTGTTTCATGGGTTTGTAAAAGTAATTTATTTTTATAATGGGGTTTAGCTGCTTTTCACTGCTGTGTTTATGCCGCTTTTCACCCACTTGACACACTAACAGAGAGATATCAATACATAGGTTTTAAGATTATTACTAGTGAGATATATTCTTGTGCGGTGAATAGGGCGTGTTGGGTCCAGTTCTCTGAGCAAGGAGTAGGTCTTGTCTATTACATATTGGGTTTATGGAACGGTATCTGAGCTAATTTGGAACCCTTGTTTTATGTATCACCCCACCTCACCTTTCCCGTTAAGCAGCCATAGTGTGTTTTCTGCCTGTGTGACTCTGTTCTGTTTTGTAATTCAGTTCAAGTGTAACGGTTTTTACATTCCCTCTATAAGTGATACCTTATGAGAAGTGTCCTTTTCTGTGTGACTTATTTCACTTAGAATCGTCGTACCTAAATCCACTCATCATGCTGCTATTAGCCTTATGACATTGATTTCATGGCTGAGTGATATTCCATTGTACATAAGGACCACAACTTCTTTATCCATTTTTCTCCCTCCTGGGATATTGAAGGTGGAATGAAGTGGAGGTCCTTGTCAACAGAGCAGCCCTAAACTTTGGGGTGCTTGTGTCTTGCTGATTTTTCATTTTCCCAATTTATACCCCCATGAGTGGAAGTGCCCTATGCTCTCTAAGCTGTGTTTTTTAGATGTTTCAGGACACACCGTACACTTCTCCAGAGTGGCTGTTGGCAATTTACATCCCGCCCATCAGTGTAGCAAGGCTCCCATTTCTCCATGGCCTGTCCTGCATTTCTGGTTTTGAGACTTTTTTCAGCATGGCCCTTTTGACCGATGGGTAGCGAGTCTTCTTTGTAGCCCTGATTTGCCTTTCCAGGTTGCTTGGTTGGCCAAAAAGGGCGTATGCGTTTTTTCCTGAATATATTCAGGAAAAAAGGCATACGCCCTTTTTGGCCAAGGGCATCATTGTCAACGTTTTGCCGCTTTTCATGTGCTTTAAAGCCGATTCGAATCTACCTCCTGAAATCTGTTTCCTGCATTTCTGCCTTGATTTCAAATCCTCTTCTTTGCCTTCCCTCAATATATTTGTGGACGAGAGTTATCATTTATAACTCTGCAGGTTTGTGTATTGCAGTGCCCTGAAGCTCCATTGTACAACTCGCTTTTTTGGGAGCTGGCCGCAAAAGCGCAGGATGGCTTCAGGCCCTGTTCTGGTTCCGGGGGGGAGGATGAGCCTGTGGTTAATTCTTCTTCCTGATGGGAAAATAGAGTGACCTGTGCCTGTCCCAACACCAAGAGCTAGTCTCTCACTGGTTCCCCGTCTACCCGTTCATCCTCAGGACAAATTGCAACCTGTACGGAACAGGAGGTTAAAGGTGCTGATGCTCCAAGTAGGGAGATTGTTAGTAAAGCGGCTGGAATGGCGAACCCGGGCACAAGGAGAAGAGAAATGAGGTGCGTTTTAGAAACCTTTCCCCATCACATGGTGTACCATCTTTTTGTTTTCTCATGCATGTTTTCGATGTAGGAAGATGCCCTTGAACCTGGAGATTTGGGACCCATGCGATGGGTACCACGCAGTATTACTTTAAAGGGTCTGCGTTTGCTCACCCAACCTCACCAAACCTCTCAGCCCCAAGAGTGTCCACCCTTATGTCTCATCCAGCTGTGGGTCTAGATATGGTCAATCCAGGTTGCATCACAGCCCCTGAACGCATTGTGTAAGAATTTCTCTCTCTTTCACTGTCTTTGTTTCATGGGTTTTTCAAAGTAATTTATTTTTATAATGGGGTTTAGCTGCTTTTCACTGCTGTGTTTATGCCGCTTTACACCCACTTGACACACTAACAGAGAGATATCAATACATAGGTTTTAAGATTATTACTAGTCAGATATATTCTTGTGCGGTGAATAGGGCGTGTTGAGTCCAGTTCTCTGAGCAAGGAGTAGGTCTTGTCTATTACATATTGGGTTTATGGAACGGTATCTGAGCTAATTTGAAACCCTTGTTTTATGTATCACCCCACCTTACCTTTCCCGTTAAGCAGCCATAGTGTGTTTTCTGCATGTGTGACTCTGTTCTGTTTTGTAATTCAGTTCAAGTGTAACGGTTTTTACATTCCCTCTATAAGTGATACCTTATGAGAAGTGTCCTTTTCTGTGTGACTTATTTCACTTAGAATCGTTGTACCTAAATCCACTCATCATGCTGCTACTAGCCTTATGACATTGATTTCATGGCTGAGTGATATTCCATTGTACATAAGGACCACAACTTCTTTATCCATTTTTCTCTTTCCTGGGATATTGAAGGTGGAATGAAGTGGAGGTCCTTGTCAACAGAGCAGCCCTAAACTTTGGGGTGCTTGTGTCTTGCTGAATTTTCATTTTCCCAATTTATACCCCCATGAGTGGAAGTGCCCTATGCTCTCTAAGCTGTGTTTTTTAGATGTTTCAGGACACACCGTACACTTCTCCAGAGTGGCTGTTGGCAATTTACATCCCACCCATCAGTGTAGCAAGGCTCCCATTTCTCCATGGCCTGTCCTGCATTTCTGGTTTTGAGACTTTTTTCAGCATGGCCCTTTTGACCGATGGGTAGCGAGTCTTCTTTGTAGCCCTGATTTGCCTTTCCAGGTTGCTTGGTTGGCCAAAAAGGGCGTATGCGTTTTTTCCTGAATATATTCAGGAAAAAACGCATACGCCCTTTTTGGCCAAGAGCATCATTGTCAACGTTTTGCCGCTTTTCATGTGCTTTAAAGGCGATTCGAATCTACCTCCTGAAATCTGTTTCCTGCATTTCTGCCTTGATTTCAAATCCTCTTCTTTGCCTTCCCTAAATATATTTGTGGACGAGAGTTATCATTTATAACTCTGCAGGTTTGTGAATTGCAGTGCCCTGAAGCTCCATTTTACAACTCGCTTTTTTGGGAGCTGGCCGCAAAAGCGCAGGATGGCTTCAGGCCCTGTTCTGGTTCCGGGGGGGAGGATGAGCCTGTGGTTAATTCTTCTTCCTGATGGGAAAATAGAGTGACCTGTGCCTGTCCCAACAACAAGAGCTAGTCTCTCACTGGTTCCCCGTATTCCCGTTCATCCTCAGGACAAATTGCAACCTGTACGGAACAGGAGGTTAAAGGTGCTGATGCTCCAAGTAGGGAGATTGTTAGTAAAGTGGCTGGAATGGCGACCCCGGGCACAAGGAGAAGAGAAATGAGGTGCGTTTTAGAAACCTTTCCCCATCACATGGTGTACCATCTTTTTTGTTTTCTCATGCATGTTTTCGATGTAGGAAGATGCCCTTGAACCTGGAGATTTGGGACCCATGCGATGGGTACCACGCAGTATTACTTTAAAGGGTCTGCGTTTGCTCACCCAACCTCACCAAACCTCTCAGCCCCAAGAGTGTCCACCCTTATGTCTCATCCACCTGTGGGTCTAGAAATGGTCAATCCAGGTTGCATCACAGCCCCTGAACGCATTGTGTAAGAATTTCTCTCTCTTTCACTGTCTTTGTTTCATGGGTTTTTCAAAGTAATTTATTTTTATAATGGGGTTTAGCTGCTTTTCACTGCTGTGTTTATGCCGCTTTACACCCACTTGACACACTAACAGAGAGATATCAATACATAGGTTTTACGATTATTACTAGTCAGATATATTCTTGTGCGGTGAATAGGGCGTGTTGAGTCCAGTTCTCTGAGCAAGGAGTAGGTCTTGTCTATTACATATTGGGTTTATGGAACGGTATCTGAGCTAATTTGAAACCCTTGTTTTATGTATCACCCCACCTCACCTTTCCCGTTAAGCAGCCATAGTGTGTTTTCTGCATGTGTGACTCTGTTCTGTTTTGTAATTCAGTTCAAGTGTAACGGTTTTTACATTCCCTCTATAAGTGATACCTTATGAGAAGTGTCCTTTTCTGTGTGACTTATTTCACTTAGAATCGTCGTACCTAAATCCACTCATCATGCTGCTATTAGCCTTATGACATTGATTTCATGGCTGAGTGATATTCCATTGTACATAAGGACCACAACTTCTTTATCCATTTTTCTCCCTCCTGGGATATTGAAGGTGGAATGAAGTGGAGGTCCTTGTCAACAGAGCAGCCCTAAACTTTGGGGTGCTTGTGTCTTGCTGATTTTTCATTTTCCCAATTTATACCCCCATGAGTGGAAGTGCCCTATGCTCTCTAAGCTGTGTTTTTTAGATGTTTCAGGACACACCGTACACTTCTCCAGAGTGGCTGTTGGCAATTTACATCCCACCCATCAGTGTAGCAAGGCTCCCATTTCTCCATGGCCTGTCCTGCATTTCTGGTTTTGAGACTTTTTTCAGCATGGCCCTTTTGACCGATGGGTAGCGAGTCTTCATTGTAGCCCTGATTTGCCTTTCCAGGTTGCTTGGTTGGCCAAAAAGGGCGTATGCGTTTTTTCCTGAATATATTCAGGAAAAAACGCATACGCCCTTTTTGGCCAAGAGCATCATTGTCAACGTTTTGCCGCTTTTCATGTGCTTTAAAGGCGATTCGAATCTACCTCCTGAAATCTGTTTCCTGCATTTCTGCCTTGATTTCAAATCCTCTTCTTTGCCTTCCCTAAATATATTTGTGGACGAGAGTTATCATTTATAACTCTGCAGGTTTGTGAATTGCAGTGCCCTGAAGCTCCATTTTACAACTCGCTTTTTTGGGAGCTGGCCGCAAAAGCGCAGGATGGCTTCAGGCCCTGTTCTGGTTCCGGGGGGGAGGATGAGCCTGTGGTTAATTCTTCTTCCTGATGGGAAAATAGAGTGACCTGTGCCTGTCCCAACAACAAGAGCTAGTCTCTCACTGGTTCCCCGTATTCCCGTTCATCCTCAGGACAAATTGCAACCTGTACGGAACAGGAGGTTAAAGGTGCTGATGCTCCAAGTAGGGAGATTGTTAGTAAAGTGGCTGGAATGGCGACCCCGGGCACAAGGAGAAGAGAAATGAGGTGCGTTTTAGAAACCTTTCCCCATCACATGGTGTACCATCTTTTTTGTTTTCTCATGCATGTTTTCGATGTAGGAAGATGCCCTTGAACCTGGAGATTTGGGACCCATGCGATGGGTACCACGCAGTATTACTTTAAAGGGTCTGCGTTTGCTCACCCAACCTCACCAAACCTCTCAGCCCCAAGAGTGTCCACCCTTATGTCTCATCCACCTGTGGGTCTAGAAATGGTCAATCCAGGTTGCATCACAGCCCCTGAACGCATTGTGTAAGAATTTCTCTCTCTTTCACTGTCTTTGTTTCATGGGTTTTTCAAAGTAATTTATTTTTATAATGGGGTTTAGCTGCTTTTCACTGCTGTGTTTATGCCGCTTTACACCCACTTGACACACTAACAGAGAGATATCAATACATAGGTTTTACGATTATTACTAGTCAGATATATTCTTGTGCGGTGAATAGGGCGTGTTGAGTCCAGTTCTCTGAGCAAGGAGTAGGTCTTGTCTATTACATATTGGGTTTATGGAACGGTATCTGAGCTAATTTGAAACCCTTGTTTTATGTATCACCCCACCTCACCTTTCCCGTTAAGCAGCCATAGTGTGTTTTCTGCATGTGTGACTCTGTTCTGTTTTGTAATTCAGTTCAAGTGTAACGGTTTTTACAGTCCCTCTATAAGTGATACCTTATGAGAAGTGTCCTTTTCTGTGTGACTTATTTCACTTAGAATCGTCGTACCTAAATCCACTCATCATGCTGCTATTAGCCTTATGACATTGATTTCATGGCTGAGTGATATTCCATTGTACATAAGGACCACAACTTCTTTATCCATTTTTCTCCCTCCTGGGATATTGAAGGTGGAATGAAGTGGAGGTCCTTGTCAACAGAGCAGCCCTAAACTTTGGGGTGCTTGTGTCTTGCTGATTTTTCATTTTCCCAATTTATACCCCCATGAGTGGAAGTGCCCTATGCTCTCTAAGCTGTGTTTTTTAGATGTTTCAGGACACACCGTACACTTCTCCAGAGTGGCTGTTGGCAATTTACATCCCACCCATCAGTGTAGCAAGGCTCCCATTTCTCCATGGCCTGTCCTGCATTTCTGGTTTTGAGACTTTTTTCAGCATGGCCCTTTTGACCGATGGGTAGCGAGTCTTCTTTGTAGCCCTGATTTGCCTTTCCAGGTTGCTTGGTTGGCCAAAAAGGGCGTATGCGTTTTTTCCTGAATATATTCAGGAAAAAACGCATACGCCCTTTTTGGCCAAGAGCATCATTGTCAACGTTTTGCCGCTTTTCATGTGCTTTAAATGCGATTCGAATCTACCTCCTGAAATCTGTTTCCTGCATTTCTGCCTTGATTTCAAATCCTCTTCTTTGCCTTCCCTAAATATATTTGTGGACGAGAGTTATCATTTATAACTCTGCAGGTTTGTGAATTGCAGTGCCCTGAAGCTCCATTGTACAACTCGCTTTTTTGGGAGCTGGCCGCAAAAGCGCAGGATGGCTTCAGGCCCTGTTCTGGTTTCGGGGGGGAGGATGAGCCTGTGGTTAATTCTTCTTCCTGATGGGAAAATAGAGTGACCTGTGCCTGTCCCAACAACAAGAGCTAGTCTCTCACTGGTTCCCCATATTCCCGTTCATCCTCAGGACAAATTGCAACCTGTACGGAACAGGAGGTTAAAGGTGCTGATGCTCCAAGTAGGGAGATTGTTAGTAAAGCGGCTGGAATGGCGACCCCGGGCACAAGGAGAAGAGAAATGAGGTGCGTTTTAGAAACCTTTCCCCATCACATGGTGTACCATCTTTTTTGTTTTCTCATGCATGTTTTCGATGTAGGAAGATGCCCTTGAACCTGGAGATTTGGGACCCATGCGATGGGTACCACGCAGTATTACTTTAAAGGGTCTGCGTTTGCTCACCCAACCTCACCAAACCTCTCAGCCCCAAGAGTGTCCACCCTTATGTCTCATCCAGCTGTGGGTCTAGAAATGGTCAATCCAGGTTGCATCACAGCCCCTGAACGCATTGTGTAAGAATTTCTCTCTCTTTCACTGTCTTTGTTTCATGGGTTTTTCAAAGAAATTTATTTTTATAATGGGGTTTAGCTGCTTTTCACTGCTGTGTTTATGCCGCTTTACACCCACTTGACACACTAACAGAGAGATATCAATACATAGGTTTTAAGATTATTACTAGTCAGATATATTCTTGTGCGGTGAATAGGGCGTGTTGAGTCCAGTTCTCTGAGCAAGGAGTAGGTCTTGTCTATTACATATTGGGTGTATGGAACGGTATCTGAGCTAATTTGAAACCCTTGTTTTATGTATCACCCCACCTCACCTTTCCCGTTAAGCAGCCATAGTGTGTTTTCTGCCTGTGTGACTCTGTTCTGTTTTGTAATTCAGTTCAAGTGTAACGGTTTTTACATTCCCTCTATAAGTGATACCTTATGAGAAGTGTCCTTTTCTGTGTGACTTATTTCACTTAGAATCGTCGTACCTAAATCCACTCATCATGCTGCTACTAGCCTTATGACATTGATTTCATGGCTGAGTGATATTCCATTGTACATAAGGACCACAACTTCTTTATCCATTTTTCTCTTTCCTGGGATATTGAAGGTGGAATGAAGTGGAGGTCCTTGTCAACAGAGCAGCCCTAAACTTTGGGGTGCTTGTGTCTTGCTGAATTTTCATTTTCCCAATTTATACCCCCATGAGTGGAAGTGCCCTATGCTCTCTAAGCTGTGTTTTTTAGATGTTTCAGGACACACCGTACACTTCTCCAGAGTGGCTGTTGGCAATTTACATCCCGCCCATCAGTGTAGCAAGGCTCCCATTTCTCCATGGCCTGTCCTGCATTTCTGGTTTTGAGACTTTTTTCAGCATGGCCCTTTTGACCGATGGGTAGCGAGTCTGCTTTGTCGCGCTGATTTGCCTTTCCAGGTTGCTTGGTTGGCCAAAAAGGGCGTATGCGTTTTTTCCTGAATATATTCAGGAAAAAAGGCATACGCCCTTTTTGGCCAAGGGCATCATTGTCAACGTTTTGCCGCTTTTCATGTGCTTTAAAGGCGATTCGAATCTACCTCCTGAAATCTGTTTCCTACAATTCTGCCTTGATTTCAAATCCTCTTCTTTGCCTTCCCTCAATATATTTGTGGACGAGAGTTATCATTTATAACTCTGCAGGTTTGTGAATTGCAGTGCCCTGAAGCTCCATTTTACGACTCGCTTTTTTGGGAGCTGGCCGCAAAAGCGCAGGATGGCTTCAGGCCCTGTTCTGGTTCCGGGGGGGAGGATGAGCCTGTGGTTAATTCTTCTTCCTGATGGGAAAATAGAGTGACCTTTGCCTGTCCCAACACCAAGAGCTAGTCTCTCACTGGTTCCCCGTCTACCCGTTCATCCTCAGGACAAATTGCAACCTGTACGGAACAGGAGGTTAAAGGTGCTGATGCTCCAAGTAGGGAGATTGTTAGTAAAGCGGCTGGAATGGCGAACCCGGGCACAAGGAGAAGAGAAATGAGGTGCGTTTTAGAAACCTTTCCACGTCACACGGAGTACCATCTTCTGGGTTTCTCATGCATGTTTTCGATGTAGGAAGATGCCCTTGAACCTGGAGATTTGGGACCCATGCGATGGGTACCACGCAGTATTACTTTAAAGGGTCTGCGTTTGCTCACCCAACCTCACCAAACCTCTCAGCCCCAAGAGTGTCCACCCTTATGTCTCATCCAGCTGTGGGTCTAGATATGGTCAATCCAGGTTGCATCACAGCCCCTGAACGCATTGTGTAAGAATTTCTCTCTCTTTCACTGTCTTTGTTTCATGGGTTTGTAAAAGTAATTTATTTTTATAATGGGGTTTAGCTGCTTTTCACTGCTGTGTTTATGCCGCTTTTCACCCACTTGACACACTAACAGAGAGATATCAATACATAGGTTTTAAGATTATTACTAGTGAGATATATTCTTGTGCGGTGAATAGGGCGTGTTGGGTCCAGTTCTCTGAGCAAGGAGTAGGTCTTGTCTATTACATATTGGGTTTATGGAACGGTATCTGAGCTAATTTGGAACCCTTGTTTTATGTATCACCCCACCTCACCTTTCCCGTTAAGCAGCCATAGTGTGTTTTCTGCCTGTGTGACTCTGTTCTGTTTTGTAATTCAGTTCAAGTGTAATGGTTTTTACATTCCCTCTATAAGTGATACCTTATGAGAAGTGTCCTTTTCTGTGTGACTTATTTCACTTAGAATCGTCGTACCTAAATCCACTCATCATGCTGCTACTAGCCTTATGACATTGATTTCATGGCTGAGTGATATTCCATTGTACATAAGGACCACAACTTCTTTATCCATTTTTCTCTTTCCTGGGATATTGAAGGTGGAATGAAGTGGAGGTCCTTGTCAACAGAGCAGCCCTAAACTTTGGGGTGCTTGTGTCTTGCTGAATTTTCATTTTCCCAATTTATACCCCCATGAGTGGAAGTGCCCTATGCTCTCTAAGCTGTGTTTTTTAGATGTTTCAGGACACACCGTACACTTCTCCAGAGTGGCTGTTGGCAATTTACATCCCGCCCATCAGTGTAGCAAGGCTCCCATTTCTCCATGGCCTGTCCTGCATTTCTGGTTTTGAGACTTTTTTCAGCATGGCCCTTTTGACCGATGGGTAGCGAGTCTGCTTTGTAGCGCTGATTTGCCTTTTCAGGTTGCTTGGTTGGCCAAAAAGGGCGTATGCGTTTTTTCCTGAATATATTCAGGAAAAAACGCATACGCCCTTTTTGGCCAAGGGCATCATTGTCAACGTTTTGCCGCTTTTCATGTGCTTTAAAGGCGATTCGAATCTACCTCCTGAAATCTGTTTCCTGCATTTCTGCCTTGATTTCAAATCCTCTTCTTTGCCTTCCCTCAATATATTTGTGGACGAGAGTTATCATTTATAACTCTGCAGGTTTGTGAATTGCAGTGCCCTGAAGCTCCATTGTACAACTCGCTTTTTTGGGAGCTGGCCGCAAAAGCGCAGGATGGCTTCAGGCCCTGTTCTGGTTCCGGGGGGGAGGATGAGCCTGTGGTTAATTCTTCTTCCTGATGGGAAAATAGAGTGACCTGTGCCTGTCCCAACAACAAGAGCTAGTCTCTCACTGGTTCCCCGTATTCCCGTTCATCCTCAGGACAAATTGCAACCTGTACGGAACAGGAGGTTAAAGGTGCTGATGCTCCAAGTAGGGAGATTGTTAGTAAAGCGGCTGGAATGGCGACCCCGGGCACAAGGAGAAGAGAAATGAGGTGCGTTTTAGAAACCTTTCCCCATCACATGGTGTACCATCTTTTTTGTTTTCTCATGCATGTTTTCGATGTAGGAAGATGCCCTTGAACCTGGAGATTTGGGACCCATGCGATGGGTACCACGCAGTATTACTTTAAAGGGTCTGCGTTTGCTCACCCAACCTCACCAAACCTCTCAGCCCCAAGAGTGTCCACCCTTATGTCTCATCCAGCTGTGGGTCTAGAAATGGTCAATCCAGGTTGCATCACAGCCCCTGAACGCATTGTGTAAGAATTTCTCTCTCTTTCACTGTCTTTGTTTCATGGGTTTTTCAAAGTAATTTATTTTTATAATGGGGTTTAGCTGCTTTTCACTGCTGTGTTTATGCCGCTTTACACCCACTTGACACACTAACAGAGAGATATCAATACATAGGTTTTACGATTATTACTAGTCAGATATATTCTTGTGCGGTGAATAGGGCGTGTTGAGTCCAGTTCTCTGAGCAAGGAGTAGGTCTTGTCTATTACATATTGGGTTTATGGAACGGTATCTGAGCTAATTTGAAACCCTTGTTTTATGTATCACCCCACCTCACCTTTCCCGTTAAGCAGCCATAGTGTGTTTTCTGCATGTGAGACTCTGTTCTGTTTTGTAATTCAGTTCAAGTGTAACGGTTTTTACATTCCCTCTATAAGTGATACCTTATGAGAAGTGTCCTTTTCTGTGTGACTTATTTCACTTAGAATCGTCGTACCTAAATCCACTCATCATGCTGCTATTAGCCTTATGACATTGATTTCATGGCTGAGTGATATTCCATTGTACATAAGGACCACAACTTCTTTATCCATTTTTCTCCCTCCTGGGATATTGAAGGTGGAATGAAGTGGAGGTCCTTGTCAACAGAGCAGCCCTAAACTTTGGGGTGCTTGTGTCTTGCTGATTTTTCATTTTCCCAATTTATACCCCCATGAGTGGAAGTGCCCTATGCTCTCTAAGCTGTGTTTTTTAGATGTTTCAGGACACACCGTACACTTCTCCAGAGTGGCTGTTGGCAATTTACATCCCGCCCATCAGTGTAGCAAGGCTCCCATTTCTCCATGGCCTGTCCTGCATTTCTGGTTTTGAGACTTTTTTCAGCATGGCCCTTTTGACCGATGGGTAGCGAGTCTTCTTTGTAGCCCTGATTTGCCTTTCCAGGTTGCTTGGTTGGCCAAAAAGGGCGTATGCGTTTTTTCCTGAATATATTCAGGAAAAAACGCATACGCCCTTTTTGGCCAAGGGCATCATTGTCAACGTTTTGCCGCTTTTCATGTGCTTTAAAGGCGATTCGAATCTACCTCCTGAAATCTGTTTCCTGCATTTCTGCCTTGATTTCAAATCCTCTTCTTTGCCTTCCCTCAATATATTTGTGGACGAGAGTTATCATTTATAACTCTGCAGGTTTGTGAATTGCAGTGCCCTGAAGCTCCATTGTACAACTCGCTTTTTTGGGAGCTGGCCGCAAAAGCGCAGGATGGCTTCAGGCCCTGTTCTGGTTCCGGGGGGGAGGATGAGCCTGTGGTTAATTCTTCTTCCTGATGGGAAAATAGAGTGACCTGTGCCTGTCCCAACAACAAGAGCTAGTCTCTCACTGGTTCCCCGTATTCCCGTTCATCCTCAGGACAAATTGCAACCTGTACGGAACAGGAGGTTAAAGGTGCTGATGCTCCAAGTAGGGAGATTGTTAGTAAAGCGGCTGGAATGGCGACCCCGGGCACAAGGAGAAGAGAAATGAGGTGCGTTTTAGAAACCTTTCCCCATCACATGGTGTACCATCTTTTTTGTTTTCTCATGCATGTTTTCGATGTAGGAAGATGCCCTTGAACCTGGAGATTTGGGACCCATGCGATGGGTACCACGCAGTATTACTTTAAAGGGTCTGCGTTTGCTCACCCAACCTCACCAAACCTCTCAGCCCCAAGAGTGTCCACCCTTATGTCTCATCCAGCTGTGGGTCTAGAAATGGTCAATCCAGGTTGCATCACAGCCCCTGAACGCATTGTGTAAGAATTTCTCTCTCTTTCACTGTCTTTGTTTCATGGGTTTTTCAAAGTAATTTATTTTTATAATGGGGTTTAGCTGCTTTTCACTGCTGTGTTTATGCCGCTTTACACCCACTTGACACACTAACAGAGAGATATCAATACATAGGTTTTACGATTATTACTAGTCAGATATATTCTTGTGCGGTGAATAGGGCGTGTTGAGTCCAGTTCTCTGAGCAAGGAGTAGGTCTTGTCTATTACATATTGGGTTTATGGAACGGTATCTGAGCTAATTTGAAACCCTTGTTTTATGTATCACCCCACCTCACCTTTCCCGTTAAGCAGCCATAGTGTGTTTTCTGCATGTGTGACTCTGTTCTGTTTTGTAATTCAGTTCAAGTGTAACGGTTTTTACATTCCCTCTATAAGTGATACCTTATGAGAAGTGTCCTTTTCTGTGTGACTTATTTCACTTAGAATCGTCGTACCTAAATCCACTCATCATGCTGCTATTAGCCTTATGACATTGATTTCATGGCTGAGTGATATTCCATTGTACATAAGGACCACAACTTCTTTATCCATTTTTCTCCCTCCTGGGATATTGAAGGTGGAATGAAGTGGAGGTCCTTGTCAACAGAGCAGCCCTAAACTTTGGGGTGCTTGTGTCTTGCTGAATTTTCATTTTCCCAATTTATACCCCCATGAGTGGAAGTGCCCTATGCTCTCTAAGCTGTGTTTTTTAGATGTTTCAGGACACACCGTACACTTCTCCAGAGTGGCTGTTGGCAATTTACATCCCGCCCATCAGTGTAGCAAGGCTCCCATTTCTCCATGGCCTGTCCTGCATTTCTGGTTTTGAGACTTTTTTCAGCATGGCCCTTTTGACCGATGGGTAGCGAGTCTGCTTTGTAGCGCTGATTTGCCTTTTCAGGTTGCTTGGTTGGCCAAAAAGGGCGTATGCGTTTTTTCCTGAATATATTCAGGAAAAAACGCATACGCCCTTTTTGGCCAAGGGCATCATTGTCAACGTTTTGCCGCTTTTCATGTGCTTTAAAGGCGATTCGAATCTACCTCCTGAAATCTGTTTCCTACAATTCTGCCTTGATTTCAAATCCTCTTCTTTGCCTTCCCTCAATATATTTGTGGACGAGAGTTATCATTTATAACTCTGTAGGTTTGTGAATTGCAGTGCCCTGAAGCTCCATTGTACAACTCACTTTTTTGGGAGCTGGCCGCAAAAGCGCAGGATGGCTTCAGGCCCTGTTCTGGTTCCGGGGGGGAGGATGAGCCTGTGGTTAATTCTTCTTCCTGATGGGAAAATAGAGTGACCTGTGCCTGTCCCAACACCAAGAGCTAGTCTCTCACTGGTTCCCCGTCTACCCGTTCATCCTCAGGACAAATTGCAACCTGTACGGAACAGGAGGTTAAAGGTGCTGATGCTCCAAGTAGGGAGATTGTTAGTAAAGCGGCTGGAATGGCGAACCCGGGCACAAGGAGAAGAGAAATGAGGTGCGTTTTAGAAACCTTTCCCCATCACATGGTGTACCATCTTTTTGTTTTCTCATGCATGTTTTCGATGTAGGAAGATGTCCTTGAACCTGGAGATTTGGGACCCATGCGATGGGTACCACGCAGTATTACTTTAAAGGGTCTGCGTTTGCTCACCCAACCTCACCAAACCTCTCAGCCCCAAGAGTGTCCACCCTTATGTCTCATCCAGCTGTGGGTCTAGATATGGTCAATCCAGGTTGCATCACAGCCCCTGAACGCATTGTGTAAGAATTTCTCTCTCTTTCACTGTCTTTGTTTCATGGGTTTTTCAAAGTAATTTATTTTTATAATGGGGTTTAGCTGCTTTTCACTGCTGTGTTTATGCCGCTTTACACCCACTTGACACACTAACAGAGAGATATCAATACATAGGTTTTAAGATTATTACTAGTCAGATATATTCTTGTGCGGTGAATAGGGCGTGTTGAGTCCAGTTCTCTGAGCAAAGAGTACGTCTTGTCTATTACATATTGGGTTTATGGAACGGTATCTGAGCTAATTTGAAACCCTTGTTTTATGTATCACCCCACCTCACCTTTCCCGTTAAGCAGCCATAGTCTGTTTTCTGCATGTGTGACTCTGTTCTGTTTTGTAATTCAGTTCAAGTGTAACGGTTTTTACAGTCCCTCTATAAGTGATACCTTATGAGAAGTGTCCTTTTCTGTGTGACTTATTTCACTTAGAATCGTCGTACCTAAATCCACTCATCATGCTGCTATTAGCCTTATGACATTGATTTCATGGCTGAGTGATATTCCATTGTACATAAGGACCACAACTTCTTTATCCATTTTTCTCCCTCCTGAGATATTGAAGGTGGAATGAAGTGGAGGTCCTTGTCAACAGAGCAGCCCTAAACTTTGGGGTGCTTGTGTCTTGCTGAATTTTCATTTTCCCAATTTATACCCCCATGAGTGGAAGTGCCCTATGCTCTCTAAGCTGTGTTTTTTAGATGTTTCAGGACACACCGTACACTTCTCCAGAGTGGCTGTTGGCAATTTACATCCCACCCATCAGTGTAGCAAGGCTCCCATTTCTCCATGGCCTGTCCTGCATTTCTGGTTTTGAGACTTTTTTCAGCATGGCCCTTTTGACCGATGGGTAGCGAGTCTTCTTTGTAGCCCTGATTTGCCTTTCCAGGTTGCTTGGTTGGCCAAAAAGGGCGTATGCGTTTTTTCCTGAATATATTCAGGAAAAAACGCATACGCCCTTTTTGGCCAAGAGCATCATTTTCAACGTTTTGCCGCTTTTCATGTGCTTTAAAGGCGATTCGAATCTACCTCCTGAAATCTGTTTCCTGCATTTCTGCCTTGATTTCAAATCCTCTTCTTTGCCTTCCCTCAATATATTTGTGGACGAGAGTTATCATTTATAACTCTGCAGGTTTGTGAATTGCAGTGCCCTGAAGCTCCATTGTACAACTCGCTTTTTTGGGAGCTGGCCGCAAAAGCGCAGGATGGCTTCAGGCCCTGTTCTGGTTCCGTGGGGGAGGATGAGCCTGTGGTTAATTCTTCTTCCTGATGGGAAAATAGAGTGACCTGTGCCTGTCCCAACAACAAGAGCTAGTCTCTCACTGGTTCCCCGTATTCCCGTTCATCCTCAGGACAAATTGCAACCTGTACGGAACAGGAGGTTAAAGGTGCTGATGCTCCAAGTAGGGAGATTGTTAGTAAAGCGGCTGGAATGGCGACCCCGGGCACAAGGAGAAGAGAAATGAGGTGCGTTTTAGAAACCTTTCCCCATCACATGGTGTACCATCTTTTTTGTTTTCTCATGCATGTTTTCGATGTAGGAAGATGCCCTTGAACCTGGAGATTTGGGACCCATGCGATGGGTACCACGCAGTATTACTTTAAAGGGTCTGCGTTTGCTCACCCAACCTCACCAAACCTCTCAGCCCCAAGAGTGTCCACCCTTATGTCTCATCCAGCTGTGGGTCTAGATATGGTCAATCCAGGTTGCATCACAGCCCCTGAACGCATTGTGTAAGAATTTCTCTCTCTTTCACTGTCTTTGTTTCATGGGTTTTTCAAAGTAATTTATTTTTATAATGGGGTTTAGCTGCTTTTCACTGCTGTGTTTATGCCGCTTTACACCCACTTGACACACTAACAGAGAGATATCAATACATAGGTTTTAAGATTATTACTAGTCAGATATATTCTTGTGCGGTGAATAGGGCGTGTTGAGTCAAGTTCTCTGAGCAAGGAGTAGGTCTTGTCTATTACATATTGGGTTTATGGAACGGTATCTGAGCTAATTTGAAACCCTTGTTTTATGTATCACCCCACCTTACCTTTCCCGTTAAGCAGCCATAGTGTGTTTTCTGCATGTGTGACTCTGTTCTGTTTTGTAATTCAGTTCAAGTGTAACGGTTTTTACATTCCCTCTATAAGTGATACCTTATGAGAAGTGTCCTTTTCTGTGTGACTTATTTCACTTAGAATCGTCGTACCTAAATCCACTCATCATGCTGCTATTAGCCTTATGACATTGATTTCATGGCTGAGTGATATTCCATTGTACATAAGGACCACAACTTCTTTATCCATTTTTCTCCCTCCTGGGATATTGAAGGTGGAATGAAGTGGAGGTCCTTGTCAACAGAGCAGCCCTAAACTTTGGGGTGCTTGTGTCTTGCTGATTTTTCATTTTCCCAATTTATACCCCCATGAGTGGAAGTGCCCTATGCTCTCTAAGCTGTGTTTTTTAGATGTTTCAGGACACACCGTACACTTCTCCAGAGTGGCTGTTGGCAATTTACATCCCGCCCATCAGTGTAGCAAGGCTCCCATTTCTCCATGGCCTGTCCTGCATTTCTGGTTTTGAGACTTTTTTCAGCATGGCCCTTTTGACCGATGGGTAGCGAGTCTTCTTTGTAGCCCTGATTTGCCTTTCCAGGTTGCTTGGTTGGCCAAAAAGGGCGTATGCGTTTTTTCCTGAATATATTCAGGAAAAAACGCATACGCCCTTTTTGGCCAAGGGCATCATTGTCAACGTTTTGCCGCTTTTCATGTGCTTTAAAGGCGATTCGAATCTACCTCCTGAAATCTGTTTCCTGCATTTCTGCCTTGATTTCAAATCCTCTTCTTTGCCTTCCCTCAATATATTTGTGGACGAGAGTTATCATTTATAACTCTGCAGGTTTGTGAATTGCAGTGCCCTGAAGCTCCATTGTACAACTCGCTTTTTTGGGAGCTGGCCGCAAAAGCGCAGGATGGCTTCAGGCCCTGTTCTGGTTCCGTGGGGGAGGATGAGCCTGTGGTTAATTCTTCTTCCTGATGGGAAAATAGAGTGACCTGTGCCTGTCCCAACAACAAGAGCTAGTCTCTCACTGGTTCCCCGTATTCCCGTTCATCCTCAGGACAAATTGCAACCTGTACGGAACAGGAGGTTAAAGGTGCTGATGCTCCAAGTAGGGAGATTGTTAGTAAAGCGGCTGGAATGGCGACCCCGGGCACAAGGAGAAGAGAAATGAGGTGCGTTTTAGAAACCTTTCCCCATCACATGGTGTACCATCTTTTTTGTTTTCTCATGCATGTTTTCGATGTAGGAAGATGCCCTTGAACCTGGAGATTTGGGACCCATGCGATGGGTACCACGCAGTATTACTTTAAAGGGTCTGCGTTTGCTCACCCAACCTCACCAAACCTCTCAGCCCCAAGAGTGTCCACCCTTATGTCTCATCCAGCTGTGGGTCTAGAAATGGTCAATCCAGGTTGCATCACAGCCCCTGAACGCATTGTGTAAGAATTTCTCTCTCTTTCACTGTCTTTGTTTCATGGGTTTTTCAAAGTAATTTATTTTTATAATGGGGTTTAGCTGCTTTTCACTGCTGTGTTTATGCCGCTTTACACCCACTTGACACACTAACAGAGAGATATCAATACATAGGTTTTACGATTATTACTAGTCAGATATATTCTTGTGCGGTGAATAGGGCGTGTTGAGTCCAGTTCTCTGAGCAAGGAGTAGGTCTTGTCTATTACATATTGGGTTTATGGAACGGTATCTGAGCTAATTTGAAACCCTTGTTTTATGTATCACCCCACCTCACCTTTCCCGTTAAGCAGCCATAGTGTGTTTTCTGCATGTGTGACTCTGTTCTGTTTTGTAATTCAGTTCAAGTGTAACGGTTTTTACATTCCCTCTATAAGTGATACCTTATGAGAAGTGTCCTTTTCTGTGTGACTTATTTCACTTAGAATCGTCGTACCTAAATCCACTCATCATGCTGCTATTAGCCTTATGACATTGATTTCATGGCTGAGTGATATTGCATTGTACATAAGGACCACAACTTCTTTATCCATTTTTCTCCCTCCTGGGATATTGAAGGTGGAATGAAGTGGAGGTCCTTGTCAACAGAGCAGCCCTAAACTTTGGGGTGCTTGTGTCTTGCTGATTTTTCATTTTCCCAATTTATACCCCCATGAGTGGAAGTGCCCTATGCTCTCTAAGCTGTGTTTTTTAGATGTTTCAGGACACACCGTACACTTCTCCAGAGTGGCTGTTGGCAATTTACATCCCGCCCATCAGTGTAGCAAGGCTCCCATTTCTCCATGGCCTGTCCTGCATTTCTGGTTTTGAGACTTTTTTCAGCATGGCCCTTTTGACCGATGGGTAGCGAGTCTTCTTTGTAGCCCTGATTTGCCTTTCCAGGTTGCTTGGTTGGCCAAAAAGGGCGTATGCGTTTTTTCCTGAATATATTCAGGAAAAAACGCATACGCCCTTTTTGGCCAAGGGCATCATTGTCAACGTTTTGCCGCTTTTCATGTGCTTTAAAGGCGATTCGAATCTACCTCCTGAAATCTGTTTCCTGCATTTCTGCCTTGATTTCAAATCCTCTTCTTTGCCTTCCCTCAATATATTTGTGGACGAGAGTTATCATTTATAACTCTGCAGGTTTGTGAATTGCAGTGCCCTGAAGCTCCATTGTACAACTCGCTTTTTTGGGAGCTGGCCGCAAAAGCGCAGGATGGCTTCAGGCCCTGTTCTGGTTCCGTGGGGGAGGATGAGCCTGTGGTTAATTCTTCTTCCTGATGGGAAAATAGAGTGACCTGTGCCTGTCCCAACAACAAGAGCTAGTCTCTCACTGGTTCCCCGTATTCCCGTTCATCCTCAGGACAAATTGCAACCTGTACGGAACAGGAGGTTAAAGGTGCTGATGCTCCAAGTAGGGAGATTGTTAGTAAAGCGGCTGGAATGGCGACCCCGGGCACAAGGAGAAGAGAAATGAGGTGCGTTTTAGAAACCTTTCCCCATCACATGGTGTACCATCTTTTTTGTTTTCTCATGCATGTTTTCGATGTAGGAAGATGCCCTTGAACCTGGAGATTTGGGACCCATGCGATGGGTACCACGCAGTATTACTTTAAAGGGTCTGCGTTTGCTCACCCAACCTCACCAAACCTCTCAGCCCCAAGAGTGTCCACCCTTATGTCTCATCCAGCTGTGGGTCTAGAAATGGTCAATCCAGGTTGCATCACAGCCCCTGAACGCATTGTGTAAGAATTTCTCTCTCTTTCACTGTCTTTGTTTCATGGGTTTTTCAAAGTAATTTATTTTTATAATGGGGTTTAGCTGCTTTTCACTGCTGTGTTTATGCCGCTTTACACCCACTTGACACACTAACAGAGAGATATCAATACATAGGTTTTACGATTATTACTAGTCAGATATATTCTTGTGCGGTGAATAGGGCGTGTTGAGTCCAGTTCTCTGAGCAAGGAGTAGGTCTTGTCTATTACATATTGGGTTTATGGAACGGTATCTGAGCTAATTTGAAACCCTTGTTTTATGTATCACCCCACCTCACCTTTCCCGTTAAGCAGCCATAGTGTGTTTTCTGCATGTGTGACTCTGTTCTGTTTTGTAATTCAGTTCAAGTGTAACGGTTTTTACATTCCCTCTATAAGTGATACCTTATGAGAAGTGTCCTTTTCTGTGTGACTTATTTCACTTAGAATCGTCGTACCTAAATCCACTCATCATGCTGCTATTAGCCTTATGACATTGATTTCATGGCTGAGTGATATTGCATTGTACATAAGGACCACAACTTCTTTATCCATTTTTCTCCCTCCTGGGATATTGAAGGTGGAATGAAGTGGAGGTCCTTGTCAACAGAGCAGCCCTAAACTTTGGGGTGCTTGTGTCTTGCTGATTTTTCATTTTCCCAATTTATACCCCCATGAGTGGAAGTGCCCTATGCTCTCTAAGCTGTGTTTTTTAGATGTTTCAGGACACACCGTACACTTCTCCAGAGTGGCTGTTGGCAATTTACATCCCGCCCATCAGTGTAGCAAGGCTCCCATTTCTCCATGGCCTGTCCTGCATTTCTGGTTTTGAGACTTTTTTCAGCATGGCCCTTTTGACCGATGGGTAGCGAGTCTTCTTTGTAGCCCTGATTTGCCTTTCCAGGTTGCTTGGTTGGCCAAAAAGGGCGTATGCGTTTTTTCCTGAATATATTCAGGAAAAAACGCATACGCCCTTTTTGGCCAAGGGCATCATTGTCAACGTTTTGCCGCTTTTCATGTGCTTTAAAGGCGATTCGAATCTACCTCCTGAAATCTGTTTCCTGCATTTCTGCCTTGATTTCAAATCCTCTTCTTTGCCTTCCCTCAATATATTTGTGGACGAGAGTTATCATTTATAACTCTGCAGGTTTGTGAATTGCAGTGCCCTGAAGCTCCATTGTACAACTCGCTTTTTTGGGAGCTGGCCGCAAAAGCGCAGGATGGCTTCAGGCCCTGTTCTGGTTCCGTGGGGGAGGATGAGCCTGTGGTTAATTCTTCTTCCTGATGGGAAAATAGAGTGACCTGTGCCTGTCCCAACAACAAGAGCTAGTCTCTCACTGGTTCCCCGTATTCCCGTTCATCCTCAGGACAAATTGCAACCTGTACGGAACAGGAGGTTAAAGGTGCTGATGCTCCAAGTAGGGAGATTGTTAGTAAAGCGGCTGGAATGGCGACCCCGGGCACAAGGAGAAGAGAAATGAGGTGCGTTTTAGAAACCTTTCCCCATCACATGGTGTACCATCTTTTTTGTTTTCTCATGCATGTTTTCGATGTAGGAAGATGCCCTTGAAACTGGAGATTTGGGACCCATGCGATGGGTACCACGCAGTATTACTTTAAAGGGTCTGCGTTTGCTCACCCAACCTCACCAAACCTCTCAGCCCCAAGAGTGTCCACCCTTATGTCTCATCCAGCTGTGGGTCTAGAAATGGTCAATCCAGGTTGCATCACAGCCCCTGAACGCATTGTGTAAGAATTTCTCTCTCTTTCACTGTCTTTGTTTCATGGGTTTTTCAAAGTAATTTATTTTTATAATGGGGTTTAGCTGCTTTTCACTGCTGTGTTTATGCCGCTTTACACCCACTTGACACACTAACAGAGAGATATCAATACATAGGTTTTAAGATTATTACTAGTCAGATATATTCTTGTGCGGTGAATAGGGCGTGTTGAGTCCAGTTCTCTGAGCAAGGAGTAGGTCTTGTCTATTACATATTGGGTTTATGGAACGGTATCTGAGCTAATTTGAAACCCTTGTTTTATGTATCACCCCACCTCACCTTTCCCGTTAAGCAGCCATAGTGTGTTTTCTGCATGTGTGACTCTGTTCTGTTTTGTAATTCAGTTCAAGTGTAACGGTTTTTACATTCCCTCTATAAGTGATACCTTATGAGAAGTGTCCTTTTCTGTGTGACTTATTTCACTTAGAATCGTCGTACCTAAATCCACTCATCATGCTGCTATTAGCCTTATGACATTGATTTCATGGCTGAGTGATATTCCATTGTACATAAGGACCACAACTTCTTTATCCATTTTTCTCCCTCCTGGGATATTGAAGGTGGAATGAAGTGGAGGTCCTTGTCAACAGAGCAGCCCTAAACTTTGGGGTGCTTGTGTCTTGCTGAATTTTCATTTTCCCAATTTATACCCCCATGAGTGGAAGTGCCCTATGCTCTCTAAGCTGTGTTTTTTAGATGTTTCAGGACACACCGTACACTTCTCCAGAGTGGCTGTTGGCAATTTACATCCCGCCCATCAGTGTAGCAAGGCTCCCATTTCTCCATGGCCTGTCCTGCATTTCTGGTTTTGAGAATTTTTTCAGCATGGCCCTTTTGACCGATGGGTAGCGAGTCTGCTTTGTAGCGCTGATTTGCCTTTTCAGGTTGCTTGGTTGGCCCAAAAGGGCGTATGCGTTTTTTCCTGAATATATTCAGGAAAAAACGCATACGCCCTTTTTGGCCAAGGGCATCATTGTCAACGTTTTGCCGCTTTTCATGTGCTTTAAAGGCGATTCGAATCTACCTCCTGAAATCTGTTTCCTACAATTCTGCCTTGATTTCAAATCCTCTTCTTTGCCTTCCCTCAATATATTTGTGGACGAGAGTTATCATTTATAACTCTGTAGGTTTGTGAATTGCAGTGCCCTGAAGCTCCATTGTACAACTCACTTTTTTGGGAGCTGGCCGCAAAAGCGCAGGATGGCTTCAGGCCCTGTTCTGGTTCCGGGGGGGAGGATGAGCCTGTGGTTAATTCTTCTTCCTGATGGGAAAATAGAGTGACCTGTGCCTGTCCCAACACCAAGAGCTAGTCTCTCACTGGTTCCCCGTCTACCCGTTCATCCTCAGGACAAATTGCAACCTGTACGGAACAGGAGGTTAAAGGTGCTGATGCTCCAAGTAGGGAGATTGTTAGTAAAGCGGCTGGAATGGCGAACCCGGGCACAAGGAGAAGAGAAATGAGGTGCGTTTTAGAAACCTTTCCCCATCACATGGTGTACCATCTTTTTGTTTTCTCATGCATGTTTTCGATGTAGGAAGATGCCCTTGAACCTGGAGATTTGGGACCCATGCGATGGGTACCACGCAGTATTACTTTAAAGGGTCTGCGTTTGCTCACCCAACCTCACCAAACCTCTCAGCCCCAAGAGTGTCCACCCTTATGTCTCATCCAGCTGTGGGTCTAGATATGGTCAATCCAGGTTGCATCACAGCCCCTGAACGCATTGTGTAAGAATTTCTCTCTCTTTCACTGTCTTTGTTTCATGGGTTTTTCAAAGTAATTTATTTTTATAATGGGGTTTAGCTGCTTTTCACTGCTGTGTTTATGCCGCTTTACACCCACTTGACACACTAACAGAGAGATATCAATACATAGGTTTTAAGATTATTACTAGTCAGATATATTCTTGTGCGGTGAATAGGGCGTGTTGAGTCAAGTTCTCTGAGCAAGGAGTAGGTCTTGTCTATTACATATTGGGTTTATGGAACGGTATCTGAGCTAATTTGAAACCCTTGTTTTATGTATCACCCCACCTTACCTTTCCCGTTAAGCAGCCATAGTGTGTTTTCTGCATGTGTGACTCTGTTCTGTTTTGTAATTCAGTTCAAGTGTAACGGTTTTTACATTCCCTCTATAAGTGATACCTTATGAGAAGTGTCCTTTTCTGTGTGACTTATTTCACTTAGAATCGTCGTACCTAAATCCACTCATCATGCTGCTATTAGCCTTATGACATTGATTTCATGGCTGAGTGATATTCCATTGTACATAAGGACCACAACTTCTTTATCCATTTTTCTCCCTCCTGGGATATTGAAGGTGGAATGAAGTGGAGGTCCTTGTCAACAGAGCAGCCCTAAACTTTGGGGTGCTTGTGTCTTGCTGATTTTTCATTTTCCCAATTTATACCCCCATGAGTGGAAGTGCCCTATGCTCTCTAAGCTGTGTTTTTTAGATGTTTCAGGACACACCGTACACTTCTCCAGAGTGGCTGTTGGCAATTTACATCCCACCCATCAGTGTAGCAAGGCTCCCATTTCTCCATGGCCTGTCCTGCATTTCTGGTTTTGAGACTTTTTTCAGCATGGCCCTTTTGACCGATGGGTAGCGAGTCTTCTTTGTAGCCCTGATTTGCCTTTCCAGGTTGCTTGGTTGGCCAAAAAGGGCGTATGCGTTTTTTCCTGAATATATTCAGGAAAAAACGCATACGCCCTTTTTGGCCAAGAGCATCATTGTCAACGTTTTGCCGCTTTTCATGTGCTTTAAAGGCGATTCGAATCTACCTCCTGAAATCTGTTTCCTGCATTTCTGCCTTGATTTCAAATCCTCTTCTTTGCCTTCCCTAAATATATTTGTGGACGAGAGTTATCATTTATAACTCTGCAGGTTTGTGAATTGCAGTGCCCTGAAGCTCCATTTTACAACTCGCTTTTTTGGGAGCTGGCCGCAAAAGCGCAGGATGGCTTCAGGCCCTGTTCTGGTTCCAGGGGGGAGGATGAGCCTGTGGTTAATTCTTCTTCCTGATGGGAAAATAGAGTGACCTGTGCCTGTCCCAACAACAAGAGCTAGTCTCTCACTGGTTCCCCGTATTCCCGTTCATCCTCAGGACAAATTGCAACCTGTACGGAACAGGAGGTTAAAGGTGCTGATGCTCCAAGTAGGGAGATTGTTAGTAAAGCGGCTGGAATGGCGACCCCGGGCACAAGGAGAAGAGAAATGAGGTGCGTTTTAGAAACCTTTCCCCATCACATGGTGTACCATCTTTTTTGTTTTCTCATGCATGTTTTCGATGTAGGAAGATGCCCTTGAACCTGGAGATTTGGGACCCATGCGATGGGTACCACGCAGTATTACTTTAAAGGGTCTGCGTTTGCTCACCCAACCTCACCAAACCTCTCAGCCCCAAGAGTGTCCACCCTTATGTCTCATCCAGCTGTGGGTCTAGAAATGGTCAATCCAGGTTGCATCACAGCCCCTGAACGCATTGTGTAAGAATTTCTCTCTCTTTCACTGTCTTTGTTTCATGGGTTTTTCAAAGTAATTTATTTTTATAATGGGGTTTAGCTGCTTTTCACTGCTGTGTTTATGCCGCTTTACACCCACTTGACACACTAACAGAGAGATATCAATACATAGGTTTTACGATTATTACTAGTCAGATATATTCTTGTGCGGTGAATAGGGCGTGTTGAGTCCAGTTCTCTGAGCAAGGAGTAGGTCTTGTCTATTACATATTGGGTTTATGGAACGGTATCTGAGCTAATTTGAAACCCTTGTTTTATGTATCACCCCACCTCACCTTTCCCGTTAAGCAGCCATAGTGTGTTTTCTGCATGTGTGACTCTGTTCTGTTTTGTAATTCAGTTCAAGTGTAACGGTTTTTACATTCCCTCTATAAGTGATACCTTATGAGAAGTGTCCTTTTCTGTGTGACTTATTTCCCTTAGAATCGTCGTACCTAAATCCACTCATCATGCTGCTATTAGCCTTATGACATTGATTTCATGGCTGAGTGATATTGCATTGTACATAAGGACCACAACTTCTTTATCCATTTTTCTCCCTCCTGGGATATTGAAGGTGGAATGAAGTGGAGGTCCTTGTCAACAGAGCAGCCCTAAACTTTGGGGTGCTTGTGTCTTGCTGATTTTTCATTTTCCCAATTTATACCCCCATGAGTGGAAGTGCCCTATGCTCTCTAAGCTGTGTTTTTTAGATGTTTCAGGACACACCGTACACTTCTCCAGAGTGGCTGTTGGCAATTTACATCCCGCCCATCAGTGTAGCAAGGCTCCCATTTCTCCATGGCCTGTCCTGCATTTCTGGTTTTGAGACTTTTTTCAGCATGGCCCTTTTGACCGATGGGTAGCGAGTCTTCTTTGTAGCCCTGATTTGCCTTTCCAGGTTGCTTGGTTGGCCAAAAAGGGCGTATGCGTTTTTTCCTGAATATATTCAGGAAAAAACGCATACGCCCTTTTTGGCCAAGGGCATCATTGTCAACGTTTTGCCGCTTTTCATGTGCTTTAAAGGCGATTCGAATCTACCTCCTGAAATCTGTTTCCTGCATTTCTGCCTTGATTTCAAATCCTCTTCTTTGCCTTCCCTCAATATATTTGTGGACGAGAGTTATCATTTATAACTCTGCAGGTTTGTGAATTGCAGTGCCCTGAAGCTCCATTGTACAACTCGCTTTTTTGGGAGCTGGCCGCAAAAGCGCAGGATGGCTTCAGGCCCTGTTCTGGTTCCGTGGGGGAGGATGAGCCTGTGGTTAATTCTTCTTCCTGATGGGAAAATAGAGTGACCTGTGCCTGTCCCAACAACAAGAGCTAGTCTCTCACTGGTTCCCCGTATTCCCGTTCATCCTCAGGACAAATTGCAACCTGTACGGAACAGGAGGTTAAAGGTGCTGATGCTCCAAGTAGGGAGATTGTTAGTAAAGCGGCTGGAATGGCGACCCCGGGCACAAGGAGAAGAGAAATGAGGTGCGTTTTAGAAACCTTTCCCCATCACATGGTGTACCATCTTTTTTGTTTTCTCATGCATGTTTTCGATGTAGGAAGATGCCCTTGAACCTGGAGATTTGGGACCCATGCGATGGGTACCACGCAGTATTACTTTAAAGGGTCTGCGTTTGCTCACCCGACCTCACCAAACCTCTCAGCCCCAAGAGTGTCCACCCTTATGTCTCATCCAGCTGTGGGTCTAGATATGGTCAATCCTGGTTGCATCACAGCCCCTGAACGCATTGTGTAAGAATTTCTCTCTCTTTCACTGTCTTTGTTTCATGGGTTTTTCAAAGTAATTTATTTTTATAATGGGGTTTAGCTGCTTTTCACTGCTGTGTTTATGCCGCTTTACACCCACTTGACACACTAACAGAGAGATATCAATACATAGGTTTTAAGATTATTACTAGTCAGATATATTCTTGTGCGGTGAATAGGGCGTGTTGAGTCCAGTTCTCTGAGCAAGGAGTAGGTCTTGTCTATTACATATTGGGTTTATGGAACGGTATCTGAGCTAATTTGAAACCCTTGTTTTATGTATCACCCCACCTCACCTTTCCCGTTAAGCAGCCATAGTGTGTTTTCTGCATGTGTGACTCTGTTCTGTTTTGTAATTCAGTTCAAGTGTAACGGTTTTTACAGTCCCTCTATAAGTGATACCTTATGAGAAGTGTCCTTTTCTGTGTGACTTATTTCACTTAGAATCGTCGTACCTAAATCCACTCATCATGCTGCTATTAGCCTTATGACATTGATTTCATGGCTGAGTGATATTCCATTGTACATAAGGACCACAACTTCTTTATCCATTTTTCTCCCTCCTGGGATATTGAAGGTGGAATGAAGTGGAGGTCCTTGTCAACAGAGCAGCCCTAAACTTTGGGGTGCTTGTGTCTTGCTGATTTTTCATTTTCCCAATTTATACCCCCATGAGTGGAAGTGCCCTATGCTCTCTAAGCTGTGTTTTTTAGATGTTTCAGGACACACCGTACACTTCTCCAGAGTGGCTGTTGGCAATTTACATCCCGCCCATCAGTGTAGCAAGGCTCCCATTTCTCCATGGCCTGTCCTGCATTTCTGGTTTTGAGACTTTTTTCAGCATGGCCCTTTTGACCGATGGGTAGCGAGTCTTCTTTGTAGCGCAGATTTGCCTTTCCAGGTTGCTTGGTTGGCCAAAAAGGGCGTATGCGTTTTTTCCTGAATATATTCAGGAAAAAACGCATACGCCCTTTTTGGCCAAGGGCATCATTGTCAACGTTTTGCCGCTTTTCATGTGCTTTAAAGGTGATTCGAATCTACCTCCTGAAATCTGTTTCCTGCATTTCTGCCTTGATTTCAAATCCTCTTCTTTGCCTTCCCTCAATATATTTGTGGACGAGAGTTATCATTTATAACTCTGCAGGTTTGTGAATTGCAGTGCCCTGAAGCTCCATTTTACAACTCGCTTTTTTGGGAGCTGGCCGCAAAAGCGCAGGATGGCTTCAGGCCCTGTTCTGGTTCCGGGGGGAGGATGAGCCTGTGGTTAATTCTTCTTCCTGATGGGAAAATAGAGTGACCTGTGCCTGTCCCAACACCAAGAGCTAGTCTCTCACTGGTTCCCCGTCTACCCGTTCATCCTCAGGACAAATTGCAACCTGTACGGAACAGGAGGTTAAAGGTGCTGATGCTCCAAGTAGGGAGATTGTTAGTAAAGCGGATGGAATGGCGAACCCGGGCACAAGGAGAAGAGAAATGAGGTGCGTTTTAGAAACCTTTCCCCATCACATGGTGTACCATCTTTTTGTTTTCTCATGCATGTTTTCGATGTAGGAAGATGCCCTTGAACCTGGAGATTTGGGACCCATGCGATGGGTACCACGCAGTATTACTTTAAAGGGTCTGCGTTTGCTCACCCAACCTCACCAAACCTCTCAGCCCCAAGAGTGTCCACCCTTATGTCTCATCCAGCTGTGGGTCTAGATATGGTCAATCCAGGTTGCATCACAGCCCCTGAACGCATTGTGTAAGAATTTCTCTCTCTTTCACTGTCTTTGTTTCATGGGTTTTTCAAAGTAATTTATTTTTGTAATGGGGTTTAGCTGCTTTTCACTGCTGTGTTTATGCCGCTTTACACCCACTTGACACACTAACAGAGAGATATCAATACATAGGTTTTAAGATTATTACTAGTCAGATATATTCTTGTGCGGTGAATAGGGCGTGTTGAGTCCAGTTCTCTGAGCAAGGAGTAGGTCTTGTCTATTACATATTGGGTTTATGGAACGGTATCTGAGCTAATTTGAAACCCTTGTTTTATGTATCACCCCACCTCACCTTTCCCGTTAAGCAGCCATAGTGTGATTTCTGCATGTGTGACTCTGTTCTGTTTTGTAATTCAGTTCAAGTGTAACGGTTTTTACATTCCCTCTATAAGTGATACCTTATGAGAAGTGTCCTTTTCTGTGTGACTTATTTCACTTAGAATCGTCGTACCTAAATCCACTCATCATGCTGCTATTAGCCTTATGACATTGATTTCATGGCTGAGTGATATTCCATTGTACATAAGGACCACAACTTCTTTATCCATTTTTCTCCCTCCTGGGATATTGAAGGTGGAATGAAGTGGAGGTCTTTGTCAACAGAGCAGCTCTAAACTTTGGGGTGCTTGTGTCTTGCTGATTTTTCATTTTCCCAATTTATACCCCCATGAGTGGAAGTGCCCTATGCTCTCTAAGCTGTGTTTTTTAGATGTTTCAGGACACACCGTACACTTCTCCAGAGTGGCTGTTGGCAATTTACATCCCACACATCAGTGTAGCAAGGCTCCCATTTCTCCATGGCCTGTCCTGCATTTCTGGTTTTGAGACTTTTTTCAGCATGGCCCTTTTGACCGATGGGTAGCGAGTCTTCTTTGTAGCCCTGATTTGCCTTTCCAGGTTGCTTGGTTGGCCAAAAAGGGCGTATGCGTTTTTTCCTGAATATATTCAGGAAAAAACGGATACGCCCTTTTTGGCCAAGGGCATCATTGTCAACGTTTTGCCGCTTTTCATGTGCTTTAAAGGCGATTCGAATCTACCTCCTGAAATCTGTTTCCTGCATTTCTGCCTTGATTTCAAACCCTCTTCTTTGCCTTCCCTCAATATATTTGTGGACGAGAGTTATCATTTATAACTCTGCAGGTTTGTGAATTGCAGTGCCCTGAAGCTCCATTGTACAACTCGCTTTTTTGGGAGCTGGCCGCAAAAGCACAGGATGGCTTCAGGCCCTGTTCTGGTTCCGGGGGGGAGGATGAGCCTGTGGTTAATTCTTCTTCCTGATGGGAAAATAGAGTGACCTGTGCCTGTCCCAACACCAAGAGCTAGTCTCTCACTGGTTCCCCGTCTACCCGTTCATCCTCAGGACAAATTGCAACCTGTACGGAACAGGAGGTTAAAGGTGCTGATGCTCCAAGTAGGGAGAATGTTAGTAAAGCGGCTGGAATGGCGAACCCGGGCACAAGGAGAAGAGAAATAAGGTGCGTTTTAGAAACCTTTCCCCATCACATGGTGTACCATCTTTTTGTTTTCTCATGCATGTTTTCGATGTAGGAAGATGCCCTTGAACCTGGAGATTTGGGACCCATGCGATGGGTACCACGCAGTATTACTTTAAAGGGTCTGCGTTTGCTCACCCAACCTCACCAAACCTCTCAGCCCCAAGAGTGTCCACCCTTATGTCTCATCCAGCTGTGGGTCTAGATATGGTCAATCCAGGTTGCATCACAGCCCCTGAACGCATTGTGTAAGAATTTCTCTCTCTTTCACTGTCTTTGTTTCATGGGTTTTTCAAAGTAATTTATTTTTATAATGGGGTTTAGCTGGTTTTCACTGCTGTGTTTATGCCGCTTTACACCCACTTGACACACTAACAGAGAGATATCAATACATAGGTTTTAAGATTATTACTAGTCAGATATATTCTTGTGCGGTGAATAGGGCGTGTTGAGTCCAGTTCTCTGAGCAAGGAGTAGGTCTTGTCTATTACATATTGGGTTTATGGAACGGTATCTGAGCTAATTTGAAACCCTTGTTTTATGTATCACCCCACCTTACCTTTCCCGTTAAGCAGCCATAGTGTGTTTTCTGCATGTGTGACTCTGTTCTGTTTTGTAATTCAGTTCAAGTGTAACGGTTTTTACATTCCCTCTATAAGTGATACCTTATGAGAAGTGTCCTTTTCTGTGTGACTTATTTCACTTAGAATCGTCGTACCTAAATCCACTCATCATGCTGCTATTAGCCTTATGACATTGATTTCATGGCTGAGTGATATTCCATTGTACATAAGGACCACAACTTCTTTATCCATTTTTCTCCCTCCTGGGATATTGAAGGTGGAATGAAGTGGAGGTCCTTGTCAACAGAGCAGCCCTAAACTTTGGGGTGCTTGTGTCTTGCTGATTTTTCATTTTCACAATTTATACCCCCATGAGTGGAAGTGCCCTATGCTCTCTAAGCTGTGTTTTTTAGATGTTTCAGGACACACCGTACACTTCTCCAGAGTGGCTGTTGGCAATTTACATCCCACCCATCAGTGTAGCAAGGCTCCCATTTCTCCATGGCCTGTCCTGCATTTCTGGTTTTGAGACTTTTTTCAGCATGGCCCTTTTGACCGATGGGTAGCGAGTCTTCTTTGTAGCCCTGATTTGCCTTTCCAGGTTGCTTGGTTGGCCAAAAAGGGCGTATGCGTTTTTTCCTGAATATATTCAGGAAAAAACGCATACGCCCTTTTTGGCCAAGAGCATCATTGTCAACGTTTTGCCGCTTTTCATGTGCTTTAAAGGCGATTCGAATCTACCTCCTGAAATCTGTTTCCTGCATTTCTGCCTTGATTTCAAATCCTCTTCTTTGCCTTCCCTCAATATATTTGTGGACGAGAGTTATCATTTATAACTCTGCAGGTTTGTGAATTGCAGTGCCCTGAAGCTCCATTGTACAACTCGCTTTTTTGGGAGCTGGCCGCAAAAGCGCAGGATGGCTTCAGGCCCTGTTCTGGTTCCGGGGGGGGAGGATGAGCCTGTGGTTAATTCTTCTTCCTGATGGGAAAATAGAGTGACCTGTGCCTGTCCCAACAACAAGAGCTAGTCTCTCACTGGTTCCCCGTCTACCCGTTCATCCTCAGGACAAATTGCAACCTGTACGGAACAGGAGGTTAAAGGTGCTGATGCTCCAAGTAGGGAGATTGTTAGTAAAGCGGCTGGAATGGCGACCCCGGGCACAAGGAATAGAGAAATGAGGTGCGTTTTAGAAACCTTTCCCCATCACATGGTGTACCATCTTTTTTGTTTTCTCATGCATGTTTTCGATGTAGGAAGATGCCCTTGAACCTGGAGATTTGGGACCCATGCGATGGGTATCACGCAGTATTACTTTAAAGGGTCTGCGTTTGCTCACCCAACCTCACCAAACCTCTCAGCCCCAAGAGTGTCCACCCTTATGTCTCATCCAGCTGTGGGTCTAGAAATGGTCAATCCAGGTTGCATCACAGCCCCTGAACGCATTGTGTAAGAATTTCTCTCTCTTTCACTGTCTTTGTTTCATGGGTTTTTCAAAGTAATTTATTTTTATAATGGGGTTTAGCTGCTTTTCACTGCTGTGTTTATGCCGCTTTACACCCACTTGACACACTAACAGAGAGATATCAATACATAGGTTTTACGATTATTACTAGTCAGATATATTCTTGTGCGGTTAATAGGGCGTGTTGAGTCCAGTTCTCTGAGCAAGGAGTAGGTCTTGTCTATTACATATTGGGTTTATGGAACGGTATCTGAGCTAATTTGAAACCCTTGTTTTATGTATCACCCCACCTCACCTTTCCCATTAAGCAGCCATAGTGTGTTTTCTGCATGTGTGACTCTGTTCTGTTTTGTAATTCAGTTCAAGTGTAACGGTTTTTACATTCCCTCTATAAGTGATAACTTATGAGAAGTGTCCTTTTCTGTGTGACTTATTTCACTTAGAATCGTCGTACCTAAATCCACTCATCATGCTGCTATTAGCCTTATGACATTGATTTCATGGCTGAGTGATATTCCATTGTACATAAGGACCACAACTTCTTTATCCATTTTTCTCCCTCCTGGGATATTGAAGGTGGAATGAAGTGGAGGTCCTTGTCAACAGAGCAGCCCTAAACTTTGGGGTGCTTGTGTCTTGCTGATTTTTCATTTTCCCAATTTATACCCCCATGAGTGGAAGTGCCCTATGCTCTCTAAGCTGTGTTTTTTAGATGTTTCAAGACACACCGTACACTTCTCCAGAGTGGCTGTTGGCAATTTACATCCCGCCCATCAGTGTAGCAAGGCTCCCATTTCTCCATGGCCTGTCCTGCATTTCTGGTTTTGAGACTTTTTTCAGCATGGCCCTTTTGACCGATGGGTAGCGAGTCTTCTTTGTAGCCCTGATTTGCCTTTCCAGGTTGCTTGGTTGGCCAAAAAGGGCGTATGCGTTTTTTCCTGAATATATTCAGGAAAAAACGCATACGCCCTTTTTGGCCAAGGGCATCATTGTCAACGTTTTGCCGCTTTTCATGTGCTTTAAAGGCGATTCGAATCTACCTCCTGAAATCTGTTTCCTGCATTTCTGCCTTGATTTCAAATCCTCTTCTTTGCCTTCCCTCAATATATTTGTGGACGAGAGTTATCATTTATAACTCTGCAGGTTTGTGAATTGCAGTGCCCTGAAGCTCCATTGTACAACTCGCTTTTTTGGGAGCTGGCCGCAAAAGCGCAGGATGGCTTCAGGCCCTGTTCTGGTTCCAGGGGGGAGGATGAGCCTGTGGTTAATTCTTCTTCCTGATGGGAAAATAGAGTGACCTGTGCCTGTCCCAACACCAAGAGCTAGTCTCTCACTGGTTCCCCGTCTACCCGTTCATCCTCAGGACAAATTGCAACCTGTACGGAACAGGAGGTTAAAGGTGCTGATGCTCCAAGTAGGGAGATTGTTAGTAAAGCGGCTGGAATGGCGAACCCGGGCACAAGGAGAAGAGAAATGAGGTGCGTTTTAGAAACCTTTCCCCATCACATGGTGTACCATCTTTTTGTTTTCTCATGCATGTTTTCGATGTAGGAAGATGCCCTTGAACCTGGAGATTTGGGACCCATGCGATGGGTACCACGCAGTATTACTTTAAAGGGTCTGCGTTTGCTCACCCAACCTCACCAAACCTCTCAGCCCCAAGAGTGTCCACCCTTATGTCTCATCCAGCTGTGGGTCTAGATATGGTCAATCCAGGTTGCATCACAGCCCCTGAACGCATTGTGTAAGAATTTCTCTCTCTTTCACTGTCTTTGTTTCATGGGTTTTTCAAAGTAATTTATTTTTATAATGGGGTTTAGCTGCTTTTCACTGCTGTGTTTATGCCGCTTTACACCCACTTGACACACTAACAGAGAGATATCAATACATAGGTTTTAAGATTATTACTAGTCAGATATATTCTTGTGCGGTGAATAGGGCGTGTTGAGTCCAGTTCTCTGAGCAAGGAGTAGGTCTTGTCTATTACATATTGGGTTTATGGAACGGTATCTGAGCTAATTTGAAACCCTTGTTTGATGTATCACCCCACCTCACCTTTCCCGTTAAGCAGCCATAGTGTGTTTTCTGCATGTGTGACTCTGTTCTGTTTTGTAATTCAGTTCAAGTGTAACGGTTTTTACAGTCCCTCTATAAGTGATACCTTATGAGAAGTGTCCTTTTCTGTGTGACTTATTTCACTTAGAATCGTCGTACCTAAATCCACTCATCATGCTGCTACTAGCCTTATGACATTGATTTCATGGCTGAGTGATATTCCATTGTACATAAGGACCACAACTTCTTTATCCATTTTTCTCTTTCCTGGGATATTGAAGGTGGAATGAAGTGGAGGTCCTTGTCAACAGAGCAGCCCTAAACTTTGGGGTGCTTGTGTCTTGCTGATTTTTCATTTTCCCAATTTATACCCCCATGAGTGGAAGTGCCCTATGCTCTCTAAGCTGTGTTTTTTAGATGTTTCAGGACACACCGTACACTTCTCCAGAGTGGCTGTTGGCAATTTACATCCCGCCCATCAGTGTAGCAAGGCTCCCATTTCTCCATGGCCTGTCCTGCATTTCTGGTTTTGAGACTTTTTTCAGCATGGCCCTTTTGACCGATGGGTAGCGAGTCTTCTTTGTAGTGCTGATTTGCCTTTCCAGGTTGCTTGGTTGGCCAAAAAGGGCGTATGCGTTTTTTCCTGAATATATTCAGGAAAAAACGGATACGCCCTTTTTGGCCAAGGGCATCATTGTCAACGTTTTGCCGCTTTTCATGTGCTTTAAAGGCGATTCGAATCTACCTCCTGAAATCTGTTTCCTGCATTTCTGCCTTGATTTCAAACCCTCTTCTTTGCCTTCCCTCAATATATTTGTGGACGAGAGTTATCATTTATAACTCTGCAGGTTTGTGAATTGCAGTGCCCTGAAGCTCCATTGTACAACTCGCTTTTTTGGGAGCTGGCCGCAAAAGCACAGGATGGCTTCAGGCCCTGTTCTGGTTCCGGGGGGGAGGATGAGCCTGTGGTTAATTCTTCTTCCTGATGGGAAAATAGAGTGACCTGTGCCTGTCCCAACACCAAGAGCTAGTCTCTCACTGGTTCCCCGTCTACCCGTTCATCCTCAGGACAAATTGCAACCTGTACGGAACAGGAGGTTAAAGGTGCTGATGCTCCAAGTAGGGAGAATGTTAGTAAAGCGGCTGGAATGGCGAACCCGGGCACAAGGAGAAGAGAAATAAGGTGCGTTTTAGAAACCTTTCCCCATCACATGGTGTACCATCTTTTTGTTTTCTCATGCATGTTTTCGATGTAGGAAGATGCCCTTGAACCTGGAGATTTGGGACCCATGCGATGGGTACCACGCAGTATTACTTTAAAGGGTCTGCGTTTGCTCACCCAACCTCACCAAACCTCTCAGCCCCAAGAGTGTCCACCCTTATGTCTCATCCAGCTGTGGGTCTAGATATGGTCAATCCAGGTTGCATCACAGCCCCTGAACGCATTGTGTAAGAATTTCTCTCTCTTTCACTGTCTTTGTTTCATGGGTTTTTCAAAGTAATTTATTTTTATAATGGGGTTTAGCTGGTTTTCACTGCTGTGTTTATGCCGCTTTACACCCACTTGACACACTAACAGAGAGATATCAATACATAGGTTTTAAGATTATTACTAGTCAGATATATTCTTGTGCGGTGAATAGGGCGTGTTGAGTCCAGTTCTCTGAGCAAGGAGTAGGTCTTGTCTATTACATATTGGGTTTATGGAACGGTATCTGAGCTAATTTGAAACCCTTGTTTTATGTATCACCCCACCTTACCTTTCCCGTTAAGCAGCCATAGTGTGTTTTCTGCATGTGTGACTCTGTTCTGTTTTGTAATTCAGTTCAAGTGTAACGGTTTTTACATTCCCTCTATAAGTGATACCTTATGAGAAGTGTCCTTTTCTGTGTGACTTATTTCACTTAGAATCGTCGTACCTAAATCCACTCATCATGCTGCTATTAGCCTTATGACATTGATTTCATGGCTGAGTGATATTCCATTGTACATAAGGACCACAACTTCTTTATCCATTTTTCTCCCTCCTGGGATATTGAAGGTGGAATGAAGTGGAGGTCCTTGTCAACAGAGCAGCCCTAAACTTTGGGGTGCTTGTGTCTTGCTGATTTTTCATTTTCACAATTTATACCCCCATGAGTGGAAGTGCCCTATGCTCTCTAAGCTGTGTTTTTTAGATGTTTCAGGACACACCGTACACTTCTCCAGAGTGGCTGTTGGCAATTTACATCCCACCCATCAGTGTAGCAAGGCTCCCATTTCTCCATGGCCTGTCCTGCATTTCTGGTTTTGAGACTTTTTTCAGCATGGCCCTTTTGACCGATGGGTAGCGAGTCTTCTTTGTAGCCCTGATTTGCCTTTCCAGGTTGCTTGGTTGGCCAAAAAGGGCGTATGCGTTTTTTCCTGAATATATTCAGGAAAAAACGCATACGCCCTTTTTGGCCAAGAGCATCATTGTCAACGTTTTGCCGCTTTTCATGTGCTTTAAAGGCGATTCGAATCTACCTCCTGAAATCTGTTTCCTGCATTTCTGCCTTGATTTCAAATCCTCTTCTTTGCCTTCCCTCAATATATTTGTGGACGAGAGTTATCATTTATAACTCTGCAGGTTTGTGAATTGCAGTGCCCTGAAGCTCCATTTTACAACTCGCTTTTTTGGGAGCTGGCCGCAAAAGCGCAGGATGGCTTCAGGCCCTGTTCTGGTTCCGGGGGGGGAGGATGAGCCTGTGGTTAATTCTTCTTCCTGATGGGAAAATAGAGTGACCTGTGCCTGTCCCAACAACAAGAGCTAGTCTCTCACTGGTTCCCCGTCTACCCGTTCATCCTCAGGACAAATTGCAACCTGTACGGAACAGGAGGTTAAAGGTGCTGATGCTCCAAGTAGGGAGATTGTTAGTAAAGCGGCTGGAATGGCGACCCCGGGCACAAGGAATAGAGAAATGAGGTGCGTTTTAGAAACCTTTCCCCATCACATGGTGTACCATCTTTTTTGTTTTCTCATGCATGTTTTCGATGTAGGAAGATGCCCTTGAACCTGGAGATTTGGGACCCATGCGATGGGTACCACGCAGTATTACTTTAAAGGGTCTGCGTTTGCTCACCCAACCTCACCAAACCTCTCAGCCCCAAGAGTGTCCACCCTTATGTCTCATCCAGCTGTGGGTCTAGAAATGGTCAATCCAGGTTGCATCACAGCCCCTGAACGCATTGTGTAAGAATTTCTCTCTCTTTCACTGTCTTTGTTTCATGGGTTTTTCAAAGTAATTTATTTTTATAATGGGGTTTAGCTGCTTTTCACTGCTGTGTTTATGCCGCTTTACACCCACTTGACACACTAACAGAGAGATATCAATACATAGGTTTTACGATTATTACTAGTCAGATATATTCTTGTGCGGTTAATAGGGCGTGTTGAGTCCAGTTCTCTGAGCAAGGAGTAGGTCTTGTCTATTACATATTGGGTTTATGGAACGGTATCTGAGCTAATTTGAAACCCTTGTTTTATGTATCACCCCACCTCACCTTTCCCATTAAGCAGCCATAGTGTGTTTTCTGCATGTGTGACTCTGTTCTGTTTTGTAATTCAGTTCAAGTGTAACGGTTTTTACATTCCCTCTATAAGTGATAACTTATGAGAAGTGTCCTTTTCTGTGTGACTTATTTCACTTAGAATCGTCGTACCTAAATCCACTCATCATGCTGCTATTAGCCTTATGACATTGATTTCATGGCTGAGTGATATTCCATTGTACATAAGGACCACAACTTCTTTATCCATTTTTCTCCCTCCTGGGATATTGAAGGTGGAATGAAGTGGAGGTCCTTGTCAACAGAGCAGCCCTAAACTTTGGGGTGCTTGTGTCTTGCTGATTTTTCATTTTCCCAATTTATACCCCCATGAGTGGAAGTGCCCTATGCTCTCTAAGCTGTGTTTTTTAGATGTTTCAAGACACACCGTACACTTCTCCAGAGTGGCTGTTGGCAATTTACATCCCGCCCATCAGTGTAGCAAGGCTCCCATTTCTCCATGGCCTGTCCTGCATTTCTGGTTTTGAGACTTTTTTCAGCATGGCCCTTTTGACCGATGGGTAGCGAGTCTTCTTTGTAGCCCTGATTTGCCTTTCCAGGTTGCTTGGTTGGCCAAAAAGGGCGTATGCGTTTTTTCCTGAATATATTCAGGAAAAAACGCATACGCCCTTTTTGGCCAAGGGCATCATTGTCAACGTTTTGCCGCTTTTCATGTGCTTTAAAGGCGATTCGAATCTACCTCCTGAAATCTGTTTCCTGCATTTCTGCCTTGATTTCAAATCCTCTTCTTTGCCTTCCCTCAATATATTTGTGGACGAGAGTTATCATTTATAACTCTGCAGGTTTGTGAATTGCAGTGCCCTGAAGCTCCATTGTACAACTCGCTTTTTTGGGAGCTGGCCGCAAAAGCGCAGGATGGCTTCAGGCCCTGTTCTGGTTCCAGGGGGGAGGATGAGCCTGTGGTTAATTCTTCTTCCTGATGGGAAAATAGAGTGACCTGTGCCTGTCCCAACACCAAGAGCTAGTCTCTCACTGGTTCCCCGTCTACCCGTTCATCCTCAGGACAAATTGCAACCTGTACGGAACAGGAGGTTAAAGGTGCTGATGCTCCAAGTAGGGAGATTGTTAGTAAAGCGGCTGGAATGGCGAACCCGGGCACAAGGAGAAGAGAAATGAGGTGCGTTTTAGAAACCTTTCCCCATCACATGGTGTACCATCTTTTTGTTTTCTCATGCATGTTTTCGATGTAGGAAGATGCCCTTGAACCTGGAGATTTGGGACCCATGCGATGGGTACCACGCAGTATTACTTTAAAGGGTCTGCGTTTGCTCACCCAACCTCACCAAACCTCTCAGCCCCAAGAGTGTCCACCCTTATGTCTCATCCAGCTGTGGGTCTAGATATGGTCAATCCAGGTTGCATCACAGCCCCTGAACGCATTGTGTAAGAATTTCTCTCTCTTTCACTGTCTTTGTTTCATGGGTTTTTCAAAGTAATTTATTTTTATAATGGGGTTTAGCTGCTTTTCACTGCTGTGTTTATGCCGCTTTACACCCACTTGACACACTAACAGAGAGATATCAATACATAGGTTTTAAGATTATTACTAGTCAGATATATTCTTGTGCGGTGAATAGGGCGTGTTGAGTCCAGTTCTCTGAGCAAGGAGTAGGTCTTGTCTATTACATATTGGGTTTATGGAACGGTATCTGAGCTAATTTGAAACCCTTGTTTGATGTATCACCCCACCTCACCTTTCCCGTTAAGCAGCCATAGTGTGTTTTCTGCATGTGTGACTCTGTTCTGTTTTGTAATTCAGTTCAAGTGTAACGGTTTTTACAGTCCCTCTATAAGTGATACCTTATGAGAAGTGTCCTTTTCTGTGTGACTTATTTCCCTTAGAATCGTCGTACCTAAATCCACTCATCATGCTGCTATTAGCCTTATGACATTGATTTCATGGCTGAGTGATATTCCATTGTACATAAGGACCACAACTTCTTTATCCATTTTTCTCTTTCCTGGGATATTGAAGGTGGAATGAAGTGGAGGTCCTTGTCAACAGAGCAGCCCTAAACTTTGGGGTGCTTGTGTCTTGCTGATTTTTCATTTTCCCTATTTATACCCCCATGAGTGGAAGTGCCCTATGCTCTCTAAGCTGTGTTTTTTAGATGTTTCAGGACACACCGTACACTTCTCCAGAGTGGCTGTTGGCAATTTACATCCCGCCCATCAGTGTAGCAAGGCTCCCATTTCTCCATGGCCTGTCCTGCATTTCTGGTTTTGAGACTTTTTTCAGCATGGCCCTTTTGACCGATGGGTAGCGAGTCTTCTTTGTAGCCCTGATTTGCCTTTCCAGGTTGCTTGGTTGGCCAAAAAGGGCGTATGCGTTTTTTCCTGAATATATTCAGGAAAAAACGCATACGCCCTTTTTGGCCAAGGGCATCATTGTCAACGTTTTGCCGCTTTTCATGTGCTTTAAAGGCGATTCGAATCTACCTCCTGAAATCTGTTTCCTGCATTTCTGCCTTGATTTCAAATCCTCTTCTTTGCCTTCCCTCAATATATTTGTGGACGAGAGTTATCATTTATAACTCTGCAGGTTTGTGAATTGCAGTGCCCTGAAGCTCCATTTTACAACTCGCTTTTTTGGCAGCTGGCCACATAAGCGCAGGATGGCTTCAGGCCCTGTTCTGGTTCCGGGGGGGAGGATGAGCCTGTGGTTAATTCTTCTTCCTGATGGGAAAATAGAGTGACCTGTGCCTGTCCCAACACCAAGAGCTAGTCTCTCACTGGTTCCCCGTCTACCCGTTCATCCTCAGGAGAAATTGCAACCTGTACGGAACAGGAGGTTAAAGGTGCTGATGCTCCAAGTAGGGAGATTGTTAGTAAAGCGGCTGGAATGGCGAACCCGGGCACAAGGAGAAGAGAAATGAGGTGCGTTTTAGAAACCTTTCCCCATCACATGGTGTACCATCAATTTGTTTTCTCATGCATGTTTTCGATGTAGGAAGATGCCCTTGAACCTGGAGATTTGGGACCCATGCGATGGGTACCACGCAGTATTACTTTAAAGGGTCTGCGTTTGCTCACCCAACCTCACCAAACCTCTCAGCCCCAAGAGAGTCCACCCTTATGTCTCATCCAGCTGTGGGTCTAGATATGGTCAATCCAGGTTGCATCACAGCCCCTGAACGCATTGTGTAAGAATTTCTCTCTCTTTCACTGTCTTTGTTTCATGGGTGTTTCAAAGTAATTTATTTTGATAATGGGGTTTAGCTGCTTTTCACTGCTGTGTTTATGCCGCTTTACACCCACTTGACACACTAACAGAGAGATATCAATACATAGGTTTTAAGATTATTACTAGTCAGATATATTCTTGTGCGGTGAATAGGGCGTGTTGAGTCCAGTTCTCTGAGCAAGGAGTAGGTCTTGTCTATTACATATTGGGTTTATGGAACGGTATCTGAGCTAATTTGAAACCCTTGTTTTATGTATCACCCCACCTCACCTTTCCCGTTAAGCAGCCATAGTGTGTTTTCTGCATGTGTGACTCTGTTCTGTTTTGTAATTCAGTTCAAGTGTAACGGTTTTTACAGTCCCTCTATAAGTGATACCTTATGAGAAGTGTCCTTTTCTGTGTGACTTATTTCCCTTAGAATCGTCGTACCTAAATCCACTCATCATGCTGCTACTAGCCTTATGACATTGATTTCATGGCTGAGTGATATTCCATTGTACATAAGGACCACAACTTCTTTATCCATTTTTCTCTTTCCTGGGATATTGAAGGTGGAATGAAGTGGAGGTCCTTGTCAACAGAGCAGCCCTAAACTTTGGGGTGCTTGTGTCTTGCTGATTTTTCATTTTCCCAATTTATACCCCCATGAGTGGAAGTGCCCTAAGCTCTCTAAGCTGTGTTTTTTAGATGTTTCAGGACACACCGTACACTTCTCCAGAGTGGCTGTTGGCAATTTACATCCCGCCCATCAGTGTAGCAAGGCTCCCATTTCTCCATGGCCTGTCCTGCATTTCTGGTTTCGAGACTTTTTTCAGCATGGCCCTTTTGACCGATGGGTAGCGAGTCTTCTTTGTAGCGCTGATTTGCCTTTCCAGGTTGCTTGGTTGGCCAAAAAAGGCGTATGCGTTTTTTCCTGAATATATTCAGGAAAAAACGCATACGCCCTTTTTGGCCAAGGGCATCATTGTCAACGTTTTGCCGCTTTTCATGTGCTTTAAAGGCGATTCGAATCTACCTCCTGAAATCTGTTTCCTGCATTTCTGCCTTGATTTCAAATCCTCTTCTTTGCCTTCCCTCAATATATTTGTGGACGAGAGTTATCATTTATAACTCTGCACGTTTGTGAATTGCAGTGCCCTGAACCTCCATTTTACAACTCGCTTTTTTGGGAGCTGGCCGCAAAAGCGCAGGATGGCTTCAGGCCCTGTTCTGGTTCCGGGGGGAGGATGAGCCTGTGGTTAATTCTTCTTCCTGATGGGAAAATAGAGTGACCTGTGCCTGTCCCAACACCAAGAGCTAGTCTCTCACTGGTTCCCCGTATTCCCGTTCATCCTCAGGACAAATTGCAACCTGTACGGAACAGGAGGTTAAAGGTGCTGATGCTCCAAGTAGGGAGATTGCTAGGAAAGTGGCTGGAATGGCGACCCCGGGCACAAGGAGAAGAGAAATGAGGTGCGTTCTAGAAACCTTTCCCCATCACATGGTGTACCATCTTTTTTGTTTTCTCATGCATGTTTTCGATGTAGGAAGATGCCCTTGAACCTGGAGATTTGGGACCCATGCGATGGGTACCACGCAGTATTACTTTAAAGGGTCTGCGTTTGCTCACCCAACCTCACCAAACCTCTCAGCCCCAAGAGTGTCCACCCTTATGTCTCATCCAGCTGTGGGTCTAGAAATGGTCAATCCAGGTTGCATCACAGCCCCTGAACGCATTGTGTAAGAATTTCTCTCTCTTTCACTGTCTTTGTTTCATGGGTTTGTAAAAGTAATTTATTTTTATAATGGGGTTTAGCTGCTTTTCACTGCTGTGTTTATGCCGCTTTACACCCACTTGACACACTAACAGAGAGATATCAATACATAGGTTTTAAGATTATTACTAGTCAGATATATTCTTGTGCGGTGAATAGGGCGTGTTGAGTCCAGTTCTCTGAGCCAGGAGTAGGTCTTGTCTATTACATATTGGGTTTATGGAACGGTATCTGAGCTAATTTGAAACCCTTGTTTTATGTATCACCCCACCTCACCTTTCCCGTTAAGCAGCCATAGTGTGTTTTCTGCATGTGTGACTCTGTTCTGTTTTGTAATTCAGTTCAAGTGTAACGGTTTTTACAGTCCCTCTATAAGTGATACCTTATGAGAAGTGTCCTTTTCTGTGTGACTTATTTCCCTTAGAATCGTCGTACCTAAATCCACTCATCATGCTGCTACTATCCTTATGACATTGATTTCATGGCTGAGTGATATTCCATTGTACATAAGGACCACAACTTCTTTATCCATTTTTCTCTTTCCTGGGATATTGAAGGTGGAATGAAATGGAGGTCCTTGTCAACAGAGCAGCCCTAAACTTTGGGGTGCTTGTGTCTTCTGATTTTTCATTTTCCCTATTTATACCCCCATGAGTGGAAGTGCCCTATGCTCTCTAAGCTGTGTTTTTTAGATGTTTCAGGACACACCGTACACTTCTCCAGAGTGGCTGTTGGCAATTTACATCCCGCCCATCAGTGTAGCAAGGCTCCCATTTCTCCATGGCCTGTCCTGCATTTCTGGTTTTGAGACTTTTTTCAGCATGGCCCTTTTGACCGATGGGTAGCGCGTCTTCTTTGTAGCCCTGATTTGCCTTTCCAGGTTGCTTGGTTGGCCAAAAAGGGCGTATGCGTTTTTTCCTGAATATATTCAGGAAAAAACGCATACGCCCTTTTTGGCCAAGGGCATCATTGTCAACGTTTTGCCGCTTTTCATGTGCTTTAAAGGCGATTCGAATCTACCTCCTGAAATCTGTTTCCTGCAATTCTGCCTTGATTTCAAATCCTCTTCTTTGCCTTCCCTCAATATATTTGTGGACGAGAGTTATCATTTATAACTCTGCAGGTTTGTGAATTGGAGTGCCCTGAAGCTCCATTTTACAACTCGCTTTTTTGGGAGCTGGCCGCAAAAGCGCAGGATGGCTTCAGGCCCTGTTCTGGTTCCGGGGGGGAGGATGAGCCTGTGGTTAATTCTTCTTCCTGATGGGAAAATAGAGTGACCTGTGCCTGTCCCAACACCAAGAGCTAGTCTCTCACTGGTTCCCAGTCTACCCGTTCATCCTCAGGACAAATTGCAACCTGTACGGAACAGGAGGTTAAAGGTGCTGATGCTCCAAGTAGGGAGATTGTTAGTAAAGCGGCTGGAATGGCGAACCCGGGCACAAGGAGAAGAGAAATGAGGTGCGTTTTAGAAACCTTTCCCCATCACATGGTGTACCATCAATTTGTTTTCTCATGCATGTTTTCGATGTAGGAAGATGCCCTTGAACCTGGAGATTTGGGACCCATGCGATGGGTACCACGCAGTATTACTTTAAAGGGTCTGCGTTTGCTCACCCAACCTCACCAAACCTCTCAGCCACAAGAGTGTCCACCCTTATGTCTCATCCAGCTGTGGGTCTAGATATGGTCAATCCAGGTTGCATCACAGCCCCTGAACGCATTGTGTAAGAATTTCTCTCTCTTTCACTGTCTTTGTTTCATGGGTTTTTCAAAGTAATTTATTTTTATAATGGGGTTTAGCTGCTTTTCACTGCTGTGTTTATGCCGCTTTACACCCACTTGACACACTAACAGAGAGATATCAATACATAGGTTTTAAGATTATTACTAGTCAGATATATTCTTGTGCGGTGAATAGGGCGTGTTGAGTCCAGTTCTCTGAGCAAGGAGTACGTCTTGTCTATTACATATTGGGTTTATGGAACGGTATCTGAGCTAATTTGAAACCCTTGTTTTATGTATCACCCCACCTCACCTTTCCCGTTAAGCAGCCATAGTGTGTTTTCTGCCTGTGTGACTCTGTTCTGTTTTGTAATTCAGTTCAAGTGTAACGGTTTTTACAGTCCCTCTATAAGTGATACCTTATGAGAAGTGTCCTTTTCTGTGTGACTTATTTCCCTTAGAATCGTCGTACCTAAATCCACTCATCATGCTGCTACTAGCCTTATGACATTGATTTCATGGCTGAGTGATATTCCATTGTACATAAGGACCACAACTTCTTTATCCATTTTTCTCTTTCCTGGGATATTGAAGGTGGAATGAAGTGGAGGTCCTTGTCAACAGAGCAGCCCTAAACTTTGGGGTGCTTGTGTCTTGCTGATTTTTCATTTTCCCAATTTATACCCCCATGAGTGGAAGTGCCCTATGCTCTCTAAGCTGTGTTTTTTAGATGTTTCAGGACACACCGTACACTTCTCCAGAGTGGCTGTTGGCAATTTACATCCCGCCCATCAGTGTAGCAAGGCTCCCATTTCTCCATGGCCTGTCCTGCATTTCTGGTTTTGAGACTTTTTTCAGCATGGCCCTTTTGACCGATGGGTAGCGAGTCTTCTTTGTAGCGCTGATTTGCCTTTCCAGGTGGCTTGGTTGGCCAAAAAGGGCGTATGCGTTTTTTCCTGAATATATTCAGGAAAAAACGCATACGCCCTTTTTGGCCAAGGGCATCATTCTCAACGTTTTGCCGCTTTTCATGTGCTTTAAAGGCGATTCGAATCTACCTCCTGAAATCTGTTTCCTGCAATTCTGCCTTGATTTCAAATCCTCTTCTTTGCCTTCCCTCAATATATTTGTGGACGAGAGTTATCATTTATAACTCTGCAGGTTTGTGAATTGCAGTGCCCTGAAGCTGCATTTTACAACTCGCTTTTTTGGGAGCTGGCCGCAAAAGCGCAGGATGGCTTCAGGCCCTGTTCTGGTTCCGGGGGGGAGGATGAGCCTGTGGTTAATTCTTCTTCCTGATGGGAAAATAGAGTGACCTGTGCCTGTCCCAACACCAAGAGCTAGTCTCTCACTGGTTCCCCGTCTACCCGTTCATCCTCAGGACAAATTGCAACCTGTACGGAACAGGAGGTTAAAGGTGCTGATGCTCCAAGTAGGGAGATTGTTAGTAAAGCGGCTGGAATGGCGAACCCGGGCACAAGGAGAAGAGAAATGGGGTGCGTTTTAGAAACCTTTCCCCATCACATGGTGTACCATCTTTTTGTTTTCTCATGCATGTTTTCGATGTAGGAAGATGCCCTTGAACCTGGAGATTTGGGACCCATGCGATGGGTACCACGCAGTATTACTTTAAAGGGTCTGCGTTTGCTCACCCAACCTCACCAAACCTCTCAGCCCCAAGAGTGTCCACCCTTATGTCTCATCCAGCTGTGGGTCTAGATATGGTCAATCCAGGTTGCATCACAGCCCCTGAACGCATTGTGTAAGAATTTCTCTCTCTTTCACTGTCTTTGTTTCATGGGTTTGTAAAAGTAATTTATTTTTATAATGGGGTTTAGCTGCTTTTCACTGCTGTGTTTATGCCGCTTTACACCCACTTGACACACTAACAGAGAGATATCAATACATAGGTTTTAAGATTATTACTAGTCAGATATATTCTTGTGCGGTGAATAGGGCGTGTTGAGTCCAGTTCTCTGAGCAAGGAGTACGTCTTGTCTATTACATATTGGGTTTATGGAACCGTATCTGAGCTAATTTGAAACCCTTGTTTTATGTATCACCCCACCTCACCTTTCCCGTTAAGCAGCCATAGTGTGTTTTCTGCATGTGTGACTCTGTTCTGTTTTGTAATTCAGTTCAAGTGTAACGGTTTTTACAGTCCCTCTATAAGTGATACCTTATGAGAAGTGTCCTTTTCTGTGTGACTTATTTCACTTAGAATCGTCGTACCTAAATCCACTCATCATGCTGCTACTATCCTTATGACATTGATTTCCTGGCTGAGTGATATTCCATTGTACATAAGGACCACAACTTCTTTATCCATTTTTCTCTTTCCTGGGATATTGAAGGTGGAATGAAGTGGAGGTCCTTGTCAACAGAGCAGCCCTAAACTTTGGGGTGCTTGTGTCTTGCTGATTTTTCATTTTCCCAATTTATACCCCCATGAGTGGAAGTGCCCTAAGCTCTCTAAGCTGTGTTTTTTAGATGTTTCAGGACACACCGTACACTTCTCCAGAGTGGCTGTTGGCAATTTACATCCCGCCCATCAGTGTAGCAAGGCTCCCATTTCTCCATGGCCTGTCCTGCATTTCTGGTTTTGAGACTTTTTTCAGCATGGCCCTTTTGACCGATGGGTAGCGAGTCTTCTTTGTAGCCCTGATTTGCCTTTCCAGGTTGCTTGGTTGGCCAAAAAGGGCGTATGCGTTTTTTCCTGAATATATTCAGGAAAAAACGCATACGCCCTTTTTGGCCAAGGGCATCATTGTCAACGTTTTGCCGCTTTTCATGTGCTTTAAAGGCGATTCGAATCTACCTCCTGAAATCTGTTTCCTGCAATTCTGCCTTGATTTCAAATCCTCTTCTTTGCCTTCCCTCAATATATTTGTGGACGAGAGTTATCATTTATAACTCTGCAGGTTTGTGAATTGCAGTGCCCTGAAGCTCCATTTTACAACTCGCTTTTTTGGGAGCTGGCCGCAAAAGCGCAGGATGGCTTCAGGCCCTGTTCTGGTTCCGGGGGGGAGGATGAGCCTGTGGTTAATTCTTCTTCCTGATGGGAAAATAGAGTGACCTGTGCCTGTCCCAACACCAAGAGCTAGTCTCTCACTGGTTCCCCGTCTACCCGTTCATCCTCAGGACAAATTGCAACCTGTACGGAACAGGAGGTTAAAGGTGCTGATGCTCCAAGTAGGGAGATTTTTAGTAAAGCGGCTGGAATGGCGAACCCGGGCACAAGGAGAAGAGAAATGAGGTGCGTTTTAAAAACCTTTCCCCATCACATGGTGTACCATCTTTTTGTTTTCTCATGCATGTTTTCGATGTAGGAAGATGCCCTTGAACCTGGAGATTTGGGACCCATGCGATGGGTACCACGCAGTATTACTTTAAAGGGTCTGCGTTTGCTCACCCAACCTCACCAAACCTCTCAGCCCCAAGAGTGTCCACCTTATGTCTCATCCAGCTGTGGGTCTAGATATGGTCAATCCAGGTTGCATCACAGCCCCTGAACGCATTGTGTAAGAATTTCTCTCTCTTTCACTGTCTTTGTTTCATGGGTTTGTAAAAGTAATTTATTTTTATAATGGGGTTTAGCTGCTTTTCACTGCTGTGTTTATGCCGCTTTACACCCACTTGACACACTAACAGAGAGATATCAATACATAGGTTTTAAGATTATTACTAGTCAGATATATTCTTGTGCGGTGAATAGGGCGTGTTGAGTCCAGTTCTCTGAGCAAGGAGTAGGTCTTGTCTATTACATATTGGGTTTATGGAACGGTATCTGAGCTAATTTGAAACCCTTGTTTTATGTATCACCCCACCTCACCCTTCCCGTTAAGCAGCCATAGTGTGTTTTCTGCATGTGTGACTCTGTTCTGTTTTGTAATTCAGTTCAAGTGTAACGGTTTTTACAGTCCCTCTATAAGTGATACCTTATGAGAAGTGTCCTTTTCTGTGTGACTTATTTCACTTAGAATCGTCGTACCTAAATCCACTCATCATGCTGCTACTAGCCTTATGACATTGATTTCATGGCTGAGTGATATTCCATTGTACATAAGGACCACAACTTCTTTATCCATTTTTCTCCCTCCTGGGATATTGAAGGTGGAATGAAGTGGAGGTCCTTGTCAACAGAGCAGCCCTAAACTTTGGGGTGCTTGTGTCTTGCTGATTTTTCATTTTCCCAATTTATACCCCCATGAGTGGAAGTGCCCTATGCTCTCTAAGCTGTGTTTTTTAGATGTTTCAGGACACACCGTACACTTCTCCAGAGTGGCTGTTGGCAATTTACATCCCGCCCATCAGTGTAGCAAGGCTCCCATTTCTCCATGGCCTGTCCTGCATTTCTGGTTTTGAGACTTTTTTCAGCATGGCCCTTTTGACCGATGGGTAGCGAGTCTTCTTTGTAGCCCTGATTTGCCTTTCCAGTTTGCTTGGTTGGCCAAAAAGGGCGTATGCGTTTTTTCCTGAATATATTCAGGAAAAAACGCATACGCCCTTTTTGGCCAAGGGCATCATTGTCAACGTTTTGCCGCTTTTCATGTGCTTTAAAGGCGATTCGAATCTACCTCCTGAAATCTGTTTCCTGCATTTCTGCCTTGATTTCAAATCCTCTTCTTTGCCGTCCCTCAATATATTTGTGGACGAAAGTTATCATTTATAACTCTGCAGGTTTGTGAATTGCAGTGCCCTGAAGCTCCATTTTACAACTCGCTTTTTTGGGAGCTGGCCGCAAAAGCGCAGGATGGCTTCAGGCCCTGTTCTGGTTCCAGGGGGGAGGATGAGCCTGTGGTTAATTCTTCTTCCTGATGGGAAAATAGAGTGACCTGTGCCTGTCCCAACAACAAGAGCTAGTCTCTCACTGGTTCCCCATCTACCCGTTCATCCTCAGGACAAATTGCAACCTGTACAGAACAGGAGGTTAAAGGTGCTGATGCTCCAAGTAGGGAGATTGCTAGGAAAGTGGCTGGAATGGCGACCCCGGGCACAAGGAGAAGAGAAATGAGGTGCGTTCTAGAAACCTTTCCCCATCACATGGTGTACCATCTTTTTTGTTTTCTCATGCATGTTTTCAATGTAGGAAGATGCCCTTGAACCTGGAGATTTGGGACCCATGCGATGGGTACCACGCAGTATTACTTTAAAGGGTCTGCGTTTGCTCACCCAACCTCACCAAACCTCTCAGCCCCAAGAGTGTCCACCCTTATGTCTCATCCAGCTGTGGGTCTAGAAATGGTCAATCCAGGTTGCATCACAGCCCCTGAACGCATTGTGTAAGAATTTCTCTCTCTTTCACTGTCTTTGTTTCATGGGTTTTTCAAAGTAATTTATTTTTATAATGGGGTTTAGCTGCTTTTCACTGCTGTGTTTATGCCGCTTTACACCCACTTGACACACTAACAGAGAGATATCAATACATAGGTTTTAAGATTATTACTAGTCAGATATATTCTTGTGCGGTGAATAGGGCGTGTTGAGTCCAGTTCTCTGAGCAAGGAGTAGGTCTTGTCTATTACATATTGGGTTTATGGAACGGTATCTGAGCTAATTTGAAACCCTTGTTTTATGTATCACCCCACCTCACCCTTCCCGTTAAGCAGCCATAGTGTGTTTTCTGCATGTGTGACTCTGTTCTGTTTTGTAATTCAGTTCAAGTGTAACGGTTTTTACAGTCCCTCTATAAGTGATACCTTATGAGAAGTGTCCTTTTCTGTGTGACTTATTTCACTTAGAATCGTCGTACCTAAATCCACTCATCATGCTGCTACTAGCCTTATGACATTGATTTCATGGCTGAGTGATATTCCATTGTACATAAGGACCACAACTTCTTTATCCATTTTTCTCTTTCCTGGGATATTGAAGGTGGAATGAAGTGGAGGTCCTTGTCAACAGAGCAGCCCTAAACTTTGGGGTGCTTGTGTCTTGCTGATTTTTCATTTTCCCAATTTATACCCCCATGAGTGGAAATGCCCTAAGCTCTCTAAGCTGTGTTTTTTAGATGTTTCAGGACACACCGTACACTTCTCCAGAGTGGCTGTTGGCAATTTACATCCCGCCCATCAGTGTAGCAAGGCTCCCATTTCTCCATGGCCTGTCCTGCATTTCTGGTTTTGAGACTCTTTTCAGCATGGCCCTTTTGACCGATGGGTAGCGAGTCTTCTTTGTAGCCCTGATTTGCCTTTCCAGGTTGCTTGGTTGGCCAAAAAGGGCGTATGCGTTTTTTCCTGAATATATTCAGGAAAAAACGCATACGCCCTTTTTGGCCAAGGGCATCATTGTCAACGTTTTGCCGCTTTTCATGTGCTTTAAAGGCGATTCGAATCTACCTCCTGAAATCTGTTTCCTGCAATTCTGCCTTGATTTCAAATCCTCTTCTTTGCCTTCCCTCAATATATTTGTGGACGAGAGTTATCATTTATAACTCTGCAGGTTTGGGAATTGCAGTGCCCTGAAGCTCCATTTTACAACTCGCTTTTTTGGGAGCTGGCCGCAAAAGCGCAGGATGGCTTCAGGCCCTATTCTGGTTCCGGGGGGGAGGATGAGTCTGTGGTTAATTCTTCTTCCTGATGGGAAAATAGAGTGACCTGTGCCTGTCCCAACACGAAGAGCTAGTCTCTCACTGGTTCCCCGTCTACCCGTTCATCCTCAGGACAAATTGCAACCTGTACGGAACAGGAGGTTAAAGGTGCTGATGCTCCAAATAGGGAGATTGTTAGTAAAGCGGCTGGAATGGCAAACCCGGGCACAAGGAGAAGAGAAATGAGGTGCGTTTTAGAAACCTTTCCCCATCACATGGTGTACCATCTTTTTGTTTTCTCATGCATGTTTTCGATGTAGGAAGATGCCCTTGAACCTGGAGATTTGGGACCCATGCGATGGGTACCACGCAGTATTACTTTAAAGGGTCTGCGTTTGCTCACCCAACCTCACCAAACCTCTCAGCCCCAAGAGTGTCCACCCTTATGTCTCATCCAGCTGTGGGTCTAGATATGGTCACTCCAGGTTGCATCACAGCCCCTGAACGCATTGTGTAAGAATTTCTCTCTCTTTCACTGTCTTTGTTTCATGGGTTTTTCAAAGTAATTTATTTTTATAATGGGGTTTAGCTGCTTTTCACTGCTGTGTTTATGCCGCTTTACACCCACTTGACACACTAACAGAGAGATATCAATACATAGGTTTTAAGATTATTACTAGTCAGATATATTCTTGTGCGGTGAATAGGGCGTGTTGAGTCCAGTTCTCTGAGCAAGGAGTACGTCTTGTCTATTACATATTGGGTTTATGGAACGGTATCTGAGCTAATTTGAAACCCTTGTTTTATGTATCACCCCACCTCACCTTTCCCGTTAAGCAGCCATAGTGTGTTTTCTGCATGTGTGACTCTGTTCTGTTTTGTAATTCAGTTCAAGTGTAACGGTTTTTACAGTCCCTCTATAAGTGATACCTTATGAGAAGTGTCCTTTTCTGTGTGACTTATTTCCCTTAGAATCGTCGTACCTAAATCCACTCATCATGCTGCTACTAGCCTTATGACATTGATTTCATGGCTGAGTGATATTCCATTGTACATAAGGACCACAACTTCTTTATCCATTTTTCTCTTTCCTGGGATATTGAAGGTGGAATGAAGTGGAGGTCCTTGTCAACAGAGCAGCCCTAAACTTTGGGGTGCTTGTGTCTTGCTGATTTTTCATTTTCCCAATTTATACCCCCATGAGTGGAAGTGCCCTATGCTCTCTAAGCTGTGTTTTTTAGATGTTTCAGGACACACCGTACACTTCTCCAGAGTGGCTGTTGGCAATTTACATCCCGCCCATCAGTGTAGCAAGGCTCCCATTTCTCCATGGCCTGTCCTGCATTTCTGGTTTTGAGACTTTTTTCAGCATGGCCCTTTTGACCGATGGGTAGCGAGTCTTCTTTGTAGCGCTGATTTGCCTTTCCAGGTGGCTTGGTTGGCCAAAAAGGGCGTATGCGTTTTTTCCTGAATATATTCAGGAAAAAACGCATACGCCCTTTTTGGCCAAGGGCATCATTCTCAACGTTTTGCCGCTTTTCATGTGCTTTAAAGGCGATTCGAATCTACCTCCTGAAATCTGTTTCCTGCAATTCTGCCTTGATTTCAAATCCTCTTCTTTGCCTTCCCTCAATATATTTGTGGACGAGAGTTATCATTTATAACTCTGCAGGTTTGGGAATTGCAGTGCCCTGAAGCTCCATTTTACAACTCGCTTTTTTGGGAGCTGGCCGCAAAAGCGCAGGATGGCTTCAGGCCCTGTTCTGGTTCCGGGGGGGAGGATGAGCCTGTGGTTAATTCTTCTTCCTGATGGGAAAATAGAGTGACCTGTGCCTGTCCCAACACCAAGAGCTAGTCTCTCACTGGTTCCCCGTCTACCCGTTCATCCTCAGGACAAATTGCAACCTGTACGGAACAGGAGGTTAAAGGTGCTGATGCTCCAAGTAGGGAGATTGTTAGTAAAGCGGCTGGAATGGCGAACCCGGGCACAAGGAGAAGAGAAATGGGGTGCGTTTTAGAAACCTTTCCCCATCACATGGTGTACCATCTTTTTGTTTTCTCATGCATGTTTTCGATGTAGGAAGATGCCCTTGAACCTGGAGATTTGGGACCCATGCGATGGGTACCACGCAGTATTACTTTAAAGGGTCTGCGTTTGCTCACCCAACCTCACCAAACCTCTCAGCCCCAAGAGTGTCCACCCTTATGTCTCATCCAGCTGTGGGTCTAGATATGGTCAATCCAGGTTGCATCACAGCCCCTGAACGCATTGTGTAAGAATTTCTCTCTCTTTCACTGTCTTTGTTTCATGGGTTTGTAAAAGTAATTTATTTTTATAATGGGGTTTAGCTGCTTTTCACTGCTGTGTTTATGCCGCTTTACACCCACTTGACACACTAACAGAGAGATATCAATACCTAGGTTTTAAGATTATTACTAGTCAGATATATTCTTGTGCGGTGAATAGGGCGTGTTGAGTCCAGTTCTCTGAGCAAGGAGTACGTCTTGTCTATTACATATTGGGTTTATGGAACCGTATCTGAGCTAATTTGAAACCCTTGTTTTATGTATCACCCCACCTCACCTTTCCCGTTAAGCAGCCATAGTGTGTTTTCTGCATGTGTGACTCTGTTCTGTTTTGTAATTCAGTTCAAGTGTAACGGTTTTTACAGTCCCTCTATAAGTGATACCTTATGAGAAGTGTCCTTTTCTGTGTGACTTATTTCACTTAGAATCGTCGTACCTAAATCCACTCATCATGCTGCTACTAGCCTTATGACATTGATTTCATGGCTGAGTGATATTCCATTGTACATAAGGACCACAACTTCTTTATCCATTTTTCTCTTTCCTGGGATATTGAAGGTGGAATGAAGTGGAGGTCCTTGTCAACAGAGCAGCCCTAAACTTTGGGGTGCTTGTGTCTTGCTGATTTTTCATTTTCCCAATTTATACCCCCATGAGTGGAAGTGCCCTAAGCTCTCTAAGCTGTGTTTTTTAGATGTTTCAGGACACACCGTACACTTCTCCAGAGTGGCTGTTGGCAATTTACATCCCGCCCATCAGTGTAGCAAGGCTCCCATTTCTCCATGGCCTGTCCTGCATTTCTGGTTTTGAGACTTTTTTCAGCATGGCCCTTTTGACCGATGGGTAGCGAGTCTTCTTTGTAGCCCTGATTTGCCTTTCCAGGTTGCTTGGTTGGCCAAAAAGGGCGTATGCGTTTTTTCCTGAATATATTCAGGAAAAAACGCATACGCCCTTTTTGGCCAAGGGCATCATTGTCAACGTTTTGCCGCTTTTCATGTGCTTTAAAGGCGATTCGAATCTACCTCCTGAAATCTGTTTCCTGCAATTCTGCCTTGATTTCAAATCCTCTTCTTTGCCTTCCCTCAATATATTTGTGGACGAGAGTTATCATTTATAACTCTGCAGGTTTGGGAATTGCAGTGCCCTGAAGCTCCATTTTACAACTCGCTTTTTTGGGAGCTGGCCGCAAAAGCGCAGGATGGCTTCAGGCCCTGTTCTGGTTCCGGGGGGGAGGATGAGCCTGTGGTTAATTCTTCTTCCTGATGGGAAAATAGAGTGACCTGTGCCTGTCCCAACACCAAGAGCTAGTCTCTCACTGGTTCCCCGTCTACCCGTTCATCCTCAGGACAAATTGCAACCTGTACGGAACAGGAGGTTAAAGGTGCTGATGCTCCAAGTAGGGAGATTTTTAGTAAAGCGGCTGGAATGGCGAACCCGGGCACAAGGAGAAGAGAAATGAGGTGCGTTTTAAAAACCTTTCCCCATCACATGGTGTACCATCTTTTTGTTTTCTCATGCATGTTTTCGATGTAGGAAGATGCCCTTGAACCTGGAGATTTGGGACCCATGCGATGGGTACCACGCAGTATTACTTTAAAGGGTCTGCGTTTGCTCACCCAACCTCACCAAACCTCTCAGCCCCAAGAGTGTCCACCTTATGTCTCATCCAGCTGTGGGTCTAGATATGGTCAATCCAGGTTGCATCACAGCCCCTGAACGCATTGTGTAAGAATTTCTCTCTCTTTCACTGTCTTTGTTTCATGGGTTTGTAAAAGTAATTTATTTTTATAATGGGGTTTAGCTGCTTTTCACTGCTGTGTTTATGCCGCTTTACACCCACTTGACACACTAACAGAGAGATATCAATACATAGGTTTTAAGATTATTACTAGTCAGATATATTCTTGTGCGGTGAATAGGGCGTGTTGAGTCCAGTTCTCTGAGCAAGGAGTACGTCTTGTCTATTACATATTGGGTTTATGGAACGGTATCTGAGCTAATTTGAAACCCTTGTTTTATGTATCACCCCACCTCACCCTTCCCGTTAAGCAGCCATAGTGTGTTTTCTGCATGTGTGACTCTGTTCTGTTTTGTAATTCAGTTCAAGTGTAACGGTTTTTACAGTCCCTCTATAAGTGATACCTTATGAGAAGTGTCCTTTTCTGTGTGACTTATTTCACTTAGAATCGTCGTACCTAAATCCACTCATCATGCTGCTACTAGCCTTATGACATTGATTTCATGGCTGAGTGATATTCCATTGTACATAAGGACCACAACTTCTTTATCCATTTTTCTCTTTCCTGGGATATTGAAGGTGGAATGAAGTGGAGGTCCTTGTCAACAGAGCAGCCCTAAACTTTGGGGTGCTTGTGTCTTGCTGATTTTTCATTTTCCCAATTTATACCCCCATGAGTGGAAGTGCCCTAAGCTCTCTAAGCTGTGTTTTTTAGATGTTTCAGGACACACCGTACACTTCTCCAGAGTGGCTGTTGGCAATTTACATCCCGCCCATCAGTGTAGCAAGGCTCCCATTTCTCCATGGCCTGTCCTGCATTTCTGGTTTTGAGACTTTTTTCAGCATGGCCCTTTTGACCGATGGGTAGCGAGTCTTCTTTGTAGCCCTGATTTGCCTTTCCAGGTTGCTTGGTTGGCCAAAAAGGGCGTATGCGTTTTTTCCTGAATATATTCAGGAAAAAACGCATACGCCCTTTTTGGCCAAGGGCATCATTGTCAACGTTTTGCCGCTTTTCATGTGCTTTAAAGGCGATTCGAATCTACCTCCTGAAATCTGTTTCCTGCAATTCTGCCTTGATTTCAAATCCTCTTCTTTGCCTTCCCTCAATATATTTGTGGACGAGAGTTATCATTTATAACTCTGCAGGTTTGGGAATTGCAGTGCCCTGAAGCTCCATTTTACAACTCGTTTTTTTGGGAGCTGGCCGCAAAAGCGCAGGATGGCTTCAGGCCCTGTTCTGGTTCCGGGGGGGAGGATGAGCCTGTGGTTAATTCTTCTTCCTGATGGGAAAATAGAGTGACCTGTGCCTGTCCCAACACCAAGAGCTAGTCTCTCACTGGTTCCCCGTCTACCCGTTCATCCTCAGGACAAATTGCAACCTGTACGGAACAGGAGGTTAAAGGTGCTGATGCTCCAAATAGGGAGATTGTTAGTAAAGCGGATGGAATGGCAAACCCGGGCACAAGGAGAAGAGAAATGAGGTGCGTTTTAGAAACCTTTCCCCATCACATGGTGTACCATCTTTTTGTTTTCTCATGCATGTTTTCGATGTAGGAAGATGCCCTTGAACCTGGAGATTTGGGACCCATGCGATGGGTAGCACGCAGTATTACTTTAAAGGGTCTGCGTTTGCTCACCCAACCTCACCAAACCTCTCAGCCCCAAGAGTGTCCACCCTTATGTCTCATCCAGCTGTGGGTCTAGAAATGGTCAATCCAGGTTGCATCACAGCCCCTGAACGCATTGTGTAAGAATTTCTCTCTCTTTCACTGTCTTTGTTTCATGGGTTTGTAAAAGTAATTTATTTTTATAATGGGGTTTAGCTGCTTTTCACTGCTGTGTTTATGCCGCTTTACACCCACTTGACACACTAACAGAGAGATATCAATACATAGGTTTTAAGATTATTACTAGTCAGATATATTCTTGTGCGGTGAATAGGGCGTGTTGAGTCCAGTTCTCTGAGCAAGGAGTACGTCTTGTCTATTACATATTGGGTTTATGGAACGGTATCTGAGCTAATTTGAAACCCTTGTTTTATGTATCACCCCACCTCACCCTTCCCGTTAAGCAGCCATAGTGTGTTTTCTGCATGTGTGACTCTGTTCTGTTTTGTAATTCAGTTCAAGTGTAACGGTTTTTACAGTCCCTCTATAAGTGATACCTTATGAGAAGTGTCCTTTTCTGTGTGACTTATTTCACTTAGAATCGTCGTACCTAAATCCACTCATCATGCTGCTACTAGCCTTATGACATTGATTTCATGGCTGAGTGATATTCCATTGTACATAAGGACCACAACTTCTTTATCCATTTTTCTCTTTCCTGGGATATTGAAGGTGGAATGAAGTGGAGGTCCTTGTCAACAGAGCAGCCCTAAACTTTGGGGTGCTTGTGTCTTGCTGATTTTTCATTTTCCCAATTTATACCCCCATGAGTGGAAGTGCCCTAAGCTCTCTAAGCTGTGTTTTTTAGATGTTTCAGGACACACCGTACACTTCTCCAGAGTGGCTGTTGGCAATTTACATCCCGCCCATCAGTGTAGCAAGGCTCCCATTTCTCCATGGCCTGTCCTGCATTTCTGGTTTTGAGACTTTTTTCAGCATGGCCCTTTTGACCGATGGGTAGCGAGTCTTCTTTGTAGCCCTGATTTGCCTTTCCAGGTTGCTTGGTTGGCCAAAAAGGGCGTATGCGTTTTTTCCTGAATATATTCAGGAAAAAACGCATACGCCCTTTTTGGCCAAGGGCATCATTGTCAACGTTTTGCCGCTTTTCATGTGCTTTAAAGGCGATTCGAATCTACCTCCTGAAATCTGTTTCCTGCAATTCTGCCTTGATTTCAAATCCTCTTCTTTGCCTTCCCTCAATATATTTGTGGACGAGAGTTATCATTTATAACTCTGCAGGTTTGGGAATTGCAGTGCCCTGAAGCTCCATTTTACAACTCGCTTTTTTGGGAGCTGGCCGCAAAAGCGCAGGATGGCTTCAGGCCCTGTTCTGGTTCCGGGGGGGAGGATGAGCCTGTGGTTAATTCTTCTTCCTGATGGGAAAATAGAGTGACCTGTGCCTGTCCCAACACCAAGAGCTAGTCTCTCACTGGTTCCCCGTCTACCCGTTCATCCTCAGGACAAATTGCAACCTGTACGGAACAGGAGGTTAAAGGTGCTGATGCTCCAAATAGGGAGATTGTTAGTAAAGCGGATGGAATGGCAAACCCGGGCACAAGGAGAAGAGAAATGAGGTGCGTTTTAGAAACCTTTCCCCATCACATGGTGTACCATCTTTTTGTTTTCTCATGCATGTTTTCGATGTAGGAAGATGCCCTTGAACCTGGAGATTTGGGACCCATGCGATGGGTAGCACGCAGTATTACTTTAAAGGGTCTGCGTTTGCTCACCCAACCTCACCAAACCTCTCAGCCCCAAGAGTGTCCACCCTTATGTCTCATCCAGCTGTGGGTCTAGATATGGTCAATCCAGGTTGCATCACAGCCCCTGAACGCATTGTGTAAGAATTTCTCTCTCTTTCACTGTCTTTGTTTCATGGGTTTGTAAAAGTAATTTATTTTTATAATGGGGTTTAGCTGCTTTTCACTGCTGTGTTTATGCCGCTTTACACCCACTTGACACACTAACAGAGAGATATCAATACATAGGTTTTAAGATTATTACTAGTCAGATATATTCTTGTGCGGTGAATAGGGCGTGTTGAGTCCAGTTCTCTGAGCAAAGAGTACGTCTTGTCTATTACATATTGGGTTTATGGAACGGTATCTGAGCTAATTTGAAACCCTTGTTTTATGTATCACCCCACCTCACCTTTCCCGTTAAGCAGCCATAGTGTGTTTTCTGCATGTGTGACTCTGTTCTGTTTTGTAATTCAGTTCAAGTGTAACGGTTTTTACATTCCCTCTATAAGTGATACCTTATGAGAAGTATCCTTTTCTGTGTGACTTATTTCACTTAGAATCGTCGTACCTAAATCCACTCATTATGCTGCTATTAGCCTTATGACATTGATTTCATGGCTGAGTGATATTGCATTGTACATAAGGACCACAACTTCTTTATCCATTTTTCTCCCTCCTGGGATATTGAAGGTGGAATGAAGTGGAGGTCCTTGTCAACAGAGCAGCCCTAAACTTTGGGGTGCTTGTGTCTTGCTGATTTTTCATTTTCCCAATTTATACCCCCATGAGTGGAAGTGCCCTATGCTCTCTAAGCTGTGTTTTTTAGATGTTTCAAGACACACCGTACACTTCTCCAGAGTGGCTGTTGGCAATTTACATCCCGCCCATCAGTGTAGCAAGGCTCCCATTTCTCCATGGCCTGTCCTGCATTTCTGGTTTTGAGACTTTTTTCAGCATGGCCCTTTTGACCGATGGGTAGCAAGTCTTCTTTGTAGCGCTGATTTGCCTTTCCAGGTGGCTTGGTTGGCCAAAACGGGCGTATGCGTTTTTTCCTGAATATATTCAGGAAAAAACGCATACGCCCTTTTTGGCCAAGGGCATCATTGTCAACGTTTTGCCGCTTTTCATGTGCTTTAAAGGCGATTCGAATCTACCTCCTGAAATCTGTTTCCTGCATTTCTGCCTTGATTTCAACTCCTTTTCTTTGCCGTCCCTCAATATATTTGTGGACGAAAGTTATCATTTATAACTCTGCAGGTTTGTGAATTGCAGTGCCCTGAAGCTCCATTTTACAACTCGCTTTTTTGGGAGCTGGCCGCAAAAGCGCAGGATGGCTTCAGGCCCTGTTCTGGTTCCAGGGGGGAGGATGAGCCTGTGGTTAATTCTTCTTCGTGATGGGAAAATAGAGTGACCTGTGCCTGTCCCAACAACAAGAGCTAGTCTCTCACTGGTTCCCCGTCTACCCGTTCATCCTCAGGACAAATTGCAACCAGTATGGAACAGGAGGTTAAAGGTGCTGATGCTCCAAGTAGGGAGATTGCTAGGAAAGTGGCTGGAATGGCGACCCCGGGCACAAGGAGAAGAGAAATGAGGTGCGTTCTAGAAACCTTTCCCCATCACATGGTGTACCATCTTTTTTGTTTTCTCATGCATGTTTTTGATGTAGGAAGATGCCCTTGAACCTGGAGATTTGGGACCCATGCGATGGGTACCACGCAGTATTACTTTAAAGGGTCTGCGTTTGCTCACCCAACCTCACCAAACCTCTCAGCCCCAAGAGTGTCCACCCTTATGTCTCATCCAGCTGTGGGTCTAGAAATGGTCAATCCAGGTTGCATCACATCCCCTGAACGCATTGTGTAAGAATTTCTCTCTCTTTCACTGTCTTTGTTTCATGGGTTTTTCAAAGTAATTTATTTTTATAATGGGGTTTAGCTGCTTTTCACTGCTGTGTTTATGCCGCTTTACACCCACTTGACACACTAACAGAGAGATATCAATACATAGGTTTTAAGATTATTACTAGTCAGATATATTCTTGTGCGGTGAATAGGGCGTGTTGAGTCCAGTTCTCTGAGCAAGGAGTACGTCTTGTCTATTACATATTGGGTTTATGGAACGGTATCTGAGCTAATTTGAAACCCTTGTTTTATGTATCACCCCACCTCACCTTTCCCGTTAAGCAGCCATAGTGTGTTTTCTGCATGTGTGACTCTGTTCTGTTTTGTAATTCAGTTCAAGTGTAACGGTTTTTACAGTCCCTCTATAAGTGATACCTTATGAGAAGTGTCCTTTTCTGTGTGACTTATTTCCCTTAGAATCGTCGTACCTAAATCCACTCATCATGCTGCTATTAGCCTTATGACATTGATTTCATGGCTGAGTGATATTCCATTGTACATAAGGACCACAACTTCTTTATCCATTTTTCTCTTTCCTGGGATATTGAAGGTGGAATGAAGTGGAGGTCCTTGTCAACAGAGCAGCCCTAAACTTTGGGGTGCTTGTGTCTTGCTGATTTTTCATTTTCCCAATTTATACCCCCATGAGTGGAAGTGCCCTAAGCTCTCTAAGCTGTGTTTTTTAGATGTTTCAGGACACACCGTACACTTCTCCAGAGTGGCTGTTGGCAATTTACATCCCGCCCATCAGTGTAGCAAGGCTCCCATTTCTCCATGGCCTGTCCTGCATTTCTGGTTTTGAGACTTTTTTCAGCATGGCCCTTTTGACCGATGGGTAGCGAGTCTTCTTTGTAGCCCTGATTTGCCTTTCCAGGTTGCTTGGTTGGCCAAAAAGGGCGTATGCGTTTTTTCCTGAATATATTCAGGAAAAAACGCATACGCCCTTTTTGGCCAAGGGCATCATTGTCAACGTTTTGCCGCTTTTCATGTGCTTTAAAGGCGATTCGAATCTACCTCCTGAAATCTGTTTCCTGCAATTCTGCCTTGATTTCAAATCCTCTTCTTTGCCTTCCCTCAATATATTTGTGGACGAGAGTTATCATTTATAACTCTGCAGGTTTGGGAATTGCAGTGCCCTGAAGCTCCATTTTACAACTCGTTTTTTTGGGAGCTGGCCGCAAAAGCGCAGGATGGCTTCAGGCCCTGTTCTGGTTCCGGGGGGGAGGATGAGCCTGTGGTTAATTCTTCTTCCTGATGGGAAAATAGAGTGACCTGTGCCTGTCCCAACACCAAGAGCTAGTCTCTCACTGGTTCCCCGTCTACCCGTTCATCCTCAGGACAAATTGCAACCTGTACGGAACAGGAGGTTAAAGGTGCTGATGCTCCAAATAGGGAGATTGTTAGTAAAGCGGATGGAATGGCAAACCCGGGCACAAGGAGAAGAGAAATGAGGTGCGTTTTAGAAACCTTTCCCCATCACATGGTGTACCATCTTTTTGTTTTCTCATGCATGTTTTCGATGTAGGAAGATGCCCTTGAACCTGGAGATTTGGGACCCATGCGATGGGTAGCACGCAGTATTACTTTAAAGGGTCTGCGTTTGCTCACCCAACCTCACCAAACCTCTCAGCCCCAAGAGTGTCCACCCTTATGTCTCATCCAGCTGTGGGTCTAGATATGGTCAATCCAGGTTGCATCACAGCCCCTGAACGCATTGTGTAAGAATTTCTCTCTCTTTCACTGTCTTTGTTTCATGGGTTTGTAAAAGTAATTTATTTTTATAATGGGGTTTAGCTGCTTTTCACTGCTGTGTTTATGCCGCTTTACACCCACTTGACACACTAACAGAGAGATATCAATACATAGGTTTTAAGATTATTACTAGTCAGATATATTCTTGTGCGGTGAATAGGGCGTGTTGAGTCCAGTTCTCTGAGCAAAGAGTACGTCTTGTCTATTACATATTGGGTTTATGGAACGGTATCTGAGCTAATTTGAAACCCTTGTTTTATGTATCACCCCACCTCACCTTTCCCGTTAAGCAGCCATAGTGTGTTTTCTGCATGTGTGACTCTGTTCTGTTTTGTAATTCAGTTCAAGTGTAACGGTTTTTACATTCCCTCTATAAGTGATACCTTATGAGAAGTATCCTTTTCTGTGTGACTTATTTCACTTAGAATCGTCGTACCTAAATCCACTCATTATGCTGCTATTAGCCTTATGACATTGATTTCATGGCTGAGTGATATTGCATTGTACATAAGGACCACAACTTCTTTATCCATTTTTCTCCCTCCTGGGATATTGAAGGTGGAATGAAGTGGAGGTCCTTGTCAACAGAGCAGCCCTAAACTTTGGGGTGCTTGTGTCTTGCTGATTTTTCATTTTCCCAATTTATACCCCCATGAGTGGAAGTGCCCTATGCTCTCTAAGCTGTGTTTTTTAGATGTTTCAAGACACACCGTACACTTCTCCAGAGTGGCTGTTGGCAATTTACATCCCGCCCATCAGTGTAGCAAGGCTCCCATTTCTCCATGGCCTGTCCTGCATTTCTGGTTTTGAGACTTTTTTCAGCATGGCCCTTTTGACAGATGGGTAGCAAGTCTTCTTTGTAGCGCTGATTTGCCTTTCCAGGTGGCTTGGTTGGCCAAAACGGGCGTATGCGTTTTTTCCTGAATATATTCAGGAAAAAACGCATACGCCCTTTTTGGCCAAGGGCATCATTGTCAACGTTTTGCCGCTTTTCATGTGCTTTAAAGGCGATTCGAATCTACCTCCTGAAATCTGTTTCCTGCATTTCTGCCTTGATTTCAACTCCTTTTCTTTGCCGTCCCTCAATATATTTGTGGACGAAAGTTATCATTTATAACTCTGCAGGTTTGTGAATTGCAGTGCCCTGAAGCTCCATTTTACAACTCGCTTTTTTGGGAGCTGGCCGCAAAAGCGCAGGATGGCTTCAGGCCCTGTTCTGGTTCCAGGGGGGAGGATGAGCCTGTGGTTAATTCTTCTTCGTGATGGGAAAATAGAGTGACCTGTGCCTGTCCCAACAACAAGAGCTAGTCTCTCACTGGTTCCCCGTCTACCCGTTCATCCTCAGGACAAATTGCAACCTGTATGGAACAGGAGGTTAAAGGTGCTGATGCTCCAAGTAGGGAGATTGCTAGGAAAGTGGCTGGAATGGCGACCCCGGGCACAAGGAGAAGAGAAATGAGGTGCGTTCTAGTAACCTTTCCCCATCACATGGTGTACCATCTTTTTGTTTTCTCATGCATGTTTTCGATGTAGGAAGATGCCCTTGAACCTGGAGATTTGGGACCCATGCGATGGGTACCACGCAGTATTACTTTAAAGGGTCTGCGTTTGCTCACCCAACCTCACCAAACCTCTCAGCCCCAAGAGTGTCCACCCTTATGTCTCATCCAGCTGTGGGTCTAGAAATGGTCAATCCAGGTTGCATCACATCCCCTGAACGCATTGTGTAAGAATTTCTCTCTCTTTCACTGTCTTTGTTTCATGGGTTTTTCAAAGTAATTTATTTTTATAATGGGGTTTAGCTGCTTTTCACTGCTGTGTTTATGCCGCTTTACACCCACTTGACACACTAACAGAGAGATATCAATACATAGGTTTTAAGATTATTACTAGTCAGATATATTCTTGTGCGGTGAATAGGGCGTGTTGAGTCCAGTTCTCTGAGCAAGGAGTACGTCTTGTCTATTACATATTGGGTTTATGGAACTGTATCTGAGCTAATTTGAAACCCTTGTTTTATGTATCACCCCACCTCACCTTTCCCGTTAAGCAGCCATAGTGTGTTTTCTGCATGTGTGACTCTGTTCTGTTTTGTAATTCAGTTCAAGTGTAACGGTTTTTACAGTCCCTCTATAAGTGATACCTTATGAGAAGTGTCCTTTTCTGTGTGACTTATTTCCCTTAGAATCGTCGTACCTAAATCCACTCATCATGCTGCTACTAGCCTTATGACATTGATTTCATGGCTGAGTGATATTCCATTGTACATAAGGACCACAACTTCTTTATCCATTTTTCTCTTTCCTGGGATATTGAAGGTGGAATGAAGTGGAGGTCCTTGTCAACAGAGCAGCCCTAAACTTTGGGGTGCTTGTGTCTTGCTGATTTTTCATTTTCCCAATTTATACCCCCATGAGTGGAAGTGCCCTAAGCTCTCTAAGCTGTGTTTTTTAGATGTTTCAGGACACACCGTACACTTCTCCAGAGTGGCTGTTGGCAATTTACATCCCGCCCATCAGTGTAGCAAGGCTCCCATTTCTCCATGGCCTGTCCTGCATTTCTGGTTTTGAGACTTTTTTCAGCATGGCCCTTTTGACCGATGGGTAGCGAGTCTTCTTTGTAGCCCTGATTTGCCTTTCCAGGTTGCTTGGTTGGCCAAAAAGGGCGTATGCGTTTTTTCCTGAATATATTCAGGAAAAAACGCATACGCCCTTTTTGGCCAAGGGCATCATTGTCAACGTTTTGCCGCTTTTCATGTGCTTTAAAGGCGATTCGAATCTACCTCCTGAAATCTGTTTCCTGCAATTCTGCCTTGATTTCAAATCCTCTTCTTTGCCTTCCCTCAATATATTTGTGGACGAGAGTTATCATTTATAACTCTGCAGGTTTGGGAATTGCAGTGCCCTGAAGCTCCATTTTACAACTCGCTTTTTTGGGAGCTGGCCGCAAAAGCGCAGGATGGCTTCAGGCCCTGTTCTGGTTCCGGGGGGGAGGATGAGCCTGTGGTTAATTCTTCTTCCTGATGGGAAAATAGAGTGACCTGTGCCTGTCCCAACACCAAGAGCTAGTCTCTCACTGGTTCCCCGTCTACCCGTTCATCCTCAGGACAAATTGCAACCTGTACGGAACAGGAGGTTAAAGGTGCTGATGCTCCAAGTAGGGAGATTTTTAGTAAAGCGGCTGGAATGGCGAACCCGGGCACAAGGAGAAGAGAAATGAGGTGCGTTTTAAAAACCTTTCCCCATCACATGGTGTACCATCTTTTTGTTTTCTCATGCATGTTTTCGATGTAGGAAGATGCCCTTGAACCTGGAGATTTGGGACCCATGCGATGGGTACCACGCAGTATTACTTTAAAGGGTCTGCGTTTGCTCACCCAACCTCACCAAACCTCTCAGCCCCAAGAGTGTCCACCTTATGTCTCATCCAGCTGTGGGTCTAGATATGGTCAATCCAGGTTGCATCACAGCCCCTGAACGCATTGTGTAAGAATTTCTCTCTCTTTCACTGTCTTTGTTTCATGGGTTTGTAAAAGTAATTTATTTTTATAATGGGGTTTAGCTGCTTTTCACTGCTGTGTTTATGCCGCTTTACACCCACTTGACACACTAACAGAGAGATATCAATACATAGGTTTTAAGATTATTACTAGTCAGATATATTCTTGTGCGGTGAATAGGGCGTGTTGAGTCCAGTTCTCTGAGCAAGGAGTACGTCTTGTCTATTACATATTGGGTTTATGGAACTGTATCTGAGCTAATTTGAAACCCTTGTTTTATGTATCACCCCACCTCACCTTTCCCGTTAAGCAGCCATAGTGTGTTTTCTGCATGTGTGACTCTGTTCTGTTTTGTAATTCAGTTCAAGTGTAACGGTTTTTACAGTCCCTCTATAAGTGATACCTTATGAGAAGTGTCCTTTTCTGTGTGACTTATTTCCCTTAGAATCGTCGTACCTAAATCCACTCATCATGCTGCTACTAGCCTTATGACATTGATTTCATGGCTGAGTGATATTCCATTGTACATAAGGACCACAACTTCTTTATCCATTTTTCTCTTTCCTGGGATATTGAAGGTGGAATGAAGTGGAGGTCCTTGTCAACAGAGCAGCCCTAAACTTTGGGGTGCTTGTGTCTTGCTGATTTTTCATTTTCCCAATTTATACCCCCATGAGTGGAAGTGCCCTAAGCTCTCTAAGCTGTGTTTTTTAGATGTTTCAGGACACACCGTACACTTCTCCAGAGTGGCTGTTGGCAATTTACATCCCGCCCATCAGTGTAGCAAGGCTCCCATTTCTCCATGGCCTGTCCTGCATTTCTGGTTTTGAGACTTTTTTCAGCATGGCCCTTTTGACCGATGGGTAGCGAGTCTTCTTTGTAGCCCTGATTTGCCTTTCCAGGTTGCTTGGTTGGCCAAAAAGGGCGTATGCGTTTTTTCCTGAATATATTCAGGAAAAAACGCATACGCCCTTTTTGGCCAAGGGCATCATTGTCAACGTTTTGCCGCTTTTCATGTGCTTTAAAGGCGATTCGAATCTACCTCCTGAAATCTGTTTCCTGCAATTCTGCCTTGATTTCAAATCCTCTTCTTTGCCTTCCCTCAATATATTTGTGGACGAGAGTTATCATTTATAACTCTGCAGGTTTGGGAATTGCAGTGCCCTGAAGCTCCATTTTACAACTCGCTTTTTTGGGAGCTGGCCGCAAAAGCGCAGGATGGCTTCAGGCCCTGTTCTGGTTCCGGGGGGGAGGATGAGCCTGTGGTTAATTCTTCTTCCTGATGGGAAAATAGAGTGACCTGTGCCTGTCCCAACACCAAGAGCTAGTCTCTCACTGGTTCCCCGTCTACCCGTTCATCCTCAGGACAAATTGCAACCTGTACGGAACAGGAGGTTAAAGGTGCTGATGCTCCAAGTAGGGAGATTTTTAGTAAAGCGGCTGGAATGGCGAACCCGGGCACAAGGAGAAGAGAAATGAGGTGCGTTTTAAAAACCTTTCCCCATCACATGGTGTACCATCTTTTTGTTTTCTCATGCATGTTTTCGATGTAGGAAGATGCCCTTGAACCTGGAGATTTGGGACCCATGCGATGGGTACCACGCAGTATTACTTTAAAGGGTCTGCGTTTGCTCACCCAACCTCACCAAACCTCTCAGCCCCAAGAGTGTCCACCTTATGTCTCATCCAGCTGTGGGTCTAGATATGGTCAATCCAGGTTGCATCACAGCCCCTGAACGCATTGTGTAAGAATTTCTCTCTCTTTCACTGTCTTTGTTTCATGGGTTTGTAAAAGTAATTTATTTTTATAATGGGGTTTAGCTGCTTTTCACTGCTGTGTTTATGCCGCTTTACACCCACTTGACACACTAACAGAGAGATATCAATACATAGGTTTTAAGATTATTACTAGTCAGATATATTCTTGTGCGGTGAATAGGGCGTGTTGAGTCCAGTTCTCTGAGCAAGGAGTACGTCTTGTCTATTACATATTGGGTTTATGGAACTGTATCTGAGCTAATTTGAAACCCTTGTTTTATGTATCACCCCACCTCACCTTTCCCGTTAAGCAGCCATAGTGTGTTTTCTGCATGTGTGACTCTGTTCTGTTTTGTAATTCAGTTCAAGTGTAACGGTTTTTACAGTCCCTCTATAAGTGATACCTTATGAGAAGTGTCCTTTTCTGTGTGACTTATTTCCCTTAGAATCGTCGTACCTAAATCCACTCATCATGCTGCTACTAGCCTTATGACATTGATTTCATGGCTGAGTGATATTCCATTGTACATAAGGACCACAACTTCTTTATCCATTTTTCTCTTTCCTGGGATATTGAAGGTGGAATGAAGTGGAGGTCCTTGTCAACAGAGCAGCCCTAAACTTTGGGGTGCTTGTGTCTTGCTGATTTTTCATTTTCCCAATTTATACCCCCATGAGTGGAAGTGCCCTAAGCTCTCTAAGCTGTGTTTTTTAGATGTTTCAGGACACACCGTACACTTCTCCAGAGTGGCTGTTGGCAATTTACATCCCGCCCATCAGTGTAGCAAGGCTCCCATTTCTCCATGGCCTGTCCTGCATTTCTGGTTTTGAGACTTTTTTCAGCATGGCCCTTTTGACCGATGGGTAGCGAGTCTTCTTTGTAGCCCTGATTTGCCTTTCCAGGTTGCTTGGTTGGCCAAAAAGGGCGTATGCGTTTTTTCCTGAATATATTCAGGAAAAAACGCATACGCCCTTTTTGGCCAAGGGCATCATTGTCAACGTTTTGCCGCTTTTCATGTGCTTTAAAGGCGATTCGAATCTACCTCCTGAAATCTGTTTCCTGCAATTCTGCCTTGATTTCAAATCCTCTTCTTTGCCTTCCCTCAATATATTTGTGGACGAGAGTTATCATTTATAACTCTGCAGGTTTGGGAATTGCAGTGCCCTGAAGCTCCATTTTACAACTCGCTTTTTTGGGAGCTGGCCGCAAAAGCGCAGGATGGCTTCAGGCCCTGTTCTGGTTCCGGGGGGGAGGATGAGCCTGTGGTTAATTCTTCTTCCTGATGGGAAAATAGAGTGACCTGTGCCTGTCCCAACACCAAGAGCTAGTCTCTCACTGGTTCCCCGTCTACCCGTTCATCCTCAGGACAAATTGCAACCTGTACGGAACAGGAGGTTAAAGGTGCTGATGCTCCAAGTAGGGAGATTTTTAGTAAAGCGGCTGGAATGGCGAACCCGGGCACAAGGAGAAGAGAAATGAGGTGCGTTTTAAAAACCTTTCCCCATCACATGGTGTACCATCTTTTTGTTTTCTCATGCATGTTTTCGATGTAGGAAGATGCCCTTGAACCTGGAGATTTGGGACCCATGCGATGGGTACCACGCAGTATTACTTTAAAGGGTCTGCGTTTGCTCACCCAACCTCACCAAACCTCTCAGCCCCAAGAGTGTCCACCTTATGTCTCATCCAGCTGTGGGTCTAGATATGGTCAATCCAGGTTGCATCACAGCCCCTGAACGCATTGTGTAAGAATTTCTCTCTCTTTCACTGTCTTTGTTTCATGGGTTTGTAAAAGTAATTTATTTTTATAATGGGGTTTAGCTGCTTTTCACTGCTGTGTTTATGCCGCTTTACACCCACTTGACACACTAACAGAGAGATATCAATACATAGGTTTTAAGATTATTACTAGTCAGATATATTCTTGTGCGGTGAATAGGGCGTGTTGAGTCCAGTTCTCTGAGCAAGGAGTACGTCTTGTCTATTACATATTGGGTTTATGGAACTGTATCTGAGCTAATTTGAAACCCTTGTTTTATGTATCACCCCACCTCACCTTTCCCGTTAAGCAGCCATAGTGTGTTTTCTGCATGTGTGACTCTGTTCTGTTTTGTAATTCAGTTCAAGTGTAACGGTTTTTACAGTCCCTCTATAAGTGATACCTTATGAGAAGTGTCCTTTTCTGTGTGACTTATTTCCCTTAGAATCGTCGTACCTAAATCCACTCATCATGCTGCTACTAGCCTTATGACATTGATTTCATGGCTGAGTGATATTCCATTGTACATAAGGACCACAACTTCTTTATCCATTTTTCTCTTTCCTGGGATATTGAAGGTGGAATGAAGTGGAGGTCCTTGTCAACAGAGCAGCCCTAAACTTTGGGGTGCTTGTGTCTTGCTGATTTTTCATTTTCCCAATTTATACCCCCATGAGTGGAAGTGCCCTAAGCTCTCTAAGCTGTGTTTTTTAGATGTTTCAGGACACACCGTACACTTCTCCAGAGTGGCTGTTGGCAATTTACATCCCGCCCATCAGTGTAGCAAGGCTCCCATTTCTCCATGGCCTGTCCTGCATTTCTGGTTTTGAGACTTTTTTCAGCATGGCCCTTTTGACCGATGGGTAGCGAGTCTTCTTTGTAGCCCTGATTTGCCTTTCCAGGTTGCTTGGTTGGCCAAAAAGGGCGTATGCGTTTTTTCCTGAATATATTCAGGAAAAAACGCATACGCCCTTTTTGGCCAAGGGCATCATTGTCAACGTTTTGCCGCTTTTCATGTGCTTTAAAGGCGATTCGAATCTACCTCCTGAAATCTGTTTCCTGCAATTCTGCCTTGATTTCAAATCCTCTTCTTTGCCTTCCCTCAATATATTTGTGGACGAGAGTTATCATTTATAACTCTGCAGGTTTGGGAATTGCAGTGCCCTGAAGCTCCATTTTACAACTCGCTTTTTTGGGAGCTGGCCGCAAAAGCGCAGGATGGCTTCAGGCCCTGTTCTGGTTCCGGGGGGGAGGATGAGCCTGTGGTTAATTCTTCTTCCTGATGGGAAAATAGAGTGACCTGTGCCTGTCCCAACACCAAGAGCTAGTCTCTCACTGGTTCCCCGTCTACCCGTTCATCCTCAGGACAAATTGCAACCTGTACGGAACAGGAGGTTAAAGGTGCTGATGCTCCAAGTAGGGAGATTTTTAGTAAAGCGGCTGGAATGGCGAACCCGGGCACAAGGAGAAGAGAAATGAGGTGCGTTTTAAAAACCTTTCCCCATCACATGGTGTACCATCTTTTTGTTTTCTCATGCATGTTTTCGATGTAGGAAGATGCCCTTGAACCTGGAGATTTGGGACCCATGCGATGGGTACCACGCAGTATTACTTTAAAGGGTCTGCGTTTGCTCACCCAACCTCACCAAACCTCTCAGCCCCAAGAGTGTCCACCTTATGTCTCATCCAGCTGTGGGTCTAGATATGGTCAATCCAGGTTGCATCACAGCCCCTGAACGCATTGTGTAAGAATTTCTCTCTCTTTCACTGTCTTTGTTTCATGGGTTTGTAAAAGTAATTTATTTTTATAATGGGGTTTAGCTGCTTTTCACTGCTGTGTTTATGCCGCTTTACACCCACTTGACACACTAACAGAGAGATATCAATACATAGGTTTTAAGATTATTACTAGTCAGATATATTCTTGTGCGGTGAATAGGGCGTGTTGAGTCCAGTTCTCTGAGCAAGGAGTACGTCTTGTCTATTACATATTGGGTTTATGGAACTGTATCTGAGCTAATTTGAAACCCTTGTTTTATGTATCACCCCACCTCACCTTTCCCGTTAAGCAGCCATAGTGTGTTTTCTGCATGTGTGACTCTGTTCTGTTTTGTAATTCAGTTCAAGTGTAACGGTTTTTACAGTCCCTCTATAAGTGATACCTTATGAGAAGTGTCCTTTTCTGTGTGACTTATTTCCCTTAGAATCGTCGTACCTAAATCCACTCATCATGCTGCTACTAGCCTTATGACATTGATTTCATGGCTGAGTGATATTCCATTGTACATAAGGACCACAACTTCTTTATCCATTTTTCTCTTTCCTGGGATATTGAAGGTGGAATGAAGTGGAGGTCCTTGTCAACAGAGCAGCCCTAAACTTTGGGGTGCTTGTGTCTTGCTGATTTTTCATTTTCCCAATTTATACCCCCATGAGTGGAAGTGCCCTAAGCTCTCTAAGCTGTGTTTTTTAGATGTTTCAGGACACACCGTACACTTCTCCAGAGTGGCTGTTGGCAATTTACATCCCGCCCATCAGTGTAGCAAGGCTCCCATTTCTCCATGGCCTGTCCTGCATTTCTGGTTTTGAGACTTTTTTCAGCATGGCCCTTTTGACCGATGGGTAGCGAGTCTTCTTTGTAGCCCTGATTTGCCTTTCCAGGTTGCTTGGTTGGCCAAAAAGGGCGTATGCGTTTTTTCCTGAATATATTCAGGAAAAAACGCATACGCCCTTTTTGGCCAAGGGCATCATTGTCAACGTTTTGCCGCTTTTCATGTGCTTTAAAGGCGATTCGAATCTACCTCCTGAAATCTGTTTCCTGCAATTCTGCCTTGATTTCAAATCCTCTTCTTTGCCTTCCCTCAATATATTTGTGGACGAGAGTTATCATTTATAACTCTGCAGGTTTGGGAATTGCAGTGCCCTGAAGCTCCATTTTACAACTCGCTTTTTTGGGAGCTGGCCGCAAAAGCGCAGGATGGCTTCAGGCCCTGTTCTGGTTCCGGGGGGGAGGATGAGCCTGTGGTTAATTCTTCTTCCTGATGGGAAAATAGAGTGACCTGTGCCTGTCCCAACACCAAGAGCTAGTCTCTCACTGGTTCCCCGTCTACCCGTTCATCCTCAGGACAAATTGCAACCTGTACGGAACAGGAGGTTAAAGGTGCTGATGCTCCAAGTAGGGAGATTTTTAGTAAAGCGGCTGGAATGGCGAACCCGGGCACAAGGAGAAGAGAAATGAGGTGCGTTTTAAAAACCTTTCCCCATCACATGGTGTACCATCTTTTTGTTTTCTCATGCATGTTTTCGATGTAGGAAGATGCCCTTGAACCTGGAGATTTGGGACCCATGCGATGGGTACCACGCAGTATTACTTTAAAGGGTCTGCGTTTGCTCACCCAACCTCACCAAACCTCTCAGCCCCAAGAGTGTCCACCTTATGTCTCATCCAGCTGTGGGTCTAGATATGGTCAATCCAGGTTGCATCACAGCCCCTGAACGCATTGTGTAAGAATTTCTCTCTCTTTCACTGTCTTTGTTTCATGGGTTTGTAAAAGTAATTTATTTTTATAATGGGGTTTAGCTGCTTTTCACTGCTGTGTTTATGCCGCTTTACACCCACTTGACACACTAACAGAGAGATATCAATACATAGGTTTTAAGATTATTACTAGTCAGATATATTCTTGTGCGGTGAATAGGGCGTGTTGAGTCCAGTTCTCTGAGCAAGGAGTACGTCTTGTCTATTACATATTGGGTTTATGGAACTGTATCTGAGCTAATTTGAAACCCTTGTTTTATGTATCACCCCACCTCACCTTTCCCGTTAAGCAGCCATAGTGTGTTTTCTGCATGTGTGACTCTGTTCTGTTTTGTAATTCAGTTCAAGTGTAACGGTTTTTACAGTCCCTCTATAAGTGATACCTTATGAGAAGTGTCCTTTTCTGTGTGACTTATTTCCCTTAGAATCGTCGTACCTAAATCCACTCATCATGCTGCTACTAGCCTTATGACATTGATTTCATGGCTGAGTGATATTCCATTGTACATAAGGACCACAACTTCTTTATCCATTTTTCTCTTTCCTGGGATATTGAAGGTGGAATGAAGTGGAGGTCCTTGTCAACAGAGCAGCCCTAAACTTTGGGGTGCTTGTGTCTTGCTGATTTTTCATTTTCCCAATTTATACCCCCATGAGTGGAAGTGCCCTAAGCTCTCTAAGCTGTGTTTTTTAGATGTTTCAGGACACACCGTACACTTCTCCAGAGTGGCTGTTGGCAATTTACATCCCGCCCATCAGTGTAGCAAGGCTCCCATTTCTCCATGGCCTGTCCTGCATTTCTGGTTTTGAGACTTTTTTCAGCATGGCCCTTTTGACCGATGGGTAGCGAGTCTTCTTTGTAGCCCTGATTTGCCTTTCCAGGTTGCTTGGTTGGCCAAAAAGGGCGTATGCGTTTTTTCCTGAATATATTCAGGAAAAAACGCATACGCCCTTTTTGGCCAAGGGCATCATTGTCAACGTTTTGCCGCTTTTCATGTGCTTTAAAGGCGATTCGAATCTACCTCCTGAAATCTGTTTCCTGCAATTCTGCCTTGATTTCAAATCCTCTTCTTTGCCTTCCCTCAATATATTTGTGGACGAGAGTTATCATTTATAACTCTGCAGGTTTGGGAATTGCAGTGCCCTGAAGCTCCATTTTACAACTCGCTTTTTTGGGAGCTGGCCGCAAAAGCGCAGGATGGCTTCAGGCCCTGTTCTGGTTCCAGGGGGGAGGATGAGCCTGTGGTTAATTCTTCTTCGTGATGGGAAAATAGAGTGACCTGTGCCTGTCCCAACAACAAGAGCTAGTCTCTCACTGGTTCCCCGTCTACCCGTTCATCCTCAGGACAAATTGCAACCTGTATGGAACAGGAGGTTAAAGGTGCTGATGCTCCAAGTAGGGAGATTGCTAGGAAAGTGGCTGGAATGGCGACCCCGGGCACAAGGAGAAGAGAAATGAGGTGCGTTCTAGAAACCTTTCCCCATCACATGGTGTACCATCTTTTTTGTTTTCTCATGCATGTTTTCGATGTAGGAAGATGCCCTTGAACCTGGAGATTTGGGACCCATGCGATGGGTACCACGCAGTATTACTTTAAAGGGTCTGCGTTTGCTCACCCAACCTCACCAAACCTCTCAGCCCCAAGAGTGTCCACCCTTATGTCTCATCCAGCTGTGGGTCTAGAAATGGTCAATCCAGGTTGCATCACATCCCCTGAACGCATTGTGTAAGAATTTCTCTCTCTTTCACTGTCTTTGTTTCATGGGTTTTTCAAAGTAATTTATTTTTATAATGGGGTTTAGCTGCTTTTCACTGCTGTGTTTATGCCGCTTTACACCCACTTGACACACTAACAGAGAGATATCAATACATAGGTTTTAAGATTATTACTAGTCAGATATATTCTTGTGCGGTGAATAGGGCGTGTTGAGTCCAGTTCTCTGAGCAAGGAGTACGTCTTGTCTATTACATATTGGGTTTATGGAACGGTATCTGAGCTAATTTGAAACCCTTGTTTTATGTATCACCCCACCTCACCTTTCCCGTTAAGCAGCCATAGTGTGTTTTCTGCATGTGTGACTCTGTTCTGTTTTGTAATTCAGTTCAAGTGTAACGGTTTTTACAGTCCCTCTATAAGTGATACCTTATGAGAAGTGTCCTTTTCTGTGTGACTTATTTCCCTTAGAATCGTCGTACCTAAATCCACTCATCATGCTGCTACTAGCCTTATGACATTGATTTCATGGCTGAGTGATATTCCATTGTACATAAGGACCACAACTTCTTTATCCATTTTTCTCTTTCCTGGGATATTGAAGGTGGAATGAAGTGGAGGTCCTTGTCAACAGAGCAGCCCTAAACTTTGGGGTGCTTGTGTCTTGCTGATTTTTCATTTTCCCAATTTATACCCCCATGAGTGGAAGTGCCCTAAGCTCTCTAAGCTGTGTTTTTTAGATGTTTCAGGACACACCGTACACTTCTCCAGAGTGGCTGTTGGCAATTTACATCCCGCCCATCAGTGTAGCAAGGCTCCCATTTCTCCATGGCCTGTCCTGCATTTCTGGTTTTGAGACTTTTTTCAGCATGGCCCTTTTGACCGATGGGTAGCGAGTCTTCTTTGTAGCCCTGATTTGCCTTTCCAGGTTGCTTGGTTGGCCAAAAAGGGCATATGCGTTTTTTCCTGAATATATTCAGGAAAAAACGCATATGCCCTTTTTGGCCAAGGGCATCATTGTCAACGTTTTGCCGCTTTTCATGTGCTTTAAAGGCGATTCGAATCTACCTCCTGAAATCTGTTTCCTGCAATTCTGCCTTGATTTCAAATCCTCTTCTTTGCCTTCCCTCAATATATTTGTGGACGAGAGTTATCATTTATAACTCTGCAGGTTTGGGAATTGCAGTGCCCTGAAGCTCCATTTTACAACTCGTTTTTTTGGGAGCTGGCCGCAAAAGCGCAGGATGGCTTCAGGCCCTGTTCTGGTTCCGGGGGGGAGGATGAGCCTGTGGTTAATTCTTCTTCCTGATGGGAAAATAGAGTGACCTGTGCCTGTCCCAACACCAAGAGCTAGTCTCTCACTGGTTCCCCGTCTACCCGTTCATCCTCAGGACAAATTGCAACCTGTACGGAACAGGAGGTTAAAGGTGCTGATGCTCCAAATAGGGAGATTGTTAGTAAAGCGGATGGAATGGCAAACCCGGGCACAAGGAGAAGAGAAATGAGGTGCGTTTTAGAAACCTTTCCCCATCACATGGTGTACCATCTTTTTGTTTTCTCATGCATGTTTTCGATGTAGGAAGATGCCCTTGAACCTGGAGATTTGGGACCCATGCGATGGGTACCACGCAGTATTACTTTAAAGGGTCTGCGTTTGCTCACCCAACCTCACCAAACCTCTCAGCCCCAAGAGTGTCCACCCTTATGTCTCATCCAGCTGTGGGTCTAGATATGGTCAATCCAGGTTGCATCACAGCCCCTGAACGCATTGTGTAAGAATTTCTCTCTCTTTCACTGTCTTTGTTTCATGGGTTTGTAAAAGTAATTTATTTTTATAATGGGGTTTAGCTGCTTTTCACTGCTGTGTTTATGCCGCTTTACACCCACTTGACACACTAACAGAGAGATATCAATACATAGGTTTTAAGATTATTACTAGTCAGATATATTCTTGTGCGGTGAATAGGGCGTGTTGAGTCCAGTTCTCTGAGCAAAGAGTACGTCTTGTCTATTACATATTGGGTTTATGGAACGGTATCTGAGCTAATTTGAAACCCTTGTTTTATGTATCACCCCACCTCACCTTTCCCGTTAAGCAGCCATAGTGTGTTTTCTGCATGTGTGACTCTGTTCTGTTTTGTAATTCAGTTCAAGTGTAACGGTTTTTACATTCCCTCTATAAGTGATACCTTATGAGAAGTATCCTTTTCTGTGTGACTTATTTCACTTAGAATCGTCGTACCTAAATCCACTCATTATGCTGCTATTAGCCTTATGACATTGATTTCATGGCTGAGTGATATTGCATTGTACATAAGGACCACAACTTCTTTATCCATTTTTCTCCCTCCTGGGATATTGAAGGTGGAATGAAGTGGAGGTCCTTGTCAACAGAGCAGCCCTAAACTTTGGGGTGCTTGTGTCTTGCTGATTTTTCATTTTCCCAATTTATACCCCCATGAGTGGAAGTGCCCTATGCTCTCTAAGCTGTGTTTTTTAGATGTTTCAAGACACACCGTACACTTCTCCAGAGTGGCTTTTGGCAATTTACATCCCGCCCATCAGTGTAGCAAGGCTCCCATTTCTCCATGGCCTGTCCTGCATTTCTGGTTTTGAGACTTTTTTCAGCATGGCCCTTTTGACCGATGGGTAGCAAGTCTTCTTTGTAGCGCTGATTTGCCTTTCCAGGTGGCTTGGTTGGCCAAAACGGGCGTATGCGTTTTTTCCTGAATATATTCAGGAAAAAACGCATACGCCCTTTTTGGCCAAGGGCATCATTGTCAACGTTTTGCCGCTTTTCATGTGCTTTAAAGGCGATTCGAATCTACCTCCTGAAATCTGTTTCCTGCATTTCTGCCTTGATTTCAACTCCTTTTCTTTGCCGTCCCTCAATATATTTGTGGACGAAAGTTATCATTTATAACTCTGCAGGTTTGTGAATTGCAGTGCCCTGAAGCTCCATTTTACAACTCGCTTTTTTGGGAGCTGGCCGCAAAAGCGCAGGATGGCTTCAGGCCCTGTTCTGGTTCCAGGGGGGAGGATGAGCCTGTGGTTAATTCTTCTTCCTGATGGGAAAATAGAGTGACCTGTGCCTGTCCCAACAACAAGAGCTAGTCTCTCACTGGTTCCCCGTCTACCCGTTCATCCTCAGGACAAATTGCAACCTGTATGGAACAGGAGGTTAAAGGTGCTGATGCTCCAAGTAGGGAGATTGCTAGGAAAGTGGCTGGAATGGCGACCCCGGGCACAAGGAGAAGAGAAATGAGGTGCGTTCTAGAAACCTTTCCCCATCACATGGTGTACCATCTTTTTTGTTTTCTCATGCATGTTTTCGATGTAGGAAGATGCCCTTGAACCTGGAGATTTGGGACCCATGCGATGGGTACCACGCAGTATTACTTTAAAGGGTCTGCGTTTGCTCACCCAACCTCACCAAACCTCTCAGCCCCAAGAGTGTCCACCCTTATGTCTCATCCAGCTGTGGGTCTAGAAATGGTCAATCCAGGTTGCATCACATCCCCTGAACGCATTGTGTAAGAATTTCTCTCTCTTTCACTGTCTTTGTTTCATGGGTTTTTCAAAGTAATTTATTTTTATAATGGGGTTTAGCTGCTTTTCACTGCTGTGTTTATGCCGCTTTACACCCACTTGACACACTAACAGAGAGATATCAATACATAGGTTTTAAGATTATTACTAGTCAGATATATTCTTGTGCGGTGAATAGGGCGTGTTGAGTCCAGTTCTCTGAGCAAGGAGTACGTCTTGTCTATTACATATTGGGTTTATGGAACGGTATCTGAGCTAATTTGAAACCCTTGTTTTATGTATCACCCCACCTCACCTTTCCCGTTAAGCAGCCATAGTGTGTTTTCTGCATGTGTGACTCTGTTCTGTTTTGTAATTCAGTTCAAGTGTAACGGTTTTTACAGTCCCTCTATAAGTGATACCTTATGAGAAGTGTCCTTTTCTGTGTGACTTATTTCCCTTAGAATCGTCGTACCTAAATCCACTCATCATGCTGCTACTAGCCTTATGACATTGATTTCATGGCTGAGTGATATTCCATTGTACATAAGGACCACAACTTCTTTATCCATTTTTCTCTTTCCTGGGATATTGAAGGTGGAATGAAGTGGAGGTCCTTGTCAACAGAGCAGCCCTAAACTTTGGGGTGCTTGTGTCTTGCTGATTTTTCATTTTCCCAATTTATACCCCCATGAGTGGAAGTGCCCTAAGCTCTCTAAGCTGTGTTTTTTAGATGTTTCAGGACACACCGTACACTTCTCCAGAGTGGCTGTTGGCAATTTACATCCCGCCCATCAGTGTAGCAAGGCTCCCATTTCTCCATGGCCTGTCCTGCATTTCTGGTTTTGAGACTTTTTTCAGCATGGCCCTTTTGACCGATGGGTAGCGAGTCTTCTTTGTAGCCCTGATTTGCCTTTCCAGGTTGCTTGGTTGGCCAAAAAGGGCGTATGCGTTTTTTCCTGAATATATTCAGGAAAAAACGCATACGCCCTTTTTGGCCAAGGGCATCATTGTCAACGTTTTGCCGCTTTTCATGTGCTTTAAAGGCGATTCGAATCTACCTCCTGAAATCTGTTTCCTGCAATTCTGCCTTGATTTCAAATCCTCTTCTTTGCCTTCCCTCAATATATTTGTGGACGAGAGTTATCATTTATAACTCTGCAGGTTTGGGAATTGCAGTGCCCTGAAGCTCCATTTTACAACTCGCTTTTTTGGGAGCTGGCCGCAAAAGCGCAGGATGGCTTCAGGCCCTGTTCTGGTTCCGGGGGGGAGGATGAGCCTGTGGTTAATTCTTCTTCCTGATGGGAAAATAGAGTGACCTGTGCCTGTCCCAACACCAAGAGCTAGTCTCTCACTGGTTCCCCGTCTACCCGTTCATCCTCAGGACAAATTGCAACCTGTACGGAACAGGAGGTTAAAGGTGCTGATGCTCCAAGTAGGGAGATTTTTAGTAAAGCGGCTGGAATGGCGAACCCGGGCACAAGGAGAAGAGAAATGAGGTGCGTTTTAAAAACCTTTCCCCATCACATGGTGTACCATCTTTTTGTTTTCTCATGCATGTTTTCGATGTAGGAAGATGCCCTTGAACCTGGAGATTTGGGACCCATGCGATGGGTACCACGCAGTATTACTTTAAAGGGTCTGCGTTTGCTCACCCAACCTCACCAAACCTCTCAGCCCCAAGAGTGTCCACCTTATGTCTCATCCAGCTGTGGGTCTAGATATGGTCAATCCAGGTTGCATCACAGCCCCTGAACGCATTGTGTAAGAATTTCTCTCTCTTTCACTGTCTTTGTTTCATGGGTTTGTAAAAGTAATTTATTTTTATAATGGGGTTTAGCTGCTTTTCACTGCTGTGTTTATGCCGCTTTACACCCACTTGACACACTAACAGAGAGATATCAATACATAGGTTTTAAGATTATTACTAGTCAGATATATTCTTGTGCGGTGAATAGGGCGTGTTGAGTCCAGTTCTCTGAGCAAGGAGTAGGTCTTGTCTATTACATATTGGGTTTATGGAACGGTATCTGAGCTAATTTGAAACCCTTGTTTTATGTATCACCCCACCTCACCCTTCCCGTTAAGCAGCCATAGTGTGTTTTCTGCATGTGTGACTCTGTTCTGTTTTGTAATTCAGTTCAAGTGTAACGGTTTTTACAGTCCCTCTATAAGTGATACCTTATGAGAAGTGTCCTTTTCTGTGTGACTTATTTCACTTAGAATCGTCGTACCTAAATCCACTCATCATGCTGCTACTAGCCTTATGACATTGATTTCATGGCTGAGTGATATTCCATTGTACATAAGGACCACAACTTCTTTATCCATTTTTCTCTTTCCTGGGATATTGAAGGTGGAATGAAGTGGAGGTCCTTGTCAACAGAGCAGCCCTAAACTTTGGGGTGCTTGTGTCTTGCTGATTTTTCATTTTCCCAATTTATACCCCCATGAGTGGAAGTGCCCTAAGCTCTCTAAGCTGTGTTTTTTAGATGTTTCAGGACACACCGTACACTTCTCCAGAGTGGCTGTTGGCAATTTACATCCCGCCCATCAGTGTAGCAAGGCTCCCATTTCTCCATGGCCTGTCCTGCATTTCTGGTTTTGAGACTTTTTTCAGCATGGCCCTTTTGACCGATGGGTAGCGAGTCTTCTTTGTAGCCCTGATTTGCCTTTCCAGGTTGCTTGGTTGGCCAAAAAGGGCGTATGCGTTTTTTCCTGAATATATTCAGGAAAAAACGCATACGCCCTTTTTGGCCAAGGGCATCATTGTCAACGTTTTGCCGCTTTTCATGTGCTTTAAAGGCGATTCGAATCTACCTCCTGAAATCTGTTTCCTGCAATTCTGCCTTGATTTCAAATCCTCTTCTTTGCCTTCCCTCAATATATTTGTGGACGAGAGTTATCATTTATAACTCTGCAGGTTTGGGAATTGCAGTGCCCTGAAGCTCCATTTTACAACTCGTTTTTTTGGGAGCTGGCCGCAAAAGCGCAGGATGGCTTCAGGCCCTGTTCTGGTTCCGGGGGGGAGGATGAGCCTGTGGTTAATTCTTCTTCCTGATGGGAAAATAGAGTGACCTGTGCCTGTCCCAACACCAAGAGCTAGTCTCTCACTGGTTCCCCGTCTACCCGTTCATCCTCAGGACAAATTGCAACCTGTACGGAACAGGAGGTTAAAGGTGCTGATGCTCCAAATAGGGAGATTGTTAGTAAAGCGGATGGAATGGCAAACCCGGGCACAAGGAGAAGAGAAATGAGGTGCGTTTTAGAAACCTTTCCCCATCACATGGTGTACCATCTTTTTGTTTTCTCATGCATGTTTTCGATGTAGGAAGATGCCCTTGAACCTGGAGATTTGGGACCCATGCGATGGGTACCACGCAGTATTACTTTAAAGGGTCTGCGTTTGCTCACCCAACCTCACCAAACCTCTCAGCCCCAAGAGTGTCCACCCTTATGTCTCATCCAGCTGTGGGTCTAGATATGGTCAATCCAGGTTGCATCACAGCCCCTGAACGCATTGTGTAAGAATTTCTCTCTCTTTCACTGTCTTTGTTTCATGGGTTTGTAAAAGTAATTTATTTTTATAATGGGGTTTAGCTGCTTTTCACTGCTGTGTTTATGCCGCTTTACACCCACTTGACACACTAACAGAGAGATATCAATACATAGGTTTTAAGATTATTACTAGTCAGATATATTCTTGTGCGGTGAATAGGGCGTGTTGAGTCCAGTTCTCTGAGCAAAGAGTACGTCTTGTCTATTACATATTGGGTTTATGGAACGGTATCTGAGCTAATTTGAAACCCTTGTTTTATGTATCACCCCACCTCACCTTTCCCGTTAAGCAGCCATAGTGTGTTTTCTGCATGTGTGACTCTGTTCTGTTTTGTAATTCAGTTCAAGTGTAACGGTTTTTACATTCCCTCTATAAGTGATACCTTATGAGAAGTATCCTTTTCTGTGTGACTTATTTCACTTAGAATCGTCGTACCTAAATCCACTCATTATGCTGCTATTAGCCTTATGACATTGATTTCATGGCTGAGTGATATTGCATTGTACATAAGGACCACAACTTCTTTATCCATTTTTCTCCCTCCTGGGATATTGAAGGTGGAATGAAGTGGAGGTCCTTGTCAACAGAGCAGCCCTAAACTTTGGGGTGCTTGTGTCTTGCTGATTTTTCATTTTCCCAATTTATACCCCCATGAGTGGAAGTGCCCTATGCTCTCTAAGCTGTGTTTTTTAGATGTTTCAAGACACACCGTACACTTCTCCAGAGTGGCTGTTGGCAATTTACATCCCGCCCATCAGTGTAGCAAGGCTCCCATTTCTCCATGGCCTGTCCTGCATCTCTGGTTTTGAGACTTTTTTCAGCATGGCCCTTTTGACCGATGGGTAGCAAGTCTTCTTTGTAGCGCTGATTTGCCTTTCCAGGTGGCTTGGTTGGCCAAAACGGGCGTATGCGTTTTTTCCTGAATATATTCAGGAAAAAACGCATACGCCCTTTTTGGCCAAGGGCATCATTGTCAACGTTTTGCCGCTTTTCATGTGCTTTAAAGGCGATTCGAATCTACCTCCTGAAATCTGTTTCCTGCATTTCTGCCTTGATTTCAACTCCTTTTCTTTGCCGTCCCTCAATATATTTGTGGACGAAAGTTATCATTTATAACTCTGCAGGTTTGTGAATTGCAGTGCCCTGAAGCTCCATTTTACAACTCGCTTTTTTGGGAGCTGGCCGCAAAAGCGCAGGATGGCTTCAGGCCCTGTTCTGGTTCCAGGGGGGAGGATGAGCCTGTGGTTAATTCTTCTTCGTGATGGGAAAATAGAGTGACCTGTGCCTGTCCCAACAACAAGAGCTAGTCTCTCACTGGTTCCCCGTCTACCCGTTCATCCTCAGGACAAATTGCAACCTGTACGGAACAGGAGGTTAAAGGTGCTGATGCTCCAAATAGGGAGATTGTTAGTAAAGCGGATGGAATGGCAAACCCGGGCACAAGGAGAAGAGAAATGAGGTGCGTTTTAGAAACCTTTCCCCATCACATGGTGTACCATCTTTTTGTTTTCTCATGCATGTTTTCGATGTAGGAAGATGCCCTTGAACCTGGAGATTTGGGACCCATGCGATGGGTACCACGCAGTATTACTTTAAAGGGTCTGCGTTTGCTCACCCAACCTCACCAAACCTCTCAGCCCCAAGAGTGTCCACCCTTATGTCTCATCCAGCTGTGGGTCTAGATATGGTCAATCCAGGTTGCATCACAGCCCCTGAACGCATTGTGTAAGAATTTCTCTCTCTTTCACTGTCTTTGTTTCATGGGTTTGTAAAAGTAATTTATTTTTATAATGGGGTTTAGCTGCTTTTCACTGCTGTGTTTATGCCGCTTTACACCCACTTGACACACTAACAGAGAGATATCAATACATAGGTTTTAAGATTATTACTAGTCAGATATATTCTTGTGCGGTGAATAGGGCGTGTTGAGTCCAGTTCTCTGAGCAAAGAGTACGTCTTGTCTATTACATATTGGGTTTATGGAACGGTATCTGAGCTAATTTGAAACCCTTGTTTTATGTATCACCCCACCTCACCTTTCCCGTTAAGCAGCCATAGTGTGTTTTCTGCATGTGTGACTCTGTTCTGTTTTGTAATTCAGTTCAAGTGTAACGGTTTTTACATTCCCTCTATAAGTGATACCTTATGAGAAGTATCCTTTTCTGTGTGACTTATTTCACTTAGAATCGTCGTACCTAAATCCACTCATTATGCTGCTATTAGCCTTATGACATTGATTTCATGGCTGAGTGATATTGCATTGTACATAAGGACCACAACTTCTTTATCCATTTTTCTCCCTCCTGGGATATTGAAGGTGGAATGAAGTGGAGGTCCTTGTCAACAGAGCAGCCCTAAACTTTGGGGTGCTTGTGTCTTGCTGATTTTTCATTTTCCCAATTTATACCCCCATGAGTGGAAGTGCCCTATGCTCTCTAAGCTGTGTTTTTTAGATGTTTCAAGACACACCGTACACTTCTCCAGAGTGGCTGTTGGCAATTTACATCCCGCCCATCAGTGTAGCAAGGCTCCCATTTCTCCATGGCCTGTCCTGCATTTCTGGTTTTGAGACTTTTTTCAGCATGGCCCTTTTGACCGATGGGTAGCAAGTCTTCTTTGTAGCGCTGATTTGCCTTTCCAGGTGGCTTGGTTGGCCAAAACGGGCGTATGCGTTTTTTCCTGAATATATTCAGGAAAAAACGCATACGCCCTTTTTGGCCAAGGGCATCATTGTCAACGTTTTGCCGCTTTTCATGTGCTTTAAAGGCGATTCGAATCTACCTCCTGAAATCTGTTTCCTGCATTTCTGCCTTGATTTCAACTCCTTTTCTTTGCCGTCCCTCAATATATTTGTGGACGAAAGTTATCATTTATAACTCTGCAGGTTTGTGAATTGCAGTGCCCTGAAGCTCCATTTTACAACTCGCTTTTTTGGGAGCTGGCCGCAAAAGCGCAGGATGGCTTCAGGCCCTGTTCTGGTTCCAGGGGGGAGGATGAGCCTGTGGTTAATTCTTCTTCGTGATGGGAAAATAGAGTGACCTGTGCCTGTCCCAACAACAAGAGCTAGTCTCTCACTGGTTCCCCGTCTACCCGTTCATCCTCAGGACAAATTGCAACCTGTATGGAACAGGAGGTTAAAGGTGCTGATGCTCCAAGTAGGGAGATTGCTAGGAAAGTGGCTGGAATGGCGACCCCGGGCACAAGGAGAAGAGAAATGAGGTGCGTTCTAGAAACCTTTCCCCATCACATGGTGTACCATCTTTTTTGTTTTCTCATGCATGTTTTCGATGTAGGAAGATGCCCTTGAACCTGGAGATTTGGGACCCATGCGATGGGTACCACGCAGTATTACTTTAAAGGGTCTGCGTTTGCTCACCCAACCTCACCAAACCTCTCAGCCGCAACAGTGTCCACCCTTATGTCTCATCCAGCTGTGGGTCTAGAAATGGTCAATCCAGGTTGCATCACATCCCCTGAACGCATTGTGTAAGAATTTCTCTCTCTTTCACTGTCTTTGTTTCATGGGTTTTTCAAAGTAATTTATTTTTATAATGGGGTTTAGCTGCTTTTCACTGCTGTGTTTATGCCGCTTTACACCCACTTGACACACTAACAGAGAGATATCAATACATAGGTTTTAAGATTATTACTAGTCAGATATATTCTTGTGCGGTGAATAGGGCGTGTTGAGTCCAGTTCTCTGAGCAAGGAGTACGTCTTGTCTATTACATATTGGGTTTATGGAACGGTATCTGAGCTAATTTGAAACCCTTGTTTTATGTATCACCCCACCTCACCTTTCCCGTTAAGCAGCCATAGTGTGTTTTCTGCATGTGTGACTCTGTTCTGTTTTGTAATTCAGTTCAAGTGTAACGGTTTTTACAGTCCCTCTATAAGTGATACCTTATGAGAAGTGTCCTTTTCTGTGTGACTTATTTCCCTTAGAATCGTCGTACCTAAATCCACTCATCATGCTGCTACTAGCCTTATGACATTGATTTCATGGCTGAGTGATATTCCATTGTACATAAGGACCACAACTTCTTTATCCATTTTTCTCTTTCCTGGGATATTGAAGGTGGAATGAAGTGGAGGTCCTTGTCAACAGAGCAGCCCTAAACTTTGGGGTGCTTGTGTCTTGCTGATTTTTCATTTTCCCAATTTATACCCCCATGAGTGGAAGTGCCCTAAGCTCTCTAAGCTGTGTTTTTTAGATGTTTCAGGACACACCGTACACTTCTCCAGAGTGGCTGTTGGCAATTTACATCCCGCCCATCAGTGTAGCAAGGCTCCCATTTCTCCATGGCCTGTCCTGCATTTCTGGTTTTGAGACTTTTTTCAGCATGGCCCTTTTGACCGATGGGTAGCGAGTCTTCTTTGTAGCCCTGATTTGCCTTTCCAGGTTGCTTGGTTGGCCAAAAAGGGCGTATGCGTTTTTTCCTGAATATATTCAGGAAAAAACGCATACGCCCTTTTTGGCCAAGGGCATCATTGTCAACGTTTTGCCGCTTTTCATGTGCTTTAAAGGCGATTCGAATCTACCTCCTGAAATCTGTTTCCTGCAATTCTGCCTTGATTTCAAATCCTCTTCTTTGCCTTCCCTCAATATATTTGTGGACGAGAGTTATCATTTATAACTCTGCAGGTTTGGGAATTGCAGTGCCCTGAAGCTCCATTTTACAACTCGCTTTTTTGGGAGCTGGCCGCAAAAGCGCAGGATGGCTTCAGGCCCTGTTCTGGTTCCGGGGGGGAGGATGAGCCTGTGGTTAATTCTTCTTCCTGATGTGAAAATAGAGTGACCTGTGCCTGTCCCAACACCAAGAGCTAGTCTCTCACTGGTTCCCCGTCTACCCGTTCATCCTCAGGACAAATTGCAACCTGTACGGAACAGGAGGTTAAAGGTGCTGATGCTCCAAGTAGGGAGATTTTTAGTAAAGCGGCTGGAATGGCGAACCCGGGCACAAGGAGAAGAGAAATGTGGTGCGTTTTAAAAACCTTTCCCCATCACATGGTGTACCATCTTTTTGTTTTCTCATGCATGTTTTCGATGTAGGAAGATGCCCTTGAACCTGGAGATTTGGGACCCATGCGATGGGTACCACGCAGTATTACTTTAAAGGGTCTGCGTTTGCTCACCCAACCTCACCAAACCTCTCAGCCCCAAGAGTGTCCACCTTATGTCTCATCCAGCTGTGGGTCTAGATATGGTCAATCCAGGTTGCATCACAGCCCCTGAACGCATTGTGTAAGAATTTCTCTCTCTTTCACTGTCTTTGTTTCATGGGTTTGTAAAAGTAATTTATTTTTATAATGGGGTTTAGCTGCTTTTCACTGCTGTGTTTATGCCGCTTTACACCCACTTGACACACTAACAGAGCGATATCAATACATAGGTTTTAAGATTATTACTAGTCAGATATATTCTTGTGCGGTGAATAGGGCGTGTTGAGTCCAGTTCTCTGAGCAAGGAGTAGGTCTTGTCTATTACATATTGGGTTTATGGAACGGTATCTGAGCTAATTTGAAACCCTTGTTTTATGTATCACCCCACCTCACCCTTCCCGTTAAGCAGCCATAGTGTGTTTTCTGCATGTGTGACTCTGTTCTGTTTTGTAATTCAGTTCAAGTGTAACGGTTTTTACAGTCCCTCTATAAGTGATACCTTATGAGAAGTGTCCTTTTCTGTGTGACTTATTTCACTTAGAATCGTCGTACCTAAATCCACTCATCATGCTGCTACTAGCCTTATGACATTGATTTCATGGCTGAGTGATATTCCATTGTACATAAGGACCACAACTTCTTTATCCATTTTTCTCTTTCCTGGGATATTGAAGGTGGAATGAAGTGGAGGTCCTTGTCAACAGAGCAGCCCTAAACTTTGGGGTGCTTGTGTCTTGCTGATTTTTCATTTTCCCAATTTATACCCCCATGAGTGGAAGTGCCCTAAGCTCTCTAAGCTGTGTTTTTTAGATGTTTCAGGACACACCGTACACTTCTCCAGAGTGGCTGTTGGCAATTTACATCCCGCCCATCAGTGTAGCAAGGCTCCCATTTCTCCATGGCCTGTCCTGCATTTCTGGTTTTGAGACTTTTTTCAGCATGGCCCTTTTGACCGATGGGTAGCGAGTCTTCTTTGTAGCCCTGATTTGCCTTTCCAGGTTGCTTGGTTGGCCAAAAAGGGCGTATGCGTTTTTTCCTGAATATATTCAGGAAAAAACGCATACGCCCTTTTTGGCCAAGGGCATCATTGTCAACGTTTTGCCGCTTTTCATGTGCTTTAAAGGCGATTCGAATCTACCTCCTGAAATCTGTTTCCTGCAATTCTGCCTTGATTTCAAATCCTCTTCTTTGCCTTCCCTCAATATATTTGTGGACGAGAGTTATCATTTATAACTCTGCAGGTTTGGGAATTGCAGTGCCCTGAAGCTCCATTTTACAACTCGTTTTTTTGGGAGCTGGCCGCAAAAGCGCAGGATGGCTTCAGGCCCTGTTCTGGTTCCGGGGGGAGGATGAGCCTGTGGTTAATTCTTCTTCCTGATGGGAAAATAGAGTGACCTGTGCCTGTCCCAACACCAAGAGCTAGTCTCTCACTGGTTCCCCGTCTACCCGTTCATCCTCAGGACAAATTGCAACCTGTACGGAACAGGAGGTTAAAGGTGCTGATGCTCCAAATAGGGAGATTGTTAGTAAAGCGGATGGAATGGCAAACCCGGGCACAAGGAGAAGAGAAATGAGGTGCGTTTTAGAAACCTTTCCCCATCACATGGTGTACCATCTTTTTGTTTTCTCATGCATGTTTTCGATGTAGGAAGATGCCCTTGAACCTGGAGATTTGGGACCCATGCGATGGGTACCACGCAGTATTACTTTAAAGGGTCTGCGTTTGCTCACCCAACCTCACCAAACCTCTCAGCCCCAAGAGTGTCCACCCTTATGTCTCATCCAGCTGTGGGTCTAGATATGGTCAATCCAGGTTGCATCACAGCCCCTGAACGCATTGTGTAAGAATTTCTCTCTCTTTCACTGTCTTTGTTTCATGGGTTTGTAAAAGTAATTTATTTTTATAATGGGGTTTAGCTGCTTTTCACTGCTGTGTTTATGCCGCTTTACACCCACTTGACACACTAACAGAGAGATATCAATACATAGGTTTTAAGATTATTACTAGTCAGATATATTCTTGTGCGGTGAATAGGGCGTGTTGAGTCCAGTTCTCTGAGCAAAGAGTACGTCTTGTCTATTACATATTGGGTTTATGGAACGGTATCTGAGCTAATTTGAAACCCTTGTTTTATGTATCACCCCACCTCACCTTTCCCGTTAAGCAGCCATAGTGTGTTTTCTGCATGTGTGACTCTGTTCTGTTTTGTAATTCAGTTCAAGTGTAACGGTTTTTACATTCCCTCTATAAGTGATACCTTATGAGAAGTATCCTTTTCTGTGTGACTTATTTCACTTAGAATCGTCGTACCTAAATCCACTCATTATGCTGCTATTAGCCTTATGACATTGATTTCATGGCTGAGTGATATTGCATTGTACATAAGGACCACAACTTCTTTATCCATTTTTCTCCCTCCTGGGATATTGAAGGTGGAATGAAGTGGAGGTCCTTGTCAACAGAGCAGCCCTAAACTTTGGGGTGCTTGTGTCTTGCTGATTTTTCATTTTCCCAATTTATACCCCCATGAGTGGAAGTGCCCTATGCTCTCTAAGCTGTGTTTTTTAGATGTTTCAAGACACACCGTACACTTCTCCAGAGTGGCTGTTGGCAATTTACATCCCGCCCATCAGTGTAGCAAGGCTCCCATTTCTCCATGGCCTGTCCTGCATCTCTGGTTTTGAGACTTTTTTCAGCATGGCCCTTTTGACCGATGGGTAGCAAGTCTTCTTTGTAGCGCTGATTTGCCTTTCCAGGTGGCTTGGTTGGCCAAAACGGGCGTATGCATTTTTTCCTGAATATATTCAGGAAAAAACGCATACGCCCTTTTTGGCCAAGGGCATCATTGTCAACGTTTTGCCGCTTTTCATGTGCTTTAAAGGCGATTCGAATCTACCTCCTGAAATCTGTTTCCTGCATTTCTGCCTTGATTTCAACTCCTTTTCTTTGCCGTCCCTCAATATATTTGTGGACGAAAGTTATCATTTATAACTCTGCAGGTTTGTGAATTGCAGTGCCCTGAAGCTCCATTTTACAACTCGCTTTTTTGGGAGCTGGCCGCAAAAGCGCAGGATGGCTTCAGGCCCTGTTCTGGTTCCAGGGGGGAGGATGAGCCTGTGGTTAATTCTTCTTCGTGATGGGAAAATAGAGTGACCTGTGCCTGTCCCAACAACAAGAGCTAGTCTCTCACTGGTTCCCCGTCTACCCGTTCATCCTCAGGACAAATTGCAACCTGTACGGAACAGGAGGTTAAAGGTGCTGATGCTCCAAATAGGGAGATTGTTAGTAAAGCGGATGGAATGGCAAACCCGGGCACAAGGAGAAGAGAAATGAGGTGCGTTTTAGAAACCTTTCCCCATCACATGGTGTACCATCTTTTTGTTTTCTCATGCATGTTTTCGATGTAGGAAGATGCCCTTGAACCTGGAGATTTGGGACCCATGCGATGGGTACCACGCAGTATTACTTTAAAGGGTCTGCGTTTGCTCACCCAACCTCACCAAACCTCTCAGCCCCAAGAGTGTCCACCCTTATGTCTCATCCAGCTGTGGGTCTAGATATGGTCAATCCAGGTTGCATCACAGCCCCTGAACGCATTGTGTAAGAATTTCTCTCTCTTTCACTGTCTTTGTTTCATGGGTTTGTAAAAGTAATTTATTTTTATAATGGGGTTTAGCTGCTTTTCACTGCTGTGTTTATGCCGCTTTACACCCACTTGACACACTAACAGAGAGATATCAATACATAGGTTTTACGATTATTACTAGTCAGATATATTCTTGTGCGGTGAATAGGGCGTGTTGAGTCCAGTTCTCTGAGCAAAGAGTACGTCTTGTCTATTACATATTGGGTTTATGGAACGGTATCTGAGCTAATTTGAAACCCTTGTTTTATGTATCACCCCACCTCACCTTTCCCGTTAAGCAGCCATAGTGTGTTTTCTGCATGTGTGACTCTGTTCTGTTTTGTAATTCAGTTCAAGTGTAACGGTTTTTACATTCCCTCTATAAGTGATACCTTATGAGAAGTATCCTTTTCTGTGTGACTTATTTCACTTAGAATCGTCGTACCTAAATCCACTCATTATGCTGCTATTAGCCTTATGACATTGATTTCATGGCTGAGTGATATTGCATTGTACATAAGGACCACAACTTCTTTATCCATTTTTCTCCCTCCTGGGATATTGAAGGTGGAATGAAGTGGAGGTCCTTGTCAACAGAGCAGCCCTAAACTTTGGGGTGCTTGTGTCTTGCTGATTTTTCATTTTCCCAATTTATACCCCCATGAGTGGAAGTGCCCTAAGCTCTCTAAGCTGTGTTTTTTAGATGTTTCAGGACACACCGTACACTTCTCCAGAGTGGCTGTTGGCAATTTACATCCCGCCCATCAGTGTAGCAAGGCTCCCATTTCTCCATGGCCTGTCCTGCATCTCTGGTTTTGAGACTTTTTTCAGCATGGCCCTTTTGACCGATGGGTAGCAAGTCTTCTTTGTAGCGCTGATTTGCCTTTCCAGGTGGCTTGGTTGGCCAAAACGGGCGTATGCGTTTTTTCCTGAATATATTCAGGAAAAAACGCATACGCCCTTTTTGGCCAAGGGCATCATTGTCAACGTTTTGCCGCTTTTCATGTGCTTTAAAGGCGATTCGAATCTACCTCCTGAAATCTGTTTCCTGCATTTCTGCCTTGATTTCAACTCCTTTTCTTTGCCGTCCCTCAATATATTTGTGGACGAAAGTTATCATTTATAACTCTGCAGGTTTGTGAATTGCAGTGCCCTGAAGCTCCATTTTACAACTCGCTTTTTTGGGAGCTGGCCGCAAAAGCGCAGGATGGCTTCAGGCCCTGTTCTGGTTCCAGGGGGGAGGATGAGCCTGTGGTTAATTCTTCTTCGTGATGGGAAAATAGAGTGACCTGTGCCTGTCCCAACAACAAGAGCTAGTCTCTCACTGGTTCCCCGTCTACCCGTTCATCCTCAGGACAAATTGCAACCTGTATGGAACAGGAGGTTAAAGGTGCTGATGCTCCAAGTAGGGAGATTGCTAGGAAAGTGGCTGGAATGGCGACCCCGGGCACAAGGAGAAGAGAAATGAGGTGCGTTCTAGAAACCTTTCCCCATCACATGGTGTACCATCTTTTTTGTTTTCTCATGCATGTTTTCGATGTAGGAAGATGCCCTTGAACCTGGAGATTTGGGACCCATGCGATGGGTACCACGCAGTATTACTTTAAAGGGTCTGCGTTTGCTCACCCAACCTCACCAAACCTCTCAGCCCCAAGAGTGTCCACCCTTATGTCTCATCCAGCTGTGGGTCTAGAAATGGTCAATCCAGGTTGCATCACATCCCCTGAACGCATTGTGTAAGAATTTCTCTCTCTTTCACTGTCTTTGTTTCATGGGTTTGTAAAAGTAATTTATTTTTATAATGGGGTTTAGCTGCTTTTCACTGCTGTGTTTATGCCGCTTTACACCCACTTGACACACTAACAGAGAGATATCAATACATAGGTTTTAAGATTATTACTAGTCAGATATATTCTTGTGCGGTGAATAGGGCGTGTTGAGTCCAGTTCTCTGAGCAAGGAGTACGTCTTGTCTATTACATATTGGGTTTATGGAACGGTATCTGAGCTAATTTGAAACCCTTGTTTTATGTATCACCCCACCTCACCTTTCCCGTTAAGCAGCCATAGTGTGTTTTCTGCATGTGTGACTCTGTTCTGTTTTGTAATTCAGTTCAAGTGTAACGGTTTTTACATTCCCTCTATAAGTGATACCTTATGAGAAGTGTCCTTTTCTGTGTGACTTATTTCCCTTAGAATCGTCGTACCTAAATCCACTCATCATGCTGCTACTAGCCTTATGACATTGATTTCATGGCTGAGTGATATTCCATTGTACATAAGGACCACAACTTCTTTATCCATTTTTCTCTTTCCTGGGATATTGAAGGTGGAATGAAGTGGAGGTCCTTGTCAACAGAGCAGCCCTAAACTTTGGGGTGCTTGTGTCTTGCTGATTTTTCATTTTCCCAATTTATACCCCCATGAGTGGAAGTGCCCTATGCTCTCTAAGCTGTGTTTTTTAGATGTTTCAGGACACACCGTACACTTCTCCAGAGTGGCTGTTGGCAATTTACATCCCGCCCATCAGTGTAGCAAGGCTCCCATTTCTCCATGGCCTGTCCTGCATTTCTGGTTTTGAGACTTTTTTCAGCATGGCCCTTTTGACCGATGGGTAGCGAGTCTTCTTTGTAGCGCTGATTTGCCTTTCCAGGTGGCTTGGTTGGCCAAAAAGGGCGTATGCGTTTTTTCCTGAATATATTCAGGAAAAAACGCATACGCCCTTTTTGGCCAAGGGCATCATTGTCAACGTTTTGCCGCTTTTCATGTGCTTTAAATGCGATTCGAATCTACCTCCTGAAATCTGTTTCCTGCAATTCTGCCTTGATTTCAAATCCTCTTCTTTGCCTTCCCTCAATATATTTGTGGACGAGAGTTATCATTTATAACTCTGCAGGTTTGGGAATTGCAGTGCCCTGAAGCTCCATTTTACAACTCGCTTTTTTGGGAGCTGGCCGCAAAAGCGCAGGATGGCTTCAGGCCCTGTTCTGGTTCCGGGGGGGAGGATGAGCCTGTGGTTAATTCTTCTTCCTGATGGGAAAATAGAGTGACCTGTGCCTGTCCCAACACCAAGAGCTAGTCTCTCACTGGTTCCCCGTCTACCCGTTCATCCTCAGGACAAATTGCAACCTGTACGGAACAGGAGGTTAAAGGTGCTGATGCTCCAAGTAGGGAGATTGTTAGTAAAGCGGCTGGAATGGCGAACCCGGGCACAAGGAGAAGAGAAATGAGGTGCGTTTTAGAAACCTTTCCCCATCACATGGTGTACCATCTTTTTGTTTTCTCATGCATGTTTTCGATGTAGGAAGATGCCCTTGAACCTGGAGATTTGGGACCCATGCGATGGGTACCACGCAGTATTACTTTAAAGGGTCTGCGTTTGCTCACCCAACCTCACCAAACCTCTCAGCCCCAAGAGTGTCCACCCTTATGTCTCATCCAGCTGTGGGTCTAGAAATGGTCAATCCAGGTTGCATCACATCCCCTGAACGCATTGTGTAAGAATTTCTCTCTCTTTCACTGTCTTTGTTTCGTGGGTTTGTAAAAGTAATTTATTTTTATAATGGGGTTTAGCTGCTTTTCACTGCTGTGTTTATGCCGCTTTACACCCACTTGACACACTAACAGAGAGATATCAATACATAGGTTTTAAGATTATTACTAGTCAGATATATTCTTGTGCGGTGAATAGGGCGTGTTGAGTCCAGTTCTCTGAGCAAGGAGTAGGTCTTGTCTATTACATATTGGGTTTATGGAACGGTATCTGAGCTAATTTGAAACCCTTGTTTTATGTATCACCCCACCTCACCTTTCCCGTTAAGCAGCCATAGTGTGTTTTCTGCATGTGTGACTCTGTTCTGTTTTGTAATTCAGTTCAAGTGTAACGGTTTTTACAGTCCCTCTATAAGTGATACCTTATGAGAAGTGTCCTTTTCTGTGTGACTTATTTCACTTAGAATCGTCGTACCTAAATCCACTCATCATGCTGCTACTAGCCTTATGACATTGATTTCATGGCTGAGTGATATTCCATTGTACATAAGGACCACAACTTCTTTATCCATTTTTCTCTTTCCTGGGATATTGAAGGTGGAATGAAGTGGAGGTCCTTGTCAACAGAGCAGCCCTAAACTTTGGGGTGCTTGTGTCTTGCTGATTTTTCATTTTCCCTATTTATACCCCCATGAGTGGAAGTGCCCTATGCTCTCTAAGCTGTGTTTTTTAGATGTTTCAGGACACACCGTACACTTCTCCAGAGTGGCTGTTGGCAATTTACATCCCGCCCATCAGTGTAGCAAGGCTCCCATTTCTCCATGGCCTGTCCTGCATTTCTGGTTTTGAGACTTTTTTCAGCATGGCCCTTTTGACCGATGGGTAGCGAGTCTTCTTTGTAGCCCTGATTTGCCTTTCCAGGTTGCTTGGTTGGCCAAAAAGGGCGTATGCGTTTTTTCCTGAATATATTCAGGAAAAAACGCATACGCCCTTTTTGGCCAAGGGCATCATTATCAACGTTTTGCCGCTTTTCATGTGCTTTAAAGGCGATTCGAATCTACCTCCTGAAATCTGTTTCCTGCATTTCTGCCTTGATTTCAAATCCTCTTCTTTGCCTTCCCTCAATATATTTGTGGACGAGAGTTATCATTTATAACTCTGCAGGTTTGTGAATTGCAGTGCCCTGAAGCTCCATTTTACAACTCGCTTTTTTGGCAGCTGGCCGCAAAAGCGCAGGATGGCTTCAGGCCCTGTTCTGGTTCCGGGGGGGAGGATGAGCCTGTGGTTAATTCTTCTTCCTGATGGGAAAATAGAGTGACCTGTGCCTGTCCCAACACCAAGAGCTAGTCTCTCACTGGTTCCCCGTCTACCCGTTCATCCTCAGGACAAATTGCAACCTGTACGGAACAGGAGGTTAAAGGTGCTGATGCTCCAAGTAGGGAGATTGCTAGGAAAGTGGCTGGAATGGCGACCCCGGGCACAAGGAGAAGAGAAATGAGGTGCGTTCTAGAAACCTTTCCCCATCACATGGTGTACCATCTTTTTTGTTTTCTCATGCATGTTTTCGATGTAGGAAGATGCCCTTGAACCTGGAGATTTGGGACCCATGCGATGGGTACCACGCAGTATTACTTTAAAGGGTCTGCGTTTGCTCACCCAACCTCACCAAACCTCTCAGCCCCAAGAGTGTCCACCCTTATGTCTCATCCAGCTGTGGGTCTAGAAATGGTCAATCCAGGTTGCATCACATCCCCTGAACGCATTGTGTAAGAATTTCTCTCTCTTTCACTGTCTTTGTTTCATGGGTTTGTAAAAGTAATTTATTTTTATAATGGGGTTTAGCTGCTTTTCACTGCTGTGTTTATGCCGCTTTACACCCACTTGACACACTAACAGAGAGATATCAATACATAGGTTTTAAGATTATTACTAGTCAGATATATTCTTGTGCGGTGAATAGGGCGTGTTGAGTCCAGTTCTCTGAGCAAGGAGTAGGTCTTGTCTATTACATATTGGGTTTATGGAATGGTATCTGAGCTAATTTGAAACCCTTGTTTTATGTATCACCCCACCTCACCCTTCCCGTTAAGCAGCCATAGTGTGTTTTCTGCATGTGTGACTCTGTTCTGTTTTGTAATTCAGTTCAAGTGTAACGGTTTTTACAGTCCCTCTATAAGTGATACCTTATGAGAAGTGTCCTTTTCTGTGTGACTTATTTCCCTTAGAATCGTCGTACCTAAATCCACTCATCATGCTGCTACTAGCCTTATGACATTGATTTCATGGCTGAGTGATATTCCATTGTACATAAGGACCACAACTTCTTTATCCATTTTTCTCTTTCCTGGGATATTGAAGGTGGAATGAAGTGGAGGTCCTTGTCAACAGAGCAGCCCTAAACTTTGGGGTGCTTGTGTCTTGCTGATTTTTCATTTTCCCAATTTATACCCCCATGAGTGGAAGTGCCCTAAGCTCTCTAAGCTGTGTTTTTTAGATGTTTCAGGACACACCGTACACTTCTCCAGAGTGGCTGTTGGCAATTTACATCCCGCCCATCAGTGTAGCAAGGCTCCCATTTCTCCATGGCCTGTCCTGCATTTCTGGTTTTGAGACTTTTTTCAGCATGGCCCTTTTGACCGATGGGTAGCGAGTCTTCTTTGTAGCCCTGATTTGCCTTTCCAGGTTGCTTGGTTGGCCAAAAAGGGCGTATGCGTTTTTTCCTGAATATATTCAGGAAAAAAAGCATACGCCCTTTTTGGCCAAGGGCATCATTGTCAACGTTTTGCCGCTTTTCATGTGCTTTAAAGGCGATTCGAATCTACCTCCTGAAATCTGTTTCCTGCAATTCTGCCTAGATTTCAAATCCTCTTCTTTGCCTTCCCTCAATATATTTGTGGACGAGAGTTATCATTTATAACTCTGCAGGTTTGTGAATTGCAGTGCCCTGAAGCTCCATTTTACAACTCGCTTTTTTGGGAGCTGGCCGCAAAAGCGCAGGATGGCTTCAGGCCCTGTTCTGGTTCCGGGGGGGAGGATGAGCCTGTGGTTAATTCTTCTTCCTGATGGGAAAATAGAGTGACCTGTGCCTGTCCCAACACCAAGAGCTAGTCTCTCACTGGTTCCCCGTCTACCCGTTCATCCTCAGGACAAATTGCAACCTGTACGGAACAGGAGGTTAAAGGTGCTGATGCTCCAAATAGGGAGATTGTTAGTAAAGCGGATGGAATGGCAAACCCGGGCACAAGGAGAAGAGAAATGAGGTGCGTTTTAGAAACCTTTCCCCATCACATGGTGTACCATCTTTTTTGTTTTCTCATGCATGTTTTCGATGTAGGAAGATGCCCTTGAACCTGGAGATTTGGGACCCATGCGATGGGTACCACGCAGTATTACTTTAAAGGGTCTGCGTTTGCTCACCCAACCTCACCGAACTTCTCAGCCCCAAGAGTGTCCACCCTTATGTCTCATCCAGCTGTGGGTCTAGATATGATCAATCCAGGTTGCATCACAGCCCCTGAACGCATTGTGTAAGAATTTCTCTCTCTTTCACTGTCTTTGTTTCATGGGTTTTTCAAAGTAATTTATTTTTATAATGGGGTTTAGCTGCTTTTCACTGCTGTGTTTATGCCGCTTTACACCCACTTGACACACTAACAGAGAGATATCAATACATAGGTTTTAAGATTATTACTAGTCAGATATATTCTTGTGCGGTGAATAGGGCGTGTTGAGTCCAGTTCTCTGAGCAAGGAGTACGTCTTGTCTATTACATATTGGGTTTATGGAACGGTATCTGAGCTAATTTGAAACCCTTGTTTTATGTATCACCCCACCTCACCTTTCCCGTTAAGCAGCCATAGTGTGTTTTCTGCATGTGTGACTCTGTTCTGTTTTGTAATTCAGTTCAAGTGTAACGGTTTTTACAGTCCCTCTATAAGTGATACCTTATGAGAAGTGTCCTTTTCTGTGTGACTTATTTCCCTTAGAATCGTCGTACCTAAATCCACTCATCATGCTGCTACTAGCCTTATGACATTGATTTCATGGCTGAGTGATATTCCATTGTACATAAGGACCACAACTTCTTTATCCATTTTTCCCTTTCCTGGGATATTGAAGGTGGAATGAAGTGGAGGTCCTTGTCAACAGAGCAGCCCTAAACTTTGGGGTGCTTGTGTCTTGCTGATTTTTCATTTTCCCAATTTATACCCCCATGAGTGGAAGTGCCCTATGCTCTCTAAGCTGTGTTTTTTAGATGTTTCAGGACACACCGTACACTTCTCCAGAGTGGCTGTTGGCAATTTACATCCCGCCCATCAGTGTAGCAAGGCTCCCATTTCTCCATGGCCTGTCCTGCATTTCTGGTTTTGAGACTTTTTTCAGCATGGCCCTTTTGACCGATGGGTAGTGAGTCTTCTTTGTAGCCCTGATTTGCCTTTCCAGGTTGCTTGGTTGGCCAAAAAGGGCGTATGCGTTTTTTCCTGAATATATTCAGGAAAAAACGCATACGCCCTTTTTGGCCAAGGGCATCATTGTCAACGTTTTGCCGCTTTTCATGTGCTTTAAAGGCGATTCGAATCTACCTCCTGAAATCTGTTTCCTGCATTTCTGCCTTGATTTCAAATCCTCTTCTTTGCCTTCCCTCAATATATTTGTGGACGAGAGTTATCATTTATAACTCTGCAGGTTTGTGAATTGCAGTGACCTGAAGCTCCATTTTACAACTCGCTTTTTTGGCAGCTGGCCGCAAAAGCGCAGGATGGCTTCAGGCCCTGTTCTGGTTCCGGGGGGGAGGATGAGCCTGTGGTTAATTCTTCTTCCTGATGGGAAAATAGAGTGACCTGTGCCTGTCCCAACACCAAGAGCTAGTCTCTCACTGGTTCCCCGTCTACCCGTTCATCCTCAGGACAAATTGCAACCTGTACGGAACAGGAGGTTAAAGGTGCTGATGCTCCAAGTAGGGAGATTGCTAGGAAAGTGGCTGGAATGGCGACCCCGGGCACAAGGAGAAGAGAAATGAGGTGCGTTCTAGCAACCTTTCCCCATCACATGGTGTACCATCTTTTTTGTTTTCTCATGCATGTTTTCGATGTAGGAAGATGCCCTTGAACCTGGAGATTTGGGACCCATGCGATGGGTACCACGCAGTATTACTTTAAAGGGTCTGCGTTTGCTCACCCAACCTCACCAAACCTCTCAGCCCCAAGAGTGTCCACCCTTATGTCTCATCCAGCTGTGGGTCTACAAATGGTCAATCCAGGTTGCATCACATCCCCTGAACGCATTGTGTAAGAATTTCTCTCTCTTTCACTGTCTTTGTTTCATGGGTTTGTAAAAGTAATTTATTTTTATAATGGGGTTTAGCTGCTTTTCACTGCTGTGTTTATGCCGCTTTACACCCACTTGACACACTAACAGAGAGATATCAATACATAGGTTTTACGATTATTACTAGTCAGATATATTCTTGTGCGGTGAATAGGGCGTGTTGAGTCCAGTTCTCTGAGCAAGGAGTAGGTCTTGTCTATTACATATTGGGTTTATGGAACGGTATCTGAGCTAATTTAAACCCTTGTTTTATGTATCACCCCACCTCACCTTTCCCGTTAAGCAGCCATAGTGTGTTTTCTGCATGTGTGACTCTGTTCTGTTTTGTAATTCAGTTCAAGTGTAACGGTTTTTACAGTCCCTCTATAAGTGATACCTTATGAGAAGTGTCCTTTTCTGTGTGACTTATTTCCCTTAGAATCGTCGTACCTAAATCCACTCATCATGCTGCTCTTAGCCTTATGACATTGATTTCATGGCTGAGTGATATTCCATTGTACATAAGGACCACAACTTCTTTATCCATTTTTCCCTTTCCTGGGATATTGAAGGTGGAATGAAGTGGAGGTCCTTGTCAACAGAGCAGCCCTAAACTTTGGGGTGCTTGTGTCTTGCTGATTTTTCATTTTCCCAATTTATACCCCCATGAGTGGAAGTGCCCTATGCTCTCTAAGCTGTGTTTTTTAGATGTTTCAGGACACACCGTACACTTCTCCAGAGTGGCTGTTGGCAATTTACATCCCGCCCATCAGTGTAGCAAGGCTCCCATTTCTCCATGGCCTGTCCTGCATTTCTGGTTTTGAGACTTTTTTCAGCATGGCCCTTTTGACCGATGGGTAGCGAGTCTTCTTTGTAGCCCTGATTTGCCTTTCCAGGTTGCTTGGTTGGCCAAAAAGGGCGTATGCGTTTTTTCCTGAATATATTCAGGAAAAAACGCATACGCCCTTTTTGGCCAAGGGCATCATTGTCAACGTTTTGCCGCTTTTCATGTGCTTTAAAGGCGATTCGTATCTACCTCCTGAAATCTGTTTCCTGCAATTCTGCCTTGATTTCAAATCCTCTTCTTTGCCTTCCCTCAATATATTTGTGGACGAGAGTTATCATTTATAACTCTGCAGGTTTGGCAATTGCAGTGCCCTGAAGCTCCATTTTACAACTCGCTTTTTTGGGAGCTGGCCGCAAAAGCGCAGGATGGCTTCAGGCCCTGTTCTGGTTCCGGGGGGGAGGATGAGCCTGTGGTTAATTCTTCTTCCTGATGGGAAAATAGAGTGACCTGTGCCTGTCCCAACACCAAGAGCTAGTCTCTCACTGGTTCCCCGTCTACCCGTTCATCCTCAGGACAAATTGCAACCTGTACGGAACAGGAGGTTAAAGGTGCTGATGCTCCAAGTAGGGAGATTGTTAGTAAAGCGGATGGAATGGCAAACCCGGGCACAAGGAGAAGAGAAATGAGGTGCGTTTTAGAAACCTTTCCCCATCACATGGTGTACCATCATTTTGTTTTCTCATGCATGTTTTCGATGTAGGAAGATGCCCTTGAACCTGGAGATTTGGGACCCATGCGATGGGTACCACGCAGTATTACTTTAAAGGGTCTGCGTTTGCTCACCCAACCTCACCAAACCTCTCAGCCCCAAGAGTGTCCACCCTTATGTCTCATCCAGCTGTGGGTCTAGATATGGTCAATCCAGGTTGCATCACAGCCCCTGAACGCATTGTGTAAGAATTTCTCTCTCTTTCACTGTCTTTGTTTCATGGGTTTTTCAAAGTAATTTATTTTTATACTGGGGTTTAGCTGCTTTTCACTGCTGTGTTTATGCCGCTTTACACCCACTTGACACACTAACAGAGAGATATCAATACATAGGTTTTACGATTATTACTAGTCAGATATATTCTTGTGCGGTGAATAGGGCGTGTTGAGTCCAGTTCTCTGAGCAAGGAGTAGGTCTTGTCTATTACATATTGGGTTTATGGAACGGTATCTGAGCTAATTTGAAACCCTTGTTTGATGTATCACCCCACCTCACCTTTCCCGTTAAGCAGCCATACTGTGTTTTCTGCATGTGTGACTCTGTTCTGTTTTGTAATTCAGTTCAAGTGTAACGGTTTTTACAGTCCCTCTACAAGTGATACCTTATGAGAAGTGTCCTTTTCTGTGTGACTTATTTCCCTTAGAATCGTCGTACCTAAATCCACTCATCATGCTGCTACTAGCCTTATGACATTGATTTCATGGCTGAGTGATATTCCATTGTACATAAGGACCACAACTTCTTTATCCATTTTTCTCTTTCCTGGGATATTGAAGGTGGAATGAAGTGGAGGTCCTTGTCAACAGAGCAGCCCTAAACTTTGGGGTGCTTGTGTCTTGCTAATTTTTCATTTTCCCAATTTATACCCCCATGAGTGGAAGTGCCCTATGCTCTCTAAGCTGTGTTTTTTAGATGTTTCAGGACACACCGTACACTTCTCCAGAGTGGCTGTTGGCAATTTACATCCCGCCCATCAGTGTAGCAAGGCTCCCATTTCTCCATGGCCTGTCTTGCATTTCTGGTTTTGAGACTTTTTTCAGCATGGCCTTTTTGACCGATGGGTAGCGAGTCTTCTTTGTAGCCCTGATTTGCCTTTCCAGGTTGCTTGGTTGGCCAAAAAGGGCGTATGCGTTTTTTCCTGAATATATTCAGGAAAAAACGCATACGCCCTTTTTGGCCAAGGGCATCATTGTCAACGTTTTGCCGCTTTTCATGTGCTTTAAAGGCGATTCGAATCTACCTCTTGAAATCTGTGTCCTGCATTTCTGCCTTGATTTCAAATCCTCTTCTTTGCCTTCCCTCAATATATTTGTGGACGAGAGTTATCATTTATAACTCTGCAGGTTTGGGAATTGCAGTGCCCTGAAACTCCATTTTACAACTCGCTTTTTTGGGAGCTGGCCGCAAAAGCGCAGGATGGCTTCAGGCCCTGTTCTGGTTCCGGGGGGGATGATGAGCCTGTGGTTAATTCTTCTTCCTGATGGGAAAATAGAGTGACCTGTGCCTGTGCCAACACCAAGAGCTAGTCTCTCACTGGTTCCCCGTCTACCCGTTCATCCTCAGGACAAATTGCAACCTGTACGGAACAGGAGGTTAAAGGTGCTGATGCTCCAAGTAGGGAGATTGTTAGTAAAGCGGATGGAATGGCGAACCCGGGCACAAGGAGAAGAGAAATGAGGTGCGTTTTAGAAACCTTTCCCCATCACACGGTGTACCATCTTCTGGGTTTCTCATGCATGTTTTCGATGTAGGAAGATGCCCTTGAACCTGGAGATTTGGGACCCATGCGATGGGTAGCACGCAGTATTACTTTAAAGGGTCTGCGTTTGCTCACCCAACCTCACCAAACCTCTCAGCCCCAAGAGTGTCCACCCTTATGTCTCATCCAGCTGTGGGTCTAGATATGGTCAATCCAGGTTGCATCACAGCCCCTGAACGCATTGTGTAAGAATTTCTCTCTCTTTCACTGTCTTTGTTTCATGGGTTTTTCAAAGTAATTTATTTTTATAATGGGGTTTAGCTGCTTTTCACTGCTGTGTTTATGCCGCTTTACACCCACTTGACACACTAACAGAGAGATATCAATACATAGATTTTAAGATTATTACTAGTCAGATATATTCTTGTGTGGTGAATAGGGCGTGTTGAGTCCAGTTCTCTGAGCAAGGAGTAGGTCTTGTCTATTACATATTGGGTTTATGGAACGGTATCTGAGCTAATTTGAAACCCTTGTTTTATGTATCACCCCACCTCACCTTTCCCGTTAAGCAGCCAGAGTGTGTTTTCTGCATGTGTGACTCTGTTGTGTTTTGTAATTCAGTTCAAGTGTAACGGTTTTTACAGTCCCTCTATAAGTGATACCTTATGAGAAGTGTCCTTTTCTGTGTGACTTATTTCACTTAGAATCGTCGTATCTAAATCCACTCATCATGCTGCTACTAGCCTTATGACATTGATTTCATGGCTGAGTGATATTCCATTGTACATAAGGACCACAACTTCTTTATCCATTTTTCTCTTTCCTGGGATATTGAAGGTGGAATGAAGTGGAGGTCCTTGTCAACAGAGCAGCCCTAAACTTTGGGGTGCTTGTGTCTTGCTGATTTTTCATTTTCCCAATTTATACCCCCATGAGTGGAAGTGCCCTATGCTCTCTAAGCTGTGTTTTTTAGATGTTTCAGGACACACCGTACACTTCTCCAGAGTGGCTGTTGGCAATTTACATCCCGCCCATCAGTGTAGCAAGGCTCCCATTTCTCCATGGCCTGTCCTGCATTTCTGGTTTTGAGACATTTTTCAGCATGGCCCTTTTGACCGATGGGTAGCGAGTCTTCTTTGTAGCCCTGATTTGCCTTTCCAGGTTGCTTGGTTGGCCAAAAAGGGCGTATGCGTTTTTTCCTGAATATATTCAGGAAAAAACGCATACGCCCTTTTTGGCCAAGGGCATCATTGTCAACGTTTTGCCGCTTTTCATGTGCTTTAAAGGCGATTCGAATCTACCTCCTGAAATCTGTTTCCTGCATTTCTGCCTTGATTTCAAATCCTCTTCTTTGCCTTCCCTCAATATATTTGTGGACGAGAGTTATCATTTATAACTCTGCAGGTTTGGGAATTGCAGTGCCCTGAAGCTCCATTTTACAACTCGCTTTTTTGGGAGCTGGCCGCAAAAGCGCAGGATGGCTTCAGGCCCTGTTCTGGTTCCGGGGGGGAGGATGAGCCTTTGGTTAATTCTTCTTCCTGATGGGAAAATAGAGTGACCTGTGCCTGTCCCAACACCAAGAGCTAGTCTCTCACTGGTTCCCCGTCTACCCGTTCATCCTCAGGACAAATTGCAACCTGTACGGAACAGGAGGTTAAAGGTGCTGATGCTCCAAGTAGGGAGATTGTTAGTAAAGCGGCTGGAATGGCAAACCCGGGCACAAGGAGAAGAGAAATGAGGTGCGTTTTAGAAACCTTTCCCCATCACATGGTGTACCATCTTTTTGTTTTCTCATGCATGTTTTCGATGTAGGAAGATGCCCTTGAACCTGGAGATTTGGGACCCATGCGATGGGTACCACGCAGTATTACTTTAAAGGGTCTGCGTTTGCTCACCCAACCTCACCAAACCTCTCAGCCCCAAGAGTGTCCACCCTTATGTCTCATCCAGCTGTGGGTCTAGATATGGTCAATCCAGGTTGCATCACAGCCCCTGAACGCATTGTGTAAGAATTTCTCTCTCTTTCACTGTCTTTGTTTCATGGGTTTTTCAAAGTAATTTATTTTGATAATGGGGTTTAGCTGCTTTTCACTGCTGTGTTTATGCCGCTTTACACCCACTTGACACACTAACAGAGAGATATCAATACATAGGTTTTAAGATTATTACTAGTCAGATATATTCTTGTGCGGTGAATAGGGCGTGTTGAGTCCAGTTCTCTGAGCAAGGAGTAGGTCTTGTCTATTACATATTGGGTTTATGGAACGGTATCTGAGCTAATTTGAAACCCTTGTTTTATGTATCACCCCACCTTACCCTTCCCGTTAAGCAGCCATAGTGTGTTTTCTGCATGTGTGACTCTGTTCTGTTTTGTAATTCAGTTCAAGTGTAACGGTTTTTACAGTCCCTCTATAAGTGATACCTTATGAGAAGTGTCCTTTTCTGTGTGACTTATGTCACTTAGAATCGTCGTACCTAAATCCACTCATCATGCTGCTACTAGCCTTATGACATTGATTTCATGGCTGAGTGATATTCCATTGTACATAAGGACCACAACTTCTTTATCCATTTTTCTCTCTCCTGGGATATTGAAGGTGGAATGAAGTGGAGGTCCTTGTCAACAGAGCAGCCCTAAACTTTCGGGTGCTTGTGTTTTGCTGATTTTTCATTTTCCCAATTTATACCCCCATGAGTGGAAGTGCCCTATGCTCTCTAAGCTGTGTTTTTTAGATGTTTCAGGACACACCGTACACTTCTCCAGAGTGGCTGTTGGCAATTTACATCCCGCCCATCAGTGTAGCAAGGCTCCCATTTCTCCATGGCCTGTCCTGCATTTCTGGTTTTGAGACTTTTTTCAGCATGGCCCTTTTGACCGATGGGTAGCGAGTCTTCTTTGTAGCCCTGATTTGCCTTTCCAGGTTGCTTGGTTGGCCAAAAAGGGCGTATGCGTTTTTTCCTGAATATATTCAGGAAAAAACGCATACGCCCTTTTTGGCCAAGGGCATCATTGTCAACGTTTTGCCGCTTTTCATGTGCTTTAAAGGCGATTCGAATCTACCTCCTGAAATCTGTTTCCTGCATTTCTGCCTTGATTACAAATCCTCTTCTTTGCCTTCCCTCAATATATTTGTGGACGAGAGTTATCATTTATAACTCTGCAGGTTTGGGAATTGCAGTGCCCTGAAGCTCCATTTTACAACTCGCTTTTTTGGGAGCTGGCCGCAAAAGCGCAGGATGGCTTCAGGCCCTGTTCTGGTTCCGGGGGGGAGGATGAGCCTGTGGTTAATTCTTCTTCCTGATGGGAAAATAGAGTGACCTGTGCCTGTCCCAACACCAAGAGCTAGTCTCTCACTGGTTCCCCGTCTACCCTTTCATCCTCAGGACAAATTGCCACCTGTACGGAACAGGAGGTTAAAGGTGCTGATGCTCCAAGTAGGGAGATTGTTAGTAAAGCGGCTGGAATGGCAAACCCGGGCACAAGGAGAAGAGAAATGAGGTGCGTTTTAGAAACCTTTCCCCATCACACGGTGTACCATCTTTTTATTTTCTCATGCATGTTTTCGATGTAGGAAGATGCCCTTGAACCTGGAGATTTGGGACCCATGCGATGGGTAGCACGCAGTATTACTTTAAAGGGTCTGCGTTTGCTCACCCAACCTCACCAAACCTCTCAGCCCCAAGAGTGTCCACCCTTATGTCTCATCCAGCTGTGGGTCTAGATATGGTCAATCCAGGTTGCATCACAGCCCCTGAACGCATTGTGTAAGAATTTCTCTCTCTTTCACTGTCTTTGTTTCATGGGTTTTTCAAAGTAATTTATTTTTATAATGGGGTTTAGCTGCTTTTCACTGCTGTGTTTATGCCGCTTTACACCCACTTGACACACTAACAGAGAGATATCAATACATAGGTTTTACGATTATTACTAGTCAGATATATTCTTGTGCGGTGAATAGGGCGTGTTGAGTCCAGTTCTCTGAGCAAGGAGTAGGTCTTGTCTATTACATATTGGGTTTATGGAACGGTATCTGAGCTAATTTGAAACCCTTGTTTGATGTATCACCCCACCTCACCTTTCCCGTTAAGCAGCCATACTGTGTTTTCTGCATGTGTGACTCTGTTCTGTTTTGTAATTCAGTTCAAGTGTAACGGTTTTTACAGTCCCTCTACAAGTGATACCTTATGAGAAGTGTCCTTTTCTGTGTGACTTATTTCACTTAGAATCGTCGTACCTAAATCCACTCATCATGCTGCTACTAGCCTTATGACATTGATTTCATGGCTGAGTGATATTCCATTGTACATAAGGACCACAACTTCTTTATCCATTTTTCTCTTTCCTGGGATATTGAAGGTGGAATGAAGTGGAGGTCCTTGTCAACAGAGCAGCCCTAAACTTTGGGGTGCTTGTGTCTTGCTAATTTTTCATTTTCCCAATTTATACCCCCATGAGTGGAAGTGCCCTATGCTCTCTAAGCTGTGTTTTTTAGATGTTTCAGGACACACCGTACACTTCTCCAGAGTGGCTGTTGGCAATTTACATCCCGCCCATCAGTGTAGCAAGGCTCCCATTTCTCCATGGCCTGTCTTGCATTTCTGGTTTTGAGACTTTTTTCAGCATGGCCTTTTTGACCGATGGGTAGCGAGTCTTCTTTGTAGCCCTGATTTGCCTTTCCAGGTTGCTTGGTTGGCCAAAAAGGGCGTATGCGTTTTTTCCTGAATATATTCAGGAAAAAACGCATACGCCCTTTTTGGCCAAGGGCATCATTGTCAACGTTTTGCCGCTTTTCATGTGCTTTAAAGGCGATTCGAATCTACCTCTTGAAATCTGTGTCCTGCATTTCTGCCTTGATTTCAAATCCTCTTCTTTGCCTTCCCTCAATATATTTGTGGACGAGAGTTATCATTTATAACTCTGCAGGTTTGGGAATTGCAGTGCCCTGAAACTCCATTTTACAACTCGCTTTTTTGGGAGCTGGCCGCAAAAGCGCAGGATGGCTTCAGGCCCTGTTCTGGTTCCGGGGGGGATGATGAGCCTGTGGTTAATTCTTCTTCCTGATGGGAAAATAGAGTGACCTGTGCCTGTGCCAACACCAAGAGCTAGTCTCTCACTGGTTCCCCGTCTACCCGTTCATCCTCAGGACAAATTGCAACCTGTACGGAACAGGAGGTTAAAGGTGCTGATGCTCCAAGTAGGGAGATTGTTAGTAAAGCGGATGGAATGGCGAACCCGGGCACAAGGAGAAGAGAAATGAGGTGCGTTTTAGAAACCTTTCCCCATCACACGGTGTACCATCTTCTGGGTTTCTCATGCATGTTTTCGATGTAGGAAGATGCCCTTGAACCTGGAGATTTGGGACCCATGCGATGGGTAGCACGCAGTATTACTTTAAAGGGTCTGCGTTTGCTCACCCAACCTCACCAAACCTCTCAGCCCCAAGAGTGTCCACCCTTATGTCTCATCCAGCTGTGGGTCTAGATATGGTCAATCCAGGTTGCATCACAGCCCCTGAACGCATTGTGTAAGAATTTCTCTCTCTTTCACTGTCTTTGTTTCATGGGTTTTTCAAAGTAATTTATTTTTATAATGGGGTTTAGCTGCTTTTCACTGCTGTGTTTATGCCGCTTTACACCCACTTGACACACTAACAGAGAGATATCAATACATAGATTTTAAGATTATTACTAGTCAGATATATTCTTGTGTGGTGAATAGGGCGTGTTGAGTCCAGTTCTCTGAGCAAGGAGTAGGTCTTGTCTATTACATATTGGGTTTATGGAACGGTATCTGAGCTAATTTGAAACCCTTGTTTTATGTATCACCCCACCTCACCTTTCCCGTTAAGCAGCCAGAGTGTGTTTTCTGCATGTGTGACTCTGTTCTGTTTTGTAATTCAGTTCAAGTGTAACGGTTTTTACAGTCCCTCTATAAGTGATACCTTATGAGAAGTGTCCTTTTCTGTGTGACTTATTTCACTTAGAATCGTCGTATCTAAATCCACTCATCATGCTGCTACTAGCCTTATGACATTGATTTCATGGCTGAGTGATATTCCATTGTACATAAGGACCACAACTTCTTTATCCATTTTTCTCTTTCCTGGGATATTGAAGGTGGAATGAAGTGGAGGTCCTTGTCAACAGAGCAGCCCTAAACTTTGGGGTGCTTGTGTCTTGCTAATTTTTCATTTTCCCAATTTATACCCCCATGAGTGGAAGTGCCCTATGCTCTCTAAGCTGTGTTTTTTAGATGTTTCAGGACACACCGTACACTTCTCCAGAGTGGCTGTTGGCAATTTACATCCCGCCCATCAGTGTAGCAAGGCTCCCATTTCTCCATGGCCTGTCCTGCATTTCTGGTTTTGAGACATTTTTCAGCATGGCCCTTTTGACCGATGGGTAGCGAGTCTTCTTTGTAGCCCTGATTTGCCTTTCCAGGTTGCTTGGTTGGCCAAAAAGGGCGTATGCGTTTTTTCCTGAATATATTCAGGAAAAAACGCATACGCCCTTTTTGGCCAAGGGCATCATTGTCAACGTTTTGCCGCTTTTCATGTGCTTTAAAGGCGATTCGAATCTACCTCCTGAAATCTGTTTCCTGCATTTCTGCCTTGATTTCAAATCCTCTTCTTTGCCTTCCCTCAATATATTTGTGGACGAGAGTTATCATTTATAACTCTGCAGGTTTGGGAATTGCAGTGCCCTGAAGCTCCATTTTACAACTCGCTTTTTTGGGAGCTGGCCGCAAAAGCGCAGGATGGCTTCAGGCCCTGTTCTGGTTCCGGGGGGGAGGATGAGCCTTTGGTTAATTCTTCTTCCTGATGGGAAAATAGAGTGACCTGTGCCTGTCCCAACACCAAGAGCTAGTCTCTCACTGGTTCCCCGTCTACCCGTTCATCCTCAGGACAAATTGCAACCTGTACGGAACAGGAGGTTAAAGGTGCTGATGCTCCAAGTAGGGAGATTGTTAGTAAAGCGGCTGGAATGGCAAACCCGGGCACAAGGAGAAGAGAAATGAGGTGCGTTTTAGAAACCTTTCCCCATCACATGGTGTACCATCTTTTTGTTTTCTCATGCATGTTTTCGATGTAGGAAGATGCCCTTGAACCTGGAGATTTGGGACCCATGCGATGGGTACCACGCAGTATTACTTTAAAGGGTCTGCGTTTGCTCACCCAACCTCACCAAACCTCTCAGCCCCAAGAGTGTCCACCCTTATGTCTCATCCAGCTGTGGGTCTAGATATGGTCAATCCAGGTTGCATCACAGCCCCTGAACGCATTGTGTAAGAATTTCTCTCTCTTTCACTGTCTTTGTTTCATGGGTTTTTCAAAGTAATTTATTTTTATAATGGGGTTTAGCTGCTTTTCACTGCTGTGTTTATGCCGCTTTACACCCACTTGACACACTAACAGAGAGATATCAATACATAGGTTTTAAGATTATTACTAGTCAGATATATTCTTGTGCGGTGAATAGGGCGTGTTGAGTCCAGTTCTCTGAGCAAGGAGTAGGTCTTGTCTATTACATATTGGGTTTATGGAACGGTATCTGAGCTAATTTGAAACCCTTGTTTTATGTATCACCCCACCTTACCCTTCCCGTTAAGCAGCCATAGTGTGTTTTCTGCATGTGTGACTCTGTTCTGTTTTGTAATTCAGTTCAAGTGTAACGGTTTTTACAGTCCCTCTATAAGTGATACCTTATGAGAAGTGTCCTTTTCTGTGTGACTTATGTCACTTAGAATCGTCGTACCTAAATCCACTCATCATGCTGCTACTAGCCTTATGACATTGATTTCATGGCTGAGTGATATTCCATTGTACATAAGGACCACAACTTCTTTATCCATTTTTCTCTCTCCTGGGATATTGAAGGTGGAATGAAGTGGAGGTCCTTGTCAACAGAGCAGCCCTAAACTTTCGGGTGCTTGTGTTTTGCTGATTTTTCATTTTCCCAATTTATACCCCCATGAGTGGAAGTGCCCTATGCTCTCTAAGCTGTGTTTTTTAGATGTTTCAGGACACACCGTACACTTCTCCAGAGTGGCTGTTGGCAATTTACATCCCGCCCATCAGTGTAGCAAGGCTCCCATTTCTCCATGGCCTGTCCTGCATTTCTGGTTTTGAGACTTTTTTCAGCATGGCCCTTTTGACCGATGGGTAGCGAGTCTTCTTTGTAGCCCTGATTTGCCTTTCCAGGTTGCTTGGTTGGCCAAAAAGGGCGTATGCGTTTTTTCCTGAATATATTCAGGAAAAAACGCATACGCCCTTTTTGGCCAAGGGCATCATTGTCAACGTTTTGCCGCTTTTCATGTGCTTTAAAGGCGATTCGAATCTACCTCCTGAAATCTGTTTCCTGCATTTCTGCCTTGATTACAAATCCTCTTCTTTGCCTTCCCTCAATATATTTGTGGACGAGAGTTATCATTTATAACTCTGCAGGTTTGGGAATTGCAGTGCCCTGAAGCTCCATTTTACAACTCGCTTTTTTGGGAGCTGGCCGCAAAAGCGCAGGATGGCTTCAGGCCCTGTTCTGGTTCCGGGGGGGAGGATGAGCCTGTGGTTAATTCTTCTTCCTGATGGGAAAATAGAGTGACCTGTGCCTGTCCCAACACCAAGAGCTAGTCTCTCACTGGTTCCCCGTCTACCCTTTCATCCTCAGGACAAATTGCCACCTGTACGGAACAGGAGGTTAAAGGTGCTGATGCTCCAAGTAGGGAGATTGTTAGTAAAGCGGCTGGAATGGCAAACCCGGGCACAAGGAGAAGAGAAATGAGGTGCGTTTTAGAAACCTTTCCCCATCACACGGTGTACCATCTTTTTATTTTCTCATGCATGTTTTCGATGTAGGAAGATGCCCTTGAACCTGGAGATTTGGGACCCATGCGATGGGTAGCACGCAGTATTACTTTAAAGGGTCTGCGTTTGCTCACCCAACCTCACCAAACCTCTCAGCCCCAAGAGTGTCCACCCTTATGTCTCATCCAGCTGTGGGTCTACATATGGTCAATCCAGGTTGCATCACAGCCCCTGAACGCATTGTGTAAGAATTTCTCTCTCTTTCACTGTCTTTGTTTCATGGGTTTTTCAAAGTAATTTATTTTTATAATGGGGTTTAGCTGCTTTTCACTGCTGTGTTTATGCCGCTTTACACCCACTTGACACACTAACAGAGAGATATCAATACATAGATTTTAAGATTATTACTAGTCAGATATATTCTTGTGTGGTGAATAGGGCGTGTTGAGTCCAGTTCTCTGAGCAAGGAGTAGGTCTTGTCTATTACATATTGGGTTTATGGAACGGTATCTGAGCTAATTTGAAACCCTTGTTTTATGTATCACCCCACCTCACCTTTCCCGTTAAGCAGCCAGAGTGTGTTTTCTGCATGTGTGACTCTGTTCTGTTTTGTAATTCAGTTCAAGTGTAACGGTTTTTACAGTCCCTCTATAAGTGATACCTTATGAGAAGTGTCCTTTTCTGTGTGACTTATTTCACTTAGAATCGTCGTATCTAAATCCACTCATCATGCTGCTACTAGCCTTATGACATTGATTTCATGGCTGAGTGATATTCCATTGTACATAAGGACCACAACTTCTTTATCCATTTTTCTCTCTCCTGGGATATTGAAGGTGGAATGAAGTGGAGGTCCTTGTCAACAGAGCAGCCCTAAACTTTCGGGTGCTTGTGTTTTGCTGATTTTTCATTTTCCCAATTTATACCCCCATGAGTGGAAGTGCCCTATGCTCTCTAAGCTGTGTTTTTTAGATGTTTCAGGACACACCGTACACTTCTCCAGAGTGGCTGTTGGCAATTTACATCCCGCCCATCAGTGTAGCAAGGCTCCCATTTCTCCATGGCCTGTCCTGCATTTCTGGTTTTGAGACTTTTTTCAGCATGGCCCTTTTGACCGATGGGTAGCGAGTCTTCTTTGTAGCCCTGATTTGCCTTTCCAGGTTGCTTGGTTGGCCAAAAAGGGCGTATGCGTTTTTTCCTGAATATATTCAGGAAAAAACGCATACGCCCTTTTTGGCCAAGGGCATCATTGTCAACGTTTTGCCGCTTTTCATGTGCTTTAAAGGCGATTCAAATCTACCTCCTGAAATCTGTTTCCTGCATTTCTGCCTTGATTACAAATCCTCTTCTTTGCCTTCCCTCAATATATTTGTGGACGAGAGTTATCATTTATAACTCTGCAGGTTTGGGAATTGCAGTGCCCTGAAGCTCCATTTTACAACTCGCTTTTTTGGGAGCTGGCCGCAAAAGCGCAGGATGGCTTCAGGCCCTGTTCTGGTTCCGGGGGGGAGGATGAGCCTGTGGTTAATTCTTCTTCCTGATGGGAAAATAGAGTGACCTGTGCCTGTCCCAACACCAAGAGCTAGTCTCTCACTGGTTCCCCGTCTACCCGTTCATCCTCAGGACAAATTGCAACCTGTACGGAACAGGAGGTTAAAGGTGCTGATGCTCCAAGTAGGGAGATTGTTAGTAAAGCGGATGGAATGGCAAACCCGGGCACAAGGAGAAGAGAAATGAGGTGCGTTTTAGAAACCTTTCCCCATCACATGGTGTACCATCATTTTGTTTTCTCATGCATGTTTTCGATGTAGGAAGATGCCCTTGAACCTGGAGATTTGGGACCCATGCGATGGGTACCACGCAGTATTACTTTAAAGGGTCTGCGTTTGCTCACCCAACCTCACCAAACCTCTCAGCCCCAAGAGTGTCCACCCTTATGTCTCATCCAGCTGTGGGTCTAGATATGGTCAATCCAGGTTGCATCACAGCCCCTGAACGCATTGTGTAAGAATTTCTCTCTCTTTCACTGTCTTTGTTTCATGGGTTTTTCAAAGTAATTTATTTTTATACTGGGGTTTAGCTGCTTTTCACTGCTGTGTTTATGCCGCTTTACACCCACTTGACACACTAACAGAGAGATATCAATACATAGGTTTTACGATTATTACTAGTCAGATATATTCTTGTGCGGTGAATAGGGCGTGTTGAGTCCAGTTCTCTGAGCAAGGAGTAGGTCTTGTCTATTACATATTGGGTTTATGGAACGGTATCTGAGCTAATTTGAAACCCTTGTTTGATGTATCACCCCACCTCACCTTTCCCGTTAAGCAGCCATACTGTGTTTTCTGCATGTGTGACTCTGTTCTGTTTTGTAATTCAGTTCAAGTGTAACGGTTTTTACAGTCCCTCTACAAGTGATACCTTATGAGAAGTGTCCTTTTCTGTGTGACTTATTTCACTTAGAATCGTCGTACCTAAATCCACTCATCATGCTGCTACTAGCCTTATGACATTGATTTCATGGCTGAGTGATATTCCATTGTACATAAGGACCACAACTTCTTTATCCATTTTTCTCTTTCCTGGGATATTGAAGGTGGAATGAAGTGGAGGTCCTTGTCAACAGAGCAGCCCTAAACTTTGGGGTGCTTGTGTCTTGCTAATTTTTCATTTTCCCAATTTATACCCCCATGAGTGGAAGTGCCCTATGCTCTCTAAGCTGTGTTTTTTAGATGTTTCAGGACACACCGTACACTTCTCCAGAGTGGCTGTTGGCAATTTACATCCCGCCCATCAGTGTAGCAAGGCTCCCATTTCTCCATGGCCTGTCCTGCATTTCTGGTTTTGAGACTTTTTTCAGCATGGCCCTTTTGACCGATGGGTAGCGAGTCTTCTTTGTAGCCCTGATTTGCCTTTCCAGGTTGCTTGGTTGGCCAAAAAGGGCGTATGCGTTTTTTCCTGAATATATTCAGGAAAAAACGCATACGCCCTTTTTGGCCAAGGGCATCATTATCAACGTTTTGCCGCTTTTCATGTGCTTTAAAGGCGATTCGAATCTACCTCCTGAAATCTGTTTCCTGCATTTCTGCCTTGATTTCAAATCCTCTTCTTTGCCTTCCCTCAATATATTTGTGGACGAGAGTTATCATTTATAACTCTGCAGGTTTGTGAATTGCAGTGCCCTGAAGCTCCATTTTACAACTCGCTTTTTTGGCAGCTTGCCGCAAAAGCGCAGGATGGCTTCAGGCCCTGTTCTGGTTCCGGGGGGGAGGATGAGCCTGTGGTTAATTCTTCTTCCTGATGGGAAAATAGAGTGACCTGTGCCTGTCCCAACACCAAGAGCTAGTCTCTCACTGGTTCCCCGTCTACCCGTTCATCCTCAGGACAAATTGCAACCTGTACGGAACAGGAGGTTAAAGGTGCTGATGCTCCAAGTAGGGAGATTGCTAGGAAAGTGGCTGGAATGGCGACCCCGGGCACAAGGAGAAGAGAAATGAGGTGCGTTCTAGAAACCTTTCCCCATCACATGGTGTACCATCTTTTTTGTTTTCTCATGCATGTTTTCGATGTAGGAAGATGCCCTTGAACCTGGAGATTTGGGACCCATGCGATGGGTACCACGCAGTATTACTTTAAAGGGTCTGCGTTTGCTCACCCAACCTCACCAAACCTCTCAGCCCCAAGAGTGTCCACCCTTATGTCTCATCCAGCTGTGGGTCTAGAAATGGTCAATCCAGGTTGCATCACATCCCCTGAACGCATTGTGTAAGAATTTCTCTCTCTTTCACTGTCTTTGTTTCATGGGTTTTTCAAAGTAATTTATTTTTATAATGGGGTTTAGCTGCTTTTCACTGCTGTGTTTATGCCGCTTTACACCCACTTGACACACTAACAGAGAGATATCAATACATAGGTTTTAAGATTATTACTAGTCAGATATATTCTTGTGCGGTGAATAGGGCGTGTTGAGTCCAGTTCTCTGAGCAAGGAGTAGGTCTTGTCTATTACATATTGGGTTTATGGAATGGTATCTGAGCTAATTTGAAACCCTTGTTTTATGTATCACCCCACCTCACCCTTCCCGTTAAGCAGCCATAGTGTGTTTTCTGCATGTGTGACTCTGTTCTGTTTTGTAATTCAGTTCAAGTGTAACGGTTTTTACAGTCCCTCTATAAGTGATACCTTATGAGAAGTGTCCTTTTCTGTGTGACTTATTTCCCTTAGAATCGTCGTACCTAAATCCACTCATCATGCTGCTACTAGCCTTATGACATTGATTTCATGGCTGAGTGATATTCCATTGTACATAAGGACCACAACTTCTTTATCCATTTTTCTCTTTCCTGGGATATTGAAGGTGGAATGAAGTGGAGGTCCTTGTCAACAGAGCAGCCCTAAACTTTGGGGTGCTTGTGTCTTGCTGATTTTTCATTTTCCCAATTTATACCCCCATGAGTGGAAGTGCCCTAAGCTCTCTAAGCTGTGTTTTTTAGATGTTTCAGGACACACCGTACACTTCTCCAGAGTGGCTGTTGGCAATTTACATCCCGCCCATCAGTGTAGCAAGGCTCCCATTTCTCCATGGCCTGTCCTGCATTTCTGGTTTTGAGACTTTTTTCAGCATGGCCCTTTTGACCGATGGGTAGCGAGTCTTCTTTGTAGCCCTGATTTGCCTTTCCAGGTTGCTTGGTTGGCCAAAAAGGGCGTATGCGTTTTTTCCTGAATATATTCAGGAAAAAACGCATACGCCCTTTTTGGCCAAGGGCATCATTGTCAACGTTTTGCCGCTTTTCATGTGCTTTAAAGGCGATTCGAATCTACCTCCTGAAATCTGTTTCCTGCAATTCTGCCTAGATTTCAAATCCTCTTCTTTGCCTTCCCTCAATATATTTGTGGACGAGAGTTATCATTTATAACTCTGCAGGTTTGTGAATTGCAGTGCCCTGAAGCTCCATTTTACAACTCGCTTTTTTGGGAGCTGGCCGCAAAAGCGCAGGATGGCTTCAGGCCCTGTTCTGGTTCCGGGGGGGAGGATGAGCCTGTGGTTAATTCTTCTTCCTGATGGGAAAATAGAGTGACCTGTGCCTGTCCCAACACCAAGAGCTAGTCTCTCACTGGTTCCCCGTCTACCCGTTCATCCTCAGGACAAATTGCAACCTGTACGGAACAGGAGGTTAAAGGTGCTGATGCTCCAAATAGGGAGATTGTTAGTAAAGCGGATGGAATGGCAAACCCGGGCACAAGGAGAAGAGAAATGAGGTGCGTTTTAGAAACCTTTCCCCATCACATGGTGTACCATCTTTTTTGTTTTCTCATGCATGTTTTCGATGTAGGAAGATGCCCTTGAACCTGGAGATTTGGGACCCATGCGATGGGTACCACGCAGTATTACTTTAAAGGGTCTGCGTTTGCTCACCCAACCTCACCGAACTTCTCAGCCCCAAGAGTGTCCACCCTTATGTCTCATCCAGCTGTGGGTCTAGATATGATCAATCCAGGTTGCATCACAGCCCCTGAACGCATTGTGTAAGAATTTCTCTCTCTTTCACTGTCTTTGTTTCATGGGTTTTTCAAAGTAATTTATTTTTATAATGGGGTTTAGCTGCTTTTCACTGCTGTGTTTATGCCGCTTTACACCCACTTGACACACTAACAGAGAGATATCAATACATAGGTTTTAAGATTATTACTAGTCAGATATATTCTTGTGCGGTGAATAGGGCGTGTTGAGTCCAGTTCTCTGAGCAAGGAGTACGTCTTGTCTATTACATATTGGGTTTATGGAACGGTATCTGAGCTAATTTGAAACCCTTGTTTTATGTATCACCCCACCTCACCTTTCCCGTTAAGCAGCCATAGTGTGTTTTCTGCATGTGTGACTCTGTTCTGTTTTGTAATTCAGTTCAAGTGTAACGGTTTTTACAGTCCCTCTATAAGTGATACCTTATGAGAAGTGTCCTTTTCTGTGTGACTTATTTCCCTTAGAATCGTCGTACCTAAATCCACTCATCATGCTGCTACTAGCCTTATGACATTGATTTCATGGCTGAGTGATATTCCATTGTACATAAGGACCACAACTTCTTTATCCATTTTTCCCTTTCCTGGGATATTGAAGGTGGAATGAAGTGGAGGTCCTTGTCAACAGAGCAGCCCTAAACTTTGGGGTGCTTGTGTCTTGCTGATTTTTCATTTTCCCTATTTATACCCCCATGAGTGGAAGTGCCCTATGCTCTCTAAGCTGTGTTTTTTAGATGTTTCAGGACACACCGTACACTTCTCCAGAGTGGCTGTTGGCAATTTACATCCCGCCCATCAGTGTAGCAAGGCTCCCATTTCTCCATGGCCTGTCCTGCATTTCTGGTTTTGAGACTTTTTTCAGCATGGCCCTTTTGACCGATGGGTAGTGAGTCTTCTTTGTAGCCCTGATTTGCCTTTCCAGGTTGCTTGGTTGGCCAAAAAGGGCGTATGCGTTTTTTCCTGAATATATTCAGGAAAAAACGCATACGCCCTTTTTGGCCAAGGGCATCATTGTCAACGTTTTGCCGCTTTTCATGTGCTTTAAAGGCGATTCGAATCTACCTCCTGAAATCTGTTTCCTGCATTTCTGCCTTGATTTCAAATCCTCTTCTTTGCCTTCCCTCAATATATTTGTGGACGAGAGTTATCATTTATAACTCTGCAGGTTTGTGAATTGCAGTGACCTGAAGCTCCATTTTACAACTCGCTTTTTTGGCAGCTGGCCGCAAAAGCGCAGGATGGCTTCAGGCCCTGTTCTGGTTCCGGGGGGGAGGATGAGCCTGTGGTTAATTCTTCTTCCTGATGGGAAAATAGAGTGACCTGTGCCTGTCCCAACACCAAGAGCTAGTCTCTCACTGGTTCCCCGTCTACCCGTTCATCCTCAGGACAAATTGCAACCTGTACGGAACAGGAGGTTAAAGGTGCTGATGCTCCAAGTAGGGAGATTGCTAGGAAAGTGGCTGGAATGGCGACCCCGGGCACAAGGAGAAGAGAAATGAGGTGCGTTCTAGCAACCTTTCCCCATCACATGGTGTACCATCTTTTTTGTTTTCTCATGCATGTTTTCGATGTAGGAAGATGCCCTTGAACCTGGAGATTTGGGACCCATGCGATGGGTACCACGCAGTATTACTTTAAAGGGTCTGCGTTTGCTCACCCAACCTCACCAAACCTCTCAGCCCCAAGAGTGTCCACCCTTATGTCTCATCCAGCTGTGGGTCTACAAATGGTCAATCCAGGTTGCATCACATCCCCTGAACGCATTGTGTAAGAATTTCTCTCTCTTTCACTGTCTTTGTTTCATGGGTTTGTAAAAGTAATTTATTTTTATAATGGGGTTTAGCTGCTTTTCACTGCTGTGTTTATGCCGCTTTACACCCACTTGACACACTAACAGAGAGATATCAATACATAGGTTTTACGATTATTACTAGTCAGATATATTCTTGTGCGGTGAATAGGGCGTGTTGAGTCCAGTTCTCTGAGCAAGGAGTAGGTCTTGTCTATTACATATTGGGTTTATGGAACGGTATCTGAGCTAATTTAAACCCTTGTTTTATGTATCACCCCACCTCACCTTTCCCGTTAAGCAGCCATAGTGTGTTTTCTGCATGTGTGACTCTGTTCTGTTTTGTAATTCAGTTCAAGTGTAACGGTTTTTACAGTCCCTCTATAAGTGATACCTTATGAGAAGTGTCCTTTTCTGTGTGACTTATTTCCCTTAGAATCGTCGTACCTAAATCCACTCATCATGCTGCTCTTAGCCTTATGACATTGATTTCATGGCTGAGTGATATTCCATTGTACATAAGGACCACAACTTCTTTATCCATTTTTCCCTTTCCTGGGATATTGAAGGTGGAATGAAGTGGAGGTCCTTGTCAACAGAGCAGCCCTAAACTTTGGGGTGCTTGTGTCTTGCTGATTTTTCATTTTCCCAATTTATACCCCCATGAGTGGAAGTGCCCTATGCTCTCTAAGCTGTGTTTTTTAGATGTTTCAGGACACACCGTACACTTCTCCAGAGTGGCTGTTGGCAATTTACATCCCGCCCATCAGTGTAGCAAGGCTCCCATTTCTCCATGGCCTGTCCTGCATTTCTGGTTTTGAGACTTTTTTCAGCATGGCCCTTTTGACCGATGGGTAGCGAGTCTTCTTTGTAGCCCTGATTTGCCTTTCCAGGTTGCTTGGTTGGCCAAAAAGGGCGTATGCGTTTTTTCCTGAATATATTCAGGAAAAAACGCATACGCCCTTTTTGGCCAAGGGCATCATTGTCAACGTTTTGCCGCTTTTCATGTGCTTTAAAGGCGATTCGTATCTACCTCCTGAAATCTGTTTCCTGCAATTCTGCCTTGATTTCAAATCCTCTTCTTTGCCTTCCCTCAATATATTTGTGGACGAGAGTTATCATTTATAACTCTGCAGGTTTGGCAATTGCAGTGCCCTGAAGCTCCATTTTACAACTCGCTTTTTTGGGAGCTGGCCGCAAAAGCGCAGGATGGCTTCAGGCCCTGTTCTGGTTCCGGGGGGGAGGATGAGCCTGTGGTTAATTCTTCTTCCTGATGGGAAAATAGAGTGACCTGTGCCTGTCCCAACACCAAGAGCTAGTCTCTCACTGGTTCCCCGTCTACCCGTTCATCCTCAGGACAAATTGCAACCTGTACGGAACAGGAGGTTAAAGGTGCTGATGCTCCAAGTAGGGAGATTGTTAGTAAAGCGGATGGAATGGCAAACCCGGGCACAAGGAGAAGAGAAATGAGGTGCGTTTTAGAAACCTTTCCCCATCACATGGTGTACCATCATTTTGTTTTCTCATGCATGTTTTCGATGTAGGAAGATGCCCTTGAACCTGGAGATTTGGGACCCATGCGATGGGTACCACGCAGTATTACTTTAAAGGGTCTGCGTTTGCTCACCCAACCTCACCAAACCTCTCAGCCCCAAGAGTGTCCACCCTTATGTCTCATCCAGCTGTGGGTCTACATATGGTCAATCCAGGTTGCATCACAGCCCCTGAACGCATTGTGTAAGAATTTCTCTCTCTTTCACTGTCTTTGTTTCATGGGTTTTTCAAAGTAATTTATTTTTATAATGGGGTTTAGCTGCTTTTCACTGCTGTGTTTATGCCGCTTTACACCCACTTGACACACTAACAGAGAGATATCAATACATAGATTTTAAGATTATTACTAGTCAGATATATTCTTGTGTGGTGAATAGGGCGTGTTGAGTCCAGTTCTCTGAGCAAGGAGTAGGTCTTGTCTATTACATATTGGGTTTATGGAACGGTATCTGAGCTAATTTGAAACCCTTGTTTTATGTATCACCCCACCTCACCTTTCCCGTTAAGCAGCCAGAGTGTGTTTTCTGCATGTGTGACTCTGTTCTGTTTTGTAATTCAGTTCAAGTGTAACGGTTTTTACAGTCCCTCTATAAGTGATACCTTATGAGAAGTGTCCTTTTCTGTGTGACTTATTTCACTTAGAATCGTCGTATCTAAATCCACTCATCATGCTGCTACTAGCCTTATGACATTGATTTCATGGCTGAGTGATATTCCATTGTACATAAGGACCACAACTTCTTTATCCATTTTTCTCTCTCCTGGGATATTGAAGGTGGAATGAAGTGGAGGTCCTTGTCAACAGAGCAGCCCTAAACTTTCGGGTGCTTGTGTTTTGCTGATTTTTCATTTTCCCAATTTATACCCCCATGAGTGGAAGTGCCCTATGCTCTCTAAGCTGTGTTTTTTAGATGTTTCAGGACACACCGTACACTTCTCCAGAGTGGCTGTTGGCAATTTACATCCCGCCCATCAGTGTAGCAAGGCTCCCATTTCTCCATGGCCTGTCCTGCATTTCTGGTTTTGAGACTTTTTTCAGCATGGCCCTTTTGACCGATGGGTAGCGAGTCTTCTTTGTAGCCCTGATTTGCCTTTCCAGGTTGCTTGGTTGGCCAAAAAGGGCGTATGCGTTTTTTCCTGAATATATTCAGGAAAAAACGCATACGCCCTTTTTGGCCAAGGGCATCATTGTCAACGTTTTGCCGCTTTTCATGTGCTTTAAAGGCGATTCAAATCTACCTCCTGAAATCTGTTTCCTGCATTTCTGCCTTGATTACAAATCCTCTTCTTTGCCTTCCCTCAATATATTTGTGGACGAGAGTTATCATTTATAACTCTGCAGGTTTGGGAATTGCAGTGCCCTGAAGCTCCATTTTACAACTCGCTTTTTTGGGAGCTGGCCGCAAAAGCGCAGGATGGCTTCAGGCCCTGTTCTGGTTCCGGGGGGGAGGATGAGCCTGTGGTTAATTCTTCTTCCTGATGGGAAAATAGAGTGACCTGTGCCTGTCCCAACACCAAGAGCTAGTCTCTCACTGGTTCCCCGTCTACCCGTTCATCCTCAGGACAAATTGCAACCTGTACGGAACAGGAGGTTAAAGGTGCTGATGCTCCAAGTAGGGAGATTGTTAGTAAAGCGGATGGAATGGCAAACCCGGGCACAAGGAGAAGAGAAATGAGGTGCGTTTTAGAAACCTTTCCCCATCACATGGTGTACCATCATTTTGTTTTCTCATGCATGTTTTCGATGTAGGAAGATGCCCTTGAACCTGGAGATTTGGGACCCATGCGATGGGTACCACGCAGTATTACTTTAAAGGGTCTGCGTTTGCTCACCCAACCTCACCAAACCTCTCAGCCCCAAGAGTGTCCACCCTTATGTCTCATCCAGCTGTGGGTCTAGATATGGTCAATCCAGGTTGCATCACAGCCCCTGAACGCATTGTGTAAGAATTTCTCTCTCTTTCACTGTCTTTGTTTCATGGGTTTTTCAAAGTAATTTATTTTTATACTGGGGTTTAGCTGCTTTTCACTGCTGTGTTTATGCCGCTTTACACCCACTTGACACACTAACAGAGAGATATCAATACATAGGTTTTACGATTATTACTAGTCAGATATATTCTTGTGCGGTGAATAGGGCGTGTTGAGTCCAGTTCTCTGAGCAAGGAGTAGGTCTTGTCTATTACATATTGGGTTTATGGAACGGTATCTGAGCTAATTTGAAACCCTTGTTTGATGTATCACCCCACCTCACCTTTCCCGTTAAGCAGCCATACTGTGTTTTCTGCATGTGTGACTCTGTTCTGTTTTGTAATTCAGTTCAAGTGTAACGGTTTTTACAGTCCCTCTACAAGTGATACCTTATGAGAAGTGTCCTTTTCTGTGTGACTTATTTCACTTAGAATCGTCGTACCTAAATCCACTCATCATGCTGCTACTAGCCTTATGACATTGATTTCATGGCTGAGTGATATTCCATTGTACATAAGGACCACAACTTCTTTATCCATTTTTCTCTTTCCTGGGATATTGAAGGTGGAATGAAGTGGAGGTCCTTGTCAACAGAGCAGCCCTAAACTTTGGGGTGCTTGTGTCTTGCTAATTTTTCATTTTCCCAATTTATACCCCCATGAGTGGAAGTGCCCTATGCTCTCTAAGCTGTGTTTTTTAGATGTTTCAGGACACACCGTACACTTCTCCAGAGTGGCTGTTGGCAATTTACATCCCGCCCATCAGTGTAGCAAGGCTCCCATTTCTCCATGGCCTGTCCTGCATTTCTGGTTTTGAGACTTTTTTCAGCATGGCCCTTTTGACCGATGGGTAGCGAGTCTTCTTTGTAGCCCTGATTTGCCTTTCCAGGTTGCTTGGTTGGCCAAAAAGGGCGTATGCGTTTTTTCCTGAATATATTCAGGAAAAAACGCATACGCCCTTTTTGGCCAAGGGCATCATTATCAACGTTTTGCCGCTTTTCATGTGCTTTAAAGGCGATTCGAATCTACCTCCTGAAATCTGTTTCCTGCATTTCTGCCTTGATTTCAAATCCTCTTCTTTGCCTTCCCTCAATATATTTGTGGACGAGAGTTATCATTTATAACTCTGCAGGTTTGTGAATTGCAGTGCCCTGAAGCTCCATTTTACAACTCGCTTTTTTGGCAGCTTGCCGCAAAAGCGCAGGATGGCTTCAGGCCCTGTTCTGGTTCCGGGGGGGAGGATGAGCCTGTGGTTAATTCTTCTTCCTGATGGGAAAATAGAGTGACCTGTGCCTGTCCCAACACCAAGAGCTAGTCTCTCACTGGTTCCCCGTCTACCCGTTCATCCTCAGGACAAATTGCAACCTGTACGGAACAGGAGGTTAAAGGTGCTGATGCTCCAAGTAGGGAGATTGCTAGGAAAGTGGCTGGAATGGCGACCCCGGGCACAAGGAGAAGAGAAATGAGGTGCGTTCTAGAAACCTTTCCCCATCACATGGTGTACCATCTTTTTTGTTTTCTCATGCATGTTTTCGATGTAGGAAGATGCCCTTGAACCTGGAGATTTGGGACCCATGCGATGGGTACCACGCAGTATTACTTTAAAGGGTCTGCGTTTGCTCACCCAACCTCACCAAACCTCTCAGCCCCAAGAGTGTCCACCCTTATGTCTCATCCAGCTGTGGGTCTAGAAATGGTCAATCCAGGTTGCATCACATCCCCTGAACGCATTGTGTAAGAATTTCTCTCTCTTTCACTGTCTTTGTTTCATGGGTTTGTAAAAGTAATTTATTTTTATAATGGGGTTTAGCTGCTTTTCACTGCTGTGTTTATGCCGCTTTACACCCACTTGACACACTAACAGAGAGATATCAATACATAGGTTTTAAGATTATTACTAGTCAGATATATTCTTGTGCGGTGAATAGGGCGTGTTGAGTCCAGTTCTCTGAGCAAGGAGTAGGTCTTGTCTATTACATATTGGGTTTATGGAATGGTATCTGAGCTAATTTGAAACCCTTGTTTTATGTATCACCCCACCTCACCCTTCCCGTTAAGCAGCCATAGTGTGTTTTCTGCATGTGTGACTCTGTTCTGTTTTGTAATTCAGTTCAAGTGTAACGGTTTTTACAGTCCCTCTATAAGTGATACCTTATGAGAAGTGTCCTTTTCTGTGTGACTTATTTCCCTTAGAATCGTCGTACCTAAATCCACTCATCATGCTGCTACTAGCCTTATGACATTGATTTCATGGCTGAGTGATATTCCATTGTACATAAGGACCACAACTTCTTTATCCATTTTTCTCTTTCCTGGGATATTGAAGGTGGAATGAAGTGGAGGTCCTTGTCAACAGAGCAGCCCTAAACTTTGGGGTGCTTGTGTCTTGCTGATTTTTCATTTTCCCAATTTATACCCCCATGAGTGGAAGTGCCCTAAGCTCTCTAAGCTGTGTTTTTTAGATGTTTCAGGACACACCGTACACTTCTCCAGAGTGGCTGTTGGCAATTTACATCCCGCCCATCAGTGTAGCAAGGCTCCCATTTCTCCATGGCCTGTCCTGCATTTCTGGTTTTGAGACTTTTTTCAGCATGGCCCTTTTGACCGATGGGTAGCGAGTCTTCTTTGTAGCCCTGATTTGCCTTTCCAGGTTGCTTGGTTGGCCAAAAAGGGCGTATGCGTTTTTTCCTGAATATATTCAGGAAAAAACGCATACGCCCTTTTTGGCCAAGGGCATCATTGTCAACGTTTTGCCGCTTTTCATGTGCTTTAAAGGCGATTCGAATCTACCTCCTGAAATCTGTTTCCTGCAATTCTGCCTAGATTTCAAATCCTCTTCTTTGCCTTCCCTCAATATATTTGTGGACGAGAGTTATCATTTATAACTCTGCAGGTTTGTGAATTGCAGTGCCCTGAAGCTCCATTTTACAACTCGCTTTTTTGGGAGCTGGCCGCAAAAGCGCAGGATGGCTTCAGGCCCTGTTCTGGTTCCGGGGGGGAGGATGAGCCTGTGGTTAATTCTTCTTCCTGATGGGAAAATAGAGTGACCTGTGCCTGTCCCAACACCAAGAGCTAGTCTCTCACTGGTTCCCCGTCTACCCGTTCATCCTCAGGACAAATTGCAACCTGTACGGAACAGGAGGTTAAAGGTGCTGATGCTCCAAATAGGGAGATTGTTAGTAAAGCGGATGGAATGGCAAACCCGGGCACAAGGAGAAGAGAAATGAGGTGCGTTTTAGAAACCTTTCCCCATCACATGGTGTACCATCTTTTTTGTTTTCTCATGCATGTTTTCGATGTAGGAAGATGCCCTTGAACCTGGAGATTTGGGACCCATGCGATGGGTACCACGCAGTATTACTTTAAAGGGTCTGCGTTTGCTCACCCAACCTCACCGAACTTCTCAGCCCCAAGAGTGTCCACCCTTATGTCTCATCCAGCTGTGGGTCTAGATATGATCAATCCAGGTTGCATCACAGCCCCTGAACGCATTGTGTAAGAATTTCTCTCTCTTTCACTGTCTTTGTTTCATGGGTTTTTCAAAGTAATTTATTTTTATAATGGGGTTTAGCTGCTTTTCACTGCTGTGTTTATGCCGCTTTACACCCACTTGACACACTAACAGAGAGATATCAATACATAGGTTTTAAGATTATTACTAGTCAGATATATTCTTGTGCGGTGAATAGGGCGTGTTGAGTCCAGTTCTCTGAGCAAGGAGTACGTCTTGTCTATTACATATTGGGTTTATGGAACGGTATCTGAGCTAATTTGAAACCCTTGTTTTATGTATCACCCCACCTCACCTTTCCCGTTAAGCAGCCATAGTGTGTTTTCTGCATGTGTGACTCTGTTCTGTTTTGTAATTCAGTTCAAGTGTAACGGTTTTTACAGTCCCTCTATAAGTGATACCTTATGAGAAGTGTCCTTTTCTGTGTGACTTATTTCCCTTAGAATCGTCGTACCTAAATCCACTCATCATGCTGCTACTAGCCTTATGACATTGATTTCATGGCTGAGTGATATTCCATTGTACATAAGGACCACAACTTCTTTATCCATTTTTCCCTTTCCTGGGATATTGAAGGTGGAATGAAGTGGAGGTCCTTGTCAACAGAGCAGCCCTAAACTTTGGGGTGCTTGTGTCTTGCTGATTTTTCATTTTCCCTATTTATACCCCCATGAGTGGAAGTGCCCTATGCTCTCTAAGCTGTGTTTTTTAGATGTTTCAGGACACACCGTACACTTCTCCAGAGTGGCTGTTGGCAATTTACATCCCGCCCATCAGTGTAGCAAGGCTCCCATTTCTCCATGGCCTGTCCTGCATTTCTGGTTTTGAGACTTTTTTCAGCATGGCCCTTTTGACCGATGGGTAGTGAGTCTTCTTTGTAGCCCTGATTTGCCTTTCCAGGTTGCTTGGTTGGCCAAAAAGGGCGTATGCGTTTTTTCCTGAATATATTCAGGAAAAAACGCATACGCCCTTTTTGGCCAAGGGCATCATTGTCAACGTTTTGCCGCTTTTCATGTGCTTTAAAGGCGATTCGAATCTACCTCCTGAAATCTGTTTCCTGCATTTCTGCCTTGATTTCAAATCCTCTTCTTTGCCTTCCCTCAATATATTTGTGGACGAGAGTTATCATTTATAACTCTGCAGGTTTGTGAATTGCAGTGACCTGAAGCTCCATTTTACAACTCGCTTTTTTGGCAGCTGGCCGCAAAAGCGCAGGATGGCTTCAGGCCCTGTTCTGGTTCCGGGGGGGAGGATGAGCCTGTGGTTAATTCTTCTTCCTGATGGGAAAATAGAGTGACCTGTGCCTGTCCCAACACCAAGAGCTAGTCTCTCACTGGTTCCCCGTCTACCCGTTCATCCTCAGGACAAATTGCAACCTGTACGGAACAGGAGGTTAAAGGTGCTGATGCTCCAAGTAGGGAGATTGCTAGGAAAGTGGCTGGAATGGCGACCCCGGGCACAAGGAGAAGAGAAATGAGGTGCGTTCTAGCAACCTTTCCCCATCACATGGTGTACCATCTTTTTTGTTTTCTCATGCATGTTTTCGATGTAGGAAGATGCCCTTGAACCTGGAGATTTGGGACCCATGCGATGGGTACCACGCAGTATTACTTTAAAGGGTCTGCGTTTGCTCACCCAACCTCACCAAACCTCTCAGCCCCAAGAGTGTCCACCCTTATGTCTCATCCAGCTGTGGGTCTACAAATGGTCAATCCAGGTTGCATCACATCCCCTGAACGCATTGTGTAAGAATTTCTCTCTCTTTCACTGTCTTTGTTTCATGGGTTTGTAAAAGTAATTTATTTTTATAATGGGGTTTAGCTGCTTTTCACTGCTGTGTTTATGCCGCTTTACACCCACTTGACACACTAACAGAGAGATATCAATACATAGGTTTTACGATTATTACTAGTCAGATATATTCTTGTGCGGTGAATAGGGCGTGTTGAGTCCAGTTCTCTGAGCAAGGAGTAGGTCTTGTCTATTACATATTGGGTTTATGGAACGGTATCTGAGCTAATTTAAACCCTTGTTTTATGTATCACCCCACCTCACCTTTCCCGTTAAGCAGCCATAGTGTGTTTTCTGCATGTGTGACTCTGTTCTGTTTTGTAATTCAGTTCAAGTGTAACGGTTTTTACAGTCCCTCTATAAGTGATACCTTATGAGAAGTGTCCTTTTCTGTGTGACTTATTTCCCTTAGAATCGTCGTACCTAAATCCACTCATCATGCTGCTCTTAGCCTTATGACATTGATTTCATGGCTGAGTGATATTCCATTGTACATAAGGACCACAACTTCTTTATCCATTTTTCCCTTTCCTGGGATATTGAAGGTGGAATGAAGTGGAGGTCCTTGTCAACAGAGCAGCCCTAAACTTTGGGGTGCTTGTGTCTTGCTGATTTTTCATTTTCCCAATTTATACCCCCATGAGTGGAAGTGCCCTATGCTCTCTAAGCTGTGTTTTTTAGATGTTTCAGGACACACCGTACACTTCTCCAGAGTGGCTGTTGGCAATTTACATCCCGCCCATCAGTGTAGCAAGGCTCCCATTTCTCCATGGCCTGTCCTGCATTTCTGGTTTTGAGACTTTTTTCAGCATGGCCCTTTTGACCGATGGGTAGCGAGTCTTCTTTGTAGCCCTGATTTGCCTTTCCAGGTTGCTTGGTTGGCCAAAAAGGGCGTATGCGTTTTTTCCTGAATATATTCAGGAAAAAACGCATACGCCCTTTTTGGCCAAGGGCATCATTGTCAACGTTTTGCCGCTTTTCATGTGCTTTAAAGGCGATTCGTATCTACCTCCTGAAATCTGTTTCCTGCAATTCTGCCTTGATTTCAAATCCTCTTCTTTGCCTTCCCTCAATATATTTGTGGACGAGAGTTATCATTTATAACTCTGCAGGTTTGGCAATTGCAGTGCCCTGAAGCTCCATTTTACAACTCGCTTTTTTGGGAGCTGGCCGCAAAAGCGCAGGATGGCTTCAGGCCCTGTTCTGGTTCCGGGGGGGAGGATGAGCCTGTGGTTAATTCTTCTTCCTGATGGGAAAATAGAGTGACCTGTGCCTGTCCCAACACCAAGAGCTAGTCTCTCACTGGTTCCCCGTCTACCCGTTCATCCTCAGGACAAATTGCAACCTGTACGGAACAGGAGGTTAAAGGTGCTGATGCTCCAAGTAGGGAGATTGTTAGTAAAGCGGATGGAATGGCAAACCCGGGCACAAGGAGAAGAGAAATGAGGTGCGTTTTAGAAACCTTTCCCCATCACATGGTGTACCATCATTTTGTTTTCTCATGCATGTTTTCGATGTAGGAAGATGCCCTTGAACCTGGAGATTTGGGACCCATGCGATGGGTACCACGCAGTATTACTTTAAAGGGTCTGCGTTTGCTCACCCAACCTCACCAAACCTCTCAGCCCCAAGAGTGTCCACCCTTATGTCTCATCCAGCTGTGGGTCTAGATATGGTCAATCCAGGTTGCATCACAGCCCCTGAACGCATTGTGTAAGAATTTCTCTCTCTTTCACTGTCTTTGTTTCATGGGTTTTTCAAAGTAATTTATTTTTATACTGGGGTTTAGCTGCTTTTCACTGCTGTGTTTATGCCGCTTTACACCCACTTGACACACTAACAGAGAGATATCAATACATAGGTTTTACGATTATTACTAGTCAGATATATTCTTGTGCGGTGAATAGGGCGTGTTGAGTCCAGTTCTCTGAGCAAGGAGTAGGTCTTGTCTATTACATATTGGGTTTATGGAACGGTATCTGAGCTAATTTGAAACCCTTGTTTGATGTATCACCCCACCTCACCTTTCCCGTTAAGCAGCCATACTGTGTTTTCTGCATGTGTGACTCTGTTCTGTTTTGTAATTCAGTTCAAGTGTAACGGTTTTTACAGTCCCTCTACAAGTGATACCTTATGAGAAGTGTCCTTTTCTGTGTGACTTATTTCACTTAGAATCGTCGTACCTAAATCCACTCATCATGCTGCTACTAGCCTTATGACATTGATTTCATGGCTGAGTGATATTCCATTGTACATAAGGACCACAACTTCTTTATCCATTTTTCTCTTTCCTGGGATATTGAAGGTGGAATGAAGTGGAGGTCCTTGTCAACAGAGCAGCCCTAAACTTTGGGGTGCTTGTGTCTTGCTAATTTTTCATTTTCCCAATTTATACCCCCATGAGTGGAAGTGCCCTATGCTCTCTAAGCTGTGTTTTTTAGATGTTTCAGGACACACCGTACACTTCTCCAGAGTGGCTGTTGGCAATTTACATCCCGCCCATCAGTGTAGCAAGGCTCCCATTTCTCCATGGCCTGTCTTGCATTTCTGGTTTTGAGACTTTTTTCAGCATGGCCTTTTTGACCGATGGGTAGCGAGTCTTCTTTGTAGCCCTGATTTGCCTTTCCAGGTTGCTTGGTTGGCCAAAAAGGGCGTATGCGTTTTTTCCTGAATATATTCAGGAAAAAACGCATACGCCCTTTTTGGCCAAGGGCATCATTGTCAACGTTTTGCCGCTTTTCATGTGCTTTAAAGGCGATTCGAATCTACCTCTTGAAATCTGTGTCCTGCATTTCTGCCTTGATTTCAAATCCTCTTCTTTGCCTTCCCTCAATATATTTGTGGACGAGAGTTATCATTTATAACTCTGCAGGTTTGGGAATTGCAGTGCCCTGAAACTCCATTTTACAACTCGCTTTTTTGGGAGCTGGCCGCAAAAGCGCAGGATGGCTTCAGGCCCTGTTCTGGTTCCGGGGGGGATGATGAGCCTGTGGTTAATTCTTCTTCCTGATGGGAAAATAGAGTGACCTGTGCCTGTGCCAACACCAAGAGCTAGTCTCTCACTGGTTCCCCGTCTACCCGTTCATCCTCAGGACAAATTGCAACCTGTACGGAACAGGAGGTTAAAGGTGCTGATGCTCCAAGTAGGGAGATTGTTAGTAAAGCGGATGGAATGGCGAACCCGGGCACAAGGAGAAGAGAAATGAGGTGCGTTTTAGAAACCTTTCCCCATCACACGGTGTACCATCTTCTGGGTTTCTCATGCATGTTTTCGATGTAGGAAGATGCCCTTGAACCTGGAGATTTGGGACCCATGCGATGGGTAGCACGCAGTATTACTTTAAAGGGTCTGCGTTTGCTCACCCAACCTCACCAAACCTCTCAGCCCCAAGAGTGTCCACCCTTATGTCTCATCCAGCTGTGGGTCTAGATATGGTCAATCCAGGTTGCATCACAGCCCCTGAACGCATTGTGTAAGAATTTCTCTCTCTTTCACTGTCTTTGTTTCATGGGTTTTTCAAAGTAATTTATTTTTATAATGGGGTTTAGCTGCTTTTCACTGCTGTGTTTATGCCGCTTTACACCCACTTGACACACTAACAGAGAGATATCAATACATAGATTTTAAGATTATTACTAGTCAGATATATTCTTGTGTGGTGAATAGGGCGTGTTGAGTCCAGTTCTCTGAGCAAGGAGTAGGTCTTGTCTATTACATATTGGGTTTATGGAACGGTATCTGAGCTAATTTGAAACCCTTGTTTTATGTATCACCCCACCTCACCTTTCCCGTTAAGCAGCCAGAGTGTGTTTTCTGCATGTGTGACTCTGTTGTGTTTTGTAATTCAGTTCAAGTGTAACGGTTTTTACAGTCCCTCTATAAGTGATACCTTATGAGAAGTGTCCTTTTCTGTGTGACTTATTTCACTTAGAATCGTCGTATCTAAATCCACTCATCATGCTGCTACTAGCCTTATGACATTGATTTCATGGCTGAGTGATATTCCATTGTACATAAGGACCACAACTTCTTTATCCATTTTTCTCTTTCCTGGGATATTGAAGGTGGAATGAAGTGGAGGTCCTTGTCAACAGAGCAGCCCTAAACTTTGGGGTGCTTGTGTCTTGCTAATTTTTCATTTTCCCAATTTATACCCCCATGAGTGGAAGTGCCCTATGCTCTCTAAGCTGTGTTTTTTAGATGTTTCAGGACACACCGTACACTTCTCCAGAGTGGCTGTTGGCAATTTACATCCCGCCCATCAGTGTAGCAAGGCTCCCATTTCTCCATGGCCTGTCCTGCATTTCTGGTTTTGAGACATTTTTCAGCATGGCCCTTTTGACCGATGGGTAGCGAGTCTTCTTTGTAGCCCTGATTTGCCTTTCCAGGTTGCTTGGTTGGCCAAAAAGGGCGTATGCGTTTTTTCCTGAATATATTCAGGAAAAAACGCATACGCCCTTTTTGGCCAAGGGCATCATTGTCAACGTTTTGCCGCTTTTCATGTGCTTTAAAGGCGATTCGAATCTACCTCCTGAAATCTGTTTCCTGCATTTCTGCCTTGATTTCAAATCCTCTTCTTTGCCTTCCCTCAATATATTTGTGGACGAGAGTTATCATTTATAACTCTGCAGGTTTGGGAATTGCAGTGCCCTGAAGCTCCATTTTACAACTCGCTTTTTTGGGAGCTGGCCGCAAAAGCGCAGGATGGCTTCAGGCCCTGTTCTGGTTCCGGGGGGGAGGATGAGCCTTTGGTTAATTCTTCTTCCTGATGGGAAAATAGAGTGACCTGTGCCTGTCCCAACACCAAGAGCTAGTCTCTCACTGGTTCCCCGTCTACCCGTTCATCCTCAGGACAAATTGCAACCTGTACGGAACAGGAGGTTAAAGGTGCTGATGCTCCAAGTAGGGAGATTGTTAGTAAAGCGGCTGGAATGGCAAACCCGGGCACAAGGAGAAGAGAAATGAGGTGCGTTTTAGAAACCTTTCCCCATCACATGGTGTACCATCTTTTTGTTTTCTCATGCATGTTTTCGATGTAGGAAGATGCCCTTGAACCTGGAGATTTGGGACCCATGCGATGGGTACCACGCAGTATTACTTTAAAGGGTCTGCGTTTGCTCACCCAACCTCACCAAACCTCTCAGCCCCAAGAGTGTCCACCCTTATGTCTCATCCAGCTGTGGGTCTAGATATGGTCAATCCAGGTTGCATCACAGCCCCTGAACGCATTGTGTAAGAATTTCTCTCTCTTTCACTGTCTTTGTTTCATGGGTTTTTCAAAGTAATTTATTTTGATAATGGGGTTTAGCTGCTTTTCACTGCTGTGTTTATGCCGCTTTACACCCACTTGACACACTAACAGAGAGATATCAATACATAGGTTTTAAGATTATTACTAGTCAGATATATTCTTGTGCGGTGAATAGGGCGTGTTGAGTCCAGTTCTCTGAGCAAGGAGTAGGTCTTGTCTATTACATATTGGGTTTATGGAACGGTATCTGAGCTAATTTGAAACCCTTGTTTTATGTATCACCCCACCTTACCCTTCCCGTTAAGCAGCCATAGTGTGTTTTCTGCATGTGTGACTCTGTTCTGTTTTGTAATTCAGTTCAAGTGTAACGGTTTTTACAGTCCCTCTATAAGTGATACCTTATGAGAAGTGTCCTTTTCTGTGTGACTTATGTCACTTAGAATCGTCGTACCTAAATCCACTCATCATGCTGCTACTAGCCTTATGACATTGATTTCATGGCTGAGTGATATTCCATTGTACATAAGGACCACAACTTCTTTATCCATTTTTCTCTCTCCTGGGATATTGAAGGTGGAATGAAGTGGAGGTCCTTGTCAACAGAGCAGCCCTAAACTTTCGGGTGCTTGTGTTTTGCTGATTTTTCATTTTCCCAATTTATACCCCCATGAGTGGAAGTGCCCTATGCTCTCTAAGCTGTGTTTTTTAGATGTTTCAGGACACACCGTACACTTCTCCAGAGTGGCTGTTGGCAATTTACATCCCGCCCATCAGTGTAGCAAGGCTCCCATTTCTCCATGGCCTGTCCTGCATTTCTGGTTTTGAGACTTTTTTCAGCATGGCCCTTTTGACCGATGGGTAGCGAGTCTTCTTTGTAGCCCTGATTTGCCTTTCCAGGTTGCTTGGTTGGCCAAAAAGGGCGTATGCGTTTTTTCCTGAATATATTCAGGAAAAAACGCATACGCCCTTTTTGGCCAAGGGCATCATTGTCAACGTTTTGCCGCTTTTCATGTGCTTTAAAGGCGATTCGAATCTACCTCCTGAAATCTGTTTCCTGCATTTCTGCCTTGATTACAAATCCTCTTCTTTGCCTTCCCTCAATATATTTGTGGACGAGAGTTATCATTTATAACTCTGCAGGTTTGGGAATTGCAGTGCCCTGAAGCTCCATTTTACAACTCGCTTTTTTGGGAGCTGGCCGCAAAAGCGCAGGATGGCTTCAGGCCCTGTTCTGGTTCCGGGGGGGAGGATGAGCCTGTGGTTAATTCTTCTTCCTGATGGGAAAATAGAGTGACCTGTGCCTGTCCCAACACCAAGAGCTAGTCTCTCACTGGTTCCCCGTCTACCCTTTCATCCTCAGGACAAATTGCCACCTGTACGGAACAGGAGGTTAAAGGTGCTGATGCTCCAAGTAGGGAGATTGTTAGTAAAGCGGCTGGAATGGCAAACCCGGGCACAAGGAGAAGAGAAATGAGGTGCGTTTTAGAAACCTTTCCCCATCACACGGTGTACCATCTTTTTATTTTCTCATGCATGTTTTCGATGTAGGAAGATGCCCTTGAACCTGGAGATTTGGGACCCATGCGATGGGTAGCACGCAGTATTACTTTAAAGGGTCTGCGTTTGCTCACCCAACCTCACCAAACCTCTCAGCCCCAAGAGTGTCCACCCTTATGTCTCATCCAGCTGTGGGTCTAGATATGGTCAATCCAGGTTGCATCACAGCCCCTGAACGCATTGTGTAAGAATTTCTCTCTCTTTCACTGTCTTTGTTTCATGGGTTTTTCAAAGTAATTTATTTTTATAATGGGGTTTAGCTGCTTTTCACTGCTGTGTTTATGCCGCTTTACACCCACTTGACACACTAACAGAGAGATATCAATACATAGGTTTTACGATTATTACTAGTCAGATATATTCTTGTGCGGTGAATAGGGCGTGTTGAGTCCAGTTCTCTGAGCAAGGAGTAGGTCTTGTCTATTACATATTGGGTTTATGGAACGGTATCTGAGCTAATTTGAAACCCTTGTTTGATGTATCACCCCACCTCACCTTTCCCGTTAAGCAGCCATACTGTGTTTTCTGCATGTGTGACTCTGTTCTGTTTTGTAATTCAGTTCAAGTGTAACGGTTTTTACAGTCCCTCTACAAGTGATACCTTATGAGAAGTGTCCTTTTCTGTGTGACTTATTTCACTTAGAATCGTCGTACCTAAATCCACTCATCATGCTGCTACTAGCCTTATGACATTGATTTCATGGCTGAGTGATATTCCATTGTACATAAGGACCACAACTTCTTTATCCATTTTTCTCTTTCCTGGGATATTGAAGGTGGAATGAAGTGGAGGTCCTTGTCAACAGAGCAGCCCTAAACTTTGGGGTGCTTGTGTCTTGCTAATTTTTCATTTTCCCAATTTATACCCCCATGAGTGGAAGTGCCCTATGCTCTCTAAGCTGTGTTTTTTAGATGTTTCAGGACACACCGTACACTTCTCCAGAGTGGCTGTTGGCAATTTACATCCCGCCCATCAGTGTAGCAAGGCTCCCATTTCTCCATGGCCTGTCTTGCATTTCTGGTTTTGAGACTTTTTTCAGCATGGCCTTTTTGACCGATGGGTAGCGAGTCTTCTTTGTAGCCCTGATTTGCCTTTCCAGGTTGCTTGGTTGGCCAAAAAGGGCGTATGCGTTTTTTCCTGAATATATTCAGGAAAAAACGCATACGCCCTTTTTGGCCAAGGGCATCATTGTCAACGTTTTGCCGCTTTTCATGTGCTTTAAAGGCGATTCGAATCTACCTCTTGAAATCTGTGTCCTGCATTTCTGCCTTGATTTCAAATCCTCTTCTTTGCCTTCCCTCAATATATTTGTGGACGAGAGTTATCATTTATAACTCTGCAGGTTTGGGAATTGCAGTGCCCTGAAACTCCATTTTACAACTCGCTTTTTTGGGAGCTGGCCGCAAAAGCGCAGGATGGCTTCAGGCCCTGTTCTGGTTCCGGGGGGGATGATGAGCCTGTGGTTAATTCTTCTTCCTGATGGGAAAATAGAGTGACCTGTGCCTGTGCCAACACCAAGAGCTAGTCTCTCACTGGTTCCCCGTCTACCCGTTCATCCTCAGGACAAATTGCAACCTGTACGGAACAGGAGGTTAAAGGTGCTGATGCTCCAAGTAGGGAGATTGTTAGTAAAGCGGATGGAATGGCGAACCCGGGCACAAGGAGAAGAGAAATGAGGTGCGTTTTAGAAACCTTTCCCCATCACACGGTGTACCATCTTCTGGGTTTCTCATGCATGTTTTCGATGTAGGAAGATGCCCTTGAACCTGGAGATTTGGGACCCATGCGATGGGTAGCACGCAGTATTACTTTAAAGGGTCTGCGTTTGCTCACCCAACCTCACCAAACCTCTCAGCCCCAAGAGTGTCCACCCTTATGTCTCATCCAGCTGTGGGTCTAGATATGGTCAATCCAGGTTGCATCACAGCCCCTGAACGCATTGTGTAAGAATTTCTCTCTCTTTCACTGTCTTTGTTTCATGGGTTTTTCAAAGTAATTTATTTTTATAATGGGGTTTAGCTGCTTTTCACTGCTGTGTTTATGCCGCTTTACACCCACTTGACACACTAACAGAGAGATATCAATACATAGATTTTAAGATTATTACTAGTCAGATATATTCTTGTGTGGTGAATAGGGCGTGTTGAGTCCAGTTCTCTGAGCAAGGAGTAGGTCTTGTCTATTACATATTGGGTTTATGGAACGGTATCTGAGCTAATTTGAAACCCTTGTTTTATGTATCACCCCACCTCACCTTTCCCGTTAAGCAGCCAGAGTGTGTTTTCTGCATGTGTGACTCTGTTCTGTTTTGTAATTCAGTTCAAGTGTAACGGTTTTTACAGTCCCTCTATAAGTGATACCTTATGAGAAGTGTCCTTTTCTGTGTGACTTATTTCACTTAGAATCGTCGTATCTAAATCCACTCATCATGCTGCTACTAGCCTTATGACATTGATTTCATGGCTGAGTGATATTCCATTGTACATAAGGACCACAACTTCTTTATCCATTTTTCTCTTTCCTGGGATATTGAAGGTGGAATGAAGTGGAGGTCCTTGTCAACAGAGCAGCCCTAAACTTTGGGGTGCTTGTGTCTTGCTAATTTTTCATTTTCCCAATTTATACCCCCATGAGTGGAAGTGCCCTATGCTCTCTAAGCTGTGTTTTTTAGATGTTTCAGGACACACCGTACACTTCTCCAGAGTGGCTGTTGGCAATTTACATCCCGCCCATCAGTGTAGCAAGGCTCCCATTTCTCCATGGCCTGTCCTGCATTTCTGGTTTTGAGACATTTTTCAGCATGGCCCTTTTGACCGATGGGTAGCGAGTCTTCTTTGTAGCCCTGATTTGCCTTTCCAGGTTGCTTGGTTGGCCAAAAAGGGCGTATGCGTTTTTTCCTGAATATATTCAGGAAAAAACGCATACGCCCTTTTTGGCCAAGGGCATCATTGTCAACGTTTTGCCGCTTTTCATGTGCTTTAAAGGCGATTCGAATCTACCTCCTGAAATCTGTTTCCTGCATTTCTGCCTTGATTTCAAATCCTCTTCTTTGCCTTCCCTCAATATATTTGTGGACGAGAGTTATCATTTATAACTCTGCAGGTTTGGGAATTGCAGTGCCCTGAAGCTCCATTTTACAACTCGCTTTTTTGGGAGCTGGCCGCAAAAGCGCAGGATGGCTTCAGGCCCTGTTCTGGTTCCGGGGGGGAGGATGAGCCTTTGGTTAATTCTTCTTCCTGATGGGAAAATAGAGTGACCTGTGCCTGTCCCAACACCAAGAGCTAGTCTCTCACTGGTTCCCCGTCTACCCGTTCATCCTCAGGACAAATTGCAACCTGTACGGAACAGGAGGTTAAAGGTGCTGATGCTCCAAGTAGGGAGATTGTTAGTAAAGCGGCTGGAATGGCAAACCCGGGCACAAGGAGAAGAGAAATGAGGTGCGTTTTAGAAACCTTTCCCCATCACATGGTGTACCATCTTTTTGTTTTCTCATGCATGTTTTCGATGTAGGAAGATGCCCTTGAACCTGGAGATTTGGGACCCATGCGATGGGTACCACGCAGTATTACTTTAAAGGGTCTGCGTTTGCTCACCCAACCTCACCAAACCTCTCAGCCCCAAGAGTGTCCACCCTTATGTCTCATCCAGCTGTGGGTCTAGATATGGTCAATCCAGGTTGCATCACAGCCCCTGAACGCATTGTGTAAGAATTTCTCTCTCTTTCACTGTCTTTGTTTCATGGGTTTTTCAAAGTAATTTATTTTTATAATGGGGTTTAGCTGCTTTTCACTGCTGTGTTTATGCCGCTTTACACCCACTTGACACACTAACAGAGAGATATCAATACATAGGTTTTAAGATTATTACTAGTCAGATATATTCTTGTGCGGTGAATAGGGCGTGTTGAGTCCAGTTCTCTGAGCAAGGAGTAGGTCTTGTCTATTACATATTGGGTTTATGGAACGGTATCTGAGCTAATTTGAAACCCTTGTTTTATGTATCACCCCACCTTACCCTTCCCGTTAAGCAGCCATAGTGTGTTTTCTGCATGTGTGACTCTGTTCTGTTTTGTAATTCAGTTCAAGTGTAACGGTTTTTACAGTCCCTCTATAAGTGATACCTTATGAGAAGTGTCCTTTTCTGTGTGACTTATGTCACTTAGAATCGTCGTACCTAAATCCACTCATCATGCTGCTACTAGCCTTATGACATTGATTTCATGGCTGAGTGATATTCCATTGTACATAAGGACCACAACTTCTTTATCCATTTTTCTCTCTCCTGGGATATTGAAGGTGGAATGAAGTGGAGGTCCTTGTCAACAGAGCAGCCCTAAACTTTCGGGTGCTTGTGTTTTGCTGATTTTTCATTTTCCCAATTTATACCCCCATGAGTGGAAGTGCCCTATGCTCTCTAAGCTGTGTTTTTTAGATGTTTCAGGACACACCGTACACTTCTCCAGAGTGGCTGTTGGCAATTTACATCCCGCCCATCAGTGTAGCAAGGCTCCCATTTCTCCATGGCCTGTCCTGCATTTCTGGTTTTGAGACTTTTTTCAGCATGGCCCTTTTGACCGATGGGTAGCGAGTCTTCTTTGTAGCCCTGATTTGCCTTTCCAGGTTGCTTGGTTGGCCAAAAAGGGCGTATGCGTTTTTTCCTGAATATATTCAGGAAAAAACGCATACGCCCTTTTTGGCCAAGGGCATCATTGTCAACGTTTTGCCGCTTTTCATGTGCTTTAAAGGCGATTCGAATCTACCTCCTGAAATCTGTTTCCTGCATTTCTGCCTTGATTACAAATCCTCTTCTTTGCCTTCCCTCAATATATTTGTGGACGAGAGTTATCATTTATAACTCTGCAGGTTTGGGAATTGCAGTGCCCTGAAGCTCCATTTTACAACTCGCTTTTTTGGGAGCTGGCCGCAAAAGCGCAGGATGGCTTCAGGCCCTGTTCTGGTTCCGGGGGGGAGGATGAGCCTGTGGTTAATTCTTCTTCCTGATGGGAAAATAGAGTGACCTGTGCCTGTCCCAACACCAAGAGCTAGTCTCTCACTGGTTCCCCGTCTACCCTTTCATCCTCAGGACAAATTGCCACCTGTACGGAACAGGAGGTTAAAGGTGCTGATGCTCCAAGTAGGGAGATTGTTAGTAAAGCGGCTGGAATGGCAAACCCGGGCACAAGGAGAAGAGAAATGAGGTGCGTTTTAGAAACCTTTCCCCATCACACGGTGTACCATCTTTTTATTTTCTCATGCATGTTTTCGATGTAGGAAGATGCCCTTGAACCTGGAGATTTGGGACCCATGCGATGGGTAGCACGCAGTATTACTTTAAAGGGTCTGCGTTTGCTCACCCAACCTCACCAAACCTCTCAGCCCCAAGAGTGTCCACCCTTATGTCTCATCCAGCTGTGGGTCTACATATGGTCAATCCAGGTTGCATCACAGCCCCTGAACGCATTGTGTAAGAATTTCTCTCTCTTTCACTGTCTTTGTTTCATGGGTTTTTCAAAGTAATTTATTTTTATAATGGGGTTTAGCTGCTTTTCACTGCTGTGTTTATGCCGCTTTACACCCACTTGACACACTAACAGAGAGATATCAATACATAGATTTTAAGATTATTACTAGTCAGATATATTCTTGTGTGGTGAATAGGGCGTGTTGAGTCCAGTTCTCTGAGCAAGGAGTAGGTCTTGTCTATTACATATTGGGTTTATGGAACGGTATCTGAGCTAATTTGAAACCCTTGTTTTATGTATCACCCCACCTCACCTTTCCCGTTAAGCAGCCAGAGTGTGTTTTCTGCATGTGTGACTCTGTTCTGTTTTGTAATTCAGTTCAAGTGTAACGGTTTTTACAGTCCCTCTATAAGTGATACCTTATGAGAAGTGTCCTTTTCTGTGTGACTTATTTCACTTAGAATCGTCGTATCTAAATCCACTCATCATGCTGCTACTAGCCTTATGACATTGATTTCATGGCTGAGTGATATTCCATTGTACATAAGGACCACAACTTCTTTATCCATTTTTCTCTCTCCTGGGATATTGAAGGTGGAATGAAGTGGAGGTCCTTGTCAACAGAGCAGCCCTAAACTTTCGGGTGCTTGTGTTTTGCTGATTTTTCATTTTCCCAATTTATACCCCCATGAGTGGAAGTGCCCTATGCTCTCTAAGCTGTGTTTTTTAGATGTTTCAGGACACACCGTACACTTCTCCAGAGTGGCTGTTGGCAATTTACATCCCGCCCATCAGTGTAGCAAGGCTCCCATTTCTCCATGGCCTGTCCTGCATTTCTGGTTTTGAGACTTTTTTCAGCATGGCCCTTTTGACCGATGGGTAGCGAGTCTTCTTTGTAGCCCTGATTTGCCTTTCCAGGTTGCTTGGTTGGCCAAAAAGGGCGTATGCGTTTTTTCCTGAATATATTCAGGAAAAAACGCATACGCCCTTTTTGGCCAAGGGCATCATTGTCAACGTTTTGCCGCTTTTCATGTGCTTTAAAGGCGATTCAAATCTACCTCCTGAAATCTGTTTCCTGCATTTCTGCCTTGATTACAAATCCTCTTCTTTGCCTTCCCTCAATATATTTGTGGACGAGAGTTATCATTTATAACTCTGCAGGTTTGGGAATTGCAGTGCCCTGAAGCTCCATTTTACAACTCGCTTTTTTGGGAGCTGGCCGCAAAAGCGCAGGATGGCTTCAGGCCCTGTTCTGGTTCCGGGGGGGAGGATGAGCCTGTGGTTAATTCTTCTTCCTGATGGGAAAATAGAGTGACCTGTGCCTGTCCCAACACCAAGAGCTAGTCTCTCACTGGTTCCCCGTCTACCCGTTCATCCTCAGGACAAATTGCAACCTGTACGGAACAGGAGGTTAAAGGTGCTGATGCTCCAAGTAGGGAGATTGTTATTAAAGCGGATGGAATGGCAAACCCGGGCACAAGGAGAAGAGAAATGAGGTGCGTTTTAGAAACCTTTCCCCATCACATGGTGTACCATCATTTTGTTTTCTCATGCATGTTTTCGATGTAGGAAGATGCCCTTGAACCTGGAGATTTGGGACCCATGCGATGGGTACCACGCAGTATTACTTTAAAGGGTCTGCGTTTGCTCACCCAACCTCACCAAACCTCTCAGCCCCAAGAGTGTCCACCCTTATGTCTCATCCAGCTGTGGGTCTAGATATGGTCAATCCAGGTTGCATCACAGCCCCTGAACGCATTGTGTAAGAATTTCTATCTCTTTCACTGTCTTTGTTTCATGGGTTTTTCAAAGTAATTTATTTTTATACTGGGGTTTAGCTGCTTTTCACTGCTGTGTTTATGCCGCTTTACACCCACTTGACACACTAACAGAGAGATATCAATACATAGGTTTTACGATTATTACTAGTCAGATATATTCTTGTGCGGTGAATAGGGCGTGTTGAGTCCAGTTCTCTGAGCAAGGAGTAGGTCTTGTCTATTACATATTGGGTTTATGGAACGGTATCTGAGCTAATTTGAAACCCTTGTTTGATGTATCACCCCACCTCACCTTTCCCGTTAAGCAGCCATACTGTGTTTTCTGCATGTGTGACTCTGTTCTGTTTTGTAATTCAGTTCAAGTGTAACGGTTTTTACATTCCCTCTACAAGTGATACCTTATGAGAAGTGTCCTTTTCTGTGTGACTTATTTCACTTAGAATCGTCGTACCTAAATCCACTCATCATGCTGCTACTAGCCTTATGACATTGATTTCATGGCTGAGTGATATTCCATTGTACATAAGGACCACAACTTCTTTATCCATTTTTCTCTTTCCTGGGATATTGAAGGTGGAATGAAGTGGAGGTCCTTGTCAACAGAGCAGCCCTAAACTTTGGGGTGCTTGTGTCTTGCTAATTTTTCATTTTCCCAATTTATACCCCCATGAGTGGAAGTGCCCTATGCTCTCTAAGCTGTGTTTTTTAGATGTTTCAGGACACACCGTACACTTCTCCAGAGTGGCTGTTGGCAATTTACATCCCGCCCATCAGTGTAGCAAGGCTCCCATTTCTCCATGGCCTGTCTTGCATTTCTGGTTTTGAGACTTTTTTCAGCATGGCCTTTTTGACCGATGGGTAGCGAGTCTTCTTTGTAGCCCTGATTTGCCTTTCCAGGTTGCTTGGTTGGCCAAAAAGGGCGTATGCGTTTTTTCCTGAATATATTCAGGAAAAAACGCATACGCCCTTTTTGGCCAAGGGCATCATTGTCAACGTTTTGCCGCTTTTCATGTGCTTTAAAGGCGATTCGAATCTACCTCTTGAAATCTGTGTCCTGCATTTCTGCCTTGATTTCAAATCCTCTTCTTTGCCTTCCCTCAATATATTTGTGGACGAGAGTTATCATTTATAACTCTGCAGGTTTGGGAATTGCAGTGCCCTGAAACTCCATTTTACAACTCGCTTTTTTGGGAGCTGGCCGCAAAAGCGCAGGATGGCTTCAGGCCCTGTTCTGGTTCCGGGGGGGATGATGAGCCTGTGGTTAATTCTTCTTCCTGATGGGAAAATAGAGTGACCTGTGCCTGTGCCAACACCAAGAGCTAGTCTCTCACTGGTTCCCCGTCTACCCGTTCATCCTCAGGACAAATTGCAACCTGTACGGAACAGGAGGTTAAAGGTGCTGATGCTCCAAGTAGGGAGATTGTTAGTAAAGCGGATGGAATGGCGAACCCGGGCACAAGGAGAAGAGAAATGAGGTGCGTTTTAGAAACCTTTCCCCATCACACGGTGTACCATCTTTTTGTTTTCTCATGCATGTTTTCGATGTAGGAAGATGCCCTTGAACCTGGAGATTTGGGACCCATGCGATGGGTACCACGCAGTATTACTTTAAAGGGTCTGCGTTTGCTCACCCAACCTCACCAAACCTCTCAGCCCCAAGAGTGTCCACCCTTATGTCTCATCCAGCTGTGGGTCTAGATATGGTCAATCCAGGTTGCATCACAGCCCCTGAACGCATTGTGTAAGAATTTCTCTCTCTTTCACTGTCTTTGTTTCATGGGTTTTTCAAAGTAATTTATTTTTATAATGGGGTTTAGCTGCTTTTCACTGCTGTGTTTATGCCGCTTTACACCCACTTGACACACTAACAGAGAGATATCAATACATAGGTTTTAAGATTATTACTAGTCAGATATATTCTTGTGCGGTGAATAGGGCGTGTTGAGTCCAGTTCTCTGAGCAAGGAGTAGGTCTTGTCTATTACATATTGGGTTTATGGAACGGTATCTGAGCTAATTTGAAACCCTTGTTTTATGTATCACCCCACCTTACCCTTCCCGTTAAGCAGCCATAGTGTGTTTTCTGCATGTGTGACTCTGTTCTGTTTTGTAATTCAGTTCAAGTGTAACGGTTTTTACAGTCCCTCTATAAGTGATACCTTATGAGAAGTGTCCTTTTCTGTGTGACTTATGTCACTTAGAATCGTCGTACCTAAATCCACTCATCATGCTGCTACTAGCCTTATGACATTGATTTCATGGCTGAGTGATATTCCATTGTACATAAGGACCACAACTTCTTTATCCATTTTTCTCTCTCCTGGGATATTGAAGGTGGAATGAAGTGGAGGTCCTTGTCAACAGAGCAGCCCTAAACTTTCGGGTGCTTGTGTTTTGCTGATTTTTCATTTTCCCAATTTATACCCCCATGAGTGGAAGTGCCCTATGCTCTCTAAGCTGTGTTTTTTAGATGTTTCAGGACACACCGTACACTTCTCCAGAGTGGCTGTTGGCAATTTACATCCCGCCCATCAGTGTAGCAAGGCTCCCATTTCTCCATGGCCTGTCCTGCATTTCTGGTTTTGAGACTTTTTTCAGCATGGCCCTTTTGACCGATGGGTAGCGAGTCTTCTTTGTAGCCCTGATTTGCCTTTCCAGGTTGCTTGGTTGGCCAAAAAGGGCGTATGCGTTTTTTCCTGAATATATTCAGGAAAAAACGCATACGCCCTTTTTGGCCAAGGGCATCATTGTCAACGTTTTGCCGCTTTTCATGTGCTTTAAAGGCGATTCGAATCTACCTCCTGAAATCTGTTTCCTGCATTTCTGCCTTGATTACAAATCCTCTTCTTTGCCTTCCCTCAATATATTTGTGGACGAGAGTTATCATTTATAACTCTGCAGGTTTGGGAATTGCAGTGCCCTGAAGCTCCATTTTACAACTCGCTTTTTTGGGAGCTGGCCGCAAAAGCGCAGGATGGCTTCAGGCCCTGTTCTGGTTCCGGGGGGGAGGATGAGCCTGTGGTTAATTCTTCTTCCTGATGGGAAAATAGAGTGACCTGTGCCTGTCCCAACACCAAGAGCTAGTCTCTCACTGGTTCCCCGTCTACCCTTTCATCCTCAGGACAAATTGCCACCTGTACGGAACAGGAGGTTAAAGGTGCTGATGCTCCAAGTAGGGAGATTGTTAGTAAAGCGGCTGGAATGGCAAACCCGGGCACAAGGAGAAGAGAAATGAGGTGCGTTTTAGAAACCTTTCCCCATCACACGGTGTACCATCTTTTTATTTTCTCATGCATGTTTTCGATGTAGGAAGATGCCCTTGAACCTGGAGATTTGGGACCCATGCGATGGGTAGCACGCAGTATTACTTTAAAGGGTCTGCGTTTGCTCACCCAACCTCACCAAACCTCTCAGCCCCAAGAGTGTCCACCCTTATGTCTCATCCAGCTGTGGGTCTAGATATGGTCAATCCAGGTTGCATCACAGCCCCTGAACGCATTGTGTAAGAATTTCTCTCTCTTTCACTGTCTTTGTTTCATGGGTTTTTCAAAGTAATTTATTTTTATAATGGGGTTTAGCTGCTTTTCACTGCTGTGTTTATGCCGCTTTACACCCACTTGACACACTAACAGAGAGATATCAATACATAGATTTTAAGATTATTACTAGTCAGATATATTCTTGTGTGGTGAATAGGGCGTGTTGAGTCCAGTTCTCTGAGCAAGGAGTAGGTCTTGTCTATTACATATTGGGTTTATGGAACGGTATCTGAGCTAATTTGAAACCCTTGTTTTATGTATCACCCCACCTCACCTTTCCCGTTAAGCAGCCAGAGTGTGTTTTCTGCATGTGTGACTCTGTTCTGTTTTGTAATTCAGTTCAAGTGTAACGGTTTTTACAGTCCCTCTATAAGTGATACCTTATGAGAAGTGTCCTTTTCTGTGTGACTTATTTCACTTAGAATCGTCGTATCTAAATCCACTCATCATGCTGCTACTAGCCTTATGACATTGATTTCATGGCTGAGTGATATTCCATTGTACATAAGGACCACAACTTCTTTATCCATTTTTCTCTCTCCTGGGATATTGAAGGTGGAATGAAGTGGAGGTCCTTGTCAACAGAGCAGCCCTAAACTTTCGGGTGCTTGTGTTTTGCTGATTTTTCATTTTCCCAATTTATACCCCCATGAGTGGAAGTGCCCTATGCTCTCTAAGCTGTGTTTTTTAGATGTTTCAGGACACACCGTACACTTCTCCAGAGTGGCTGTTGGCAATTTACATCCCGCCCATCAGTGTAGCAAGGCTCCCATTTCTCCATGGCCTGTCCTGCATTTCTGGTTTTGAGACTTTTTTCAGCATGGCCCTTTTGACCGATGGGTAGCGAGTCTTCTTTGTAGCCCTGATTTGCCTTTCCAGGTTGCTTGGTTGGCCAAAAAGGGCGTATGCGTTTTTTCCTGAATATATTCAGGAAAAAACGCATACGCCCTTTTTGGCCAAGGGCATCATTGTCAACGTTTTGCCGCTTTTCATGTGCTTTAAAGGCGATTCAAATCTACCTCCTGAAATCTGTTTCCTGCATTTCTGCCTTGATTACAAATCCTCTTCTTTGCCTTCCCTCAATATATTTGTGGACGAGAGTTATCATTTATAACTCTGCAGGTTTGGGAATTGCAGTGCCCTGAAGCTCCATTTTACAACTCGCTTTTTTGGGAGCTGGCCGCAAAAGCGCAGGATGGCTTCAGGCCCTGTTCTGGTTCCGGGGGGGAGGATGAGCCTGTGGTTAATTCTTCTTCCTGATGGGAAAATAGAGTGACCTGTGCCTGTCCCAACACCAAGAGCTAGTCTCTCACTGGTTCCCCGTCTACCCGTTCATCCTCAGGACAAATTGCCACCTGTACGGAACAGGAGGTTAAAGGTGCTGATGCTCCAAGTAGGGAGATTGTTAGTAAAGCGGCTGGAATGGCAAACCCGGGCACAAGGAGAAGAGAAATGAGGTGCGTTTTAGAAACCTTTCCCCATCACATGGTGTACCATCTTTTTGTTTTCTCATGCATGTTTTCGATGTAGGAAGATGCCCTTGAACCTGGAGATTTGGGACCCATGCGATGGGTACCACGCAGTATTACTTTAAAGGGTCTGCGTTTGCTCACCCAACCTCACCAAACCTCTCAGCCCCAAGAGTGTCCACCCTTATGTCTCATCCAGCTGTGGGTCTAGATATGGTCAATCCAGGTTGCATCACAGCCCCTGAACGCATTGTGTAAGTATTTCTCTCTCTTTCACTGTCTTTGTTTCATGGGTTTTTCGAAGTAATTTATTTTTATACTGGGGTTTAGCTGCTTTTCACTGCTGTGTTTATGCCGCTTTACACCCACTTGACACACTAACAGAGAGATATAAATACATAGGTTTTAAGATTATTACTAGTCAGATATATTCTTGTGCGGTGAATAGGGCGTGTTGAGTCCAGTTCTCTGAGCAAGGAGTAGGTCTTGTCTATTACATATTGGGTTTATGGAACGGTATCTGAGCTAATTTGAAACGCTTGTTTTATGTATCACCCCACCTCACCTTTCCCGTTAAGCAGCCATACTGTGTTTTCTGCATGTGTGACTCTGTTCTGTTTTGTAATTCAGTTCAAGTGTAACGGTTTTTACATTCCCTCTATAAGTGATACCTTATGAGAAGTGTCCTTTTCTGTGTGACTTATTTCACTTAGAATCGTCGAACCTAAATCCACTCATCATGCTGCTACTAGCCTTATGACATTGATTTCATGGCTGAGTGATATTCCATTGTACATAAGGACCACAACTTCTTTATCCATTTTTCTCTTTCCTGGGATATTGAAGGTGGAATGAAGTGGAGGTCCTTGTCAACAGAGCAGCCCTCAACTTTGGGGTGCTTGTGTCTTGCTGATTTTTCATTTTCCCAATTTATACCCCCATGAGTGGAAGTGCCCTATGCTCTCTAAGCTGTGTTTTTTAGATGTTTCAGGACACACCGTACACTTCTCCAGAGTGGCTGTTGGCAATTTACATCCCGCCCATCAGTGTAGCAAGGCTCCCATTTCTCCATGGCCTGTCCTGCATTTCTGGTTTTGAGACTTTTTTCAACATGGCCCTTTTGACAGATGGGTAGCGAGTCTTCTTTGTAGCGCTGATTTGCCTTTCCAGGTTGCTTGGTTGGCCAAAAAGGGCGTATGCGTTTTTTCCTGAATATATTCAGGAAAAAACGCATACGCCCTTTTTGGCCAAGGGCATCATTGTCAACGTTTTGCCGCTTTTCATGTGCTTTAAAGGCGATTCGAATCTACCTCCTGGAATCTGTTTCCTGCAAATCTGCCTTGATTTCAAATCCTCTTCTTTGCCTTCCCTCAGTATATTTGTGGACGAGAGTTATGATTTATAACTCTGCAGGTTTGTGAATTGCAGTGCCCTGAAGCTCCATTTTACAACTCGCTTTTTTGGGAGCTGGCCGCAAAAGCGCAGGATGGCTTCAGGCCCTGTTCTGGTTCCGGGGGGGGGGGGGAGGATGAGCCTGTGGTTAATTCTTCTTCCTGATGGGAAAATAGAGTGACCTGTTCCTGTCCCAACAACAAGAGGTAGTCTCTCACTGGTTCCCCATCTTCCCGTTCAGCCTCAGGACAAATTGCAACCTGTACGGAACAGGAGGTTAAAGGTGCTGATGCTCCAAGTAGGGAGATTGTTAGTAAAGCGGCTGGAATGGCGACCCCGGGCACAAGGAGAAGAGAAATGAGGTGCGTTTTAGAAACCTTTCCCCATCACATGGTGTACCATCTTTTTGTTTTCTCATGCATGTTTTCGATGTAGGAAGATGTCCTTGAACCTGGAGATTTGGGACCCATGCAATGGGTACCACGCAGTATTACTTTAAAGGGTCTGCGTTTGCTCACCCAACCTCACCAAACCTCTCAGCCCCAAGAGTGTCCACCCTTATGTCTCATCCAGCTGTGGGTCTAGATATGGTCAATCCAGGTTGCATCACAGCCCCTGAACGCATTGTGTAAGAATTTCTCTCTCTTTCACTGTCTTTGTTTCATGGGTTTTTCGAAGTAATTTATTTTTATACTGGGGTTTAGCTGCTTTTCACTGCTGTGTTTATGCCGCTTTACACCCACTTGACACACTAACAGAGAGATATCAATACATAGGTTTTAAGATTATTACTAGTCAGATATATTCTTGTGCGGTGAATAGGGCGTGTTGAGTCCAGTTCTCTGAGCAAGGAGTAGGTCTTGTCTATTACATATTGGGTTTATGGAACGGTATCTGAGCTAATTTGAAACCCTTGTTTTATGTATCACCCCACCTCACCTTTCCCGTTAAGCAGCCAGAGTGTGTTTTCTGCATGTGTGACTCTGTTCTGTTTTGTAATTCAGTTCAAGTGTAACGGTTTTTACATTCCCTCTATAAGTGATACCTTATGAGAAGTGTCCTTTTCTGTGTGACTTATTTCACTTAGAATCGTCGAACCTAAATCCACTCATCATGCTGCTACTAGCCTTATGACATTGATTTCATGGCTGAGTGATATTCCATTGTACATAAGGACCACAACTTCTTTATCCATTTTTCTCTTTCCTGGGATATTGAAGGTGGAATGAAGTGGAGGTCCTTGTCAACAGAGCAGCCCTCAACTTTGGGGTGCTTGTGTCTTGCTGATTTTTCATTTTCCCAATTTATACCCCCATGAGTGGAAGTGCCCTATGCTCTCTAAGCTGTGTTTTTTAGATGTTTCAGGACACACCGTACACTTCTCCAGAGTGGCTGTTGGCAATTTACATCCCGCCCATCAGTGTAGCAAGGCTCCCATTTCTCCATGGCCTGTCCTGCATTTATGGTTTTGAGACTTTTTTCAGCATGGCCCTTTTGACAGATGGGTAGCGAGTCTTCTTTGTAGCGCTGATTTGCCTTTCCAGGTTGCTTGGTTGTCCAAAAAGGGCGTATGCGTTTTTTCCTGAATATATTCAGGAAAAAACGCATACGCCCTTTTTGGCCAAGGGCATCATTGTCAACGTTTTGCTGCTTTTCATGTGCTTTAAAGGCGATTCGAATCTACCTCCTGGAATCTGTTTCCTGCAAATCTGCCTTGATTTCAAATCCTCTTCTTTGCCTTCCCTCAGTATATTTGTGGACGAGAGTTATGATTTATAACTCTGCAGGTTTGTGAATTGCAGTGCCCTGAAGCTCCATTTTACAACTCGCTTTTTTGGGAGCTGGCCGCAAAAGCGCAGGATGGCTTCAGGCCCTGTTCTGGTTCCCGGGGGGTGGATGAGCCTGTGGTTAATTCTTCTTCCTGATGGGAAGATAGAGTGACCTGTGCCTGTCCCAACACCATGAGCTAGTCTCTCACTGGTTCCCCGTCTACCCGTTCATCCTCAGGACAAATTGCAACCTGTACGGAACAGGAGGTTAAAGGTGCTGATGCTCCAAGTAGGGAGATTGTTAGTAAAGCGGCTGGAATGGCGAACCCGGGCACAAGGAGAAGAGAAATGAGGTGCGTTTTAGAAACCTTTCCCCATCACATGGTGTACCATCATTTTGTTTTCTCATGCATGTTTTCGATGTAGGAAGATGTCCTTGAACCTGGAGATTTGGGACCCATGCGATGGGTACCACGCAGTATTACTTTAAAGGGTCTGCGTTTGCTCACCCAACCTCACCAAACCTCTCAGCCCCAAGAGTGTCCACCCTTATGTCTCATCCAGCTGTGGGTCTAGATATGGTCAATCCAGGTTGCATCACAGCCCCTGAACGCATTGTGTAAGAATTTCTCTCTCTTTCACTGTCTTTGTTTCATGGGTTTGTAAAAGTAATTTATTTTTATAATGGGGTTTAGCTGCTTTTCACTGCTGTGTTTATGCTGCTTTACACCCACTTGACACACTAACAGAGAGATATCAATACATAGGTTTTAAGATTATTACTAGTCAGATATATTCTTGTGTGGTGAATAGGGCGTGTTGAGTCCAGTTCTCTGAGCAAGGAGTAGGTCTTGTCTATTACATATTGGGTTTATGGAACGGTATCTGAGCTAATTTGAAACCCTTGTTTTATGTATCACCCCACCTCACCTTTCCCTTTAAGCAGCCATAGTGTGTTTTCTGCATGTGTGACTCTGTTCTGTTTTGTAATTCAGTTCAAGTGTAACGGTTTTTACATTCCCTCTATAAGTGATACCTTATGAGAAGTGTCCTTTTCTGTGTGACTTATTTCACTTAGAATCGTCGTACCTAAATCCACTCATCATGCTGCTACTAGCCTTATGACATTGATTTCATGGCTGAGTGATATTCCATTGTACATAGGGACCACAACTTCTTTATCCATTTTTCTCTTTCCTGGGATATTGAAGGTGGAATGAAGTGGAGGTCCTTGTCAACAGAGCAGCCCTAAACTTTGGGGTGCTTGTGTCTTGCTGATTTTTCATTTTCCCAATTTATACCCCCATGAGTGGAAGTGCCCTATGCTCTCTAAGCTGTGTTTTTTAGATGTTTCAAGACACACCGTACACTTCTCCAGAGTGGCTGTTGGCAATTTACATCGTGCCCATCAGTGTAGCAAGGCTCCCATTTCTCCATGGCCTGTCCTGCATTTCTGGTTTTGAGACTTTTTTCAGCATGGCCCTTTTGACCGATGGGTAGCGAGTCTTCTTTGTAGCCCTGATTTGCCTTTCCAGGTTGCTTGGTTGGCCAAAAAGGGCGTATGGGTTTTTTCCTGAATATATTCAGGAAAAAACCCATACGCCCTTTTTGGCCAAGGGCATCATTGTCAACGTTTTGCCGCTTTTCATGTGCTTTAAAGGCGATTCGAATCTACCTCCTGAAATCTGTTTCCTGCAATTCTGCCTTGATTTCAAATCCTCTTCTTTGCCTTCCCTCAATATATTTGTGGACGAGAGTTATCATTTATAACTCTGCAGGTTTGGGAATTGCAGTGCCCTGAAACTCCATTTTACAACTCGCTTTTTTGGGAGCTGGCCACAAAAGCGCAGGATGGCTTCAGGCCCTGTTCTGGTTCCGGGGGGGAGGATGAGCCTGTGGTTAATTCTTCTTCCTGATGGGAAAATAGAGTGACCTGTGCCTCTCCCAACACCAAGAGCTAGTCTCTCACTGGTTCCCCGTCTACCCGTTCATCCTCAGGACAAATTGCAACCTGTACGGAACAGGAGGTTAAAGGTGCTGATGCTCCAAGTAGGGAGATTGTTAGTAAAGCGGATGGAATGGCGAACCCGGACACAAGGAGAAGAGAAATGAGGTGCGTTTTAGAAACCTTTCCCCATCACATGGTGTACCATCTTTTTGTTTTCTCATGCATGTTTTCGATGTAGGAAGATGCCCTTGAACCTGGAGATTTGGGACCCATGCGATGGGTACCACGCAGTATTACTTTAAAGGGTCTGCGTTTGCTCACCCAACCTCACCAAACCTCTCAGCCGCAACAGTGTCCACCCTTATGTCTCATCCAGCTGTGGGTCTAGATATGGTCAATCCAGGTTGCATCACAGCCCCTGAACGCATTGTGTAAGTATTTCTCTCTCTTTCACTGTCTTTGTTTCATGGGTTTTTCGAAGTAATTTATTTTTATACTGGGGTTTAGCTGCTTTTCACTGCTGTGTTTATGCCGCTTTACACCCACTTGACACACTAACAGAGAGATATAAATACATAGGTTTTAAGATTATTACTAGTCAGATATATTCTTGTGCGGTGAATAGGGCGTGTTGAGTCCAGTTCTCTGAGCAAGGAGTAGGTCTTGTCTATTACATATTGGGTTTATGGAACGGTATCTGAGCTAATTTGAAACGCTTGTTTTATGTATCACCCCACCTCACCTTTCCCGTTAAGCAGCCATAGTGTGTTTTCTGCATGTGTGACTCTGTTCTGTTTTGTAATTCAGTTCAAGTGTAACGGTTTTTACATTCCCTCTATAAGTGATACCTTATGAGAAGTGTCCTTTTCTGTGTGACTTATTTCACTTAGAATCGTCGAACCTAAATCCACTCATCATGCTGCTACTAGCCTTATGACATTGATTTCATGGCTGAGTGATATTCCATTGTACATAAGGACCACAACTTCTTTATCCATTTTTCTCTTTCCTGGGATATTGAAGGTGGAATGAAGTGGAGGTCCTTGTCAACAGAGCAGCCCTCAACTTTGGGGTGCTTGTGTCTTGCTGATTTTTCATTTTCCCAATTTATACCCCCATGAGTGGAAGTGCCCTATGCTCTCTAAGCTGTGTTTTTTAGATGTTTCAGGACACACCGTACACTTCTCCAGAGTGGCTGTTGGCAATTTACATCCCGCCCATCAGTGTAGCAAGGCTCCCATTTCTCCATGGCCTGTCCTGCATTTCTGGTTTTGAGACTTTTTTCAGCATGGCCCTTTTGACAGATGGGTAGCGAGTCTTCTTTGTAGCGCTGATTTGCCTTTCCAGGTTGCTTGGTTGTCCAAAAAGGGCGTATGCGTTTTTTCCTGAATATATTCAGGAAAAAACGCATACGCCCTTTTTGGCCAAGGGCATCATTGTCAACGTTTTGCCGCTTTTCATGTGCTTTAAAGGCGATTCGAATCTACCTCCTGGAATCTGTTTCCTGCAAATCTGCCTTGATTTCAAATCCTCTTCTTTGCCTTCCCTCAGTATATTTGTGGACGAGAGTTATGATTTATAACTCTGCAGGTTTGTGAATTGCAGTGCCCTGAAGCTCCATTTTACAACTCGCTTTTTTGGGAGCTGGCCGCAAAAGCGCAGGATGGCTTCAGGCCCTGTTCTGGTTCCGGGGGGGGGGGAGGATGAGCCTGTGGTTAATTCTTCTTCCTGATGGGAAAATAGAGTGACCTGTTCCTGTCCCAACAACAAGAGGTAGTCTCTCACTGGTTCCCCATCTTCCCGTTCAGCCTCAGGACAAATTGCAACCTGTACGGAACAGGAGGTTAAAGGTGCTGATGCTCCAAGTAGGGAGATTGTTAGTAAAGCGGCTGGAATGGCGACCCCGGGCACAAGGAGAAGAGAAATGAGGTGCGTTTTAGAAACCTTTCCCCATCACATGGTGTACCATCTTTTTGTTTTCTCATGCATGTTTTCGATGTAGGAAGATGTCCTTGAACCTGGAGATTTGGGACCCATGCAATGGGTACCACGCAGTATTACTTTAAAGGGTCTGCGTTTGCTCACCCAACCTCACCAAACCTCTCAGCCCCAAGAGTGTCCACCCTTATGTCTCATCCAGCTGTGGGTCTAGATATGGTCAATCCAGGTTGCATCACAGCCCCTGAACGCATTGTGTAAGAATTTCTCTCTCTTTCACTGTCTTTGTTTCATGGGTTTTTCGAAGTAATTTATTTTTATACTGGGGTTTAGCTGCTTTTCACTGCTGTGTTTATGCCGCTTTACACCCACTTGACACACTAACAGAGAGATATCAATACATAGGTTTTAAGATTATTACTAGTCAGATATATTCTTGTGCGGTGAATAGGGCGTGTTGAGTCCAGTTCTCTGAGCAAGGAGTAGGTCTTGTCTATTACATATTGGGTTTATGGAACGGTATCTGAGCTAATTTGAAACCCTTGTTTTATGTATCACCCCACCTCACCTTTCCCGTTAAGCAGCCATAGTGTGTTTTCTGCATGTGTGACTCTGTTCTGTTTTGTAATTCAGTTCAAGTGTAACGGTTTTTACATTCCCTCTATAAGTGATACCTTATGAGAAGTGTCCTTTTCTGTGTGACTTATTTCACTTAGAATCGTCGAACCTAAATCCACTCATCATGCTGCTACTAGCCTTATGACATTGATTTCATGGCTGAGTGATATTCCATTGTACATAAGGACCACAACTTCTTTATCCATTTTTCTCTTTCCTGGGATATTGAAGGTGGAATGAAGTGGAGGTCCTTGTCAACAGAGCAGCCCTCAACTTTGGGGTGCTTGTGTCTTGCTGATTTTTCATTTTCCCAATTTATACCCCCATGAGTGGAAGTGCCCTATGCTCTCTAAGCTGTGTTTTTTAGATGTTTCAGGACACACCGTACACTTCTCCAGAGTGGCTGTTGGCAATTTACATCCCGCCCATCAGTGTAGCAAGGCTCCCATTTCTCCATGGCCTGTCCTGCATTTCTGGTTTTGAGACTTTTTTCAGCATGGCCCTTTTGACAGATGGGTAGCGAGTCTTCTTTGTAGCGCTGATTTGCCTTTCCAGGTTGCTTGGTTGTCCAAAAAGGGCGTATGCGTTTTTTCCTGAATATATTCAGGAAAAAACGCATACGCCCTTTTTGGCCAAGGGCATCATTGTCAACGTTTTGCTGCTTTTCATGTGCTTTAAAGGCGATTCGAATCTACCTCCTGGAATCTGTTTCCTGCAAATCTGCCTTGATTTCAAATCCTCTTCTTTGCCTTCCCTCAGTATATTTGTGGACGAGAGTTATGATTTATAACTCTGCAGGTTTGTGAATTGCAGTGCCCTGAAGCTCCATTTTACAACTCGCTTTTTTGGGAGCTGGCCGCAAAAGCGCAGGATGGCTTCAGGCCCTGTTCTGGTTCCCGGGGGGTGGATGAGCCTGTGGTTAATTCTTCTTCCTGATGGGAAGATAGAGTGACCTGTGCCTGTCCCAACACCATGAGCTAGTCTCTCACTGGTTCCCCGTCTACCCGTTCATCCTCAGGACAAATTGCAACCTGTACGGAACAGGAGGTTAAAGGTGCTGATGCTCCAAGTAGGGAGATTGTTAGTAAAGCGGCTGGAATGGCGAACCCGGGCACAAGGAGAAGAGAAATGAGGTGCGTTTTAGAAACCTTTCCCCATCACATGGTGTACCATCATTTTGTTTTCTCATGCATGTTTTCGATGTAGGAAGATGTCCTTGAACCTGGAGATTTGGGACCCATGCGATGGGTACCACGCAGTATTACTTTAAAGGGTCTGCGTTTGCTCACCCAACCTCACCAAACCTCTCAGCCCCAAGAGTGTCCACCCTTATGTCTCATCCAGCTGTGGGTCTAGATATGGTCAATCCAGGTTGCATCACAGCCCCTGAACGCATTGTGTAAGAATTTCTCTCTCTTTCACTGTCTTTGTTTCATGGGTTTGTAAAAGTAATTTATTTTTATAATGGGGTTTAGCTGCTTTTCACTGCTGTGTTTATGCTGCTTTACACCCACTTGACACACTAACAGAGAGATATCAATACATAGGTTTTAAGATTATTACTAGTCAGATATATTCTTGTGTGGTGAATAGGGCGTGTTGAGTCCAGTTCTCTGAGCAAGGAGTAGGTCTTGTCTATTACATATTGGGTTTATGGAACGGTATCTGAGCTAATTTGAAACCCTTGTTTTATGTATCACCCCACCTCACCTTTCCCTTTAAGCAGCCATAGTGTGTTTTCTGCATGTGTGACTCTGTTCTGTTTTGTAATTCAGTTCAAGTGTAACGGTTTTTACATTCCCTCTATAAGTGATACCTTATGAGAAGTGTCCTTTTCTGTGTGACTTATTTCACTTAGAATCGTCGTACCTAAATCCACTCATCATGCTGCTACTAGCCTTATGACATTGATTTCATGGCTGAGTGATATTCCATTGTACATAGGGACCACAACTTCTTTATCCATTTTTCTCTTTCCTGGGATATTGAAGGTGGAATGAAGTGGAGGTCCTTGTCAACAGAGCAGCCCTAAACTTTGGGGTGCTTGTGTCTTGCTGATTTTTCATTTTCCCAATTTATACCCCCATGAGTGGAAGTGCCCTATGCTCTCTAAGCTGTGTTTTTTAGATGTTTCAAGACACACAGTACACTTCTCCAGAGTGGCTGTTGGCAATTTACATCGTGCCCATCAGTGTAGCAAGGCTCCCATTTCTCCATGGCCTGTCCTGCATTTCTGGTTTTGAGACTTTTTTCAGCATGGCCCTTTTGACCGATGGGTAGCGAGTCTTCTTTGTAGCCCTGATTTGCCTTTCCAGGTTGCTTGGTTGGCCAAAAAGGGCGTATGCGTTTTTTCCTGAATATATTCAGGAAAAAACCCATACGCCCTTTTTGGCCAAGGGCATCATTGTCAACGTTTTGCCGCTTTTCATGTGCTTTAAAGGCGATTCGAATCTACCTCCTGAAATCTGTTTCCTGCAATTCTGCCTTGATTTCAAATCCTCTTCTTTGCCTTCCCTCAATATATTTGTGGACGAGAGTTATCATTTATAACTCTGCAGGTTTGTGAATTGCAGTGCCCTGAAGCTCCATTTTACAACTCGCTTTTTTGGGAGCTGGCCGCAAAAGCGCAGTATGGCTTCAGGCCCTGTTCTGGTTCCGGGGGGGATGATGAGCCTGTGGTTAATTCTTCTTCCTGATGGGAAAATAGAGTGACCTGTGCCTGTGCCAACAACAAGAGCTAGTCTCTCACTGGTTCCCCGTCTACCCGTTCATCCTCAGGACAAATTGCAACCTGTACGGAACAGGAGGTTAAAGGTGCTGATGCTCCAAGTAGGGAGATTGTTAGTAAAGCGGCTGGAATGGCGACCCCGGGCACAAGGAGAAGAGAAATGAGGTGCGTTTTAGAAACCTTTCCCCATCACATGGTGTACCATCTTTTTGTTTTCTCATGCATGTTTTCGATGTAGGAAGATGCCCTTGAACCTGGAGATTTGGGACCCATGCGATGGGTACCACGCAGTATTACTTTAAAGGGTCTGCGTTTGCTCACCCAACCTCACCAAACCTCTCAGCCGCAACAGTGTCCACCCTTATGTCTCATCCAGCTGTGGGTCTAGATATGGTCAATCCAGGTTGCATCACAGCCCCTGAACGCATTGTGTAAGTATTTCTCTCTCTTTCACTGTCTTTGTTTCATGGGTTTTTCGAAGTAATTTATTTTTATACTGGGGTTTAGCTGCTTTTCACTGCTGTGTTTATGCCGCTTTACACCCACTTGACACACTAACAGAGAGATATAAATACATAGGTTTTAAGATTATTACTAGTCAGATATATTCTTGTGCGGTGAATAGGGCGTGTTGAGTCCAGTTCTCTGAGCAAGGAGTAGGTCTTGTCTATTACATATTGGGTTTATGGAACGGTATCTGAGCTAATTTGAAACGCTTGTTTTATGTATCACCCCACCTCACCTTTCCCGTTAAGCAGCCATAGTGTGTTTTCTGCATGTGTGACTCTGTTCTGTTTTGTAATTCAGTTCAAGTGTAACGGTTTTTACATTCCCTCTATAAGTGATACCTTATGAGAAGTGTCCTTTTCTGTGTGACTTATTTCACTTAGAATCGTCGAACCTAAATCCACTCATCATGCTGCTACTAGCCTTATGACATTGATTTCATGGCTGAGTGATATTCCATTGTACATAAGGACCACAACTTCTTTATCCATTTTTCTCTTTCCTGGGATATTGAAGGTGGAATGAAGTGGAGGTCCTTGTCAACAGAGCAGCCCTCAACTTTGGGGTGCTTGTGTCTTGCTGATTTTTCATTTTCCCAATTTATACCCCCATGAGTGGAAGTGCCCTATGCTCTCTAAGCTGTGTTTTTTAGATGTTTCAGGACACACCGTACACTTCTCCAGAGTGGCTGTTGGCAATTTACATCCCGCCCATCAGTGTAGCAAGGCTCCCATTTCTCCATGGCCTGTCCTGCATTTCTGGTTTTGAGACTTTTTTCAGCATGGCCCTTTTGACAGATGGGTAGCGAGTCTTCTTTGTAGCGCTGATTTGCCTTTCCAGGTTGCTTGGTTGGCCAAAAAGGGCGTATGCGTTTTTTCCTGAATATATTCAGGAAAAAACGCATACGCCCTTTTTGGCCAAGGGCATCATTGTCAACGTTTTGCCGCTTTTCATGTGCTTTAAAGGCGATTCGAATCTACCTCCTGGAATCTGTTTCCTGCAAATCTGCCTTGATTTCAAATCCTCTTCTTTGCCTTCCCTCAGTATATTTGTGGACGAGAGTTATGATTTATAACTCTGCAGGTTTGTGAATTGCAGTGCCCTGAAGCTCCATTTTACAACTCGCTTTTTTGGGAGCTGGCCGCAAAAGCGCAGGATGGCTTCAGGCCCTGTTCTGGTTCCGGGGGGGGGGGGAGGATGAGCCTGTGGTTAATTCTTCTTCCTGATGGGAAAATAGAGTGACCTGTTCCTGTCCCAACAACAAGAGGTAGTCTCTCACTGGTTCCCCATCTTCCCGTTCAGCCTCAGGACAAATTGCAACCTGTACGGAACAGGAGGTTAAAGGTGCTGATGCTCCAAGTAGGGAGATTGTTAGTAAAGCGGCTGGAATGGCGACCCCGGGCACAAGGAGAAGAGAAATGAGGTGCGTTTTAGAAACCTTTCCCCATCACATGGTGTACCATCTTTTTGTTTTCTCATGCATGTTTTCGATGTAGGAAGATGTCCTTGAACCTGGAGATTTGGGACCCATGCAATGGGTACCACGCAGTATTACTTTAAAGGGTCTGCGTTTGCTCACCCAACCTCACCAAACCTCTCAGCCCCAAGAGTGTCCACCCTTATGTCTCATCCAGCTGTGGGTCTAGATATGGTCAATCCAGGTTGCATCACAGCCCCTGAACGCATTGTGTAAGAATTTCTCTCTCTTTCACTGTCTTTGTTTCATGGGTTTTTCGAAGTAATTTATTTTTATACTGGGGTTTAGCTGCTTTTCACTGCTGTGTTTATGCCGCTTTACACCCACTTGACACACTAACAGAGAGATATCAATACATAGGTTTTAAGATTATTACTAGTCAGATATATTCTTGTGCGGTGAATAGGGCGTGTTGAGTCCAGTTCTCTGAGCAAGGAGTAGGTCTTGTCTATTACATATTGGGTTTATGGAACGGTATCTGAGCTAATTTGAAACGCTTGTTTTATGTATCACCCCACCTCACCTTTCCCGTTAAGCAGCCATAGTGTGTTTTCTGCATGTGTGACTCTGTTCTGTTTTGTAATTCAGTTCAAGTGTAACGGTTTTTACATTCCCTCTATAAGTGATACCTTATGAGAAGTGTCCTTTTCTGTGTGACTTATTTCACTTAGAATCGTCGAACCTAAATCCACTCATCATGCTGCTACTAGCCTTATGACATTGATTTCATGGCTGAGTGATATTCCATTGTACATAAGGACCACAACTTCTTTATCCATTTTTCTCTTTCCTGGGATATTGAAGGTGGAATGAAGTGGAGGTCCTTGTCAACAGAGCAGCCCTCAACTTTGGGGTGCTTGTGTCTTGCTGATTTTTCATTTTCCCAATTTATACCCCCATGAGTGGAAGTGCCCTATGCTCTCTAAGCTGTGTTTTTTAGATGTTTCAGGACACACCGTACACTTCTCCAGAGTGGCTGTTGGCAATTTACATCCCGCCCATCAGTGTAGCAAGGCTCCCATTTCTCCATGGCCTGTCCTGCATTTCTGGTTTTGAGACTTTTTTCAGCATGGCCCTTTTGACAGATGGGTAGCGAGTCTTCTTTGTAGCGCTGATTTGCCTTTCCAGGTTGCTTGGTTGTCCAAAAAGGGCGTATGCGTTTTTTCCTGAATATATTCAGGAAAAAACGCATACGCCCTTTTTGGCCAAGGGCATCATTGTCAACGTTTTGCTGCTTTTCATGTGCTTTAAAGGCGATTCGAATCTACCTCCTGGAATCTGTTTCCTGCAAATCTGCCTTGATTTCAAATCCTCTTCTTTGCCTTCCCTCAGTATATTTGTGGACGAGAGTTATGATTTATAACTCTGCAGGTTTGTGAATTGCAGTGCCCTGAAGCTCCATTTTACAACTCGCTTTTTTGGGAGCTGGCCGCAAAAGCGCAGGATGGCTTCAGGCCCTGTTCTGGTTCCCGGGGGGTGGATGAGCCTGTGGTTAATTCTTCTTCCTGATGGGAAGATAGAGTGACCTGTGCCTGTCCCAACACCATGAGCTAGTCTCTCACTGGTTCCCCGTCTACCCGTTCATCCTCAGGACAAATTGCAACCTGTACGGAACAGGAGGTTAAAGGTGCTGATGCTCCAAGTAGGGAGATTGTTAGTAAAGCGGCTGGAATGGCGAACCCGGGCACAAGGAGAAGAGAAATGAGGTGCGTTTTAGAAACCTTTCCCCATCACATGGTGTACCATCATTTTGTTTTCTCATGCATGTTTTCGATGTAGGAAGATGTCCTTGAACCTGGAGATTTGGGACCCATGCGATGGGTACCACGCAGTATTACTTTAAAGGGTCTGCGTTTGCTCACCCAACCTCACCAAACCTCTCAGCCCCAAGAGTGTCCACCCTTATGTCTCATCCAGCTGTGGGTCTAGATATGGTCAATCCAGGTTGCATCACAGCCCCTGAACGCATTGTGTAAGAATTTCTCTCTCTTTCACTGTCTTTGTTTCATGGGTTTGTAAAAGTAATTTATTTTTATAATGGGGTTTAGCTGCTTTTCACTGCTGTGTTTATGCTGCTTTACACCCACTTGACACACTAACAGAGAGATATCAATACATAGGTTTTAAGATTATTACTAGTCAGATATATTCTTGTGTGGTGAATAGGGCGTGTTGAGTCCAGTTCTCTGAGCAAGGAGTAGGTCTTGTCTATTACATATTGGGTTTATGGAACGGTATCTGAGCTAATTTGAAACCCTTGTTTTATGTATCACCCCACCTCACCTTTCCCTTTAAGCAGCCATAGTGTGTTTTCTGCATGTGTGACTCTGTTCTGTTTTGTAATTCAGTTCAAGTGTAACGGTTTTTACATTCCCTCTATAAGTGATACCTTATGAGAAGTGTCCTTTTCTGTGTGACTTATTTCACTTAGAATCGTCGTACCTAAATCCACTCATCATGCTGCTACTAGCCTTATGACATTGATTTCATGGCTGAGTGATATTCCATTGTACATAGGGACCACAACTTCTTTATCCATTTTTCTCTTTCCTGGGATATTGAAGGTGGAATGAAGTGGAGGTCCTTGTCAACAGAGCAGCCCTAAACTTTGGGGTGCTTGTGTCTTGCTGATTTTTCATTTTCCCAATTTATACCCCCATGAGTGGAAGTGCCCTATGCTCTCTAAGCTGTGTTTTTTAGATGTTTCAAGACACACAGTACACTTCTCCAGAGTGGCTGTTGGCAATTTACATCGTGCCCATCAGTGTAGCAAGGCTCCCATTTCTCCATGGCCTGTCCTGCATTTCTGGTTTTGAGACTTTTTTCAGCATGGCCCTTTTGACCGATGGGTAGCGAGTCTTCTTTGTAGCCCTGATTTGCCTTTCCAGGTTGCTTGGTTGGCCAAAAAGGGCGTATGCGTTTTTTCCTGAATATATTCAGGAAAAAACCCATACGCCCTTTTTGGCCAAGGGCATCATTGTCAACGTTTTGCCGCTTTTCATGTGCTTTAAAGGCGATTCGAATCTACCTCCTGAAATCTGTTTCCTGCAATTCTGCCTTGATTTCAAATCCTCTTCTTTGCCTTCCCTCAATATATTTGTGGACGAGAGTTATCATTTATAACTCTGCAGGTTTGTGAATTGCAGTGCCCTGAAGCTCCATTTTACAACTCGCTTTTTTGGGAGCTGGCCGCAAAAGCGCAGTATGGCTTCAGGCCCTGTTCTGGTTCCGGGGGGGATGATGAGCCTGTGGTTAATTCTTCTTCCTGATGGGAAAATAGAGTGACCTGTGCCTGTGCCAACAACAAGAGCTAGTCTCTCACTGGTTCCCCGTCTACCCGTTCATCCTCAGGACAAATTGCAACCTGTACGGAACAGGAGGTTAAAGGTGCTGATGCTCCAAGTAGGGAGATTGTTAGTAAAGCGGCTGGAATGGCGACCCCGGGCACAAGGAGAAGAGAAATGAGGTGCGTTTTAGAAACCTTTCCCCATCACATGGTGTACCATCTTTTTGTTTTCTCATGCATGTTTTCGATGTAGGAAGATGTCCTTGAACCTGGAGATTTGGGACCCATGCGATGGGTACCACGCAGTATTACTTTAAAGGGTCTGCGTTTGCTCACCCAACCTCACCAAACCTCTCAGCCCCAAGAGTGTCCACCCTTATGTCTCATCCAGCTGTGGGTCTAGATATGGTCAATCCAGGTTGCATCACAGCCCCTGAACGCATTGTGTAAGTATTTCTCTCTCTTTCACTGTCTTTGTTTCATGGGTTTTTCGAAGTAATTTATTTTTATACTGGGGTTTAGCTGCTTTTCACTGCTGTGTTTATGCCGCTTTACACCCACTTGACACACTAACAGAGAGATATCAATACATAGGTTTTAAGATTATTACTAGTCAGATATATTCCTGTGCGGTGAATAGGGCGTGTTGAGTCCAGTTCTCTGAGCAAGGAGTAGGTCTTGTCTATTACATATTGGGTTTATGGAACGGTATCTGAGCTAATTTGAAACGCTTGTTTTATGTATCACCCCACCTCCCCTTTCCCGTTAAGCAGCCATAGTGCGTTTTCTGTATGTGTGACTCTGTTCTGTTTTGTAATTCAGTTCAAGTGTAACAGTTTTTACATTCCCTCTATAAGTGATACCTTATGAGAAGTGTCCTTTTCTGTGTGACTTATTTCACTTAGAATCGTCGTACCTAAATCCACTCATCATGCTGCTACTAGCCTTATGACATCGATTTCATGGCTGAGTGATATTCCATTGTACATAAGGACCACAACTTCTTTATCCATTTTTCTCTTTCCTGGGATATTGATGGTGGAATGAAGTGGAGGTCCTTGTCAACAGAGCAGCCCTAAACTTTGGGGTGCTTGTGTCTTGCTGATTTTTCATTTTCCCAATTTATACCCCCATGAGTGGAAGTGCCCTATGCTCTCTAAGCTCTGTTTTTTAGATGTTTCAAGACACACCGTACACTTCTCCAGAGTGGCTGTTGGCAATTTACATCCCGCCCATCAGTGTAGCAAGGCTCCCATTTCTCCATGGCCTGTCCCGCATTTCTGGTTTTGAGACTTTTTTCAGCATGGCCCTTTTGACCGATGGGTAGCGAGTCTTCTTTGTAGCGCTGATTTGCCTTTCTAGGTTGCTTGGTTGGCCAAAAAGGGCGTATGCGTTTTTTCCTGAATATATTCAGGAAAAAACGCATACGCCATTTTTAGCCAAGGGCATCATTGTCAACGTTTTGCCGCTTTTCATGTGCTTTAAAGGCGATTCGAATCTACCTCCTGAAATCTGTTTCCTGCAATTCTGCCTTGATTTCAAATCCTCTTCTTTGCCTTCCCTCAATATATTTGTGGACGAGAGTTATCATTTATAACTCTGCAGGTTTGTGAATTGCAGTGCCCTGAAGCTCCATTTTACAACTCGCTTTTTTGGGAGCTGGCCGCAAAAGCGCTGGATGGCTTCAGGCCCTGTTCTGGTTCCGGGGGCTATGATGAGCCTGTGGTTAATTCTTCTTCCTGATGGGAAAATAGAGTGACCTGTGCCTGTCCCAACACCAAGAGCTAGTCTCTCACTGGTTCCCCGTCTTCCCGTTCATCCTCAGGACAAATTGCAACCTGCACGGAACAGGAGGTTAAAGGTGCTGATGCTCCAAATAAGGAGATTGCTAGTAAAGCGGCTGGAATGGAGAACCCGGGCACAAGGAGATGAGAAATGAGGTGCGTTTTAGATATTTTTCCCCATCACACGGTGTACCATCTTCTGGGTTTCTCGTGCATGTTTTCGATGTAGGAAGATGCCCTTGAACCTGGAGATTTGGGACCCATGGGATGGGTACCACGCAGTATTACTTTAAAGGGTCTGCGTTTGCTCACCCAACCTCACCAAACCTCTCAGCCCCAAGAGTGTCCACCCTTATGTCTCATCCAGCTGTGGGTCTAGATATGGTCAATCCAGGTTGCATCACAGCCCCTGAACGCATTGTGTAAGAATTTCTCTCTCTTTCACTGTCTTTGTTTCATGGGTTTTTCGAAGTAATTTATTTTTATACTGGGGTTTAGCTGCTTTTCACTGCTGTGTTTATGCCGCTTTACACCCACTTGACACACTAACAGAGAGATATCAATACATAGGTTTTAAGATTATTACTAGTCAGATATATTCTTGTGCGGTGAATAGGGCGTGTTGAGTCCAGTTCTCTGAGCAAGGAGTAGGTCTTGTCTATTACATATTGGGTTTATGGAACGGTATCTGAGCTAATTTGAAACGCTTGTTTTATGTATCACCCCACCTCACCTTTCCCGTTAAGCAGCCATAGTGTGTTTTCTGCATGTGTGACTCTGTTCTGTTTTGTAATTCAGTTCAAGTGTAACGGTTTTTACATTCCCTCTATAAGTGATACCTTATGAGAAGTGTCCTTTTCTGTGTGACTTATTTCACTTAGAATCGTCGAACCTAAATCCACTCATCATGCTGCTACTAGCCTTATGACATTGATTTCATGGCTGAGTGATATTCCATTGTACATAAGGACCACAACTTCTTTATCCATTTTTCTCTTTCCTGGGATATTGAAGGTGGAATGAAGTGGAGGTCCTTGTCAACAGAGCAGCCCTAAACTTTGGGGTGCTTGTGTCTTGCTGATTTTTCATTTTCCCAATTTATACCCCCATGAGTGGAAGTGCCCTATGCTCTCTAAGCTGTGTTTTTTAGATGTTTCAGGACACATCGTACACTTCTCCAGAGTGGCTGTTGGCAATTTACATCCCGCCCATCAGTGTAGCAAGGCTCCCATTTCTCCATGGCCTGTCCTGCATTTCTGGTTTTGAGACTTTTTTCAGCATGGCCCTTTTGACCGATGGGTAGCGAGTCTTCTTTGTAGCGCTGATTTGCCTTTCCACGTTGCTTGGTTGGCCAAAAAGGGCGTATGCGTTTTTTCCTGAATATATTCAGGAAAAAACGCATACGCCCTTTTTGGCCAAGGGCATCATTGTCAACGTTTTGCCGCTTTTCATGTGCTTTAAAGGCGATTCGAATCTACCTCCTGGAATCTGTTTCCTGCAATTCTGCCTTGATTTCAAATCCTCTTCTTTGCCTTCCCTCAATATATTTGTGGATGAGAGTTATCATTTATATCTCTGCAGGTTTGTGAATTGCAGTGCCCTGAAGCTCCATTTTACAACTCGCTTTTTTGGGAGCTGGCCGCAAAAGCGCAGGATGGCTTCAGGCCCTGTTCTGGTTCCGGGGGGGGGGGAGGATGAGCCTGTGGTAAATTCTTCTTCCTGATGGGAAAATAGAGTGGCCTGTTCCTGTCCCAACAACAAGAGGTAGTCTCTCACTGGTTCCCCATCTTCCCGTTCAGCCTCAGGACAAATTGCAACCTGTACGGAACAGGAGGTTAAAGGTGCTGATGCTCCAAGTAGGGAGATTGTTAGTAAAGCGTCTGGAATGGCGACCCCGGGCACAAGGAGAAGAGAAATGAGGTGCGTTTTAGAAACCTTTCCCCATCACATGGTGTACCATCATTTTGTTTTCTCATGCATGTTTTCGATGTAGGAAGATGTCCTTGAACCTGGAGATTTGGGACCCATGCGATGGGTACCACGCAGTATTACTTTAAAGGGTCTGCGTTTGCTCACCCAACCTCACCAAACCTCTCAGCCCCAAGAGTGTCCACCCTTATGTCTCATCCAGCTGTGGGTCTAGATATGGTCATTCCAGGTTGCATCACAGCCCCTGAACGCATTGTGTAAGAATTTCTCTCTCTTTCACTGTCTTTGTTTCATGGGTTTTTCAAAGTAATTTATTTTTATAATGGGGTTTAGCTGCTTTTCACTGCTGTGTTTATGCTGCTTTACACCCACTTGACACACTAACAGAGAGATATCAATACATAGGTTTTAAGATTATTACTAGTCAGATATATTCTTGTGTGGTGAATAGGGCGTGTTGAGTCCAGTTCTGTGAGCAAGGAGTAGGTCTTGTCTATTACATATTGGGTTTATGGAACGGTATCTGAGCTAATTTGAAACCCTTGTTTTATGTATCACCCCACCTCACCTTTCCCTTTAGGCAGCCATAGTGTGTTTTCTGCATGTGTGACTCTGTTCTGTTTTGTAATTCAGTTCAAGTGTAACGGTTTTTACATTCCCTCTATAAGTGATACCTTATGAGAAGTGTCCTTTTCTGTGTGACTTATTTCACTTAGAATCGTCGTACCTAAATCCACTCATCATGCTGCTACTAGCCTTATGACATTGATTTCATGGCTGAGTGATATTCCATTGTACATAAGGACCACAACTTCTTTATCCATTTTTCTCTTTCCTGGGATATTGAAGGTGGAATGAAGTGGAGGTCCTTGTCAACAGAGCAGCCCTAAACTTTGGGGTGCTTGTGTCTTGCTGATTTTTCATTTTCCCAATTCATTCCCCCATGAGTGGAAGTGCCCTATGCTCTCTAAGCTGTGTTTTTCAGATGTTTCAAGAAACACCGTACACTTCTCCAGAGTGGCTGTTGGCAATTTACATCGCGCCCATCAGTGTAGCAAGGCTCCCATTTCTCCATGGCCTGTCCTGCATTTCTGGTTTTGAGACTTTTTTCAGCATGGCCCTTTTGACCGATGGGTAGCGAGTCTTCTTTGTAGCCCTGATTTGCCTTTCCAGGTTGCTTGGTTGGCTAAAAAGGGCGTATGGGTTTTTTCCTGAATATATTCAGGAAAAAACGCATACGCACTTTTTGGCCAAGGGCATCATTGTCAACGTTTTGCCGCTTTTCATGTGCTTTAAAGGCGATTCGAATCTACCTCCTGAAATCTGTTTCCTGCAATTCTGCCTTGATTTCAAATCCTCTTCTTTGCCTTCCCTCAATATATTTGTGGACGAGAGTTATCATTTATAACTCTGCAGGTTTTTGAATTGCAGTGCCCTGAAGCTCCATTTTACAACTCGCTTTTTTGGGAGCTGGCCGCAAAAGCGCAGGATGGCTTCAGGCCCTGTTCTGGTTCCGGGGGGGATGATGAGCCTGTGGTTAATTCTTCTTCCTGATGGGAAAATAGAGTGACCTGTGCCTGTGCCAACAACAAGAGCTAGTCTCTCACTGGTTCCCCGTCTACCCGTTCATCCTCAGGACAAATTGCAACCTGTACGGAACAGGAGGTTAAAGGTGCTGATGCTCCAAGTAGGGAGATTGTTAGTAAAGCGGCTGGAATGGCGACCCCGGGCACAAGGAGAAGAGAAATGAGGTGCGTTTTAGAAACCTTTCTCCATCACATGGTGTACCATCTTTTTGTTTTCTCATGCATGTTTTCGATGTAGGAAGATGTCCTTGAACCTGGAGATTTGGGACCCATGCGATGGGTACCACGCAGTATTACTTTAAAGGGTCTGCGTTTGCTCACCCAACCTCACCAAACCTCTCAGCCCCAAGAGTGTCCACCCTTATGTCTCATCCAGCTGTGGGTCTAGATATGGTCAATCTAGGTTGCATCACAGCCCCTGAACGCATTGTGTAAGAATTTCACTCTCTTTCACTGTCTTTGTTTCATGGGTTTTTCGAAGTAATTTATTTTTATAATGGGGTTTAGCTGCTTTTCACTGCTGTGTTTATGCCGCTTTACACCCACTTGACACACTAACAGAGAGATATCAATACATAGGTTTTAAGATTATTACTAGTCAGATATATTCTTGTGCAGGGAATAGGGCCTGTTGAGTCCAGTTCTCTGAGCAAGGAGTAGGTCTTGTCTATTACATATTGGGTTTATGGAACGGTATCTGAGCTAATTTGAAACCCTTGTTTTATGTATCACCCCACCTCACCTTTCCCGTTAAGCAGCCATAGTCTGTTTTCTGCATGTGTGACTCTGTTCTGTTTTGTAATTCAGTTCAAGTGTAACGCTTTTTACATTCCCTGTATAAGTGATACCTTATGAGAAGTGTCCTTTTCTGTGTGACTTATTTCACTTAGAATCGTCGTACCTAAATCCACTCATCATGCTGCTACTAGCCTTATGACATTGATTTCATGGCTGAGTGATATTCCATTGTACATAAGGACCACAACTTCTTTATCCATTTTTCTCTTTCCTGGGATATTGATGGTGGAATGAAGTGGAGGTCCTTGTCAACAGAGCAGCCCTAAACTTTGGGGTGCTTGTGTCTTGCTGATTTTTCATTTTCCCAATTTATACCCCCATGAGTGGAAGTGCCCTATGCTCTCTAAGCTGTGTTTTTTAGATGTTTCAGGACACACCGTACACTTCTCCAGAGTGGCTGTTGGCAATTTACATCCCGCCCATCAGTGTAGCAAGGCTCCCATTTCTCCATGGCCTGTCCCGCATTTCTGGTTTTGAGACTTTTTTCAGCATGGCCCTTTTGACCGATGGGTAGCGAGTCTTCTTTGTAGCGCTGATTTGCCTTTCTAGGTTGCTTGGTTGGCCAAAAAGGGCGTATGCGTTTTTTCCTGAATATATTCAGGAAAAAACGCATACGCCATTTTTAGCCAAGGGCATCATTGTCAACGTTTTGCCGCTTTTCATGTGCTTTAAAGGCGATTCGAATCTACCTCCTGAAATCTGTTTCCTGCAATTCTGCCTTGATTTCAAATCCTCTTCTTTGCCTTCCCTCAATATATTTGTGGACGAGAGTTATCATTTATAACTCTGCAGGTTTGTGAATTGCAGTGCCCTGAAGCTCCATTTTACAACTCGCTTTTTTGGGAGCTGGCCGCAAAAGCGCTGGATGGCTTCAGGCCCTGTTCTGGTTCCGGGGGCTATGATGAGCCTGTGGTTAATTCTTCTTCCTGATGGGAAAATAGAGTGACCTGTGCCTGTCCCAACACCAAGAGCTAGTCTCTCACTGGTTCCCCGTCTTCCCGTTCATCCTCAGGACAAATTGCAACCTGCACGGAACAGGAGGTTAAAGGTGCTGATGCTCCAAATAAGGAGATTGCTAGTAAAGCGGCTGGAATGGAGAACCCGGGCACAAGGAGATGAGAAATGAGGTGCGTTTTAGATATTTTTCCCCATCACACGGTGTACCATCTTCTGGGTTTCTCGTGCATGTTTTCGATGTAGGAAGATGCCCTTGAACCTGGAGATTTGGGACCCATGGGATGGGTACCACGCAGTATTACTTTAAAGGGTCTGCGTTTGCTCACCCAACCTCACCAAACCTCTCAGCCCCAAGAGTGTCCACCCTTATGTCTCATCCAGCTGTGGGTCTAGATATGGTCAATCCAGGTTGCATCACAGCCCCTGAACGCATTGTGTAAGAATTTCTCTCTCTTTCACTGTCTTTGTTTCATGGGTTTTTCGAAGTAATTTATTTTTATACTGGGGTTTAGCTGCTTTTCACTGCTGTGTTTATGCCGCTTTACACCCACTTGACACACTAACAGAGAGATATCAATACATAGGTTTTAAGATTATTACTAGTCAGATATATTCTTGTGCGGTGAATAGGGCGTGTTGAGTCCAGTTCTCTGAGCAAGGAGTAGGTCTTGTCTATTACATATTGGGTTTATGGAACGGTATCTGAGCTAATTTGAAACGCTTGTTTTATGTATCACCCCACCTCACCTTTCCCGTTAAGCAGCCATAGTGTGTTTTCTGCATGTGTGACTCTGTTCTGTTTTGTAATTCAGTTCAAGTGTAACGGTTTTTACATTCCCTCTATAAGTGATACCTTATGAGAAGTGTCCTTTTCTGTGTGACTTATTTCACTTAGAATCGTCGAACCTAAATCCACTCATCATGCTGCTACTAGCCTTATGACATTGATTTCATGGCTGAGTGATATTCCATTGTACATAAGGACCACAACTTCTTTATCCATTTTTCTCTTTCCTGGGATATTGAAGGTGGAATGAAGTGGAGGTCCTTGTCAACAGAGCAGCCCTAAACTTTGGGGTGCTTGTGTCTTGCTGATTTTTCATTTTCCCAATTTATACCCCCATGAGTGGAAGTGCCCTATGCTCTCTAAGCTGTGTTTTTTAGATGTTTCAGGACACACCGTACACTTCTCCAGAGTGGCTGTTGGCAATTTACATCCCGCCCATCAGTGTAGCAAGGCTCCCATTTCTCCATGGCCTGTCCTGCATTTCTGGTTTTGAGACTTTTTTCAGCATGGCCCTTTTGACCGATGGGTAGCGAGTCTTCTTTGTAGCGCTGATTTGCCTTTCCACGTTGCTTGGTTGGCCAAAAAGGGCGTATGCGTTTTTTCCTGAATATATTCAGGAAAAAACGCATACGCCCTTTTTGGCCAAGGGCATCATTGTCAACGTTTTGCCGCTTTTCATGTGCTTTAAAGGCGATTCGAATCTACCTCCTGGAATCTGTTTCCTGCAATTCTGCCTTGATTTCAAATCCTCTTCTTTGCCTTCCCTCAATATATTTGTGGACGAGAGTTATCATTTATATCTCTGCAGGTTTGTGAATTGCAGTGCCCTGAAGCTCCATTTTACAACTCGCTTTTTTGGGAGCTGGCCGCAAAAGCGCAGGATGGCTTCAGGCCCTGTTCTGGTTCCCGGGGGGTGGATGAGCCTGTGGTTAATTCTTCTTCCTGATGGGAAGATAGAGTGACCTGTGCCTGTCCCAACACCAAGAGCTAGTCTCTCACTGGTTCCCCGTCTACCCGTTCATCCTCAGGACAAATTGCAACCTGTACGGAACAGGAGGTTAAAGGTGCTGATGCTCCAAGTAGGGAGATTGTTAGTAAAGCGGCTGGAATGGCCAACCCGGGCACAAGGAGAAGAGAAATGAGGTGCGTTTTAGAAACCTTTCCCCATCACATGGTGTACCATCATTTTGTTTTCTCATGCATGTTTTCGATGTAGGAAGATGTCCTTGAACCTGGAGATTTGGGACCCATGCGATGGGTACCACGCAGTATTACTTTAAAGGGTCTGCGTTTGCTCACCCAACCTCACCAAACCTCTCAGCCCCAAGAGTGTCCACCCTTATGTCTCATCCAGCTGTGGGTCTAGATATGGTCAATCCAGGTTGCATCACAGCCCCTGAACGCATTGTGTAAGTATTTCTCTCTCTTTCACTGTCTTTGTTTCATTGGTTTTTCAAAGTAATTTATTTTTACAATGGGGTTTAGCTGCTTTTCACTGCTGTGTTTATGCCGCTTTACACCCACTTGACACACTAACAGAGAGATATCAATACATAGGTTTTAAGATTATTACTAGTCAGATATATTCTTGTGCGGTGAATAGGGCGTGTTGAGTCCAGTTCTCTGAGCAAGGAGTACGTCTTGTCTATTACATATTGGGTTTATGGAACGGTATCTGAGCTAATTTGAAACCCTTGTTTTATGTATCACCCCACCTCACCTTTCCCGATAAGCAGCCATAGTGTGTTTTCTGCATGTGTGACTCTGTTCTGTTTTGTAATTCAGTTCAAGTGTAACAGTTTTTACATTCCCTCTATAAGTGATACCTTATGAGAAGTGTCCTTTTCTGTGTGACTTATTTCGCTTAGAATCGTCGTACCTAAATCCACTCATCATGCTGCTACTAGCCTTATGACATCGATTTCATGGCTGAGTGATATTCCATTGTACATAAGGACCACAACTTCTTTATCCATTTTTCTCTTTCCTGGGATATTGAAGGTGGAATGAAGTGGAGGTCCTTGTCAACAGAGCAGCCCTAAACTTTGGGGTGCTTGTGTCTTGCTGAATTTTCATTTTCCCAATTTATACCCCCATGAGTGGAAGTGCCCTATGCTCTCTAAGCTGTGTTTTTTAGATGTTTCAAGACACACCGTACACTTCTCCAGAGTGGCTGTTGTCAATTTACATCCCGCCCATCAGTGTAGCAGAGGCTCCCATTTCTCCATGGCCTGTCCCGCATTTCTGGTTTTGAGACTTTTTTCAGCATGGCCCTTTTGACCGATGGGTAGCGAGTCTTCTTTGTAGCGCTGATTTGCCTTTCCAGGTTGCTTGGTGGGCCAAAAAGGGCGTATGCGTTTTTTCCTGAATATATTCAGGAAAAAACGCATACGCCATTTTTAGCCAAGGGCATCATTGTCAACGTTTTGCCGCTTTTCATGTGCTTTAAAGGCGATTCGAATCTACCTCCTGAAATCTGTTTCCTGCAATTCTGCCTTGATTTCAAATCCTCTTCTTTGCCTTCCCTCAATATATTTGTGGACGAGAGTTATCATTTATAACTCTGCAGGTTTGTGAATTGCAGTGCCCTGAAGCTCCATTTTACAACTCGCTTTTTTGGGAGCTGGCCGCAAAAGCGCTGGATGGCTTCAGGCCCTGTTCTGGTTCCGGGGGGGATGATGAGCCTGTGGTTAATTCTTCTTCCTGATGGGAAAATAGAGTGACCTGTGCCTGTCCCAACACCAAGAGCTAGTCTCTCACTGGTTCCCCGTCTACCCGTTCATCCTCAGGACAAATTGCAACCTGCATGGAACAGGAGGTTAAAGGTGCTGATGCTCCAAATAAGGAGATTGCTAGTAAAGCGGCTGGAATGGAGAACCCGGGCACAAGGAGATGAGAAATGAGGTGCGTTTTAGATATTTTTCCCCATCACACGGTGTACCATCTTCTGGGTTTCTCGTGCATGTTTTCGATGTAGGAAGATGCCCTTGAAGCTGGAGATTTGGGACCCATGGGATGGGTACCACGCAGTATTACTTTAAAGGGTCTGCGTTTGCTCACCCAACCTCACCAAACCTCTCAGCCGCAACAGTGTCCACCCTTATGTCTCATCCAGCTGTGGGTCTAGATATGGTCAATCCAGGTTGCATCACAGCCCCTGAACGCATTGTGTAAGAATTTCTCTCTCTTTCACTGTCTTTGTTTCATGGGTTTGTAAAAGTAATTTATTTTTATAATGGGGTTTAGCTGCTTTTCACTGCTGTGTTTATGCTGCTTTACACCCACTTGACACACTAACAGAGAGATATCAATACATAGGTTTTAAGATTATTACTAGTCAGATATATTCTTGTGTGGTGAATAGGGCGTGTTGAGTCCAGTTCTCTGAGCAAGGAGTAGGTCTTGTCTATTACATATTGGGTTTATGGAACGGTATCTGAGCTAATTTGAAACGCTTGTTTTATATATCACCCCACCTCACCTTTCCCTTTAAGCAGCCATAGTGTGTTTTCTGCATGTGTGACTCTGTTCTGTTTTGTAATTCAGTTCAAGTGTAACGGTTTTTACATTCCCTCTATAAGTGATACCTTATGAGAAGTGTCCTTTTCTGTGTGACTTATTTCACTTAGAATCGTCGTACCTAAATCCACTCATCATGCTGCTACTAGCCTTATGATATTGATTTCATGGCTGAGTGATATTCCATTGTCCATAAGGACCACAACTTCTTTATCCATTTTTCTCTTTCCTGGGATATTGAAGGTGGAATGAAGTGGAGGTCCTTGTCAACAGAGCAGCCCTAAACTTTGGGTTGCTTGTGTCTTGCTGATTTTTCATTTTCCCAATTTATACCGCCATGAGTGGAAGTGCCCTATGCTCTCTAAGCTGTGTTTTTTAGATGTTTCAAGACACACCGTACACTTCTCCAGAGTGGCTGTTGGCAATTTACATCGCGCCCATCAGTGTAGCAAGGCTCCCATTTCTCCATGGCCTGTCCTGCATTTCTGGTTTTGAGACTTTTTTCAGCATGGCCCTTTTGACCGATGGGTAGCGAGTCTTCTTTGTAGCCCTGATTTGCCTTTCCAGGTTGCTTGGTTGGCCAAAAAGGGCGTATGCATTTTTTCCTGAATATATTCAGGAAAAAACGCATACGCCCTTTTTGGCCAAGGGCATCATTGTCAACGTTTTGCCGCTTTTCATGTGCTTTAAAGGCGATTCGAATCTACCTCCTGAAATCTGTTTCCTGCAATTCTGCCTTGATTTCAAATCCTCTTCTTTGCCTTCCCTCAATATATTTGTGGACGAGAGTTATCATTTATAACTCTGCAGGTTTGTGAATTGCAGTGCCCTGAAGCTCCATTTTACAACTCGCTTTTTTGGGAGCTGGCCGCAAAAGCGCAGGATGGCTTCAGGCCCTGTTCTGGTTCCGGGGGGGATGATGAGCCTGTGGTTAATTCTTCTTCCTGATGGGAAAATAGAGTGACCTGTGCCTGTGCCAACAACAAGAGCTAGTCTCTCACTGGTTCCCCGTCTACCCGTTCATCCTCAGGACAAATTGCAACCTGTACGGAACAGGAGGTTAAAGGTGCTGATGCTCCAAGTAGGGAGATTGTTAGTAAAGCGGCTGGAATGGCGACCCCGGGCACAAGGAGAAGAGAAATGAGGTGCGTTTTAGAAACCTTTCCCCATCACATGGTGTACCATCTTTTTGTTTTCTCATGCATGTTTTCGATGTAGGAAGATGTCCTTGAACCTGGAGATTTGGGACCCATGCGATGGGTACCACGCAGTATTACTTTAAAGGGTCTGTGTTTGCTCACCCAACCTCACCAAACCTCTCAGCCCCAAGAGTGTCCACCCTTATGTCTCATCCAGCTGTGGGTCTAGATATGGTCAATCCAGGTTGCATCACAGCCCCTGAACGCATTGTGTAAGAATTTCTCTCTCTTTCACTGTCTTTGTTTCATGGGTTTTTCGAAGTAATTTATTTTTATACTGGGGTTTAGCTGCTTTTCACTGCTGTGTTTATGCCGCTTTACACCCACTTGACACACTAACAGAGAGATATCAATACATAGGTTTTAAGATTATTACTAGTCAGATATATTCTTGTGCGGTGAATAGGGCGTGTTGAGTCCAGTTCTCTGAGCAAGGAGTAGGTCTTGTCTATTACATATTGGGTTTATGGAACGGTATCTGAGCTAATTTGAAACCCTTGTTTTATGTATCACCCCACCTCCCCTTTCCCGTTAAGCAGCCATAGTGCGTTTTCTGTATGTGTGACTCTGTTCTGTTTTGTAATTCAGTTCAAGTGTAACAATTTTTACATTCCCTCTATAAGTGATACCTTATGAGAAGTGTCCTTTTCTGTGTGACTTATTTCACTTAGAATCGTCGTACCTAAATCCACTCATAATGCTGCTACTAGCCTTATGACATCGATTTCATGGCTGAGTGATATTCCATTGTACATAAGGACCACAACTTCTTTATCCATTTTTCTCTTTCCTGGGATATTGAAGGTGGAATGAAGTGGAGGTCCTTGTCAACAGAGCAGCCCTAAACTTTGGGGTGCTTGTGTCTTGCTGATTTTTCATTTTCCCAATTTATACCCCCATGAGTGGAAGTGCCCTATGCTCTCTAAGCTGTGTTTTTTAGATGTTTCAAGACACACCGTACACTTCTCCAGAGTGGCTGTTGGCAATTTACATCCCGCCCATCAGTGTAGCAAGGCTCCCCTTTCTCCATGGCCTGTCCCGCATTTCTGGTTTTGAGACTTTTTTCAGCATGGCCCTTTTGACCGATGGGTAGCGAGTCTTCTTTGTAGCGCTGATTTGCCTTTCTAGGTTGCTTGGTTGGCAAAAAAGGGCGTATGCGTTTTTTCCTGAATATATTCAGGAAAAAACGCATACGCCATTTTTAGCCAAGGGCATCATTGTCAACGTTTTGCCGCTTTTCATGTGCTTTAAAGGCGATTCGAATCTACCTCCTGAAATCTGTTTCCTGCAATTCTGCCTTGATTTCAAATCCTCTTCTTTGCCTTCCCTCAATATATTTGTGGACGAGAGTTATCATTTATAACTCTGCAGGTTTGTGAATTGCAGTGCCCTGAAGCTCCATTTTACAACTCGCTTTTTTGGGAGCTGGCCGCAAAAGCGCTGGATGGCTTCAGGCCCTGTTCTGGTTCCGGGGGCTATGATGAGCCTGTGGTTAATTCTTCTTCCTGATGGGAAAATAGAGTGACCTGTGCCTGTCCCAACACCAAGAGCTAGTCTCTCACTGGTTCCCCGTCTTCCCGTTCATCCTCAGGACAAATTGCAACCTGCACGGAACAGGAGGTTAAAGGTGCTGATGCTCCAAATAAGGAGATTGCTAGTAAAGCGGCTGGAATGGAGAACCCGGGCACAAGGAGATGAGAAATGAGGTGCGTTTTAGATATTTTTCCCCATCACACGGTGTACCATCTTCTGGGTTTCTCGTGCATGTTTTCGATGTAGGAAGATGCCCTTGAACCTGGAGATTTGGGACCCATGGGATGGGTACCACGCAGTATTACTTTAAAGGGTCTGCGTTTGCTCACCCAACCTCACCAAACCTCTCAGCCCCAAGAGTGTCCACCCTTATGTCTCATCCAGCTGTGGGTCTAGATATGGTCAATCCAGGTTGCATCACAGCCCCTGAACGCATTGTGTAAGAATTTCTCTCTCTTTCACTGTCTTTGTTTCATGGGTTTTTCGAAGTAATTTATTTTTATACTGGGGTTTAGCTGCTTTTCACTGCTGTGTTTATGCCGCTTTACACCCACTTGACACACTAACAGAGAGATATCAATACATAGGTTTTAAGATTATTACTAGTCAGATATATTCTTGTGCGGTGAATAGGGCGTGTTGAGTCCAGTTCTCTGAGCAAGGAGTAGGTCTTGTCTATTACATATTGGGTTTATGGAACGGTATCTGAGCTAATTTGAAACGCTTGTTTTATGTATCACCCCACCTCACCTTTCCCGTTAAGCAGCCATAGTGTGTTTTCTGCATGTGTGACTCTGTTCTGTTTTGTAATTCAGTTCAAGTGTAACGGTTTTTACATTCCCTCTATAAGTGATACCTTATGAGAAGTGTCCTTTTCTGTGTGACTTATTTCACTTAGAATCGTCGAACCTAAATCCACTCATCATGCTGCTACTAGCCTTATGACATTGATTTCATGGCTGAGTGATATTCCATTGTACATAAGGACCACAACTTCTTTATCCATTTTTCTCTTTCCTGGGATATTGAAGGTGGAATGAAGTGGAGGTCCTTGTCAACAGAGCAGCCCTAAACTTTGGGGTGCTTGTGTCTTGCTGATTTTTCATTTTCCCAATTTATACCCCCATGAGTGGAAGTGCCCTATGCTCTCTAAGCTGTGTTTTTTAGATGTTTCAGGACACATCGTACACTTCTCCAGAGTGGCTGTTGGCAATTTACATCCCGCCCATCAGTGTAGCAAGGCTCCCATTTCTCCATGGCCTGTCCTGCATTTCTGGTTTTGAGACTTTTTTCAGCATGGCCCTTTTGACCGATGGGTAGCGAGTCTTCTTTGTAGCGCTGATTTGCCTTTCCACGTTGCTTGGTTGGCCAAAAAGGGCGTATGCGTTTTTTCCTGAATATATTCAGGAAAAAACGCATACGCCCTTTTTGGCCAAGGGCATCATTGTCAACGTTTTGCCGCTTTTCATGTGCTTTAAAGGCGATTCGAATCTACCTCCTGGAATCTGTTTCCTGCAATTCTGCCTTGATTTCAAATCCTCTTCTTTGCCTTCCCTCAATATATTTGTGGATGAGAGTTATCATTTATATCTCTGCAGGTTTGTGAATTGCAGTGCCCTGAAGCTCCATTTTACAACTCGCTTTTTTGGGAGCTGGCCGCAAAAGCGCAGGATGGCTTCAGGCCCTGTTCTGGTTCCGGGGGGGGGGGAGGATGAGCCTGTGGTAAATTCTTCTTCCTGATGGGAAAATAGAGTGGCCTGTTCCTGTCCCAACAACAAGAGGTAGTCTCTCACTGGTTCCCCATCTTCCCGTTCAGCCTCAGGACAAATTGCAACCTGTACGGAACAGGAGGTTAAAGGTGCTGATGCTCCAAGTAGGGAGATTGTTAGTAAAGCGTCTGGAATGGCGACCCCGGGCACAAGGAGAAGAGAAATGAGGTGCGTTTTAGAAACCTTTCCCCATCACATGGTGTACCATCATTTTGTTTTCTCATGCATGTTTTCGATGTAGGAAGATGTCCTTGAACCTGGAGATTTGGGACCCATGCGATGGGTACCACGCAGTATTACTTTAAAGGGTCTGCGTTTGCTCACCCAACCTCACCAAACCTCTCAGCCCCAAGAGTGTCCACCCTTATGTCTCATCCAGCTGTGGGTCTAGATATGGTCATTCCAGGTTGCATCACAGCCCCTGAACGCATTGTGTAAGAATTTCTCTCTCTTTCACTGTCTTTGTTTCATGGGTTTTTCAAAGTAATTTATTTTTATAATGGGGTTTAGCTGCTTTTCACTGCTGTGTTTATGCTGCTTTACACCCACTTGACACACTAACAGAGAGATATCAATACATAGGTTTTAAGATTATTACTAGTCAGATATATTCTTGTGTGGTGAATAGGGCGTGTTGAGTCCAGTTCTGTGAGCAAGGAGTAGGTCTTGTCTATTACATATTGGGTTTATGGAACGGTATCTGAGCTAATTTGAAACCCTTGTTTTATGTATCACCCCACCTCACCTTTCCCTTTAGGCAGCCATAGTGTGTTTTCTGCATGTGTGACTCTGTTCTGTTTTGTAATTCAGTTCAAGTGTAACGGTTTTTACATTCCCTCTATAAGTGATACCTTATGAGAAGTGTCCTTTTCTGTGTGACTTATTTCACTTAGAATCGTCGTACCTAAATCCACTCATCATGCTGCTACTAGCCTTATGACATTGATTTCATGGCTGAGTGATATTCCATTGTACATAAGGACCACAACTTCTTTATCCATTTTTCTCTTTCCTGGGATATTGAAGGTGGAATGAAGTGGAGGTCCTTGTCAACAGAGCAGCCCTAAACTTTGGGGTGCTTGTGTCTTGCTGATTTTTCATTTTCCCAATTCATTCCCCCATGAGTGGAAGTGCCCTATGCTCTCTAAGCTGTGTTTTTCAGATGTTTCAAGAAACACCGTACACTTCTCCAGAGTGGCTGTTGGCAATTTACATCGCGCCCATCAGTGTAGCAAGGCTCCCATTTCTCCATGGCCTGTCCTGCATTTCTGGTTTTGAGACTTTTTTCAGCATGGCCCTTTTGACCGATGGGTAGCGAGTCTTCTTTGTAGCCCTGATTTGCCTTTCCAGGTTGCTTGGTTGGCTAAAAAGGGCGTATGGGTTTTTTCCTGAATATATTCAGGAAAAAACGCATACGCACTTTTTGGCCAAGGGCATCATTGTCAACGTTTTGCCGCTTTTCATGTGCTTTAAAGGCGATTCGAATCTACCTCCTGAAATCTGTTTCCTGCAATTCTGCCTTGATTTCAAATCCTCTTCTTTGCCTTCCCTCAATATATTTGTGGACGAGAGTTATCATTTATAACTCTGCAGGTTTTTGAATTGCAGTGCCCTGAAGCTCCATTTTACAACTCGCTTTTTTGGGAGCTGGCCGCAAAAGCGCAGGATGGCTTCAGGCCCTGTTCTGGTTCCGGGGGGGATGATGAGCCTGTGGTTAATTCTTCTTCCTGATGGGAAAATAGAGTGACCTGTGCCTGTGCCAACAACAAGAGCTAGTCTCTCACTGGTTCCCCGTCTACCCGTTCATCCTCAGGACAAATTGCAACCTGTACGGAACAGGAGGTTAAAGGTGCTGATGCTCCAAGTAGGGAGATTGTTAGTAAAGCGGCTGGAATGGCGACCCCGGGCACAAGGAGAAGAGAAATGAGGTGCGTTTTAGAAACCTTTCTCCATCACATGGTGTACCATCTTTTTGTTTTCTCATGCATGTTTTCGATGTAGGAAGATGTCCTTGAACCTGGAGATTTGGGACCCATGCGATGGGTACCACGCAGTATTACTTTAAAGGGTCTGCGTTTGCTCACCCAACCTCACCAAACCTCTCAGCCCCAAGAGTGTCCACCCTTATGTCTCATCCAGCTGTGGGTCTAGATATGGTCAATCTAGGTTGCATCACAGCCCCTGAACGCATTGTGTAAGAATTTCACTCTCTTTCACTGTCTTTGTTTCATGGGTTTTTCGAAGTAATTTATTTTTATAATGGGGTTTAGCTGCTTTTCACTGCTGTGTTTATGCCGCTTTACACCCACTTGACACACTAACAGAGAGATATCAATACATAGGTTTTAAGATTATTACTAGTCAGATATATTCTTGTGCAGGGAATAGGGCCTGTTGAGTCCAGTTCTCTGAGCAAGGAGTAGGTCTTGTCTATTACATATTGGGTTTATGGAACGGTATCTGAGCTAATTTGAAACCCTTGTTTTATGTATCACCCCACCTCACCTTTCCCGTTAAGCAGCCATAGTCTGTTTTCTGCATGTGTGACTCTGTTCTGTTTTGTAATTCAGTTCAAGTGTAACGCTTTTTACATTCCCTGTATAAGTGATACCTTATGAGAAGTGTCCTTTTCTGTGTGACTTATTTCACTTAGAATCGTCGTACCTAAATCCACTCATCATGCTGCTACTAGCCTTATGACATTGATTTCATGGCTGAGTGATATTCCATTGTACATAAGGACCACAACTTCTTTATCCATTTTTCTCTTTCCTGGGATATTGATGGTGGAATGAAGTGGAGGTCCTTGTCAACAGAGCAGCCCTAAACTTTGGGGTGCTTGTGTCTTGCTGATTTTTCATTTTCCCAATTTATACCCCCATGAGTGGAAGTGCCCTATGCTCTCTAAGCTGTGTTTTTTAGATGTTTCAGGACACACCGTACACTTCTCCAGAGTGGCTGTTGGCAATTTACATCCCGCCCATCAGTGTAGCAAGGCTCCCATTTCTCCATGGCCTGTCCCGCATTTCTGGTTTTGAGACTTTTTTCAGCATGGCCCTTTTGACCGATGGGTAGCGAGTCTTCTTTGTAGCGCTGATTTGCCTTTCTAGGTTGCTTGGTTGGCCAAAAAGGGCGTATGCGTTTTTTCCTGAATATATTCAGGAAAAAACGCATACGCCATTTTTAGCCAAGGGCATCATTGTCAACGTTTTGCCGCTTTTCATGTGCTTTAAAGGCGATTCGAATCTACCTCCTGAAATCTGTTTCCTGCAATTCTGCCTTGATTTCAAATCCTCTTCTTTGCCTTCCCTCAATATATTTGTGGACGAGAGTTATCATTTATAACTCTGCAGGTTTGTGAATTGCAGTGCCCTGAAGCTCCATTTTACAACTCGCTTTTTTGGGAGCTGGCCGCAAAAGCGCTGGATGGCTTCAGGCCCTGTTCTGGTTCCGGGGGCTATGATGAGCCTGTGGTTAATTCTTCTTCCTGATGGGAAAATAGAGTGACCTGTGCCTGTCCCAACACCAAGAGCTAGTCTCTCACTGGTTCCCCGTCTTCCCGTTCATCCTCAGGACAAATTGCAACCTGCACGGAACAGGAGGTTAAAGGTGCTGATGCTCCAAATAAGGAGATTGCTAGTAAAGCGGCTGGAATGGAGAACCCGGGCACAAGGAGATGAGAAATGAGGTGCGTTTTAGATATTTTTCCCCATCACACGGTGTACCATCTTCTGGGTTTCTCGTGCATGTTTTCGATGTAGGAAGATGCCCTTGAACCTGGAGATTTGGGACCCATGGGATGGGTACCACGCAGTATTACTTTAAAGGGTCTGCGTTTGCTCACCCAACCTCACCAAACCTCTCAGCCCCAAGAGTGTCCACCCTTATGTCTCATCCAGCTGTGGGTCTAGATATGGTCAATCCAGGTTGCATCACAGCCCCTGAACGCATTGTGTAAGAATTTCTCTCTCTTTCACTGTCTTTGTTTCATGGGTTTTTCGAAGTAATTTATTTTTATACTGGGGTTTAGCTGCTTTTCACTGCTGTGTTTATGCCGCTTTACACCCACTTGACACACTAACAGAGAGATATCAATACATAGGTTTTAAGATTATTACTAGTCAGATATATTCTTGTGCGGTGAATAGGGCGTGTTGAGTCCAGTTCTCTGAGCAAGGAGTAGGTCTTGTCTATTACATATTGGGTTTATGGAACGGTATCTGAGCTAATTTGAAACGCTTGTTTTATGTATCACCCCACCTCACCTTTCCCGTTAAGCAGCCATAGTGTGTTTTCTGCATGTGTGACTCTGTTCTGTTTTGTAATTCAGTTCAAGTGTAACGGTTTTTACATTCCCTCTATAAGTGATACCTTATGAGAAGTGTCCTTTTCTGTGTGACTTATTTCACTTAGAATCGTCGAACCTAAATCCACTCATCATGCTGCTACTAGCCTTATGACATTGATTTCATGGCTGAGTGATATTCCATTGTACATAAGGACCACAACTTCTTTATCCATTTTTCTCTTTCCTGGGATATTGAAGGTGGAATGAAGTGGAGGTCCTTGTCAACAGAGCAGCCCTAAACTTTGGGGTGCTTGTGTCTTGCTGATTTTTCATTTTCCCAATTTATACCCCCATGAGTGGAAGTGCCCTATGCTCTCTAAGCTGTGTTTTTTAGATGTTTCAGGACACACCGTACACTTCTCCAGAGTGGCTGTTGGCAATTTACATCCCGCCCATCAGTGTAGCAAGGCTCCCATTTCTCCATGGCCTGTCCTGCATTTCTGGTTTTGAGACTTTTTTCAGCATGGCCCTTTTGACCGATGGGTAGCGAGTCTTCTTTGTAGCGCTGATTTGCCTTTCCACGTTGCTTGGTTGGCCAAAAAGGGCGTATGCGTTTTTTCCTGAATATATTCAGGAAAAAACGCATACGCCCTTTTTGGCCAAGGGCATCATTGTCAACGTTTTGCCGCTTTTCATGTGCTTTAAAGGCGATTCGAATCTACCTCCTGGAATCTGTTTCCTGCAATTCTGCCTTGATTTCAAATCCTCTTCTTTGCCTTCCCTCAATATATTTGTGGACGAGAGTTATCATTTATATCTCTGCAGGTTTGTGAATTGCAGTGCCCTGAAGCTCCATTTTACAACTCGCTTTTTTGGGAGCTGGCCGCAAAAGCGCAGGATGGCTTCAGGCCCTGTTCTGGTTCCCGGGGGGTGGATGAGCCTGTGGTTAATTCTTCTTCCTGATGGGAAGATAGAGTGACCTGTGCCTGTCCCAACACCAAGAGCTAGTCTCTCACTGGTTCCCCGTCTACCCGTTCATCCTCAGGACAAATTGCAACCTGTACGGAACAGGAGGTTAAAGGTGCTGATGCTCCAAGTAGGGAGATTGTTAGTAAAGCGGCTGGAATGGCCAACCCGGGCACAAGGAGAAGAGAAATGAGGTGCGTTTTAGAAACCTTTCCCCATCACATGGTGTACCATCATTTTGTTTTCTCATGCATGTTTTCGATGTAGGAAGATGTCCTTGAACCTGGAGATTTGGGACCCATGCGATGGGTACCACGCAGTATTACTTTAAAGGGTCTGCGTTTGCTCACCCAACCTCACCAAACCTCTCAGCCCCAAGAGTGTCCACCCTTATGTCTCATCCAGCTGTGGGTCTAGATATGGTCAATCCAGGTTGCATCACAGCCCCTGAACGCATTGTGTAAGTATTTCTCTCTCTTTCACTGTCTTTGTTTCATTGGTTTTTCAAAGTAATTTATTTTTACAATGGGGTTTAGCTGCTTTTCACTGCTGTGTTTATGCCGCTTTACACCCACTTGACACACTAACAGAGAGATATCAATACATAGGTTTTAAGATTATTACTAGTCAGATATATTCTTGTGCGGTGAATAGGGCGTGTTGAGTCCAGTTCTCTGAGCAAGGAGTACGTCTTGTCTATTACATATTGGGTTTATGGAACGGTATCTGAGCTAATTTGAAACCCTTGTTTTATGTATCACCCCACCTCACCTTTCCCGATAAGCAGCCATAGTGTGTTTTCTGCATGTGTGACTCTGTTCTGTTTTGTAATTCAGTTCAAGTGTAACAGTTTTTACATTCCCTCTATAAGTGATACCTTATGAGAAGTGTCCTTTTCTGTGTGACTTATTTCGCTTAGAATCGTCGTACCTAAATCCACTCATCATGCTGCTACTAGCCTTATGACATCGATTTCATGGCTGAGTGATATTCCATTGTACATAAGGACCACAACTTCTTTATCCATTTTTCTCTTTCCTGGGATATTGAAGGTGGAATGAAGTGGAGGTCCTTGTCAACAGAGCAGCCCTAAACTTTGGGGTGCTTGTGTCTTGCTGAATTTTCATTTTCCCAATTTATACCCCCATGAGTGGAAGTGCCCTATGCTCTCTAAGCTGTGTTTTTTAGATGTTTCAAGACACACCGTACACTTCTCCAGAGTGGCTGTTGTCAATTTACATCCCGCCCATCAGTGTAGCAGAGGCTCCCATTTCTCCATGGCCTGTCCCGCATTTCTGGTTTTGAGACTTTTTTCAGCATGGCCCTTTTGACCGATGGGTAGCGAGTCTTCTTTGTAGCGCTGATTTGCCTTTCCAGGTTGCTTGGTGGGCCAAAAAGGGCGTATGCGTTTTTTCCTGAATATATTCAGGAAAAAACGCATACGCCATTTTTAGCCAAGGGCATCATTGTCAACGTTTTGCCGCTTTTCATGTGCTTTAAAGGCGATTCGAATCTACCTCCTGAAATCTGTTTCCTGCAATTCTGCCTTGATTTCAAATCCTCTTCTTTGCCTTCCCTCAATATATTTGTGGACGAGAGTTATCATTTATAACTCTGCAGGTTTGTGAATTGCAGTGCCCTGAAGCTCCATTTTACAACTCGCTTTTTTGGGAGCTGGCCGCAAAAGCGCTGGATGGCTTCAGGCCCTGTTCTGGTTCCGGGGGGGATGATGAGCCTGTGGTTAATTCTTCTTCCTGATGGGAAAATAGAGTGACCTGTGCCTGTCCCAACACCAAGAGCTAGTCTCTCACTGGTTCCCCGTCTACCCGTTCATCCTCAGGACAAATTGCAACCTGCATGGAACAGGAGGTTAAAGGTGCTGATGCTCCAAATAAGGAGATTGCTAGTAAAGCGGCTGGAATGGAGAACCCGGGCACAAGGAGATGAGAAATGAGGTGCGTTTTAGATATTTTTCCCCATCACACGGTGTACCATCTTCTGGGTTTCTCGTGCATGTTTTCGATGTAGGAAGATGCCCTTGAAGCTGGAGATTTGGGACCCATGGGATGGGTACCACGCAGTATTACTTTAAAGGGTCTGCGTTTGCTCACCCAACCTCACCAAACCTCTCAGCCGCAACAGTGTCCACCCTTATGTCTCATCCAGCTGTGGGTCTAGATATGGTCAATCCAGGTTGCATCACAGCCCCTGAACGCATTGTGTAAGAATTTCTCTCTCTTTCACTGTCTTTGTTTCATGGGTTTGTAAAAGTAATTTATTTTTATAATGGGGTTTAGCTGCTTTTCACTGCTGTGTTTATGCTGCTTTACACCCACTTGACACACTAACAGAGAGATATCAATACATAGGTTTTAAGATTATTACTAGTCAGATATATTCTTGTGTGGTGAATAGGGCGTGTTGAGTCCAGTTCTCTGAGCAAGGAGTAGGTCTTGTCTATTACATATTGGGTTTATGGAACGGTATCTGAGCTAATTTGAAACGCTTGTTTTATATATCACCCCACCTCACCTTTCCCTTTAAGCAGCCATAGTGTGTTTTCTGCATGTGTGACTCTGTTCTGTTTTGTAATTCAGTTCAAGTGTAACGGTTTTTACATTCCCTCTATAAGTGATACCTTATGAGAAGTGTCCTTTTCTGTGTGACTTATTTCACTTAGAATCGTCGTACCTAAATCCACTCATCATGCTGCTACTAGCCTTATGATATTGATTTCATGGCTGAGTGATATTCCATTGTCCATAAGGACCACAACTTCTTTATCCATTTTTCTCTTTCCTGGGATATTGAAGGTGGAATGAAGTGGAGGTCCTTGTCAACAGAGCAGCCCTAAACTTTGGGTTGCTTGTGTCTTGCTGATTTTTCATTTTCCCAATTTATACCGCCATGAGTGGAAGTGCCCTATGCTCTCTAAGCTGTGTTTTTTAGATGTTTCAAGACACACCGTACACTTCTCCAGAGTGGCTGTTGGCAATTTACATCGCGCCCATCAGTGTAGCAAGGCTCCCATTTCTCCATGGCCTGTCCTGCATTTCTGGTTTTGAGACTTTTTTCAGCATGGCCCTTTTGACCGATGGGTAGCGAGTCTTCTTTGTAGCCCTGATTTGCCTTTCCAGGTTGCTTGGTTGGCCAAAAAGGGCGTATGCATTTTTTCCTGAATATATTCAGGAAAAAACGCATACGCCCTTTTTGGCCAAGGGCATCATTGTCAACGTTTTGCCGCTTTTCATGTGCTTTAAAGGCGATTCGAATCTACCTCCTGAAATCTGTTTCCTGCAATTCTGCCTTGATTTCAAATCCTCTTCTTTGCCTTCCCTCAATATATTTGTGGACGAGAGTTATCATTTATAACTCTGCAGGTTTGTGAATTGCAGTGCCCTGAAGCTCCATTTTACAACTCGCTTTTTTGGGAGCTGGCCGCAAAAGCGCAGGATGGCTTCAGGCCCTGTTCTGGTTCCGGGGGGGATGATGAGCCTGTGGTTAATTCTTCTTCCTGATGGGAAAATAGAGTGACCTGTGCCTGTGCCAACAACAAGAGCTAGTCTCTCACTGGTTCCCCGTCTACCCGTTCATCCTCAGGACAAATTGCAACCTGTACGGAACAGGAGGTTAAAGGTGCTGATGCTCCAAGTAGGGAGATTGTTAGTAAAGCGGCTGGAATGGCGACCCCGGGCACAAGGAGAAGAGAAATGAGGTGCGTTTTAGAAACCTTTCCCCATCACATGGTGTACCATCTTTTTGTTTTCTCATGCATGTTTTCGATGTAGGAAGATGTCCTTGAACCTGGAGATTTGGGACCCATGCGATGGGTACCACGCAGTATTACTTTAAAGGGTCTGTGTTTGCTCACCCAACCTCACCAAACCTCTCAGCCCCAAGAGTGTCCACCCTTATGTCTCATCCAGCTGTGGGTCTAGATATGGTCAATCCAGGTTGCATCACAGCCCCTGAACGCATTGTGTAAGAATTTCTCTCTCTTTCACTGTCTTTGTTTCATGGGTTTTTCGAAGTAATTTATTTTTATACTGGGGTTTAGCTGCTTTTCACTGCTGTGTTTATGCCGCTTTACACCCACTTGACACACTAACAGAGAGATATCAATACATAGGTTTTAAGATTATTACTAGTCAGATATATTCTTGTGCGGTGAATAGGGCGTGTTGAGTCCAGTTCTCTGAGCAAGGAGTAGGTCTTGTCTATTACATATTGGGTTTATGGAACGGTATCTGAGCTAATTTGAAACCCTTGTTTTATGTATCACCCCACCTCCCCTTTCCCGTTAAGCAGCCATAGTGCGTTTTCTGTATGTGTGACTCTGTTCTGTTTTGTAATTCAGTTCAAGTGTAACAATTTTTACATTCCCTCTATAAGTGATACCTTATGAGAAGTGTCCTTTTCTGTGTGACTTATTTCACTTAGAATCGTCGTACCTAAATCCACTCATAATGCTGCTACTAGCCTTATGACATCGATTTCATGGCTGAGTGATATTCCATTGTACATAAGGACCACAACTTCTTTATCCATTTTTCTCTTTCCTGGGATATTGAAGGTGGAATGAAGTGGAGGTCCTTGTCAACAGAGCAGCCCTAAACTTTGGGGTGCTTGTGTCTTGCTGATTTTTCATTTTCCCAATTTATACCCCCATGAGTGGAAGTGCCCTATGCTCTCTAAGCTGTGTTTTTTAGATGTTTCAAGACACACCGTACACTTCTCCAGAGTGGCTGTTGGCAATTTACATCCCGCCCATCAGTGTAGCAAGGCTCCCCTTTCTCCATGGCCTGTCCCGCATTTCTGGTTTTGAGACTTTTTTCAGCATGGCCCTTTTGACCGATGGGTAGCGAGTCTTCTTTGTAGCGCTGATTTGCCTTTCTAGGTTGCTTGGTTGGCAAAAAAGGGCGTATGCGTTTTTTCCTGAATATATTCAGGAAAAAACGCATACGCCATTTTTAGCCAAGGGCATCATTGTCAACGTTTTGCCGCTTTTCATGTGCTTTAAAGGCGATTCGAATCTACCTCCTGAAATCTGTTTCCTGCAATTCTGCCTTGATTTCAAATCCTCTTCTTTGCCTTCCCTCAATATATTTGTGGACGAGAGTTATCATTTATAACTCTGCAGGTTTGTGAATTGCAGTGCCCTGAAGCTCCATTTTACAACTCGCTTTTTTGGGAGCTGGCCGCAAAAGCGCTGGATGGCTTCAGGCCCTGTTCTGGTTCCGGGGGCTATGATGAGCCTGTGGTTAATTCTTCTTCCTGATGGGAAAATAGAGTGACCTGTGCCTGTCCCAACACCAAGAGCTAGTCTCTCACTGGTTCCCCGTCTTCCCGTTCATCCTCAGGACAAATTGCAACCTGCACGGAACAGGAGGTTAAAGGTGCTGATGCTCCAAATAAGGAGATTGCTAGTAAAGCGGCTGGAATGGAGAACCCGGGCACAAGGAGATGAGAAATGAGGTGCGTTTTAGATATTTTTCCCCATCACACGGTGTACCATCTTCTGGGTTTCTCGTGCATGTTTTCGATGTAGGAAGATGCCCTTGAACCTGGAGATTTGGGACCCATGGGATGGGTACCACGCAGTATTACTTTAAAGGGTCTGCGTTTGCTCACCCAACCTCACCAAACCTCTCAGCCCCAAGAGTGTCCACCCTTATGTCTCATCCAGCTGTGGGTCTAGATATGGTCAATCCAGGTTGCATCACAGCCCCTGAACGCATTGTGTAAGAATTTCTCTCTCTTTCACTGTCTTTGTTTCATGGGTTTGTAAAAGTAATTTATTTTTATAATGGGGTTTAGCTGCTTTTCACTGCTGTGTTTATGCCGCTTTACACCCACTTGACACACTAACAGAGAGATATCAATACATAGGTTTTAAGATTATTACTAGTCAGATATATTCTTGTGTGGTGAATAGGGCGTGTTGAGTCCAGTTCTCTGAGCAAGGAGTAGGTCTTGTCTATTACATATTGGGTTTATGGAACGGTATCTGAGCTAATTTGAAACCCTTGTTTTATGTATCACCCCACCTCACCTTTCCCTTTAAGCAGCCATAGTGTGTTTTCTGCATGTGTGACTCTGTTCTGTTTTGTAATTCAGTTCAAGTGTAACGGTTTTTACATTCCCTCTATCAGTGATACCTTATGAGAAGTGTCCTTTTCTGTGTGACTTATTTCACTTAGAATCGTCGTACCTAAATCCACTCATCATGCTGCTACTAGCCTTATGACATTGATTTCATGGCTGAGTGATATTCCATTGTACATAAGGACCACAACTTCTTTATCCATTTTTCTCTTTCCTGGGATATTGAAGGTGGAATGAAGTGGAGGTCCTTGTCAACAGAGCAGCCCTAAACTTTGGGGTGCTTGTGTCTTGCTGATTTTTCATTTTCCCAATTTATACCCCCATGAGTGGAAGTGCCCTATGCTCTCTAAGCTGTGTTTTTTAGATGTTTCAAGACACACCGTACACTTCTCCATGGTGGCTGTTGGCAATTTACATCCCGCCCATCAGTGTAGCAAGGCTCCCATTTCTCCATGGCCTGTCCTGCATTTCTGGTTTTGAGACTTTTTTCAGCATGGCCCTTTTGACCGATGGGTAGCGAGTCTTCTTTGTAGCGCTGATTTGCCTTTCCAGGTTGCTTGGTTGGCCAAAAAGGGCGTATGCGTTTTTTCCTGAATATATTCAGGAAAAAACGCATACGCCCTTTTCGGCCAAGGGCATCATTGTCAACGTTTTGCTGCTTTTCATGTGCTTTAAAGGCGATTCGAATCTACCTCCTGAAATCTCTTTCCTGCAATTCTGCCTTGATTTCAAATCCTCTTCTTTGCCTTCCCTCAATATATTTGTGGACGAGAGTTATCATTTATAACTCTGCAGGTTTGTGAATTGCAGTGCCCTGAACCTCCATTTTACAACTCGTTTTTATGGGAGCTGGCGGCAAAATCGCAGAATGGCTTCAGGCCCTGTTCTGGTTCCGGGGGGCAGGCTGAGCCTGTGTTAATTCTTCTTTCTGATGGGAAAATAGAGTGACCTGTGCCTGTCCCAACACCAAGAGCTAGTCTCTCGTTGGTTCCACGTCTTCCCATTTATCCTCAGGACAAATTGCAACCTGTACGGAACAGGAGGTTAAAGGTGCTGATGCTCCAAGTAGGGAGCTTGCTAGTAAAGCGGCTGGAATGGCGAACCCGGGCACAAGGCGATGAGAAATGAGGTGCGTTTTAGAAACCTTTCCCCATCACATGGTGTACCATCTTTTTGTTTTCTCATGCATGTTTTCGATGTAGGAAGATGCCCTTGAACCTGGAGATTTGGGACCCATGGGATGGGTACCACGCAGTATTACTTTAAGGGGTCTGCGTTTGCTCACCCAACCTCACCAAACCTCTCAGCCCCAAGAGTGTCCACCCTTATGTCTCATCCAGCTGTGGGTCTAGATATGGTCAATCCAGGTTGCATCACAGCCCCTGAACGCATTGTGTAAGAATTCCTCTCTCGTTCACTGTCTTTGTTTCATGGGTTTTTCAAAGTAATTTATTTTCATAATGGGATTTAGCTGCTTTTCACTGCTGTGTTTATGCCGCTTTACACCCACTTGACACACTAACAGAGAGATATCAATACATAGGCTTTACGATTATTACTAGTCAGATATATTCTTGTGCGGTGAATAGGGCGTGTTGAGTCCAGTTCTCTGAGCAAGGAGTAGGTCTTGTCTATTACATATTGGGTTTATGGAACGGTATCTGAGCTAATTTGAAACCCTTGTTTTATGTATCACCCCACCTCACCTTTCCCGTTAAGAAGCCATAGTGTGTTTTCTGCATGTGTGACTCTGTTCTGTTTTGTAATTCAGTTCAAGTGTAACGGTTTTTACATTCCCTCTATCAGTGATACCTTATGAGAAGTGTCCTTTTCTGTGTGACTTATTTCACTTAGAATCGTCGTACCTTAATCCACTCATCATGCTGCTACTAGCCTTATGACATTGATTTCATGGCTGAGTGATATTCCATTGTACATAAGGACCACAACTTCTTTACCCATTTTTCTCTTTCCTGGGATATTTAAGGTGGAATGAAGTGGAGGTCCTTGTCAACAGAGCAGCCCTAAACTTTGGGGTGCTTGTGTCTTGCTGATTTTTCATTTTCCCAATTCATACCCCCATGAGTGGAAGTGCCCTATGCTCTCTAAGCTGTGTTTTTCAGATGTTTCAGGACTCACCGTACACTTCTCCAGAGTGGCTGTTGGCAATTTACATCCCGCCCATCAGTGTAGCAAGGCTCCCATTTCTCCATGGCCTGTCCTCCATTTCTGGTTTTGACACTTTTTTCAGCATGGCCCTTTTGACCGATGGGTAGCGAGTCTTCTTTGTAGCGCTCATTTGCCTTTCCAGGTTGCTTGGTTGGCCAAAAAGGGCGTATGCGTTTTTTCCTGAATATATTCAGGAAAAAACGCATACGCCCTTTTTGGCCAAGGGCATCATTGTCAACGTTTTGCCGCTTTTCATGTGCTTTAAATGCGATTCGAATCTACCTCCTGAAATCTCTTTCCTGCAATTCTGCCTTGATTTCAAATCCTCTTCTTTGCCTTCCCTCAATATATTTGTGGACGAGAGTTATCATTTATAACTCTGCAGGTTTGTGAATTGCAGTGCCCTGAACCTCCATTTTACAACTCGTTTTTATGGGAGCTGGCGGCAAAATCGCAGAATGGCTTCAGGCCCTGTTCTGGTTCCGGGGGGCAGGCTGAGCCTGTGGTTAATTCTTCTTTCTGATGGGAAAATAGAGTGACCTGTGCCTGTCCCAACACCAAGAGCTAGTCTCTCGTTGGTTCCACGTCTTCCCGTTTATCCTCAGGACAAATTGCAACCTGTACGGAACAGGAGGTTAAAGGTGCTGATGCTCCAAGTAGGGAGCTTGCTAGTAAAGCGGCTGGAATGGCGAACCCGGGCACAAGGCGATGAGAAATGAGGTGCGTTTTAGAAACCTTTCCCCATCACACGGTGTACCATCTTCTGGGTTTCTCATGCATGTTTTTGATGTAGGAAGATGCCCTTGAACCTGGAGATTTGGGACCCATGCGATGGGTATCATGCAGTATTACTTTAAAGGGTCTGCGTTTGCTCACCCAACCTCACCAAACCTCTCAGCCCCAAGAGTGTCCACCCTTATGTCTGATCCAGCTGTGAGTCTAGATATGGTCAATCTAGGTTGCATCACAGCCCCTGAATGCATTGTGTAAGAATTTCTCTCTCTTTCACTGTCTTTTTTTCATGGGTGTTTCAAAGTAATTTATTTTTATAATGGGGTTTAGCTGATTTTCACTGCTGTGTTTATGCCGCTTTACACCCACTTGACACACTAACAGAGAGATATCAATACATAGGCTTTACGATTATTACTAGTCAGATATATTCTTGTGCGGTGAATAGGGCGTGTTGAGTCCAGTTCTCTGAGCAAGGAGTAGGTCTTGTCTATTACATATTGGGTTTATGGAACGGTATCTGAGCTAATTTGAAACCCTTGTTTTATGTATCACCCCACCTCACCTTTCCCGTTAAGCAGCCATAGTGTGTTTTCTGCATGTGTGACTCTGTTCTGTTTTGTAATTCAGTTCAAGTGTAACGGTTTTTACATTCCCTCTATCAGTGATACCTTATGAGAAGTGTCCTTTTCTGTGTGACTTATTTCACTTAGAATCGTCGTACCTTAATCCACTCATCATGCTGCTACTAGCCTTATGACATTGATTTCATGGCTGAGTGATATTCCATTGTACATAAGGATCACAACTTCTTTATCCATTTTTCTCTTTCCTGGGATATTGAAGGTGGAATGAAGTGGAGGTCCTTGTCAACAGAGCAGCCCTAAACTTTGGGGTGCTTGTGTCTTGCTGATTTTTAATTTTCCCAATTTATACCCCCATGAGTGGAAGTGCCCTATGCTCTCTAAGCTGTGTTTTTCAGATGTTTCAGGACTCACCGGACACTTCTCCAGAGTGGCTCTTGGCAATTTACATCCCGCCCATCAGTGTAGCAAGGCTCCCATTTCTCCATGGCCTGTCCTGCATTTCTGGTTTTGACACTTTTTTCAGCATGGCCCTTTTGACCGATGGGAAGCGAGACTTGTTTGTAGCGCTGATTTGCCTTTCCAGGTTGCTTGGTTGGCCAAAAAGGGCGTATGCTTTTTTTCCTGAATATATTCAGGAAAAAACGCATACGCCCTTTTTGGCCAAGGGCATCATTGTCAACGTTTTGCCACTTTTCATGTGCTTTAAATGCGATTCGAATCTACTTCCTGAAATCTGTTTCCTGCAATTCTGCCTTGATTTCAAATCCTCTTCGTTGCCTTCCCTCAATATATTTGTGGACGAGAGTTATCATTTATAACTGCAGGTTTGTGAATTGCAGTGCCCTGAACCTCCATTTTACAACTCGTTTTTATGGGAGCTGGCCGCAAAATCACAGAATGGATTCAGGCCCTGTTCTGGTTCCGGGGGGCAGGCTGAGCCTGTGGTTAATTCTTCTTTCTGATGGGAAAATAGAGTGACCTGTGCCTGTCCCAACACCAAGAGCTAGTCTCTCGTTGGTTCCACGTCTTCCCGTTTATCCTCAGGACAAATTGCAACCTGTACGGAACAGGAGGTTAAAGGTGCTGATGCTCCAAGTAGGGAGCTTGCTAGTAAAGCGGCTGGAATGGCGAACCCGGGCACAAGGAGATGAGAAATGAGGTGCGTTTTAGAAACCTTTCCCCATCACACGGTGTACCATCTTCTGGGTTTCTCATGCATGTTTTTGATGTAGGAAGATGCCCTTGAAGCTGGAGATTTGGGACCCATGCGATGGGTACCATGCAGTATTACTTTAAAGGGTCTGCGTTTGCTCACCCAACCTCACCAAACCTCTCAGCCCCAAGAGTGTCCACCCTTATGTCTCATCCAGCTGTGGGTCTAGATATGGTCAATCCAGGTTGCATCACAGCCCCTGAACGCATTGTGTAAGAATTCCTCTCTCGTTCACTGTCTTTGTTTCATGGGTTTTTCAAAGTAATTTATTTTCATAATGGGATTTAGCTGCTTTTCACTGCTGTGTTTATGCCGCTTTACACCCACTTGACACACTAACAGAGAGATATCAATACATAGGCTTTACGATTATTACTAGTCAGATATATTCTTGTGCGGTGAATAGGGCGTGTTGAGTCCAGTTCTCTGAGCAAGGAGTAGGTCTTGTCTATTACATATTGGGTTTATGGAACGGTATCTGAGCTAATTTGAAACCCTTGTTTTATGTATCACCCCACCTCACCTTTCCCGTTAAGAAGCCATAGTGTGTTTTCTGCATGTGTGACTCTGTTCTGTTTTGTAATTCAGTTCAAGTGTAACGGTTTTTACATTCCCTCTATCAGTGATACCTTATGAGAAGTGTCCTTTTCTGTGTGACTTATTTCACTTAGAATCGTCGTACCTTAATCCACTCATCATGCTGCTACTAGCCTTATGACATTGATTTCATGGCTGAGTGATATTCCATTGTACATAAGGACCACAACTTCTTTACCCATTTTTCTCTTTCCTGGGATATTTAAGGTGGAATGAAGTGGAGGTCCTTGTCAACAGAGCAGCCCTAAACTTTGGGGTGCTTGTGTCTTGCTGATTTTTCATTTTCCCAATTCATACCCCCATGAGTGGAAGTGCCCTATGCTCTCTAAGCTGTGTTTTTCAGATGTTTCAGGACTCACTGTACACTTCTCCAGAGTGGCTGTTGGCAATTTACATCCCGCCCATCAGTGTAGCAAGGCTCCCATTTCTCCATGGCCTGTCCTGCATTTCTGGTTTTGACACTTTTTTCAGCATGGCCCTTTTGACCGATGGGAAGCAAGACTTGTTTGTAGCGCTGATTTGCCTTTCCAGGTTGCTTGGTTGGCCAAAAAGGGCGTATGCGTTTTTTCCTGAATATATTCAGGAAAAAACGCATACGCCCTTTTTGGCCAAGGGCATCATTGTCAACGTTTTGCCGCTTTTCATGTGCTTTAAATGCGATTCGAATCTACCTCCTGAAATCTCTTTCCTGCAATTCTGCCTTGATTTCAACTCCTCTTCTTTGCCTTCCCTCAATATATTTGTGGAGGAGAGTTATCATTTATAACTCTGCAGGTTTGTGAATTGCAGTGCCCTGAACCTCCATTTTACAACTCGTTTTTATGGGAGCTGGCCGCAAAATCGCAGAATGGCTTCAGGCCCTGTTCTGGTTCCGGGGGGCAGGCTGAGCCTGTGGTTAATTCTTCTTTCTGATGGGAAAATAGAGTGACCTGTGCCTGTCCCAACACCAAGAGCTAGTCTCTCGTTGGTTCCACGTCTTCCCGTTTATCCTCAGGACAAATTGCAACCTGTACGGAACAGGAGGTTAAAGGTGCTGATGCTCCAAGTAGGGAGCTTGCTAGTAAAGCGGCTGGAATGGCGAACCCGGGCACAAGGCGATGAGAAATGAGGTGCGTTTTAGAAACCTTTCCCCATCACACGGTGTACCATCTTCTGGGTTTCTCATGCATGTTTTTGATGTAGGAAGATGCCCTTGAACCTGGAGATTTGGGACCCATGCGATGGGTATCATGCAGTATTACTTTAAAGGGTCTGCGTTTGCTCACCCAACCTCACCAAACCTCTCAGGCCCAAGACTGTCCACCCTTATGTCTCATCCAGCTGTGCGTCTAGATATGGTCAATCCAGGTTGCATCACAGCCCCTGAACGCATTGTGTAAGAATTTCTCTCTCTTTCACTGTCTTTGTTTCATGGGTGTTTCAAAGTAATTTATTTTTATAATGGGGTTTAGCTGCTTTTCACTGCTGTGTTTATGCCGCTTTACACCCACTTGACACACTAACAGAGAGATATCAATACATAGGTTTTACGATTATTATTAGTCAGATATATTCTTGTGCGGTGAATAGGGCGTGTTGAGTCCAGTTCTCTGAGCAAGGAGTAGGTCTTGTCTATTACATATTGGGTTTATGGAACGGTATCTGAGCTAATTTGATACCCTTGTTTTATGTATCACCCCACCTCACCTTTCCCGTTAAGCAGCCATAGTGTGTTTTCTGCATGTGTGACTCTGTTCTGTTTTGTAATTCAGTTCAAGTGTAACGGTTTTTACATTCCCTCTATCAGTGATACCTTATGAGAAGTGTCCTTTTCTGTGTGACTTATTTCACTTAGAATCGTCGTACCTAAATCCACTCATCATGCTGCTACTAGCCTTATGACATTGATTTCATGGCTGAGTGATATTCCATTGTACATAAGGACCACAACTTCTTTATCCATTTTTCTCTTTCCTGGGATATTGAAGGTGGAATGAAGTGGAGGTCCTTGTCAACAGAGCAGCCCTAAACTTTGGGGTGCTTGTGTCTTGCTGATTTTTCATTTTCCCAATTCATTCCCCCATGAGTGGAAGTGCCCTATGCTCTCTAAGCTGTGTTTTTCAGATGTTTCAAGACACACCGTACACTTCTCCAGAGTGGCTGTTGGCAATTTACATCGCGCCCATCAGTGTAGCAAGGCTCCCATTTCTCCATGGCCTGTCCTGCATTTCTGGTTTTGAGACTTTTTTCAGCATGGCCCTTTTGACCGATGGGTAGCGAGTCTTCTTTGTAGCCCTGATTTGCCTTTCCAGGTTGCTTGGTTGGCTAAAAAGGGCGTATGGGTTTTTTCCTGAATATATTCAGGAAAAAACGCATACGCCCTTTTTGGCCAAGGGCATCATTGTCAACGTTTTGCCGCTTTTCATGTGCTTTAAAGGCGATTCGAATCTACCTCCTGAAATCTGTTTCCTGCAATTCTGCCTTGATTTCAAATCCTCTTCTTTGCCTTCCCTCAATATATTTGTGGACGAGAGTTATCATTTATAACTCTGCAGGTTTTTGAATTGCAGTGCCCTGAAGCTCCATTTTACAACTCGCTTTTTTGGGAGCTGGCCGCAAAAGCGCAGGATGGCTTCAGGCCCTGTTCTGGTTCCGGGGGGGATGATGAGCCTGTGGTTAATTCTTCTTCCTGATGGGAAAATAGAGTGACCTGTGCCTGTGCCAACAACAAGAGCTAGTCTCTCACTGGTTCCCCGTCTACCCGTTCATCCTCAGGACAAATTGCAACCTGTACGGAACAGGAGGTTAAAGGTGCTGATGCTCCAAGTAGGGAGATTGTTAGTAAAGCGGCTGGAATGGCGACCCCGGGCACAAGGAGAAGAGAAATGAGGTGCGTTTTAGAAACCTTTCCCCATCACATGGTGTACCATCTTTTTGTTTTCTCATGCATGTTTTCGATGTAGGAAGATGTCCTTGAACCTGGAGATTTGGGACCCATGCGATGGGTACCACGCAGTATTACTTTAAAGGGTCTGCGTTTGCTCACCCAACCTCACCAAACCTCTCAGCCCCAAGAGTGTCCACCCTTATGTCTCATCCAGCTGTGGGTCTAGATATGGTCAATCTAGGTTGCATCACAGCCCCTGAACGCATTGTGTAAGAATTTCTCTCTCTTTCACTGTCTTTGTTTCATGGGTTTTTCGAAGTAATTTATTTTTATAATGGGGTTTAGCTGCTTTTCACTGCTGTGTTTATGCCGCTTTACACCCACTTGACACACTAACAGAGAGATATCAATACATAGGTTTTAAGATTATTACTAGTCAGATATATTCTTGTGCAGGGAATAGGGCCTGTTGAGTCCAGTTCTCTGAGCAAGGAGTAGGTCTTGTCTATTACATATTGGGTTTATGGAACGGTATCTGAGCTAATTTGAAACCCTTGTTTTATGTATCACCCCACCTCACCTTTCCCGTTAAGCAGCCATAGTCTGTTTTCTGCATGTGTGACTCTGTTCTGTTTTGTAATTCAGTTCAAGTGTAACGCTTTTTACATTCCCTCTATAAGTGATACCTTATGAGAAGTGTCCTTTTCTGTGTGACTTATTTCACTTAGAATCGTCGTACCTAAATCCACTCATCATGCTGCTACTAGCCTTATGACATTGATTTCATGGCTGAGTGATATTCCATTGTACATAAGGACCACAACTTCTTTATCCATTTTTCTCTTTCCTGGGATATTGATGGTGGAATGAAGTGGAGGTCCTTGTCAACAGAGCAGCCCTAAACTTTGGGGTGCTTGTGTCTTGCTGATTTTTCATTTTCCCAATTTATACCCCCATGAGTGGAAGTGCCCTATGCTCTCTAAGCTGTGTTTTTTAGATGTTTCAAGACACACCGTACACTTCTCCAGAGTGGCTGTTGGCAATTTACATCCCGCCCATCAGTGTAGCAAGGCTCCCATTTCTCCATGGCCTGTCCCGCATTTCTGGTTTTGAGACTTTTTTCAGCATGGCCCTTTTGACCGATGGGTAGCGAGTCTTCTTTGTAGCGCTGATTTGCCTTTCTAGGTTGCTTGGTTGGCCAAAAAGGGCGTATGCGTTTTTTCCTGAATATATTCAGGAAAAAACGCATACGCCATTTTTAGCCAAGGGCATCATTGTCAACGTTTTGCCGCTTTTCATGTGCTTTAAAGGCGATTCGAATCTACCTCCTGAAATCTGTTTCCTGCAATTCTGCCTTGATTTCAAATCCTCTTCTTTGCCTTCCCTCAATATATTTGTGGACGAGAGTTATCATTTATAACTCTGCAGGTTTGTGAATTGCAGTGCCCTGAAGCTCCATTTTACAACTCGCTTTTTTGGGAGCTGGCCGCAAAAGCGCTGGATGGCTTCAGGCCCTGTTCTGGTTCCGGGGGCTATGATGAACCTGTGGTTAATTCTTCTTCCTGATGGGAAAATAGAGTGACCTGTGCCTGTCCCAACACCAAGAGCTAGTCTCTCACTGGTTCCCCGTCTTCCCGTTCATCCTCAGGACAAATTGCAACCTGCACGGAACAGGAGGTTAAAGGTGCTGATGCTCCAAATAAGGAGATTGCTAGTAAAGCGGCTGGAATGGAGAACCCGGGCACAAGGAGATGAGAAATGAGGTGCGTTTTAGATATTTTTCCCCATCACACGGTGTACCATCTTCTGGGTTTCTCGTGCATGTTTTCGATGTAGGAAGATGCCCTTGAACCTGGAGATTTGGGACCCATGGGATGGGTACCACGCAGTATTACTTTAAAGGGTCTGCGTTTGCTCACCCAACCTCACCAAACCTCTCAGCCCCAAGAGTGTCCACCCTTATGTCTCATCCAGCTGTGGGTCTAGATATGGTCAATCCAGGTTGCATCACAGCCCCTGAACGCATTGTGTAAGAATTTCTCTCTCTTTCACTGTCTTTGTTTCATGGGTTTTTCGAAGTAATTTATTTTTATACTGGGGTTTAGCTGCTTTTCACTGCTGTGTTTATGCCGCTTTACACCCACTTGACACACTAACAGAGAGATATCAATACATAGGTTTTAAGATTATTACTAGTCAGATATATTCTTGTGCGGTGAATAGGGCGTGTTGAGTCCAGTTCTCTGAGCAAGGAGTAGGTCTTGTCTATTACATATTGGGTTTATGGAACGGTATCTGAGCTAATTTGAAACGCTTGTTTTTTGTATCACCCCACCTCACCTTTCCCGTTAAGCAGCCATAGTGTGTTTTCTGCATGTGTGACTCTGTTCTGTTTTGTAATTCAGTTCAAGTGTAACGGTTTTTACATTCCCTCTATAAGTGATACCTTATGAGAAGTGTCCTTTTCTGTGTGACTTATTTCACTTAGAATCGTCGAACCTAAATCCACTCATCATGCTGCTACTAGCCTTATGACATTGATTTCATGGCTGAGTGATATTCCATTGTACATAAGGACCACAACTTCTTTATCCATTTTTCTCTTTCCTGGGATATTGAAGGTGGAATGAAGTGGAGGTCCTTGTCAACAGAGCAGCCCTAAACTTTGGGGTGCTTGTGTCTTGCTGATTTTTCATTTTCCCAATTTATACCCCCATGAGTGGAAGTGCCCTATGCTCTCTAAGCTGTGTTTTTTAGATGTTTCAGGACACACCGTACACTTCTCCAGAGTGGCTGTTGGCAATTTACATCCCGCCCATCAGTGTAGCAAGGCTCCCATTTCTCCATGGCCTGTCCTGCATTTCTGGTTTTGAGACTTTTTTCAGCATGGCCCTTTTGACCGATGGGTAGCGAGTCTTCTTTGTAGCGCTGATTTGCCTTTCCACGTTGCTTGGTTGGCCAAAAAGGGCGTATGCGTTTTTTCCTGAATATATTCAGGAAAAAACGCATACGCCCTTTTTGGCCAAGGGCATCATTGTCAACGTTTTGCCGCTTTTCATGTGCTTTAAAGGCGATTCGAATCTACCTCCTGGAATCTGTTTCCTGCAATTCTGCCTTGATTTCAAATCCTCTTCTTTGCCTTCCCTCAATATATTTGTGGACGAGAGTTATCATTTATATCTCTGCAGGTTTGTGAATTGCAGTGCCCTGAAGCTCCATTTTACAACTCGCTTTTTTGGGAGCTGGCCGCAAAAGCGCAGGATGGCTTCAGGCCCTGTTCTGGTTCCCGGGGGGTGGATGAGCCTGTGGTTAATTCTTCTTCCTGATGGGAAGATAGAGTGACCTGTGCCTGTCCCAACACCAAGAGCTAGTCTCTCACTGGTTCCCCGTCTACCCGTTCATCCTCAGGACAAATTGCAACCTGTACGGAACAGGAGGTTAAAGGTGCTGATGCTCCAAGTAGGGAGATTGTTAGTAAAGCGGCTGGAATGGCCAACCCGGGCACAAGGAGAAGAGAAATGAGGTGCGTTTTAGAAACCTTTCCCCATCACATGGTGTACCATCATTTTGTTTTCTCATGCATGTTTTCGATGTAGGAAGATGTCCTTGAACCTGGAGATTTGGGACCCATGCGATGGGTACCACGCAGTATTACTTTAAAGGGTCTGCGTTTGCTCACCCAACCTCACCAAACCTCTCAGCCCCAAGAGTGTCCACCCTTATGTCTCATCCAGCTGTGGGTCTAGATATGGTCAATCCAGGTTGCATCACAGCCCCTGAACGCATTGTGTAAGTATTTCTCTCTCTTTCACTGTCTTTGTTTCATTGGTTTTTCAAAGTAATTTATTTTTACAATGGGGTTTAGCTGCTTTTCACTGCTGTGTTTATGCCGCTTTACACCCACTTGACACACTAACAGAGAGATATCAATACATAGGTTTTAAGATTATTACTAGTCAGATATATTCTTGTGCGGTGAATAGGGCGTGTTGAGTCCAGTTCTCTGAGCAAGGAGTACGTCTTGTCTATTACATATTGGGTTTATGGAACGGTATCTGAGCTAATTTGAAACCCTTGTTTTATGTATCACCCCACCTCACCTTTCCCGATAAGCAGCCATAGTGTGTTTTCTGCATGTGTGACTCTGTTCTGTTTTGTAATTCAGTTCAAGTGTAACAGTTTTTACATTCCCTCTATAAGTGATACCTTATGAGAAGTGTCCTTTTCTGTGTGACTTATTTCGCTTAGAATCGTCGTACCTAAATCCACTCATCATGCTGCTACTAGCCTTATGACATCGATTTCATGGCTGAGTGATATTCCATTGTACATAAGGACCACAACTTCTTTATCCATTTTTCTCTTTCCTGGGATATTGAAGGTGGAATGAAGTGGAGGTCCTTGTCAACAGAGCAGCCCTAAACTTTGGGGTGCTTGTGTCTTGCTGAATTTTCATTTTCCCAATTTATACCCCCATGAGTGGAAGTGCCCTATGCTCTCTAAGCTGTGTTTTTTAGATGTTTCAAGACACACCGTACACTTCTCCAGAGTGGCTGTTGTCAATTTACATCCCGCCCATCAGTGTAGCAGAGGCTCCCATTTCTCCATGGCCTGTCCCGCATTTCTGGTTTTGAGACTTTTTTCAGCATGGCCCTTTTGACCGATGGGTAGCGAATCTTCTTTGTAGCGCTGATTTGCCTTTCCAGGTTGCTTGGTGGGCCAAAAAGGGCGTATGCGTTTTTTCCTGAATATATTCAGGAAAAAACGCATACGCCATTTTTAGCCAAGGGCATCATTGTCAACGTTTTGCCGCTTTTCATGTGCTTTAAAGGCGATTCGAATCTACCTCCTGAAATCTGTTTCCTGCAATTCTGCCTTGATTTCAAATCCTCTTCTTTGCCTTCCCTCAATATATTTGTGGACGAGAGTTATCATTTATAACTCTGCAGGTTTGTGAATTGCAGTGCCCTGAAGCTCCATTTTACAACTCGCTTTTTTGGGAGCTGGCCGCAAAAGCGCTGGATGGCTTCAGGCCCTGTTCTGGTTCCGGGGGGGATGATGAGCCTGTGGTTAATTCTTCTTCCTGATGGGAAAATAGAGTGACCTGTGCCTGTCCCAACACCAAGAGCTAGTCTCTCACTGGTTCCCCGTCTACCCGTTCATCCTCAGGACAAATTGCAACCTGCATGGAACAGGAGGTTAAAGGTGCTGATGCTCCAAATAAGGAGATTGCTAGTAAAGCGGCTGGAATGGAGAACCCGGGCACAAGGAGATGAGAAATGAGGTGCGTTTTAGATATTTTTCCCCATCACACGGTGTACCATCTTCTGGGTTTCTCGTGCATGTTTTCGATGTAGGAAGATGCCCTTGAACCTGGAGATTTGGGACCCATGGGATGGGTACCACGCAGTATTACTTTAAAGGGTCTGCGTTTGCTCACCCAACCTCACCAAACCTCTCAGCCCCAAGAGTGTCCACCCTTATGTCTCATCCAGCTGTGGGTCTAGATATGGTCAATCCAGGTTGCATCACAGCCCCTGAACGCATTGTGTAAGAATTTCTCTCTCGTTCACTGTCTTTGTTTCATGGGTTTGTAAAAGTAATTTATTTTTATAATGGGGTTTAGCTGCTTTTCACTGCTGTGTTTATGCTGCTTTACACCCACTTGACACACTAACAGAGAGATATCAATACATAGGTTTTAAGATTATTACTAGTCAGATATATTCTTGTGTGGTGAATAGGGCGTGTTGAGTCCAGTTCTCTGAGCAAGGAGTAGGTCTTGTCTATTACATATTGGGTTTATGGAACGGTATCTGAGCTAATTTGAAACGCTTGTTTTATATATCACCCCACCTCACCTTTCCCTTTAAGCAGCCATAGTGTGTTTTCTGCATGTGTGACTCTGTTCTGTTTTGTAATTCAGTTCAAGTGTAACGGTTTTTACATTCCCTCTATAAGTGATACCTTATGAGAAGTGTCCTTTTCTGTGTGACTTATTTCACTTAGAATCGTCGTACCTAAATCCACTCATCATGCTGCTACTAGCCTTATGATATTGATTTCATGGCTGAGTGATATTCCATTGTCCATAAGGACCACAACTTCTTTATCCATTTTTCTCTTTCCTGGGATATTGAAGGTGGAATGAAGTGGAGGTCCTTGTCAACAGAGCAGCCCTAAACTTTGGGGTGCTTGTGTCTTGCTGATTTTTCATTTTCCCAATTTATACCCCCATGAGTGGAAGTGCCCTATGCTCTCTAAGCTGTGTTTTTTAGATGTTTCAAGACACACCGTACACTTCTCCAGAGTGGCTGTTGGCAATTTACATCGCGCCCAACAGTGTAGCAAGGCTCCCATTTCTCCATGGCCTGTCCTGCATTTCTGGTTTTGAGACTTTTTTCAGCATGGCCCTTTTGACCGATGGGTAGCGAGTCTTCTTTGTAGCCCTGATTTGCCTTTCCAGGTTGCTTGGTTGGCCAAAAAGGGCGTATGCATTTTTTCCTGAATATATTCAGGAAAAAACGCATACGCCCTTTTTGGCCAAGGGCATCATTGTCAACGTTTTGCCGCTTTTCATGTGCTTTAAAGGCGATTCGAATCTACCTCCTGAAATCTGTTTCCTGCAATTCTGCCTTGATTTCAAATCCTCTTCTTTGCCTTCCCTCAATATATTTGTGGACGAGAGTTATCATTTATAACTCTGCAGGTTTGTGAATTGCAGTGCCCTGAAGCTCCATTTTACAACTCGCTTTTTTGGGAGCTGGCCGCAAAAGCGCAGGATGGCTTCAGGCCCTGTTCTGGTTCCGGGGGGGATGATGAGCCTGTGGTTAATTCTTCTTCCTGATGGGAAAATAGAGTGACCTGTGCCTGTGCCAACAACAAGAGCTAGTCTCTCACTGGTTCCCCGTCTACCCGTTCATCCTCAGGACAAATTGCAACCTGTACGGAACAGGAGGTTAAAGGTGCTGATGCTCCAAGTAGGGAGATTGTTAGTAAAGCGGCTGGAATGGCGACCCCGGGCACAAGGAGAAGAGAAATGAGGTGCGTTTTAGAAACCTTTCCCCATCACATGGTGTACCATCTTTTTGTTTTCTCATGCATGTTTTCGATGTAGGAAGATGTCCTTGAACCTGGAGATTTGGGACCCATGCGATGGGTACCACGCAGTATTACTTTAAAGGGTCTGTGTTTGCTCACCCAACCTCACCAAACCTCTCAGCCCCAAGAGTGTCCACCCTTATGTCTCATCCAGCTGTGGGTCTAGATATGGTCAATCCAGGTTGCATCACAGCCCCTGAACGCATTGTGTAAGAATTTCTCTCTCTTTCACTGTCTTTGTTTCATGGGTTTTTCGAAGTAATTTATTTTTATACTGGGGTTTAGCTGCTTTTCACTGCTGTGTTTATGCCGCTTTACACCCACTTGACACACTAACAGAGAGATATCAATACATAGGTTTTAAGATTATTACTAGTCAGATATATTCTTGTGCGGTGAATAGGGCGTGTTGAGTCCAGTTCTCTGAGCAAGGAGTAGGTCTTGTCTATTACATATTGGGTTTATGGAACGGTATCTGAGCTAATTTGAAACGCTTGTTTTATGTATCACCCCACCTCCCCTTTCCCGTTAAGCAGCCATAGTGCGTTTTCTGTATGTGTGACTCTGTTCTGTTTTGTAATTCAGTTCAAGTGTAACAATTTTTACATTCCCTCTATAAGTGATACCTTATGAGAAGTGTCCTTTTCTGTGTGACTTATTTCACTTAGAATCGTCGTACCTAAATCCACTCATAATGCTGCTACTAGCCTTATGACATCGATTTCATGGCTGAGTGATATTCCATTGTACATAAGGACCACAACTTCTTTATCCATTTTTCTCTTTCCTGGGATATTGAAGGTGGAATGAAGTGGAGGTCCTTGTCAACAGAGCAGCCCTAAACTTTGGGGTGCTTGTGTCTTGCTGATTTTTCATTTTCCCAATTTATACCCCCATGAGTGGAAGTGCCCTATGCTCTCTAAGCTGTGTTTTTTAGATGTTTCAAGACACACCGTACACTTCTCCAGAGTGGCTGTTGGCAATTTACATCCCGCCCATCAGTGTAGCAAGGCTCCCCTTTCTCCATGGCCTGTCCCGCATTTCTGGTTTTGAGACTTTTTTCAGCATGGCCCTTTTGACCGATGGGTAGCGAGTCTTCTTTGTAGCCCTGATTTGCCTTTCTAGGTTGCTTGGTTGGCCAAAAAGGGCGTATGCGTTTTTTCCTGAATATATTCAGGAAAAAACGCATACGCCATTTTTAGCCAAGGGCATCATTGTCAACGTTTTGCCGCTTTTCATGTGCTTTAAAGGCGATTCGAATCTACCTCCTGAAATCTGTTTCCTGCAATTCTGCCTTGATTTCAAATCCTCTTCTTTGCCTTCCCTCAATATATTTGTGGACGAGAGTTATCATTTATAACTCTGCAGGTTTGTGAATTGCAGTGCCCTGAAGCTCCATTTTACAACTCGCTTTTTTGGGAGCTGGCCGCAAAAGCGCTGGATGGCTTCAGGCCCTGTTCTGGTTCCGGGGGCTATGATGAGCCTGTGGTTAATTCTTCTTCCTGATGGGAAAATAGAGTGACCTGTGCCTGTCCCAACACCAAGAGCTAGTCTCTCACTGGTTCCCCGTCTTCCCGTTCATCCTCAGGACAAATTGCAACCTGCACGGAACAGGAGGTTAAAGGTGCTGATGCTCCAAATAAGGAGATTGCTAGTAAAGCGGCTGGAATGGAGAACCCGGGCACAAGGAGATGAGAAATGAGGTGCGTTTTAGATATTTTTCCCCATCACACGGTGTACCATCTTCTGGGTTTCTCGTGCATGTTTTCGATGTAGGAAGATGCCCTTGAACCTGGAGATTTGGGACCCATGGGATGGGTACCACGCAGTATTACTTTAAAGGGTCTGCGTTTGCTCACCCAACCTCACCAAACCTCTCAGCCCCAAGAGTGTCCACCCTTATGTCTCATCCAGCTGTGGGTCTAGATATGGTCAATCCAGGTTGCATCACAGCCCCTGAACGCATTGTGTAAGAATTTCTCTCTCTTTCACTGTCTTTGTTTCATGGGTTTGTAAAAGTAATTTATTTTTATAATGGGGTTTAGCTGCTTTTCACTGCTGTGTTTATGCCGCTTTACACCCACTTGACACACTAACAGAGAGATATCAATACATAGGTTTTAAGATTATTACTAGTCAGATATATTCTTGTGTGGTGAATAGGGCGTGTTGAGTCCAGTTCTCTGAGCAAGGAGTAGGTCTTGTCTATTACATATTGGGTTTATGGAACGGTATCTGAGCTAATTTGAAACCCTTGTTTTATGTATCACCCCACCTCACCTTTCCCTTTAAGCAGCCATAGTGTGTTTTCTGCATGTGTGACTCTGTTCTGTTTTGTAATTCAGTTCAAGTGTAACGGTTTTTACATTCCCTCTATCAGTGATACCTTATGAGAAGTGTCCTTTTCTGTGTGACTTATTTCACTTAGAATCGTCGTACCTAAATCCACTCATCATGCTGCTACTAGCCTTATGACATTGATTTCATGGCTGAGTGATATTCCATTGTACATAAGGACCACAACTTCTTTATCCATTTTTCTCTTTCCTGGGATATTGAAGGTGGAATGAAGTGGAGGTCCTTGTCAACAGAGCAGCCCTAAACTTTGGGGTGCTTGTGTCTTGCTGATTTTTCATTTTCCCAATTTATACCCCCATGAGTGGAAGTGCCCTATGCTCTCTAAGCTGTGTTTTTTAGATGTTTCAAGACACACCGTACACTTCTCCATGGTGGCTGTTGGCAATTTACATCCCGCCCATCAGTGTAGCAAGGCTCCCATTTCTCCATGGCCTGTCCTGCATTTCTGGTTTTGAGACTTTTTTCAGCATGGCCCTTTTGACCGATGGGTAGCGAGTCTTCTTTGTAGCGCTGATTTGCCTTTCCAGGTTGCTTGGTTGGCCAAAAAGGGCGTATGCGTTTTTTCTTGAATATATTCAGGAAAAAACGCATACGCCCTTTTCGGCCAAGGGCATCATTGTCAACGTTTTGCTGCTTTTCATGTGCTTTAAAGGCGATTCGAATCTACCTCCTGAAATCTCTTTCCTGCAATTCTGCCTTGATTTCAAATCCTCTTCTTTGCCTTCCCTCAATATATTTGTGGACGAGAGTTATCATTTATAACTCTGCAGGTTTGTGAATTGCAGTGCCCTGAACCTCCATTTTACAACTCGTTTTTATGGGAGCTGGCGGCAAAATCGCAGAATGGCTTCAGGCCCTGTTCTGGTTCCGGGGGGCAGGCTGAGCCTGTGGTTAATTCTTCTTTCTGATGGGAAAATAGAGTGACCTGTGCCTGTCCCAACACCAAGAGCTAGTCTCTCGTTGGTTCCACGTCTTCCCATTTATCCTCAGGACAAATTGCAACCTGTACGGAACAGGAGGTTAAAGGTGCTGATGCTCCAAGTAGGGAGCTTGCTAGTAAAGCGGCTGGAATGGCGAACCCGGGCACAAGGCGATGAGAAATGAGGTGCGTTTTAGAAACCTTTCCCCATCACATGGTGTACCATCTTTTTGTTTTCTCATGCATGTTTTCGATGTAGGAAGATGCCCTTGAACCTGGAGATTTGGGACCCATGCGATGGGTACCACGCAGTATTACTTTAAGGGGTCTGCGTTTGCTCACCCAACCTCACCAAACCTCTCAGCCCCAAGAGTGTCCACCCTTATGTCTCATCCAGCTGTGGGTCTAGATATGGTCAATCCAGGTTGCATCACAGCCCCTGAACGCATTGTGTAAGAATTCCTCTCTCGTTCACTGTCTTTGTTTCATGGGTTTTTCAAAGTAATTTATTTTCATAATGGGATTTAGCTGCTTTTCACTGCTGTGTTTATGCCGCTTTACACCCACTTGACACACTAACAGAGAGATATCAATACATAGGCTTTACGATTATTACTAGTCAGATATATTCTTGTGCGGTGAATAGGGCGTGTTGAGTCCAGTTCTCTGAGCAAGGAGTAGGTCTTGTCTATTACATATTGGGTTTATGGAACGGTATCTGAGCTAATTTGAAACCCTTGTTTTATGTATCACCCCACCTCACCTTTCCCGTTAAGAAGCCATAGTGTGTTTTCTGCATGTGTGACTCTGTTCTGTTTTGTAATTCAGTTCAAGTGTAACGGTTTTTACATTCCCTCTATCAGTGATACCTTATGAGAAGTGTCCTTTTCTGTGTGACTTATTTCACTTAGAATCGTCGTACCTTAATCCACTCATCATGCTGCTACTAGCCTTATGACATTGATTTCATGGCTGAGTGATATTCCATTGTACATAAGGACCACAACTTCTTTACCCATTTTTCTCTTTCCTGGGATATTTAAGGTGGAATGAAGTGGAGGTCCTTGTCAACAGAGCAGCCCTAAACTTTGGGGTGCTTGTGTCTTGCTGATTTTTCATTTTCCCAATTCATACCCCCATGAGTGGAAGTGCCCTATGCTCTCTAAGCTGTGTTTTTCAGATGTTTCAGGACTCACCGTACACTTCTCCAGAGTGGCTGTTGGCAATTTACATCCCGCCCATCAGTGTAGCAAGGCTCCCATTTCTCCATGGCCTGTCCTGCATTTCTGGTTTTGACACTTTTTTCAGCATGGCCCTTTTGACCGATGGGTAGCGAGTCTTCTTTGTAGCGCTGATTTGCCTTTCTAGGTTGCTTGGTTGGCCAAAAAGGGCGTATGCGTTTTTTCCTGAATATATTCAGGAAAAAACGCATACGCCATTTTTAGCCAAGGGCATCATTGTCAACGTTTTGCCGCTTTTCATGTGCTTTAAAGGCGATTCGAATCTACCTCCTGAAATCTGTTTCCTGCAATTCTGCCTTGATTTCAACTCCTCTTCTTTGCCTTCCCTCAATATATTTGTGGACGAGAGTTATCATTTATAACTCTGCAGGTTTGTGAATTGCAGTGCCCTGAACCTCCATTTTACAACTCGTTTTTATGGGAGCTGGCCGCAAAATCGCAGAATGGCTTCAGGCCCTGTTCTGGTTCCGGGGGGCAGGCTGAGCCTGTGGTTAATTCTTCTTTCTGATGGGAAAATAGAGTGACCTGTGCCTGTCCCAACACCAAGAGCTAGTCTCTCGTTGGTTCCACGTCTTCCCGTTTATCCTCAGGACAAATTGCAACCTGTACGGAACAGGAGGTTAAAGGTGCTGATGCTCCAAGTAGGGAGCTTGCTAGTAAAGCGGCTGGAATGGCGAACCCGGGCACAAGGCGATGAGAAATGAGGTGCGTTTTAGAAACCTTTCCCCATCACACGGTGTACCATCTTCTGGGTTTCTCATGCATGTTTTTGATGTAGGAAGATGCCCTTGAACCTGGAGATTTGGGACCCATGCGATGGGTATCATGCAGTATTACTTTAAAGGGTCTGCGTTTGCTCACCCAACCTCACCAAACCTCTCAGGCCCAAGACTGTCCACCCTTATGTCTCATCCAGCTGTGCGTCTAGATATGGTCAATCCAGGTTGCATCACAGCCCCTGAACGCATTGTGTAAGAATTTCTCTCTCTTTCACTGTCTTTGTTTCATGGGTGTTTCAAAGTAATTTATTTTTATAATGGGGTTTAGCTGCTTTTCACTGCTGTGTTTATGCCGCTTTACACCCACTTGACACACTAACAGAGAGATATCAATACATAGGTTTTACGATTATTATTAGTCAGATATATTCTTGTGCGGTGAATAGGGCGTGTTGAGTCCAGTTCTCTGAGCAAGGAGTAGGTCTTGTCTATTACATATTGGGTTTATGGAACGGTATCTGAGCTAATTTGATACCCTTGTTTTATGTATCACCCCACCTCACCTTTCCCGTTAAGCAGCCATAGTGTGTTTTCTGCATGTGTGACTCTGTTCTGTTTTGTAATTCAGTTCAAGTGTAACGGTTTTTACATTCCCTCTATCAGTGATACCTTATGAGAAGTGTCCTTTTCTGTGTGACTTATTTCACTTAGAATCGTCGTACCTAAATCCACTCATCATGCTGCTACTAGCCTTATGACATTGATTTCATGGCTGAGTGATATTCCATTGTACATAAGGACCACAACTTCTTTATCCATTTTTCTCTTTCCTGGGATATTGAAGGTGGAATGAAGTGGAGGTCCTTGTCAACAGAGCAGCCCTAAACTTTGGGGTGCTTGTGTCTTGCTGATTTTTCATTTTCCCAATTCATTCCCCCATGAGTGGAAGTGCCCTATGCTCTCTAAGCTGTGTTTTTCAGATGTTTCAAGACACACCGTACACTTCTCCAGAGTGGCTGTTGGCAATTTACATCGCGCCCATCAGTGTAGCAAGGCTCCCATTTCTCCATGGCCTGTCCTGCATTTCTGGTTTTGAGACTTTTTTCAGCATGGCCCTTTTGACCGATGGGTAGCGAGTCTTCTTTGTAGCCCTGATTTGCCTTTCCAGGTTGCTTGGTTGGCTAAAAAGGGCGTATGGGTTTTTTCCTGAATATATTCAGGAAAAAACGCATACGCCCTTTTTGGCCAAGGGCATCATTGTCAACGTTTTGCCGCTTTTCATGTGCTTTAAAGGCGATTCGAATCTACCTCCTGAAATCTGTTTCCTGCAATTCTGCCTTGATTTCAAATCCTCTTCTTTGCCTTCCCTCAATATATTTGTGGACGAGAGTTATCATTTATAACTCTGCAGGTTTTTGAATTGCAGTGCCCTGAAGCTCCATTTTACAACTCGCTTTTTTGGGAGCTGGCCGCAAAAGCGCAGGATGGCTTCAGGCCCTGTTCTGGTTCCGGGGGGGAGGATGAGCCTGTGGTTAATTCTTCTTCCTGATGGGAAAATAGAGTGACCTGTGCCTGTGCCAACAACAAGAGCTAGTCTCTCACTGGTTCCCCGTCTACCCGTTCATCCTCAGGACAAATTGCAACCTGTACGGAACAGGAGGTTAAAGGTGCTGATGCTCCAAGTAGGGAGATTGTTAGTAAAGCGGCTGGAATGGCGACCCCGGGCACAAGGAGAAGAGAAATGAGGTGCGTTTTAGAAACCTTTCCCCATCACATGGTGTACCATCTTTTTGTTTTCTCATGCATGTTTTCGATGTAGGAAGATGTCCTTGAACCTGGAGATTTGGGACCCATGCGATGGGTACCACGCAGTATTACTTTAAAGGGTCTGCGTTTGCTCACCCAACCTCACCAAACCTCTCAGCCCCAAGAGTGTCCACCCTTATGTCTCATCCAGCTGTGGGTCTAGATATGGTCAATCTAGGTTGCATCACAGCCCCTGAACGCATTGTGTAAGAATTTCACTCTCTTTCACTGTCTTTGTTTCATGGGTTTTTCGAAGTAATTTATTTTTATAATGGGGTTTAGCTGCTTTTCACTGCTGTGTTTATGCCGCTTTACACCCACTTGACACACTAACAGAGAGATATCAATACATAGGTTTTAAGATTATTACTAGTCAGATATATTCTTGTGCAGGGAATAGGGCCTGTTGAGTCCAGTTCTCTGAGCAAGGAGTAGGTCTTGTCTATTACATATTGGGTTTATGGAACGGTATCTGAGCTAATTTGAAACCCTTGTTTTATGTATCACCCCACCTCACCTTTCCCGTTAAGCAGCCATAGTCTGTTTTCTGCATGTGTGACTCTGTTCTGTTTTGTAATTCAGTTCAAGTGTAACGCTTTTTACATTCCCTCTATAAGTGATACCTTATGAGAAGTGTCCTTTTCTGTGTGACTTATTTCACTTAGAATCGTCGTACCTAAATCCACTCATCATGCTGCTACTAGCCTTATGACATTGATTTCATGGCTGAGTGATATTCCATTGTACATAAGGACCACAACTTCTTTATCCATTTTTCTCTTTCCTGGGATATTGATGGTGGAATGAAGTGGAGGTCCTTGTCAACAGAGCAGCCCTAAACTTTGGGGTGCTTGTGTCTTGCTGATTTTTCATTTTCCCAATTTATACCCCCATGAGTGGAAGTGCCCTATGCTCTCTAAGCTCTGTTTTTTAGATGTTTCAAGACACACCGTACACTTCTCCAGAGTGGCTGTTGGCAATTTACATCCCGCCCATCAGTGTAGCAAGGCTCCCATTTCTCCATGGCCTGTCCCGCATTTCTGGTTTTGAGACTTTTTTCAGCATGGCCCTTTTGACCGATGGGTAGCGAGTCTTCTTTGTAGCGCTGATTTGCCTTTCTAGGTTGCTTGGTTGGCCAAAAAGGGCGTATGCGTTTTTTCCTGAATATATTCAGGAAAAAACGCATACGCCATTTTTAGCCAAGGGCATCATTGTCAACGTTTTGCCGCTTTTCATGTGCTTTAAAGGCGATTCGAATCTACCTCCTGAAATCTGTTTCCTGCAATTCTGCCTTGATTTCAAATCCTCTTCTTTGCCTTCCCTCAATATATTTGTGGACGAGAGTTATCATTTATAACTCTGCAGGTTTGTGAATTGCAGTGCCCTGAAGCTCCATTTTACAACTCGCTTTTTTGGGAGCTGGCCGCAAAAGCGCTGGATGGCTTCAGGCCCTGTTCTGGTTCCGGGGGCTATGATGAGCCTGTGGTTAATTCTTCTTCCTGATGGGAAAATAGAGTGACCTGTGCCTGTCCCAACACCAAGAGCTAGTCTCTCACTGGTTCCCCGTCTTCCCGTTCATCCTCAGGACAAATTGCAACCTGCACGGAACAGGAGGTTAAAGGTGCTGATGCTCCAAATAAGGAGATTGCTAGTAAAGCGGCTGGAATGGAGAACCCGGGCACAAGGAGATGAGAAATGAGGTGCGTTTTAGATATTTTTCCCCATCACACGGTGTACCATCTTCTGGGTTTCTCGTGCATGTTTTCGATGTAGGAAGATGCCCTTGAACCTGGAGATTTGGGACCCATGGGATGGGTACCACGCAGTATTACTTTAAAGGGTCTGCGTTTGCTCACCCAACCTCACCAAACCTCTCAGCCCCAAGAGTGTCCACCCTTATGTCTCATCCAGCTGTGGGTCTAGATATGGTCAATCCAGGTTGCATCACAGCCCCTGAACGCATTGTGTAAGAATTTCTCTCTCTTTCACTGTCTTTGTTTCATGGGTTTTTCGAAGTAATTTATTTTTATACTGGGGTTTAGCTGCTTTTCACTGCTGTGTTTATGCCGCTTTACACCCACTTGACACACTAACAGAGAGATATCAATACATAGGTTTTAAGATTATTACTAGTCAGATATATTCTTGTGCGGTGAATAGGGCGTGTTGAGTCCAGTTCTCTGAGCAAGGAGTAGGTCTTGTCTATTACATATTGGGTTTATGGAACGGTATCTGAGCTAATTTGAAACGCTTGTTTTATGTATCACCCCACCTCACCTTTCCCGTTAAGCAGCCATAGTGTGTTTTCTGCATGTGTGACTCTGTTCTGTTTTGTAATTCAGTTCAAGTGTAACGGTTTTTACATTCCCTCTATAAGTGATACCTTATGAGAAGTGTCCTTTTCTGTGTGACTTATTTCACTTAGAATCGTCGAACCTAAATCCACTCATCATGCTGCTACTAGCCTTATGACATTGATTTCATGGCTGAGTGATATTCCATTGTACATAAGGACCACAACTTCTTTATCCATTTTTCTCTTTCCTGGGATATTGAAGGTGGAATGAAGTGGAGGTCCTTGTCAACAGAGCAGCCCTAAACTTTGGGGTGCTTGTGTCTTGCTGATTTTTCATTTTCCCAATTTATACCCCCATGAGTGGAAGTGCCCTATGCTCTCTAAGCTGTGTTTTTTAGATGTTTCAGGACACACCGTACACTTCTCCAGAGTGGCTGTTGGCAATTTACATCCCGCCCATCAGTGTAGCAAGGCTCCCATTTCTCCATGGCCTGTCCTGCATTTCTGGTTTTGAGACTTTTTTCAGCATGGCCCTTTTGACCGATGGGTAGCGAGTCTTCTTTGTAGCGCTGATTTGCCTTTCCACGTTGCTTGGTTGGCCAAAAAGGGCGTATGCGTTTTTTCCTGAATATATTCAGGAAAAAACGCATACGCCCTTTTTGGCCAAGGGCATCATTGTCAACGTTTTGCCGCTTTTCATGTGCTTTAAAGGCGATTCGAATCTACCTCCTGGAATCTGTTTCCTGCAATTCTGCCTTGATTTCAAATCCTCTTCTTTGCCTTCCCTCAATATATTTGTGGACGAGAGTTATCATTTATATCTCTGCAGGTTTGTGAATTGCAGTGCCCTGAAGCTCCATTTTACAACTCGCTTTTTTGGGAGCTGGCCGCAAAAGCGCAGGATGGCTTCAGGCCCTGTTCTGGTTCCCGGGGGGTGGATGAGCCTGTGGTTAATTCTTCTTCCTGATGGGAAGATAGAGTGACCTGTGCCTGTCCCAACACCAAGAGCTAGTCTCTCACTGGTTCCCCGTCTACCCGTTCATCCTCAGGACAAATTGCAACCTGTACGGAACAGGAGGTTAAAGGTGCTGATGCTCCAAGTAGGGAGATTGTTAGTAAAGCGGCTGGAATGGCCAACCCGGGCACAAGGAGAAGAGAAATGAGGTGCGTTTTAGAAACCTTTCCCCATCACATGGTGTACCATCATTTTGTTTTCTCATGCATGTTTTCGATGTAGGAAGATGTCCTTGAACCTGGAGATTTGGGACCCATGCGATGGGTACCACGCAGTATTACTTTAAAGGGTCTGCGTTTGCTCACCCAACCTCACCAAACCTCTCAGCCCCAAGAGTGTCCACCCTTATGTCTCATCCAGCTGTGGGTCTAGATATGGTCAATCCAGGTTGCATCACAGCCCCTGAACGCATTGTGTAAGTATTTCTCTCTCTTTCACTGTCTTTGTTTCATTGGTTTTTCAAAGTAATTTATTTTTACAATGGGGTTTAGCTGCTTTTCACTGCTGTGTTTATGCCGCTTTACACCCACTTGACACACTAACAGAGAGATATCAATACATAGGTTTTAAGATTATTACTAGTCAGATATATTCTTGTGCGGTGAATAGGGCGTGTTGAGTCCAGTTCTCTGAGCAAGGAGTACGTCTTGTCTATTACATATTGGGTTTATGGAACGGTATCTGAGCTAATTTGAAACCCTTGTTTTATGTATCACCCCACCTCACCTTTCCCGATAAGCAGCCATAGTGTGTTTTCTGCATGTGTGACTCTGTTCTGTTTTGTAATTCAGTTCAAGTGTAACAGTTTTTACATTCCCTCTATAAGTGATACCTTATGAGAAGTGTCCTTTTCTGTGTGACTTATTTCGCTTAGAATCGTCGTACCTAAATCCACTCATCATGCTGCTACTAGCCTTATGACATCGATTTCATGGCTGAGTGATATTCCATTGTACATAAGGACCACAACTTCTTTATCCATTTTTCTCTTTCCTGGGATATTGAAGGTGGAATGAAGTGGAGGTCCTTGTCAACAGAGCAGCCCTAAACTTTGGGGTGCTTGTGTCTTGCTGATTTTTCATTTTCCCAATTTATACCCCCATGAGTGGAAGTGCCCTATGCTCTCTAAGCTGTGTTTTTTAGATGTTTCAAGACACACCGTACACTTCTCCAGAGTGGCTGTTGTCAATTTACATCCCGCCCATCAGTGTAGCAGAGGCTCCCATTTCTCCATGGCCTGTCCCGCATTTCTGGTTTTGAGACTTTTTTCAGCATGGCCCTTTTGACCGATGGGTAGCGAGTCTTCTTTGTAGCGCTGATTTGCCTTTCCAGGTTGCTTGGTGGGCCAAAAAGGGCGTATGCGTTTTTTCCTGAATATATTCAGGAAAAAACGCATACGCCATTTTTAGCCAAGGGCATCATTGTCAACGTTTTGCCGCTTTTCATGTGCTTTAAAGGCGATTCGAATCTACCTCCTGAAATCTGTTTCCTGCAATTCTGCCTTGATTTCAAATCCTCTTCTTTGCCTTCCCTCAATATATTTGTGGACGAGAGTTATCATTTATAACTCTGCAGGTTTGTGAATTGCAGTGCCCTGAAGCTCCATTTTACAACTCGCTTTTTTGGGAGCTGGCCGCAAAAGCGCTGGATGGCTTCAGGCCCTGTTCTGGTTCCGGGGGGGATGATGAGCCTGTGGTTAATTCTTCTTCCTGATGGGAAAATAGAGTGACCTGTGCCTGTCCCAACACCAAGAGCTAGTCTCTCACTGGTTCCCCGTCTACCCGTTCATCCTCAGGACAAATTGCAACCTGCATGGAACAGGAGGTTAAAGGTGCTGATGCTCCAAATAAGGAGATTGCTAGTAAAGCGGCTGGAATGGAGAGCCCGGGCACAAGGAGATGAGAAATGAGGTGCGTTTTAGATATTTTTCCCCATCACACGGTGTACCATCTTCTGGGTTTCTCGTGCATGTTTTCGATGTAGGAAGATGCCCTTGAACCTGGAGATTTGGGACCCATTGGATGGGTACCACGCAGTATTACTTTAAAGGGTCTGCGTTTGCTCACCCAACCTCACCAAACCTCTCAGCCCCAAGAGTGTCCACCCTTATGTCTCATCCAGCTGTGGGTCTAGATATGGTCAATCCAGGTTGCATCACAGCCCCTGAACGCATTGTGTAAGAATTTCTCTCTCTTTCACTGTCTTTGTTTCATGGGTTTGTAAAAGTAATTTATTTTTATAATGGGGTTTAGCTGCTTTTCACTGCTGTGTTTATGCTGCTTTATACCCACTTGACACACTAACAGAGAGATATCAATACATAGGTTTTAAGATTATTACTAGTCAGATATATTCTTGTGTGGTGAATAGGGCGTGTTGAGTCCAGTTCTCTGAGCAAGGAGTAGGTCTTGTCTACTACATATTGGGTTTATGGAACGGTATCTGAGCTAATTTGATACCCTTGTTTTATGTATCACCCTACCTCACCTTTCCCGTTAAGCAGCCATAGTGTGTTTTCTGCATGTGTGACTCTGTTCTGTTTTGTAATTGAGTTCAAGTGTAACGGCTTTTACATTCCCTCTATAAGTGATACCTTATGAGAAGTGTCCTTTTCTGTGTGACTTATTTCACTTAGAATCGTCGTACCTAAATCCACTCATCATGCTGCTACTAACCTTATGACATTGATTTCATGGCTGAGTGATATTCCATTGTACATAAGGACCACAACTTCTTTATCCATTTTTCTCTTTCCTGGGATATTGAAGGTGGAATGAAGTGGAGGTCCTTGTCAACAGAGCAGCCCTCAACTTTGGGGTGCTTGTGTCTTGCTGATTTTTCATTTTCCCAATTTATACCCCCATCAGTGGAAGTGCCCTATGCTCTCTAAGCTGTGTTTTTCAGATGTTTCAGGACACACCGTACACTTCTCCAGAGTGGCTGTTGGCAATTTACATCCCGCCCATCAGTGTAGCAAGGCTCCCATTTCTCCATGGCCTGTCCTGCATTTCTGGTTTTGACACTTTTTTCAGCATGGCCCTTTTGACCGATGGGAAGCGAGACTTCTCTGTAGCGCTGATTTGCCTTTCCAGGTTGCTTGGTTGGCCAAAAAGGGCGTATGCGTTTTTTCCTGAATATATTCAGGAAAAAACGCATACGCCCTTTTTGGCCAAGGGCATCATTGTCAACGTTTTGCCGCTTTTCATGTGCTTTAAAGGTGATTCGTATCTACCTCCTGAAATCTGTTTCGTGCAATTCTGCCTTGATTTCAAATCCTCTTCTTTGCCTTCCCTCAATATATTTGTGGACGAGAGTTATCATTTATAACTCTGCAGGTTTGTGAATTGCAGTGCCCTGAACCTCCATTTTATAACTCGCTTTTTTGGGAGCTGGCCGCAAAAGCGCAGGATGGCTTCAGGCCCTGTTCTGGTTCCGGGGGGCAGGCTGAGCCTGTGGTTAATTCTTCTTCCTGATGGGAAAATAGAGTGACCTGTGCCTGTCCCGACACCAAGAGCTTGTCTCTCGTTGGTTCCCCGTCTTCCCGTAAATCCTCAGGACAAATTGCAACCTGTACAGAACAGGAGGTTAAAGGTGCTGATGCTCCAAGTAGGGAGATTGCTAGTAAAGCGGCTGGAATGGCGAACCCGGGCACAAGGAGATGAGAAATGAGGTGCGTTTTAGAAACCTTTCCCTATCACACGGTGTACCATCTTCTGGGTTTCTCATGCATGTTTTCGATGTAGGAAGATGCCCTTGAACCTGGAGATTTGGGAACCATGCGATGGGTACCACGCAGTATTACTTTAAAGGGTCTGCGTTTGCTCACCCAACCTCACCAAACCTCTCAGCCCCAAGAGTGTCCACCCTTATGTCTCATCCAGCTGTGGGTCTAGATATGGTCAATCCAGGTTGCATCACAGCCCCTGAACTCATTGTGTAAGAATTTCTATCTCTTTCACTGTCGTTGTTTCATGGGTTTTTCAAAGTAATTTATTATCATAATGCGGTTTAGCTGCTTTTCACGGCTGTGTTTATGCCGCTTTACACCCACTTGACACACTAACAGAGAGATATCAATACATAGGTTTTAAGATTATTACTAGTCAGGTATATTCTTGTGCGGTGAATAGGGCGTGTTGAGTCCAGTTCTCTGAGCAAGGAGTAGGTCTTGTCTACTACATATTGGGTTTATGGAACGGAATCTGAGCTAATTTGATACCCCTGTTTTATGTATCACCCCACCTCACCTTTCCCGTTAAGCAGCCATAGTGTGTTTTCTGCATGTGTGACTCTGTTCTGTTTTGTAATTCAGTTCAAGTGTAACGGTTTTTACATTCCCTCTAAAAGTGATACCTTATGAGAAGTGTCCTTTTCTGTGTGACTTATTTCACTTAGAATCGTCGTACCTAAATCCACTCATCATGCTGCTACTAACCTTATGACATTGATTTCATGGCTGAGTGATATTCCATTGTACATAAGGACCACAACTTCTTTATCCATTTTTCTCTTTCCTGGGATATTGAAGGTGGAATGAAGTGGAGGTCCTTGTCAACAGAGCAGCCCTAAACTTTGGGGTGCTTGTGTCTTGCTGATTTTTCATTTTCCCAATTTATACCCCCATGAGTGGAAGTGCCCTATGCTCTCTAAGCTGTGTTTTTCAGATATTTCAGGACACACCGTACACTTCTCCAGAGTGGCTTTTGGCAATTTACATCCCGCCCATCAGTGTAGCAAGGCTCTCATTTCTCCATGGCCTGTCCTGCATTTCTGGTTTTGACACTTTTTTCAGCATGGCCCTTTTGACCGATGGGAAGCGAGACTTCTTTGTAGCGCTGATTTGCCTTTCCAGGTTGCTTGGTTGGCCAAAAAGGGCGTATGCGTTTTTTCCTGAATATATTCAGGAAAAAACGCATACGCCCTTTTTGGCCAAGGGCATCATTGTCAACATTTTGCTGCTTTTCATGTGCTTTAAAGGCGATTCGAATCTACCTCCTGAAATCTGTTTCCTGCAATTCTGCCTTGATTTCAAATCCTCTTCTTTGCCTTCCCTCAATATATTTGTGGACGAGAGTTATCATTTATTACTCTGCAGGTTTGTGAATTGCAGTGCCCTGAACCTCCATTTTACAACTCGCTTTTTTGGGAGCTGGCCGCAAAAGCGCAGGATGGCTTCAGGCCCTGTTCTGGTTCCGGGGGGCAGGCTGAGCCTGTGGTTAATTCTTCTTCCTGATGGGAAAATAGAGTGACCTGTGCCTGTCCCAACACCAAGAGCTAGTCTCTCGTTGGTTCCCCGTCTTCCCGTTCATCCTCAGGACAAATTGCAACCTGTACGGAACAGGAGGTTAAAGGTGCTGATGCTCCAAGTAGGGAGATTGCTAGTAAAGCGGCTGGAATGGCGAACCCGGGCACAAGGAGATGAGAAATGAGGTGCGTTTTAGAAACCTTTCCCCATCACACGGTGTACCATCTTCTGGGTTTCTCATGCATGTTTTCGATGTAGGAAGATGCCCTTGAAGCTGGAGATTTGGGACCCATGCGATGGGTACCACGAAGTATTACTTTAAAGGGTCTGCGTTTGCTCACCCAACCTCACCAAACCTCTCAGCCCCAAGAGTGTCCACCCTTATGTCTCATCCAGCTGTGGGTCTAGATATGGTCAATCCAGGTTGCATCACAGCCCCTGAATGCATTGTGTAAGAATTTCTCAATCTTTCACTGTCGTTGTTTCATTGGTTTTTCAAAGTAATTTATTTTCATAATGCGGTTTAGCTGCTTTTCACGGCTGTGTTTATGCCGCTTTACACCCACTTGACACACTAACAGAGAGATATCAATACATAGGTTTTAAGATTATTACTAGTCAGATATATTCTTGTGCGGTGAATAGGGCGTGTTGAGTCCAGTTCTCTGAGCAAGGAGTAGGTCTTGTCTACTACATATTGGGTTTATGGAACGGTATCTGAGCTAATTTGATACCCTTGTTTTATGTATCACCCCACCTCACCTTTCCTGTTAAGCAGCCATAGTGTGTTTTCTGCATGTGTGACTCTGTTCTGTTTTGTAATTCAGTTCAAGTGTAAAGGTTTTTACATTCCCTCTATCAGTGATACCTTATGAGAAGTGTCCTTTTCTGTGTGACTTATTTCACTTAGAATCGTCGTACCTAAATCCACTCATCATGCGGCTACTAACCTTATGACATTGATTTCATGGCTGAGTGATATTCCATTGTACATAAGGACCACAACTTCTTTATCCATTTTTCTCTTTCCTGGGATATTGAAGGTGGAATGAAGTGGAGGTCCTTGTCAACAGAGCAGCCCTCAACTTTGGGGTGCTTGTGTCTTGCTGATTTTTCATTTTCCCAATTTATACCCCCATGAGTGGAAGTGCCCTATGCTCTCTAAGCTGTGTTTTTCAGATGTTTCAGGACACACCGTACACTTCTCCAGAGTGGCTGTTGGCAATTTACATCCCGCCCATCAGTGTAGCAAGGCTCCCATTTCCCCATGGCCTGTCCTGCATTTCTGGTTTTGACACTTTTTTCAGCATGGCCCTTTTGACCGATGGGAAGCGAGACTTCTCTGTAGCGCTGATTTGCCTTTCCAGGTTGCTTGGTTGGCCAAAAAGGGCGTATGCGTTTTTTCCTGAATATATTCAGGAAAAAACGCATACGCCCTTTTTGGCCAAGGGCATCATTGTCAACGTTTTGCTGCTCTTCCTGTGCTTTAAAGGCGATTCGTATCTACCTCCTGAAATCTGTTTCGTGCAATTCTGCCTTGATTTCAAATCCTCTTCTTTGCCTTCCCTCAATATATTTGTGGACGCGAGTTATCATTTATAACTCTACAGGTTTGTGAATTGCAGTGCCCTGAACCTCCATTTTACAACTCGCTTTTTTGGGAGCTGGCCGCAAAAGCGCAGGATGGCTTCAGGCCCTGTTCTGGGTCCGGGGGGCAGGCTGAGCCTGTGGTTAATTCTTCTTCCTGATGGGAAAATAGAGTGACCTGTGCCTGTCCCGACACCAAGAGCTAGTCTCTCGTTGGTTCCCCGTCTTCCCGTTCATCCTCAGGACAAATTGCAACCTGTACGGAACAGGAGGTTAAAGGTGCTGATGCTCCAAGTAGGGAGATTGCTAGTAAAGCGGCTGGAAAGGTGAACCCGGGCACAAGGAGATGAGAAATGAGGTGCGTTTTAGAAACCTTTCCCCATCACACGGTGTACCATCTTCTGGGTTTCTCATGCATGTTTTCGATGTAGGAAGATGCCCTTGAACCTGGAGATTTGGAACCCATGCGATGGGTACCACGCAGTATTACTTTAAAGGGTCTGTGTTTGCTCACCCAACCTCACCAAACCTCTCAGCCCCAAGAGTGTCCACCCTTATGTCTCATCCAGCTGTGGGTCTAGATATGGTCAATCCAGGTTGCATCACAGCCCCTGAACGCATTGTGTAAGAATTTCTATCTCTTTCACTGTCGTTGTTTCATGGCTTTTTCAAAGTAATTTATTTTCATAATGGGGTTTAGCTGCTTTTCACGGCTGTGTTTATGCCGCTTTACACCCACTTGACACACTAACAGAGAGATATCAATACATAGGTTTTAAGATTATTACTAGTCAGATATATTCTTGTGCGGTGAATAGGGCGTGTTGAGTCCAGTTCTCTGAGCAAGGAGTAGGTCTTTTCTACTACATATTGGGTTTATGGAACGGTATCTGAGCTAATTTGATACCCTTGTTTTATGTATCACCCCACCTCACCTTTCCCGTTAAGCAGCCATAGTGTGTTTTCTGCATGTGTGACTCTGTTCTGTTTTGTAATTCAGTTCAAGTGTAACGGTTTTTACATTCCCTCTATCAGTGATACCTTATGAGAAGTGTCCTTTTCTGTGTGACTTATCTCACTTAGAATCGTCGTACCTAAATCCACTCATCATGCTGCTACTAACCTTATGACATTGATTTCATGGCTGAGTGATATTCCATTGTACATAAGGACCACAACTTCTTTATCCATTTTTCTCTTTCCTGGGATATTGAAGGTGGAATGAAGTGGAGGTCCTTGTCAACAGAGCAGCCCTCAACATTGGGGTGCTTGTGTCTTGCTAATTTTTCATTTTCCCAATTTATACCCCCATGAGTGGAAGTTCCCTATGCTCTCTAAGCTGTGTTTTTCAGATGTTTCAGGACACACCGTACACTTCTCCAGAGTGGCTGTTGGCAATTTACATCCCGCCCATCAGTGTAGCAAGGCTCCCATTTCTCCATGGCCTGTCCTGCATTTCTGGTTTTCACACTTTTTTCAACATGGCCCTTTTGACCGATGGGAAGCGAGACTTCTCTGTAGCGCTGATTTGCCTTTCCAGGTTGCTTGGTTGGCCAAAAAGGGCGTATGCGTTTTTTCCTGAATATATTCAGGAAAAAACGCATACGCCCTTTTTGGCCAAGGGCATCATTGTCAATGTTTTGCCGCTTTTCATGTGCTTTAAAGGCGATTCGTATCTACCTCCTGAAATCTGTTTCGTGCATTTCTGCCTTGATTTCAAATCCTCTTCTTTGCCTTCCCTCAATATATTTGTGGACGAGAGTTATCATTTATAACTCTGCAGGTTTGTGAATTGCAGTGCCCTGAAGCTCCATTTTACAACTCGCTTTTTTGGGAGCTGGCCGCAAAAGCGCAGGATGGCTTCAGGCCCTGTTCTGGTTCCGGGGGGCAGGCTGAGCCTGTGGTTAATTCTTCTTCCTGATGGGAAAATAGAGTGACCTGTGCCTGTCCCAACACCAAGAGCTAGTCTCTCGTTGGTTCCCCGTCTTCCCGTTCATCCTCAGGACAAATTGCAACCTGTACGGAACAGGAGGTTAAAGGTGCTGATGCTCCAAGTAGGGAGATTGCTAGTAAAGCGGCTGGAATGGCGAACCCGGGCACAAGGAGATGAGAAATGAGGTGCGTTTTAGAAACCTTTCCCTATCACACGGTGTACCATCTTCTGGGTTTCTCATGCATGTTTTCGATGTAGGAAGATGCCCTTGAACCTGGAGATTTGGGACCCATGCGATGGGTACCACGCAGTATTACTTTAAAGGGTCTGCGTTTGCTCACCCAACCTCACCAAACCTCTCAGCCCCAAGAGTGTCCACCCTTATGTCTCATCCAGCTGTGGGTCTAGATATGGTCAATCCAGGTTGCATCACAGCCCCTGAACGCATTGTGTAAGAATTTCTATCTCTTTCACTGTCGTTGTTTCATGGGTTTTTCAAAGTAATTTATTTTCATAATGGGGTTTAGCTGCTTTTCACGGCTGTGTTTATGCCGCTTTACACCCACTTGACACACTAACAGAGAGATATCAATACATAGGTTTTAAGATTATTACTAGTCAGATATATTCTTGTGCGGTGAATAGGGCGTGTTGAGTCCAGTTCTCTGAGCAAGGAGTAGGTCTTGTCTACTACATATTGGGTTTATGGAACGGTATCTGAGCTAATTTGATACCCTTGTTTTATGTATCACCCCACCTCACCTTTCCCGTTAAGCAGCCATAGTGTGTTTTCTGCATGTGTGACTCTGTTCTGTTTTGTAATTCAGTTCAAGTGTAACGGTTTTTACATTCCCTCTATCAGTGATACCTTATGAGAAGTGTCCTTTTCTGTGTGACTTATTTCACTTAGAATCGTCGTACCTAAATCCACTCATCATGCTGCTACTAACCTTATGACATTGATTTCATGGCTGAGTGATATTCCATTGTACATAAGGACCACAACTTCTTTATCCATTTTTCTCTTTCCTGGGATATTTAAGGTGGAATGAAGTGGAGGTCCTTGTCAACAGAGCAGCCCTAAACTTTGGGGTGCTTGTGTCTTGCTGATTTTTCATTTTCCCAATTCATACCCCCATGAGTGGAAGTGCCCTAAGCTCTCTAAGCTGTGTTTTTCAGATGTTTCAGGACACACCGTACACTTCTCCAGAGTGGCTGTTGGCAATTTACATCCCGCCCATCAGTGTAGCAAGGCTCCCATTTCTCCATGGCCTGTCCTGCATTTCTGGTTTTGAGACTTTTTTCAGCATGGCCCTTTTGACCGATGGGTAGCGAGTCTTCTTTGTAGCGCTGATTTGCCTTTCCAGGTTGCTTGGTTGGCCAAAAAGGGCGTATGCGTTTTTTCCTGAATATATTCAGGAAAAAACGCATACGCCCTTTTTGGCCAAGGGCATCATTGTCAACGTTTTGCCGCTTTTCATGTGCTTTAAATGCGATTCGAATCTACCTCCTGAAATCTCTTTCCTGCAATTCTGCCTTGATTTCAAATCCTCTTCTTTGCCTTCCCTCAATATATTTGTGGACGAGAGTTATCATTTATAACTCTGCAGGTTTGTGAATTGCAGTGCCCTGAACCTCCATTTTACAACTCGTTTTTATGGGAGCTGGCCGCAAAATCGCAGAATGGCTTCAGGCCCTGTTCTGGTTCCGGGGGGCAGGCTGAGCCTGTGGTTAATTCTTCTTTCTGATGGGAAAATAGAGTGACCTGTGCCTGTCCCAACACCAAGAGCTAGTCTCTCGTTGGTTCCACGTCTTCCCGTTTATCCTCAGGACAAATTGCAACCTGTACGGAACAGGAGGTTAAAGGTGCTGATGCTCCAAGTAGGGAGCTTGCTAGTAAAGCGGCTGGAATGGCGAACCCGGGCACAAGGCGATGAGAAATGAGGTGCGTTTTAGAAACCTTTCCCCATCACACTGTGTACCATCTTCTGGGTTTCTCATGCATGTTTTGATGTAGGAAGATGCCCTTGAACCTGGAGATTTGGGACCCATGCGATGGGTACCATGCAGTATTACTTTAAAGGGTCTGCGTTTGCTCACCCAACCTCACCAAACCTCTCAGCCCCAAGAGTGTCCACCCTTATGTCTCATCCAGCTGTGGGTCTAGATATGGTCAATCCAGGTTGCATCACAGCCCCTGAACGCATTGTGTAAGAATTCCTCTCTCGTTCACTGTCTTTGTTTCATGGGTTTTTCAAAGTAATTTATTTTCATAATGGGATTTAGCTGCTTTTCACTGCTGTGTTTATGCCACTTTACACCCACTTGACACACTAACAGAGAGATATAAATACATAGGCTTTACGATTATTACTAGTCAGATATAATCTTGTGCGGTGAATAGGGCGTGTTGAGTCCAGTTCTCTGAGCAAGGAGTAGGTCTTGTCTATTACATATTGGGTTTATGGAACGGTATCTGAGCTAATTTGATACCCTTGTTTTATGTATCACCCCACCTCACCTTTCCCGTTAAGCAGCCATAGTGTGTTTTCTGCATGTGTGACTCTGTTCTGTTTTGTAATTCAGTTCAAGTGTAACGGTTTTTACATTCCCTCTATCAGTGATACCTTATGAGAAGTGTCCTTTTCTGTGTGACTTATTTCACTTAGAATCGTCGTACCTAAATCCACTCATCATGCTGCTACTAGCCTTATGACATTGATTTCATGGCTGAGTGATATTCCATTGTACATAAGGACCACAACTTCTTTACCCATTTTTCTCTTTCCTGGGATATTTAAGGTGGAATGAAGTGGAGGTCCTTGTCAACAGAGCAGCCCTCAACTTTGGGGTGCTTGTGTCTTGCTGATTTTTCATTTTCCCAATTCATACCCCCATGAGTGGAAGTGCCCTATGCTCTCTAAGCTGTGTTTTTCAGATGTATCAGGACTCACCGTACACTTCTCCAGAGTGGCTGTTGGCAATTTACATCCCGCCCATCAGTGTAGCAAGGCTCCCATTTCTCCATGGCCTGTCCTGCATTTCTGGTTTTGAGACTTTTTTCAGCATGGCCCTTTTGACCGATGGGTAGCGAGTCTTCTTTGTAGCGCTGATTTGCCTTTCCAGGTTGCTTGGTTGGCCAAAAAGGGCGTATGCGTTTTTTCCTGAATATATTCAGGAAAAAACGCATACGCCCTTTTCGGCCAAGGGCATCATTGTCAACGTTTTGCTGCTTTTCATGTGCTTTAAAGGCGATTCGAATCTACCTCCTGAAATCTCTTTCCTGCAATTCTGCCTTGATTTCAAATCCTCTTCTTTGCCTTCCCTCAATATATTTGTGGACGAGAGTTATCATTTATAACTCTGCAGGTTTGTGAATTGCAGTGCCCTGAACCTCCATTTTACAACTCGTTTTTATGGGAGCTGGCGGCAAAATCGCAGAATGGCTTCAGGCCCTGTTCTGGTTCCGGGGGGCAGGCTGAGCCTGTGGTTAATTCTTCTTTCTGATGGGAAAATAGAGTGACCTGTGCCTGTCCCAACACCAAGAGCTAGTCTCTCGTTGGTTCCACGTCTTCCCGTTTATCCTCAGGACAAATTGCAACCTGTACGGAACAGGAGGTTAAAGGTGCTGATGCTCCAAGTAGGGAGCTTGCTAGTAAAGCGGCTGGAATGGCGAACCCGGGCACAAGGCGATGAGAAATGAGGTGCGTTTTAGAAACCTTTCCCCATCACACGGTGTACCATCTTCTGGGTTTCTCATGCATGTTTTTGATGTAGGAAGATGCCCTTGAACCTGGAGATTTGGGACCCATGCGATGGGTATCATGCAGTATTACTTTAAAGGGTCTGCGTTTGCTCACCCAACCTCACCAAACCACTCAGCCCCAAGAGTGTCCACCCTTATGTCTGATCCAGCTGTGAGTCTAGATATGGTCAATCCAGGTTGCATCACAGCCCCTGAATGCATTGTGTAAGAATTTCTCTCTCTTTCACTGTCTTTTTTTCATGGGTGTTTCAAAGTAATTTATTTTTATAATGGGGTTTAGCTGATTTTCACTGCTGTGTTTATGCCGCTTTACACCCACTTGACACACTAACAGAGAGATATCAATACATAGGCTTTACGATTATTACTAGTCAGATATATTCTTGTGCGGTGAATAGGGCGTGTTGAGTCCAGTTCTCTGAGCAAGGAGTAGGTCTTGTCTATTACATATTGGGTTTATGGAACGGTATCTGAGCTAATTTGAAACCCTTGTTTTATGTATCACCCCACCTCACCTTTCCCGTTAAGCAGCCATAGTGTGTTTTCTGCATGTGTGACTCTGTTCTGTTTTGTAATTCAGTTCAAGTGTAACGGTTTTTACATTCCCTCTATCAGTGATACCTTATGAGAAGTGTCCTTTTCTGTGTGACTTATTTCACTTAGAATCGTCGTACCTTAATCCACTCATCATGCTGCTACTAGCCTTATGACATTGATTTCATGGCTGAGTGATATTCCATTGTACATAAGGATCACAACTTCTTTATCCATTTTTCTCTTTCCTGGGATATTGAAGGTGGAATGAAGTGGAGGTCCTTGTCAACAGAGCAGCCCTAAACTTTGGGGTGCTTGTGTCTTGCTGATTTTTAATTTTCCCAATTTATACCCCCATGAGTGGAAGTGCCCTATGCTCTCTAAGCTGTGTTTTTCAGATGTTTCAGGACTCACCGGACACTTCTCCAGAGTGGCTCTTGGCAATTTACATCCCGCCCATCAGTGTAGCAAGGCTCCCATTTCTCCATGGCCTGTCCTGCATTTCTGGTTTTGACACTTTTTTCAGCATGGCCCTTTTGACCGATGGGAAGCGAGACTTGTTTGTAGCGCTGATTTGCCTTTCCAGGTTGCTTGGTTGGCCAAAAAGGGCGTATGCTTTTTTTCCTGAATATATTCAGGAAAAAACGCATACGCCCTTTTTGGCCAAGGGCATCATTGTCAACGTTTTGCCACTTTTCATGTGCTTTAAATGCGATTCGAATCTACTTCCTGAAATCTGTTTCCTGCAATTCTGCCTTGATTTCAAATCCTCTTCGTTGCCTTCCCTCAATATATTTGTGGACGAGAGTTATCATTTATAACTGCAGGTTTGTGAATTGCAGTGCCCTGAACCTCCATTTTACAACTCGTTTTTATGGGAGCTGGCCGCAAAATCACAGAATGGATTCAGGCCCTGTTCTGGTTCCGGGGGGCAGGCTGAGCCTGTGGTTAATTCTTCTTTCTGATGGGAAAATAGAGTGACCTGTGCCTGTCCCAACACCAAGAGCTAGTCTCTCGTTGGTTCCACGTCTTCCCGTTTATCCTCAGGACAAATTGCAACCTGTACGGAACAGGAGGTTAAAGGTGCTGATGCTCCAAGTAGGGAGCTTGCTAGTAAAGCGGCTGGAATGGCGAACTCGGGCACAAGGAGATGAGAAATGAGGTGCGTTTTAGAAACCTTTCCCCATCACACGGTGTACCATCTTCTGGGTTTCTCATGCATGTTTTTGATGTAGGAAGATGGCCTTGAAGCTGGAGATTTGGGACCCATGCGATGGGTACCATGCAGTATTACTTTAAAGGGTCTGCGTTTGCTCACCCAACCTCACCAAACCTCTCAGCCCCAAGAGTGTCCACCCTTATGTCTCATCCAGCTGTGGGTCTAGATATGGTCAATCCAGGTTGCATCACAGCCCCTGAACGCATTGTGTAAGAATTCCTCTCTCGTTCACTGTCTTTGTTTCATGGGTTTTTCAAAGTAATTTATTTTCATAATGGGATTTAGCTGCTTTTCACTGCTGTGTTTATGCCGCTTTACACCCACTTGACACACTAACAGAGAGATATCAATACATAGGCTTTACGATTATTACTAGTCAGATATAATCTTGTGCGGTGAATAGGGCGTGTTGAGTCCAGTTCTCTGAGCAAGGAGTAGGTCTTGTCTATTACATATTGGGTTTATGGAACGGTATCTGAGCTAATTTGATACCCTTGTTTTATGTATCACCCCACCTCACCTTTCCCGTTAAGCAGCCATAGTGTGTTTTCTGCATGTGTGACTCTGTTCTGTTTTGTAATTCAGTTCAAGTGTAACGGTTTTTACATTCCCTCTATCAGTGATACCTTATGAGAAGTGTCCTTTTCTGTGTGACTTATTTCACTTAGAATCGTCGTACCTAAATCCACTCATCATGCTGCTACTAGCCTTATGACATTGATTTCATGGCTGAGTGATATTCCATTGTACATAAGGACCACAACTTCTTTACCCATTTTTCTCTTTCCTGGGATATTTAAGGTGGAATGAAGTGGAGGTCCTTGTCAACAGAGCAGCCCTCAACTTTGGGGTGCTTGTGTCTTGCTGATTTTTCATTTTCCCAATTCATACCCCCATGAGTGGAAGTGCCCTATGCTCTCTAAGCTGTGTTTTTCAGATGTTTCAGGACTCACTGTACACTTCTCCAGAGTGGCTGTTGGCAATTTACATCCCGCCCATCAGTGTAGCAAGGCTCCCATTTCTCCATGGCCTGTCCTGCATTTCTGGTTTTGACACTTTTTTCAGCATGGCCCTTTTGACCGATGGGAAGCAAGACTTGTTTGTAGCGCTGATTTGCCTTTCCAGGTTGCTTGGTTGGCCAAAAAGGGCGTATGCGTTTTTTCCTGAATATATTCAGGAAAAAACGCATACGCCCTTTTTGGCCAAGGGCATCATTGTCAACGTTTTGCCGCTTTTCATGTGCTTTAAATGCGATTCGAATCTACCTCCTGAAATCTCTTTCCTGCAATTCTGCCTTGATTTCAACTCCTCTTCTTTGCCTTCCCTCAATATATTTGTGGAGGAGAGTTATCATTTATAACTCTGCAGGTTTGTGAATTGCAGTGCCCTGAACCTCCATTTTACAACTCGTTTTTATGGGAGCTGGCCGCAAAATCGCAGAATGGCTTCAGGCCCTGTTCTGGTTCCGGGGGGCAGGCTGAGCCTGTGGTTAATTCTTCTTTCTGATGGGAAAATAGAGTGACCTGTGCCTGTCCCAACACCAAGAGCTAGTCTCTCGTTGGTTCCACGTCTTCCCGTTTATCCTCAGGACAAATTGCAACCTGTACGGAACAGGAGGTTAAAGGTGCTGATGCTCCAAGTAGGGAGCTTGCTAGTAAAGCGGCTGGAATGGCGAACCCGGGCACAAGGCGATGAGAAATGAGGTGCGTTTTAGAAACCTTTCCCCATCACATGGTGTACCATCTTCTGGGTTTCTCATGCATGTTTTTGATGTAGGAAGATGCCCTTGAACCTGGAGATTTGGGACCCATGCGATGGGTATCATGCAGTATTACTTTAAAGGGTCTGCGTTTGCTCACCCAACCTCACCAAACCTCTCAGGCCCAAGACTGTCCACCCTTATGTCTCATCCAGCTGTGCGTCTAGATATGGTCAATCCAGGTTGCATCACAGCCCCTGAACGCATTGTGTAAGAATTTCTCTCTCTTTCACTGTCTTTGTTTCATGGGTGTTTCAAAGTAATTTATTTTTATAATGGGGTTTAGCTGCTTTTCACTGCTGTGTTTATGCCGCTTTACACCCACTTGACACACTAACAGAGAGATATCAATACATAGGTTTTACGATTATTATTAGTCAGATATATTCTTGTGCGGTGAATAGGGCGTGTTGAGTCCAGTTCTCTGAGCAAGGAGTAGGTCTTGTCTATTACATATTGGGTTTATGGAACGGTATCTGAGCTAATTTGATACCCTTGTTTTATGTATCACCCCACCTCACCTTTCCCGTTAAGCAGCCATAGTGTGTTTTCTGCATGTGTGACTCTGTTCTGTTTTGTAATTCAGTTCAAGTGTAACGGTTTTTACATTCCCTCTATCAGTGATACCTTATGAGAAGTGTCCTTTTCTGTGTGACTTATTTCACTTAGAATCGTCGTACCTAAATCCACTCATCATGCTGCTACTAGCCTTATGACATTGATTTCATGGCTGAGTGATATTCCATTGTACATAAGGACCACAACTTCTTTATCCATTTTTCTCTTTCCTGGGATATTGAAGGTGGAATGAAGCGGAGGTCCTTGTCAACAGAGCAGCCCTAAACTTTGGGGTGCTTGTGTCTTGCTGATTTTTCATTTTCCCAATTCATTCCCCCATGAGTGGAAGTGCCCTATGCTCTCTAAGCTGTGTTTTTCAGATGTTTCAAGACACACCGTACACTTCTCCAGAGTGGCTGTTGGCAATTTACATCGCGCCCATCAGTGTAGCAAGGCTCCCATTTCTCCATGGCCTGTCCTGCATTTCTGGTTTTGAGACTTTTTTCAGCATGGCCCTTTTGACCGATGGGTAGCGAGTCTTCTTTGTAGCCCTGATTTGCCTTTCCAGGTTGCTTGGTTGGCTAAAAAGGGCGTATGGGTTTTTTCCTGAATATATTCAGGAAAAAACGCATACGCCCTTTTTGGCCAAGGGCATCATTGTCAACGTTTTGCCGCTTTTCATGTGCTATAAAGGCGATTCGAATCTACCTCCTGAAATCTGTTTCCTGCAATTCTGCCTTGATTTCAAATCCTCTTCTTTGCCTTCCCTCAATATATTTGTGGACGAGAGTTATCATTTATAACTCTGCAGGTTTGTGAATTGCAGTGCCCTGAAGCTCCATTTTACAACTCGCTTTTTTGGGAGCTGGCCGCAAAAGCGCAGGATGGCTTCAGGCCCTGTTCTGGTTCCGGGGGGGATGATGAGCCTGTGGTTAATTCTTCTTCCTGATGGGAAAATAGAGTGACCTGTGCCTGTGCCAACAACAAGAGCTAGTCTCTCACTGGTTCCCCGTCTACCCGTTCATCCTCAGGACAAATTGCAACCTGTACGGAACAGGAGGTTAAAGGTGCTGATGCTCCAAGTAGGGAGATTGTTAGTAAAGCGGCTGGAATGGCGACCCCGGGCACAAGGAGAAGAGAAATGAGGTGCGTTTTAGAAACCTTTCCCCATCACATGGTGTACCATCTTTTTGTTTTCTCATGCATGTTTTCGATGTAGGAAGATGTCCTTGAACCTGGAGATTTGGGACCCATGCGATGGGTACCACGCAGTATTACTTTAAAGGGTCTGCGTTTGCTCACCCAACCTCACCAAACCTCTCAGCCCCAAGAGTGTCCACCCTTATGTCTCATCCAGCTGTGGGTCTAGATATGGTCAATCTAGGTTGCATCACAGCCCCTGAACGCATTGTGTAAGAATTTCACTCTCTTTCACTGTCTTTGTTTCATGGGTTTTTCGAAGTAATTTATTTTTATAATGGGGTTTAGCTGCTTTTCACTGCTGTGTTTATGCCGCTTTACACCCACTTGACACACTAACAGAGAGATATCAATACATAGGTTTTAAGATTATTACTAGTCAGATATATTCTTGTGCAGGGAATAGGGCCTGTTGAGTCCAGTTCTCTGAGCAAGGAGTAGGTCTTGTCTATTACATATTGGGTTTATGGAACGGTATCTGAGCTAATTTGAAACCCTTGTTTTATGTATCACCCCACCTCACCTTTCCCGTTAAGCAGCCATAGTCTGTTTTCTGCATGTGTGACTCTGTTCTGTTTTGTAATTCAGTTCAAGTGTAACGCTTTTTACATTCCCTCTATAAGTGATACCTTATGAGAAGTGTCCTTTTCTGTGTGACTTATTTCACTTAGAATCGTCGTACCTAAATCCACTCATCATGCTGCTACTAGCCTTATGACATTGATTTCATGGCTGAGTGATATTCCATTGTACATAAGGACCACAACTTCTTTATCCATTTTTCTCTTTCCTGGGATATTGATGGTGGAATGAAGTGGAGGTCCTTGTCAACAGAGCAGCCCTAAACTTTGGGGTGCTTGTGTCTTGCTGATTTTTCATTTTCCCAATTTATAACCCCATGAGTGGAAGTGCCCTATGCTCTCTAAGCTCTGTTTTTTAGATGTTTCAAGACACACCGTACACTTCTCCAGAGTGGCTGTTGGCAATTTACATCCCGCCCATCAGTGTAGCAAGGCTCCCATTTCTCCATGGCCTGTCCCGCATTTCTGGTTTTGAGACTTTTTTCAGCATGGCCCTTTTGACCGATGGGTAGCGAGTCTTCTTTGTAGCGCTGATTTGCCTTTCTAGGTTGCTTGGTTGGCCAAAAAGGGCGTATGCGTTTTTTCCTGAATATATTCAGGAAAAAACGCATACGCCATTTTTAGCCAAGGGCATCATTGTCAACGTTTTGCCGCTTTTCATGTGCTTTAAAGGCGATTCGAATCTACCTCCTGAAATCTGTTTCCTGCAATTCTGCCTTGATTTCAAATCCTCTTCTTTGCCTTCCCTCAATATATTTGTGGACGAGAGTTATCATTTATAACTCTGCAGGTTTGTGAATTGCAGTGCCCTGAAGCTCCATTTTACAACTCGCTTTTTTGGGAGCTGGCCGCAAAAGCGCTGGATGGCTTCAGGCCCTGTTCTGGTTCCGGGGGCTATGATGAGCCTGTGGTTAATTCTTCTTCCTGATGGGAAAATAGAGTGACCTGTGCCTGTCCCAACACCAAGAGCTAGTCTCTCACTGGTTCCCCGTCTTCCCGTTCATCCTCAGGACAAATTGCAACCTGCACGGAACAGGAGGTTAAAGGTGCTGATGCTCCAAATAAGGAGATTGCTAGTAAAGCGGCTGGAATGGAGAACCCGGGCACAAGGAGATGAGAAATGAGGTGCGTTTTAGATATTTTTCCCCATCACACGGTGTACCATCTTCTGGGTTTCTCGTGCATGTTTTCGATGTAGGAAGATGCCCTTGAACCTGGAGATTTGGGACCCATGGGATGGGTACCACGCAGTATTACTTTAAAGGGTCTGCGTTTGCTCACCCAACCTCACCAAACCTCTCAGCCCCAAGAGTGTCCACCCTTATGTCTCATCCAGCTGTGGGTCTAGATATGGTCAATCCAGGTTGCATCACAGCCCCTGAACGCATTGTGTAAGAATTTCTCTCTCTTTCACTGTCTTTGTTTCATGGGTTTTTCGAAGTAATTTATTTTTATACTGGGGTTTAGCTGCTTTTCACTGCTGTGTTTATGCCGCTTTACACCCACTTGACACACTAACAGAGAGATATCAATACATAGGTTTTAAGATTATTACTAGTCAGATATATTCTTGTGCGGTGAATAGGGCGTGTTGAGTCCAGTTCTCTGAGCAAGGAGTAGGTCTTGTCTATTACATATTGGGTTTATGGAACGGTATCTGAGCTAATTTGAAACGCTTGTTTTATGTATCACCCCACCTCACCTTTCCCGTTAAGCAGCCATAGTGTGTTTTCTGCATGTGTGACTCTGTTCTGTTTTGTAATTCAGTTCAAGTGTAACGGTTTTTACATTCCCTCTATAAGTGATACCTTATGAGAAGTGTCCTTTTCTGTGTGACTTATTTCACTTAGAATCGTCGAACCTAAATTCACTCATCATGCTGCTACTAGCCTTATGACATTGATTTCATGGCTGAGTGATATTCCATTGTACATAAGGACCACAACTTCTTTATCCATTTTTCTCTTTCCTGGGATATTGAAGGTGGAATGAAGTGGAGGTCCTTGTCAACAGAGCAGCCCTAAACTTTGGGGTGCTTGTGTCTTGCTGATTTTTCATTTTCCCAATTTATACCCCCATGAGTGGAAGTGCCCTATGCTCTCTAAGCTGTGTTTTTTAGATGTTTCAGGACACACCGTACACTTCTCCAGAGTGGCTGTTGGCAATTTACATCCCGCCCATCAGTGTAGCAAGGCTCCCATTTCTCCATGGCCTGTCCTGCATTTCTGGTTTTGAGACTTTTTTCAGCATGGCCCTTTTGACCGATGGGTAGCGAGTCTTCTTTGTAGCGCTGATTTGCCTTTCCACGTTGCTTGGTTGGCCAAAAAGGGCGTATGCGTTTTTTCCTGAATATATTCAGGAAAAAACGCATACGCCCTTTTTGGCCAAGGGCATCATTGTCAACGTTTTGCCGCTTTTCATGTGCTTTAAAGGCGATTCGAATCTACCTCCTGGAATCTGTTTCCTGCAATTCTGCCTTGATTTCAAATCCTCTTCTTTGCCTTCCCTCAATATATTTGTGGACGAGAGTTATCATTTATATCTCTGCAGGTTTGTGAATTGCAGTGCCCTGAAGCTCCATTTTACAACTCGCTTTTTTGGGAGCTGGCCGCAAAAGCGCAGGATGGCTTCAGGCCCTGTTCTGGTTCCCGGGGGGTGGATGAGCCTGTGGTTAATTCTTCTTCCTGATGGGAAGATAGAGTGACCTGTGCCTGTCCCAACACCAAGAGCTAGTCTCTCACTGGTTCCCCGTCTACCCGTTCATCCTCAGGACAAATTGCAACCTGTACGGAACAGGAGGTTAAAGGTGCTGATGCTCCAAGTAGGGAGATTGTTAGTAAAGCGGCTGGAATGGCGACCCCGGGCACAAGGAGAAGAGAAATGAGGTGCGTTTTAGAAACCTTTCCCCATCACATGGTGTACCATCATTTTGTTTTCTCATGCATGTTTTCGATGTAGGAAGATGTCCTTGAACCTGGAGATTTGGGACCCATGCGATGGGTACCACGCAGTATTACTTTAAAGGGTCTGCGTTTGCTCACCCAACCTCACCAAACCTCTCAGCCCCAAGAGTGTCCACCCTTATGTCTCATCCAGCTGTGGGTCTAGATATGGTCAATCCAGGTTGCATCACAGCCCCTGAACGCATTGTGTAAGTATTTCTCTCTCTTTCACTGTCTTTGTTTCATTGGTTTTTCAAAGTAATTTATTTTTACAATGGGGTTTAGCTGCTTTTCACTGCTGTGTTTATGCCGCTTTACACCCACTTGACACACTAACAGAGAGATATCAATACATAGGTTTTAAGATTATTACTAGTCAGATATATTCTTGTGCGGTGAATAGGGCGTGTTGAGTCCAGTTCTCTGAGCAAGGAGTACGTCTTGTCTATTACATATTGGGTTTATGGAACGGTATCTGAGCTAATTTGAAACCCTTGTTTTATGTATCACCCCACCTCACCTTTCCCGATAAGCAGCCATAGTGTGTTTTCTGCATGTGTGACTCTGTTCTGTTTTGTAATTCAGTTCAAGTGTAACAGTTTTTACATTCCCTCTATAAGTGATACCTTATGAGAAGTGTCCTTTTCTGTGTGACTTATTTCGCTTAGAATCGTCGTACCTAAATCCACTCATCATGCTGCTACTAGCCTTATGACATCGATTTCATGGCTGAGTGATATTCCATTGTACATAAGGACCACAACTTCTTTATCCATTTTTCTCTTTCCTGGGATATTGAAGGTGGAATGAAGTGGAGGTCCTTGTCAACAGAGCAGCCCTAAACTTTGGGGTGCTTGTGTCTTGCTGATTTTTCATTTTCCCAATTTATACCCCCATGAGTGGAAGTGCCCTATGCTCTCTAAGCTGTGTTTTTTAGATGTTTCAAGACACACCGTACACTTCTCCAGAGTGGCTGTTGTCAATTTACATCCCGCCCATCAGTGTAGCAGAGGCTCCCATTTCTCCATGGCCTGTCCCGCATTTCTGGTTTTGAGACTTTTTTCAGCATGGCCCTTTTGACCGATGGGTAGCGAGTCTTCTTTGTAGCGCTGATTTGCCTTTCCAGGTTGCTTGGTGGGCCAAAAAGGGCGTATGCGTTTTTTCCTGAATATATTCAGGAAAAAACGCATACGCCATTTTTAGCCAAGGGCATCATTGTCAACGTTTTGCCGCTTTTCATGTGCTTTAAAGGCGATTCGAATCTACCTCCTGAAATCTGTTTCCTGCAATTCTGCCTTGATTTCAAATCCTCTTCTTTGCCTTCCCTCAATATATTTGTGGACGAGAGTTATCATTTATAACTCTGCAGGTTTGTGAATTGCAGTGCCCTGAAGCTCCATTTTACAACTCGCTTTTTTGGGAGCTGGCCGCAAAAGCGCTGGATGGCTTCAGGCCCTGTTCTGGTTCCGGGGGGGATGATGAGCCTGTGGTTAATTCTTCTTCCTGATGGGAAAATAGAGTGACCTGTGCCTGTCCCAACACCAAGAGCTAGTCTCTCACTGGTTCCCCGTCTACCCGTTCATCCTCAGGACAAATTGCAACCTGCATGGAACAGGAGGTTAAAGGTGCTGATGCTCCAAATAAGGAGATTGCTAGTAAAGCGGCTGGAATGGAGAACCCGGGCACAAGGAGATGAGAAATGAGGTGCGTTTTAGAAACCTTTCCCCATCACACGGTGTACCATCTTCTGGGTTTCTCATGCATGTTTTTGATGTAGGAAGATGCCCTTGAACCTGGAGATTTGGGACCCATGCGATGGGTATCATGCAGTATTACTTTAAAGGGTCTGCGTTTGCTCACCCAACCTCACCAAACCTCTCAGCCCCAAGAGTGTCCACCCTTATGTCTCATCCAGCTGTGGGTCTAGAAATGGTCAATCCAGGTTGCATCACAGCCCCTGAACGCATTGTGTAAGAATTTATCTCTCTTTCACTGTCTTTGTTTCATGGGTGTTTCAAAGTAATTTATTTTTATAATGGGGTTTAGCTGCTTTTCACTGCTGTGTTTATGCCGCTTTACACCCACTTGACACACTAACAGAGAGATATCAATACATAGGTTTTACGATTATTATTAGTCAGATATATTCTTGTGCGGTGAATAGGGCGTGTTGAGTCCAGTTCTCTGAGCAAGGAGTAGGTCTTGTCTATTACATATTGGGTTTATGGAACGGTATCTGAGCTAATTTGATACCCTTGTTTTATGTATCACCCCACCTCACCTTTCCCGTTAAGCAGCCATAGTGTGTTTTCTGCATGTGTGACTCTGTTCTGTTTTGTAATTCAGTTCAAGTGTAACGGTTTTTACATTCCCTCTATCAGTGATACCTTATGAGAAGTGTCCTTTTCTGTGTGACTTATTTCACTTAGAATCGTCGTACCTAAATCCACTCATCATGCTGCTACTAGCCTTATGACATTGATTTCATGGCTGAGTGATATTCCATTGTACATAAGGACCACAACTTCTTTACCCATTTTTCTCTTTCCTGGGATATTTAAGGTGGAATGAAGTGGAGGTCCTGGTCAACAGAGCAGCCCTAAACTTTGGGGTGCTTGTGTCTTGCTGATTTTTCATTTTCCCAATTCATACCCCCATGAGTGGAAGTGCCCTATGCTCTCTAAGCTGTGTTTTTCAGATGTTTCAGGACTCACCGGACACTTCTCCAGAGTGGCTGTTGGCAATTTACATCCCGCCCATCAGTGTAGCAAGGCTCCCATTTCTCCATGGCCTGTCCTGCATTTCTGGTTTTGACACTTTTTTCAGCATGGCCCTTTTGACCGATGGGAAGCGAGACTTGTTTGTAGCGCTGATTTGCCTTTCCAGGTTGCTTGGTTGGCCAAAAAGGGCGTATGCGTTTTTTCCTGAATATATTCAGGAAAAAACGCATACGCCCTTTTTGGCCAAGGGCATCATTGTCAACGTTTTGCCGCTTTTCATGTGCTTTAAAGGCGATTCGAATCTACCTCCTGAAATCTCTTTCCTGCAATTCTGCCTTGATTTCAAATCCTCTTCTTTGCCTTCCCTCAATATATTTGTGGACGAGAGTTATCATTTATAACTCTGCAGGTTTGTGAATTGCAGTGCCCTGAACCTCCATTTTACAACTCGTTTTTATGGGAGCTGGCCGCAAAATCGGAGAATGGCTTCAGGCCCTGTTCTGGTTCCGGGGGGCAGGCTGAGCCTGTGGTTAATTCTTCTTTCTGATGGGAAAATAGAGTGACCTGTGCCTGTCCCAACACCAAGAGCTAGTCTCTCGTTGGTTCCACGTCTTCCCATTTATCCTCAGGACAAATTGCAACCTGTACGGAACAGGAGGTTAACGGTGCTGATGCTCCAAGTAGGGAGCTTGCTAGTAAAGCGGCTGGAATGGCGAACCCGGGCACAAGGCGATGAGAAATGAGGTGCGTTTTAGAAACCTTTCCCCATCACACGGTGTACCATCTTCTGGGTCTCTCATGCATGTTTTTGATGTAGGAAGATGCCCTTGAACCTGGAGATTTTGGACCCATGCGATGGGTATCATGCAGTATTACTTTAAAGGGTCTGCGTTTGCTCACCCAACCTCACCAAACCTCTCAGCCCCAAGAGTGTCCACCCTTATGTCTGATCCAGCTGTGAGTCTAGATATGGTCAATCCAGGTTGCATCACAGCCCCTGAACGCATTGTGTAAGAATTTCTCTTTCACTGTCTTTTTTTCATGGGTGTTTCAAAGTAATTTATTTTTATAATGGGGTTTAGCTGCTTTTCACTGCTGTGTTTATGCCGCTTTACACCCACTTGACACACTAACAGAGAGATATCAATACATAGGTTTTACGATTATTATTATTCAGATATATTCTTGTGCGGTGAATAGGGCGTGTTGAGTCCAGTTCTCTGAGCAAGGAGTAGGTCTTGTCTATTACATATTGGGTTTATGGAATGGTATCTGAGCTAATTTGATACCCTTGTTTTATGTATCACCCCACCTCACCTTTCCCGTTAAGCAGCCATAGTGTGTTTTCTGCATGTGTGACTCTGTTCTGTTTTGTAATTCAGTTCAAGTGTAACGGTTTTTACATTCCCTCTATCAGTGATACCTTATGAGAAGTGTCCTTTTCTGTGTGACTTATTTCACTTAGAATCGTCGTACCTAAATCCACTCATCATGCTGCTACTAGCCTTATGACATTGATTTCATGGCTGAGTGATATTCCATTGTACATAAGGACCACAACTTCTTTACCCATGTTTCTCTTTCCTGGGATATTTAAGGTGGAATGAAGTGGAGGTCCTTGTCAACAGAGCAGCCCTAAACTTTGGGGTGCTTGTGTCTTGCTGATTTTTCATTTTCCCAATTCATACCCCCATGAGTGGAAGTGCCCTATGCTCTCTAAGCTGTGTTTTTTAGATGTTTCAGGACTCACCGTACACTTCTCCAGAGTGGCTGTTGGCAATTTACATCCCGCCCATCAGTGTAGCAAGGCTCCCATTTCTCCATGGCCTGTCCTGCATTTCTGGTTTTGACACTTTTTTCAGCATGGTCCTTTTGACCAATGGGAAGCGAGACTTCTTTGTAGCGCTGATTTGCCTTTCCAGGTTGCTTGGTTGGCCAAAAAGGGCGTATGCGTTTTTCCTGAATATATTCAGGAAAAAACGCATACGCCCTTTTTGGCCAAGGGCATCATTGTCAACGTTTTGCCGCTTTTCATGTGCTTTAAAGGCGATTCGAATCTACCTCCTGAAATCTCTTTCCTGCAATTCTGCCTTGATTTCAAATCCTCTTCTTTGCCTTCCCGCAATATATTTGTGGACGAGAGTTATCATTTATAACTCTGCAGGTTTGTGAATTGCAGTGCCCTGAACCTCCATTTTACAACTCGTTTTTATGGGAGCTGGCCGCAAAATCGCAGAATGGCTTCAGGCCCTGTTCTGGTTCCGGGGGGCAGGCTGAGCCTGTGGTTAATTCTTCTTTCTGATGGGAAAATAGAGTGACCTGTGCCTGTCCCAACACCAAGAGCTAGTCTCTCGTTGGTTCCACGTCTTCCCGTTTATCCTCAGGACAAATTGCAACCTGTACGGAACAGGAGGTTAAAGGTGCTGATGCTCCAAGTAGGGAGCTTGCTAGTAAAGCGGCTGGAATGGCGAACCCGGGCACAAGGCGATGAGAAATGAGGTGCGTTTTAGAAACCTTTACCCATCACACTGTGTACCATCTTCTGGGTTTCTCATGCATGTTTTTGATGTAGGAAGATGCCCTTGAAGCTGGAGATTTGGGACCCATGCGATGGGTACCATGCAGTATTACTTTAAAGGGTCTGCGTTTGCTCACCCAACCTCACCAAACCTCTCAGCCCCAAGAGTGTCCACCCTTATGTCTGATCCAGCTGTGAGTCTAGATATGGTCAATCCAGGTTGCATCACAGCCCCTGAACGCATTGTGTAAGAATTTCTCTCTCTTTCACTGTCTTTGTTTCATGGGTGTTTCAAAGTAATTTATTTTTATAATGGGGTTTAGCTGCTTTTCACTGCTGTGTTTATGCCGCTTTACACCCACTTGACACACTAACAGAGAGATATCAATACATAGGCTTTACGATTATTACTAGTCAGATATATTCTTGTGCGGTGAATAGGGCGTGTTGAGTCCAGTTCTCTGAGCAAGGAGTAGGTCTTGTCTACTACATATTGGGTTTATGGAACGGTATCTGAGCTAATTTGATACCCTTGTTTTATGTATCACCCCACCTCACCTTTCCCGTTAAGCAGCCATAGTGTGTTTTCTGCATGTGTGACTCTGTTCTGTTTTGTAAGTCAGTTCAACTGTAACGGTTTTTACATTCCCTCTATAAGTGATACCTTATGAGAAGTGTCCTTTTCTGTGTGACTTATTTCACTTAGAATCGTCGTACCTAAATCCACTCATCATGCTGCTACTAACCTTATGACATTGATTTCATGGCTGAGTGATATTCCATTGTACATAAGGACCACAACTTCTTTATCCATTTTTCTCTTTCCTGGGATATTGAAGGTGGAATGAAGTGGAGGTCCTTGTCAACAGAGCAGCCCTCAACTTTGGGGTGCTTGTGTCTTGCTGATTTTTCATTTTCCCAATTTATACCCCCATGAGTGGAAGTGCCCTATGCTCTCTAAGCTGTGTTTTTCAGATGTTTCAGGACACACCGTACACTTCTCCAGAGTGGCTGTTGGCAATTTACATCCCGCCCATCAGTGTAGCAAGGCTCCCATTTCTCCATGGCCTGTCCTGCATTTCTGGTTTTGACACTTTTTTCAGCATGGCCCTTTTGACCGATGGGAAGCGAGACTTCTCTGTAGCGCTGATTTGCCTTTCCAGGTTGCTTGGTTGGCCAAAAAGGGCGTATGCGATTTTTCCTGAATATATTCAGGAAAAAACGCATACGCCCTTTTTGGCCAAGGGCATCATTGTCAACGTTTTGCCGCTTTTCATGTGCTTTAAAGGCGATTCGTATCTACCTCCTGAAATCTGTTTCGTGCAATTCTGCCTTGATTTCAAATCCTCTTCTTTGCCTTCCCTCAATATATTTGTGGACGAGAGTTATCATTTATAACTCTGCAGGTTTGTGAATTGCAGTGCCCTGAACCTCCATTTTACAACTCGCTTTTTTGGGAGCTGGCCGCAAAAGCGCAGGATGGCTTCAGGCTCTGTTCTGGTTCCGGGGGGCAGGCTGAGCCTGTGGTTAATTCTTCTTCCTGATGGGAAAATAGAGTGACCTGTGCCTGTCCCAACACCAAGAGCTAGTATCTCGTTGGTTCCCCGTCTTCCCGTTCATCCTCAGGACAAATTGCAACCTGTACGGAACAGGAGGTTAAAGGTGCTGATGCTCCAAGTAGGGAGATTGCTAGTAAAGTGGCTGGAATGGCGAACCCGGGCACAAGGAGATGAGAAATGAGGTGCGTTTTAGAAACCTTTCCCCATCACACGGTGTACCATCTTCTGGGTTTCTCATGCATGTTTTCGATGTAGGAAGATGCCCTTGAACCTGGAGATTTGGGACCCATGCGATGGGTACCACGCAGTATTACTTTAAAGGGTCTGCGTTTGCTCACCCAACCTCACCAAACCTCTCAGCCCCAAGAGTGTCCACCCTTATGTCTCATCCAGCTGTGGGTCTAGATATGGTCAATCCAGGTTGCATCACAGCCCCTGAACGCATTGTGTAAGAATTTCTCTCTCTTTCACTGTCTCTGTTTCATGGGTTTTTCAAAGTAATTTATTTTTATAATGGGGTTTAGCTGCTTTTCACTGCTGTGTTTATGCCGCTTTACACCCACTTGACACACTAACAGAGAGATATCAATACATAGGTTTTAAGATTATTACTAGTCAGATATATTCTTGTGCGGTGAATAGGGCGTGTTGAGTCCAGTTCTCTGAGCAAGGAGTAGGTCTTGTCTATTACATATTGGGTTTATGGAACGGTATCTGAGCTAATTTGAAACCCTTGTTTTATGTATCACCCCACCTTACCTTTCCCGTTAAGCAGCCATAGTGTGTTTTCTGCATGTGTGACTCTGTTCTGTTTTGTAATTCAGTTCAAGTGTAACGGTTTTTACATTCCCTCTATAAGTGATACCTTATGAGAAGTGTCCTTTTCTGTGTGACTTATTTCACTTAGAATCGTCGTACCTAAATCCACTCATCATGCTGCTATTAGCCTTATGACATTGATTTCATGGCTGAGTGATATTCCATTGTACATAAGGACCACAACTTCTTTATCCATTTTTCTCCCTCCTGGGATATTGAAGGTGGAATGAAGTGGAGGTCCTTGTCAACAGAGCAGCCCTAAACTTTGGGGTGCTTGTGTCTTGCTGATTTTTCATTTTCCCAATTTATACCCCCATGAGTGGAAGTGCCCTATGCTCTCTAAGCTGTGTTTTTTAGATGTTTCAGGACACACCGTACACTTCTCCAGAGTGGCTGTTGGCAATTTACATCCCGCCCATCAGTGTAGCAAGGCTCCCATTTCTCCATGGCCTGTCCTGCATTTCTGGTTTTGAGACTTTTTTCAGCATGGCCCTTTTGACCGATGGGTAGCGAGTCTTCTTTGTAGCCCTGATTTGCCTTTCCAGGTTGCTTGGTTGGCCAAAAAGGGCGTATGCGTTTTTTCCTGAATATATTCAGGAAAAAACGCATACGCCCTTTTTGGCCAAGGGCATCATTGTCAACGTTTTGCCGCTTTTCATGTGCTTTAAAGGCGATTCGAATCTACCTCCTGAAATCTGTTTCCTGCATTTCTGCCTTGCTTTCAAATCCTCTTCTTTGCCTTCCCTCAATATATTTGTGGACGAGAGTTATCATTTATAACTCTGCAGGTTTGTGAATTGCAGTGCCCTGAAGCTCCATTGTACAACTCGCTTTTTTGGGAGCTGGCCGCAAAAGCGCAGGATGGCTTCAGGCCCTGTTCTGGTTCCGGGGGGGAGGATGAGCCTGTGGTTAATTCTTCTTCCTGATGGGAAAATAGAGTGACCTGTGCCTGTCCCAACACCAAGAGCTAGTCTCTCACTGGTTCCCAGTCTACCCGTTCATCCTCAGGACAAATTGCAACCTGTACGGAACAGGAGGTTAAAGGTGCTGATGCTCCAAGTAGGGAGATTGTTAGTAAAGCGGATGGAATGGCGACCCCGGGCACAAGGAGAAGAGAAATGAGGTGCGTTTTAGAAACCTTTCCCCATCACATGGTGTACCATCTTTTTTGTTTTCTCATGCATGTTTTCGATGTAGGAAGATGCCCTTGAACCTGGAGATTTGGGACCCATGCGATGGGTACCACACAGTATTTCTTTAAAGGGTCTGCGTTTGCTCACCCAACCTCACCAAACCTCTCAGCCCCAAGAGTGTCCACCCTTATGTCTCATCCAGCTGTGGGTCTAGATATGGTCAATCCAGGTTGCATCACAGCCCCTGAACGCATTGTGTAAGAATTTCTCTCTCTTTCACTGTCTTTGTTTCATGGGTTTTTCAAAGTAATTTATTTTTATAATGGGGTTTAGCTGCTTTTCACTGCTGTGTTTATGCCGCTTTACACCCACTTGACACACTAACAGAGAGATATCAATACATAGGTTTTAAGATTATTACTAGTCAGATATATTCTTGTGCGGTGAATAGGGCGTGTTGAGTCCAGTTCTCTGAGCAAGGAGTAGGTCTTGTCTATTACATATTGGGTTTATGGAACGGTATCTGAGCTAATTTGAAACCCTTGTTTTATGTATCACCCCACCTCACCTTTCCCGTTAAGCAGCCATAGTGTGTTTTCTACATGTGTGACTCTGTTCTGTTTTGTAATTCAGTTCAAGTGTAACGGTTTTTACATTCCCTCTATAAGTGATACCTTATGAGAAGTGTCCTTTTCTGTGTGACTTATTTCACTTAGAATCGTCGTACCTAAATCCACTCATCATGCTGCTACTAGCCTTATGACATTGATTTCATGGCTGAGTGATATTCCATTGTACATAAGGACCACAACTTCTTTATCCATTTTTCTCTTTCCTGGGATATTGAAGGTGGAATGAAGTGGAGGTCCTTGTCAACAGAGCAGCCCTAAACTTTGGGGTGCTTGTGTCTTGCTGAATTTTCATTTTCCCAATTTATACCCCCATGAGTGGAAGTGCCCTATGCTCTCTAAGCTGTGTTTTTTAGATGTTTCAGGACACACCGTACACTTCTCCAGAGTGGCTGTTGGCAATTTACATCCCGCCCATCAGTGTAGCAAGGCTCCCATTTCTCCATGGCCTGTCCTGCATTTCTGGTTTTGAGACTTTTTTCAGCATGGCCCTTTTGACCGATGGGTAGCGAGTCTTCTTTGTAGCCCTGATTTGCCTTTCCAGGTTGCTTGGTTGGCCAAAAAGGGCGTATGCGTTTTTTCCTGAATATATTCAGGAAAAAACGCATACGCCCTTTTTGGCCAAGAGCATCATTGTCAACGTTTTGCCGCTTTTCATGTGCTTTAAAGGCGATTCGAATCTACCTCCTGAAATCTGTTTCCTGCATTTCTGCCTTGATTTCAAATCCTCTTCTTTGCCTTCCCTCAATATATTTGTGGACGAGAGTTATCATTTATAACTCTGCATGTTTGTGAATTGCAGTGCCCTGAAGCTCCATTGTACAACTCGCTTTTTTGGGAGCTGGCCGCAAAAGCACAGGATGGCTTCAGGCCCTGTTCTGGTTCCGGGGGGGAGGATGAGCCTGTGGTTAATTCTTCTTCCTGATGGGAAAATAGAGTGACCTGTGCCTGTCCCAACACCAAGAGCTAGTCTCTCACTGGTTCCCCGTCTACCCGTTCATCCTCAGGACAAATTGCAACCTGTACGGAACAGGAGGTTAAAGGTGCTGATGCTCCAAGTAGGGAGATTGTTAGTAAAGCGGCTGGAATGGCGACCCCGGGCACAAGGAGAAGAGAAATGAGGTGCGTTTTAGAAACCTTTCCCCATCACATGGTGTACCATCTTTTTGTTTTCTCATGCATGTTTTCGATGTAGGAAGATGCCCTTGAACCTGGAGATTTGGGACCCATGCGATGGGTACCACGCAGTATTACTTTAAAGGGTCTGCGTTTGCTCACCCAACCTCACCAAACTTCTCAGCCCCAAGAGTGTCCACCCTTATGTCTCATCCAGCTGTGGGTCTAGAAATGGTCAATCCAGGTTGCATCACAGCCCCTGAACGCATTGTGTAAGAATTTCTCTCTCTTTCACTGTCTTTGTTTCATGGGTTTTTCAAAGTAATTTATTTTTGTAATGGGGTTTAGCTGCTTTTCACTGCTGTGTTTATGCCGCTTTACACCCACTTGACACACTAACAGAGAGATATCAATACATAGGTTTTAAGATTATTACTAGTCAGATATATTCTTGTGCGGTGAATAGGGCGTGTTGAGTCCAGTTCTCTGAGCAAGGAGTAGGTCTTGTCTATTACATATTGGGTTTATGGAACGGTATCTGAGCTAATTTGAAACCCTTGTTTTATGTATCACCCCACCTCACCTTTCCCGTTAAGCAGCCATAGTGTGTTTTCTGCATGTGTGACTCTGTTCTGTTTTGTAATTCAGTTCAAGTGTAACGGTTTTTACAGTCCCTCTATAAGTGATACCTTATGAGAAGTGTCCTTTTCTGTGTGACTTATTTCACTTAGAATCGTCGTACCTAAATCCACTCATCATGCTGCTATTAGCCTTATGACATTGATTTCATGGCTGAGTGATATTCCATTGTACATAAGGACCACAACTTCTTTATCCATTTTTCTCCCTCCTGGGATATTGAAGGTGGAATGAAGTGGAGGTCCTTGTCAACAGAGCAGCCCTAAACTTTGGGGTGCTTGTGTCTTGCTGATTTTTCATTTTCCCAATTTATACCCCCATGAGTGGAAGTGCCCTATGCTCTCTAAGCTGTGTTTTTTAGATGTTTCAGGACACACCGTACACTTCTCCAGAGTGACTCTTGGCAATTTACATCCCGCCCATCAGTGTAGCAAGGCTCCCATTTCTCCATGGCCTGTCCTGCATTTCTGGTTTTGAGACTTTTTTCAGCATGGCCCTTTTGACCGATGGGTAGCGAGTCTGCTTTGTAGCGCTGATTTGCCTTTTCAGGTTGCTTGGTTGGCCAAAAAGGGCGTATGCGTTTTTTCCTGAATATATTCAGGAAAAAACGCATACGCCCTTTTTGGCCAAGGGCATCATTGTCAACGTTTTGCCGCTTTTCATGTGCTTTAAAGGCGATTCGAATCTACCTCCTGAAATCTGTTTCCTACAATTCTGCCTTGATTTCAAATCCTCTTCTTTGCCTTCCCTCAATATATTTGTGGACGAGAGTTATCATTTATAACTCTGTAGGTTTGTGAATTGCAGTGCCCTGAAGCTCCATTTTACAACTCGCTTTTTTGGGAGCTGGCCGCAAAAGCGCAGGATGGCTTCAGGCCCTGTTCTGGTTCCGGGGGGGAGGATGAGCCTGTGGTTAATTCTTCTTCCTGATGGGAAAATAGAGTGACCTGTGCCTGTCCCAACAACAAGAGCTAGTCTCTCACTGGTTCCCCGTCTACCCGTTCATCCTCAGGACAAATTGCAACCTGTACGGAACAGGAGGTTAAAGGTGCTGATGCTCCAAGTAGGGAGATTGTTAGTAAAGCAGCTGGAATGGCTAACCCGGGCACAAGGAGAAGAGAAATTAGGTGCGTTTTAGAAACCTTTCCCCATCACATGGTGTACCATCTTTTTGTTTTCTCATGCATGTTTTCGATGTAGGAAGATGCCCTTGAACCTGGAGATTTGGGACCCATGCGATGGGTACCACGCAGTATTACTTTAAAGGGTCTGCGTTTGCTCACCCAACCTCACCAAACCTCTCAGCCCCAAGAGTGTCCACCCTTATGTCTCATCCAGCTGTGGGTCTAGAAATGGTCAATCCAGGTTGCATCACAGCCCCTGAACGCATTGTGTAAGAATTTCTCTCTCTTTCACTGTCTCTGTTTCATGGGTTTTTCAAAGTAATTTATTTTTATAATGGGGTTTAGCTGCTTTTCACTGCTGTGTTTATGCCGCTTTACACCCACTTGACACACTAACAGAGAGATATCAATACATAGGTTTTAAGATTATTACTAGTCAGATATATTCTTGTGCGGTGAATAGGGCGTGTTGAGTCCAGTTCTCTGAGCAAGGAGTAGGTCTTGTCTATTACATATTGGGTTTATGGAACGGTATCTGAGCTAATTTGAAACCCTTGTTTTATGTATCACCCCACCTTACCTTTCCCGTTAAGCAGCCATAGTGTGTTTTCTGCATGTGTGACTCTGTTCTGTTTTGTAATTCAGTTCAAGTGTAACGGTTTTTACATTCCCTCTATAAGTGATACCTTATGAGAAGTGTCCTTTTCTGTGTGACTTATTTCACTTAGAATCGTCGTACCTAAATCCACTCATCATGCTGCTATTAGCCTTATGACATTGATTTCATGGCGGAGTGATATTCCATTGTACATAAGGACCACAACTTCTTTATCCATTTTTCTCCCTCCTGGGATATTGAAGTTGGAATGAAGTGGAGGTCCTTGTCAACAGAGCAGCCCTAAACTTTGGGGTGCTTGTGTCTTGCTGATTTTTCATTTTCCCAATTTATACCCCCATGAGTGGAAGTGCCCTATGCTCTCTAAGCTGTGTTTTTTAGATGTTTCAGGACACACCGTACACTTCTCCAGAGTGGCTCTTGGCAATTTACATCCCGCCCATCAGTGTAGCAAGGCTCCCATTTCTCCATGGCCTGTCCCGCATTTCTGGTTTTGAGACTTTTTTCAGCATGGCCCTTTTGACCGATGGGTAGCGAGTCTTCTTTGTAGCCCTGATTTGCCTTTCCAGGTTGCTTGGTTGGCCAAAAAGGGCGTATGCGTTTTTTCCTGAATATATTCAGGAAAAAACGCATACGCCCTTTTTGGCCAAGGGCATCATTGTCAACGTTTTGCCGCTTTTCATGTGCTTTAAAGGCGATTCGAATCTACCTCCTGAAATCTGTTTCCTGCATTTCTGCCTTGATTTCAAATCCTCTTCTTTGCCTTCCCTCAATATATTTGTGGACGAGAGTTATCATTTATAACTCTGCAGGTTTGTGAATTGCAGTGCCCTGAAGCTCCATTGTACAACTCGCTTTTTTGGGAGCTGGCCGCAAAAGCGCAGGATGGCTTCAGGCCCTGTTCTGGTTCCGGGGGGGAGGATGAGCCTGTGGTTAATTCTTCTTCCTGATGGGAAAATAGAGTGACCTGTGCCTGTCCCAACAACAAGAGCTAGTCTCTCACTGGTTCCCCGTATTCCCGTTCATCCTCAGGACAAATTGCAACCTGTACGGAACAGGAGGTTAAAGGTGCTGATGCTCCAAGTAGGGAGATTGTTAGTAAAGCGGCTGGAATGGCGACCCCGGGCACAAGGAGAAGAGAAATGAGGTGCGTTTTAGAAACCTTTCCCCATCACATGGTGTACCATCTTTTTTGTTTTCTCATGCATGTTTTCGATGTAGGAAGATGCCCTTGAACCTGGAGATTTGGGACCCATGCGATGGGTACCACGCAGTATTACTTTAAAGGGTCTGCGTTTGCTCACCCAACCTCACCAAACCTCTCAGCCCCAAGAGTGTCCACCCTTATGTCTCATCCAGCTGTGGGTCTAGAAATGGTCAATCCAGGTTGCATCACAGCCCCTGAACGCATTGTGTAAGAATTTCTCTCTCTTTCACTGTCTTTGTTTCATGGGTTTTTCAAAGTAATTTATTTTTATAATGGGGTTTAGCTGCTTTTCACTGCTGTGTTTATGCCGCTTTACACCCACTTGACACACTAACAGAGAGATATCAATACATAGGTTTTAAGATTATTACTAGTCAGATATATTCTTGTGCGGTGAATAGGGCGTGTTGAGTCCAGTTCTCTGAGCAAGGAGTAGGTCTTGTCTATTACATATTGGGTTTATGGAACGGTATCTGAGCTAATTTGAAACCCTTGTTTTATGTATCACCCCACCTCACCTTTCCCGTTAAGCAGCCATAGTGTGTTTTCTGCATGTGTGACTCTGTTCTGTTTTGTAATTCAGTTCAAGTGTAACGGTTTTTACAGTCCCTCTATAAGTGATACCTTATGAGAAGTGTCCTTTTCTGTGTGACTTATTTCACTTAGAATCGTCGTACCTAAATCCACTCATCATGCTGCTATTAGCCTTATGACATTGATTTCATGGCTGAGTGATATTCCATTGTACATAAGGACCACAACTTCTTTATCCATTTTTCTCCCTCCTGGGATATTGAAGGTGGAATGAAGTGGAGGTCCTTGTCAACAGAGCAGCCCTAAACTTTGGGGTGCTTGTGTCTTGCTGATTTTTCATTTTTCCAATTTATACCCCCATGAGTGGAAGTGCCCTATGCTCTCTAAGCTGTGTTTTTTAGATGTTTCAGGACACACCGTACACTTCTCCAGAGTGGCTGTTGGCAATTTACATCCCGCCCATCAGTGTAGCAAGGCTCCCATTTCTCCATGGCCTGTCCTGCATTTCTGGTTTTGAGACTTTTTTCAGCATGGCCCTTTTGACCGATGGGTAGCGAGTCTTCTTTGTAGCCCTGATTTGCCTTTCCAGGTTGCTTGGTTGGCCAAAAAGGGCGTATGCGTTTTTTCCTGAATATATTCAGGAAAAAACGCATACGCCCTTTTTGGCCAAGGGCATCATTGTCAACGTTTTGCCGCTTTTCATGTGCTTTAAAGGCGATTCGAATCTACCTCCTGAAATCTGTTTCCTGCATTTCTGCCTTGATTTCAAATCCTCTTCTTTGCCTTCCCTCAATATATTTGTGGACGAGAGTTATCATTTATAACTCTGCAGGTTTGTGAATTGCAGTGCCCTGAAGCTCCATTGTACAACTCGCTTTTTTGGGAGCTGGCCGCAAAAGCGCAGGATGGCTTCAGGCCCTGTTCTGGTTCCGGGGGGGAGGATGAGCCTGTGGTTAATTCTTCTTCCTGATGGGAAAATAGAGTGACCTGTGCCTGTCCCAACAACAAGAGCTAGTCTCTCACTGGTTCCCCGTATTCCCGTTCATCCTCAGGACAAATTGCAACCTGTACGGAACAGGAGGTTAAAGGTGCTGATGCTCCAAGTAGGGAGATTGTTAGTAAAGCGGCTGGAATGGCGACCCCGGGCACAAGGAGAAGAGAAATGAGGTGCGTTTTAGAAACCTTTCCCCATCACATGGTGTACCATCTTTTTTGTTTTCTCATGCATGTTTTCGATGTAGGAAGATGCCCTTGAACCTGGAGATTTGGGACCCATGCGATGGGTACCACGCAGTATTACTTTAAAGGGTCTGCGTTTGCTCACCCAACCTCACCAAACCTCTCAGCCCCAAGAGTGTCCACCCTTATGTCTCATCCAGCTGTGGGTCTAGAAATGGTCAATCCAGGTTGCATCACAGCCCCTGAACGCATTGTGTAAGAATTTCTCTCTCTTTCACTGTCTTTGTTTCATGGGTTTTTCAAAGTAATTTATTTTTATAATGGGGTTTAGCTGCTTTTCACTGCTGTGTTTATGCCGCTTTACACCCACTTGACACACTAACAGAGAGATATCAATACATAGGTTTTAAGATTATTACTAGTCAGATATATTCTTGTGCGGTGAATAGGGCGTGTTGAGTCCAGTTCTCTGAGCAAGGAGTAGGTCTTGTCTATTACATATTGGGTTTATGGAACGGTATCTGAGCTAATTTGAAACCCTTGTTTTATGTATCACCCCACCTCACCTTTCCCGTTAAGCAGCCATAGTGTGTTTTCTGCATGTGTGACTCTGTTCTGTTTTGTAATTCAGTTCAAGTGTAACGGTTTTTACAGTCCCTCTATAAGTGATACCTTATGAGAAGTGTCCTTTTCTGTGTGACTTATTTCACTTAGAATCGTCGTACCTAAATCCACTCATCATGCTGCTATTAGCCTTATGACATTGATTTCATGGCTGAGTGATATTCCATTGTACATAAGGACCACAACTTCTTTATCCATTTTTCTCCCTCCTGGGATATTGAAGGTGGAATGAAGTGGAGGTCCTTGTCAACAGAGCAGCCCTAAACTTTGGGGTGCTTGTGTCTTGCTGATTTTTCATTTTCCCAATTTATAACCCCATGAGTGGAAGTGCCCTATGCTCTCTAAGCTGTGTTTTTTAGATGTTTCAGGACACACCGTACACTTCTCCAGAGTGGCTGTTGGCAATTTACATCCCGCCCATCAGTGTAGCAAGGCTCCCATTTCTCCATGGCCTGTCCTGCATTTCTGGTTTTGAGACTTTTTTCAGCATGGCCCTTTTGACCGATGGGTAGCGAGTCTTCTTTGTAGCCCTGATTTGCCTTTCCAGGTTGCTTGGTTGGCCAAAAAGGGCGTATGCGTTTTTTCCTGAATATATTCAGGAAAAAACGCATACGCCCTTTTTGGCCAAGGGCATCATTCTCAACGTTTTGCCGCTTTTCATGTGCTTTAAAGGCGATTCGAATCTACCTCCTGAAATCTGTTTCCTGCATTTCTGCCTTGATTTCAAATCCTCTTCTTTGCCTTCCCTAAATATATTTGTGGACGAGAGTTATCATTTATAACTCTGCATGTTTGTGAATTGCAGTGCCCTGAAGCTCCATTGTACAACTCGCTTTTTTGGGAGCTGGCCGCAAAAGCGCAGGATGGCTTCAGGCCCTGTTCTGGTTCCGGGGGGGAGGATGAGCCTGTGGTTTATTCTTCTTCCTGATGGGAAAATAGAGTGACCTGTGCCTGTCCCAACACCAAGAGCTAGTCTCTCACTGGTTCCCCGTCTACCCGTTCATCCTCAGGACAAATTGCAACCTGTACGGAACAGGAGGTTAAAGGTGCTGATGCTCCAAGTAGGGAGATTGTTAGTAAAGCGGCTGGAATGGCGAACCCGGGCACAAGGAGAAGAGAAATGAGGTGCGTTTTAGAAACCTTTCCCCATCACATGGTGTACCATCTTTTTGTTTTCTCATGCATGTTTTCGATGTAGGAAGATGCCCTTGAACCTGGAGATTTGGGACCCATGCGATGGGTACCACGCAGTATTACTTTAAAGGGTCTGCGTTTGCTCACCCAACCTCACCAAACCTCTCAGCCCCAAGAGTGTCCACCCTTATGTCTCATCCAGCTGTGGGTCTACATATGGTCAATCCAGGTTGCATCACAGCCCCTGAACGCATTGTGTAAGAATTTCTCTCTCTTTCACTGTCTTTGTTTCATGGGTGTTTCAAAGTAATTTATTTTGATAATGGGGTTTAGCTGCTTTTCACTGCTGTGTTTATGCCGCTTTACACCCACTTGACACACTAACAGAGAGATATCAATACATAGGTTTTAAGATTATTACTAGTCAGATATATTCTTGTGCGGTGAATAGGGCGTGTTGAGTCCAGTTCTCTGAGCAAGGAGTAGGTCTTGTCTATTACATATTGGGTTTATGGAACGGTATCTGAGCTAATTTGAAACCCTTGTTTTATGTATCACCCCACCTTACCTTTCCCGTTAAGCAGCCATAGTGTGTTTTCTGCATGTGTGACTCTGTTCTGTTTTGTAATTCAGTTCAAGTGTAACGGTTTTTACATTCCCTCTATAAGTGATACCTTATGAGAAGTGTCCTTTTCTGTGTGACTTATTTCACTTAGAATCGTCGTACCTAAATCCACTCATCATGCTGCTATTAGCCTTATGACATTGATTTCATGGCTGAGTGATATTCCATTGTACATAAGGACCACAACTTCTTTATCCATTTTTCTCCCTCCTGGGATATTGAAGGTGGAATGAAGTGGAGGTCCTTGTCAACAGAGCAGCCCTCAACTTTGGGGTGCTTGTGTCTTGCTGATTTTTCATTTTCCCAATTTATACCCCCATGAGTGGAAGTGCCCTATGCTCTCTAAGCTGTGTTTTTTAGATGTTTCAGGACACACCGTACACTTCTCCAGAGTGGCTGTTGGCAATTTACATCCCGCCCATCAGTGTAGCAAGGCTCCCATTTCTCCATGGCCTGTCCTGCATTTCTGGTTTTGAGACTTTTTTCAGCATGGCCCTTTTGACCGATGGGTAGCGAGTCTTCTTTGTAGCCCTGATTTGCCTTTCCAGGTTGCTTGGTTGGACAAAAAGGGCGTATGCGTTTTTTCCTGAATATATTCAGGAAAAAACGCATACGCCCTTTTTGGCCAAGGGCATCATTGTCAACGTTTTGCCGCTTTTCATGTGCTTTAAAGGCGATTCGAATCTACCTCCTGAAATCTGTTTCCTGCATTTCTGCCTTGATTTCAAATCCTCTTCTTTGCCTTCCCTCAATATATTTGTGGACGAGAGTTATCATTTATAACTCTGCAGGTTTGTGAATTGCAGTGCCCTGAAGCTCCATTGTACAACTCGCTTTTTTGGGAGCTGGCCGCAAAAGCGCAGGATGGCTTCAGGCCCTGTTCTGGTTCCGGGGGGGAGGATGAGCCTGTGGTTAATTCTTCTTCCTGATGGGAAAATAGAGTGACCTGTGCCTGTCCCAACACCAAGAGCTAGTCTCTCACTGGTTCCCCGTCTACCCGTTCATCCTCAGGACAAATTGCAACCTGTACGGAACAGGAGGTTAAAGGTGCTGATGCTCCAAGTAGGGAGATTGTTAGTAAAGCGGCTGGAATGGCGAACCCGGGCACAAGGAGAAGAGAAATGAGGTGCGTTTTAGAAACCTTTCCCCATCACATGGTGTACCATCTTTTTGTTTTCTCATGCATGTTTTCGATGTAGGAAGATGCCCTTGAACCTGGAGATTTGGGACCCATGCGATGGGTACCACGCAGTATTACTTTAAAGGGTCTGCGTTTGCTCACCCAACCTCACCAAACCTCTCAGCCCCAAGAGTGTCCACCCTTATGTCTCATCCAGCTGTGGGTCTACATATGGTCAATCCAGGTTGCATCACAGCCCCTGAACGCATTGTGTAAGAATTTCTCTCTCTTTCAGTGTCTTTGTTTCATGGGTGTTTCAAAGTAATTTATTTTGATAATGGGGTTTAGCTGCTTTTCACTGCTGTGTTTATGCCGCTTTACACCCACTTGACACACTAACAGAGAGATATCAATACATAGGTTTTAAGATTATTACTAGTCAGATATATTCTTGTGCGGTGAATAGGGCGTGTTGAGTCCAGTTCTCTGAGCAAGGAGTAGGTCTTGTCTATTACATATTGGGTTTATGGAACGGTATCTGAGCTAATTTGAAACCCTTGTTTTATGTATCACCCCACCTCACCTTTCCCGTTAAGCAGCCATAGTGTGTTTTCTGCATGTGTGACTCTGTTCTGTTTTGTAATTCAGTTCAAGTGTAACGGTTTTTACAGTCCCTCTATAAGTGATACCTTATGAGAAGTGTCCTTTTCTGTGTGACTTATTTCACTTAGAATCGTCGTACCTAAATCCACTCATCATGCTGCTATTAGCCTTATGACATTGATTTCATGGCTGAGTGATATTCCATTGTACATAAGGACCACAACTTCTTTATCCATTTTTCTCCCTCCTGGGATATTGAAGGTGGAATGAAGTGGAGGTCCTTGTCAACAGAGCAGCCCTCAACTTTGGGGTGCTTGTGTCTTGCTGATTTTTCATTTTCCCAATTTATACCCCCATGAGTGGAAGTGCCCTATGCTCTCTAAGCTGTGTTTTTTAGATGTTTCAGGACACACCGTACACTTCTCCAGAGTGGCTGTTGGCAATTTACATCCCGCCCATCAGTGTAGCAAGGCTCCCATTTCTCCATGGCCTGTCCTGCATTTCTGGTTTTGAGACTTTTTTCAGCATGGCCCTTTTGACCGATGGGTAGCGAGTCTTCTTTGTAGCCCTGATTTGCCTTTCCAGGTTGCTTGGTTGGCCAAAAAGGGCGTATGCGTTTTTTCCTGAATATATTCAGGAAAAAACGCATACGCCCTTTTTGGCCAAGAGCATCATTGTCAACGTTTTGCCGCTTTTCATGTGCTTTAAAGGCGATTCGAATCTACCTCCTGAAATCTGTTTCCTGCATTTCTGCCTTGATTTCAAATCCTCTTCTTTGCCTTCCCTAAATATATTTGTGGACGAGAGTTATCATTTATAACTCTGCAGGTTTGTGAATTGCAGTGCCCTGAAGCTCCATTGTACAACTCGCTTTTTTGGGAGCTGGCCGCAAAAGCGCAGGATGGCTTCAGGCCCTGTTCTGGTTCCGGGGGGGAGGATGAGCCTGTGGTTAATTCTTCTTCCTGATGGGAAAATAGAGTGACCTGTGCCTGTCCCAACACCAAGAGCTAGTCTCTCACTGGTTCCCCGTATTCCCGTTCATCCTCAGGACAAATTGCAACCTGTACGGAACAGGAGGTTAAAGGTGCTGATGCTCCAAGTAGGGAGATTGTTAGTAAAGCGGCTGGAATGGCGACCCCGGGCACAAGGAGAAGAGAAATGAGGTGCGTTTTAGAAACCTTTCCCCATCACATGGTGTACCATCTTTTTTGTTTTCTCATGCATGTTTTCGATGTAGGAAGATGCCCTTGAACCTGGAGATTTGGGACCCATGCGATGGGTACCACGCAGTATTACTTTAAAGGGTCTGCGTTTGCTCACCCAACCTCACCAAACCTCTCAGCCCCAAGAGTGTCCACCCTTATGTCTCATCCAGCTGTGGGTCTAGAAATGGTCAATCCAGGTTGCATCACAGCCCCTGAACGCATTGTGTAAGAATTTCTCTCTCTTTCACTGTCTTTGTTTCATGGGTGTTTCAAAGTAATTTATTTTGATAATGGGGTTTAGCTGCTTTTCACTGCTGTGTTTATGCCGCTTTACACCCACTTGACACACTAACAGAGAGATATCAATACATAGGTTTTAAGATTATTACTAGTCAGATATATTCTTGTGCGGTGAATAGGGCGTGTTGAGTCCAGTTCTCTGAGCAAGGAGTAGGTCTTGTCTATTACATATTGGGTTTATGGAACGGTATCTGAGCTAATTTGAAACCCTTGTTTTATGTATCACCCCACCTTACCTTTCCCGTTAAGCAGCCATAGTGTGTTTTCTGCATGTGTGACTCTGTTCTGTTTTGTAATTCAGTTCAAGTGTAACGGTTTTTACAGTCCCTCTATAAGTGATACCTTATGAGAAGTGTCCTTTTCTGTGTGACTTATTTCACTTAGAATCGTCGTACCTAAATCCACTCATCATGCTGCTATTAGCCTTATGACATTGATTTCATGGCTGAGTGATATTCCATTGTACATAAGGACCACAACTTCTTTATCCATTTTTCTCCCTCCTGGGATATTGAAGGTGGAATGAAGTGGAGGTCCTTGTCAACAGAGCAGCCCTCAACTTTGGGGTGCTTGTGTCTTGCTGATTTTTCATTTTCCCAATTTATACCCCCATGAGTGGAAGTGCCCTATGCTCTCTAAGCTGTGTTTTTTAGATGTTTCAGGACACACCGTACACTTCTCCAGAGTGGCTGTTGGCAATTTACATCCCGCCCATCAGTGTAGCAAGGCTCCCATTTCTCCATGGCCTGTCCTGCATTTCTGGTTTTGAGACTTTTTTCAGCATGGCCCTTTTGACCGATGGGTAGCGAGTCTTCTTTGTAGCCCTGATTTGCCTTTCCAGGTTGCTTGGTTGGACAAAAAGGGCGTATGCGTTTTTTCCTGAATATATTCAGGAAAAAACGCATACGCCCTTTTTGGCCAAGGGCATCATTGTCAACGTTTTGCCGCTTTTCATGTGCTTTAAAGGCGATTCGAATCTACCTCCTGAAATCTGTTTCCTGCATTTCTGCCTTGCTTTCAAATCCTCTTCTTTGCCTTCCCTCAATATATTTGTGGACGAGAGTTATCATTTATAACTCTGCAGGTTTGTGAATTGCAGTGCCCTGAAGCTCCATTGTACAACTCGCTTTTTTGGGAGCTGGCCGCAAAAGCGCAGGATGGCTTCAGGCCCTGTTCTGGTTCCGGGGGGGAGGATGAGCCTGTGGTTAATTCTTCTTCCTGATGGGAAAATAGAGTGACCTGTGCCTGTCCCAACACCAAGAGCTAGTCTCTCACTGGTTCCCCGTCTACCCGTTCATCCTCAGGACAAATTGCAACCTGTACGGAACAGGAGGTTAAAGGTGCTGATGCTCCAAGTAGGGAGATTGTTAGTAAAGCGGCTGGAATGGCGAACCCGGGCACAAGGAGAAGAGAAATGAGGTGCGTTTTAGAAACCTTTCCCCATCACATGGTGTACCATCTTTTTGTTTTCTCATGCATGTTTTCGATGTAGGAAGATGCCCTTGAACCTGGAGATTTGGGACCCATGCGATGGGTACCACGCAGTATTACTTTAAAGGGTCTGCGTTTGCTCACCCAACCTCACCAAACCTCTCAGCCCCAAGAGTGTCCACCCTTATGTCTCATCCAGCTGTGGGTCTAGATATGGTCAATCCAGGTCGCATCACAGCCCCTGAACGCATTGTGTAAGAATTTCTCTCTCTTTCACTGTCTTTGTTTCATGGGTGTTTCAAAGTAATTTATTTTGATAATGGGGTTTAGCTGCTTTTCACTGCTGTGTTTATGCCGCTTTACACCCACTTGACACACTAACAGAGAGATATCAATACATAGGTTTTAAGATTATTACTAGTCAGATATATTCTTGTGCGTTGAATAGGGCGTGTTGAGTCCAGTTCTCTGAGCAAGGAGTAGGTCTTGTCTATTACATATTGGGTTTATGGAACGGTATCTGAGCTAATTTGAAACCCTTGTTTTATGTATCACCCCACCTTACCTTTCCCGTTAAGCAGCCATGGTGTGTTTTCTGCATGTGTGACTCTGTTCTGTTTTGTAATTCAGTTCAAGTGTAACGGTTTTTACATTCCCTCTATAAGTGATACCTTATGAGAAGTGTCCTTTTCTGTGTGACTTATTTCACTTAGAATCGTCGTACCTAAATCCACTCATCATGCTGCTATTAGCCTTATGACATTGATTTCATGGCTGAGTGATATTCCATTGTACATAAGGACCACAACTTCTTTATCCATTTTTCTCCCTCCTGGGATATTGAAGGTGGAATGAAGTGGAGGTCCTTGTCAACAGAGCAGCCCTAAACTTTGGGGTGCTTGTGTCTTGCTGATTTTTCATTTTCCCTATTTATACCCCCATGAGTGGAAGTGCCCTATGCTCTCTAAGCTGTGTTTTTTAGATGTTTCAGGACACACCGTACACTTCTCCAGAGTGGCTGTTGGCAATTTACATCCCGCCCATCAGTGTAGCAAGGCTCCCATTTCTCCATGGCCTGTCCTGCATTTCTGGTTTTGAGACTTTTTTCAGCATGGCCCTTTTGACCGATGGGTAGCGAGTCTTCTTTGTAGCCCTGATTTGCCGTTCCAGGTTGCTTGGTTGGCCAAAAAGGGCGTATGCGTTTTTTCCTGAATATATTCAGGAAAAAACGCATACGCCCTTTTTGGCCAAGGGCATCATTGTCAACGTTTTGCCGCTTTTCATGTGCTTTAAAGGCGATTCGAATCTACCTCCTGAAATCTGTTTCCTGCATTTCTGCCTTGCTTTCAAATCCTCTTCTTTGCCTTCCCTCAATATATTTGTGGACGAGAGTTATCATTTATAACTCTGCAGGTTTGTGAATTGCAGTGCCCTGAAGCTCCATTGTACAACTCGCTTTTTTGGGAGCTGGCCGCAAAAGCGCAGGATGGCTTCAGGCCCTGTTCTGGTTCCGGGGGGGAGGATGAGCCTGTGGTTAATTCTTCTTCCTGATGGGAAAATAGAGTGACCTGTGCCTGTCCCAACACCAAGAGCTAGTCTCTCACTGGTTCCCCGTCTACCCGTTCATCCTCAGGACAAATTGCAACCTGTACGGAACAGGAGGTTAAAGGTGCTGATGCTCCAAGTAGGGAGATTGTTAGTAAAGCGGCTGGAATGGCGACCCCGGGCACAAGGAGAAGAGAAATGAGGTGCGTTTTAGAAACCTTTCCCCATCACATGGTGTACCATCTTTTTGTTTTCTCATGCATGTTTTCGATGTAGGAAGATGCCCTTGAACCTGGAGATTTGGGACCCATGCGATGGGTACCACGCAGTATTACTTTAAAGGGTCTGCGTTTGCTCACCCAACCTCACCAAACCTCTCAGCCCCAAGAGTGTCCACCCTTATGTCTCATCCAGCTGTGGGTCTAGATATGGTCAATCCAGGTCGCATCACAGCCCCTGAACGCATTGTGTAAGAATTTCTCTCTCTTTCACTGTCTTTGTTTCATGGGTGTTTCAAAGTAATTTATTTTGATAATGGGGTTTAGCTGCTTTTCACTGCTGTGTTTATGCCGCTTTACACCCACTTGACACACTAACAGAGAGATATCAATACATAGGTTTTAAGATTATTACTAGTCAGATATATTCTTGTGCGGTGAATAGGGCGTGTTGAGTCCAGTTCTCTGAGCAAGGAGTAGGTCTTGTCTATTACATATTGGGTTTATGGAACGGTATCTGAGCTAATTTGAAACCCTTGTTTTATGTATCACCCCACCTCACCTTTCCCGTTAAGCAGCCATAGTGTGTTTTCTGCATGTGTGACTCTGTTCTGTTTTGTAATTCAGTTCAAGTGTAACGGTTTTTACAGTCCCTCTATAAGTGATACCTTATGAGAAGTGTCCTTTTCTGTGTGACTTATTTCACTTAGAATCGTCGTACCTAAATCCACTCATCATGCTGCTATTAGCCTTATGACATTGATTTCATGGCTGAGTGATATTCCATTGTACATAAGGACCACAACTTCTTTATCCATTTTTCTCCCTCCTGGGATATTGAAGGTGGAATGAAGTGGAGGTCCTTGTCAACAGAGCAGCCCTAAACTTTGGGGTGCTTGTGTCTTGCTGATTTTTCATTTTCCCAATTTATACCCCCATGAGTGGAAGTGCCCTATGCTCTCTAAGCTGTGTTTTTTAGATGTTTCAGGACACACCGTACACTTCTCCAGAGTGGCTGTTGGCAATTTACATCCCGCCCATCAGTGTAGCAAGGCTCCCATTTCTCCATGGCCTGTCCTGCATTTCTGGTTTTGAGACTTTTTTCAGCATGGCCCTTTTGACCGATGGGTAGCGAGTCTTCTTTGTAGCCCTGATTTGCCTTTCCAGGTTGCTTGGTTGGCCAAAAAGGGCGTATGCGTTTTTTCCTGAATATATTCAGGAAAAAACGCATACGCCCTTTTTGGCCAAGGGCATCATTGTCAACGTTTTGCCGCTTTTCATGTGCTTTAAAGGCGATTCGAATCTACCTCCTGAAATCTGTTTCCTGCATTTCTGCCTTGCTTTCAAATCCTCTTCTTTGCCTTCCCTCAATATATTTGTGGACGAGAGTTATCATTTATAACTCTGCAGGTTTGTGAATTGCAGTGCCCTGAAGCTCCATTGTACAACTCGCTTTTTTGGGAGCTGGCCGCAAAAGCGCAGGATGGCTTCAGGCCCTGTTCTGGTTCCGGGGGGGAGGATGAGCCTGTGGTTAATTCTTCTTCCTGATGGGAAAATAGAGTGACCTGTGCCTGTCCCAACACCAAGAGCTAGTCTCTCACTGGTTCCCCGTCTACCCGTTCATCCTCAGGACAAATTGCAACCTGTACGGAACAGGAGGTTAAAGGTGCTGATGCTCCAAGTAGGGAGATTGTTAGTAAAGCGGCTGGAATGGCGAACCCGGGCACAAGGAGAAGAGAAATGAGGTGCGTTTTAGAAACCTTTCCCCATCACATGGTGTACCATCTTTTTGTTTTCTCATGCATGTTTTCGATGTAGGAAGATGCCCTTGAACCTGGAGATTTGGGACCCATGCGATGGGTACCACGCAGTATTACTTTAAAGGGTCTGCGTTTGCTCACCCAACCTCACCAAACCTCTCAGCCCCAAGAGTGTCCACCCTTATGTCTCATCCAGCTGTGGGTCTAGATATGGTCAATCCAGGTCGCATCACAGCCCCTGAACGCATTGTGTAAGAATTTCTCTCTCTTTCACTGTCTTTGTTTCATGGGTGTTTCAAAGTAATTTATTTTGATAATGGGGTTTAGCTGCTTTTCACTGCTGTGTTTATGCCGCTTTACACCCACTTGACACACTAACAGAGAGATATCAATACATAGGTTTTAAGATTATTACTAGTCAGATATATTCTTGTGCGGTGAATAGGGCGTGTTGAGTCCAGTTCTCTGAGCAAGGAGTAGGTCTTGTCTATTACATATTGGGTTTATGGAACGGTATCTGAGCTAATTTGAAACCCTTGTTTTATGTATCACCCCACCTTACCTTTCCCGTTAAGCAGCCATGGTGTGTTTTCTGCATGTGTGACTCTGTTCTGTTTTGTAATTCAGTTCAAGTGTAACGGTTTTTACATTCCCTCTATAAGTGATACCTTATGAGAAGTGTCCTTTTCTGTGTGACTTATTTCACTTAGAATCGTCGTACCTAAATCCACTCATCATGCTGCTATTAGCCTTATGACATTGATTTCATGGCTGAGTGATATTCCATTGTACATAAGGACCACAACTTCTTTATCCATTTTTCTCCCTCCTGGGATATTGAAGGTGGAATGAAGTGGAGGTCCTGGTCAACAGAGCAGCCCTAAACTTTGGGGTGCTTGTGTCTTGCTGATTTTTCATTTTCCCAATTTATACCCCCATGAGTGGAAGTGCCCTATGCTCTCTAAGCTGTGTTTTTTAGATGTTTCAGGACACACCGTACACTTCTCCAGAGTGGCTGTTGGCAATTTACATCCCGCCCATCAGTGTAGCAAGGCTCCCATTTCTCCATGGCCTGTCCTGCATTTCTGGTTTTGAGACTTTTTTCAGCATGGCCCTTTTGACCGATGGGTAGCGAGTCTTCTTTGTAGCCCTGATTTGCCGTTCCAGGTTGCTTGGTTGGCCAAAAAGGGCGTATGCGTTTTTTCCTGAATATATTCAGGAAAAAACGCATACGCCCTTTTTGGCCAAGGGCATCATTGTCAACGTTTTGCCGCTTTTCATGTGCTTTAAAGGCGATTCGAATCTACCTCCTGAAATCTGTTTCCTGCATTTCTGCCTTGCTTTCAAATCCTCTTCTTTGCCTTCCCTCAATATATTTGTGGACGAGAGTTATCATTTATAACTCTGCAGGTTTGTGAATTGCAGTGCCCTGAAGCTCCATTGTACAACTCGCTTTTTTGGGAGCTGGCCGCAAAAGCGCAGGATGGCTTCAGGCCCTGTTCTGGTTCCGGGGGGGAGGATGAGCCTGTGGTTAATTCTTCTTCCTGATGGGAAAATAGAGTGACCTGTGCCTGTCCCAACACCAAGAGCTAGTCTCTCACTGGTTCCCCGTCTACCCGTTCATCCTCAGGACAAATTGCAACCTGTACGGAACAGGAGGTTAAAGGTGCTGATGCTCCAAGTAGGGAGATTGTTAGTAAAGCGGCTGGAATGGCGAACCCGGGCACAAGGAGAAGAGAAATGAGGTGCGTTTTAGAAACCTTTCCCCATCACATGGTGTACCATCTTTTTGTTTTCTCATGCATGTTTTCGATGTAGGAAGATGCCCTTGAACCTGGAGATTTGGGACCCATGCGATGGGTACCACGCAGTATTACTTTAAAGGGTCTGCGTTTGCTCACCCAACCTCACCAAACCTCTCAGCCCCAAGAGTGTCCACCCTTATGTCTCATCCAGCTGTGGGTCTAGATATGGTCAATCCAGGTCGCATCACAGCCCCTGAACGCATTGTGTAAGAATTTCTCTCTCTTTCACTGTCTTTGTTTCATGGGTGTTTCAAAGTAATTTATTTTGATAATGGGGTTTAGCTGCTTTTCACTGCTGTGTTTATGCCGCTTTACACCCACTTGACACACTAACAGAGAGATATCAATACATAGGTTTTAAGATTATTACTAGTCAGATATATTCTTGTGCGGTGAATAGGGCGTGTTGAGTCCAGTTCTCTGAGCAAGGAGTAGGTCTTGTCTATTACATATTGGGTTTATGGAACGGTATCTGAGCTAATTTGAAACCCTTGTTTTATGTATCACCCCACCTTACCTTTCCCGTTAAGCAGCCATGGTGTGTTTTCTGCATGTGTGACTCTGTTCTGTTTTGTAATTCAGTTCAAGTGTAACGGTTTTTACATTCCCTCTATAAGTGATACCTTATGAGAAGTGTCCTTTTCTGTGTGACTTATTTCACTTAGAATCGTCGTACCTAAATCCACTCATCATGCTGCTATTAGCCTTATGACATTGATTTCATGGCTGAGTGATATTCCATTGTACATAAGGACCACAACTTCTTTATCCATTTTTCTCCCTCCTGGGATATTGAAGGTGGAATGAAGTGGAGGTCCTGGTCAACAGAGCAGCCCTAAACTTTGGGGTGCTTGTGTCTTGCTGATTTTTCATTTTCCCAATTTATACCCCCATGAGTGGAAGTGCCCTATGCTCTCTAAGCTGTGTTTTTTAGATGTTTCAGGACACACCGTACACTTCTCCAGAGTGGCTGTTGGCAATTTACATCCCGCCCATCAGTGTAGCAAGGCTCCCATTTCTCCATGGCCTGTCCTGCATTTCTGGTTTTGAGACTTTTTTCAGCATGGCCCTTTTGACCGATGGGTAGCGAGTCTTCTTTGTAGCCCTGATTTGCCGTTCCAGGTTGCTTGGTTGGCCAAAAAGGGCGTATGCGTTTTTTCCTGAATATATTCAGGAAAAAACGCATACGCCCTTTTTGGCCAAGGGCATCATTGTCAACGTTTTGCCGCTTTTCATGTGCTTTAAAGGCGATTCGAATCTACCTCCTGAAATCTGTTTCCTGCATTTCTGCCTTGCTTTCAAATCCTCTTCTTTGCCTTCCCTCAATATATTTGTGGACGAGAGTTATCATTTATAACTCTGCAGGTTTGTGAATTGCAGTGCCCTGAAGCTCCATTGTACAACTCGCTTTTTTGGGAGCTGGCCGCAAAAGCGCAGGATGGCTTCAGGCCCTGTTCTGGTTCCGGGGGGGAGGATGAGCCTGTGGTTAATTCTTCTTCCTGATGGGAAAATAGAGTGACCTGTGCCTGTCCCAACACCAAGAGCTAGTCTCTCACTGGTTCCCCGTCTACCCGTTCATCCTCAGGACAAATTGCAACCTGTACGGAACAGGAGGTTAAAGGTGCTGATGCTCCAAGTAGGGAGATTGTTAGTAAAGCGGCTGGAATGGCGAACCCGGGCACAAGGAGAAGAGAAATGAGGTGCGTTTTAGAAACCTTTCCCCATCACATGGTGTACCATCTTTTTGTTTTCTCATGCATGTTTTCGATGTAGGAAGATGCCCTTGAACCTGGAGATTTGGGACCCATGCGATGGGTACCACGCAGTATTACTTTAAAGGGTCTGCGTTTGCTCACCCAACCTCACCAAACCTCTCAGCCCCAAGAGTGTCCACCCTTATGTCTCATCCAGCTGTGGGTCTAGATATGGTCAATCCAGGTCGCATCACAGCCCCTGAACGCATTGTGTAAGAATTTCTCTCTCTTTCACTGTCTTTGTTTCATGGGTGTTTCAAAGTAATTTATTTTGATAATGGGGTTTAGCTGCTTTTCACTGCTGTGTTTATGCCGCTTTACACCCACTTGACACACTAACAGAGAGATATCAATACATAGGTTTTAAGATTATTACTAGTCAGATATATTCTTGTGCGGTGAATAGGGCGTGTTGAGTCCAGTTCTCTGAGCAAGGAGTAGGTCTTGTCTATTACATATTGGGTTTATGGAACGGTATCTGAGCTAATTTGAAACCCTTGTTTTATGTATCACCCCACCTTACCTTTCCCGTTAAGCAGCCATAGTCTGTTTTCTGCATGTGTGACTCTGTTCTGTTTTGTAATTCAGTTCAAGTGTAACGGTTTTTACATTCCCTCTATAAGTGATACCTTATGAGAAGTGTCCTTTTCTGTGTGACTTATTTCACTTAGAATCGTCGTACCTAAATCCACTCATCATGCTGCTATTAGCCTTATGACATTGATTTCATGGCTGAGTGATATTCCATTGTACATAAGGACCACAACTTCTTAATCCATTTTTCTCCCTCCTGGGATATTGAAGGTGGAATGAAGTGGAGGTCCTGGTCAACAGAGCAGCCCTAAACTTTGGGGTGCTTGTGTCTTGCTGATTTTTCATTTTCCCAATTTATACCCCCATGAGTGGAAGTGCCCTATGCTCTCTAAGCTGTGTTTTTTAGATGTTTCAGGACACACCGTACACTTCTCCAGAGTGGCTGTTGGCAATTTACAGCCCACCCATCAGTGTAGCAAGGCTCCCATTTCTCCATGGCCTGTCCTGCATTTCTGGTTTTGAGACTTTTTTCAGCATGGCCCTTTTGACCGATGGGTAGCGAGTCTTCTTTGTAGCCCTGATTTGCCTTTCCAGGTTGCTTGGTTGGCCAAAAAGGGCGTATGCGTTTTTTCCTGAATATATTCAGGAAAAAACGCATACGCCCTTTTTGGCCAAGGGCATCATTGTCAACGTTTTGCCGCTTTTCATGTGCTTTAAATGCGATTCGAATCTACCTCCTGAAATCTGTTTCCTGCATTTCTGCCTTGATTTCAAATCCTCTTCTTTGCCTTCCCTAAATATATTTGTGGACGAGAGTTATCATTTATAACTCTGCAGGTTTGTGAATTGCAGTGCCCTGAAGCTCCATTGTACAACTCGCTTTTTTGGGAGCTGGCCGCAAAAGCGCAGGATGGCTTCAGGCCCTGTTCTGGTTCCGGGGGGGGAGGATGAGCCTGTGGTTAATTCTTCTTCCTGATGGGAAAATAGAGTGACCTGTGCCTGTCCCAACACCAAGAGCTAGTCTCTCACTGGTTCCCCGTCTACCCGTTCATCCTCAGGACAAATTGCAACCTGTACGGAACAGGAGGTTAAAGGTGCTGATGCTCCAAGTAGGGAGATTGTTAGTAAAGCGGATGGAATGGCGAACCCGGGCACAAGGAGAAGAGAAATGAGGTGCGTTTTAGAAACCTTTCCCCATCACATGGTGTACCATCTTTTTGTTTTCTCATGCATGTTTTCGATGTAGGAAGATGCCCTTGAACCTGGAGATTTGGGACCCATGCGATGGGTACCACGCAGTATTACTTTAAAGGGTCTGCGTTTGCTCACCCAACCTCACCAAACCTCTCAGCCCCAAGAGTGTCCACCCTTATGTCTCATCCAGCTGTGGGTCTAGATATGGTCAATCCAGGTCGCATCACAGCCCCTGAACGCATTGTGTAAGAATTTCTCTCTCTTTCACTGTCTTTGTTTCATGGGTGTTTCAAAGTAATTTATTTTGATAATGGGGTTTAGCTGCTTTTCACTGCTGTGTTTATGCCGCTTTACACCCACTTGACACACTAACAGAGAGATATCAATACATAGGTTTTAAGATTATTACTAGTCAGATATATTCTTGTGCGGTGAATAGGGCGTGTTGAGTCCAGTTCTCTGAGCAAGGAGTAGGTCTTGTCTATTACATATTGGGTTTATGGAACGGTATCTGAGCTAATTTGAAACCCTTGTTTTATGTATCACCCCACCTTACCTTTCCCGTTAAGCAGCCATAGTGTGTTTTCTGCATGTGTGACTCTGTTCTGTTTTGTAATTCAGTTCAAGTGTAACGGTTTTTACATTCCCTCTATAAGTGATACCTTATGAGAAGTGTCCTTTTCTGTGTGACTTATTTCACTTAGAATCGTCGTACCTAAATCCACTCATCATGCTGCTATTAGCCTTATGACATTGATTTCATGGCTGAGTGATATTCCATTGTACATAAGGACCACAACTTCTTAATCCATTTTTCTCCCTCCTGGGATATTGAAGGTGGAATGAAGTGGAGGTCCTGGTCAACAGAGCAGCCCTAAACTTTGGGGTGCTTGTGTCTTGCTGATTTTTCATTTTCCCAATTTATACCCCCATGAGTGGAAGTGCCCTATGCTCTCTAAGCTGTGTTTTTTAGATGTTGCAGGACACACCGTACACTTCTCCAGAGTGGCTGTTGGCAATTTACATCCCACCCATCAGTGTAGCAAGGCTCCCATTTCTCCATGGCCTGTCCTGCATTTCTGGTTTTGAGACTTTTTTCAGCATGGCCCTTTTGACCGATGGGTAGCGAGTCTTCTTTGTAGCCCTGATTTGCCTTTCCAGGTTGCTTGGTTGGCCAAAAAGGGCGTATGCGTTTTTTCCTGAATATATTCAGGAAAAAACGCATACGCCCTTTTTGGCCAAGGGCATCATTGTCAACGTTTTGCCGCTTTTCATGTGCTTTAAATGCGATTCGAATCTACCTCCTGAAATCTGTTTCCTGCATTTCTGCCTTGATTTCAAATCCTCTTCTTTGCCTTCCCTAAATATATTTGTGGACGAGAGTTATCATTTATAACTCTGCAGGTTTGTGAATTGCAGTGCCCTGAAGCTCCATTGTACAACTCGCTTTTTTGGGAGCTGGCCGCAAAAGCGCAGGATGGCTTCAGGCCCTGTTCTGGTTCCGGGGGGGGAGGATGAGCCTGTGGTTAATTCTTCTTCCTGATGGGAAAATAGAGTGACCTGTGCCTGTCCCAACACCAAGAGCTAGTCTCTCACTGGTTCCCCGTCTACCCGTTCATCCTCAGGACAAATTGCAACCTGTACGGAACAGGAGGTTAAAGGTGCTGATGCTCCAAGTAGGGAGATTGTTAGTAAAGCGGATGGAATGGCGAACCCGGGCACAAGGAGAAGAGAAATGAGGTGCGTTTTAGAAACCTTTCCCCATCACATGGTGTACCATCTTTTTGTTTTCTCATGCATGTTTTCGATGTAGGAAGATGCCCTTGAACCTGGAGATTTGGGACCCATGCGATGGGTACCACGCAGTATTACTTTAAAGGGTCTGCGTTTGCTCACCCAACCTCACCAAACCTCTCAGCCCCAAGAGTGTCCACCCTTATGTCTCATCCAGCTGTGGGTCTAGATATGGTCAATCCAGGTTGCATCACAGCCCCTGAACGCATTGTGTAAGAATTTCTCTCTCTTTCACTGTCTTTGTTTCATGGGTTTTTCAAAGTAATTTATTTTTGTAATGGGGTTTAGCTGCTTTTCACTGCTGTGTTTATGCCGCTTTACACCCACTTGACACACTAACAGAGAGATATCAATACATAGGTTTTAAGATTATTACTAGTCAGATATATTCTTGTGCGGTGAATAGGGCGTGTTGAGTCCAGTTCTCTGAGCAAGGAGTAGGTCTTGTCTATTACATATTGGGTTTATGGAACGGTATCTGAGCTAATTTGAAACCCTTGTTTTATGTATCACCCCACCTCACCTTTCCCGTTAAGCAGCCATAGTGTGATTTCTGCATGTGTGACTCTGTTCTGTTTTGTAATTCAGTTCAAGTGTAACGGTTTTTACATTCCCTCTATAAGTGATACCTTATGAGAAGTGTCCTTTTCTGTGTGACTTATTTCACTTAGAATCGTCGTACCTAAATCCACTCATCATGCTGCTATTAGCCTTATGACATTGATTTCATGGCTGAGTGATATTCCATTGTACATAAGGACCACAACTTCTTTATCCATTTTTCTCCCTCCTGGGATATTGAAGGTGGAATGAAGTGGAGGTCCTTTTCAACAGAGCAGCCCTAAACTTTGGGGTGCTTGTGTCTTGCTGATTTTTCATTTTCCCAATTTATACCCCCATGAGTGGAAGTGCCCTATGCTCTCTAAGCTGTGTTTTTCAGATGTTTCAGGACTCACCGTACACTTCTCCAGAGTGGCTGTTGGCAATTTACATCCCGCCCATCAGTGTAGCAAGGCTCCCATTTCTCCATGGCCTGTCCTGCATTTCTGGTTTTGACACTTTTTTCAGCATGGCCCTTTTGACCGATGGGAAGCGAGACTTCTCTGTAGCGCTGATTTGACTTTCCAGGTTGCTTGGTTGGCCAAAAAGGGCGTATGCGTTTTTTCCTGAATATATTCAGGAAAAAACGCATACGCCCTTTTTGGCCAAGGGCATCATTGTCAACGTTTTGCCGCTTTTCATGTGCTTTAAAGGCGATTCGAATCTACCTCCTGAAATCTGTTTCCTGCAATTCTGCCTTGATTTCAAATCCTCTTCTTTGCCTTCCCTCAATATATTTGTGGACGAGAGTTATCATTTATAACTCTGCAGGTTTGTGAATTGCAGTGCCCTGGACCTCCATTTTACAACTCGCTTTTTTGGGAGCTGGCCGCAAAAGCGCAGGATGGCTTCAGGCCCTGTTCTGGTTCTGGGGGGCAGGCTGAGCCTGTGGTTAATTCTTCTTCCTGATGGGAAAATAGAGTGACCTGTGCCTGTCCCGACACCAAGAGCTAGTCTCTCGTTGGTTCCCCGTCTTCCCGTTCATCCTCAGGACAAATTGCAACCTGTACGGAACAGGAGGTTAAAGGTGCTGATGCTCCAAGTAGGGAGATTGCTAGTAAATCGGCTGGAATTGCGAACCCGGGCACAAGGAGATGAGAAATGAGGTGCGTTTTAGAAACCTTTCCCCATCACACGGTGTACCATCTTCTGGGTTTCTCATGCATGTTTTCGATGTAGGAAGATGCCCTTGAACCTGGAGATTTGGGACCCATGCGATGGGTACCACGCAGTATTACTTTAAAGGGTCTGCGTTTGTTCACCCAACCTCACCAAACCTCTCAGCCCCAAGAGTGTCCACCCTTATGTCTCATCCAGCTGTGGGTCTAGATATGGTCAATCCAGGTTGCATCACAGCCCCTGAACTCATTGTGTAAGAATTTCTGTCTCTTTCACTGTCGTTGTTTCATGGGTTTTTCAAAGTAATTTATTTTCATAATGGGGTTTAGCTGCTTTTCACGGCTGTGTTTATGCCGCTTTACACCCACTTGACACACTAACAGAGAGATATCAATACATAGGTTTTAAGATTATTACTAGTCAGATATATTCTTGTGCGGTGAATAGGGCGTGTTGAGTCCAGTTCTCTGAGCAAGGAGTAGGTCTTGTCTACTACATATTGGGTTTATGGAACGGTATCTGAGCTAATTTGATACCCTTGTTTTATGTATCACCCCACCTCACCTTTCCCGTTAAGCAGCCATAGTCTGTTTTCTGCATGTGTGACTCTGTTCTGTTTTGTAATTCAGTTCAAGTGTAACGGTTTTTACATTCCCTCTAAAAGTGATACCTTATGAGAAGTGTCCTTTTCTGTGTGACTTATTTCACTTAGAATCGTCGTACCTAAATCCACTCATCATGCTGCTACTAACCTTATGACATTGATTTCATGGCTGAGTGATATTCCATTGTACATAAGGACCACAACTTCTTTATCCATTTTTCTCTTTCCTTGGATATTTAAGGTGGAATGAAGTGGAGGTCCTTGTCAACAGAGCAGCCCTCAACTTTGGGGTGCTTGTGTCTTGCTGATTTTTCATTTTCCCAATTTATACCCCCATGAGTGGAAGTGCCCTATGCTCTCTAAGCTGTGTTTTTCAGATGTTTCAGGACACACCGTACACTTCTCCAGAGTGGCTGTTGGCAATTTACATCCCGCCCATCAGTTTAGCAAGGCTCTCATTTCTCCATGGCCTGTCCTGCATTTCTGGTTTTGACACTTTTTTCAGCATGGCCCTTTTGACCGATGGGAAGCGAGACTTCTTTGTAGCGCTGATTTGCCTTTCCAGGTTGCTTGGTTGGCCAAAAAGGGCGTATGCGTTTTTTCCTGAATATATTCAGGAAAAAACGCATACGCCCTTTTTGGCCAAGGGCATCATTGTCAACATTTTGCCGCTTTTCATGTGCTTTAAAGGCGATTCGAATCTACCTCCTGAAATCTGTTTCCTGCAATTCTGCCTTGATTTCAAATCCTCTTCTTTGCCTTCCCTCAATATATTTGTGGACGAGAGTTATCATTTATAACTCTGCAGGTTTGTGAATTGCAGTGCCCTGGACCTCCATTTTACAACTCGCTTTTTTGGGAGCTGGCCGCAAAAGCGCAGGATGGCTTCAGGCCCTGTTCTGGTTCCGGGGGGCAGGCTGAGCCTGTGGTTAATTCTTCTTCCTGATGGGAAAATAGAGTGACCTGTGCCTGTCCCAACACCAAGAGCTAGTCTCTCGTTGGTTCCCCGTCTTCCCGTTCATCCTCAGGACAAATTGCAACCTGTACGGAACAGGAGGTTAAAGGTGCTGATTTTCCAAGTAGGGAGATTGCTAGTAAAGCGGCTGGAATGGCGAACCCGGGCACAAGGAGATGAGAAATGAGGTGCGTTTTAGAAACCTTTCCCCATCACACGGTGTACTATCTTCTGGGTTTCTCATGCATGTTTTCGATGTAGGAAGATGCCCTTGAAGCTGGAGATTTGGGACCCATTCGATGGGTACCACGCAGTATTACTTTAAAGGGTCTGCGTTTGCTCACCCAACCTCACCAAACCTCTCAGCCCCAAGAGTGTCCACCCTTATGTCTCATCCAGCTGTGGGTCTAGATATGGTCAATCCAGGTTGCATCACAGCCCCTGAACGCATTGTGTAAGAATTTCTCTCTCTTTCACTGTCGTTGTTTCATGGGTTTTTCAAAGTAATTTATTTTCATAATGGGGTTTAGCTGCTTTTCACGGCTGTGTTTATGCCGCTTTACACCCACTTGACACACTAACAGAGAGATATCAATACATAGGTTTTAAGATTATTACTAGTCAGATATATTCTTGTGCGGTGAATAGGGCGTGTTGAGTCCAGTTCTCTGAGCAAGGAGTAGGTCTTGTCTATTACATATTGGGTTTATGGAACGGTATCTGAGCTAATTTGATACCCTTGTTTTATGTATCACCCCACCTCACCTTTCCCGTTAAGCAGCCATAGTCTGTTTTCTGCATGTGTGACTCTGTTCTGTTTTGTAATTCAGTTCAAGTGTAACGGTTTTTACATTCCCTCTAAAAGTGATACCTTATGAGAAGTGTCCTTTTCTGTGTGACTTATTTCACTTAGAATCGTCGTACCTAAATCCACTCATCATGCTGCTACTAACCTTATGACATTGATTTCATGGCTGAGTGATATTCCATTGTACATAAGGACCACAACTTCTTTATCCATTTTTCTCTTTCCTGGGATATTTAAGGTGGAATGAAGTGGAGGTCCTTGTCAACAGAGCAGCCCTCAACTTTGGGGTGCTTGTGTCTTGCTGATTTTTAATTTTCCCACTTTATACCCCCATGAGTGGAAGTGCCCTATGCTCTCTAAGCTGTGTTTTTTAGATGTTTCAGGACTCACTGTACACTTCTCCAGAGTGGTTGTTGGCAATTTACATCCCGCCCATCAGTGTAGCAAGGCTCTCATTTCTCCATGGCCTGTCCTGCATTTCTGGTTTTGACACTTTTTTCAGCATGGCCCTTTTGACCGATGGGAAGCGAGACTTCTTTGTAGCGCTGATTTGCCTTTCCAGGTTGCTTGGTTGGCCAAAAAGGGCGTATGCGTTTTTTCCTGAATATATTCAGGAAAAAACGCATACGCCCTTTTTGGCCAAGGGCATCATTGTCAACATTTTGCCGCTTTTCATGTGCTTTAAAGGCGATTCGAATCTACCTCCTGAAATCTGTTTCCTGCAATTCTGCCTTGATTTCAAATCCTCTTCTTTGCCTTCCCTCAATATATTTGTGGACGAGAGTTATCATTTATAACTCTGCAGGTTTGTGAATTGCAGTGCCCTGGACCTCCATTTTACAACTCGCTTTTTTGGGAGCTGGCCGCAAAAGCGCAGGATGGCTTCAGGCCCTGTTCTGGTTCCGGGGGGCAGGCTGAGCCTGTGGTTAATTCTTCTTCCTGATGGGAAAATAGAGTGACCTGTGCCTGTCCCAACACCAAGAGCTAGTCTCTCGTTGGTTCCCCGTCTTCCCGTTCATCCTCAGGACAAATTGCAACCTGTACGGAACAGGAGGTTAAAGGTGCTGATTTTCCAAGTAGGGAGATTGCTAGTAAAGCGGCTGGAATGGCGAACCCGGGCACAAGGAGATGAGAAATGAGGTGCGTTTTAGAAACCTTTCCCCATCACACGGTGTACTATCTTCTGGGTTTCTCATGCATGTTTTCGATGTAGGAAGATGCCCTTGAAGCTGGAGATTTGGGACCCATTCGATGGGTACCACGCAGTATTACTTTAAAGGGTCTGCGTTTGCTCACCCAACCTCACCAAACCTCTCAGCCCCAAGAGTGTCCACCCTTATGTCTCATCCAGCTGTGGGTCTAGATATGGTCAATCCAGGTTGCATCACAGCCCCTGAACGCATTGTGTAAGAATTTCTCTCTCTTTCACTGTCGTTGTTTCATGGGTTTTTCAAAGTAATTTATTTTCATAATGGGGTTTAGCTGCTTTTCACGGCTGTGTTTATGCCGCTTTACACCCACTTGACACACTAACAGAGAGATATCAATACATAGGTTTTAAGATTATTACTAGTCAGATATATTCTTGTGCGGTGAATAGGGCGTGTTGAGTCCAGTTCTCTGAGCAAGGAGTAGGTCTTTTCTACTACATATTGGGTTTATGGAACGGTATCTGAGCTAATTTGATACCCTTGTTTTATGTATCACCCCACCTCACCTTTCCCGTTAAGCAGCCATAGTCTGTTTTCTGCATGTGTGACTCTGTTCTGTTTTGTAATTCAGTTCAAGTGTAACGGTTTTTACATTCCCTCTAAAAGTGATACCTTATGAGAAGTGTCCTTTTCTGTGTGACTTATTTCACTTAGAATCGTCGTACCTAAATCCACTCATCATGCTGCTACTAACCTTATGACATTGATTTCATGGCTGAGTGATATTCCATTGTACATAAGGACCACAACTTCTTTATCCATTTTTCTCTTTCCTGGGATATTTAAGGTGGAATGAAGTGGAGGTCCTTGTCAACAGAGCAGCCCTCAACTTTGGGGTGCTTGTGTCTTGCTGATTTTTCATTTTCCCAATTTATACCCCCATGAGTGGAAGTGCCCTATGCTCTCTAAGCTGTGTTTTTCAGATGTTTCAGGACACACCGTACACTTCTCCAGAGTGGCTGTTGGCAATTTACATCCCGCCCATCAGTGTAGCAAGGCTCTCATTTCTCCATGGCCTGTCCTGCATTTCTGGTTTTGACACTTTTTTCAGCATGGCCCTTTTGACCGATGGGAAGCGAGACTTCTTTGTAGCGCTGATTTGCCTTTCCAGGTTGCTTGGTTGGCCAAAAAGGGCGTATGCGTTTTTTCCTGAATATATTCAGGAAAAAACGCATACGCCCTTTTTGGCCAAGGGCATCATTGTCAACATTTTGCTGCTTTTCATGTGCTTTAAAGGCGATTCGAATCTACCTCCTGAAATCTGTTTCGTGCAATTCTGCCTTGATTTCAAATCCTCTTCTTTGCCTTCCCTCAATATATTTGTGGATGAGAGTTATCATTTATAACTCTGCAGGTTTGTGAATTGCAGTGCCCTGAACCTCCATTTTACAACTCGCTTTTTTGGGAGCTGGCCGCAAAATCGCAGAATGGCTTCAGGCCCTGTTCTGGTTCCGGGGGGCAGGCTGAGCCTGTGGTTAATTCTTCTTCCTGATGGGAAAATAGAGTGACCTGTGCCTGTCCCAACACCAAGAGCTAGTCTCTCGTTGGTTCCCCGTCTTCCCGTTCATCCTCAGGACAAATTGCAACCTGTACGGAACAGGAGGTTAAAGGTGCTGATGCTCCAAGTAGGGAGATTGCTAGTAAAGCGGCTGGAATGGCGAACCCGGGCACAAGGAGATGAGAAATGAGGTGCGTTTTAGAAACCTTTCCCCATCACACGGTGTACCATCTTCTGGGTTTCTCATGCATGTTTTCGATGTAGGAAGATGCCCTTGAAGCTGGAGATTTGGGACCCATGCGATGGGTACCACGCAGTATTATTTTAAAGGGTCTGCGTTTGCTCACCCAACCTCACCAAACCTCTCAGCCCCAAGAGTGTCCACCCTTATGTCTCATCCAGCTGTGGGTCTAGATATGGTCAATCCAGGTTGCATCACAGCCCCTGAACTCATTGTGTACGAATTTCTATCTCTTTCACTGTCGTTGTTTCATGGGTTTTTCAAAGTAATTTATTTTCATAATGGGGTTTAGCTGCTTTTCACGGCTGTGTTTATGCCGCTTTACACCCACTTGACACACTAACAGAGAGATATCAATACATAGGTTTTAAGATTATTACTAGTCAGATATATTCTTGTGCGGTGAATAGGGCGTGTTGAGTCCAGTTCTCTGAGCAAGGAGTAGGTCTTGTCTACTACATATTGGGTTTATGGAACAGTATCTGAGATAATTTGATACCCTTGTTTTATGTATCACCCCACCTCACCTTTCCCGTTAAGCAGCCATAGTCTGTTTTCTGCATGTGTGACTCTGTTCTGTTTTGTAATTCAGTTCAAGTGTAACGGTTTTTACATTCCCTCTAAAAGTGATACCTTATGAGAAGTGTCCTTTTCTGTGTGACTTATTTCACTTAGAATCGTCGTACCTAAATCCACTCATCATGCTGCTACTAACCTTATGACATTGATTTCATGGCTGAGTGATATTCCATTGTACATAAGGACCACAACTTCTTTATCCATTTTTCTCTTTCCTTGGATATTTAAGGTGGAATGAAGTGGAGGTCCTTGTCAACAGAGCAGCCCTCAACTTTGGGGTGCTTGTGTCTTGCTGATTTTTCATTTTCCCAATTTATACCCCCATGAGTGGAAGTGCCCTATGCTCTCTAAGCTGTGTTTTTAGATGTTTCAGGACTCACCGTACACTTCTCCAGAGTGGCTGTTGGCAATTTACATCCCGCCCATCAGTGTAGCAAGGCTCCCATTTCTCCATGGCCTGTCCTGCATTTCTGGTTTTGACACTTTTTTCAGCATGGCCCTTTTGACCGATGGGAAGCAAGACTTCTCTGTAGCGCTGATTTGCCTTTCCAGGTTGCTTGGTTGGCCAAAAAGGGCGTATGCGTTTTTTCCTGAATATATTCAGGAAAAAACGCATACGCCCTTTTTGGCCAAGGGCATCATTGTCAACGTTTTGCCGCTTTTCATGTGCTTTAAAGGCGATTCGTATCTACCTCCTGAAATCTGTTTCCTGCAATTCTGCCTTGATTTCAAATCCTCTTCTTTGCCTTCCCTCAATATATTTGTGGACGAGAGTTATCATTTATAACTCTGCAGGTTTATGAATTGCAGTGCCCTGGACCTCCATTTTACAACTCGCTTTTTTGGGAGCTGGCCGCAAAAGCGCAGGATGGCTTCAGGCCCTGTTCTGGTTCCGGGGGGCAGGCTGAGCCTGTGGTTAATTCTTCTTCCTGATGGGAAAATAGAGTGACCTGTGCCTGTCCCGACACCAAGAGCTAGTCTCTCGTTGGTTCCCCGTCTTCCCGTTCATCCTCAGGACAAATTGCAACCTGTACGGAACAGGAGGTTAAAGGTGCTGATGCTCCAAGTAGGGAGATTGCTAGTAAAGCGGCTGGAATGGCGAACCCGGGCACAAGGAGATGAGAAATGAGGTGCGTTTTAGAAACCTTTCCCCATCACACGGTGTACCATCTTCTGGGTTTCTCATGCATGTTTTCGATGTAGGAAGATGCCCTTGAACCTGGAGATTTGGGACCCATGCGATGGGTACCACGCAGTATTACTTTAAAGGGTCTGCGTTTGCTCACCCAACCTCACCAAACCTCTCAGCCCCAAGAGTGTCCACCCTTATGTCTCATCCAGCTGTGGGTCTAGATATGGTCAATCCAGGTTGCATCACAGCCCCTGAACGCATTGTGTAAGAATTTCTCTCTCTTTCACTGTCTTTGTTTCATGGGTTTTTCAAAGTAATTTATTTTCATAATGGGGTTTAGCTGCTTTTAACGGCTGTGTTTATGCCGCTTTACACCCACTTGACACACTAACAGAGAGATATCAATACATAGGTTTTAAGATTATTACTAGTCAGATATATTCTTGTGCGGTGAATAGGGCGTGTTGAGTCCAGTTCTCTGAGCAAGGAGTAGGTCTTGTCTACTACATATTGGGTTTATGGAACGGTATCTGAGCTAATTTGATACCCTTGTTTTATGTATCACCCCACCTCACCTTTCCCGTTAAGCAGCCATAGTCTGTTTTCTGCATGTGTGACTCTGTTCTGTTTTGTAATTCAGTTCAAGTGTAACGGTTTTTACATTCCCTCTAAAAGTGATACCTTATGAGAAGTGTCCTTTTCTGTGTGACTTATTTCACTTAGAATCGTCGTACCTAAATCCACTCATCATGCTGCTACTAACCTTATGACATTGATTTCATGGCTGAGTGATATTCCATTGTACATAAGGACCACAACTTCTTTATCCATTTTTCTCTTTCCTGGGATATTTAAGGTGGAATGAAGTGGAGGTCCTTGTCAACAGAGCAGCCCTCAACTTTGGGGTGCTTGTGTCTTGCTGATTTTTCATTTTCCCAATTTATACCCCCATGAGTGGAAGTGCCCTATGCTCTCTAAGCTGTGTTTTTCAGATGTTTCAGGACACACCGTACACTTCTCCAGAGTGGCTGTTGGCAATTTACATCCCGCCCATCAGTGTAGCAAGGCTCCCATTTCTCCATGGCCTGTCCTGCATTTCTGGTTTTGACACTTTTTTCAGCATGGCCCTTTTGACCGATGGGAAGCGAGACTTCTTTGTAGCGCTGATTTGCCTTTCCAGGTTGCTTGGTTGGCCAAAAAGGGCGTATGCGTTTTTTCCTGAATATATTCAGGAAAAAACGCATACGCCCTTTTTGGCCAAGGGCATCATTGTCAACATTTTGCCGCTTTTCATGTGCTTTAAAGGCGATTCGAATCTACATCCTGAAATCTGTTTCCTGCAATTCTGCCTTGATTTCAAATCCTCTTCTTTGCCTTCCCTCAATATATTTGTGGACGAGAGTTATTATTTATAACTCTGCAGGTTTGTGAATTGCAGTGCCCTGGACCTCCATTTTACAACTCGCTTTTTTGGGAGCTGGCCGCAAAAGTGCAGGATGGCTTCAGGCCCTGTTCTGGTTCCGGGGGGCAGGCTGAGCCTGTGGTTAATTCTTCTTCCTGATGGGAAAATAGAGTGACCTGTGCCTGTCCCAACACCAAGAGCTAGTCTCTCGTTGGTTCCCCGTCTTCCCGTTAATCCTCAGGACAAATTGCAACCTGTACGGAACAGGAGGTTAAAGGTGCTGATTTTCCAAGTAGGGAGATTGCTAGTAAAGCGGCTGGAATGGCGAACCCGGGCACAAGGAGATGAGAAATGAGGTGCGTTTTAGAAACCTTTCCCCATCACACGGTGTACTATCTTCTGGGTTTCTCATGCATGTTTTCGATATAGGAAGATGCCCTTGAAGCTGGAGATTTGAGACCCATTCGATAGGTACCACGCAGTATTACTTTAAAGGGTCTGCGTTTGCTCACCCAACCTCACCAAACCTCTCAGCCCCAAGAGTGTCCACCCTTATGTCTCATCCAGCTGTGGGTCTAGATATGGTCAATCCAGGTTGCATCACAGCCCCTGAACGCATTGTGTAAGAATTTCTCTCTCTTTCACTGTCGTTGTTTCATGGTTTTTTCAAAGTAATTTATTTTCATAATGGGGTTTAGCTGCTTTTCACTGCTGTGTTTATGCCGCTTTACACCCACTTGACACACTAACAGAGAGATATCAATACATAGGTTTTAAAATTATTACTAGTCAGATATATTCTTGTGCGGTGAATAGGGCGTGTTGAGTCCAGTTCTCTGAGCAAGGAGTAGGTCTTGTCTATTACATATTGGGTTTATGGAACGGTATCTGAGCTAATTTGATACCCTTGTTTTATGTATCACCCCACCTCACCTTTCCCGTTAAGCAGCCATAGTCTGTTTTCTGCATGTGTGACTCTGTTCTGTTTTGTAATTCAGTTCAAGTGTAACGGTTTTTACATTCCCTCTAAAAGTGATACCTTATGAGAAGTGTCCTTTTCTGTGTGACTTATTTCACTTAGAATCGTCGTACCTAAATCCACTCATCATGCTGCTACTAACCTTATGACATTTATTTCATGGCTGAGTGATATTCCATTGTACATAAGGACCACAACTTCTTTATCCATTTTTCTCTTTCCTGGGATATTTAAGGTGGAATGAAGTGGAGGTCCTTGTCAACAGAGCAGCCCTCAACTTTGGGGTGCTTGTGTTTTGCTGATTTTTAATTTTCCCAATTTATACCCCCATGAGTGGAAGTGCCCTATGCTCTCTAAGCTGTGTTTTTTAGATGTTTCAGGACTCACCGTACACTTCTCCAGAGTGGCTGTTGGCAATTTACATCCCGCCCATCAGTGTAGCAAGGCTCCCATTTCTCCATGGCCTGTCCTGCATTTCTGGTTTTGACACTTTTTTCAGCATGGCCCTTTTGACCGATGGGAAGCGAGACTTCTCTGTAGCGCTGATTTGCCTTTCCAGGTTGCTTGGTTGGCCAAAAAGGGCGTATGCGTTTTTTCCTGAATATATTCAGGAAAAAACGCATACGCCCTTTTTGGCCAAGGGCATCATTGTCAACGTTTTGCCGCTTTTCATGTGCTTTAAAGGCGATTCGTATCTACCTCCTGAAATCTGTTTCCTGCAATTCTGCCTTGATTTCAAATCCTCTTCTTTGCCTTCCCTCAATATATTTGTGGACGAGAGTTATCATTTATAACTCTGCAGGTTTGTGAATTGCAGTGCCCTGAAGCTCCATTGTACAACTCGCTTTTTTGGGAGCTGGCCGCAAAAGCGCAGGATGGCTTCAGGCCCTGTTCTGGTTCCGGGGGGCAGGCTGAGCCTGTGGTTAATTCTTCTTCCTGATGGGAAAATAGAGTGACCTGTGCCTGTCCCGACACCAAGAGCTAGTCTCTCGTTGGTTCCCCGTCTTCCCGTTCATCCTCAGGACAAATTGCAACCTGTACGGAACAGGAGGTTAAAGGTGCTGATGTTCCAAGTAGGGAGATTGCTAGTAAATCGGCTGGAATGGCGAACCCGGGCACAAGGAGATGAGAAATGAGGTGCGTTTTAGAAACCTTTCCCCATCACACGGTGTACCATCTTCTGGGTTTCTCATGCATGTTTTTGATGTAGGAAGATGCCCTTGAACCTGGAGATTTGGGACCCATGCGATGGGTACCACGCAGTATTACTTTAAAGGGTCTGCGTTTGCTCACCCAACCTCACCAAACCTCTCAGCCCCAAGAGTGTCCACCCTTATGTCTCATCCAGCTGTGGGTCTAGATATGGTCAATCCAGGTTGCATCACAGCCCCTGAACTCATTGTGTAAGAATTTCTATCTCTTTCACTGTCGTTGTTTCATGGGTTTTTCAAAGTAATTTATTTTCATAATGGGGTTTAGCTGCTTTTCACGGCTGTGTTTATGCCGCTTCACACCCACTTGACACACTAACAGAGAGATATCAATACATAGGTTTTAAGATTATTACTAGTCAGATATATTCTTGTGCGGTGAATAGGGCGTGTTGAGTCCAGTTCTCTGAGCAAGGAGTAGGTCTTGTCTACTACATATTGGGTTTATGGAACAGTATCTGAGCTAATTTGATACCCTTGTTTTATGTATCACCCCACCTCACCTTTCCTGTTAAGCAGCCATAGTGTGTTTTCTGCATGTGTGACTCTGTTCTGTTTTGTAATTCAGTTCAAGTGTAACGGTTTTTACATTCCCTCTAAAAGTGATACCTTATGAGAAGTGTCCTTTTCTGTGTGACTTATTTCACTTAGAATCGTCGTACCTAAATCCACTCATCATGCTGCTACTAACCTTATGACATTGATTTCATGGCTGAGTGATATTCCATTGTACATAAGGACCACAACTTCTTTATCCATTTTTCTCTTTCCTTGGATATTTAAGGTGGAATGAAGTGGAGGTCCTTGTCAACAGAGCAGCCCTCAACTTTGGGGTGCTTGTGTCTTGCTGATTTTTCATTTTCCCAATTTATACCCCCATGAGTGGAAGTGCCCTATGCTCTCTAAGCTGTGTTTTTTAGATGTTTCAGGACTCACCGTACACTTCTCCAGAGTGGCTGTTGGCAATTTACATCCCGCCCATCAGTGTAGCAAGGCTCCCATTTCTCCATGGCCTGTCCTGCATTTCTGGTTTTGACACTTTTTTCAGCATGGCCCTTTTGACCGATGGGAAGCAAGACTTCTCTGTAGTGCTGATTTGCCTTTCCAGGTTGCTTGGTTGGCCAAAAAGGGCGTATGCGTTTTTTCCTGAATATATTCAGGAAAAAACGCATACGCCCTTTTTGGCCAAGGGCATCATTGTCAACGTTTTGCCGCTTTTCATGTGCTTTAAAGGCGATTCGTATCTACCTCCTGAAATCTGTTTCCTGCAATTCTGCCTTGATTTCAAATCCTCTTCTTTGCCTTCCCTCAATATATTTGTGGACGAGAGTTATCATTTATAACTCTGCAGGTTTGTGAATTGCAGTGCCCTGAAGCTCCATTTTACAACTCGCTTTTTTGGGAGCTGGCCGCAAAAGCGCAGGATGGCTTCAGGCCCTGTTCTGGTTCCGGGGGGCAGGCTGAGCCTGTGGTTAATTCTTCTTCCTGATGGGAAAATAGAGTGACCTGTGCCTGTCCCGACACCAAGAGCTAGTCTCTCGTTGGTTCCCCGTCTTCCCGTTCATCCTCAGGACAAATTGCAACCTGTACGGAACAGGAGGTTAAAGGTGCTGATGCTCCAAGTAGGGAGATTGCTAGTAAATCGGCTGGAATGGCGAACCCGGGCACAAGGAGATGAGAAATGAGGTGCGTTTTAGAAACCTTTCCCCATCACACGGTGTACCATCTTCTGGGTTTCTCATGCATGTTTTCGATGTAGGAAGATGCCCTTGAACCTGGAGATTTGGGACCCATGCGATGGGTACCACGCAGTATTACTTTAAAGGGTCTGCGTTTGCTCACCCAACCTCACCAAACCTCTCAGCCCCAAGAGTGTCCACCCTTATGTCTCATCCAGCTGTGGGTCTAGATATGGTCAATCCAGGTTGCATCACAGCCCCTGAACGCATTGTGTAAGAATTTCTCTCTCTTTCACTGTCGTTGTTTCATGGGTTTTTCAAAGTAATTTATTTTCATAATGGGGTTTAGCTGCTTTTCACGGCTGTGTTTATGCCGCTTTACACCCACTTGACACACTAACAGAGAGATATCAATACATAGGTTTTAAGATTATTACTAGTCAGATATATTCTTGTGCGGTGAATAGGGCGTGTTGAGTCCAGTTCTCTGAGCAAGGAGTAGGTCTTGTCTACTACATATTGGGTTTATGGAACGGTATCTGAGCTAATTTGATACCCTTGTTTTATGTATCACCCCACCTCACCTTTCCCGTTAAGCAGCCATAGTCTGTTTTCTGCATGTGTGACTCTGTTCTGTTTTGTAATTCAGTTCAAGTGTAACGGTTTTTACATTCCCTCTAAAAGTGATACCTTATGAGAAGTGTCCTTTTCTGTGTGACTTATTTCACTTAGAATCGTCGTACCTAAATCCACTCATCATGCTGCTACTAACCTTATGACATTGATTTCATGGCTGAGTGATATTCCATTGTACATAAGGACCACAACTTCTTTATCCATTTTTCTCTTTCCTTGGATATTTAAGGTGGAATGAAGTGGAGGTCCTTGTCAACAGAGCAGCCCTCAACTTTGGGGTGCTTGTGTCTTGCTGATTTTTCATTTTCCCAATTTATACCCCCATGAGTGGAAGTGCCCTATGCTCTCTAAGCTGTGTTTTTCAGATGTTTCAGGACACACCGTACACTTCTCCAGAGTGGCTGTTGGCAATTTACATCCCGCCCATCAGTGTAGCAAGGCTCCCATTTCTCCATGGCCTGTCCTGCATTTCTGGTTTTGACACTTTTTTCAGCATGGCCCTTTTGACCGATGGGAAGCGAGACTTCTTTGTAGCGCTGATTTGCCTTTCCAGGTTGCTTGGTTGGCCAAAAAGGGCGTATGCGTTTTTTCCTGAATATATTCAGGAAAAAACGCATACGCCCTTTTTGGCCAAGGGCATCATTGTCAACATTTTGCCGCTTTTCATGTGCTTTAAAGGCGATTCGAATCTACATCCTGAAATCTGTTTCCTGCAATTCTGCCTTGATTTCAAATCCTCTTCTTTGCCTTCCCTCAATATATTTGTGGACGAGAGTTATTATTTATAACTCTGCAGGTTTGTGAATTGCAGTGCCCTGGACCTCCATTTTACAACTCGCTTTTTTGGGAGCTGGCCGCAAAAGTGCAGGATGGCTTCAGGCCCTGTTCTGGTTCCGGGGGGCAGGCTGAGCCTGTGGTTAATTCTTCTTCCTGATGGGAAAATAGAGTGACCTGTGCCTGTCCCAACACCAAGAGCTAGTCTCTCGTTGGTTCCCCGTCTTCCCGTTAATCCTCAGGACAAATTGCAACCTGTACGGAACAGGAGGTTAAAGGTGCTGATTTTCCAAGTAGGGAGATTGCTAGTAAAGCGGCTGGAATGGCGAACCCGGGCACAAGGAGATGAGAAATGAGGTGCGTTTTAGAAACCTTTCCCCATCACACGGTGTACTATCTTCTGGGTTTCTCATGCATGTTTTCAATGTAGGAAGATGCCCTTGAAGCTGGAGATTTGAGACCCATTCGATAGGTACCACGCAGTATTACTTTAAAGGGTCTGCGTTTGCTCACCCAACCTCACCAAACCTCTCAGCCCCAAGAGTGTCCACCCTTATGTCTCATCCAGCTGTGGGTCTAGATATGGTCAATCCAGGTTGCATCACAGCCCCTGAACGCATTGTGTAAGAATTTCTCTCTCTTTCACTGTCGTTGTTTCATGGGTTTTTCAAAGTAATTTATTTTCATAATGGGGTTTAGCTGCTTTTCACTGCTGTGTTTATGCCGCTTTACACCCACTTGACACACTAACAGAGAGATATCAATACATAGGTTTTAAAATTATTACTAGTCAGATATATTCTTGTGCGGTGAATAGGGCGTGTTGAGTCCAGTTCTCTGAGCAAGGAGTAGGTCTTGTCTATTACATATTGGGTTTATGGAACGGTATCTGAGCTAATTTGATACCCTTGTTTTATGTATCACCCCACCTCACCTTTCCCGTTAAGCAGCCATAGTCTGTTTTCTGCATGTGTGACTCTGTTCTGTTTTGTAATTCAGTTCAAGTGTAACGGTTTTTACATTCCCTCTAAAAGTGATACCTTATGAGAAGTGTCCTTTTCTGTGTGACTTATTTCACTTAGAATCGTCGTACCTAAATCCACTCATCATGCTGCTACTAACCTTATGACATTTATTTCATGGCTGAGTGATATTCCATTGTACATAAGGACCACAACTTCTTTATCCATTTTTCTCTTTCCTGGGATATTTAAGGTGGAATGAAGTGGAGGTCCTTGTCAACAGAGCAGCCCTCAACTTTGGGGTGCTTGTGTTTTGCTGATTTTTAATTTTCCCAATTTATACCCCCATGAGTGGAAGTGCCCTATGCTCTCTAAGCTGTGTTTTTTAGATGTTTCAGGACTCACCGTACACTTCTCCAGAGTGGCTGTTGGCAATTTACATCCCGCCCATCAGTGTAGCAAGGCTCCCATTTCTCCATGGCCTGTCCTGCATTTCTGGTTTTGACACTTTTTTCAGCATGGCCCTTTTGACCGATGGGAAGCGAGACTTCTTTGTAGCGCTGATTTGCCTTTCCAGGTTGCTTGGTTGGCCAAAAAGGGCGTATGCGTTTTTTCCTGAATATATTCAGGAAAAAACGCATACGCCCTTTTTGGCCAAGGGCATCATTGTCAACATTTTGCCGCTTTTCATGTGCTTTAAAGGCGATTCGAATCTACATCCTGAAATCTGTTTCCTGCAATTCTGCCTTGATTTCAAATCCTCTTCTTTGCCTTCCCTCAATATATTTGTGGACGAGAGTTATTATTTATAACTCTGCAGGTTTGTGAATTGCAGTGCCCTGGACCTCCATTTTACAACTCGCTTTTTTGGGAGCTGGCCGCAAAAGTGCAGGATGGCTTCAGGCCCTGTTCTGGTTCCGGGGGGCAGGCTGAGCCTGTGGTTAATTCTTCTTCCTGATGGGAAAATAGAGTGACCTGTGCCTGTCCCAACACCAAGAGCTAGTCTCTCGTTGGTTCCCCGTCTTCCCGTTAATCCTCAGGACAAATTGCAACCTGTACGGAACAGGAGGTTAAAGGTGCTGATTTTCCAAGTAGGGAGATTGCTAGTAAAGCGGCTGGAATGGCGAACCCGGGCACAAGGAGATGAGAAATGAGGTGCGTTTTAGAAACCTTTCCCCATCACACGGTGTACTATCTTCTGGGTTTCTCATGCATGTTTTCAATGTAGGAAGATGCCCTTGAAGCTGGAGATTTGAGACCCATTCGATAGGTACCACGCAGTATTACTTTAAAGGATCTGCGTTTGCTCACCCAACCTCACCAAACCTCTCAGCCCCAAGAGTGTCCACCCTTATGTCTCATCCAGCTGTGGGTCTAGATATGGTCAATCCAGGTCGCATCACAGCCCCTGAACGCATTGTGTAAGAATTTCTCTCTCTTTCACTGTCGTTGTTTCATGGGTTTTTCAAAGTAATTTATTTTCATAATGGGGTTTAGCTGCTTTTCACTGCTGTGTTTATGCCGCTTTACACCCACTTGACACACTAACAGAGAGATATCAATACATAGGTTTTAAAATTATTACTAGTCAGATATATTCTTGTGCGGTGAATAGGGCGTGTTGAGTCCAGTTCTCTGAGCAAGGAGTAGGTCTTGTCTATTACATATTGGGTTTATGGAACGGTATCTGAGCTAATTTGATACCCTTGTTTTATGTATCACCCCACCTCACCTTTCCCGTTAAGCAGCCATAGTCTGTTTTCTGCATGTGTGACTCTGTTCTGTTTTGTAATTCAGTTCAAGTGTAACGGTTTTTACATTCCCTCTAAAAGTGATACCTTATGAGAAGTGTCCTTTTCTGTGTGACTTATTTCACTTAGAATCGTCGTACCTAAATCCACTCATCATGCTGCTACTAACCTTATGACATTTATTTCATGGCTGAGTGATATTCCATTGTACATAAGGACCACAACTTCTTTATCCATTTTTCTCTTTCCTGGGATATTTAAGGTGGAATGAAGTGGAGGTCCTTGTCAACAGAGCAGCCCTCAACTTTGGGGTGCTTGTGTTTTGCTGATTTTTAATTTTCCCAATTTATACCCCCATGAGTGGAAGTGCCCTATGCTCTCTAAGCTGTGTTTTTTAGATGTTTCAGGACTCACCGTACACTTCTCCAGAGTGGCTGTTGGCAATTTACATCCCGCCCATCAGTGTAGCAAGGCTCCCATTTCTCCATGGCCTGTCCTGCATTTCTGGTTTTGACACTTTTTTCAGCATGGCCCTTTTGACGGATGGGAAGCGAGACTTCTCTGTAGCGCTGATTTGCCTTTCCAGGTTGCTTGGTTGGCCAAAAAGGGCGTATGCGTTTTTTCCTGAATATATTCAGGAAAAAACGCATACGCCCTTTTTGGCCAAGGGCATCATTGTCAACGTTTTGCCGCTTTTCATGTGCTTTAAAGGCGATTCGTATCTACCTCCTGAAATCTGTTTCCTGCAATTCTGCCTTGATTTCAAATCCTCTTCTTTGCCTTCCCTCAATATATTTGTGGACGAGAGTTATCATTTATAACTCTGCAGGTTTGTGAATTGCAGTGCCCTGAAGCTCCATTGTACAACTCGCTTTTTTGGGAGCTGGCCGCAAAAGCGCAGGATGGCTTCAGGCCCTGTTCTGGTTCCGGGGGGCAGGCTGAGCCTGTGGTTAATTCTTCTTCCTGATGGGAAAATAGAGTGACCTGTGCCTGTCCCGACACCAAGAGCTAGTCTCTCGTTGGTTCCCCGTCTTCCCGTTCATCCTCAGGACAAATTGCAACCTGTACGGAACAGGAGGTTAAAGGTGCTGATGCTCCAAGTAGGGAGATTGCTAGTAAATCGGCTGGAATGGCGAACCCGGGCACAAGGAGATGAGAAATGAGGTGCGTTTTAGAAACCTTTCCCCATCACACGGTGTACCATCTTCTGGGTTTCTCATGCATGTTTTTGATGTAGGAAGATGCCCTTGAACCTGGAGATTTGGGACCCATGCGATGGGTACCACGCAGTATTACTTTAAAGGGTCTGCGTTTGCTCACCCAACCTCACCAAACCTCTCAGCCCCAAGAGTGTCCACCCTTATGTCTCATCCAGCTGTGGGTCTAGATATGGTCAATCCAGGTTGCATCACAGCCCCTGAACTCATTGTGTAAGAATTTCTATCTCTTTCACTGTCGTTGTTTCATGGGTTTTTCAAAGTAATTTATTTTCATAATGGGGTTTAGCTGCTTTTCACGGCTGTGTTTATGCCGCTTCACACCCACTTGACACACTAACAGAGAGATATCAATACATAGGTTTTAAGATTATTACTAGTCAGATATATTCTTGTGCGGTGAATAGGGCGTGTTGAGTCCAGTTCTCTGAGCAAGGAGTAGGTCTTGTCTACTACATATTGGGTTTATGGAACAGTATCTGAGCTAATTTGATACCCTTGTTTTATGTATCACCCCACCTCACCTTTCCCGTTAAGCAGCCATAGTCTGTTTTCTGCATGTGTGACTCTGTTCTGTTTTGTAATTCAGTTCAAGTGTAACGGTTTTTACATTCCCTCTAAAAGTGATACCTTATGAGAAGTGTCCTTTTCTGTGTGACTTATTTCACTTAGAATCGTCGTACCTAAATCCACTCATCATGCTGCTACTAACCTTATGACATTGATTTCATGGCTGAGTGATATTCCATTGTACATAAGGACCACAACTTCTTTATCCATTTTTCTCTTTCCTTGGATATTTAAGGTGGAATGAAGTGGAGGTCCTTGTCAACAGAGCAGCCCTCAACTTTGGGGTGCTTGTGTCTTGCTGATTTTTCATTTTCCCAATTTATACCCCCATGAGTGGAAGTGCCCTATGCTCTCTAAGCTGTGTTTTTTAGATGTTTCAGGACTCACCGTACACTTCTCCAGAGTGGCTGTTGGCAATTTACATCCCGCCCATCAGTGTAGCAAGGCTCCCATTTCTCCATGGCCTGTCCTGCATTTCTGGTTTTGACACTTTTTTCAGCATGGCCCTTTTGACCGATGGGAAGCAAGACTTCTCTGTAGTGCTGATTTGCATTTCCAGGTTGCTTGGTTGGCCAAAAAGGGCGTATGCGTTTTTTCCTGAATATATTCAGGAAAAAACGCATACGCCCTTTTTGGCCAAGGGCATCATTGTCAACGTTTTGCCGCTTTTCATGTGCTTTAAAGGCGATTCGTATCTACCTCCTGAAATCTGTTTCCTGCAATTCTGCCTTGATTTCAAATCCTCTTCTTTGCCTTCCCTCAATATATTTGTGGACGAGAGTTATCATTTATAACTCTGCAGGTTTGTGAATTGCAGTGCCCTGAACCTCCATTTTACAACTCGCTTTTTTGGGAGCTGGCCGCAAAAGCGCAGGATGGCTTCAGGCCCTGTTCTGGTTCCGGGGGGCAGGCTGAGCCTGTGGTTAATTCTTCTTCCTGATGGGAAAATAGAGTGACCTGTGCCTGTCCCGACACCAAGAGCTAGTCTCTCGTTGGTTCCCCGTCTTCCCGTTCATCCTCAGGACAAATTGCAACCTGTACGGAACAGGAGGTTAAAGGTGCTGATGCTCCAAGTAGGGAGATTGCTAGTAAATCGGCTGGAATGGCGAACCCGGGCACAAGGAGATGAGAAATGAGGTGCGTTTTAGAAACCTTTCCCCATCACACGGTGTACCATCTTCTGGGTTTCTCATGCATGTTTTCGATGTAGGAAGATGCCCTTGAACCTGGAGATTTGGGACCCATGCGATGGGTACCACGCAGTATTACTTTAAAGGGTCTGCGTTTGCTCACCCAACCTCACCAAACCTCTCAGCCCCAAGAGTGTCCACCCTTATGTCTCATCCAGCTGTGGGTCTAGATATGGTCAATCCAGGTTGCATCACAGCCCCTGAACGCATTGTGTAAGAATTTCTCTCTCTTTCACTGTCGTTGTTTCATGGGTTTTTCAAAGTAATTTATTTTCATAATGGGGTTTAGCTGCTTTTCACTGCTGTGTTTATGCCGCTTTACACCCACTTGACACACTAACAGAGAGATATCAATACATAGGTTTTAAGATTATTACTAGTCAGATATATTCTTGTGCGGTGAATAGGGCGTGTTGAGTCCAGTTCTCTGAGCAAGGAGTAGGTCTTGTCTACTACATATTGGGTTTATGGAACGGTATCTGAGCTAATTTGATACCCTTGTTTTATGTATCACCCCACCTCACCTTTCCCGTTAAGCAGCCATAGTCTGTTTTCTGCATGTGTGACTCTGTTCTGTTTTGTAATTCAGTTCAAGTGTAACGGTTTTTACATTCCCTCTAAAAGTGATACCTTATGAGAAGTGTCCTTTTCTGTGTGACTTATTTCACTTAGAATCGTCGTACCTAAATCCACTCATCATGCTGCTACTAACCTTATGACATTGATTTCATGGCTGAGTGATATTCCATTGTACATAAGGACCACAACTTCTTTATCCATTTTTCTCTTTCCTGGGATATTTAAGGTGGAATGAAGTGGAGGTCCTTGTCAACAGAGCAGCCCTCAACTTTGGGGTGCTTGTGTCTTGCTGATTTTTCATTTTCCCAATTTATACCCCCATGAGTGGAAGTGCCCTATGCTCTCTAAGCTGTGTTTTTCAGATGTTTCAGGACACACCGTACACTTCTCCAGAGTGGCTGTTGGCAATTTACATCCCGCCCATCAGTGTAGCAAGGCTCCCATTTCTCCATGGCCTGTCCTGCATTTCTGGTTTTGACACTTTTTTCAGCATGGCCCTTTTGACCGATGGGAAGCGAGACTTCTTTGTAGCGCTGATTTGCCTTTCCAGGTTGCTTGGTTGGCCAAAAAGGGCGTATGCGTTTTTTCCTGAATATATTCAGGAAAAAACGCATACGCCCTTTTTGGCCAAGGGCATCATTGTCAACATTTTGCCGCTTTTCATGTGCTTTAAAGGCGATTCGAATCTACATCCTGAAATCTGTTTCCTGCAATTCTGCCTTGATTTCAAATCCTCTTCTTTGCCTTCCCTCAATATATTTGTGGACGAGAGTTATTATTTATAACTCTGCAGGTTTGTGAATTGCAGTGCCCTGGACCTCCATTTTACAACTCGCTTTTTTGGGAGCTGGCCGCAAAAGCGCAGGATGGCTTCAGGCCCTGTTCTGGTTCCGGGGGGCAGGCTGAGCCTGTGGTTAATTCTTCTTCCTGATGGGAAAATAGAGTGACCTGTGCCTGTCCCGACACCAAGAGCTAGTCTCTCGTTGGTTCCCCGTCTTCCCGTTCATCCTCAGGACAAATTGCAACCTGTACGGAACAGGAGGTTAAAGGTGCTGATGCTCCAAGTAGGGAGATTGCTAGTAAATCGGCTGGAATGGCGAACCCGGGCACAAGGAGATGAGAAATGAGGTGCGTTTTAGAAACCTTTCCCCATCACACGGTGTACCATCTTCTGGGTTTCTCATGCATGTTTTTGATGTAGGAAGATGCCCTTGAACCTGGAGATTTGGGACCCATGCGATGGGTACCACGCAGTATTACTTTAAAGGGTCTGCGTTTGCTCACCCAACCTCACCAAACCTCTCAGCCCCAAGAGTGTCCACCCTTATGTCTCATCCAGCTGTGGGTCTAGATATGGTCAATCCAGGTTGCATCACAGCCCCTGAACTCATTGTGTAAGAATTTCTATCTCTTTCACTGTCGTTGTTTCATGGGTTTTTCAAAGTAATTTATTTTCATAATGGGGTTTAGCTGCTTTTCACGGCTGTGTTTATGCCGCTTCACACCCACTTGACACACTAACAGAGAGATATCAATACATAGGTTTTAAGATTATTACTAGTCAGATATATTCTTGTGCGGTGAATAGGGCGTGTTGAGTCCAGTTCTCTGAGCAAGGAGTAGGTCTTGTCTACTACATATTGGGTTTATGGAACAGTATCTGAGCTAATTTGATACCCTTGTTTTATGTATCACCCCACCTCACCTTTCCCGTTAAGCAGCCATAGTCTGTTTTCTGCATGTGTGACTCTGTTCTGTTTTGTAATTCAGTTCAAGTGTAACGGTTTTTACATTCCCTCTAAAAGTGATACCTTATGAGAAGTGTCCTTTTCTGTGTGACTTATTTCACTTAGAATCGTCGTACCTAAATCCACTCATCATGCTGCTACTAACCTTATGACATTGATTTCATGGCTGAGTGATATTCCATTGTACATAAGGACCACAACTTCTTTATCCATTTTTCTCTTTCCTTGGATATTTAAGGTGGAATGAAGTGGAGGTCCTTGTCAACAGAGCAGCCCTCAACTTTGGGGTGCTTGTGTCTTGCTGATTTTTCATTTTCCCAATTTATACCCCCATGAGTGGAAGTGCCCTATGCTCTCTAAGCTGTGTTTTTTAGATGTTTCAGGACTCACCGTACACTTCTCCAGAGTGGCTGTTGGCAATTTACATCCCGCCCATCAGTGTAGCAAGGCTCCCATTTCTCCATGGCCTGTCCTGCATTTCTGGTTTTGACACTTTTTTCAGCATGGCCCTTTTGACCGATGGGAAGCAAGACTTCTCTGTAGTGCTGATTTGCATTTCCAGGTTGCTTGGTTGGCCAAAAAGGGCGTATGCGTTTTTTCCTGAATATATTCAGGAAAAAACGCATACGCCCTTTTTGGCCAAGGGCATCATTGTCAACGTTTTGCCGCTTTTCATGTGCTTTAAAGGCGATTCGTATCTACCTCCTGAAATCTGTTTCCTGCAATTCTGCCTTGATTTCAAATCCTCTTCTTTGCCTTCCCTCAATATATTTGTGGACGAGAGTTATCATTTATAACTCTGCAGGTTTGTGAATTGCAGTGCCCTGAACCTCCATTTTACAACTCGCTTTTTTGGGAGCTGGCCGCAAAAGCGCAGGATGGCTTCAGGCCCTGTTCTGGTTCCGGGGGGCAGGCTGAGCCTGTGGTTAATTCTTCTTCCTGATGGGAAAATAGAGTGACCTGTGCCTGTCCCGACACCAAGAGCTAGTCTCTCGTTGGTTCCCCGTCTTCCCGTTCATCCTCAGGACAAATTGCAACCTGTACGGAACAGGAGGTTAAAGGTGCTGATGCTCCAAGTAGGGAGATTGCTAGTAAATCGGCTGGAATGGCGAACCCGGGCACAAGGAGATGAGAAATGAGGTGCGTTTTAGAAACCTTTCCCCATCACACGGTGTACCATCTTCTGGGTTTCTCATGCATGTTTTCGATGTAGGAAGATGCCCTTGAACCTGGAGATTTGGGACCCATGCGATGGGTACCACGCAGTATTACTTTAAAGGGTCTGCGTTTGCTCACCCAACCTCACCAAACCTCTCAGCCCCAAGAGTGTCCACCCTTATGTCTCATCCAGCTGTGGGTCTAGATATGGTCAATCCAGGTTGCATCACAGCCCCTGAACGCATTGTGTAAGAATTTCTCTCTCTTTCACTGTCGTTGTTTCATGGGTTTTTCAAAGTAATTTATTTTCATAATGGGGTTTAGCTGCTTTTCACTGCTGTGTTTATGCCGCTTTACACCCACTTGACACACTAACAGAGAGATATCAATACATAGGTTTTAAGATTATTACTAGTCAGATATATTCTTGTGCGGTGAATAGGGCGTGTTGAGTCCAGTTCTCTGAGCAAGGAGTAGGTCTTGTCTACTACATATTGGGTTTATGGAACGGTATCTGAGCTAATTTGATACCCTTGTTTTATGTATCACCCCACCTCACCTTTCCCGTTAAGCAGCCATAGTCTGTTTTCTGCATGTGTGACTCTGTTCTGTTTTGTAATTCAGTTCAAGTGTAACGGTTTTTACATTCCCTCTAAAAGTGATACCTTATGAGAAGTGTCCTTTTCTGTGTGACTTATTTCACTTAGAATCGTCGTACCTAAATCCACTCATCATGCTGCTACTAACCTTATGACATTGATTTCATGGCTGAGTGATATTCCATTGTACATAAGGACCACAACTTCTTTATCCATTTTTCTCTTTCCTGGGATATTTAAGGTGGAATGAAGTGGAGGTCCTTGTCAACAGAGCAGCCCTCAACTTTGGGGTGCTTGTGTCTTGCTGATTTTTCATTTTCCCAATTTATACCCCCATGAGTGGAAGTGCCCTATGCTCTCTAAGCTGTGTTTTTCAGATGTTTCAGGACACACCGTACACTTCTCCAGAGTGGCTGTTGGCAATTTACATCCCGCCCATCAGTGTAGCAAGGCTCCCATTTCTCCATGGCCTGTCCTGCATTTCTGGTTTTGACACTTTTTTCAGCATGGCCCTTTTGACCGATGGGAAGCGAGACTTCTTTGTAGCGCTGATTTGCCTTTCCAGGTTGCTTGGTTGGCCAAAAAGGGCGTATGCGTTTTTTCCTGAATATATTCAGGAAAAAACGCATACGCCCTTTTTGGCCAAGGGCATCATTGTCAACATTTTGCCGCTTTTCATGTGCTTTAAAGGCGATTCGAATCTACATCCTGAAATCTGTTTCCTGCAATTCTGCCTTGATTTCAAATCCTCTTCTTTGCCTTCCCTCAATATATTTGTGGACGAGAGTTATTATTTATAACTCTGCAGGTTTGTGAATTGCAGTGCCCTGGACCTCCATTTTACAACTCGCTTTTTTGGGAGCTGGCCGCAAAAGTGCAGGATGGCTTCAGGCCCTGTTCTGGTTCCGGGGGGCAGGCTGAGCCTGTGGTTAATTCTTCTTCCTGATGGGAAAATAGAGTGACCTGTGCCTGTCCCAACACCAAGAGCTAGTCTCTCGTTGGTTCCCCGTCTTCCCGTTAATCCTCAGGACAAATTGCAACCTGTACGGAACAGGAGGTTAAAGGTGCTGATTTTCCAAGTAGGGAGATTGCTAGTAAAGCGGCTGGAATGGCGAACCCGGGCACAAGGAGATGAGAAATGAGGTGCGTTTTAGAAACCTTTCCCCATCACACGGTGTACTATCTTCTGGGTTTCTCATGCATGTTTTCAATGTAGGAAGATGCCCTTGAAGCTGGAGATTTGAGACCCATTCGATAGGTACCACGCAGTATTACTTTAAAGGGTCTGCGTTTGCTCACCCAACCTCACCAAACCTCTCAGCCCCAAGAGTGTCCACCCTTATGTCTCATCCAGCTGTGGGTCTAGATATGGTCAATCCAGGTTGCATCACAGCCCCTGAACGCATTGTGTAAGAATTTCTCTCTCTTTCACTGTCGTTGTTTCATGGGTTTTTCAAAGTAATTTATTTTCATAATGGGGTTTAGCTGCTTTTCACTGCTGTGTTTATGCCGCTTTACACCCACTTGACACACTAACAGAGAGATATCAATACATAGGTTTTAAAATTATTACTAGTCAGATATATTCTTGTGCGGTGAATAGGGCGTGTTGAGTCCAGTTCTCTGAGCAAGGAGTAGGTCTTGTCTATTACATATTGGGTTTATGGAACGGTATCTGAGCTAATTTGATACCCTTGTTTTATGTATCACCCCACCTCACCTTTCCCGTTAAGCAGCCATAGTCTGTTTTCTGCATGTGTGACTCTGTTCTGTTTTGTAATTCAGTTCAAGTGTAACGGTTTTTACATTCCCTCTAAAAGTGATACCTTATGAGAAGTGTCCTTTTCTGTGTGACTTATTTCACTTAGAATCGTCGTACCTAAATCCACTCATCATGCTGCTACTAACCTTATGACATTTATTTCATGGCTGAGTGATATTCCATTGTACATAAGGACCACAACTTCTTTATCCATTTTTCTCTTTCCTGGGATATTTAAGGTGGAATGAAGTGGAGGTCCTTGTCAACAGAGCAGCCCTCAACTTTGGGGTGCTTGTGTTTTGCTGATTTTTAATTTTCCCAATTTATACCCCCATGAGTGGAAGTGCCCTATGCTCTCTAAGCTGTGTTTTTTAGATGTTTCAGGACTCACCGTACACTTCTCCAGAGTGGCTGTTGGCAATTTACATCCCGCCCATCAGTGTAGCAAGGCTCCCATTTCTCCATGGCCTGTCCTGCATTTCTGGTTTTGACACTTTTTTCAGCATGGCCCTTTTGACGGATGGGAAGCGAGACTTCTCTGTAGCGCTGATTTGCCTTTCCAGGTTGCTTGGTTGGCCAAAAAGGGCGTATGCGTTTTTTCCTGAATATATTCAGGAAAAAACGCATACGCCCTTTTTGGCCAAGGGCATCATTGTCAACGTTTTGCCGCTTTTCATGTGCTTTAAAGGCGATTCGTATCTACCTCCTGAAATCTGTTTCCTGCAATTCTGCCTTGATTTCAAATCCTCTTCTTTGCCTTCCCTCAATATATTTGTGGACGAGAGTTATCATTTATAACTCTGCAGGTTTGTGAATTGCAGTGCCCTGAAGCTCCATTGTACAACTCGCTTTTTTGGGAGCTGGCCGCAAAAGCGCAGGATGGCTTCAGGCCCTGTTCTGGTTCCGGGGGGCAGGCTGAGCCTGTGGTTAATTCTTCTTCCTGATGGGAAAATAGAGTGACCTGTGCCTGTCCCGACACCAAGAGCTAGTCTCTCGTTGGTTCCCCGTCTTCCCGTTCATCCTCAGGACAAATTGCAACCTGTACGGAACAGGAGGTTAAAGGTGCTGATGCTCCAAGTAGGGAGATTGCTAGTAAATCGGCTGGAATGGCGAACCCGGGCACAAGGAGATGAGAAATGAGGTGCGTTTTAGAAACCTTTCCCCATCACACGGTGTACCATCTTCTGGGTTTCTCATGCATGTTTTCGATGTAGGAAGATGCCCTTGAACCTGGAGATTTGGGACCCATGCGATGGGTACCACGCAGTATTACTTTAAAGGGTCTGCGTTTGCTCACCCAACCTCACCAAACCTCTCAGCCCCAAGAGTGTCCACCCTTATGTCTCATCCAGCTGTGGGTCTAGATATGGTCAATCCAGGTTGCATCACAGCCCCTGAACGCATTGTGTAAGAATTTCTCTCTCTTTCACTGTCGTTGTTTCATGGGTTTTTCAAAGTAATTTATTTTCATAATGGGGTTTAGCTGCTTTTCACGGCTGTGTTTATGCCGCTTTACACCCACTTGACACACTAACAGAGAGATATCAATACATAGGTTTTAAGATTATTACTAGTCAGATATATTCTTGTGCGGTGAATAGGGCGTGTTGAGTCCAGTTCTCTGAGCAAGGAGTAGGTCTTGTCTACTACATATTGGGTTTATGGAACGGTATCTGAGCTAATTTGATACCCTTGTTTTATGTATCACCCCACCTCACCTTTCCCGTTAAGCAGCCATAGTCTGTTTTCTGCATGTGTGACTCTGTTCTGTTTTGTAATTCAGTTCAAGTGTAACGGTTTTTACATTCCCTCTAAAAGTGATACCTTATGAGAAGTGTCCTTTTCTGTGTGACTTATTTCACTTAGAATCGTCGTACCTAAATCCACTCATCATGCTGCTACTAACCTTATGACATTGATTTCATGGCTGAGTGATATTCCATTGTACATAAGGACCACAACTTCTTTATCCATTTTTCTCTTTCCTGGGATATTTAAGGTGGAATGAAGTGGAGGTCCTTGTCAACAGAGCAGCCCTCAACTTTGGGGTGCTTGTGTCTTGCTGATTTTTCATTTTCCCAATTTATACCCCCATGAGTGGAAGTGCCCTATGCTCTCTAAGCTGTGTTTTTCAGATGTTTCAGGACACACCGTACACTTCTCCAGAGTGGCTGTTGGCAATTTACATCCCGCCCATCAGTGTAGCAAGGCTCCCATTTCTCCATGGCCTGTCCTGCATTTCTGGTTTTGACACTTTTTTCAGCATGGCCCTTTTGACCGATGGGAAGCGAGACTTCTTTGTAGCGCTGATTTGCCTTTCCAGGTTGCTTGGTTGGCCAAAAAGGGCGTATGCGTTTTTTCCTGAATATATTCAGGAAAAAACGCATACGCCCTTTTTGGCCAAGGGCATCATTGTCAACATTTTGCCGCTTTTCATGTGCTTTAAAGGCGATTCGAATCTACATCCTGAAATCTGTTTCCTGCAATTCTGCCTTGATTTCAAATCCTCTTCTTTGCCTTCCCTCAATATATTTGTGGACGAGAGTTATTATTTATAACTCTGCAGGTTTGTGAATTGCAGTGCCCTGGACCTCCATTTTACAACTCGCTTTTTTGGGAGCTGGCCGCAAAAGTGCAGGATGGCTTCAGGCCCTGTTCTGGTTCCGGGGGGCAGGCTGAGCCTGTGGTTAATTCTTCTTCCTGATGGGAAAATAGAGTGACCTGTGCCTGTCCCAACACCAAGAGCTAGTCTCTCGTTGGTTCCCCGTCTTCCCGTTAATCCTCAGGACAAATTGCAACCTGTACGGAACAGGAGGTTAAAGGTGCTGATTTTCCAAGTAGGGAGATTGCTAGTAAAGCGGCTGGAATGGCGAACCCGGGCACAAGGAGATGAGAAATGAGGTGCGTTTTAGAAACCTTTCCCCATCACACGGTGTACTATCTTCTGGGTTTCTCATGCATGTTTTCAATGTAGGAAGATGCCCTTGAAGCTGGAGATTTGAGACCCATTCGATAGGTACCACGCAGTATTACTTTAAAGGGTCTGCGTTTGCTCACCCAACCTCACCAAACCTCTCAGCCCCAAGAGTGTCCACCCTTATGTCTCATCCAGCTGTGGGTCTAGATATGGTCAATCCAGGTTGCATCACAGCCCCTGAACGCATTGTGTAAGAATTTCTCTCTCTTTCACTGTCGTTGTTTCATGGGTTTTTCAAAGTAATTTATTTTCATAATGGGGTTTAGCTGCTTTTCACTGCTGTGTTTATGCCGCTTTACACCCACTTGACACACTAACAGAGAGATATCAATACATAGGTTTTAAAATTATTACTAGTCAGATATATTCTTGTGCGGTGAATAGGGCGTGTTGAGTCCAGTTCTCTGAGCAAGGAGTAGGTCTTGTCTATTACATATTGGGTTTATGGAACGGTATCTGAGCTAATTTGATACCCTTGTTTTATGTATCACCCCACCTCACCTTTCCCGTTAAGCAGCCATAGTCTGTTTTCTGCATGTGTGACTCTGTTCTGTTTTGTAATTCAGTTCAAGTGTAACGGTTTTTACATTCCCTCTAAAAGTGATACCTTATGAGAAGTGTCCTTTTCTGTGTGACTTATTTCACTTAGAATCGTCGTACCTAAATCCACTCATCATGCTGCTACTAACCTTATGACATTTATTTCATGGCTGAGTGATATTCCATTGTACATAAGGACCACAACTTCTTTATCCATTTTTCTCTTTCCTGGGATATTTAAGGTGGAATGAAGTGGAGGTCCTTGTCAACAGAGCAGCCCTCAACTTTGGGGTGCTTGTGTTTTGCTGATTTTTAATTTTCCCAATTTATACCCCCATGAGTGGAAGTGCCCTATGCTCTCTAAGCTGTGTTTTTTAGATGTTTCAGGACTCACCGTACACTTCTCCAGAGTGGCTGTTGGCAATTTACATCCCGCCCATCAGTGTAGCAAGGCTCCCATTTCTCCATGGCCTGTCCTGCATTTCTGGTTTTGACACTTTTTTCAGCATGGCCCTTTTGACGGATGGGAAGCGAGACTTCTCTGTAGCGCTGATTTGCCTTTCCAGGTTGCTTGGTTGGCCAAAAAGGGCGTATGCGTTTTTTCCTGAATATATTCAGGAAAAAACGCATACGCCCTTTTTGGCCAAGGGCATCATTGTCAACGTTTTGCCGCTTTTCATGTGCTTTAAAGGCGATTCGTATCTACCTCCTGAAATCTGTTTCCTGCAATTCTGCCTTGATTTCAAATCCTCTTCTTTGCCTTCCCTCAATATATTTGTGGACGAGAGTTATCATTTATAACTCTGCAGGTTTGTGAATTGCAGTGCCCTGAAGCTCCATTGTACAACTCGCTTTTTTGGGAGCTGGCCGCAAAAGCGCAGGATGGCTTCAGGCCCTGTTCTGGTTCCGGGGGGCAGGCTGAGCCTGTGGTTAATTCTTCTTCCTGATGGGAAAATAGAGTGACCTGTGCCTGTCCCGACACCAAGAGCTAGTCTCTCGTTGGTTCCCCGTCTTCCCGTTCATCCTCAGGACAAATTGCAACCTGTACGGAACAGGAGGTTAAAGGTGCTGATGCTCCAAGTAGGGAGATTGCTAGTAAATCGGCTGGAATGGCGAACCCGGGCACAAGGAGATGAGAAATGAGGTGCGTTTTAGAAACCTTTCCCCATCACACGGTGTACCATCTTCTGGGTTTCTCATGCATGTTTTCGATGTAGGAAGATGCCCTTGAACCTGGAGATTTGGGACCCATGCGATGGGTACCACGCAGTATTACTTTAAAGGGTCTGCGTTTGCTCACCCAACCTCACCAAACCTCTCAGCCCCAAGAGTGTCCACCCTTATGTCTCATCCAGCTGTGGGTCTAGATATGGTCAATCCAGGTTGCATCACAGCCCCTGAACTCATTGTGTAAGAATTTCTGTCTCTTTCACTGTCGTTGTTTCATGGGTTTTTCAAAGTAATTTATTTTCATAATGGGGTTTAGCTGCTTTTCACGGCTGTGTTTATGCCGCTTTACACCCACTTGACACACTAACAGAGAGATATCCATACATAGGTTTTAAGATTATTACTAGTCAGATATATTCTTGTGCGGTGAATAGGGCGTGTTGAGTCCAGTTCTCTGAGCAAGGAGTAGGTCTTGTCTACTACATATTGGGTTTATGGAACGGTATCTGAGCTAATTTGATACCCTTGTTTTATGTATCACCCCACCTCACCTTTCCCGTTAAGCAGCCATAGTCTGTTTTCTGCATGTGTGACTCTGTTCTGTTTTGTAATTCAGTTCAAGTGTAACGGTTTTTACATTCCCTCTAAAAGTGATACCTTATGAGAAGTGTCCTTTTCTGTGTGACTTATTTCAGTTAGAATCGTCGTACCTAAATCCACTCATCATGCTGCTACTAACCTTATGACATTGATTTCATGGCTGAGTGATATTCCATTGTACATAAGGACCACAACTTCTTTATCCATTTTTCTCTTTCCTTGGATATTTAAGGTGGAATGAAGTGGAGGTCCTTGTCAACAGAGCAGCCCTCAACTTTGGGGTGCTTGTGTCTTGCTGATTTTTCATTTTCCCAATTTATACCCCCATGAGTGGAAGTGCCCTATGCTCTCTAAGCTGTGTTTTTCAGATGTTTCAGGACACACCGTACACTTCTCCAGAGTGGCTGTTGGCAATTTACATCCCGCCCATCAGTGTAGCAAGGCTCTCATTTCTCCATGGCCTGTCCTGCATTTCTGGTTTTGACACTTTTTTCAGCATGGCCCTTTTGACCGATGGGAAGCGAGACTTCTTTGTAGCGCTGATTTGCCTTTCCAGGTTGCTTGGTTGGCCAAAAAGGGCGTATGCGTTTTTTCCTGAATATATTCAGGAAAAAACGCATACGCCCTTTTTGGCCAAGGGCATCATTGTCAACGTTTTGCCGCTTTTCATGTGCTTTAAAGGCGATTCGAATCTACCTCCTGAAATCTGTTTCGTGCAATTCTGCCTTGATTTCAAATCCTCTTCTTTGCCTTCCCTCAATATAATTGTGGATGAGAGTTATCATTTATAACTCTGCAGGTTTGTGAATTGCAGTGCCCTGAACCTCCATTTTACAACTCGCCTTTTTGGGAGATGGCCGCAAAAGCGCAGGATGGCTTCAGGCCCTGTTCTGGTTCCGGGGGGCAGGCTGAGCCTGTGGTTAATTCTTCTTCCTGATGGGAAAATAGAGTGACCTGTGCCTGTCCCAACACCAAGAGCTAGTCTCTCGTTGGTTCCCCGTCTTCCCGTTCATCCTCAGGACAAATGGCAACCTGTACGGAACAGGAGGTTAAAGGTGCTGATGCTCCAAGTAGGGAGATTGCTAGTAAAGCGGCTGGAATGGCGAACCCGGGCACAAGGAGATGAGAAATGAGGTGCGTTTTAGAAACCTTTCCCCATCACACGGTGTACCATCTTCTGGGTTTCTCATGCATGTTTTCGATGTAGGAAGATGCCCTTGAAGCTGGAGATTTGGGACCCATGCGATGGGTACCACGCAGTATTATTTTAAAGGGTCTGCGTTTGCTCACCCAACCTCACCAAACCTCTCAGCCCCAAGAGTGGCCACCCTTATGTCTCATCCAGCTGTGGGTCTAGATATGGTCAATCCAGGTTGCATCACAGCCCCTGAACTCATTGTGTACGAATTTCTATCTCTTTCACTGTCGTTGTTTCATGGGTTTTTCAAAGTAATTTATTTTCATAATGGGGTTTAGCTGCTTTTCACGGCTGTGTTTATGCCGCTTTACACCCACTTGACACACTAACAGAGAGATATCAATACATAGGTTTTAAGTTTATTACTAGTCAGATACATTCTTGTGCGGTGAATAGGGCGTGTTGAGTCCAGTTCTCTGAGCAAGGAGTAGGTCTTGTCTACTACATATTGGGTTTATGGAACGGTATCTGAGCTAATTTGATACCCTTGTTTTATGTATCACCCCACCTCACCTTTCCCGTTAAGCAGCCATAGTCTGTTTTCTGCATGTGTGACTCTGTTCTGTTTTGTAATTCAGTTCAAGTGTAACGGTTTTTACATTCCCTCTAAAAGTGATACCTTATGAGAAGTGTCCTTTTCTGTGTGACTTATTTCACTTAGAATCGTCGTACTTAAATCCACTCATCATGCTGCTACTAACCTTATGACATTGATTTCATGGCTGAGTGATATTCCATTGTACATAAGGACCACAAATTCTTTATCCATTTTTCTCTTTCCTGGGATATTTAAGGTGGAATGAAGTGGAGGTCCTTGTCAACAGAACAGCCCTAAACTTTGGGGTGCTTGTGTCTTGCTGATTTTTCATTTTCCCAATTTATACCCCCATGAGTGGAAGTGCCCTATGCTCTCTAAGCTGTGTTTTTCAGATGTTTCAGGACACACCGTACACTTCTCCAGAGTGGCTGTTGGCAATTTACATCCCGCCCATCAGTGTAGCAAGGCTCCCATTTCTGCATGGCCTGTACTGCATTTCTGGTTTTGACACTTTTTTCATCATGGCCCTTTTGACCGATGGGAAGCGAGACTTCTCTGTAGCGCTGATTTGCCTTTCCAGGTTGCTTGGTTGGCCAAAAAGGGCGTATGCGTTTTTTCCTGAATATATTCAGGAAAAAACGCATACGCCCTTTTTGGCCAAGGGCATCATTGTCAACGTTTTGCCGCTTTTCATGTGCTTTAAAGGCGATTCGTATCTACCTCCTGAAATCTGTTTCCTGCAATTCTGCCTTGATTTCAAATCCTCTTCTTTGCCTTCCCTCAATATATTTGTGGACGAGAGTTATCATTTATAACTCTGCAGGTTTGTGAATTGCAGTGCCCTGAACCTCCATTTTACAACTCGCTTTTTTGGGAGCTGGCCGCAAAAGCGCAGGATGGCTTCAGGCCCTGTTCTGGTTCCGGGAGGCAGGCTGAGCCTGTGGTTAATTCTTCTTCCTGATGGGAAAATAGAGTGACCTGTGCCTGTCCCAACACCAAGAGCTGGTCTCTCGTTGGTTCCCCATCTTCCCGTTCATCCTCAGGACAAATTGCAACCTGTACGGAACAGGAGGTTAAAGGTGCTGATGCTCCAAGTAGGGAGATTGCTAGTAAAGCGGCTGGAATGGCGAACCCGGGCACAAGGAGATGAGAAATGAGGTGCGTTTTAGAAACCTTTCCCCATCACATGGTGTACCATCTTCTGGGTTTCTCATGCATGTTTTCGATGTAGGAAGATGCCCTTGAAGCTGGAGATTTGGGACCCATTCGATGGGTACCACGAAGTATTACTTTAAAGGGTCTGCGTTTGCTCACCCAACCTCACCAAACCTCTCAGCCCCAAGAGTGTCCACCCTTATGTCTCATCCAGCTGTGGGTCTAGATATGGTCAATCCAGGTTGCATCACAGCCCCTGAACGCATTGTGTAAGAATTTCTCTCTCTTTCACTGTCGTTGTTTCATGGGTTTTTCAAAGTAATTTATTTTCATAATGGGGTTTAGCTGCTTTTCACTGCTGTGTTTATGCCGCTTTACACCCACTTGACACACTAACAGAGAGATATCAATACATAGGTTTTAAGATTATTACTAGTCAGATATATTCTTGTGCGGTGAATAGGGCGTGTTGAGTCCAGTTCTCTGAGCAAGGAGTAGGTCTTGTCTACTACATATTGGGTTTATGGAACGGTATCTGAGCTAATTTGATACCCTTGTTTTATGTATCACCCCACCTCACCTTTCCCGTTAAGCAGCCATAGTGTGTTTTCTGCATGTGTGACTCTGTTCTGTTTTGTAATTCAGTTCAAGTGTAACGGTTTTTACAGTCCCTCTATAAGTGATACCTTATGAGAAGTGTCCTTTTCTGTGTGACTTATTTCACTTAGAATCGTCGTACCTAAATCCACTCATCATGCTGCTATTAGCCTTATGACATTGATTTCATGGCTGAGTGATATTCCATTGTACATAAGGACCACAACTTCTTTATCCATTTTTCTCCCTCCTGGGATATTGAAGGTGGAATGAAGTGGAGGTCCTTGTCAACAGAGCAGCCCTAAACTTTGGGGTGCTTGTGTCTTGCTGATTTTTCATTTTCCCAATTTATACCCCCATGAGTGGAAGTGCCCTATGCTCTCTAAGCTGTGTTTTTTAGATGTTTCAGGACACACCGTACACTTCTCCAGAGTGGCTGTTGGCAATTTACATCCCGCCCATCAGTGTAGCAAGGCTCCCATTTCTCCATGGCCTGTCCTGCATTTCTGGTTTTGAGACTTTTTTCAGCATGGCCCTTTTGACCGATGGGTAGCGAGTCTTCTTTGTAGCCCTGATTTGCCGTTCCAGGTTGCTTGGTTGGCCAAAAAGGGCGTATGCGTTTTTTCCTGAATATATTCAGGAAAAAACGCATACGCCCTTTTTGGCCAAGGGCATCATTGTCAACGTTTTGCCGCTTTTCATGTGCTTTAAAGGCGATTCGAATCTACCTCCTGAAATCTGTTTCCTGCATTTCTGCCTTGCTTTCAAATCCTCTTCTTTGCCTTCCCTCAATATATTTGTGGACGAGAGTTATCATTTATAACTCTGCAGGTTTGTGAATTGCAGTGCCCTGAAGCTCCATTGTACAACTCGCTTTTTTGGGAGCTGGCCGCAAAAGCGCAGGATGGCTTCAGGCCCTGTTCTGGTTCCGGGGGGGAGGATGAGCCTGTGGTTAATTCTTCTTCCTGATGGGAAAATAGAGTGACCTGTGCCTGTCCCAACACCAAGAGCTAGTCTCTCACTGGTTCCCCGTCTACCCGTTCATCCTCAGGACAAATTGCAACCTGTACGGAACAGGAGGTTAAAGGTGCTGATGCTCCAAGTAGGGAGATTGTTAGTAAAGCGGCTGGAATGGCGAACCCGGGCACAAGGAGAAGAGAAATGAGGTGCGTTTTAGAAACCTTTCCCCATCACATGGTGTACCATCTTTTTGTTTTCTCATGCATGTTTTCGATGTAGGAAGATGCCCTTGAACCTGGAGATTTGGGACCCATGCGATGGGTACCACGCAGTATTACTTTAAAGGGTCTGCGTTTGCTCACCCAACCTCACCAAACCTCTCAGCCCCAAGAGTGTCCACCCTTATGTCTCATCCAGCTGTGGGTCTAGATATGGTCAATCCAGGTCGCATCACAGCCCCTGAACGCATTGTGTAAGAATTTCTCTCTCTTTCACTGTCTTTGTTTCATGGGTGTTTCAAAGTAATTTATTTTGATAATGGGGTTTAGCTGCTTTTCACTGCTGTGTTTATGCCGCTTTACACCCACTTGACACACTAACAGAGAGATATCAATACATAGGTTTTAAGATTATTACTAGTCAGATATATTCTTGTGCGGTGAATAGGGCGTGTTGAGTCCAGTTCTCTGAGCAAGGAGTAGGTCTTGTCTATTACATATTGGGTTTATGGAACGGTATCTGAGCTAATTTGAAACCCTTGTTTTATGTATCACCCCACCTCACCTTTCCCGTTAAGCAGCCATAGTGTGTTTTCTGCATGTGTGACTCTGTTCTGTTTTGTAATTCAGTTCAAGTGTAACGGTTTTTACAGTCCCTCTATAAGTGATACCTTATGAGAAGTGTCCTTTTCTGTGTGACTTATTTCACTTAGAATCGTCGTACCTAAATCCACTCATCATGCTGCTATTAGCCTTATGACATTGATTTCATGGCTGAGTGATATTCCATTGTACATAAGGACCACAACTTCTTTATCCATTTTTCTCCCTCCTGGGATATTGAAGGTGGAATGAAGTGGAGGTCCTTGTCAACAGAGCAGCCCTAAACTTTGGGGTGCTTGTGTCTTGCTGATTTTTCATTTTCCCAATTTATACCCCCATGAGTGGAAGTGCCCTATGCTCTCTAAGCTGTGTTTTTTAGATGTTTCAGGACACACCGTACACTTCTCCAGAGTGGCTGTTGGCAATTTACATTCCGCCCATCAGTGTAGCAAGGCTCCCATTTCTCCATGGCCTGTCCTGCATTTCTGGTTTTGAGACTTTTTTCAGCATGGCCCTTTTGACCGATGGGTAGCGAGTCTTCTTTGTAGCCCTGATTTGCCTTTCCAGGTTGCTTGGTTGGCCAAAAAGGGCGTATGCGTTTTTTCCTGAATATATTCAGGAAAAAACGCATACGCCCTTTTTGGCCAAGGGCATCATTGTCAACGTTTTGCCGCTTTTCATGTGCTTTAAAGGCGATTCGAATCTACCTCCTGAAATCTGTTTCCTGCATTTCTGCCTTGCTTTCAAATCCTCTTCTTTGCCTTCCCTCAATATATTTGTGGACGAGAGTTATCATTTATAACTCTGCAGGTTTGTGAATTGCAGTGCCCTGAAGCTCCATTGTACAACTCGCTTTTTTGGGAGCTGGCCGCAAAAGCGCAGGATGGCTTCAGGCCCTGTTCTGGTTCCGGGGGGGAGGATGAGCCTGTGGTTAATTCTTCTTCCTGATGGGAAAATAGAGTGACCTGTGCCTGTCCCAACACCAAGAGCTAGTCTCTCACTGGTTCCCCGTCTACCCGTTCATCCTCAGGACAAATTGCAACCTGTACGGAACAGGAGGTTAAAGGTGCTGATGCTCCAAGTAGGGAGATTGCTAGTAAAGCGGCTGGAATGGCGAACCCGGGCACAAGGAGATGAGAAATGAGGTGCGTTTTAGAAACCTTTCCCCATCACACGGTGTACCATCTTCTGGGTTTCTCATGCATGTTTTCGATGTAGGAAGATGCCCTTGAACCTGGAGATTTGGGACCCATGCGATGGGTACCACGCAGTATTACTTTAAAGGGTCTGCGTTTGCTCACCCAACCTCACCAAACCTCTCAGCCCCAAGAGTGTCCACCCTTATGTCTCATCCAGCTGTGGGTCTAGATATGGTCAATCCAGGTTGCATCACAGCCCCTGAACTCATTGTGTAAGAATTTCTGTCTCTTTCACTGTCGTTGTTTCATGGGTTTTTCAAAGTAACTTATTTTCATAATGGGGTTTAGCTGCTTTTCACGGCTGTGTTTATGCCGCTTTACACCCACTTGACACACTAACAGAGAGATATCCATACATAGGTTTTAAGATTATTACTAGTCAGATACATTCTTGTGCGGTGAATAGGGCGTGTTGAGTCCAGTTCTCTGAGCAAGGAGTAGGTCTTGTCTACTACATATTGGGTTTATGGAACGGTATCTGAGCTAATTTGATACCCTTGTTTTATGTATCACCCCACCTCACCTTTCCCGTTAAGCAGCCATAGTCTGTTTTCTGCATGTGTGACTCTGTTCTGTTTTGTAATTCAGTTCAAGTGTAACGGTTTTTACATTCCCTCTAAAAGTGATACCTTATGAGAAGTGTCCTTTTCTGTGTGACTTATTTCACTTAGAATCGTCGTACTTAAATCCACTCATCATGCTGCTACTAACCTTACGACATTGATTTCATGGCTGAGTGATATTCCATTGTACATAAGGACCACAAATTCTTTATCCATTTTTCTCTTTCCTGGGATATTTAAGGTGGAATGAAGTGGAGGTCCTTGTCAACAGAGCAGCCCTAAACTTTGGGGTGCTTGTGTCTTGCTGATTTTTCATTTTCCCAATTTATACCCCCATGAGTGGAAGTGCCCTATGCTCTCTAAGCTGTGTTTTTCAGATGTTTCAGGACACACCGTACACTTCTCCAGAGTGGCTGTTGGCAATTTACATCCCGCCCATCAGTGTAGCAAGGCTCCCATTTCTCCATGGCCTGTACTGCATTTCTGGTTTTGACACTTTTTTCATCATGGCCCTTTTGACCGATGGGAAGCGAGACTTCTCTGTAGCGCTGATTTGCCTTTCCAGGTTGCTTGGTTGGCCAAAAAGGGCGTATGCGTTTTTTCCTGAATATATTCAGGAAAAAACGCATACGCCCTTTTTGGCCAAGGGCATCATTGTCAACGTTTTGCCGCTTTTCATGTGCTTTAAAGGCGATTCGTATCTACCTCCTGAAATCTGTTTCCTGCAATTCTGCCTTGATTTCAAATCCTCTTCTTTGCCTTCCCTCAATATATTTGTGGACGAGAGTTATCATTTATAACTCTGCAGGTTTGTGAATTGCAGTGCCCTGAACCTCCATTTTACAACTCGCTTTTTTGGGAGCTGGCCGCAAAAGCGCAGGATGGCTTCAGGCCCTGTTCTGGTTCCGGGAGGCAGGCTGAGCCTGTGGTTAATTCTTCTTCCTGATGGGAAAATAGAGTGACCTGTGCCTGTCCCAACACCAAGAGCTGGTCTCTCGTTGGTTCCCCATCTTCCCGTTCATCCTCAGGACAAATTGCAACCTGTACGGAACAGGAGGTTAAAGGTGCTGATGCTCCAAGTAGGGAGATTGCTAGTAAAGCGGCTGGAATGGCGAACCCGGGCACAAGGAGATGAGAAATGAGGTGCGTTTTAGAAACCTTTCCCCATCACATGGTGTACCATCTTCTGGGTTTCTCATGCATGTTTTCGATGTAGGAAGATGCCCTTGAAGCTGGAGATTTGGGACCCATTCGATGGGTACCACGAAGTATTACTTTAAAGGGTCTGCGTTTGCTCACCAAACCTCACCAAACCTCTCAGCCCCAAGAGTGTCCACCCTTATGTCTCATCCAGCTGTGGGTCTAGATATGGTCAATCCAGGTTGCATCACAGCCCCTGAACGCATTGTGTAAGAATTTCTCTCTCTTTCACTGTCGTTGTTTCATGGGTTTTTCAAAGTAATTTATTTTCATAATGGGGTTTAGCTGCTTTTCACTGCTGTGTTTATGCCGCTTTACACCCACTTGACACACTAACAGAGAGATATCAATACATAGGTTTTAAGATTATTACTAGTCAGATATATTCTTGTGCGGTGAATAGGGCGTGTTGAGTCCAGTTCTCTGAGCAAGGAGTAGGTCTTGTCTACTACATATTGGGTTTATGGAACGGTATCTGAGCTAATTTGATACCCTTGTTTTATGTATCACCCCACCTCACCTTTCCCGTTAAGCAGCCATAGTCTGTTTTCTGCATGTGTGACTCTGTTCTGTTTTGTAATTCAGTTCAAGTGTAACGGTTTTTACATTCCCTCTAAAAGTGATACCTTATGAGAAGTGTCCTTTTCTGTGTGACTTATTTCACTTAGAATCGTCGTACCTAAATCCACTCATCATGCTGCTACTAACCTTATGACATTGATTTCATGGCTGAGTGATATTCCATTGTACATAAGGACCACAACTTCTTTATCCATTTTTCTCTTTCCTGGGATATTTAAGGTGGAATGAAGTGGAGGTCCTTGTCAACAGAGCAGCCCTAAACTTTGGGGTGCTTGTGTCTTGCTGATTTTTCATTTTCCCAATTTATACCCCCATGAGTGGAAGTGCCCTATGCTCTCTTAGCTGTGTTTTTTAGATGTTTCAGGACTCACCGTACACTTCTCCAGAGTGGCTGTTGGCAATTTACATCCCGCCCATCAGTGTAGCAAGGCTCCCATTTCTCCATGGCCTGTCCTGCATTTCTGGTTTTGACACTTTTTTCAGCATGGCCCTTTTGACCAATGGGAAGCGAGACTTCTCTGTAGCGCTGATTTGCCTTTCCAGGTTGCTTGGTTGGCCAAAAAGGGCGTATGCGTTTTTTCCTGAATATATTCAGGAAAAAACGCATACGCCCTTTTTGGCCAAGGGCATCATTGTCAACGTTTTGCCGCTTTTCATGTGCTTTAAAGGCGATTCGTATCTACCTCCTGAAATCTGTTTCGTGCAATTCTGCCTTGATTTCAAATCCTCTTCTTTGCCTTCCCTCAATATATTTGTGGACGAGAGTTATCATTTATAACTCTGCAGGTTTGTGAATTGCAGTGCCCTGAACCTCCATTTTACAACTCGCTTTTTTGGGAGCTGGCCGCAAAAGCGCAGGATGGCTTCAGGCCCTGTTCTGGTTCCGGGGGGCAGGCTGAGCCTGTGGTTAATTCTTCTTCCTGATGGGAAAATAGAGTGACCTGTGCCTGTCCCGACACCAAGAGCTAGTCTCTCGTTGGTTCCCCGTCTTCCCGTTCATCCTCAGGACAAATTGCAACCTGTACGGAACAGGAGGTTAAAGGTGCTGATGCTCCAAGTAGGGAGATTGCTAGTAAAGCGGCTGGAATGGCGAACCCGGGCACAAGGAGATGAGAAATGAGGTGCGTTTTAGAAACCTTTCCCCATCACACGGTGTACCATCTTCTGGGTTTCTCATGCATGTTTTCGATGTAGGAAGATGCCCTTGAACCTGGAGATTTGGGACCCATGCGATGGGTACCACGCAGTATTACTTTAAAGGGTCTGCGTTTGCTCACCCAACCTCACCAAACCTCTCAGCCCCAAGAGTGTCCACCCTTATGTCTCATCCAGCTGTGGGTCTAGATATGGTCAATCCAGGTTGCATCACAGCCCCTGAACTCATTGTGTAAGAATTTCTATCTCTTTCACTGTCTTTGTTTCATGGGTGTTTCAAAGTAATTTATTTTCATAATGGGGTTTAGCTGCTTTTCACTGCTGTGTTTATGCCGCTTTACACCCACTTGACACACTAACAGAGAGATATCAATACATAGGTTTTAAGATTATTACTAGTCAGATATATTCTTGTGCGGTGAATAGGGCGTGTTGAGTCCAGTTCTCTGAGCAAGGAGTAGGTCTTGTCTACTACATATTGGGTTTATGGAACGGTATCTGAGCTAATTTGATACCCTTGTTTTATGTATCACCCCACCTCACCTTTCCCGTTAAGCAGCCATAGTGTGTTTTCTGCATGTGTGACTCTGTTCTGTTTTGTAATTCAGTTCACGTGTAACGGTTTTTACATTCCCTCTAAAAGTGATACCTTATGAGAAGTGTCCTTTTCTGTGTGACTTATTTCAGTTAGAATCGTCGTACCTAAATCCACTCATCATGCTGCTACTAACCTTATGACATTGATTTCATGGCTGAGTGATATTCCATTGTACATAAGGACCACAACTTCTTTATCCATTTTTCTCTTTCCTTGGATATTTAAGGTGGAATGAAGTGGAGGTCCTTGTCAACAGAGCAGCCCTCAACTTTGGGGTGCTTGTGTCTTGCTGATTTTTCATTTTCCCAATTTATACCCCCATGAGTGGAAGTGCCCTATGCTCTCTAAGCTGTGTTTTTCAGATGTTTCAGGACACACCGTACACTTCTCCAGAGTGGCTGTTGGCAATTTACATCCCGCCCATCAGTGTAGCAAGGCTCTCATTTCTCCATGGCCTGTCCTGCATTTCTGGTTTTGACACTTTTTTCAGCATGGCCCTTTTGACCGATGGGAAGCGAGACTTCTTTGTAGCGCTGATTTGCCTTTCCAGGTTGCTTGGTTGGCCAAAAAGGGCGTATGCGTTTTTTCCTGAATATATTCAGGAAAAAACGCATACGCCCTTTTTGGCCAAGGGCATCATTGTCAACATTTTGCCGCTTTTCATGTGCTTTAAAGGCGATTCGAATCTACCTCCTGAAATCTGTTTCGTGCAATTCTGCCTTGATTTCAAATCCTCTTCTTTGCCTTCCCTCAATATAATTGTGGATGAGAGTTATCATTTATAACTCTGCAGGTTTGTGAATTGCAGTGCCCTGAACCTCCATTTTACAACTCGCCTTTTTGGGAGATGGCCGCAAAAGCGCAGGATGGCTTCAGGCCCTGTTCTGGTTCCGGGGGGCAGGCTGAGCCTGTGGTTAATTCTTCTTCCTGATGGGAAAATAGAGTGACCTGTGCCTGTCCCAACACCAAGAGCTAGTCTCTCGTTGGTTCCCCGTCTTCCCGTTCATCCTCAGGACAAATGGCAACCTGTACGGAACAGGAGGTTAAAGGTGCTGATGCTCCAAGTAGGGAGATTGCTAGTAAAGCGGCTGGAATGGCGAACCCGGGCACAAGGAGATGAGAAATGAGGTGCGTTTTAGAAACCTTTCCCCATCACACGGTGTACCATCTTCTGGGTTTCTCATGCATGTTTTCGATGTAGGAAGATGCCCTTGAAGCTGGAGATTTGGGACCCATGCGATGGGTACCACGCAGTATTATTTTAAAGGGTCTGCGTTTGCTCACCCAACCTCACCAAACCTCTCAGCCCCAAGAGTGGCCACCCTTATGTCTCATCCAGCTGTGGGTGTAGATATGGTCAATCCAGGTTGCATCACAGCCCCTGAACTCATTGTGTACGAATTTCTATCTCTTTCACTGTCGTTGTTTCATGGGTTTTTCAAAGTAATTTATTTTCATAATGGGGTTTAGCTGCTTTTCACGGCTGTGTTTATGCCGCTTTACACCCACTTGACACACTAACAGAGAGATATCAATACATAGGTTTTAAGTTTATTACTAGTCAGATACATTCTTGTGCGGTGAATAGGGCGTGTTGAGTCCAGTTCTCTGAGCAAGGAGTAGGTCTTGTCTACTACATATTGGGTTTATGGAACGGTATCTGAGCTAATTTGATACCCTTGTTTTATGTATCACCCCACCTCACCTTTCCCGTTAAGCAGCCATAGTCTGTTTTCTGCATGTGTGACTCTGTTCTGTTTTGTAATTCAGTTCAAGTGTAACTGTTTTTACATTCCCTCTAAAAGTGATACCTTATGAGAAGTGTCCTTTTCTGTGTGACTTATTTCACTTAGAATCGTCGTACTTAAATCCACTCATCATGCTGCTACTAACCTTATGACATTGATTTCATGGCTGAGTGATATTCCATTGTACATAAGGACCACAACTTCTTTATCCATTTTTCTCCCTCCTGGGATATTGAAGGTGGAATGAAGTGGAGGTCCTTGTCAACAGAGCAGCCCTAAACTTTGGGGTGCTTGTGTCTTGCTGATTTTTCATTTTCCCAATTTATACCCCCATGAGTGGAAGTGCCCTATGCTCTCTAAGCTGTGTTTTTTAGATGTTTCAGGACACACCGTACACTTCTCCAGAGTGGCTGTTGGCAATTTACATCCCGCCCATCAGTGTAGCAAGGCTCCCATTTCTCCATGGCCTGTCCTGCATTTCTGGTTTTGAGACTTTTTTCAGCATGGCCCTTTTGACCGATGGGTAGCGAGTCTTCTTTGTAGCCCTGATTTGCCGTTCCAGGTTGCTTGGTTGGCCAAAAAGGGCGTATGCGTTTTTTCCTGAATATATTCAGGAAAAAACGCATACGCCCTTTTTGGCCAAGGGCATCATTGTCAACGTTTTGCCGCTTTTCATGTGCTTTAAAGGCGATTCGAATCTACCTCCTGAAATCTGTTTCCTGCATTTCTGCCTTGCTTTCAAATCCTCTTCTTTGCCTTCCCTCAATATATTTGTGGACGAGAGTTATCATTTATAACTCTGCAGGTTTGTGAATTGCAGTGCCCTGAAGCTCCATTGTACAACTCGCTTTTTTGGGAGCTGGCCGCAAAAGCGCAGGATGGCTTCAGGCCCTGTTCTGGTTCCGGGGGGGAGGATGAGCCTGTGGTTAATTCTTCTTCCTGATGGGAAAATAGAGTGACCTGTGCCTGTCCCAACACCAAGAGCTAGTCTCTCACTGGTTCCCCGTCTACCCGTTCATCCTCAGGACAAATTGCAACCTGTACGGAACAGGAGGTTAAAGGTGCTGATGCTCCAAGTAGGGAGATTGTTAGTAAAGCGGCTGGAATGGCGAACCCGGGCACAAGGAGAAGAGAAATGAGGTGCGTTTTAGAAACCTTTCCCCATCACATGGTGTACCATCTTTTTGTTTTCTCATGCATGTTTTCGATGTAGGAAGATGCCCTTGAACCTGGAGATTTGGGACCCATGCGATGGGTACCACGCAGTATTACTTTAAAGGGTCTGCGTTTGCTCACCCAACCTCACCAAACCTCTCAGCCCCAAGAGTGTCCACCCTTATGTCTCATCCAGCTGTGGGTCTAGATATGGTCAATCCAGGTCGCATCACAGCCCCTGAACGCATTGTGTAAGAATTTCTCTCTCTTTCACTGTCTTTGTTTCATGGGTGTTTCAAAGTAATTTATTTTGATAATGGGGTTTAGCTGCTTTTCACTGCTGTGTTTATGCCGCTTTACACCCACTTGACACACTAACAGAGAGATATCAATACATAGGTTTTAAGATTATTACTAGTCAGATATATTCTTGTGCGGTGAATAGGGCGTGTTGAGTCCAGTTCTCTGAGCAAGGAGTAGGTCTTGTCTATTACATATTGGGTTTATGGAACGGTATCTGAGCTAATTTGAAACCCTTGTTTTATGTATCACCCCACCTTACCTTTCCCGTTAAGCAGCCATAGTGTGTTTTCTGCATGTGTGACTCTGTTCTGTTTTGTAATTCAGTTCAAGTGTAACGGTTTTTACATTCCCTCTATAAGTGATACCTTATGAGAAGTGTCCTTTTCTGTGTGACTTATTTCACTTAGAATCGTCGTACCTAAATCCACTCATCATGCTGCTATTAGCCTTATGACATTGATTTCATGGCTGAGTGATATTCCATTGTACATAAGGACCACAACTTCTTAATCCATTTTTCTCCCTCCTGGGATATTGAAGGTGGAATGAAGTGGAGGTCCTGGTCAACAGAGCAGCCCTAAACTTTGGGGTGCTTGTGTCTTGCTGATTTTTCATTTTCCCAATTTATACCCCCATGAGTGGAAGTGCCCTATGCTCTCTAAGCTGTGTTTTTTCGATGTTTCAGGACACACCGTACACTTCTCCAGAGTGGCTGTTGGCAATTTACATCCCACCCATCAGTGTAGCAAGGCTCCCATTTCTCCATGGCCTGTCCTGCATTTCTGGTTTTGAGACTTTTTTCAGCATGGCCCTTTTGACCGATGGGTAGCGAGTCTTCTTTGTAGCCCTGATTTGCCTTTCCAGGTTGCTTGGTTGGCCAAAAAGGGCGTATGCGTTTTTTCCTGAATATATTCAGGAAAAAACGCATACGCCCTTTTTGGCCAAGGGCATCATTGTCAACGTTTTGCCGCTTTTCATGTGCTTTAAATGCGATTCGAATCTACCTCCTGAAATCTGTTTCCTGCATTTCTGCCTTGATTTCAAATCCTCTTCTTTGCCTTCCCTAAATATATTTGTGGACGAGAGTTATCATTTATAACTCTGCAGGTTTGTTAATTGCAGTGCCCTGAAGCTCCATTGTACAACTCGCTTTTTTGGGAGCTGGCCGCAAAAGCGCAGGATGGCTTCAGGCCCTGTTCTGGTTCCGGGGGGGGAGGATGAGCCTGTGGTTAATTCTTCTTCCTGATGGGAAAATAGAGTGACCTGTGCCTGTCCCAACACCAAGAGCTAGTCTCTCACTGGTTCCCCGTCTACCCGTTCATCCTCAGGACAAATTGCAACCTGTACGGAACAGGAGGTTAAAGTTGCTGATGCTCCAAGTAGGGAGATTGTTAGTAAAGCGGATGGAATGGCGAACTCGGGCACAAGGAGAAGAGAAATGAGGTGCGTTTTAGAAACCTTTCCCCATCACATGGTGTACCATCTTTTTGTTTTCTCATGCATGTTTTCGATGTAGGAAGATGCCCTTGAACCTGGAGATTTGGGACCCATGCGATGGGTACCACGCAGTATTACTTTAAAGGGTCTGCGTTTGCTCACCCAACCTCACCAAACCTCTCAGCCCCAAGAGTGTCCACCCTTATGTCTCATCCAGCTGTGGGTCTAGATATGGTCAATCCAGGTCGCATCACAGCCCCTGAACGCATTGTGTAAGAATTTCTCTCTCTTTCACTGTCTTTGTTTCATGGGTGTTTCAAAGTAATTTATTTTGATAATGGGGTTTAGCTGCTTTTCACTGCTGTGTTTATGCCGCTTTACACCCACTTGACACACTAACAGAGAGATATCAATACATAGGTTTTAAGATTATTACTAGTCAGATATATTCTTGTGCGGTGAATAGGGCGTGTTGAGTCCAGTTCTCTGAGCAAGGAGTAGGTCTTGTCTATTACATATTGGGTTTATGGAACGGTATCTGAGCTAATTTGAAACCCTTGTTTTATGTATCACCCCACCTTACCTTTCCCGTTAAGCAGCCATAGTGTGTTTTCTGCATGTGTGACTCTGTTCTGTTTTGTAATTCAGTTCAAGTGTAACGGTTTTTACATTCCCTCTATAAGTGATACCTTATGAGAAGTGTCCTTTTCTGTGTGACTTATTTCACTTAGAATCGTCGTACCTAAATCCACTCATCATGCTGCTATTAGCCTTATGACATTGATTTCATGGCTGAGTGATATTCCATTGTACATAAGGACCACAACTTCTTAATCCATTTTTCTCCCTCCTGGGATATTGAAGGTGGAATGAAGTGGAGGTCCTGGTCAACAGAGCAGCCCTAAACTTTGGGGTGCTTGTGTCTTGCTGATTTTTCATTTTCCCAATTTATACCCCCATGAGTGGAAGTGCCCTATGCTCTCTAAGCTGTGTTTTTTAGATGTTTCAGGACACACCGTACACTTCTCCAGAGTGGCTGTTGGCAATTTACATCCCACCCATCAGTGTAGCAAGGCTCCCATTTCTCCATGGCCTGTCCTGCATTTCTGGTTTTGAGACTTTTTTCAGCATGGCCCTTTTGACCGATGGGTAGCGAGTCTTCTTTGTAGCCCTGATTTGCCTTTCCAGGTTGCTTGGTTGGCCAAAAAGGGCGTATGCGTTTTTTCCTGAATATATTCAGGAAAAAACGCATACGCCCTTTTTGGCCAAGGGCATCATTGTCAACGTTTTGCCGCTTTTCATGTGCTTTAAATGCGATTCGAATCTACCTCCTGAAATCTGTTTCCTGCATTTCTGCCTTGATTTCAAATCCTCTTCTTTGCCTTCCCTAAATATATTTGTGGACGAGAGTTATCATTTATAACTCTGCAGGTTTGTGAATTGCAGTGCCCTGAAGCTCCATTGTACAACTCGCTTTTTTGGGAGCTGGCCGCAAAAGCGCAGGATGGCTTCAGGCCCTGTTCTGGTTCCGGGGGGGGAGGATGAGCCTGTGGTTAATTCTTCTTCCTGATGGGAAAATAGAGTGACCTGTGCCTGTCCCAACACCAAGAGCTAGTCTCTCACTGGTTCCCCGTCTACCCGTTCATCCTCAGGACAAATTGCAACCTGTACGGAACAGGAGGTTAAAGGTGCTGATGCTCCAAGTAGGGAGATTGTTAGTAAAGCGGATGGAATGGCGAACCCGGGCACAAGGAGAAGAGAAATGAGGTGCGTTTTAGAAACCTTTCCCCATCACATGGTGTACCATCTTTTTGTTTTCTCATGCATGTTTTCGATGTAGGAAGATGCCCTTGAACCTGGAGATTTGGGACCCATGCGATGGGTACCACGCAGTATTACTTTAAAGGGTCTGCGTTTGCTCACCCAACCTCACCAAACCTCTCAGCCCCAAGAGTGTCCACCCTTATGTCTCATCCAGCTGTGGGTCTAGATATGGTCAATCCAGGTTGCATCACAGCCCCTGAACGCATTGTGTAAGAATTTCTCTCTCTTTCACTGTCTTTGTTTCATGGGTTTTTCAAAGTAATTTATTTTTGTAATGGGGTTTAGCTGCTTTTCACTGCTGTGTTTATGCCGCTTTACACCCACTTGACACACTAACAGAGAGATATCAATACATAGGTTTTAAGATTATTACTAGTCAGATATATTCTTGTGCGGTGAATAGGGCGTGTTGAGTCCAGTTCTCTGAGCAAGGAGTAGGTCTTGTCTATTACATATTGGGTTTATGGAACGGTATCTGAGCTAATTTGAAACCCTTGTTTTATGTATCACCCCACCTCACCTTTCCCGTTAAGCAGCCATAGTGTGATTTCTGCATGTGTGACTCTGTTCTGTTTTGTAATTCAGTTCAAGTGTAACGGTTTTTACATTCCCTCTATAAGTGATACCTTATGAGAAGTGTCCTTTTCTGTGTGACTTATTTCACTTAGAATCGTCGTACCTAAATCCACTCATCATGCTGCTATTAGCCTTATGACATTGATTTCATGGCTGAGTGATATTCCATTGTACATAAGGACCACAACTTCTTTATCCATTTTTCTCCCTCCTGGGATATTGAAGGTGGAAGGAAGTGGAGGTCTTTGTCAACAGAGCAGCTCTAAACTTTGGGGTGCTTGTGTCTTGCTGATTTTTCATTTTCCCAATTTATACCCCCATGAGTGGAAGTGCCCTATGCTCTCTAAGCTGTGTTTTTTAGATGTTTCAGGACACACCGTACACTTCTCCAGAGTGGCTGTTGGCAATTTACATCCCACACATCAGTGTAGCAAGGCTCCCATTTCTCCATGGCCTGTCCTGCATTTCTGGTTTTGAGACTTTTTTCAGCATGGCCCTTTTGACCGATGGGTAGCGAGTCTTCTTTGTAGCCCTGATTTGCCTTTCCAGGTTGCTTGGTTGGCCAAAAAGGGCGTATGCATTTTTTCCTGAATATATTCAGGAAAAAACGCATACGCCCTTTTTGGCCAAGGGCATCATTGTCAACGTTTTGCCGCTTTTCATGTGCTTTAAAGGCGATTCGAATCTACCTCCTGAAATCTGTTTCCTGCATTTCTGCCTTGCTTTCAAATCCTCTTCTTTGCCTTCCCTCAATATATTTGTGGACGAGAGTTATCATTTATAACTCTGCAGGTTTGTGAATTGCAGTGCCCTGAAGCTCCATTTTACAACTCGCTTTTTTGGGAGCTGGCCGCAAAAGCGCAGGATGGCTTCAGGCCCTGTTCTGGTTCCGGGGGGGAGGATGAGCCTGTGGTTAATTCTTCTTCCTGATGGGAAAATAGAGTGACCTGTGCCTGTCCCAACACCAAGAGCTAGTCTCTCACTGGTTCCCAGTCTACCCGTTCATCCTCAGGACAAATTGCAACCTGTACGGAACAGGAGGTTAAAGGTGCTGATGCTCCAAGTAGGGAGATTGTTAGTAAAGCGGATGGAATGGCGAACCCGGGCACAAGGAGAAGAGAAATGAGGTGCGTTTTAGAAACCTTTCCCCATCACATGGTGTACCATCTTTTTGTTTTCTCATGCATGTTTTCGATGTAGGAAGATGCCCTTGAACCTGGAGATTTGGGACCCATGCGATGGGTACCACGCAGTATTACTTTAAAGGGTCTGCGTTTGCTCACCCAACCTCACCAAACCTCTCAGCCCCAAGAGTGTCCACCCTTATGTCTCATCCAGCTGTGGGTCTAGATATGGTCAATCCAGGTTGCATCACAGCCCCTGAACGCATTGTGTAAGAATTTCTCTCTCTTTCACTGTCTTTGTTTCATGGGTTTTTCAAAGTAATTTATTTTTATAATGGGGTTTAGCTGCTTTTCACTGCTGTGTTTATGCCGCTTTACACCCACTTGACACACTAACAGAGAGATATCAATACATAGGTTTTAAGATTATTACTAGTCAGATATATTCTTGTGCGGTGAATAGGGCGTGTTGAGTCCAGTTCTCTGAGCAAGGAGTAGGTCTTGTCTATTACATATTGGGTTTATGGAACGGTATCTGAGCTAATTTGAAACCCTTGTTTTATGTATCACCCCACCTCACCTTTCCCGTTAAGCAGCCATAGTGTGTTTTCTGCATGTGTGACTCTGTTCTGTTTTGTAATTCAGTTCAAGTGTAACGGTTTTTACATTCCCTCTATAAGTGATACCTTATGAGAAGTGTCCTTTACTGTGTGACTTATTTCACTTAGAATCGTCGTACCTAAATCCACTCATCATGCTGCTACTAGCCTTATGACATTGATTTCATGGCTGAGTGATATTCCATTGTACATAAGGACCACAACTTCTTTATCCATTTTTCTCTTTCCTGGGATATTGAAGGTGGAATGAAGTGGAGGTCCTTGTCAACAGAGCAGCCCTAAACTTTGGGGTGCTTGTGTCTTGCTGAATTTTCATTTTCCCAATTTATACCCCCATGAGTGGAAGTGCCCTATGCTCTCTAAGCTGTGTTTTTTAGATGTTTCAGGACACACCGTACACTTCTCCAGAGTGGCTGTTGGCAATTTACATCCCGCCCATCAGTGTAGCAAGGCTCCCATTTCTCCATGGCCTGTCCTGCATTTCTGGTTTTGAGACTTTTTTCAGCATGGCCCTTTTGACCGATGGGTAGCGAGTCTGCTTTGTAGCGCTGATTTGCCTTTTCAGGTTGCTTGGTTGGCCAAAAAGGGCGTATGCGTTTTTTCCTGAATATATTCAGGAAAAAACGCATACGCCCTTTTTGGCCAAGGGCATCATTGTCAACGTTTTGCCGCTTTTCATGTGCTTTAAAGGCGATTCGAATCTACCTCCTGAAATCTGTCTCCTACAATTCTGCCTTGATTTCAAATCCTCTTCTTTGCCTTCCCTCAATATATTTGTGGACGAGAGTTATCATTTATAACTCTGTAGGTTTGTGAATTGCAGTGCCCTGAAGCTCCATTTTACAACTCGCTTTTTTGGGAGCTGGCCACAAAAGCGCAGGATGGCTTCAGGCCCTGTTCTGGTTCCGGGGGGGAGGATGAGCCTGTGGTTAATTCTTCTTCCTGATGGGAAAATAGAGTGACCTGTGCCTGTCCCAACACCAAGAGCTAGTCTCTCACTGGTTCCCCGTCTACCCGTTCATCCTCAGGACAAATTGCAACCTGTACGGAACAGGAGGTTAAAGGTGCTGATGCTCCAAGTAGGGAGATTGTTAGTAAAGCAGCTGGAATGGCTAACCCGGGCACAAGGAGAAGAGAAATGAGGTGCGTTTTAGAAACCTTTCCCCATCACATGGTGTACCATCTTTTTGTTTTCTCATGCATGTTTTCGATGTAGGAAGATGCCCTTGAACCTGGAGATTTGGGACCCATGCGATGGGTACCACGCAGTATTACTTTAAAGGGTCTGCGTTTGCTCACCCAACCTCACCAAACCTCTCAGCCCCAAGAGTGTCCACCCTTATGTCTCATCCAGCTGTGGGTCTAGATATGGTCAATCCAGGTTGCATCACAGCCCCTGAACGCATTGTGTAAGAATTTCTCTCTCTTTCACTGTCTTTGTTTCATGGGTTTGTAAAAGTAATTTATTTTCATAATGGGGTTTAGCTGCTTTTCACGGCTGTGTTTATGCCGCTTTACACCCACTTGACACACTAACAGAGAGATATCAATACATAGGTTTTAAGATTATTACTAGTCAGATATATTCTTGTGCGGTGAATAGGGCGTGTTGAGTCCAGTTCTCTGAGCAAGGAGTAGGTCTTGTCTATTACATATTGGGTTTATGGAACGGTATCTGAGCTAATTTGAAACCCTTTTTTTATGTATCACCCCACCTCACCTTTCCCGTTAAGCAGCCATAGTGTGTTTTCTGCATGTGTGACTCTGTTCTGTTTTGTAATTCAGTTCAAGTGTAACGGTTTTTACATTCCCTCTAAAAGTGATACCTTATGAGAAGTGTCCTTTTCTGTGTGACTTATTTCACTTAGAATCGTCGTACCTAAATCCACTCATCATGCTGCTACTAACCTTATGACATTGATTTCATGGCTGAGTGATATTCCATTGTACATAAGGACCACAACTTCTTTATCCATTTTTCTCTTTCCTTGGATATTTAAGGTGGAATGAAGTGGAGGTCCTTGTCAACAGAGCAGCCCTAAACTTTGGGGTGCTTGTGTCTTGCTGATTTTTCATTTTCCCAATTTATACCCCCATGAGTGGAAGTGCCCTATGCTCTCTAAGCTGTGTTTTTCAGATGTTTCAGGACACACCGTACACTTCTCCAGAGTGGCTGTTGGCAATTTACATCCCGCCCATCAGTGTAGCAAGTCTCCCATTTCTCCATGGCCTGTCCTGTATTTCTGGTTTTGACACTTTTTTCAGCATGGCCCTTTTGACCGATGGGAAGCGAGACTTCTTTGTAGCGCTGATTTGCCTTTCCAGGTTGCTTGGTTGGCCAAAAAGGGCGTATGCGTTTTTTCCTGAATATATTCAGGAAAAAACGCATACGCCCTTTTTGGCCAAGGGCCTCATTGTCAACGTTTTGCCGCTTTTCATGTGCTTTAAAGGCGATTCGTATCTACCTCCTGAAATCTGTTTCCTGCAATTCTGCCTTGATTTCAAATCCTCTTCTTTGCCTTCCCTCAATATATTTGTGGACGAGAGTTATCATTTATAACTCTGCAGGTTTGTGAATTGCAGTGCCCTGAACCTCCATTTTACAACTCGCTTTTTTGGGAGCTGGCCGCAAAAGCGCAGGATGGCTTCAGGCCCTGTTCTGGTTCCGGGGGGCAGGCTTAGCCTGTGGTTAATTCTTCTTCCTGATGGGAAAATAGAGTGACCTGTGCCTGTCCCGACACCAAGAGCTAGTCTCTCGTTGGTTCCCCGTCTTCCCGTTCATCCTCAGGACAAATTGCAACCTGTACGGAACAGGAGGTTAAAGGTGCTGATGCTCCAAGTAGGGAGATTGCTAGTAAAGTGGCTGGAATGGCGAACCCGGGCACAAGGAGATGAGAAATGAGGTGCGTTTTAGAAACCTTTCCCCATCACACGGTGTACCATCTTCTGGGTTTCTCATGCATGTTTTCGATGTAGGAAGATGCCCTTGAACCTGGAGATTTGGGACCCATGCGATGGGTACCACGCAGTATTATTTTAAAGGGTCTGCGTTTGCTCACCCAACCTCACCAAACCTCTCAGCCCCAAGAGTGTCCACCCTTATGTCTCATCCAGCTGTGGGTCTAGATATGGTCAATCCAGGTTGCATCACAGCCCCTGAACTCATTGTCTAAGAATTTCTGTCTCTTTCACTGTCGTTGTTTCATGGGTTTTTCAAAGTAATTTATTTTCATAATGGGGTTTAGCTGCTTTTCACGGCTGTGTTTATGCCGCTTTACACCCACTTGACACACTAACAGAGAGATATCAATACATAGGTTTTAAGATTATTACTAGTCAGATATATTCTTGTGCGGTGAATAGGGCGTGTTGAGTCCAGTTCTCTGAGCAAGGAGTAGGTCTTTTCTACTACATATTGGGTTTATGGAACGGTATCTGAGCTAATTTGATACCCTTGTTTTATGTATCACCCCACCTCACCTTTCCCGTTAAGCAGCCATAGTCTGTTTTCTGCATGTGTGACTCTGTTCTGTTTTGTAATTCAGTTCAAGTGTAACGGTTTTTACATTCCCTCTAAAAGTGATACCTTATGAGAAGTGTCCTTTTCTGTGTGACTTATTTCACTTAGAATCGTCGTACCTAAATCCACTCATCATGCTGCTACTAACCTTATGACATTGATTTCATGGCTGAGTGATATTCCATTGTACATAAGGACCACAACTTCTTTATCCATTTTTCTCTTTCCTGGGATATTTAAGGTGGAATGAAGTGGAGGTCCTTGTCAACAGAGCAGCCCTCAACTTTGGGGTGCTTGTGTCTTGCTGATTTTTCATTTTCCCAATTTATACCCCCATGAGTGGAAGTGCCCTATGCTCTCTAAGCTGTGTTTTTCAGATGTTTCAGGACACACCGTACACTTCTCCAGAGTGGCTGTTGGCAATTTACATCCCGCCCATCAGTGTAGCAAGGCTCTCATTTCTCCATGGCCTGTCCTGCATTTCTGGTTTTGACACTTTTTTCAGCATGGCCCTTTTGACCGATGGGAAGCGAGACTTCTTTGTAGCGCTGATTTGCCTTTCCAGGTTGCTTGGTTGGCCAAAAAGGGCGTATGCGTTTTTTCCTGAATATATTCAGGAAAAAACACATACGCCCTTTTTGGCCAAGGGCATCATTGTCAACATTTTGCTGCTTTTCATGTGCTTTAAAGGCGATTCGAATCTACCTCCTGAAATCTGTTTCGTGCAATTCTGCCTTGATTTCAAATCCTCTTCTTTGCCTTCCCTCAATATATTTGTGGATGAGAGTTATCATTTATAACTCTGCAGGTTTGTGAATTGCAGTGCCCTGAACCTCCATTTTACAACTCGCTTTTTTGGGAGCTGGCCGCAAAATCGCAGAATGGCTTCAGGCCCTGTTCTGGTTCCGGGGGGCAGGCTGAGCCTGTGGTTAATTCTTCTTCCTGATGGGAAAATAGAGTGACCTGTGCCTGTCCCAACACCAAGAGCTAGTCTCTCGTTGGTTCCCCGTCTTCCCGTTCATCCTCAGGACAAATTGCAACCTGTATGGAACAGGAGGTTAAAGGTGCTGATGCTCCAAGTAGGGAGATTGCTAGTAAAGCGGCTGGAATGGCGAACCCGGGCACAAGGAGATGAGAAATGAGGTGCGTTTTAGAAACCTTTCCCCATCACACGGTGTACCATCTTCTGGGTTTCTCATGCATGTTTTCGATGTAGGAAGATGCCCTTGAAGCTGGAGATTTGGGACCCATGCGATGGGTACCACGCAGTATTATTTTAAAGGGTCTGCGTTTGCTCACCCAACCTCACCAAACCTCTCAGCCCCAAGAGTGGCCACCCTTATGTCTCATCCAGCTGTGGGTCTAGATATGGTCAATCCAGGTTGCATCACAGCCCCTGAACTCATTGTGTACGAATTTCTATCTCTTTCACTGTCGTTGTTTCATGGGTTTTTCAAAGTAATTTATTTTCATAATGGGGTTTAGCTGCTTTTCACGGCTGTGTTTATGCCGCTTTACACCCACTTGACACACTAACAGAGAGATATCAATACATAGGTTTTAAGATTATTACTAGTCAGATATATTCTTGTGCGGTGAATAGGGCGTGTTGAGTCCAGTTCTCTGAGCAAGGAGTAGGTCTTGTCTACTACATATTGGGTTTATGGAACGGTATCTGAGCTAATTTGATACCCTTGTTTTATGTATCACCCCACCTCACCTTTCCCGTTAAGCAGCCATAGTGTGTTTTCTGCATGTGTGACTCTGTTCTGTTTTGTAATTCAGTTCAAGTGTAACGGTTTTTACATTCCCTCTAAAAGTGATACCTTATGAGAAGTGTCCTTTTCTGTGTGACTTATTTCACTTAGAATCGTCGTACCTAAATCCACTCATCATGCTGCTACTAACCTTATGACATTGATTTCATGGCTGAGTGATATTCCATTGTACATAAGGACCACAACTTCTTTATCCATTTTTCTCTTTCCTTGGATATTTAAGGTGGAATGAAGTGGAGGTCCTTGTCAACAGAGCAGCCCTCAACTTTGGGGTGCTTGTGTCTTGCTGATTTTTCATTTTCCCAATTTATACCCCCATGAGTGGAAGTGCCCTATGCTCTCTAAGCTGTGTTTTTCAGATGTTTCAGGACACACCGTACACTTCTCCAGAGTGGCTGTTGGCAATTTACATCCCGCCCATCAGTGTAGCAAGGCTCTCATTTCTCCATGGCCTGTCCTGCATTTCTGGTTTTGACACTTTTTTCAGTATGGCCCTTTTGACCGATGGGAAGCGAGACTTCTTTGTAGCGCTGATTTGCCTTTCCAGGTTGCTTGGTTGGCCAAAAAGGGCGTATGCGTTTTTTCCTGAATATATTCAGGAAAAAACGCATACGCCCTTTTTGGCCAAGGGCATCATTGTCAACATTTTCCCGCTTTTCATGTGCTTTAAAGGCGATTCGAATCTACCTCCTGAAATCTGTTTCGTGCAATTCTGCCTTGATTTCAAATCCTCTTCTTTGCCTTCCCTCAATATATTTGTGGATGAGAGTTATCATTTATAACTCTGCAGGTTTGTGAATTGCAGTGCCCTGAACCTCCATTTTACAACTCGCTTTTTTGGGAGCTGGCCGCAAAAGCGCAGGATGGCTTCAGGCCCTGTTCTGGTTCCGGGGGGCAGGCTGAGCCTGTGGTTAATTCTTCTTCCTGATGGGAAAATAGAGTGACCTGTGCCTGTCCCGACACCAAGAGCTAGTCTCTCGTTGGTTCCCCATCTTCCCGTTCATCCTCAGGACAAATTGCAACCTGTACGGAACAGGAGGTTAAAGGTGCTGATGCTCCAAGTAGGGAGATTGCTAGTAAAGTGGCTGGAATGGCGAACCCGGGCACAAGGAGATGAGAAATGAGGTGCGTTTTAGAAACCTTTCCCCATCGCACGGTGTACCATCTTCTGGGTTTCTCATGCATGTTTTTGATATAGGAAGATGCCCTTGAACCTGGAGATTTGGGACCCATGCGATGGGTACCACGCAGTATTACTTTAAAGGGTCTGCGTTTGCTCACCCAACCTCACCAAACCTCTCAGCCCCAAGAGTGTCCACCCTTATGTCTCATCCAGCTGTGGGTCTAGATATGGTCAATCCAGGTTGCATCACAGCCCCTGAACTCATTGTGTAAGAATTTCTATCTCTTTCACTGTCGTTGTTTCATGGGTTTTTCAAAGTAATTTATTTTCATAATGGGGTTTAGCTGCTTTTCACGGCTGTGTTTATGCCGCTTCACACCCACTTGACACACTAACAGAGAGATATCAATACATAGGTTTTAAGATTATTACTAGTCAGATATATTCTTGTGCGGTGAATAGGGCGTGTTGAGTCCAGTTCTCTGAGCAAGGAGTAGGTCTTGTCTACTACATATTGGGTTTATGGAACAGTATCTGAGCTAATTTGATACCCTTGTTTTATGTATCACCCCACCTCACCTTTCCCGTTAAGCAGCCATAGTCTGTTTTCTGCATGTGTGACTCTGTTCTGTTTTGTAATTCAGTTCAAGTGTAACGGTTTTTACATTCCCTCTAAAAGTGATACCTTATGAGAAGTGTCCTTTTCTGTGTGACTTATTTCACTTAGAATCGTCGTACCTAAATCCACTCATCATGCTGCTACTAACCTTATGACATTGATTTCATGGCTGAGTGATATTCCATTGTACATAAGGACCACAACTTCTTTATCCATTTTTCTCTTTCCTTGGATATTTAAGGTGGAATGAAGTGGAGGTCCTTGTCAACAGAGCAGCCCTCAACTTTGGGGTGCTTGTGTCTTGCTGATTTTTCATTTTCCCAATTTATACCCCCATGAGTGGAAGTGCCCTATGCTCTCTAAGCTGTGTTTTTTAGATGTTTCAGGACTCACCGTACACTTCTCCAGAGTGGCTGTTGGCAATTTACATCCCGCCCATCAGTGTAGCAAGGCTCCCATTTCTCCATGGCCTGTCCTGCATTTCTGGTTTTGACACTTTTTTCAGCATGGCCCTTTTGACCGATGGGAAGCAAGACTTCTCTGTAGTGCTGATTTGCCTTTCCAGGTTGCTTGGTTGGCCAAAAAGGGCGTATGCGTTTTTTCCTGAATATATTCAGGAAAAAACGCATACGCCCTTTTTGGCCAAGGGCATCATTGTCAACGTTTTGCCGCTTTTCATGTGCTTTAAAGGCGATTCGTATCTACCTCCTGAAATCTGTTTCCTGCAATTCTGCCTTGATTTCAAATCCTCTTCTTTGCCTTCCCTCAATATATTTGTGGACGAGAGTTATCATTTATAACTCTGCAGGTTTGTGAATTGCAGTGCCCTGAAGCTCCATTGTACAACTCGCTTTTTTGGGAGCTGGCCGCAAAAGCGCAGGATGGCTTCAGGCCCTGTTCTGGTTCCGGGGGGCAGGCTGAGCCTGTGGTTAATTCTTCTTCCTGATGGGAAAATAGAGTGACCTGTGCCTGTCCCGACACCAAGAGCTAGTCTCTCGTTGGTTCCCCGTCTTCCCGTTCATCCTCAGGACAAATTGCAACCTGTACGGAACAGGAGGTTAAAGGTGCTGATGCTCCAAGTAGGGAGATTGCTAGTAAATCGGCTGGAATGGCGAACCCGGGCACAAGGAGATGAGAAATGAGGTGCGTTTTAGAAACCTTTCCCCATCACACGGTGTACCATCTTCTGGGTTTCTCATGCATGTTTTCGATGTAGGAAGATGCCCTTGAACCTGGAGATTTGGGACCCATGCGATGGGTACCACGCAGTATTACTTTAAAGGGTCTGCGTTTGCTCACCCAACCTCACCAAACCTCTCAGCCCCAAGAGTGTCCACCCTTATGTCTCATCCAGCTGTGGGTCTAGATATGGTCAATCCAGGTTGCATCACAGCCCCTGAACGCATTGTGTAAGAATTTCTCTCTCTTTCACTGTCGTTGTTTCATGGGTTTTTCAAAGTAATTTATTTTCATAATGGGGTTTAGCTGCTTTTAACGGCTGTGTTTATGCCGCTTTACACCCACTTGACACACTAACAGAGAGATATCAATACATAGGTTTTAAGATTATTACTAGTCAGATATATTCTTGTGCGGTGAATAGGGCGTGTTGAGTCCAGTTCTCTGAGCAAGGAGTAGGTCTTGTCTACTACATATTGGGTTTATGGAACGGTATCTGAGCTAATTTGATACCCTTGTTTTATGTATCACCCCACCTCACCTTTCCCGTTAAGCAGCCATAGTCTGTTTTCTGCATGTGTGACTCTGTTCTGTTTTGTAATTCAGTTCAAGTGTAACGGTTTTTACATTCCCTCTAAAAGTGATACCTTATGAGAAGTGTCCTTTTCTGTGTGACTTATTTCACTTAGAATCGTCGTACCTAAATCCACTCATCATGCTGCTACTAACCTTATGACATTGATTTCATGGCTGAGTGATATTCCATTGTACATAAGGACCACAACTTCTTTATCCATTTTTCTCTTTCCTTGGATATTTAAGGTGGAATGAAGTGGAGGTCCTTGTCAACAGAGCAGCCCTCAACTTTGGGGTGCTTGTGTCTTGCTGATTTTTCATTTTCCCAATTTATACCCCCATGAGTGGAAGTGCCCTATGCTCTCTAAGCTGTGTTTTTCAGATGTTTCAGGACACACCGTACACTTCTCCAGAGTGGCTGTTGGCAATTTACATCCCGCCCATCAGTGTAGCAAGGCTCCCATTTCTCCATGGCCTGTCCTGCATTTCTGGTTTTGACACTTTTTTCAGCATGGCCCTTTTGACCGATGGGAAGCGAGACTTCTTTGTAGCGCTGATTTGCCTTTCCAGGTTGCTTGGTTGGCCAAAAAGGGCGTATGCGTTTTTTCCTGAATATATTCAGGAAAAAACGCATACGCCCTTTTTGGCCAAGGGCATCATTGTCAACATTTTGCCGCTTTTCATGTGCTTTAAAGGCGATTCGAATCTACATCCTGAAATCTGTTTCCTGCAATTCTGCCTTGATTTCAAATCCTCTTCTTTGCCTTCCCTCAATATATTTGTGGACGAGAGTTATTATTTATAACTCTGCAGGTTTGTGAATTGCAGTGCCCTGGACCTCCATTTTACAACTCGCTTTTTTGGGAGCTGGCCGCAAAAGTGCAGGATGGCTTCAGGCCCTGTTCTGGTTCCGGGGGGCAGGCTGAGCCTGTGGTTAATTCTTCTTCCTGATGGGAAAATAGAGTGACCTGTGCCTGTCCCAACACCAAGAGCTAGTCTCTCGTTGGTTCCCCGTCTTCCCGTTAATCCTCAGGACAAATTGCAACCTGTACGGAACAGGAGGTTAAAGGTGCTGATTTTCCAAGTAGGGAGATTGCTAGTAAAGCGGCTGGAATGGCGAACCCGGGCACAAGGAGATGAGAAATGAGGTGCGTTTTAGAAACCTTTCCCCATCACACGGTGTACTATCTTCTGGGTTTCTCATGCATGTTTTCAATGTAGGAAGATGCCCTTGAAGCTGGAGATTTGAGACCCATTCGATAGGTACCACGCAGTATTACTTTAAAGGGTCTGCGTTTGCTCACCCAACCTCACCAAACCTCTCAGCCCCAAGAGTGTCCACCCTTATGTCTCATCCAGCTGTGGGTCTAGATATGGTCAATCCAGGTTGCATCACAGCCCCTGAACGCATTGTGTAAGAATTTCTCTCTCTTTCACTGTCGTTGTTTCATGGGTTTTTCAAAGTAATTTATTTTCATAATGGGGTTTAGCTGCTTTTCACTGCTGTGTTTATGCCGCTTTACACCCACTTGACACACTAACAGAGAGATATCAATACATAGGTTTTAAAATTATTACTAGTCAGATATATTCTTGTGCGGTGAATAGGGCGTGTTGAGTCCAGTTCTCTGAGCAAGGAGTAGGTCTTGTCTATTACATATTGGGTTTATGGAACGGTATCTGAGCTAATTTGATACCCTTGTTTTATGTATCACCCCACCTCACCTTTCCCGTTAAGCAGCCATAGTCTGTTTTCTGCATGTGTGACTCTGTTCTGTTTTGTAATTCAGTTCAAGTGTAACGGTTTTTACATTCCCTCTAAAAGTGATACCTTATGAGAAGTGTCCTTTTCTGTGTGACTTATTTCACTTAGAATCGTCGTACCTAAATCCACTCATCATGCTGCTACTAACCTTATGACATTTATTTCATGGCTGAGTGATATTCCATTGTACATAAGGACCACAACTTCTTTATCCATTTTTCTCTTTCCTGGGATATTTAAGGTGGAATGAAGTGGAGGTCCTTGTCAACAGAGCAGCCCTCAACTTTGGGGTGCTTGTGTTTTGCTGATTTTTAATTTTCCCAATTTATACCCCCATGAGTGGAAGTGCCCTATGCTCTCTAAGCTGTGTTTTTTAGATGTTTCAGGACTCACCGTACACTTCTCCAGAGTGGCTGTTGGCAATTTACATCCCGCCCATCAGTGTAGCAAGGCTCCCATTTCTCCATGGCCTGTCCTGCATTTCTGGTTTTGACACTTTTTTCAGCATGGCCCTTTTGACGGATGGGAAGCGAGACTTCTCTGTAGCGCTGATTTGCCTTTCCAGGTTGCTTGGTTGGCCAAAAAGGGCGTATGCGTTTTTTCCTGAATATATTCAGGAAAAAACGCATACGCCCTTTTTGGCCAAGGGCATCATTGTCAACGTTTTGCCGCTTTTCATGTGCTTTAAAGGCGATTCGTATCTACCTCCTGAAATCTGTTTCCAGCAATTCTGCCTTGATTTCAAATCCTCTTCTTTGCCTTCCCTCAATATATTTGTGGACGAGAGTTATCATTTATAACTCTGCAGGTTTGTGAATTGCAGTGCCCTGAACCTCCATTTTACAACTCGCTTTTTTGGGAGCTGGCCGCAAAAGCGCAGGATGGCTTCAGGCCCTGTTCTGGTTCCGGGGGGCAGGCTGAGCCTGTGGTTAATTCTTCTTCCTGATGGGAAAATAGAGTGACCTGTGCCTGTCCCGACACCAAGAGCTAGTCTCTCGTTGGTTCCCCGTCTTCCCGTTCATCCTCAGGACAAATTGCAACCTGTACGGAACAGGAGGTTAAAGGTGCTGATGCTCCAAGTAGGGAGATTGCTAGTAAATCGGCTGGAATGGCGAACCCGGGCACAAGGAGATGAGAAATGAGGTGCGTTTTAGAAACCTTTCCCCATCACACGGTGTACCATCTTCTGGGTTTCTCATGCATGTTTTTGATGTAGGAAGATGCCCTTGAACCTGGAGATTTGGGACCCATGCGATGGGTACCACGCAGTATTACTTTAAAGGGTCTGCGTTTGCTCACCCAACCTCACCAAACCTCTCAGCCCCAAGAGTGTCCACCCTTATGTCTCATCCAGCTGTGGGTCTAGATATGGTCAATCCAGGTTGCATCACAGCCCCTGAACTCATTGTGTAAGAATTTCTATCTCTTTCACTGTCGTTGTTTCATGGGTTTTTCAAAGTAATTTATTTTCATAATGGGGTTTAGCTGCTTTTCACGGCTGTGTTTATGCCGCTTCACACCCACTTGACACACTAACAGAGAGATATCAATACATAGGTTTTAAGATTATTACTAGTCAGATATATTCTTGTGCGGTGAATAGGGCGTGTTGAGTCCAGTTCTCTGAGCAAGGAGTAGGTCTTGTCTACTACATATTGGGTTTATGGAACAGTATCTGAGCTAATTTGATACCCTTGTTTTATGTATCACCCCACCTCACCTTTCCCGTTAAGCAGCCATAGTCTGTTTTCTGCATGTGTGACTCTGTTCTGTTTTGTAATTCAGTTCAAGTGTAACGGTTTTTACATTCCCTCTAAAAGTGATACCTTATGAGAAGTGTCCTTTTCTGTGTGACTTATTTCACTTAGAATCGTCGTACCTAAATCCACTCATCATGCTGCTACTAACCTTATGACATTGATTTCATGGCTGAGTGATATTCCATTGTACATAAGGACCACAACTTCTTTATCCATTTTTCTCTTTCCTTGGATATTTAAGGTGGAATGAAGTGGAGGTCCTTGTCAACAGAGCAGCCCTCAACTTTGGGGTGCTTGTGTCTTGCTGATTTTTAATTTTCCCAATTTATACCCCCATGAGTGGAAGTGCCCTATGCTCTCTAAGCTGTGTTTTTTAGATGTTTCAGGACTCACCGTACACTTCTCCAGAGTGGCTGTTGGCAATTTACATCCCGCCCATCAGTGTAGCAAGGCTCCCATTTCTCCATGGCCTGTCCTGCATTTCTGGTTTTGACACTTTTTTCAGCATGGCCCTTTTGACCGATGGGAAGCAAGACTTCTCTGTAGTGCTGATTTGCCTTTCCAGGTTGCTTGGTTGGCCAAAAAGGGCGTATGCGTTTTTTCCTGAATATATTCAGGAAAAAACGCATACGCCCTTTTTGGCCAAGGGCATCATTGTCAACGTTTTGCCGCTTTTCATGTGCTTTAAAGGCGATTCGTATCTACCTCCTGAAATCTGTTTCCTGCAATTCTGCCTTGATTTCAAATCCTCTTCTTTGCCTTCCCTCAATATATTTGTGGACGAGAGTTATCATTTATAACTCTGCAGGTTTGTGAATTGCAGTGCCCTGAACCTCCATTTTACAACTCGCTTTTTTGGGAGCTGGCCGCAAAAGCGCAGGATGGCTTCAGGCCCTGTTCTGGTTCCGGGGGGCAGGCTGAGCCTGTGGTTAATTCTTCTTCCTGATGGGAAAATAGAGTGACCTGTGCCTGTCCCGACACCAAGAGCTAGTCTCTCGTTGGTTCCCCGTCTTCCCGTTCATCCTCAGGACAAATTGCAACCTGTACGGAACAGGAGGTTAAAGGTGCTGATGCTCCAAGTAGGGAGATTGCTAGTAAATCGGCTGGAATGGCGAACCCGGGCACAAGGAGATGAGAAATGAGGTGCGTTTTAGAAACCTTTCCCCATCACACGGTGTACCATCTTCTGGGTTTCTCATGCATGTTTTCGATGTAGGAAGATGCCCTTGAACCTGGAGATTTGGGACCCATGCGATGGGTACCACGCAGTATTACTTTAAAGGGTCTGCGTTTGCTCACCCAACCTCACCAAACCTCTCAGCCCCAAGAGTGTCCACCCTTATGTCTCATCCAGCTGTGGGTCTAGATATGGTCAATCCAGGTTGCATCACAGCCCCTGAACGCATTGTGTAAGAATTTCTCTCTCTTTCACTGTCGTTGTTTCATGGGTTTTTCAAAGTAATTTATTTTCATAATGGGGTTTAGCTGCTTTTAACGGCTGTGTTTATGCCGCTTTACACCCACTTGACACACTAACAGAGAGATATCAATACATAGGTTTTAAGATTATTACTAGTCAGATATATTCTTGTGCGGTGAATAGGGCATGTTGAGTCCAGTTCTCTGAGCAAGGAGTAGGTCTTGTCTACTACATATTGGGTTTATGGAACGGTATCTGAGCTAATTTGATACCCTTGTTTTATGTATCACCCCACCTCACCTTTCCCGTTAAGCAGCCATAGTCTGTTTTCTGCATGTGTGACTCTGTTCTGTTTTGTAATTCAGTTCAAGTGTAACGGTTTTTACATTCCCTCTAAAAGTGATACCTTATGAGAAGTGTCCTTTTCTGTGTGACTTATTTCACTTAGAATCGTCGTACCTAAATCCACTCATCATGCTGCTACTAACCTTATGACATTGATTTCATGGCTGAGTGATATTCCATTGTACATAAGGACCACAACTTCTTTATCCGTTTTTCTCTTTCCTTGGATATTTAAGGTGGAATGAAGTGGAGGTCCTTGTCAACAGAGCAGCCCTCAACTTTGGGGTGCTTGTGTCTTGCTGATTTTTCATTTTCCCAATTTATACCCCCATGAGTGGAAGTGCCCTATGCTCTCTAAGCTGTGTTTTTCAGATGTTTCAGGACACACCGTACACTTCTCCAGAGTGGCTGTTGGCAATTTACATCCCGCCCATCAGTGTAGCAAGGCTCCCATTTCTCCATGGCCTGTCCTGCATTTCTGGTTTTGACACTTTTTTCAGCATGGCCCTTTTGACCGATGGGAAGCGAGACTTCTTTGTAGCGCTGATTTGCCTTTCCAGGTTGCTTGGTTGGCCAAAAAGGGCGTATGCGTTTTTTCCTGAATATATTCAGGAAAAAACGCATACGCCCTTTTTGGCCAAGGGCATCATTGTCAACATTTTGCCGCTTTTCATGTGCTTTAAAGGCGATTCGAATCTACATCCTGAAATCTGTTTCCTGCAATTCTGCCTTGATTTCAAATCCTCTTCTTTGCCTTCCCTCAATATATTTGTGGACGAGAGTTATTATTTATAACTCTGCAGGTTTGTGAATTGCAGTGCCCTGGACCTCCATTTTACAACTCGCTTTTTTGGGAGCTGGCCGCAAAAGTGCAGGATGGCTTCAGGCCCTGTTCTGGTTCCGGGGGGCAGGCTGAGCCTGTGGTTAATTCTTCTTCCTGATGGGAAAATAGAGTGACCTGTGCCTGTCCCAACACCAAGAGCTAGTCTCTCGTTGGTTCCCCGTCTTCCCGTTAATCCTCAGGACAAATTGCAACCTGTACGGAACAGGAGGTTAAAGGTGCTGATTTTCCAAGTAGGGAGATTGCTAGTAAAGCGGCTGGAATGGCGAACCCGGGCACAAGGAGATGAGAAATGAGGTGCGTTTTAGAAACCTTTCCCCATCACACGGTGTACTATCTTCTGGGTTTCTCATGCATGTTTTCAATGTAGGAAGATGCCCTTGAAGCTGGAGATTTGAGACCCATTCGATAGGTACCACGCAGTATTACTTTAAAGGGTCTGCGTTTGCTCACCCAACCTCACCAAACCTCTCAGCCCCAAGAGTGTCCACCCTTATGTCTCATCCAGCTGTGGGTCTAGATATGGTCAATCCAGGTTGCATCACAGCCCCTGAACGCATTGTGTAAGAATTTCTCTCTCTTTCACTGTCGTTGTTTCATGGGTTTTTCAAAGTAATTTATTTTCATAATGGGGTTTAGCTGCTTTTCACTGCTGTGTTTATGCCGCTTTACACCCACTTGACACACTAACAGAGAGATATCAATACATAGGTTTTAAAATTATTACTAGTCAGATATATTCTTGTGCGGTGAATAGGGCGTGTTGAGTCCAGTTCTCTGAGCAAGGAGTAGGTCTTGTCTATTACATATTGGGTTTATGGAACGGTATCTGAGCTAATTTGATACCCTTGTTTTATGTATCACCCCACCTCACCTTTCCCGTTAAGCAGCCATAGTGTGTTTTCTGCATGTGTGACTCTGTTCTGTTTTGTAATTCAGTTCAAGTGTAACGGTTTTTACATTCCCTCTAAAAGTGATACCTTATGAGAAGTGTCCTTTTCTGTGTGACTTATTTCACTTAGAATCGTCGTACCTAAATCCACTCATCATGCTGCTACTAACCTTATGACATTTATTTCATGGCTGAGTGATATTCCATTGTACATAAGGACCACAACTTCTTTATCCATTTTTCTCTTTCCTGGGATATTTAAGGTGGAATGAAGTGGAGGTCCTTGTCAACAGAGCAGCCCTCAACTTTGGGGTGCTTGTGTTTTGCTGATTTTTAATTTTCCCAATTTATACCCCCATGAGTGGAAGTGCCCTATGCTCTCTAAGCTGTGTTTTTTAGATGTTTCAGGACTCACCGTACACTTCTCCAGAGTGGCTGTTGGCAATTTACATCCCGCCCATCAGTGTAGCAAGGCTCCCATTTCTCCATGGCCTGTCCTGCATTTCTGGTTTTGACACTTTTTTCAGCATGGCCCTTTTGACGGATGGGAAGCGAGACTTCTCTGTAGCGCTGATTTGCCTTTCCAGGTTGCTTGGTTGGCCAAAAAGGGCGTATGCGTTTTTTCCTGAATATATTCAGGAAAAAACGCATACGCCCTTTTTGGCCAAGGGCATCATTGTCAACGTTTTGCCGCTTTTCATGTGCTTTAAAGGCGATTCGTATCTACCTCCTGAAATCTGTTTCCTGCAATTCTGCCTTGATTTCAAATCCTCTTCTTTGCCTTCCCTCAATATATTTGTGGACGAGAGTTATCATTTATAACTCTGCAGGTTTGTGAATTGCAGTGCCCTGAAGCTCCATTGTACAACTCGCTTTTTTGGGAGCTGGCCGCAAAAGCGCAGGATGGCTTCAGGCCCTGTTCTGGTTCTGGGGGGCAGGCTGAGCCTGTGGTTAATTCTTCTTCCTGATGGGAAAATAGAGTGACCTGTGCCTGTCCCGACACCAAGAGCTAGTCTCTCGTTGGTTCCCCGTCTTCCCGTTCATCCTCAGGACAAATTGCAACCTGTACGGAACAGGAGGTTAAAGGTGCTGATGCTCCAAGTAGGGAGATTGCTAGTAAATCGGCTGGAATGGCGAACCCGGGCACAAGGAGATGAGAAATGAGGTGCGTTTTAGAAACCTTTCCCCATCACACGGTGTACCATCTTCTGGGTTTCTCATGCATGTTTTCGATGTAGGAAGATGCCCTTGAACCTGGAGATTTGGGACCCATGCGATGGGTACCACGCAGTATTACTTTAAAGGGTCTGCGTTTGCTCACCCAACCTCACCAAACCTCTCAGCCCCAAGAGTGTCCACCCTTATGTCTCATCCAGCTGTGGGTCTAGATATGGTCAATCCAGGTTGCATCACAGCCCCTGAACGCATTGTGTAAGAATTTCTCTCTCTTTCACTGTCGTTGTTTCATGGGTTTTTCAAAGTAATTTATTTTCATAATGGGGTTTAGCTGCTTTTAACGGCTGTGTTTATGCCGCTTTACACCCACTTGACACACTAACAGAGAGATATCAATACATAGGTTTTAAGATTATTACTAGTCAGATATATTCTTGTGCGGTGAATAGGGCGTGTTGAGTCCAGTTCTCTGAGCAAGGAGTAGGTCTTGTCTACTACATATTGGGTTTATGGAACGGTATCTGAGCTAATTTGATACCCTTGTTTTATGTATCACCCCACCTCACCTTTCCCGTTAAGCAGCCATAGTCTGTTTTCTGCATGTGTGACTCTGTTCTGTTTTGTAATTCAGTTCAAGTGTAACGGTTTTTACATTCCCTCTAAAAGTGATACCTTATGAGAAGTGTCCTTTTCTGTGTGACTTATTTCACTTAGAATCGTCGTACCTAAATCCACTCATCATGCTGCTACTAACCTTATGACATTGATTTCATGGCTGAGTGATATTCCATTGTACATAAGGACCACAACTTCTTTATCCATTTTTCTCTTTCCTTGGATATTTAAGGTGGAATGAAGTGGAGGTCCTTGTCAACAGAGCAGCCCTCAACTTTGGGGTGCTTGTGTCTTGCTGATTTTTCATTTTCCCAATTTATACCCCCATGAGTGGAAGTGCCCTATGCTCTCTAAGCTGTGTTTTTCAGATGTTTCAGGACACACCGTACACTTCTCCAGAGTGGCTGTTGGCAATTTACATCCCGCCCATCAGTGTAGCAAGGCTCCCATTTCTCCATGGCCTGTCCTGCATTTCTGGTTTTGACACTTTTTTCAGCATGGCCCTTTTGACCGATGGGAAGCGAGACTTCTTTGTAGCGCTGATTTGCCTTTCCAGGTTGCTTGGTTGGCCAAAAAGGGCGTATGCGTTTTTTCCTGAATATATTCAGGAAAAAACGCATACGCCCTTTTTGGCCAAGGGCATCATTGTCAACATTTTGCCGCTTTTCATGTGCTTTAAAGGCGATTCGAATCTACATCCTGAAATCTGTTTCCTGCAATTCTGCCTTGATTTCAAATCCTCTTCTTTGCCTTCCCTCAATATATTTGTGGACGAGAGTTATTATTTATAACTCTGCAGGTTTGTGAATTGCAGTGCCCTGGACCTCCATTTTACAACTCGCTTTTTTGGGAGCTGGCCGCAAAAGTGCAGGATGGCTTCAGGCCCTGTTCTGGTTCCGGGGGGCAGGCTGAGCCTGTGGTTAATTCTTCTTCCTGATGGGAAAATAGAGTGACCTGTGCCTGTCCCAACACCAAGAGCTAGTCTCTCGTTGGTTCCCCGTCTTCCCGTTCATCCTCAGGACAAATGGCAACCTGTACGGAACAGGAGGTTAAAGGTGCTGATGCTCCAAGTAGGGAGATTGCTAGTAAAGCGGCTGGAATGGCGAACCCGGGCACAAGGAGATGAGAAATGAGGTGCGTTTTAGAAACCTTTCCCCATCACACGGTGTACCATCTTCTGGGTTTCTCATGCATGTTTTCGATGTAGGAAGATGCCCTTGAAGCTGGAGATTTGGGACCCATGCGATGGGTACCACGCAGTATTATTTTAAAGGGTCTGCGTTTGCTCACCCAACCTCACCAAACCTCTCAGCCCCAAGAGTGGCCACCCTTATGTCTCATCCAGCTGTGGGTCTAGATATGGTCAATCCAGGTTGCATCACAGCCCCTGAACTCATTGTGTACGAATTTCTATCTCTTTCACTGTCGTTGTTTCATGGGTTTTTCAAAGTAATTTATTTTCATAATGGGGTTTAGCTGCTTTTCACGGCTGTGTTTATGCCGCTTTACACCCACTTGACACACTAACAGAGAGATATCAATACATAGGTTTTAAGTTTATTACTAGTCAGATACATTCTTGTGCGGTGAATAGGGCGTGTTGAGTCCAGTTCTCTGAGCAAGGAGTAGGTCTTGTCTACTACATATTGGGTTTATGGAACGGTATCTGAGCTAATTTGATACCCTTGTTTTATGTATCACCCCACCTCACCTTTCCCGTTAAGCAGCCATAGTCTGTTTTCTGCATGTGTGACTCTGTTCTGTTTTGTAATTCAGTTCAAGTGTAACGGTTTTTACATTCCCTCTAAAAGTGATACCTTATGAGAAGTGTCCTTTTCTGTGTGACTTATTTCACTTAGAATCGTCGTACTTAAATCCACTCATCATGCTGCTACTAACCTTATGACATTGATTTCATGGCTGAGTGATATTCCATTGTACATAAGGACCACAAATTCTTTATCCATTTTTCTCTTTCCTGGGATATTTAAGGTGGAATGAAGTGGAGGTCCTTGTCAACAGAACAGCCCTAAACTTTGGGGTGCTTGTGTCTTGCTGATTTTTCATTTTCCCAATTTATACCCCCATGAGTGGAAGTGCCCTATGCTCTCTAAGCTGTGTTTTTCAGATGTTTCAGGACACACCGTACACTTCTCCAGAGTGGCTGTTGGCAATTTACATCCCGCCCATCAGTGTAGCAAGGCTCCCATTTCTGCATGGCCTGTACTGCATTTCTGGTTTTGACACTTTTTTCATCATGGCCCTTTTGACCGATGGGAAGCGAGACTTCTCTGTAGCGCTGATTTGCCTTTCCAGGTTGCTTGGTTGGCCAAAAAGGGCGTATGCGTTTTTTCCTGAATATATTCAGGAAAAAACGCATACGCCCTTTTTGGCCAAGGGCATCATTGTCAACGTTTTGCCGCTTTTCATGTGCTTTAAAGGCGATTCGTATCTACCTCCTGAAATCTGTTTCCTGCAATTCTGCCTTGATTTCAAATCCTCTTCTTTGCCTTCCCTCAATATATTTGTGGACGAGAGTTATCATTTATAACTCTGCAGGTTTGTGAATTGCAGTGCCCTGAACCTCCATTTTACAACTCGCTTTTTTGGGAGCTGGCCGCAAAAGCGCAGGATGGCTTCAGGCCCTGTTCTGGTTCCGGGAGGCAGGCTGAGCCTGTGGTTAATTCTTCTTCCTGATGGGAAAATAGAGTGACCTGTGCCTGTCCCAACACCAAGAGCTGGTCTCTCGTTGGTTCCCCATCTTCCCGTTCATCCTCAGGACAAATTGCAACCTGTACGGAACAGGAGGTTAAAGGTGCTGATGCTGCAAGTAGGGAGATTGCTAGTAAAGCGGCTGGAATGGCGAACCCGGGCACAAGGAGATGAGAAATGAGGTGCGTTTTAGAAACCTTTCCCCATCACATGGTGTACCATCTTCTGGGTTTCTCATGCATGTTTTCGATGTAGGAAGATGCCCTTGAAGCTGGAGATTTGGGACCCATTCGATGGGTACCACGAAGTATTACTTTAAAGGGTCTGCGTTTGCTCACCCAACCTCACCAAACCTCTCAGCCCCAAGAGTGTCCACCCTTATGTCTCATCCAGCTGTGGGTCTAGATATGGTCAATCCAGGTTGCATCACAGCCCCTGAACGCATTGTGTAAGAATTTCTCTCTCTTTCACTGTCGTTGTTTCATGGGTTTTTCAAAGTAATTTATTTTCATAATGGGGTTTAGCTGCTTTTCACTGCTGTGTTTATGCCGCTTTACACCCACTTGACACACTAACAGAGAGATATCAATACATAGGTTTTAAGATTATTACTAGTCAGATATATTCTTGTGCGGTGAATAGGGCGTGTTGAGTCCAGTTCTCTGAGCAAGGAGTAGGTCTTGTCTACTACATATTGGGTTTATGGAACGGTATCTGAGCTAATTTGATACCCTTGTTTTATGTATCACCCCACCTCACCTTTCCCGTTAAGCAGCCATAGTCTGTTTTCTGCATGTGTGACTCTGTTCTGTTTTGTAATTCAGTTCAAGTGTAACGGTTTTTACATTCCCTCTAAAAGTGATACCTTATGAGAAGTGTCCTTTTCTGTGTGACTTATTTCACTTAGAATCGTCGTACCTAAATCCACTCATCATGCTGCTACTAACCTTATGACATTGATTTCATGGCTGAGTGATATTCCATTGTACATAAGGACCACAACTTCTTTATCCATTTTTCTCTTTCCTTGGATATTTAAGGTGGAATGAAGTGGAGGTCCTTGTCAACAGAGCAGCCCTCAACTTTGGGGTGCTTGTGTCTTGCTGATTTTTCATTTTCCCAATTTATACCCCCATGAGTGGAAGTGCCCTATGCTCTCTTAGCTGTGTTTTTTAGATGTTTCAGGACTCACCGTACACTTCTCCAGAGTGGCTGTTGGCAATTTACATCCCGCCCATCAGTGTAGCAAGGCTCCCATTTCTCCATGGCCTGTCCTGCATTTCTGGTTTTGACACTTTTTTCAGCATGGCCCTTTTGACCAATGGGAAGCGAGACTTCTCTGTAGCGCTGATTTGCCTTTCCAGGTTGCTTGGTTGGCCAAAAAGGGCGTATGCGTTTTTTCCTGAATATATTCAGGAAAAAACGCATACGCCCTTTTTGGCCAAGGGCATCATTGTCAACGTTTTGCCGCTTTTCATGTGCTTTAAAGGCGATTCGTATCTACCTCCTGAAATCTGTTTCGTGCAATTCTGCCTTGATTTCAAATCCTCTTCTTTGCCTTCCCTCAATATATTTGTGGACGAGAGTTATCATTTATAACTCTGCAGGTTTGTGAATTGCAGTGCCCTGAACCTCCATTTTACAACTCGCTTTTTTGGGAGCTGTCCGCAAAAGCGCAGGATGGCTTCAGGCCCTGTTCTGGTTCCGGGGGGCAGGCTGAGCCTGTGGTTAATTCTTCTTCCTGATGGGAAAATAGAGTGACCTGTGCCTGTCCCGACACCAAGAGCTAGTCTCTCGTTGGTTCCCCGTCTTCCCGTTCATCCTCAGGACAAATTGCAACCTGTACGGAACAGGAGGTTAAAGGTGCTGATGCTCCAAGTAGGGAGATTGCTAGTAAAGCGGCTGGAATGGCGAACCCGGGCACAAGGAGATGAGAAATGAGGTGCGTTTTAGAAACCTTTCCCCATCACACGGTGTACCATCTTCTGGGTTTCTCATGCATGTTTTCGATGTAGGAAGATGCCCTTGAACCTGGAGATTTGGGACCCATGCGATGGGTACCACGCAGTATTACTTTAAAGGGTCTGCGTTTGCTCACCCAACCTCACCAAACCTCTCAGCCCCAAGAGTGTCCACCCTTATGTCTCATCCAGCTGTGGGTCTAGATATGGTCAATCCAGGTTGCATCACAGCCCCTGAACTCATTGTGTAAGAATTTCTGTCTCTTTCACTGTCGTTGTTTCATGGGTTTTTCAAAGTAATTTATTTTCATAATGGGGTTTAGCTGCTTTTCACGGCTGTGTTTATGCCGCTTTACACCCACTTGACACACTAACAGAGAGATATCCATACATAGGTTTTAAGATTATTACTAGTCAGATACATTCTTGTGCGGTGAATAGGGCGTGTTGAGTCCAGTTCTCTGAGCAAGGAGTAGGTCTTGTCTACTACATATTGGGTTTATGGAACGGTATCTGAGCTAATTTGATACCCTTGTTTTATGTATCACCCCACCTCACCTTTCCCGTTAAGCAGCCATAGTCTGTTTTCTGCATGTGTGACTCTGTTCTGTTTTGTAATTCAGTTCAAGTGTAACGGTTTTTACATTCCCTCTAAAAGTGATACCTTATGAGAAGTGTCCTTTTCTGTGTGACTTATTTCACTTAGAATCGTCGTACTTAAATCCACTCATCATGCTGCTACTAACCTTACGACATTGATTTCATGGCTGAGTGATATTCCATTGTACATAAGGACCACAAATTCTTTATCCATTTTTCTCTTTCCTGGGATATTTAAGGTGGAATGAAGTGGAGGTCCTTGTCAACAGAACAGCCCTAAACTTTGGGGTGCTTGTGTCTTGCTGATTTTTCATTTTCCCAATTTATACCCCCATGAGTGGAAGTGCCCTATGCTCTCTAAGCTGTGTTTTTCAGATGTTTCAGGACACACCGTACACTTCTCCAGAGTGGCTGTTGGCAATTTACATCCCGCCCATCAGTGTAGCAAGGCTCCCATTTCTGCATGGCCTGTACTGCATTTCTGGTTTTGACACTTTTTTCATCATGGCCCTTTTGACCGATGGGAAGCGAGACTTCTCTGTAGCGCTGATTTGCCTTTCCAGGTTGCTTGGTTGGCCAAAAAGGGCGTATGCGTTTTTTCCTGAATATATTCAGGAAAAAACGCATACGCCCTTTTTGGCCAAGGGCATCATTGTCAACGTTTTGCCGCTTTTCATGTGCTTTAAAGGCGATTCGTATCTACCTCCTGAAATCTGTTTCCTGCAATTCTGCCTTGATTTCAAATCCTCTTCTTTGCCTTCCCTCAATATATTTGTGGACGAGAGTTATCATTTATAACTCTGCAGGTTTGTGAATTGCAGTGCCCTGAAGCTCCATTGTATAACTCGCTTTTTTGGGAGCTGGCCGCAAAAGCGCAGGATGGCTTCAGGCCCTGTTCTGGTTCCGGGGGGCAGGCTGAGCCTGTGGTTAATTCTTCTTCCTGATGGGAAAATAGAGTGACCTGTGCCTGTCCCAACACCAAGAGCTGGTCTCTCGTTGGTTCCCCATCTTCCCGTTCATCCTCAGGACAAATTGCAACCTGTACGGAACAGGAGGTTAAAGGTGCTGATGCTCCAAGTAGGGAGATTGCTAGTAAAGCGGCTGGAATGGCGAACCCGGGCACAAGGAGATGAGAAATGAGGTGCGTTTTAGAAACCTTTCCCCATCACATGGTGTACCATCTTCTGGGTTTCTCATGCATGTTTTCGATGTAGGAAGATGCCCTTGAAGCTGGAGATTTGGGACCCATTCGATGGGTACCACGAAGTATTACTTTAAAGGGTCTGCGTTTGCTCACCCAACCTCACCAAACCTCTCAGCCCCAAGAGTGTCCACCCTTATGTCTCATCCAGCTGTGGGTCTAGATATGGTCAATCCAGGTTGCATCACAGCCCCTGAACGCATTGTGTAAGAATTTCTCTCTCTTTCACTGTCGTTGTTTCATGGGTTTTTCAAAGTAATTTATTTTCATAATGGGGTTTAGCTGCTTTTCACTGCTGTGTTTATGCCGCTTTACACCCACTTGACACACTAACAGAGAGATATCAATACATAGGTTTTAAGATTATTACTAGTCAGATATATTCTTGTGCGGTGAATAGGGCGTGTTGAGTCCAGTTCTCTGAGCAAGGAGTAGGTCTTGTCTACTACATATTGGGTTTATGGAACGGTATCTGAGCTAATTTGATACCCTTGTTTTATGTATCACCCCACCTCACCTTTCCCGTTAAGCAGCCATAGTCTGTTTTCTGCATGTGTGACTCTGTTCTGTTTTGTAATTCAGTTCAAGTGTAACGGTTTTTACATTCCCTCTAAAAGTGATACCTTATGAGAAGTGTCCTTTTCTGTGTGACTTATTTCACTTAGAATCGTCGTACCTAAATCCACTCATCATGCTGCTACTAACCTTATGACATTGATTTCATGGCTGAGTGATATTCCATTGTACATAAGGACCACAACTTCTTTATCCATTTTTCTCTTTCCTTGGATATTTAAGGTGGAATGAAGTGGAGGTCCTTGTCAACAGAGCAGCCCTCAACTTTGGGGTGCTTGTGTCTTGCTGATTTTTCATTTTCCCAATTTATACCCCCATGAGTGGAAGTGCCCTATGCTCTCTTAGCTGTGTTTTTTAGATGTTTCAGGACTCACCGTACACTTCTCCAGAGTGGCTGTTGGCAATTTACATCCCGCCCATCAGTGTAGCAAGGCTCCCATTTCTCCATGGCCTGTCCTGCATTTCTGGTTTTGACACTTTTTTCAGCATGGCCCTTTTGACCAATGGGAAGCGAGACTTCTCTGTAGCGCTGATTTGCCTTTCCAGGTTGCTTGGTTGGCCAAAAAGGGCGTATGCGTTTTTTCCTGAATATATTCAGGAAAAAACGCATACGCCCTTTTTGGCCAAGGGCATCATTGTCAACGTTTTGCCGCTTTTCATGTGCTTTAAAGGCGATTCGTATCTACCTCCTGAAATCTGTTTCGTGCAATTCTGCCTTGATTTCAAATCCTCTTCTTTGCCTTCCCTCAATATATTTGTGGACGAGAGTTATCATTTATAACTCTGCAGGTTTGTGAATTGCAGTGCCCTGAACCTCCATTTTACAACTCGCTTTTTTGGGAGCTGGCCGCAAAAGCGCAGGATGGCTTCAGGCCCTGTTCTGGTTCCGGGGGGCAGGCTGAGCCTGTGGTTAATTCTTCTTCCTGATGGGAAAATAGAGTGACCTGTGCCTGTCCCGACACCAAGAGCTAGTCTCTCGTTGGTTCCCCGTCTTCCCGTTCATCCTCAGGACAAATTGCAACCTGTACGGAACAGGAGGTTAAAGGTGCTGATGCTCCAAGTAGGGAGATTGCTAGTAAAGCGGCTGGAATGGCGAACCCGGGCACAAGGAGATGAGAAATGAGGTGCGTTTTAGAAACCTTTCCCCATCACACGGTGTACCATCTTCTGGGTTTCTCATGCATGTTTTCGATGTAGGAAGATGCCCTTGAACCTGGAGATTTGGGACCCATGCGATGGGTACCACGCAGTATTACTTTAAAGGGTCTGCGTTTGCTCACCCAACCTCACCAAACCTCTCAGCCCCAAGAGTGTCCACCCTTATGTCTCATCCAGCTGTGGGTCTAGATATGGTCAATCCAGGTTGCATCACAGCCCCTGAACTCATTGTGTAAGAATTTCTGTCTCTTTCACTGTCGTTGTTTCATGGGTTTTTCAAAGTAATTTATTTTCATAATGGGGTTTAGCTGCTTTTCACGGCTGTGTTTATGCCGCTTTACACCCACTTGACACACTAACAGAGAGATATCCATACATAGGTTTTAAGATTATTACTAGTCAGATATATTCTTGTGCGGTGAATAGGGCGTGTTGAGTCCAGTTCTCTGAGCAAGGAGTAGGTCTTGTCTACTACATATTGGGTTTATGGAACGGTATCTGAGCTAATTTGATACCCTTGTTTTATGTATCACCCCACCTCACCTTTCCCGTTAAGCAGCCATAGTCTGTTTTCTGCATGTGTGACTCTGTTCTGTTTTGTAATTCAGTTCAAGTGTAACGGTTTTTACATTCCCTCTAAAAGTGATACCTTATGAGAAGTGTCCTTTTCTGTGTGACTTATTTCACTTAGAATCGTCGTACTTAAATCCACTCATCATGCTGCTACTAACCTTACGACATTGATTTCATGGCTGAGTGATATTCCATTGTACATAAGGACCACAAATTCTTTATCCATTTTTCTCTTTCCTGGGATATTTAAGGTGGAATGAAGTGGAGGTCCTTGTCAACAGAACAGCCCTAAACTTTGGGGTGCTTGTGTCTTGCTGATTTTTCATTTTCCCAATTTATACCCCCATGAGTGGAAGTGCCCTATGCTCTCTAAGCTGTGTTTTTCAGATGTTTCAGGACACACCGTACACTTCTCCAGAGTGGCTGTTGGCAATTTACATCCCGCCCATCAGTGTAGCAAGGCTCCCATTTCTGCATGGCCTGTACTGCATTTCTGGTTTTGACACTTTTTTCATCATGGCCCTTTTGACCGATGGGAAGCGAGACTTCTCTGTAGCGCTGATTTGCCTTTCCAGGTTGCTTGGTTGGCCAAAAAGGGCGTATGCGTTTTTTCCTGAATATATTCAGGAAAAAACGCATACGCCCTTTTTGGCCAAGGGCATCATTGTCAACGTTTTGCCGCTTTTCATGTGCTTTAAAGGCGATTCGTATCTACCTCCTGAAATCTGTTTCCTGCAATTCTGCCTTGATTTCAAATCCTCTTCTTTGCCTTCCCTCAATATATTTGTGGACGAGAGTTATCATTTATAACTCTGCAGGTTTGTGAATTGCAGTGCCCTGAAGCTCCATTGTACAACTCGCTTTTTTGGGAGCTGGCCGCAAAAGCGCAGGATGGCTTCAGGCCCTGTTCTGGTTCCGGGGGGCAGGCTGAGCCTGTGGTTAATTCTTCTTCCTGATGGGAAAATAGAGTGACCTGTGCCTGTCCCAACACCAAGAGCTGGTCTCTCGTTGGTTCCCCATCTTCCCGTTCATCCTCAGGACAAATTGCAACCTGTACGGAACAGGAGGTTAAAGGTGCTGATGCTCCAAGTAGGGAGATTGCTAGTAAAGCGGCTGGAATGGCGAACCCGGGCACAAGGAGATGAGAAATGAGGTGCGTTTTAGAAACCTTTCCCCATCACATGGTGTACCATCTTCTGGGTTTCTCATGCATGTTTTCGATGTAGGAAGATGCCCTTGAAGCTGGAGATTTGGGACCCATTCGATGGGTACCACGAAGTATTACTTTAAAGGGTCTGCGTTTGCTCACCCAACCTCACCAAACCTCTCAGCCCCAAGAGTGTCCACCCTTATGTCTCATCCAGCTGTGGGTCTAGATATGGTCAATCCAGGTTGCATCACAGCCCCTGAACGCATTGTGTAAGAATTTCTCTCTCTTTCACTGTCGTTGTTTCATGGGTTTTTCAAAGTAATTTATTTTCATAATGGGGTTTAGCTGCTTTTCACTGCTGTGTTTATGCCGCTTTACACCCACTTGACACACTAACAGAGAGATATCAATACATAGGTTTTAAGATTATTACTAGTCAGATATATTCTTGTGCGGTGAATAGGGCGTGTTGAGTCCAGTTCTCTGAGCAAGGAGTAGGTCTTGTCTACTACATATTGGGTTTATGGAACGGTATCTGAGCTAATTTGATACCCTTGTTTTATGTATCACCCCACCTCACCTTTCCCGTTAAGCAGCCATAGTCTGTTTTCTGCATGTGTGACTCTGTTCTGTTTTGTAATTCAGTTCAAGTGTAACGGTTTTTACATTCCCTCTAAAAGTGATACCTTATGAGAAGTGTCCTTTTCTGTGTGACTTATTTCACTTAGAATCGTCGTACCTAAATCCACTCATCATGCTGCTACTAACCTTATGACATTGATTTCATGGCTGAGTGATATTCCATTGTACATAAGGACCACAACTTCTTTATCCATTTTTCTCTTTCCTTGGATATTTAAGGTGGAATGAAGTGGAGGTCCTTGTCAACAGAGCAGCCCTCAACTTTGGGGTGCTTGTGTCTTGCTGATTTTTCATTTTCCCAATTTATACCCCCATGAGTGGAAGTGCCCTATGCTCTCTTAGCTGTGTTTTTTAGATGTTTCAGGACTCACCGTACACTTCTCCAGAGTGGCTGTTGGCAATTTACATCCCGCCCATCAGTGTAGCAAGGCTCCCATTTCTCCATGGCCTGTCCTGCATTTCTGGTTTTGACACTTTTTTCAGCATGGCCCTTTTGACCAATGGGAAGCGAGACTTCTCTGTAGCGCTGATTTGCCTTTCCAGGTTGCTTGGTTGGCCAAAAAGGGCGTATGCGTTTTTTCCTGAATATAGTCAGGAAAAAACGCATACGCCCTTTTTGGCCAAGGGCATCATTGTCAACGTTTTGCCGCTTTTCATGTGCTTTAAAGGCGATTCGTATCTACCTCCTGAAATCTGTTTCGTGCAATTCTGCCTTGATTTCAAATCCTCTTCTTTGCCTTCCCTCAATATATTTGTGGACGAGAGTTATCATTTATAACTCTGCAGGTTTGTGAATTGCAGTGCCCTGAACCTCCATTTTACAACTCGCTTTTTTGGGAGCTGGCCGCAAAAGCGCAGGATGGCTTCAGGCCCTGTTCTGGTTGCGGGGGGCAGGCTGAGCCTGTGGTTAATTCTTCTTCCTGATGGGAAAATAGAGTGACCTGTGCCTGTCCCGACACCAAGAGCTAGTCTCTCGTTGGTTCCCCGTCTTCCCGTTCATCCTCAGGACAAATTGCAACCTGTACGGAACAGGAGGTTAAAGGTGCTGATGCTCCAAGTAGGGAGATTGCTAGTAAAGCGGCTGGAATGGCGAACCCGGGCACAAGGAGATGAGAAATGAGGTGCGTTTTAGAAACCTTTCCCCATCACACGGTGTACCATCTTCTGGGTTTCTCATGCATGTTTTCGATGTAGGAAGATGCCCTTGAAGCTGGAGATTTGGGACCCATGCGATGGGTACCACGCAGTATTACTTTAAAGGGTCTGCGTTTGCTCACCAAACCTCACCAAACCTCTCAGCCCCAAGAGTGTCCACCCTTATGTCTCATCCAGCTGTGGGTCTAGATATGGTCAATCCAGGTTGCATCACAGCCCCTGAACGCATTGTGTAAGAATTTCTCTCTCTTTCACTGTCGTTGTTTCATGGGTTTTTCAAAGTAATTTATATTCATAATGGGGTTTAGCTGCTTTTCACTGCTGTGTTTATGCCGCTTTACACCCACTTGACACACTAACAGAGAGATATCAATACATAGGTTTTAAGATTATTACTAGTCAGATATATTCTTGTGCGGTGAATAGGGCGTGTTGAGTCCAGTTCTCTGAGCAAGGAGTAGGTCTTGTCTACTACATATTGGGTTTATGGAACGGTATCTGAGCTAATTTGATACCCTTGTTTTATGTATCACCCCACCTCACCTTTCCCGTTAAGCAGCCATAGTCTGTTTTCTGCATGTGTGACTCTGTTCTGTTTTGTAATTCAGTTCAAGTGTAACGGTTTTTACATTCCCTCTAAAAGTGATACCTTATGAGAAGTGTCCTTTTCTGTGTGACTTATTTCACTTAGAATTGTCGTACCTAAATCCACTCATCATGCTGCTACTAACCTTATGACATTGATTTCATGGCTGAGTGATATTCCATTGTACATAAGGACCACAACTTCTTTATCCATTTTTCTCTTTCCTTGGATATTTAAGGTGGAATGAAGTGGAGGTCCTTGTCAACAGAGCAGCCCTCAACTTTGGGGTGCTTGTGTCTTGCTGATTTTTCATTTTCCCAATTTATACCCCCATGAGTGGAAGTGCCCTATGCTCTCTTAGCTGTGTTTTTTAGATGTTTCAGGACTCACCGTACACTTCTCCAGAGTGGCTGTTGGCAATTTACATCCCGCCCATCAGTGTAGCAAGGCTCCCATTTCTCCATGGCCTGTCCTGCATTTCTGGTTTTGACACTTTTTTCAGCATGGCCCTTTTGACCAATGGGAAGCGAGACTTCTCTGTAGCGCTGATTTGCCTTTCCAGGTTGCTTGGTTGGCCAAAAAGGGCGTATGCGTTTTTTCCTGAATATATTCAGGAAAAAACGCATACGCCCTTTTTGGCCAAGGGCATCATTGTCAACGTTTTGCCGCTTTTCATGTGCTTTAAAGGCGATTCGAATCTACCTCCTGAAATCTGTTTCGTGCAATTCTGCCTTGATTTCAAATCCTCTTCTTTGCCTTCCCTCAATATATTTGTGGACGAGAGTTATCATTTATAACTCTGCAGGTTTGTGAATTGCAGTGCCCTGAACCTCCATTTTACAACTCGCTTTTTTGGGAGCTGGCCGCAAAAGCGCAGGATGGCTTCAGGCCCTGTTCTGGTTCCGGGGGGCAGGCTGAGCCTGTGGTTAATTCTTCTTCCTGATGGGAAAATAGAGTGACCTGTGCCTGTCCCGACACCAAGAGCTAGTCTCTCGTTGGTTCCCCGTCTTCCCGTTCATCCTCAGGACAAATTGCAACCTGTACGGAACAGGAGGTTAAAGGTGCTGATGCTCCAAGTAGGGAGATTGCTAGTAAAGCGGCTGGAATGGCGAACCCGGGCACAAGGAGATGAGAAATGAGGTGCGTTTTAGAAACCTTTCCCCATCACACGGTGTACCATCTTCTGGGTTTCTCATGCATGTTTTCGATGTAGGAAGATGCCCTTGAACCTGGAGATTTGGGACCCATGCGATGGGTACCACGCAGTATTACTTTAAAGGGTCTGCGTTTGCTCACCCAACCTCACCAAACCTCTCAGCCCCAAGAGTGTCCACCCTTATGTCTCATCCAGCTGTGGGTCTAGATATGGTCAATCCAGGTTGCGTCACAGCCCCTGAACTCATTGTGTAAGAATTTCTATCTCTTTCACTGTCTTTGTTTCATGGGTGTTTCAAAGTAATTTATTTTTATAATGGGGTTTAGCTGCTTTTCACTGCTGTGTTTATGCCGCTTTACACCCACTTGACACACTAACAGAGAGATATCAGTACATAGGTTTTAAGATTATTACTAGTCAGATATATTCTTGTGCGGTGAATAGGGCGTGTTGAGTCCAGTTCTCTGAGCAAGGAGTAGGTCTTGTCTATTACATATTGGGTTTATGGAACGATATCTGAGCTAATTTGAAACCCTTGTTTTATGTATCACCCCACCTCACCTTTCCCGTTAAGCAGCCATAGTGTGTTTTCTGCATGTGTGACTCTGTTCTGTTTTGTAATTCAGTGCAAGTGTAACGGTTTTTACATTCCCTCTATCAGTGATAGCTTATGAGAAGTGTCCTTTTCTGTGTGACTTATTTCACTTAGAATCGTCGTACCTAAATCCACTCATCATGCTGCTACTAACCGTATGACATTGATTTCATGGCTGAGTGATATTCCATTGTACATAAAGAACACAACTTTATTATCCATTTTTCTCTTTCCTGGGATATTTAAGGTGGAATGAAGTGGAGGTCCTTGTCAACAGAGCAGCCCTCAGCTTTGGGTGCTTGTGTCTTGCTGATTTTTCATTTTCCCAATTTATACCCCCATGAGTGGAAGTGCCCTATGCTCTCTAAGCTGTGTTTTTCAGATGTTTCAGGACACACCGTACACTTCTCCAGAGTGGCTGTTGGCAATTTACATCCCGCCCATCAGTGTAGCAAGGCTCCCATTTCTCCATGGCCTGTCCTGCATTTCTGGTTTTGACACTTTTTTCATCATGGCCCTTTTGACCGATGGGAAGCGAGACTTCTCTGTAGCGCTGATTTGCCTTTCCAGGTTGCTTGGTTGGCCAAAAAGGGCGTATGCGTTTTTTCCTGAATATATTCAGGAAAAAACGCATACGCCCTTTTTGGCCAAGGGCATCATTGTCAACGTTTTGCCGCTTTTCATGTGCTTTAAAGGCGATTCGAATCTACCTCCTGAAATCTGTTTCGTGCAATTCTGCCTTGATTTCAAATCCTCTTCTTTGCCTTCCCTCAATATATTTGTGGACGAGAGTTATCATTTATAACTCTGCAGGTTTGTGAATTGCAGTGCCCTGAACCTCCATTTTACAACTCGCTTTTTTGGGAGCTGGCCGCAAAAGTGCAGTATGGCTTCAGGCCCTGTTCTGGTTCCGGGGGGCAGGCTGAGCCTGTGGTTAATTCTTCTTCCTGATGGGAAAATAGAGTGACCAGTGCCTGTCCCGACAGCAAGAGCTAGTCTCTCGTTGGTTCCCCGTCTTCCCGTTCATCCTCAGGACAAATTGCAACCTGTACGGAACAGGAGGTTAAAGGTGCTGATGTTCCAAGTGGGGAGATTGCTAGTAAAGCGGCTGGAATGGCGAACCCGGGCACAAGGAGATGAGAAATGAGGTGCGTTTTAGAAACCTTTCCCCATCACACGGTGTACCATCTTCTGGGTTTCTCATGCATGTTTTCGATGTAGGAAGATGCCCTTGAACCTGGAGATTTGGGACCCATGCGATGGGTACCACGCAGTATTACTTTAAAGGGTCTGCATTTGCTCACCCAACCTCACCAAACCTCTCAGCCCCAAGAGTGTCCACCCTTATGTCTCATCCAGCTGTGGGTCTAGATATGGTCAATCCAGGTTGCATCACAGCCCCTGAACGCATTGTGTAAGAATTTCTCTCTCTTTCACTGTCGTTGTTTCATGGGTTTTTCAAAGTAATTTATTTTCTTAATGGGGTTTAGCTGCTTTTCACGGCTGTGTTTATGCCGCTTTACACCTACTTGACACACTAACAGAGAGATATCAATACATAGGTTTTAAGATTATTACTAGTCAGATATATTCTTGTGCGGTGAATAGGGCGTGTTGAGTCCAGTTCTCTGAGCAAGGAGTAGGTCTTGTCTACTACATATTGGGTTTATGGAACGGTATCTGAGCTAATTTGATACCCTTGTTTTATGTATCACCCCACCTCACCTTTCCCGTTAAGCAGCCATAGTCTGTTTTCTGCATGTGTGACTCTGTTCTGTTTTGTAATTCAGTTCAAGTGTAACGGTTTTTACATTCCCTCTAAAAGTGATACCTTATGAGAAGTGTCCTTTTCTGTGTGACTTATTTCACTTAGAATCGTTGTACCTAAATCCACTCATCATGCTGCTACTAACCTTATGACATTGATTTCATGGCTGAGTGATATTCCATTGTACATAAGGACCACAACTTCTTTATCCATTTTTCTCTTTCCTTGGATATTTAAGGTGGAATGAAGTGGAGGTCCTTGTCAACAGAGCAGCCCTCAACTTTGGGGTGCTTGTGTCTTGCTGATTTTTCATTTTCCCAATTTATACCCCCATGAGTGGAAGTGCCCTATGCTCTCTAAGCTGTGTTTTTTAGATGTTTCAGGACTCACCGTACACTTCTCCAGAGTGGCTGTTGGCAATTTACATCCCGCCCATCAGTGTAGCAAGGCTCCCATTTCTCCATGGCCTGTCCTGCATTTCTGGTTTTGACACTTTTTTCAGCATGGCCCTTTTGACCGATGGGAAGCGAGACTTCTCTGTAGCGCTGATTTGCCTTTCCAGGTTGCTTGGTTGGCCAAAAAGGGCGTATGCGTTTTTTCCTGAATATATTCAGGAAAAAACGCATACGCCCTTTTTGGCCAAGGGCATCATTGTCAACGTTTTGCCGCTTTTCATGTGCTTTAAAGGCGATTCGTATCTACCTCCTGAAATCTGTTTCGTGCAATTCTGCCTTGATTTCAAATCCTCTTCTTTGCCTTCCCTCAATATATTTGTGGACGAGAGTTATCATTTATAACTCTGCAGGTTTGTGAATTGCAGTGCCCTGAACCTCCATTTTACAACTCGCTTTTTTGGGAGCTGGCCGCAAAAGCGCAGGATGGCTTCAGGCCCTGTTCTGGTTCCGGGGGGCAGGCTGAGCCTGTGGTTAATTCTTCTTCCTGATGGGAAAATAGAGTGACCTGTGCCTGTCCCGACACCAAGAGCTAGTCTCTCGTTGGTTCCCCGTCTTCCCGTTCATCCTCAGGACAAATTGCAACCTGTACGGAACAGGAGGTTAAAGGTGCTGATGCTCCAAGTAGGGAGATTGCTAGTAAAGCGGCTGGAATGGCGAACCCGGGCACAAGGAGATGAGAAATGAGGTGCGTTTTAGAAACCTTTCCCCATCACACGGTGTACCATCTTCTGGGTTTCTCATGCATGTTTTCGATATAGGAAGATGCCCTTGAAGCTGGAGATTTGGGACCCATGCGATGGGTACCACGCAGTATTACTTTAAAGGGTCTGCGTTTGCTCACCCAACCTCACCAATCCTCTCAGCCCCAAGAGTGTCCACCCTTATGTCTCATCTAGCTGTGGGTCTAGATATGGTCAATCCAGGTTTCATCACAGCCCCTGAACTCATTGTGTAAGAATTTCTATCTCTTTCACTGTCGTTGTTTCATGGGTTTTTCAAAGTAATTTATTTTCATAATGGGGTTTAGCTGCTTTTCACGGCTGTGTTTATGCCGCTTTACACCCACTTGACACACTAACAGAGAGATATCAATACATAGGTTTTAAGATTATTACTAGTCAGATATATTCTTGTGCGGTGAATAGGGCGTGTTGAGTCCAGTTCTCTGAGCAAGGAGTAGGTCTTGTCTACTACATATTGGGTTTATGGAATGATATCTGAGCTAATTTAATACCCTTGTTTTATGTATCACCCCACCTCACCTTTCCCGTTAAGCAGCCATAGTCTGTTTTCTGCATGTGTGACTCTGTTCTGTTTTGTAATTCAGTTCAAGTGTAACGGTTTTTACATTCCCTCTAAAAGTGATACCTTATGAGAAGTGTCCTTTTCTGTGTGACTTATTTCACTTAGAATCGTCGTACTTAAATCCACTCATCATGCTGCTACTAACCTTATGACATTGATTTCATGGGTGAGTGATATTCCATTGTACATAAGGACCACAACTTCTTTATCCATTTTTCTCTTTCCTGGGATATTTAAGGTGGAATGAAGTGGAGGTCCTTGTCAACAGAACAGCCCTCAACTTTGGGGTGCTTGTGTCTTGCTGATTTTTCATTTTCCCAATTTATACCCCCATGAGTGGAAGTGCCCTATGCTCTCTAAGCTGTGTTTTTCAGATGTTTCAGGACACACCGTACACTTCTCCAGAGTGGCTGTTGGCAATTTACATCCCGCCTATCAGTGTAGCAAGGCTCTCATTTCTCCATGGCCTGTCCTTCATTTCTGGTTTTGACACATTTTTCAGCATGGCCCTTTTGACCGATGGGTAGCGAGACTTCTTTGTAGCGCTGATTTGCCTTTCCAGGTTGCTTGGTTGGCCAAAAAGGGCGTATGCGTTTTTTCCTGAATATAGTCAGGAAAAAACTCATACGCCCTTTTTGGCCAAGGGCATCATTGTCAACATTTTGCCGCTTTTCATGTGCTTTAAAGGCGATTCGAATCTACCTCCTGAAATCTGTTTCGTGCAATTCTGCCTTGATTTCAAATCCTCTTCTTTGCCTTCCCTCAATATATTTGTGGACGAGAGTTATCATTTATAACTCTGCAGGTTTGTGAATTGCAGTGCCCTGAACCTCCATTTTACAACTCGCTTTTTTGGGAGCTGGCCGCAAAAGCGCAGGATGGCTTCAGGCCCTGTTCTGGTTCCGGGGGGCAGGCTGAGCCTGTGGTTAATTCTTCTTCCTGATGGGAAAATAGAGTGACCTGTGCCTGTCCCAACACCAAGAGCTAGTCTCTCGTTGGTTCCCCGTCTTCCCGTTCATCCTCAGGACAAATTGCAACCTGTACGGAACAGGAGGTTAAAGGTGCTGATGCTCCTAGTAGGGAGATTGCTAGTAAAGCGGCTGGAATGGCGAACCCGGGCACAAGGAGATGAGAAATGAGGTGCGTTTTAGAAACCTTTCCCCATCACACGGTATACTATCTTCTGGGTTTCTCATGCATGTTTACGATGTAGGAAGATGCCCTGGAACCTGGAGATTTGGGACCCATGCGATGGGTACCACGAAGTATTACTTTAAAGGGTCTGCGTTTGCTCACCCAACCTCACCAAACCTCTCAGCCCCAAGAGTGTCCACCCTTATGTCTCATCCAGCTGTGGGTCTAGATATGGTCAATCCAGGTTGCATCACAGCCCCTGAACTCATTGTGTAAGAATTTCTATCTCTTTCACTGTCTTTGTTTCATGGGTGTTTCAAAGTAATTTATTTTTATAATGGGGTTTAGCTGCTTTTCACTGCTGTGTTTATGCCGCTTTACACCCACTTGACACACTAACAGAGAGATATCAGTACATAGGTTTTAAGATTATTACTAGTCAGATATATTCTTGTGCGGTGAATAGGGCGTGTTGAGTCCAGTTCTCTGAGCAAGGAGTAGGTCTTGTCTATTACATATTGGGTTTATGGAACGATATCTGAGCTAATTTGAAACCCTTGTTTTATGTATCACCCCACCTCACCTTTCCCGTTAAGCAGCCATAGTGTGTTTTCTGCATGTGTGACTCTGTTCTGTTTTGTAATTCAGTGCAAGTGTAACGGTTTTTACATTCCCTCTATCAGTGATAGCTTATGAGAAGTGTCCTTTTCTGTGTGACTTATTTCACTTAGAATCGTCGTACCTAAATCCACTCATCATGCTGCTACTAACCGTATGACATTGATTTCATGGCTGAGTGATATTCCATTGTACATAAAGAACACAACTTTATTATCCATTTTTCTCTTTCCTGGGATATTTAAGGTGGAATGAAGTGGAGGTCCTTGTCAACAGAGCAGCCCTCAGCTTTGGGTGCTTGTGTCTTGCTGATTTTTCATTTTCCCAATTTATACCCCCATGAGTGGAAGTGCCCTATGCTCTCTAAGCTGTGTTTTTCAGATGTTTCAGGACACACCGTACACTTCTCCAGAGTGGCTGTTGGCAATTTACATCCCGCCCATCAGTGTAGCAAGGCTCCCATTTCTCCATGGCCTGTCCTGCATTTCTGGTTTTGACACTTTTTTCATCATGGCCCTTTTGACCGATGGGAAGCGAGACTTCTCTGTAGCGCTGATTTGCCTTTCCAGGTTGCTTGGTTGGCCAAAAAGGGCGTATGCGTTTTTTCCTGAATATATTCAGGAAAAAACGCATACGCCCTTTTTGGCCAAGGGCATCATTGTCAACGTTTTGCCGCTTTTCATGTGCTTTAAAGGCGATTCGAATCTACCTCCTGAAATCTGTTTCGTGCAATTCTGCCTTGATTTCAAATCCTCTTCTTTGCCTTCCCTCAATATATTTGTGGACGAGAGTTATCATTTATAACTCTGCAGGTTTGTGAATTGCAGTGCCCTGAACCTCCATTTTACAACTCGCTTTTTTGGGAGCTGGCCGCAAAAGTGCAGTATGGCTTCAGGCCCTGTTCTGGTTCCGGGGGGCAGGCTGAGCCTGTGGTTAATTCTTCTTCCTGATGGGAAAATAGAGTGACCAGTGCCTGTCCCGACAGCAAGAGCTAGTCTCTCGTTGGTTCCCCGTCTTCCCGTTCATCCTCAGGACAAATTGCAACCTGTACGGAACAGGAGGTTAAAGGTGCTGATGTTCCAAGTGGGGAGATTGCTAGTAAAGCGGCTGGAATGGCGAACCCGGGCACAAGGAGATGAGAAATGAGGTGCGTTTTAGAAACCTTTCCCCATCACACGGTGTACCATCTTCTGGGTTTCTCATGCATGTTTTCGATGTAGGAAGATGCCCTTGAACCTGGAGATTTGGGACCCATGCGATGGGTACCACGCAGTATTACTTTAAAGGGTCTGCATTTGCTCACCCAACCTCACCAAACCTCTCAGCCCCAAGAGTGTCCACCCTTATGTCTCATCCAGCTGTGGGTCTAGATATGGTCAATCCAGGTTGCATCACAGCCCCTGAACGCATTGTGTAAGAATTTCTCTCTCTTTCACTGTCGTTGTTTCATGGGTTTTTCAAAGTAATTTATTTTCATAATGGGGTTTAGCTGCTTTTCACGGCTGTGTTTATGCCGCTTTACACCTACTTGACACACTAACAGAGAGATATCAATACATAGGTTTTAAGATTATTACTAGTCAGATATATTCTTGTGCGGTGAATAGGGCGTGTTGAGTCCAGTTCTCTGAGCAAGGAGTAGGTCTTGTCTACTACATATTGGGTTTATGGAACGGTATCTGAGCTAATTTGATACCCTTGTTTTATGTATCACCCCACCTCACCTTTCCCGTTAAGCAGCCATAGTCTGTTTTCTGCATGTGTGACTCTGTTCTGTTTTGTAATTCAGTTCAAGTGTAACGGTTTTTACATTCCCTCTAAAAGTGATACCTTATGAGAAGTGTCCTTTTCTGTGTGACTTATTTCACTTAGAATCGTTGTACCTAAATCCACTCATCATGCTGCTACTAACCTTATGACATTGATTTCATGGCTGAGTGATATTCCATTGTACATAAGGACCACAACTTCTTTATCCATTTTTCTCTTTCCTTGGATATTTAAGGTGGAATGAAGTGGAGGTCCTTGTCAACAGAGCAGCCCTCAACTTTGGGGTGCTTGTGTCTTGCTGATTTTTCATTTTCCCAATTTATACCCCCATGAGTGGAAGTGCCCTATGCTCTCTAAGCTGTGTTTTTTAGATGTTTCAGGACTCACCGTACACTTCTCCAGAGTGGCTGTTGGCAATTTACATCCCGCCCATCAGTGTAGCAAGGCTCCCATTTCTCCATGGCCTGTCCTGCATTTCTGGTTTTGACACTTTTTTCAGCATGGCCCTTTTGACCGATGGGAAGCGAGACTTCTCTGTAGCGCTGATTTGCCTTTCCAGGTTGCTTGGTTGGCCAAAAAGGGCGTATGCGTTTTTTCCTGAATATATTCAGGAAAAAACGCATACGCCCTTTTTGGCCAAGGGCATCATTGTCAACGTTTTGCCGCTTTTCATGTGCTTTAAAGGCGATTCGTATCTACCTCCTGAAATCTGTTTCGTGCAATTCTGCCTTGATTTCAAATCCTCTTCTTTGCCTTCCCTCAATATATTTGTGGACGAGAGTTATCATTTATAACTCTGCAGGTTTGTGAATTGCAGTGCCCTGAACCTCCATTTTACAACTCGCTTTTTTGGGAGCTGGCCGCAAAAGCGCAGGATGGCTTCAGGCCCTGTTCTGGTTCCGGGGGGCAGGCTGAGCCTGTGGTTAATTCTTCTTCCTGATGGGAAAATAGAGTGACCTGTGCCTGTCCCGACACCAAGAGCTAGTCTCTCGTTGGTTCCCCGTCTTCCCGTTCATCCTCAGGACAAATTGCAACCTGTACGGAACAGGAGGTTAAAGGTGCTGATGCTCCAAGTAGGGAGATTGCTAGTAAAGCGGCTGGAATGGCGAACCCGGGCACAAGGAGATGAGAAATGAGGTGCGTTTTAGAAACCTTTCCCCATCACATGGTGTACCATCTTCTGGGTTTCTCATGCATGTTTTCGATATAGGAAGATGCCCTTGAAGCTGGAGATTTGGGACCCATGCGATGGGTACCACGCAGTATTACTTTAAAGGGTCTGCGTTTGCTCACCCAACCTCACCAATCCTCTCAGCCCCAAGAGTGTCCACCCTTATGTCTCATCTAGCTGTGGGTCTAGATATGGTCAATCCAGGTTTCATCACAGCCCCTGAACTCATTGTGTAAGAATTTCTATCTCTTTCACTGTCGTTGTTTCATGGGTTTTTCAAAGTAATTTATTTTCATAATGGGGTTTAGCTGCTTTTCACGGCTGTGTTTATGCCGCTTTACACCCACTTGACACACTAACAGAGAGATATCAATACATAGGTTTTAAGATTATTACTAGTCAGATATATTCTTGTGCGGTGAATAGGGCGTGTTGAGTCCAGTTCTCTGAGCAAGGAGTAGGTCTTGTCTACTACATATTGGGTTTATGGAATGATATCTGAGCTAATTTAATACCCTTGTTTTATGTATCACCCCACCTCACCTTTCCCGTTAAGCAGCCATAGTCTGTTTTCTGCATGTGTGACTCTGTTCTGTTTTGTAATTCAGTTCAAGTGTAACGGTTTTTACATTCCCTCTAAAAGTGATACCTTATGAGAAGTGTCCTTTTCTGTGTGACTTATTTCACTTAGAATCGTCGTACTTAAATCCACTCATCATGCTGCTACTAACCTTATGACATTGATTTCATGGGTGAGTGATATTCCATTGTACATAAGGACCACAACTTCTTTATCCATTTTTCTCTTTCCTGGGATATTTAAGGTGGAATGAAGTGGAGGTCCTTGTCAACAGAACAGCCCTCAACTTTGGGGTGCTTGTGTCTTGCTGATTTTTCATTTTCCCAATTTATACCCCCATGAGTGGAAGTGCCCTATGCTCTCTAAGCTGTGTTTTTCAGATGTTTCAGGACACACCGTACACTTCTCCAGAGTGGCTGTTGGCAATTTACATCCCGCCTATCAGTGTAGCAAGGCTCTCATTTCTCCATGGCCTGTCCTTCATTTCTGGTTTTGACACATTTTTCAGCATGGCCCTTTTGACCGATGGGTAGCGAGACTTCTTTGTAGCGCTGATTTGCCTTTCCAGGTTGCTTGGTTGGCCAAAAAGGGCGTATGCGTTTTTTCCTGAATATAGTCAGGAAAAAACTCATACGCCCTTTTTGGCCAAGGGCATCATTGTCAACATTTTGCCGCTTTTCATGTGCTTTAAAGGCGATTCGAATCTACCTCCTGAAATCTGTTTCGTGCAATTCTGCCTTGATTTCAAATCCTCTTCTTTGCCTTCCCTCAATATATTTGTGGACGAGAGTTATCATTTATAACTCTGCAGGTTTGTGAATTGCAGTGCCCTGAACCTCCATTTTACAACTCGCTTTTTTGGGAGCTGGCCGCAAAAGCGCAGGATGGCTTCAGGCCCTGTTCTGGTTCCGGGGGGCAGGCTGAGCCTGTGGTTAATTCTTCTTCCTGATGGGAAAATAGAGTGACCTGTGCCTGTCCCAACACCAAGAGCTAGTCTCTCGTTGGTTCCCCGTCTTCCCGTTCATCCTCAGGACAAATTGCAACCTGTACGGAACAGGAGGTTAAAGGTGCTGATGCTCCTAGTAGGGAGATTGCTAGTAAAGCGGCTGGAATGGCGAACCCGGGCACAAGGAGATGAGAAATGAGGTGCGTTTTAGAAACCTTTCCCCATCACACGGTGTACCATCTTCTGGGTTTCTCATGCATGTTTTCGATATAGGAAGATGCCCTTGAAGCTGGAGATTTGGGACCCATGCGATGGGTACCACGCAGTATTACTTTAAAGGGTCTGCGTTTGCTCACCCAACCTCACCAATCCTCTCAGCCCCAAGAGTGTCCACCCTTATGTCTCATCTAGCTGTGGGTCTAGATATGGTCAATCCAGGTTTCATCACAGCCCCTGAACTCATTGTGTAAGAATTTCTATCTCTTTCACTGTCGTTGTTTCATGGGTTTTTCAAAGTAATTTATTTTCATAATGGGGTTTAGCTGCTTTTCACGGCTGTGTTTATGCCGCTTTACACCCACTTGACACACTAACAGAGAGATATCAATACATAGGTTTTAAGATTATTACTAGTCAGATATATTCTTGTGCGGTGAATAGGGCGTGTTGAGTCCAGTTCTCTGAGCAAGGAGTAGGTCTTGTCTACTACATATTGGGTTTATGGAATGATATCTGAGCTAATTTAATACCCTTGTTTTATGTATCACCCCACCTCACCTTTCCCGTTAAGCAGCCATAGTCTGTTTTCTGCATGTGTGACTCTGTTCTGTTTTGTAATTCAGTTCAAGTGTAACGGTTTTTACATTCCCTCTAAAAGTGATACCTTATGAGAAGTGTCCTTTTCTGTGTGACTTATTTCACTTAGAATCATCGTACTTAAATCCACTCATCATGCTGCTACTAACCTTATGACATTGATTTCATGGGTGAGTGATATTCCATTGTACATAAGGACCACAACTTCTTTATCCATTTTTCTCTTTCCTGGGATATTTAAGGTGGAATGAAGTGGAGGTCCTTGTCAACAGAACAGCCCTCAACTTTGGGGTGCTTGTGTCTTGCTGATTTTTCATTTTCCCAATTTATACCCCCATGAGTGGAAGTGCCCTATGCTCTCTAAGCTGTGTTTTTCAGATGTTTCAGGACACACCGTACACTTCTCCAGAGTGGCTGTTGGCAATTTACATCCCGCCTATCAGTGTAGCAAGGCTCTCATTTCTCCATGGCCTGTCCTTCATTTCTGGTTTTGACACATTTTTCAGCATGGCCCTTTTGACCGATGGGTAGCGAGACTTCTTTGTAGCGCTGATTTGCCTTTCCAGGTTGCTTGGTTGGCCAAAAAGGGCGTATGCGTTTTTTCCTGAATATAGTCAGGAAAAAACTCATACGCCCTTTTTGGCCAAGGGCATCATTGTCAACATTTTGCCGCTTTTCATGTGCTTTAAAGGCGATTCGAATCTACCTCCTGAAATCTGTTTCGTGCAATTCTGCCTTGATTTCAAATCCTCTTCTTTGCCTTCCCTCAATATATTTGTGGACGAGAGTTATCATTTATAACTCTGCAGGTTTGTGAATTGCAGTGCCCTGAACCTCCATTTTACAACTCGCTTTTTTGGGAGCTGGCCGCAAAAGCGCAGGATGGCTTCAGGCCCTGTTCTGGTTCCGGGGGGCAGGCTGAGCCTGTGGTTAATTCTTCTTCCTGATGGGAAAATAGAGTGACCTGTGCCTGTCCCAACACCAAGAGCTAGTCTCTCGTTGGTTCCCCGTCTTCCCGTTCATCCTCAGGACAAATTGCAACCTGTACGGAACAGGAGGTTAAAGGTGCTGATGCTCCTAGTAGGGAGATTGCTAGTAAAGCGGCTGGAATGGCGAACCCGGGCACAAGGAGATGAGAAATGAGGTGCGTTTTAGAAACCTTTCCCCATCACACGGTATACTATCTTCTGGGTTTCTCATGCATGTTTTCGATGTAGGAAGATGCCCTGGAACCTGGAGATTTGGGACCCATGCGATGGGTACCACGAAGTATTACTTTAAAGGGTCTGCGTTTGCTCACCCAACCTCACCAAACCTCTCAGCCCCAAGAGTGTCCACCCTTATGTCTCATCCAGCTGTGGGTCTAGATATGGTCAATCCAGGTTGCATCACAGCCCCTGAACGCATTGTGTAAGAATTTCTCTCTCTTTCACTGTCGTTGTTTCATGGGTTTTTCAAAGTAATTTATTTTCATAATGGGGTTTAGCTGCTTTTCACTGCTGTGTTTATGCCGCTTTACACCCACTTGATACACTAACAGAGAGATATCAATACATAGGTTTTAAGATTATTACTAGTCAGATATATTCTTGTGCGGTGAATAGGGCGTGTTGAGTCCAGTTCTCTGAGCAAGGAGTAGGTCTTGTCTATTACATATTGGGTTTATGGAACGGTATCTGAGCTAATTTGATACCCTTGTTTTATGTATCACCCCACCTCACCTTTCCCGTTAAGCAGCCATAGTGTGTTTTCTGCATGTGTGACTCTGTTCTGTTTTGTAATTCAGTTCAAGTGTAACGGTTTTTACATTCCCTCTATCAGTGATATCTTATGAGAAGTGTCCTTTTCTGTGTGACTTATTTCACTTAGAATCGTCGCACCTAAATCCACTCATCATGCTGCTACTAACCTTATGACATTGATTTCATGGCTGAGTGATATTCCATTGTACATAAGGACCACAACTTCTTTATCCATTTTTCTCTTTCCTGGGATATTTAAGGTGGAATGAAGTGGAGGTCCTTGTCAACAGAGCAGCCCTCAACTTTGGGGTGCTTGTGTCTTGCTGATTTTTCATTTTCCCAATTTATACCCCCATGAGTGGAAGTGCCCTATGCTCTCTAAGCTGTGTTTTTCAGATGTTTCAGGACACACCGTACACTTCTCCAGAGTGGCTGTTGGCAATTTACATCCCGCCCATCAATGTAGCAAGGCTCCCATTTCTGCATGGCCTGTACTGCATTTCGGGTTTTAACACTTTTTTCATCATGGCCCTTTTGACCGATGGGAAGCGAGACTTCTCTGTAGCGCTGATTTGCCTTTCCAGGTTGCTTGGTTGGCCAAAAAGGGCGTATGCGTTTTTTCCTGAATATATTCAGGAAAAAACGCATACGCCCTTTTTGGCCAAGGGCATCATTGTCAACGTTTTGCCGCTTTTCATGTGCTTTAAAGGCGATTCGTATCTACCTCCTGAAATCTGTTTCCTGCAATTCTGCCTTGATTTCAAATCCTCTTCTTTGCCTTCCCTCAATATATTTGTGGACGAGAGTTATCATTTATAACTCTGCAGGTTTGTGAATTGCAGTGCCCTGAACCTCCATTTTACAACTCGCTTTTTTGGGAGCTGGCCGCAAAAGCGCAGGATGGCTTCAGGCCCTGTTCTGGTTCCGGGAGGCAGGCTGAGCCTGTGGTTAATTCTTCTTCCTGATGGGAAAATAGAGTGACCTGTGCCTGTCCCAACACCAAGAGCTAGTCTCTCGTTGGTTCCCCATCTTCCCGTTCATCCTCAGGACAAATTGCAACCTGGACGGAACAGGAGGTTAAAGGTGCTGATGCTCCAAGTAGGGAGATTGCTAGTAAAGCGGCTGGAATGGCGAACCCGGGCACAAGGAGATGAGAAATGAGGTGCGTTTTAGAAACCTTTCCCCATCACATGGTGTACCATCTTCTGGGTTTCTCATGCATGTTTTTGATGTAGGAAGATGCCCTTGAAGCTGGAGATTTGGGACCCATTCGATGGGTACCACGAAGTATTACTTTAAAGGGTCTGCGTTTGCTCACCCAACCTCACCAAACCTCTCAGCCCCAAGAGTGTCCACCCTTATGTCTCATCCAGCTGTGGGTCTAGATATGGTCAATCCAGGTTGCATCACAGCCCCTGAACGCATTGTGTAAGAATTTCTCTCTCTTTCACTGTCGTTGTTTCATGGGTTTTTCAAAGTAATTTATTTTCATAATGGGGTTTAGCTGCTTTTCACTGCTGTGTTTATGCCGCTTTACACCCACTTGACACACTAACAGAGAGATATCAATACATAGGTTTTAAGATTACTACTAGTCAGATATATTCTTGTGCGGTGAATAGGGCGTGTTGAGTCCAGTTCTCTGAGCAAGGAGTAGGTCTTGTCTACTACATATTGGGTTTATGGAACGGTATCTGAGCTAATTTGATACCCTTGTTTTATGTATCACCCCACCTCACCTTTCCCATTAAGCAGCCATAGTCTGTTTTCTGCATGTGTGACTCTGTTCTGTTTTGTAATTCAGTTCAAGTGTAACGGTTTTTACATTCCCTCTAAAAGTGATACCTTATGAGAAGTGTCCTTTTCTGTGTGACTTATTTCACTTAGAATCGTCGTACCTAAATCCACTCATCATGCTGCTACTATCCTTATGACATTGATTTCATGGCTGAGTGATATTCCATTGTACATAAGGACCACAACATCTTTATCCATTTTTCTCTTTCCTTGGATATTTAAGGTGGAATGAAGTGGAGGTCCTTGTCAACAGAGCAGCCCTCAACTTTGGGGTGCTTGTGTCTTGCTGATTTTTCATTTTCCCAATTTATACCCCCATGAGTGGAAGTGCCCTATGCTCTCTAAGCTGTGTTTTTTAGATGTTTCAGGACTCACCGTACACTACTCCAGAGTGGCTGTTGGCAATTTACATCCCGCCCATCAGTGTAGCAAGGCTCCCATTTCTCCATGGCCTGTCCTGCATTTCTGGTTTTGACACTTTTTTCAGCATGGCCCTTTTGACCGATGGGAAGCGAGACTTCTCTGTAGCGCTGATTTGCCTTTCCAGGTTGCTTGGTTGGCCAAAAAGGGCGTATGCGTTTTTTCCTGAATATATTCAGGAAAAAACGCATACGCCCTTTTTGGCCAAGGGCATCATTGTCAACGTTTTGCCGCTTTTCATGTGCTTTAAAGGCGATTCGTATCTACCTCCTGAAATCTGTTTCGTGCAATTCTGCCTTGATTTCAAATCCTCTTCTTTGCCTTCCCTCAATATATTTGTGGACCAGAGTTATCATTTATAACTCTGCAGGTTTGTGAATTGCAGTGCCCTGAACCTCCATTTTACAACTCGCTTTTTTGGGAGCTGGCCGCAAAAGCGCAGGATGGCTTCAGGCCCTGTTCTGGTTCCGGGGGGCAGGCTGAGCCTGTGGTTAATTCTTCTTCCTGATGGGAAAATAGAGTGACCTGTGCCTGTCCCGACACCAAGAGCTAGTCTCTCGTTGGTTCCCCGTCTTCCCGTTCATCCTCAGGACAAATTGCAACCTGTACGGAACAGGAGGTTAAAGGTGCTGATGCTCCAAGTAGGGAGATTGCTAGTAAAGTGGCTGGAATGGCGAACCCGGGCACAAGGAGATGAGAAATGAGGTGCGTTTTAGAAACCTTTCCCCATCACACGGTGTACCATCTTCTGGGTTTCTCATGCATGTTTTCGATGTAGGAAGATGCCCTTGAACCTGGAGATTTGGGACCCATGCGATGGGTACCACGCAGTATTACTTTAAAGGGTCTGCGTTTGCTCACCCAACCTCACCAAACCTCTCAGCCCCAAGAGTGTCCACCCTTATGTCTCATCCAGCTGTGGGTCTAGATATGGTCAATCCAGGTTGCATCACAGCCCCTGAACTCATTGTGTAAGAATTTCTATCTCTTTCACTGTCGTTGTTTCATGGGTTTTTCAAAGTAATTTATTTTCATAATGGGGTTTAGCTGCTTTTCACGGCTGTGTTTATGCCGCTTTACACCCACTTGACACACTAACAGAGAGATATCAATACATAGGTTTTAAGATTATTACTAGTCAGATATATTCTTGTGCGGTGAATAGGGCGTGTTGAGTCCACTTCTCTGAGCAAGGAGTAGGTCTTGTCTACTACATATTGGGTTTATGGAACGGTATCTGAGCTAATTTGATACCCTTGTTTTATGTATCACCCCACCTCACCTTTCCCGTTAAGCAGCCATAGTGTGTTTTCTGCATGTGTGACTCTGTTCTGTTTTGTAATTCAGTTCAAGTGTAACGGTTTTTACATTCCCTCTATCAGTGATACCTTATGAGAAGTGTCCTTTTCTGTGTGACTTATTTCACTTAGAATCGTCGTACCTAAATCCACTCATCATGCTGCTACTAACCTTATGACATTGATTTCATGGCTGAGTGATATTCCATTGTACATAAGGACCACAACTTCTTTATCCATTTTTCTCTTTCCTTGGATATTTAAGGTGGAATGAAGTGGAGGTCCTTGTCAACAGAGCAGCCCTAAACTTTGGGGTGCTTGTGTCTTGCTGATTTTTCATTTTGCCAATTTATATCCCCATGAGTGGAAGTGCCCTATGCTCTCTAAGCTGTGTTTTTTAGATGTTTCAGGACTCACCGTACACTACTCCAGAGTGGCTGTTGGCAATTTACATCCCGCCCATCAGTGTAGCAAGGCTCCCATTTCTCCATGGCCTGTCCTGCATTTCTGGTTTTGACACTTTTTTCAGCATGGCCCTTTTGACCGATGGGGAGCGAGACTTCTTTGTAGCGCTGATTTGCCTTTCCAGGTTGCTTGGTTGGCCAAAAAGGGCGTATGCGTTTTTTCCTGAATATATTCAGGAAAAAACGCATACGCCCTTTTTGGCCAAGGGCATCATTGTCAACATTTTGCCGCTTTTCATGTGCTTTAAAGGCGATTCGAATCTACCTCCTGAAATCTGTTTCGTGCAATTCTGCCTTGATTTCAAATCCTCTTCTTTGCCTTCCCTCAATATATTTGTGGACGAGAGTTATCATTTATAACTCTGAAGGTTTGTGAATTGCACTGCCCTGAACCTCCATTTTACAACTCGCTTTTTTGGGAGCTGGCCGCAAAAGCGCAGGATGGCTTCAGGCCCTGTTCTGGTTCCAGGGGGCAGGCTGAGCCTGTGGTTAATTCTTCTTCCTGATGGGAAAATAGAGTGACCTGTGCCTGTCCCAACACCAAGAGCTAGTCTCTCGTTGGTTCCCCGTCTTCCCGTTCATCCTCAGGACAAATTGCAACCTGTACGGAACAGGAGGTTAAAGGTGTTGATGCTCCAAGTAGCGAGATTGCTAGTAAAGCAGCTGGAATGGCGAACCCGGGCACAAGGAGATGAGAAATGAGGTGCGTTTTAGAAACCTTTCCCCATCACACGGTGTACCATCTTCTGGGTTTCTCATGCATGTTTTCGATGTAGGAAGATGCCCTTGAACCTGGAGATTTGGGACCCATGCGATGGGTACCACGCAGTATTACTTTAAAGGGTCTGCGTTTGCTCACCCAACCTCACCAAACCTCTCAGCCCCAAGAGTGTCCACCCTTATGTCTCATCCAGCAGTGGGTCTAGATATGGTCATTCCAGGTTGCATCACAGCCCCTGAACGCATTGTGTAAGAATTTCTAACTCTTTCACTTTTGTTGTTTCATGGGTTTTTCAAAGTAATTTATTTTCATAATGGGGTTTAGCTGCTTTTCACTGCTGTGTTTATGCCGCTTTACACCCACTTGACACACTAACAGAGAGATATCAGTACATAGGTTTTAAGATTATTACTAGTCAGATATATTCTTGTGCGGTGAATAGGGCGTGTTGAGTCCAGTTCTCTGAGCAAGGAGTAGGTCTTGTCTATTACATATTGGGTTTATGGAACGGTATCTGAGCTAATTTGATACCCTTGTTTTATGTATCACCCCACCTCCCCTTTCCCGTTAAGCAGCCATAGTCTGTTTTCTGCATGTGTGACTCTGTTCTGTTTTGTAATTCAGTTCAAGTGTAACGGTTTTTACATACCCTCTAAAAGTGATGCCTTATGAGAAGTGTCCTTTTCTGTGTGACTTATTTCACTTAGAATTGTCGTACCTAAATCCACTCATCATGCTGCTACTAACCTTATGACATTGATTTCATGGCTGAGTGATATTCCATTGTACATAAGGACCACAACTTCTTTATCCATTTTTCTCTTTCCTGGGATATTGAAGGTGGAATGAAGTGAAGGTCCTTGTCAACAGAGCAGCCCTCAACTTTGGGGTGCTTGTGTCTTGCTGATTTTTCATTTTCCCAATTTATATCCCCATGAGTGGAAATGCCCTATGCTCTCTAAGCTGTGTTTTTCAGATGTTTCAGGACACACCGTACACTCCTCCAGAGTGGCTGTTGGCAATTTACATCCCGCCCATCAGTGTAGCAAGGCTCCCATTTCTCCATGGCCTGTCCTGCATTTCTGGTTTTGAGACTTTTTTCAGCATGGCCCTTTTGACCAATGGGTAACAAGTCTTCTTTGTAGCGCTGATTTGCCTTTCCAGGTTGCTTGGTTGGCCAAAAAGGGCGTATGCGTTTTTTCCTGAATATATTCAGGAAAAAACGCATACGCCCTTTTTGGCCAAGGGCATCATTGTCAACGTTTTGCCGCTTTTCATGTGCTTTGAAGGCGATTCGAATCTACCTCCTGAAATCTGTTTCCTGCAATTCTGCCTTGATTTCAAATCCTCTTCTTTGCCTTCCCTCAATATATTTGTGGACGAGAGTTATCATTTATAACTCTGCAGGTTTGTGAATTGCAGTTCCCTGAAGCTCCATTTTACAACTCGCTTTTTTGGGAGCTGGCCGCAAAAGCGCAGGATGGCTTCAGGCCCTGTTCTGGTTCCGGGGGGGAGGATGAGCCTCTGGTTAATTCTTCTTCCTGATGGGAAAATAGAGTGACCTGTGCCTGTCCCAACACCAAGAGCTAGTCTCTCACTGGTTCCCCGTCTACCCGTTCATCCTCAGGACAAATTGCAACCTGTACGGAACAGGAGGTTAAAGGTGCTGATGCTACAAGTAGGGAGATTGTTAGTAAAGCAGCTGGAATGGCGAACCCGGGCACAAGGAGAAGAGAAATGAGGTGCGTTTTAGAAACCTTTCCCCATCACATGGTGTACCATCTTTTTGTTTTCTCATGCATGTTTTCGATGTAGGAAGATGCCCTTGAACCTGGAGATTTGGGACCCATGCGATGGGTACCACGCAGTATTACTTTAAAGGGTCTGCGTTTGCTCACCCAACCTCACCAAACCTCTCAGCCCCAAGAGTGTCCACCCTTATGTCTCATCCAGCTGTGGGTCTAGATATGGTCAATCCAGGTTGCATCACAGCCCCTGAACGCATTGTGTAAGAATTTCTCTCTCTTTCACTGTCTTTGTTTCATGGGTTTTTCAAAGTAATTTATTTTGATAATGGGGTTTAGCTGCTTTTCACTGCTGTGTTTATGCCGCTTTACACCCACTTGACACACTAACAGAGAGATATCAATACATAGGTTTTAAGATTATTACTAGTCAGATATATTCTTGTGCGGTGAATAGGGTGTGTTGAGTCCAGTTCTCTGAGCAAAGAGTAGGTCTTGTCTATTACATATTGGGTTTATGGAACGGTATCTGAGCTAATTTGAAACCCTTGTTTTATGTATCACCCCACCTCACCTTTCCCGTTAAGCAGCCATAGTGTGTTTTCTGCATGTGTGACTCTGTTCTGTTTTGTAATTCAGTTCAAGTGTAACGGCTTTTACATTCCCTCTATAAGTGATACCTTATGAGAAGTGTCCTTTTCTGTGTGACTTATTTCACTTAGAATCGTCGTACCTAAATCCACTCATCATGCTGCTACTAGCCTTATGACATTAATTTCATGGCTGAGTGATATTCCATTGTACATAAGGACCACAACTTCTGTATCCATTTTTCTCTTTCCTGGGATATTGAAGGTGGAATGAAGTGGAGGTCCTTGTCAACAGAGCAGCCCTAAACTTTGGGGTGCTTGTGTCTTGCTGATTTTTCATTTTCCCAATTTATACCCCCATGAGTGGAAGTGCCCTATGCTCTCTAAGCTGTGTTTTTTAGATGTTTCAGGACACACCGTACACTTCTCCAGAGTGGCTGTTGGCAATTTACATCCCGCCCATCAGTGTAGCAAGGCTCCCATTTCTCCATGGCCTGTCCTGCATTTCTGGTTTTGACACGTTTTACAGCATGGCCCTTTTGACCGACGGGTAGCGAGTCTTCTTTGTAGCGCTTATTTGCCTTTCCAGGTTGCTTGGTTGGCCAAAAAGGGCGTATGCGTTTTTTCCTGAATATATTCAGGAAAAAACGCATACGCCCTTTTTGGCCAAGGGCATCATTGTCAACATTTTGCCGCTTTTCATGTGCTTTAAAGGCGATTCGAATCTACCTCCTGAAATCTGTTTCGTGCAATTCTGCCTTGATTTCAAATCCACTTCTTTGCCTTCCCTCAATATATTTGTGGACGAGAGTTATCATTTATAACTCTGCAGGTTTGTGAATTGCAGTGCCCTGAAGCTCCATTTTACAACTCGCTTTTTTGGGAGCTGGCCGCAAAAGCGCAGGATGGCTTCAGGCCCTGTTCTGGTTCCGGGGGGGAGGATGAGCCTCTGGTTAATTCTTCTTCCTGATGGGAAAATAGAGTGACCTGTGCCTGTCCCAACACCAAGAGCTAGTCTCTCACTGGTTCCCCGTCTACCCGTTCATCCTCAGGACAAATTGCAACCTGTACGGAACAGGAGGTTAAAGGTGCTGATGCTCCAAGTAGGGAGATTGTTAGTAAAGCAGCTGGAATGGTGAACCCGGGCACAAGGAGAAGAGAAATGAGGTGCGTTTTAGAAACCTTTCCCCATCACATGGTGTACCATCTTTTTGTTTTCTCATGCATGTTTTCGATGTAGGAAGATGCCCTTGAACCTGGAGATTTGGGACCCATGCGATGGGTACCACGCAGTATTACTTTAAAGGGTCTGTGTTTGCTCACCCAACCTCACCAAACCTCTCAGCCCCAAGAGTGTCCACCCTTATGTCTCATCCAGCTGTGGGTCTAGATATGGTCAATCCAGGTTGTATCACAGCCCCTGAACTCATTGTGTAAGAATTTCTATCTCTTTCACTGTCGTTGTTTCATGGGTTTTTAAAATTAGTTTATTTTTATAATGGGGTTTAGCTGCTTTTCACTGCTGGGTTTATGCCGCTTTACACCCACTTGACACACTAACAGAGAGATATCAATACGTAGGTTTTACGATTATTATTAGTCAGATATATTCTTGTGCTGTGAATAGGGCGTGTTGAGTCCAGTTCTCTGAGCAAGGAGTAGGTCTTGTCTATTACATATTGGGTGTATGGAACGGTATCTGAGCTAATTTGATACCCTTGTTTTATGTATCACCCCACCTCACCTTTCCCGTTAAGCATCCATAGTGTGTTTTCTGCATGTGTGACTCTGTTCTGTTTGGTAATTCAGTTCAAGTGTAACGGTTTTTACATTCCCTCTATCAGTGATACCTTATGAGAAGTGTCCTTTTCTGTGTGACTTATTTCACTTAGAATCGTCGTACCTAAATCCACTCATCATGCTGCTACTAGCCTTATGACATTGATTTCATGGCTGAGTGATATTCCATTGTACATAAGGATCACCACTTCTTTATCCATTTTTCTCTTTCCTGGGATATTTAAGGTGGAATGAAGTGGAGGTCCTTGTCAAGAGAGCAGCCCTAAACTTTGGGGTGCTTTTGTGTTGCTGATTTTTCATTTTGCCAATTTATATCCCCATGAGTGGAAGTGCCCTATGCTCTCTAAGCTGTGTTTTTTAGATGTTTCAGGACACACCGTACACTTCTGCAGAGTGGCTGTTGGCAATTTACATCCCGCTCATCAGTGTAGCAAGGCTCCCATTTCTCCATGGCCTGTCCTGCATTTCTGGTTTTGACACTTTTTTCAGCATGGCCCTTTTGACCGACGGGAAGCGAGACTTCTTTGTAACACTGATTTGCCTTTCCAGGTTGCTTGGTTGGCCAAAAAGGGCGTATGCGTTTTTTCCTGAATATATTCAGGAAAAAACGCATACGCCCTTTTTGGCCAAGGGCATCATTGTCAACGTTTTGCCGCTTTTCGTGTGCTTTAAAGGCGATTCGAATCTACCTCCTGAAATCTGTTTCCTGCAATTCTGCCTTGATTTCAATTCCTCTTCTTTGCCTTCCCTCAATATATTTGTGGACGAGAGTTATCATTTATAACTCTGCAGGTTTGTGAATTGCAGTGCCCTGAACCTCCATTGTGCAACTCGCTTTTTAGGGAGCTGGCCGCAAAAGCGCAGGATGGCTTCAGGCCCTGTTCTAGTTCCGCGGGGCAGGCTGAGCCTGTGGTTAATTCTTCTTCCTGATGGGAAAATAGAGTGACCTGTGCCTGTCCCAACACCAAGAGCTAGTCTCTCATTGGTTCCCCGTCTTCCCGTTCATCCTCCGGACAAATTGCATCCTGTACGGCAGAGGAGTTTAAAGTTGCTGATGCTCCAAGTAGGGAGATTGCTAGTAAAGTGGCTGCAATCGCAAACCCGAGCACAAGGAGATGAGAAATGAGGTGCGTTTTAGAAACCTTTCCCCATCACACGGTGTACCATCTTCTGGGTTTCTCATGCATGTTTTCGATGTAGGAAGATGCCCTTGAACCTGGAGATTTGGGACCCATGCGATGGGTACCACGCAGTATTACTTTAAAGGGTCTGCATTTGCTCACCCAACCTCACCAAATCTCTCAGCCCCAAGAGTGTCCACCCTTATGTCTCATCCAACTGTGGGTCTAGATATGGTCAATCCAGTTTGCATCACAGCCCCTGAACGAATTGTATAAGAATTTCTCTCTCTTTCACTGTCTTTGTTTCATGGGTTTTTAAAAGTAATTTATTTTTATAATGGGGTTTAGCTGCTTTTCACTGCTGTGTTTATGCCGCTTTACAGCGACTTGACACACTAACAGAGTGATATCAATACATAGGTTTTAAGATTATTACTAGTCAGATATATTCTTGTGCGGTGAATAGGGCGTGTTGAGTCCAGTTCTCTGAGCAAGGAGTAGGTCTTGTCTATTACATATTGGGTTTATGGAACGGTATCTGAGCTAGTTTGAAACCCTTGTTTTATGTATCACCCCACCTCACCTTTCCCGTTAAGCAGCCATAGTGTGTTTTCTGCATGTGTGACATTGTTCTGTTTTGTAATTCAGTTCAAGTGTAACGGTTTTTACATTCCCTCTATAAGTGATACCTTATGAGAAGTGTCTTTTTCTGTGTGACTTATTTCACTTAGAATCGTTGTACTTAAATCCACTCATCATGCTGCTACTACCCTTATGACATTGATTTCATTGCTGAGTGATATTCCATTGTACATAAGGACCACAACTTCTTTATCCATTTTTCTCTTTCCTTGGATATTTAAGGTGGAATTAAGTGGAGGTTCTTGTCAACAGAGCAGCCCTAAAGTTTTGGGTGCCTGTGTCTTGCTGATTTTTAGTTTTCCCTATTTATAAGCCCATGAGTCGATGTGCCCCTTTCTCTCTAGCTGTGTTTTTTAGATGTTTTAGGAAACACCATACCCTTCTCCAGAGTCATCATTGGCAATTTACACCCCACCCATCAGTGTAACAAGGCTCCCTTTACTCCCTGGCCTCTCCTGCTTTTCTTGTTTTTACCCTTTTGTAGGAAGGCCATTTTGACCGATGGGAAGTCAGACTTCTTTGTAGAGCTGAATTGCATTTCCGGCTTGCTTGGTTGGCCACAAAGGGCCTATGGGTTTTTTCCTGAATTCATTCAGAAAAAAACGCATATGCTCTTTTTGGCCAAGTGCATCATTGTCGACGTTTTGATGTTTTTCTTGTGCTTTAGGGGTGATTCAAATCTAACTCCTGAAATCTGTTTCCTGCAATTCTGCCTTGATTTCAAATCCTCTTCGTTGCCTTCCCTCAATATATTTGTGGACGAGAGTTATCATTTATAACTCTGCATATTTGTGAATTGCAGTGCCCCTGAGCTCCATTTTTCAACTCGCTTTTTTGGGAGCTTTTCACAGAACTGCTCGTTTGCTTCTGGCCCTACTCTGGTTCCCGGTGGCAGGCTAAGCCTTTGCTTAATTCTTCTTCCTGACTGGAAAGTAGAGTGACATGTGCCTCTCCGAACATCTAGGGCTTGGCTCTCCTTGTTTCTCCTCCTTCCCCTTCTTCCTTTGGACAAATTCCGATTTCTGTGCAACTGGATGTTGAAGGTGCTGACATCCTCAAGTGGGGAGATTTTAAGGAAAAAGGCTGGAGGGGTGAACCCAACAACCAGGAAATTAGGCGTTTTGGTGCCTTTTCCAAAATCTTCCTGATCCAACCGTGTTCCATCTTCTGGGTGTCACAGGCATGTTTTAGCTGTAGGAAAGGTCCCGTGTATGTAAGGAGAACACAAGGGATTTTTCCAAATCAGTGTCTCCCCGAACTCCAATCTGGGGAATTTTTAAGCTACTGGTACATGTGTGTTCATTAAGGGACTTGGGCCGTAGGCAGAGTCCGAACTTTAGATGATTGAAGTCTTCAGGTTCAGAAACGCTCACCATCGGCCTCCTTTAGTTTCCATTTTATCTGTAGTTGATAGATGATGTCGATATAGATATCTATTGTTTTTCAGGTTATTTCCCCTCAGGGGTCATTACAAAATATTGAGTATAGTTCCCTGTGCTATACAGTAGTTCCTTGTTGATGATATATTTTATACATAGCAGTGTGTATATGTTAATCTGAAACTGTTAATTTATCCCTCCTCCCACCTTTCCCCTTTGGTAATAAAAAATATAAGATTTTATACTTCTCAGAAATCTAGGAGCTGAAAGAGAGGTATCATTTTCAATGGAAAATCATTCCAAACAAGGTTGAAACTTCAACCAAGATTATTAGATGTACATCCTTGGAAAGAAATCACTGCATTTCTCTACTCTTGACCTGACAAATAAGACAATCCCCTCCACTGAACTTGCTTATAATAAAGTGATGGAAATATCAAATGGAAGTGTTAGAAACATCTTATTTTACACGAGCCTTATACACTGCTCTATGTTAATTACAGTTTGGCTCACACATCTGTTCATTGAAGTTACAATGTTCTCAAATTCTGTTACTGATCCTGCAGAGTGGGCCCCAACAAGGGTCTCCCTGCCCAGTGTCATTGGAGCCAACAGATCGAGACTGACTTTGGTTCAGAAGCAAAGGAAAACTTTATATTTTGATCAGAGAATGGAGAGGTGAGAGTGTGTGCTCCCCTGCGGGTTGTGGGCCGGGCTGCTGTGTAGGGATCCTGTCAGCATCAGCGGGAGGGAGGGGGCGGAGCTCTCGAGGGCCAGGTTGGCTGGAGCTCAGGCTCTATGTCGCAGAGTCTGCACGGGGCCCCACGAGCTGAGGTGTCGGCCCAGCCATTTTGCACGAGGAAATCGGGTCTGAAGTGTCGGGTGTGGGACCTCTGCATGTGGAAACCTAGGAGCAAGTGAAATTAGACAAAGCACAAAGGAAAAAATGGTTAGACTTTATTTTATTGCCCAGATTCTATTTTTATCTCCCAGGAATTTTTAATGGGCTTTGCCAGTGACAAAGCCCTCCTCTGCCTTTTGTCCCATTCCTCATTCTTGGGGCGCTGAGGGTGCAGACACGTCTTCTGTAAATGCTTCATGCTGAGTTGGGTGTCCTCATACCCGGGGGGAGGGGCAGGACTTCTCCCCAGCAGCCTCCAGGTGAGGTTGATTGTCCGCAGGCCTCCTCCCTCACTGCTCGTCTGCCTGAGCACCAGCATTGGAAGTTTTATAGATTCTAATGACCTTTAAGGGTCCAGGAAAGAGATGTGCAGAGACGCTGGGGGGGTGGGCGGTTTTACCCTGCTCCACATTGGTTCGGCCCCCTTAGGCTGACGGTTTCTGCCAGCCTAGATGCTCTGACCAGTAGTCTGTGCTTTCTTCAGTTAGGCCACTGAATTAACGTACAAACAGCACCAGGTGTCAGAGCCCTGCTTGCTCAACTCCCAGACAGTCCAGGGCCGGTGGTGATCCAGGACCATGACGGCCACTCAGTCAACGGCCTTTTGAAGTAGCCAGGAGTACAGCCGGTCTCATTGGCCGCCGTCACTGCGGTGTCTGTAGGCTTTTCTATGGTGGCAGCGTTATTTACGGTTCCCCTGCCAAGTTTATTAGCTCCGCTCTGGGTGCAGTAAGTCCTGTAAGCAATAGTCTGCTCTTTTGGGGCACACTCTTGTTGTTTTCTGAGAGAAGCTCCAGGTCAAGTGATGGTCACACGAGTCGTCATGGGGGCCCATTGCCCCAGGTTGTCTCTCTGGAGGTTGGTGTTGGAGGGCCTCCTCACTCGAGGTCATTGTGCCCACGGAGCAATCCCTGCAACTTCAGGGCATGGTGGGTGGTTAGGATCACCAAGTGGCGTCCTTTTCCCTTAGGAGGGAGCTGGCCTTGTGGGCTGCTGATTTCCAGGTTTTTAGATACCCCCAGTATCCTGGTCGGATGGGGTGGCTGGCCAATGCCTGGAGGGCATTCTTGCATTGTTCCATTTCAAGTGGTCCCAGTTTTTGCACTAATACTCCAAGGGCGATTCGCCTTGGACCAGGAATGTAAAGGTCAAAGGGTTTAGCTAACTTAGGGAGGTCCAGGGCCAGGGTCTGAATTGACTGCTCTTTCCATTCTTGAAAGGCCGCTTCTGGATTCTATTCAAAAGGATCATCATCTTTTCCTTTCAGTGTTTCATATAGAGGCCCAGTCTAACTATTAGACTGTAGTTAGGGATCCAGATGCAGCAAACCCCGGTCTCCCCAGGAACCCCTAAGCTGTCTTCTAGTTTCAGGAAAGGTGAGGCTGCAAATGGCTTCTTCCCTTTCCTGGGGTGGGCTTCTCCGACCTTCTGTGCGAATGAAGCCCAGGAAGGCCACCTTAGTTTGTGATATTTGAGCCTTTTCCTTGGACACCTTCTATCTTTTATTGGCTAGGTAGTTCAGAGGCCTCCTTAGTCGGGCTGGTGATCAGAATGTCATCTGCATATTGAAGGAGGGTTCCCTTCTCCAGAGGTAGATCTTTTAGGTCTTTAGCTAACGTTTCCCCAAAGATGGTGTGGGAATTTTTGAACCCCTGGGGCAGGACGGCCCAGCAGTATTGTTTTTGTTGTAGGTTGAGTCCTGCCACTCACAGCCAAAATTTCTTGTGACTCTGGGACTAATGGAATACAGAAGAAGGCATCATTGAAGTCTAATACAGAATGCCATGTCCTGGTGGATGGTAGAATGACCAGCAGGGTGTAGGAATTAGGAACTACTAGATGTATATCCTCTGTGGCTTCACTGACTGTCCTGGCGTCCTCTAGCAGGTCCCCAGCAGCCCACGGGGCTCTTGTGGTCAGGCCCCTCCCAGGATATGGAGCTCACCTGGGCAGGTACGCAGCAGCCCACGGGGCTCTCGTGGGCAGGCCCCTCCCTGGATATGGAGCTCCCGTGGACAGGTACCCCGGCAGGGCTGGGCACACAGGAACCGTGCACATAGCCCTCATTGCAGAGCACCCCCAGCACCCCTGTCACTCAGAGCTGACACAGAGCACCTCAGAGCAGAGCTTGAACTAACAAACAGCAGCTCCAACAGGTCTGTGACCCTAGGCTTCACTCTGTGCGGCCTCCCTCTGCCTGGTCTTCCAGGGGCTTCCACTGCAGCCGGGGCACCAGGCCTCTGTCTCCACCCACCACCCCTCCTCTCCCTGACTCCTGGGTTCCTCTCATTAGCAGAGGGTCTTCTTGAAGTTGTCTCCCACTCATGGACCAGATAAAATGATTCGAAAACAAGCCAGGGCTGCCGCCCCTTATCTATCCTGACTCTCGGGACCCTACACCTGTTCCTTGGATCTGGCCGGTGCAGCAAGGCCCATTTTCTGCAACTCTGAGCCCCTGAGGGGCGAGGATTGGCTGACCTGGGCAGCCTGACCCGGCCGGCCAGCCCTTCCCAGGTGTGCCTGGGTTGAGGTCAATATAAACACCCCTCCAGGCAGCAAAAGCCTCTGCAGCTGTGCCTGACGCCATATTCTCTGCCCCGTCAGCAGTCTCGGGGTTGGGCTGGTGGGAGGGAGTAGGGCCCACGGCTCTATGAGTGGCCCAGTGTGACTGGGGCTCTGCTGGACTTTCTGCAGGAGTTGCCGGGCTGCCACCTGCTAAAGAAGAGGATGTGTCACCCATACTTGCTGCTGGAATTTCTCCCCGGGCAGAGGTGAGGAAGGAAAAAAGCAGTGGGGGCCGGGACAGGAGGGGTACCTCAGGCAGGGAAATGGAAAGCTTCCAGACGAGCGCCCGGGGCCAGGACCATCCTGGCTGGCCTGCAGGCACCAAGTCGGCCTGCGTGCTGTCGCTGGTGTGACTCCAAGCCCCTTCCTCTAGTTTTTAAAGTCTTTGCACACATTCAGGTGTTTTACCTGGGAAGGGTGGGAAAAGTTCAGCAGCAGCTGGCCTGGGGCTCAGCTCACGTTTACTCAGAGACGCCTCCTCACGGTCCCCCAGCTTTGCAATGAGGACGCTCCTCGTGTGGGGGCTGCTGGCTGCATGGGAGATGATTCCCCACCTGTGACCAACTTCAGAATTGTTTACCCCTGGAGCAAGTGCCCTGATAGGGTTTTCCTCTGTATGACCAGTGGGTTCTGTTTTTTTTTTTTTTTTTCTTTTTTGGTTCAAGGTAAGTTTTATTCCTCTTTTTGTATTTATGGATATAAGCATGGAAATAATTCATTCATATAAATACGTCTATGGGAAGGACAGAACTTTTTTTTCTGTTTTATTTTTTTAAGTATGATTTATTTTTTAATTTTTGAATTTATTTTATTCATTTTTTTATACAGCAGGCTCTTATTGGTAACCTATTTTATACATATAAGTGTATATATGTCAATCCCAGGCTCGCAATTCATCCCACCACCACCACCCTGCCACTTTCCCCCCTTGGTGTCCATACATTTGTTCTCTACATCTGTGTCTCTATTTCTGCCTTGCAAACCGGTTCATCTTTACCATTTTTCTAGGTTCCACATGTATGCGTTAATATACGATATTTGTTTTTCTCTTTCTGACTTACTTCACTCTGTATGACAGTCTCTAGATCTATCCACGTCTCTACAAATGACCCAATTTCATTCCTTTTTATGGCTGAGTAATATTCCATTTTATATATGTAGCACATCTTTTCTGTTCGTCTGTCTATGGGCATTTAGGTTGCTTCCATGACCTGGCTATTGTAAACAGTGCTGCAATGAATATTGTGGTGAATATGTCTTTTTGAATTATGGTTTTCTCTGGGTATATGGCCAGTAGTGGGATTGCTGGGTCATATGGTAATTCTATTTTTAGTCTTTTAAGGAACCTCCATACTGTTCTCCATCGTGACTGTATCAATTTACATTCCCACAAATAGTGTAAGAGGGTTCCCTTTTCTCCACACCCTCTCCAGCATTTGTTGCTTGTAGATTTTCTGATGATGCCCATTCTAACTCGTGTGAGGCGATACCTCATTGTAGTTTTGGTTTATATTTCTCTAATAATTAGTGATGTTGAGCAGCTTTTCATGTGCTTCTTGGTCATCTGTATGTCTTCTTGGGACAAATGTCTATTTACGTCATCTGCCCATTTTTGGATTGGGTTGTTTGTTTTTTTACTGTTGAGCTGCATGAGCTGTTTATATACATTGGAGATTAATCCTTTGTCCATTGATTCGTTTGCAAATATTTTCTCCCATTGTGAGGGTTGTCTTTTCGTCTTGTTTGTAGTTTCCTTTGCTTTGCAAAAGCTTTTAGGTTTCATTTGCTCCTATATGTTTATTTTTTTTTTTATTCCATTACTCTAGGAGGTGGATCAAAAAAGATCTTGCTGTGATTTATGTCAAAGAGTATTCTTCCTGTGTTTTCCTCTAAGAGTTTTATAGTGTCCGGTCTTACATTTCGGTCTCTAATCCATTTTGAGTTTATTTTTTGTGTATGGTGTTAGGGAGTGTTCTAATTTCATTCTTTTACATGTAGCTGTCCATTTTTCCCAGCACCACTTATTGAAGAGACTGTCTTTTCTCCTTTGTATACCCTTGCCTCCTTTGTCATAGATTAGTGGGCCATAGGTGTGTAGGTTTATCTCTGGGCTTTTTTTTTTCTTTTACATCTTTATTGGAGTATAATTGCTTTACAATTGTGTGTTAGTTTCTGCTGTATAAAAAAGTGAATCAGCTGTGCGTATACATATAACACCATATCCCCTCCCTCTTGCACCTCCCTCTCACTCCCTTATCCCACCCTTTTAGGTGGTCACAAAGCACAGAGCTGATCTCCCTGTGCTATGTGGCTGCTTCCCAGTAGCTATCAATTTTACATTTGGTAGTGTATATATGTCCATACCACTCTCTCACTTTGTCCCAGCTTACCCTTCCCTCTCCCCATGTCCTCAAGTCCTTTCTCTACGTCTGTGTCCTTAATCCTTTCCTGCCCCTAGGTTCTTCATAAACTTTTTTTTTTAAGATTCCATATATATGTGTTAGCATACGGTATTTGTTTTTCTCTTTCTGACTTACTTCACTCTGTAGGACAGACTCTAGATCCATCCACCTCACTAAAAATAACTCAATTTCGTTTCTTTTTATGGCTGAATAATGTTCCATTGTATATATGTGCCACATCTTCTTTATCCATTTATCTGTTGATGGACACTTAGGTTGCTTCCATGTCCTGGCTATTGTAAATAGAGCTACAGTGAACATTGTGGTACATGACTCTTTTTGAATTATGGTTTTCTCAGGGTAAATGTCCAGGAGTGGGTTTGCTGGGTTGTATGGTAGTTCTATTTTTAGTGTTTAAGGAACCCCCATACCTTTCTCCCTAGTGGCTATATCAATTTACATTCCCACCAACAGTGCAAGAGGGTTCCCTTTGCTCCAATAAATGCCTCTCCAGCATTTATTGTTGGTAGATTTTTTGATGATGGCCATTCTGACTGGTGTGAGGTGATACCTCACTGTAGTTTTGATTTGCATTTCTCTAATGATTAGTGATGTTCAGCATCCTTTCATGTGTTTGTTGGCAACCTGTATATCTTCTTTGGAGAAATGTCTATTTAGGTTTTCTGCCCATTTTTGGATTGGATTGTTTGGTTTTGTGATATTGAGCTACATGAGCTGCTTTTTGGAGATTAATCCTTTGCCATTTGCTTCATTTGAAAATATTTTCTCCCATTCTGATGGTTGTCTTTTCATCTTGCTTATGTTTTCCTTTGCTGTGCAAAAGAATTTATGTTTCATTCGGTCCCATTTTTTTATTTTTGTTTTTATTTCCATTTCTCTAGGAGGTGGGTCAAAAAGGATCTTGCTGTGATTTATGTCATAGACTGTTCTGCTTATGTTTTCCTCTAAGAGTTTTATAGTGGCTGGTCTTATATTTAGGTCTCTAATCCATTTTGAGTTTATTTTTGTGTATGGTGTTAGGGAGTGTACTAATTTCATTCTTTTACATGTAACTGTCCAGTTTTCCCAGCACCACTTGCTGAAGACACTGTCTTTTCTCCATTGTATACCCTTGCCTCCTTTGTCATAGATTAGTGAACCATAGGTACGTGGGTTTATCTCTGTGCTTTCTATCCTGTTCTATTGACCTATATTTCTGTTTTTGTGTCAGTACCATATTATCTTGATTACTGTAGCTTTGCAATATAGTCTGAAGTCTGGAAGTCTGATTCCTCCAGCTCTTTTTTTTCCCCCCTCAAGACTGCTTTGGCTATCCAGGGTCTTTTGTGTCTCCCTACAAATTTTAAGATTTTTTTTTCTTGTTTTGTAGAAAATGCCAAATGTATTTTGATCGGGATTGCATTGAATCTGTAGATTGCTTTGGGTAGTATAGTCATTTTCACAATATTGATTCTTCTAATCCGAGAACATGGTATATGTCTCCATCTGTTTATATCATCTTTGATTTCTTTCATCAGTGTCTTATAGTTTTCTGAGTACAGGTCTTTTACTTCCTTAGGTAGGTTTATTCCTAGGTATTTTATTCTTTGTGTAGCAGTGGTAATGGGATTGTTTCCTTAATTTCTCTTTCTGATCTTTCATTGTTAGTGTATAGGAATGCAAGCAATTTCTGTGCATTAATTTTGTATCCTGCAACTTTACCAAATTCATTGATTAGCTCCAGTGGTTTTCTGGTGGCATCTTCAGGATTCTCTTTCTATGATATCATGTCATCTGCAAACAGTGACAATTTTACTTCTTCTTTTCCTTTTTGTATTCCTTTTATTTCTTTTTCTTCTCTGATTGCCATGGCTAGGACTTCCAAAACTATGTTGAATAGCAGTGGTGAGAGTGGACATCCTCGTCTTGTTCCTGATCTTAGAGGAAACGCTTTCATTTTTTCACCATTGAGAATGCTGTTTGCTGTGGGTTTGTCATATATGGCCTTTATTATGTTGAGGTAGTTTCCCTCTATGCCCACACTCTGCAGAGTTTTTATCGTAAATGAGTGTTGAATTTTCTCAAAATCTTTTCCTTCCTCTATTGAGATGATCATATGCTTTTATTCTACAATTTGTTAATATGGTGTATCACATTGATTTGTGTATATTGAAGAATCCTTGCATCCCTGGGATAAACCCCACTTGATCATGGTGTATGATCCTTTTAATGTGTTGTTCGATTCTGTTTGCTAGTATTTTGTTGAGGATTTTTACATCTATATTCATCAGTGATATTGGTCTATAATTTTCTTTCCTTGTAGTATCTCTGTCTGATTTTGGTATCAGGGTGATGGTGGTCTCATAGAATGAGTTTGGGAGTGTTCCTTCCCCTGCAATTGTTTTGAAGAATTTGAGAAGGTTGGGTGTTAGCTCTTCTCTAAATGTTTGATAGAATTCACCTGTGATGCCATCTGGTTCTGGACTTTTGTTTGTTGGAAGATTTTTAATCACAGTTTCAATTTCATTGCTTGTGATAGGTTTGTTCATATTTTCTATTTCTTCCTGGTTCAGTCTTAGAAGGTTATCCCTTTCTAAGAATTTGTCCATTTCTTCCAGATTGTCCATTTTATTGGCCTAGAGTTGCTTGTAGTAGTCTCTTAGGATGCTTTGTATTCCTGTGGTGTCTGTTGTAACTTCTGCTTTTTCACTTCTAATTTTGTTGATTTGCGTCCTCTCCCTCTTTTTCTGGAGTCTGGCTAAAGGTTGATCATTTTTGCTTATCTTCTCAAAGAACCAGCTTTTAGTTTTATTGATCTTTGCTTTCGTTTTCTTTGTTTCTATTTCATTTATTTCTGCTCTGATCTTTATGATTTCTTTCCTTCTACTAACTTTGGGTTTTGTTCTTCTTTCTCTAGTTCCTCTAGGTGTAAGGTTAGATTGTTTATTTGAGATTTTTCTTGTTTCTTGAGGTAGGCTTGTATTGCTATAAACTTCCCTCTTAGAACTCCTTTTGCTGCATCCCATAGGTTTTGGATCATCGTGTTTTTGTTGTCATTTGTCTCTAGGTAGTTTTTGATTTCCTCTTTGATTTCTTCAGTGATCTCTTGGTTATTTAGTAACGTATTGTTTAGCCTCCATGTGTTTGTGTTTTTTACGGTTTTTTCCGTGTAATTGATTTCTAATCTCATAGCATTGTGGTCGGAACAGCTGCTTGATATGATTTCAGTTTTCTTAAATTTACTGAGGCTTTATCTGTGACCCAAGATGTGATCTATCCTGGAGAATGTTCCGTGTGCAGTTGAGAAGAACGTGTAATCTCCTGTTTTTGGATGGAATGTCCTATAAATATCAATTAACTCTATCTGGTCTATTGTGTCATTTAAAGCTTGTGTTTCCTTATTAATTGTCTGTCTGGCTGATCTCCACTGGTGTAAGTGAGCTGTTAAAGTCCCCCGCTATTATTGTGTTACTGTCGATTTCCTCTTTTATAGCTGTTAGCAGTTGCCTTATACATTGAGCTGCTCCTATTTTGGGTACATATATATTTATAGTTGTTATATCTTCTTCTTGGATTGATCCCCTGACCATTATGTAGTGCCTTTCCTCGTCTCTTGTAACATTCTTTATTTTAAAGTCTATTTTATCTGATATGAGTATTGCTACTCCAGCTTTCTTTTGATTTTCATTTGCATAGAATATATTTTTCCATCGCCTCACTTTGAGTCTGTATGTGTCCCTAGGTCTGAAATGGATCTCTTGTAGACAGCATATATATGGGTCTTGTTTTTGTATCCATTCAGCGAGCCTGTGTCTTTTGGTTGGAACATGTAGTGCATTCACGTTTAAGGTAATTATCGATATGTATGTTCCTACTACTATTTTCTTAATTGTTATGGGTTTGTCTTGGTGGGTCCTTTTCTTCTCTTGTGTTTCCCACTTAGAGAAGTTCCTTTAGCATTTGGTGTAGAGCTGGTTTCATGGTGCTGAATTCTCTTAGCTTTTGCTTGTCTGTAAGGCTTTTGATTTCTCCATCAAATCTGAATGAGCTCTTTGCAGGGTGGAGTACTCTTGGTTGTAGGTTCTTCCCTTTCATCACTTTAAATTTATCATGCCACTTCCTTCTGGCTTGTAGATTTTCTGCTGAGAAATCAGTTGTTATCCTTATGGGAGTTCCCTTGTATGTTATTTGTCATTTTTCCCTTGCTGCTTTCAATCATTTTTCTTTGTCGTTAATTTTTGTCAATTTGATTACTATGTGTCTTGTCATTTTTCTCCTTTGGTTTATCCTGCCTGGGACACTCTGTGCTTCTGGACTTGGGTGGCTATTTCTTTTCCCATGCTAGGGAAGTTTTTGACCATTATCTCTTTAAATATATTCTCGGGTCCTTTCTCTCTCTCTTCTCCTTCTGGGACCCCTATAATGCGAATGTTGTTGCGTTTAAAGTTGTCCCAGAGGACTCTTGGGGTGTCTTCGTTTATTTTCATTCTTTTTCTTTATTCTGTTCCATGGCAGTGATTTCCACCTTTCTGTCTTCCAGGTCACTTATCCGTTCTTCTGCCACAGTTATTCTGCTACTGATTCCTTCTAGTGTATTTTTCATTTCAGTTATTCCATTGTTCACCTCTGTTTGTTTGTTCTTTAATTCTTCTAGGTGTTTGTTCCTTAATTCTTCTAGGTCTTTGTTAAACATTTCTTGCATCTTCTCGATCTTTGCCTCCTTTCTTTTTCCAAGGTCTTGGCTCAACTTCACTATCATTATTCTGAATTTTTTTTCTGGAAGGTTCCCTATCTCCACCTCATTTCGTTTTTTTTTCTGGGGTTTTATCTTGTTCCTTGATCTGGTATAAAGTCCTCTGCCTTTTCATTTTGTCTATCTTTCTGTGAATGTGGTTTTCCTTCCACAGGCTGCAGAATTGTAGTTCTTCTTGCTTCTGCTGTCTGCTCTCCGGTGGATGAGTCTATCTTAGAGGCTTGTGCAAGCTTCCTGATGGGAAGGACTGGTGGTGGGTAGAGCTGGGTGTTGCTTTGGTGGGCAGAGCTTTAATCCGCTTGTCTACGGATTAAATAAAACTTTAATAAAAAGTTTAATCCGCTTGTCTGCTGATGCATGGGGCTGGGTTCCCTCCCTGTTGGTTGTTTGGCCTGAGGCGACCCAGCCCTGGAGCCTACCTTGCTCTTGGTGGGGCTAATGGCGGACTCTGGGAGGGCTCACACCAAGGAGTATTTCCCAGAACTTCTGCTGCCAGTGTCGTTGTCCTCACGGTGAGCCACAGCCACAGCCACCACCTGCCTCTGCAAGAGACCCTCTAAAAGTAGCAGGTAGTTCTGGTCATTCTCCTACAGGGTCACTGCTCCTTCCCCTGGGTCCTGATGTGCACACTACTTTGTGTGTGCCCTCCAAGAGTGGAGTATCTGAGTGGAGTTGAGACTCTGAGACTCTGTGTGGAGTTGCACAGACTCTGGGTCCTGTGAAGCTTCGATGTTTTGTGATTCTAGAAATCCTATAGGAGACGGTCCACAGCAGGTGACGCTAATGTTGTCAGTAGAGGTGTTGAAGCCAAAGATCTGCAGTTCCAACTAGAGGTGCCGATGTACATACAGGACAAAATCATCTCGTGTGAATGTAGTTCAGGCATGTTTAAGATGAATGCAGTCATGTTAATGCCTACCATATTCTATCTTGAGCCTCTCCTCAGGGACCCCCTCCTCAGTTCCTGAGGCTCCTGTAAGTCATGTACAGGGGACTGGAGAGTGGGCTCTGTCCAGTCTGAGCCCTGAGTTACCCTGTGTGTATCTTAGGATACTTTGTATTTCTGTGGTGTCTGTTGTAACATCATCTCTTTCATTTCAGATTTATTTGGGCCCTCTCTTTTTAAAAAAACATACTACTGTTGTCTTTTATTCTTTACAGAAGTTTAATAAGTGTTTGATCTACTATCCTTACCCTATGTATACTTTTTGCAGTGAGATTTTTACTTTTCTTTGTTTCCTTGTTACTATCAATAATTAGTGAGACTTCTTTTAAGCTACCTTCAACATTGCTTATAAAGCTGCTTTATTAGTGATGACAGAGCCTTAATGGAAGTCATGTTCTGGTTGTAAATTAGAATGCAATGTGCCAGCAAATAGCCCCTTAAGTTTATGTCTCATTACTTCTTGTTCTTTTTTTAATTTAATTTTTATTTTTTGTCAGAGCAAATTTAATTAAAATGTTTTGTTTCTTCTAGGTGTGAAAGATGTGGTTCTTTTAAACATATACATATATCTATTCTTCTTTGGATCATTTTCCCATGTAGGTTATGACACGATGTTGAGTAGTCTTGTCTTGGTATTACGTAGGTCTTTGGTGATTACATATTTCACATGTGTTTCTATATCTATCTTAACCCCAATATCCTAATGTATCCAATCCTCACACCTTTCCATTTGGTGAACCATAAGTTTGTTTCATGAATCTGTGATTGCATTTCTCTGTGGAAATATTTTCATTGGTATCAATTTTTAGCTAAGACCTATAAGTGATATTATAGGATATGTGTCTTTTGCTTTCTGACTTAGTACAATTTGCCTGATTACCTCAAGAATCATACATGGTGCTGCAAATGGCATTGTTTCATTTTTTTCCCTGGCTAATATTCCATCTGTACGTGTACCAGTTCTTCTTTGGCCACGCACCTCTTGATGGACTTTCTGGTTGCCTCCATGTCTTGGCTATTGTAATACTGCTGCAATGCACATTTGCTTGCCTGTGTCTTTCCAGTTATATCTTCTTATGTTATAGGCCAAGCAGTGGGCTTGCTGTATCATATGGTAGCTCAGTGTGTATGTTTTAAAGGCACCACCATTCAGTTCTCATTAGTGGCTCTTTCCAGGTTACGTCCCACTTAAAATTGAGGGTATGCATTTCTCCAAAACACCTTCAATATTTATTGTTTGTAGTTTTCTTGCTGATGGTTATTCTAATGGGTGCGAGCTGATGCCTATCTGTGGTTGAATTTGCATGTGTCCCATAATCTGTTGAAATTGAGCTTTAAAGCATGCCCTTTTTATTTATCAAACTGTGATTACAGCTCAGTTCTTCAAAGTGTTTTCTTAAAGTAAGTGTCACATTTTGAAAATTTTTGGCCATTACCTCCCTCAAGACATTTTGAGGGCACGTTTCATTTACAGCCCTGAAGTACTTGTTCATATGAAGTGACCATTAGCACAGGTTTTAAAGCTGCTTTTGCAGGTAACGGCCAGAGGGTGGCAGCCTTTCTACGTTCCTAATCTGGTAAATAGGGAAAGAGACCTTCAGCCCCAAGAGTGTCCAGCTTTATTTCTCATCCAGCTGTGGGTCTAGATATGGTCACACCAGGTTGCATCACAGCCCCGGAACGAATTACGTAAAAATTTTCCCTCTATCACTGTCTTTGTTTTTTGGAATTTTTAAGTAATTTATTTTTATAATGGGGTTTAGCTGCTTTTCACTGCTGTGTTTATGCCGCTTTACACCCACTTGACACACTAACAGAGAGATATCAATACATAGGTTTTAAGATTATTACTAGTCAGATATATTCTTGTGCGGTGAATAGGGCGTGTTGAGTCCAGTTCTCTGAGCAAGGAGTAGGTCTTGTCTATTACATATTGGGTTTATGGAACGGTATCTGAGCTAATTTGAAACCCTTGTTTTATGTATCACCCCACCTCACCTTTCCCGTTAAGCAGCCATACTGTGTTTTCTGCATGTGTGACTCTGTTCTGTTTTGTAATTCAGTTCAAGTGTAACGCTTTTTACATTCCCTCTATAAGTGATACCTTATGAGAAGTGTCCTTTTCTGTGTGACTTATTTCACTTAGAATCGTCGTACCTAAATCCACTCATCATGCTGCTACTAGCCTTATGACATTGATTTCATGGCTGAGTGATATTCCATTGTACATAAGGACCACAACTTCTTTATCCATTTTTCTCTTTCCTGGGATATTGAAGGTGGAATGAAGTGGAGGTCCTTGTCAACAGAGCAGCCCTCAACTTGGGGGTGCTTGTGTCTTGCTGATTTTTCATTTTCCCAATTTATACCCCCATGAGTGGAAGTGCCCTATGCTCTCTAAGCTGTGTTTTTTAGATGTTTCAGGACACACCGTACACTTCTCCAGAGTGGCTGTTGGCAATTTACAACCCGCCCATCAGTGTGGCAAGGCTCCCATTTCTCCATGGCCTGTCCTGCATTTCTGGTTTTGAGACATTTTTCAGCATGGCCCTTTTGACCGATGGGTAGCGAGTCTTCTTTGTAGCGCTGATTTGCCTTTCCAGGTTGCTTGGTTGGCCAAAAAGGGCGTATGCGTTTTTTCCTGAATATATTCAGGAAAAAACGCATACGCCCTTTTTGGCCAAGGGCATCATTGTCAACGTTTTGCCGCTTTTCATGTGCTTTAAAGGCGATTCGAATCTACCTCCTGAAATCTGTTTCCTGCAATTCTGCCTTGATTTCAAATCGTCTTCTTTGCCTTCCCTCAATATATTTGTGGACGAGAGTTATCATTTATAACTCTGCAGGTTTGTGAATTGCAGTGCCCTGAAGCTCCATTTTACAAGTCGCTTTTTTGGGAGCAGGCCGCAAAAGAGCAGGATGGCTTCAGGCGCTCTTCTGGTTCCCGGGGGCAGGCTGAGCCTGTAGTTAATTCTTCTTCCTGATGGGAAAATAGAGTGACCTGTGCCTGTCCCAACACCAAGAGCTAGTCTCTCATTGGTTCCACGTCTTCCCGTTCATCCTCAGGACAAATTGCAACCTGTACGGAACAGGAGGTTAAAGGTGCTGATGCTCCAAGTAGGGAGATTGCTAGTAAAGCGGCTGGAATGGCGAACCCGGGCACAAGGAGATGAGAAATGACGTGCGTTTTAGAAACCTTTCCCCATCACACGGTGTACCATCTTCTGGGTTTCTCATGCATGTTTTCGATGTAGCAAGATGCCCTTGAACCTGGAGATTTGGGACCCATGCGATGGGTACCACGCAGTATTACTTTAAAGGGTCTGCGTTTGCTCACCCAACCTCACCAAACCTCTCAGCCACAAGAGTGTCCACCCTTATGTCTCATCCAGCTGTGGGTCTAGATATGGTCAATCCAGGTTGCATCACAGCCCCTGAACGAATTGTATAGAAATTTCTCTCTCTTTCACTGTCTTTGTTTCATGGGTTTTTCAAAGTAATTTATTTTTATAATGGGGTTTAGCTGCTTTTCACTGCTGTGTTTATACCGCCTTACACCCACTTGACACACTAACAGAGAGATATCAATACATAGGTTTTAAGATTATTACTAGTCAGATATATTCTTGTGCGGTGAATAGAGCGTGTTGAGTCCAGTTCTCTGAGCAAGGAGTAGGTCTTGTCTATTACATATTGGGTTTATGGAACGGTATCTGAGCTAATTTGAAACTCTTGTTTTATGTATCACCCAACCTCACCTTTCCTGTTAAGCAGCCATAGTGTGTTTTCTGCATGTGTGACTCTGTTCTGTTTTGTAATTCAGTTCAAGTGTAATGGTTTTTACATTCCCTCTATCAGTGATACCTTATGAGAAATGTCCTTTTCTGTGTGACTCATTTCACTTAGAATCGTCGTACCTAAATCCACTCATCATGCTGCTACTAGCCTTATAACAGTGATTTCATGGCTGAGTGATATTCCATTTTACATAAGGACCACAACTTCTTTATCCATTTTTCTCTTTCCTGGGATATTGAAGGTGGAATGAAGTGGAGGTCCTTGTCAACAGAGCAGCCCTAAACTTTGAGGTGCTTGTGTCTTGCTGATTTTTCATTTTCCCAGTGTATACCCCCATGAGTGGAAGTGCCCTATGCTCTCTAAGCTGTGTTTTTTATATGTTTCAGGACACACCGTACACTTCTTCAGAGTGGCTGTTGGGAATGTACATCCGCCCATCAGTGTAGCAAGGCTCCCATTTCTCCATGGCCTGTCCTCCATTTCTGGTTTTGAAACTTTTTTCAGCATGGCCCTTTTGACCGATGGGAAGCGAGTCTTCTTTGTAGCGCTGATTTGCCTTTCCAGGTTGCTTGGTTGGCCAAAAAGTGCGTATGCGTTTTTTCCTGAATATATTCAGGAAAAAACGCATACGCCCTTTTTGGCCAAGGGCATCATTGTCAACGTTTTGCCGCTTTTCATGTGCTTTAAAGGCGATTCGAATCTACCTCCTGAAATCTGTTTCCTGCAATTCTGCCTTGATTTCAAATCCTCTTCTTTGCCTTCCCTCAATATATTTGTGGACGAGACTTATCATTTATTACTCTGCAGGTTTGTGAATTGCAGTGCCCTGAAGCTCCATTTTACAACTCGCGTTCTTGGGAGCTGGCCGCAAAAGCGCAGGATGGCTTCAGGCCCTGTTCTGGTTCCGGGGGGCAGGCTGAGCCTGTGGTTAATTCTTCTTCCTGATGGGAAAATAGAGTGACCTGTGCCTGTCCCTACACCAAGAGCTAGTCTCTCATTGGTTCCAAGTCTTCCCGTTCATCCTCAGGACAAATTGCAACCTGTACGGAACAGGAGGTTAAAGGTGCTGATGCTCCAAGTAGGGAGATTGCTAGTAAAGTGGCTGGAATGGCGAACCCGAGCACAAGGAGATGAGAAATGAGTTGCATTTTAGAAACCTTTCCCCATCACACGGTGTACCATTTTCTGGGTTTCTCATGCATGTTTTCGATGTAGCAAGATGCCCTTGAACCTGGAGATTTGGGACCCATGCGATGGGTACCACGCAGTATTACTTTAAAGGGTCTGCGTTTGCTCACCCAACCTCACCAAACCTCTCAGCCCCAAGAGTGTCCACCCTTATGTCTCATCCAGCTGTGGGTCTAGATATGGTCAATCCAGGTTGCATCACAGCCCTTGAACTCATTGTGTAGGAATTTCGCTCTCTTTCACTGTCTTTGTTTCATGGGTTTTTCAAAGTAATTTATTTTTATAATGGGGTTTAGCTGCTTTTCACTGCTGTGTTTATGCCGCTTTACACCCACTTGACACACTAACAGAGAGATATCAATACATAGGTTTTAAGATTATTACTAGTCAGATATATTCTTGTGCGGTGAATAGGGCGTGTTGAGTCCAGTTCTCTGAGCAAGGAGTAGGTCTTGTCTATTACATATTGGTTTTATGGAACGGTATCTGAGCTAATTTGAAACCCTTGTTTTATGTATCACCCCACCTCACCTTTCCCGTTAAGCAGCCATAGTGTGTTTTCTGCATGTGTGACTCTGTTCTGTTTTGTAATTCAGTTCAAGTGTAACGGTTTTTACATTCCCTCTATAAGTGATACATTATGAGAAGTGTCCTTTTCTGTGTGACTTATTTCACCTAGAATCGTCGTACCTAAATCCACTCATCATGCTGCTACTAGCCTTATGACATTGATTTCATGTCTGAGTGATATTCCATTGTATATAAGGACCACAACTTCTTTATCCATTTTTCTCTTTCCTGGGATATTGAAGGTGGAATGAAGTGGAGGTCCTTGTCAACAGAGCAGCCCTAAACTTTGGGGTGCTTGTGTCTTGCTGATTTTTAATTTTCCCAATGTATACCCCCATGAGTGGAAGTGCCCTATGCTCTCTAAGCTTTGCTTTTTAGACGTTTCAGGACTCACCGTACACTTCTCCAGAGTGGCTGTTGGCAATTTACATCCCGCCCATCAGTGTAGCACGGCTCCCATTTCTCCATGGCCTTTCCTGCATTTCTGGTTTTGACACTTTTTTCAGCATGGCCATTTTGACCAATGGGTAGCGAGAGTTCTTTTTAGCGCTGATTTGCCTTTCCAGGTTGCTTGGTAGGCCAAAAAGGGCGTATGCGTTTTTTCCTGAATATATTCAGGAAAAAACGCATACGCCCTTTTTGGCCAAGGGCATCATTGTCAACGTTTTGCCGCTTTTCATGTGCTTTAAAGGCGATTCGAATCTACCTCCTGAAATCTGTTTCCTGCAATTCTGCCTTGATTTCAAATCGTCTTCTTTGCCTTCCCTCAATATATTTGTGGACTAGAGTTATCATTTATAACTCTGCAGGTTTGTGAATTGCAGTGCCCTGAAGCTCCATTTTACAACTCGCTTTTTAGGGAGCTGGCCGCAAAAGCGCAGGATGGCTTCAGGCCCTGTTCTGGTTCCAGGGGGCAGGCTGAGCCTGTGGTTAATTCTTCTTCCTGATGGGAAAATAGAGTGACCTGTGCCTGTCCCTACACCAAGAGCTAGTCTCTCATTGGTTCCAAGTCTTCTCGTTCATCCTCAGGACAAATTGCAACCTGTACGGAACAGGAGGTTAAAGATGCTGATGCTCCAAGTAGGGAGATTGCTAGTAAAGTGGCTGGAATGGCGAACCCGAGCACAAGGAGATGAGAAATGACGTGCGTTTTAGAAACCTTTCCCCATCACACGGTGTACCATCTTCTGGGTTTCTCATGCATGTTTTCGATGTAGCAAGATGCCCTTGAACCTGGAGATTTGGGACCCATGCGATGGGTACCACGCAGTATTACTTTAAAGGGTCTGCGTTTGCTCACCCAACCTCACCAAACCTCTCAGCCCCAAGAGTGTCCACCCTTATGTCTCATCCAGCTGTGGGTCTAGATATGGTCAATCCAGGTTGCATCACAACCCCTGAACGCATTGTGTAAGAATTTCGCTCTCTTTCACTGTCTTTGTTTCATGGGTTTTTCAAAGTAATTTATTTTTATAATGGGGTTTAGCTGCTTTTCACTGCTGTGTTTATGCCGCTTTACACCCACTTGACACACTAACAGAGAGATATCAATACATAGGTTTTAAGATTATTACTAGTCAGATATATTCTTGTGCGGTGAATAGGGCGTGTTGAGTCCAGTTCTCTGAGCAAGGAGTAGGTCTTGTCTATTACATATTGGTTTTATGGAACGGTATCTGAGCTAAGTTGAAACCCTTGTTTTATGTATCACCCCACCTCACCTTTCCCGTTAAGCAGCCATAGTGTGTTTTCTGCATGTGTGACTCCGTTCTGTTTTGTAATTCAGTTCAAGTGTAACGGTTTTTACATTCCCTCTATAAGTGATACATTATGAGAAGTGTCCTTTTCTGTGTGACTTATTTCACTTAGAATCGTCATACCTAAATCCACTCATCATGCTGCTACTAGCCTTATGACATTGATTTCATGGCTGAGTGATATTCCATTGTATATAAGGACCACAACTTCTTTATCCATTTTTCTCTTTCCTGGGATATTGAAGGTGGAATGAAGTGGAGGTCCTTGTTAAGAGAGCAGCCCTAAACTTTGGGGTGCTTGTCTCTTGCTGATTTTTAATTTTCCCAATGTATACCCCCATGAGTGGAAGTGCCCTATGCTCTCTAAGCTTTGCTTTTTAGACGTTTCAGGACTCACCGTACACTTCTCCAGAGTGGCTGTTGGCAATTTACATCCCGCCCATCAGTGTAGCATGGCTCCCATTTCTCCATGGCCTTTCCTGCATTTCTGGTTTTGACACTTTTTTCAGCATGGCCATTTTGACCAATGGGTAGCGAGACTTCTTTGTAGCGCTGATTTGCCTTTCCAGGTTGCTTGGTTGGCCAAAAAGGGCGTATGCGTTTTTTCCTGAATATATTCAGGAAAAAATGCTTACGCCCTTTTTGGCCAAGGGCATCATTGTCAACGTTTTGCCGCTTTTCATGTGCTTTAAAGGCGATTCGAATCTACCTCCTGAAATTTGTTTCCTGCAATTCTGCCTTGATTTCAAATCCTCTTCTTTGCCTTCCCTCAATATATTTGTGGACGAGAGTTATCATTTATAACTCTGCAGGTTTGTGAATTGCAGTGCCCTGAACCTCCATTTTACAACTCGCCTTTTTGGGAGATGGCCGCAAAAGCGCAGGATGGCTTCAGTCCCTGTTCTTGTTCCGGGGGGCAGGATGAACCTGTGGTTAATTCTTCTTCCTGATGGGAAAATAGAGTGACCTGTGCCTGTCCCAACACCAAGAGCTAGTCTCTCTTTGGTTCCACGTCTTCCCGTTCATCCTCAGGACAAATTGCAACCTGTACGGAACAGGAGGTTAAAGGTGCTGATGCTCCAAGTAGGGAGATTGCTAGTAAAGCGGCTGTTATGGCGAACCCGGGCACAAGGAGATGAGAAATGAGGTACGTTTTAGAAACCTTTCCCCATCACACGGTGTACCATCTTCTGGGTTTCTCATGCATGTTTTCGATGTAGGAAGATGCCCTTGAACCTGGAGATTTGGGACCCATGCGATGGGTACCACGCAGTATTACTTTAAAGGGTCTGCGTTTGCTCACCCAACCTCACCAAACCTCTCAGCCCCAAGAGTGTCCACCCTTATGTCTCATCCAGCTGTGGGTCTAGATATGGTCAATCCAGGTTGCATCACAGCCCCTGAACGCATTGTGTAAGAATTTCTCTCTCTTTCACTGTCTTTGTTTCATGGGTTTTTCAAAGTAATTTATTTTTATAATGGGGTTTAGCTGCTTTTCACTGCTGTGTTTATGCCGCTTTACACCCACTTGACACACTAACAGAGAGATATCAATACCTAGGTTTTAAGATTATTACTAGTCAGATATATTCTTGTGCGGTGAATAGGGCGTGTTGAGTCCAGTTCTCTGAGCAAGGAGTAGGTCTTATCTATTACATATTGGTTTTATGGAACGGTATCTGAGCTAATTTGAAACCCTTGTTTTATGTATCACCCCACCTCACCTTTCCCGTTAAGCAGCCATAGTGTGTTTTCTGCATGTGTGACTCTGTTCTGTTTTGTAATTCAGTTCAAGTGTAACGGTTTTTACATTCCCTCTATAAGTGATACATTATGAGAAGTGTCCTTTTCTGTGTGACTTATTTCACTTAGAATCGTCGTACCTAAATCCACTCATCATGCTGCTACTAGCCTTATGACATTGATTTCATGGCTGAGTGATATTCCATTGTATATAAGGACCACAACTTCTTTATCCATTTTTCTCTTTCCTGGGATATTGAAGGTGGAATGAAGTGGAGGTCCTTGTCAAGAGAGCAGCCCTAAACTTTGGGGTTCTTGTCTCTTGCTGATTTTTAATTTTCCCAATGTATACCCCCATGAGTGGAAGTGCCCTATGCTCTGTAGCTTTGCTTTTTAGACGTTTCAGGACTCACCGTACACTTCTCCAGAGTGGCTGTTGGCAATTTACATCCCGCCCATCAGTGTAGCATGGCTCCCATTTCTCCATGGCCTTTCCTGCATTTCTGGTTTTGACACTTTTTTCAGCATGGCCATTTTGACCAATGGGTAGCGAGACTTCTTTGTAGCGCTGATTTGCCTTTCCAGGTTGCTTGGTTGGCCAAAAAGGGCGTATGCGTTTTTTCTGAATATATTCAGGAAAAAACGCATACGCCCTTTTTGGCCAAGGGCATCATTGTCAACGTTTTGCCGCTTTTCATGTGCTTTAAAGGCGATTCGAATCTACCTCCTGAAATCTGTTTCCTGCAATTCTGCCTTGATTTCAAATCCTCTTCTTTGCCTTCCCTCAATATATTTGTGGACGAGAGTTATCATTTATAACTCTGCAGGTTTGTGAATTGCAGTGCCCTGAACCTCCATTTTACAACTCGCCTTTTTGGGAGATGGCCGCAAAAGCGCAGGATGGCTTCAGGCCCTGTTCTGGTTCCGGGGGGCAGGATGAGCCTGTGGTTAATTCTTCTTCCTGATGGGAAAATAGAGTGACCTCTGCATGTCCCAACACCAAGAGCTAGTCTCTCATTGGTTCCATGTCTTCTCGTTCATCCTCAGGACAAATTGCAACCTGTACGGAACAGGAGGTTAAAGATGCTGATGCTCCAAGTAGGGAGATGGCTAGTAAAGCGGCTGTTATGGCGAACCCGGGCACAAGGAGATGAGAAATGAGGTACGTTTTAGAAACCTTTCCCCATCACACGGTGTACCATCTTCTGGGTTTCTCATGCATGTTTTCAATGTAGGAAGATGCCCTTGAACCTGGAGATTTGGGACCCATGCGATGGGTACCACGCAGTATTACTTTAAAGGGTTTGCGTTTGCTCACCCAACCTCACCAAACCTCTCAGCCCCAAGAGTGTCCACCCTTATGTCTCATCCAGCTGTGGGTCTAGATATGGTCAATCCAGGTTGCATCACAGCCCCTGAACGCATTGTGTAAGAATTTCTCTCTCTTTCACTGTCTTTGTTTCATGGGTTTTTCAAAGTAATTTATTTTCATAATGGGGTTTAGCTGCTTTTCACTGCTGTGTTTATGCTGCTTTACACCCACTTGACACACTAACAGAGAGATATCAATACATAGGTTTTAAGATTATTACTAGTCAGATATATTCTTGTGTGGTGAATAGGGCGTGTTGAGTCCAGTTCTCTGAGCAAGGAGTAGGTCTTGTCAATTACATATTGGTTTTATGGAACGGTATCTGAGCTAATTTGAAACCCTTGTTTTATGTATCACCCCACCTCACCTTTCCCGTTAAGCAGCCATAGTGTGTTTTCTGCATGTGTGACTCTGTTCTGTTTTGTAATTCAGTTCAAGTGTAACGGTTTTTACATTCCCTCTATAAGTGATACATTATGAGAAGTGTCCTTTTCTGTGTGACTTATTTCACTTAGAATCGTCGTACCTAAATCCACTCATCATGCTGCTACTAGCCTTATGACATTGATTTCATGGCTGAGTGATATTCCATTGTATATAAGGACCACAACTTCTTTATCCATTTTTCTCTTTCCTGGGATATTGAAGGTGGAATGAAGTGGAGGTCCTTGTCAAGAGAGCAGCCCTAAACTTTGGGGTGCTTGTCTCTTGCTGATTTTTAATTTTCCCAATGTATACCCCCATGAGTGGAAGTGCCCTATGCTCTGTAGCTTTGCTTTTTAGACGTTTCAGGACTCACCGTACACTTCTCCAGAGTGGCTGTTGGCAATTTACATCCCGCCCATCAGTGTAGCATGGCTCCCATTTCTCCATGGCCTTTCCTGCATTTCTGGTTTTGACACTTTTTTCAGCATGGCCATTTTGACCAATGGGTAGCGAGACTTCTTTGTAGCGCTGATTTGCCTTTCCAGGTTGCTTGGTTGGCCAAAAAGGGCGTATGCGTTTTTTCCTGAATATATTCAGGAAAAAACGCATACGCCCTTTTTGGCCAAGGGCATCATTGTCAACGTTTTGCCGCTTTTCATGTGCTTTAAAGGCGATTCGAATCTACCTCCTGAAATCTGTTTCCTGCAATTCTGCCTTGATTTCAAATCCTCTTCTTTGCCTTCCCTCAATATATTTGTGGACGAGAGTTATCATTTATAACTCTGCAGGTTTGTGAATTGCAGTGCCCTGAACCTCCATTTTACAACTCGCCTTTTTGGGAGATGGCCGCAAAAGCGCAGGATGGCTTCAGGCCCTGTTCTGGTTCCGGGGGGCAGGATGAGCCTGTGGTTAATTCTTCTTCCTGATGGGAAAATAGAGTGACCTCTGCATGTCCCTACACCAAGAGCTAGTCTCTCATTGGTTCCCCGTCTTCCCGTTCATCCTCAGGACAAATTGCAACCTGTACGGAACAGGAGGTTAAAGGTGCTGATGCTCCAAGTAGGGAGATTGTTAGTAAAGCGGCTGGAATGGCGACCCCGGGCACAAGGAGAAGAGAAATGAGGTGCGTTTTAGAAAACTTTCCCCATCACATGGTGTACCATCTTTCTGTTTTCTCATGCATGTTTTCGATGTAGGAAGATGCCCTTGAACCTGGAGATTTGGGACCCATGCGATGGGTACCACGCAGTATTACTTTAAAGGGTCTGCGTTTGCTCACCCAACCTCACCAAACCTCTCAGCCCCAAGAGTGTCCACCCTTATGTCTCATCCAGCTGTGGGTCTAGAAATGGTCAATCCAGGTTGCATCACAGCCCCTGAACGCATTGTGTAAGAATTTCTCTCTCTTTCACTGTCTTTGTTTCATGGGTTTTTCAAAGTAATTTATTTTTATAATGGGGTTTAGCTGCTTTTCACTGCTGTGTTTATGCCGCTTTACACCCACTTGACACACTAACAGAGAGATATCAATACATAGGTTTTAAGATTATTACTAGTCAGATATATTCTTGTGCGGTGAATAGGGCGTGTTGAGTCCAGTTCTCTGAGCAAGGAGTAGGTCTTGTCTATTACATATTGGGTTTATGGAACGGTATCTGAGCTAATTTGAAACCCTTGTTTTATGTATCACCCCACCTCACCTTTCCCGTTAAGCAGCCATAGTGTGTTTTCTGCATGTGTGACTCTGTTCTGTTTTGTAATTCAGTTCAAGTGTAACGGTTTTTACATTCCCTCTATAAGTGATACCTTATGAGAAGTGTCCTTTTCTGTGTGACTTATTTCACTTAGAATCGTCGTACCTAAATCCACTCATCATGCTGCTATTAGCCTTATGACATTGATTTCCTGGCTGAGTGATATTCCATTGTACATAAGGACCACAACATCTTTATCCATTTTTCTCCCTCCTGGGATATTGAAGGTGGAATGAAGTGGAGGTCCTTGTCAACAGAGCAGCCCTAAACTTTGGGGTGCTTGTGTCTTGCTGATTTTTCATTTTCCCAATTTATACCCCCATGAGTGGAAGTGCCCTATGCTCTCTAAGCTGTGTTTTTTAGATGTTTCAGGACACACCGTACACTTCTCCAGAGTGGCTGTTGGCAATTTACATCCCGCCCATCAGTGTAGCAAGGCTCCCATTTCTCCATGGCCTGTCCTGCATTTCTGGTTTTGAGACTTTTTTCAGCATGGCCCTTTTGACCGATGGGTACCCAGTCTTCTTTGTAGCCCTGATTTGACTTTCCACGTTGCTTGGTTGGCCAAAAAGGGCGTATGCGTTTTTTCCTGAATATATTCAGGAAAAAACGCATACGCCCTTTTTGGCCAAGGGCATCATTGTCAACGTTTTGCCACTTTTCATGTGCTTTAAAGGCGATTCGAATCTACCTCCTGAAATCTGTTTCCTGCATTTCTGCCTTGATTTCAAATCCTCTTCTTTGCCTTCCCTCAATATATTTGTGGACGAGAGTTATCATTTATAACTCTGCAGGTTTGTGAATTGCAGTGCCCTGAACCTCCATTTTACAACTCGCTTTTTTGGCAGCTGGCCGCAAAAGCGCAGGATGGCTTCAGGCCCTGTTCTGGTTCCGGGGGGGAGGATGAGCCTGTGGTTAATTCTTCTTCCTGATGGGAAAATAGAGTGACCTGTGCCTGTCCCAACACCAAGAGCTAGTCTCTCACTGGTTCCCCGTCTACCCGTTCATCCTCAGGACAAATTGCAACCTGTACGGAACAGGAGGTTAAAGGTGCTGATGCTCCAAGTAGGGAGATTGTTAGTAAAGTGGCTGGAATGGCGAACCCGGGCACAAGGAGAAGAGAAATGAGGTGCGTTTTAGAAACCTTTCCCCATCACATGGTGTACCATCTTTTTGTTTTCTCATGCATGTTTTCGATGTAGGAAGATGCCCTTGAACCTGGAGATTTGGGACCCATGCGATGGGTACCACGCAGTATTACTTTAAAGGGTCTGCGTTTGCTCACCCAACCTCACCAAACCTCTCAGCCCCAAGAGTGTCCACCCTTATGTCTCATCCAGCTGTGGGTCTAGATATGGTCAATCCAGGTTGCATCACAGCCCCTGAACGCATTGTGTAAGAATTTCTCTCTCTTTCACTGTCTTTGTTTCATGGGTTTGTAAAAGTAATTTATTTTTATAATGGGGTTTAGCTGCTTTTCACTGCTGTGTTTATGCCGCTTTACACCCACTTGACACACTAACAGAGAGATATCAATACATAGGTTTTAAGATTATTACTAGTCAGATATATTCTTGTGCGGTGAATAGGGCGTGTTGAGTCCAGTTCTCTGAGCAAGGAGTAGGTCTTGTCTATTACATATTGGGTTTATGGAACGGTATCTGAGCTAATTTGAAACCCTTGTTTTATGTATCACCCCACCTCACCTTTCCCGTTAAGCAGCCATAGTGTGTTTTCTGCATGTGTGACTCTGTTCTGTTTTGTAATTCAGTTCAAGTGTAACGGTTTTTACAGTCCCTCTATAAGTGATACCTTATGAGAAGTGTCCTTTTCTGTGTGACTTATTTCACTTAGAATCGTCGTACCTAAATCCACTCATCATGCTGCTACTAGCCTTATGACATTGATTTCATGGCTGAGTGATATTCCATTGTACATAAGGACCACAACTTCTTTATCCATTTTTCTCTTTCCTGGGATATTGAAGGTGGAATGAAGTGGAGGTCCTTGTCAACAGAGCAGCCCTAAACTTTGGGGTGCTTGTGTCTTGCTGAATTTTCATTTTCCCAATTTATACCCCCATGAGTGGAAGTGCCCTATGCTCTCTAAGCTGTGTTTTTTAGATGTTTCAGGACACACCGTACACTTCTCCAGAGTGGCTGTTGGCAATTTACATCCCGCCCATCAGTGTAGCGAGGCTCCCATTTCTCCATGGCCTGTCCTGCATTTCTGGTTTTGAGACTTTTTTCAGCATGGCCCTTTTGACCGATGGGTAGCGAGTCTGCTTTGTAGCCCTGATTTGCCTTTCCAGGTTGCTTGGTTGGCCAAAAAGGGCGTATGCGTTTTTTCCTGAATATATTCAGGAAAAAACGCATACGCCCTTTTTGGCCAAGGGCATCATTGTCAACGTTTTGCCGCTTTTCATGTGCTTTAAAGGCGATTCGAATCTACCTCCTGAAATCTGTTTCCTGCAATTCTGCCTTGATTTCAAATCCTCTTCTTTGCCTTCCCTCAATATATTTGTGGACGAGAGTTATCATTTATAACTCTGCAGGTTTGTGAATTGCAGTGCCCTGAAGCTCCATTTTACAACTCGCTTTTTTGGGAGCTGGCCGCAAAAGCGCAGGATGGCTTCAGGCCCTGTTCTGGTTCCGGGGGGGAGGATGAGCCTGTGGTTAATTCTTCTTCCTGATGGGAAAATAGAGTGACCTTTGCCTGTCCCAACACCAAGAGCTAGTCTCTCACTGGTTCCCCGTCTACCCGTTCATCCTCAGGACAAATTGCAACCTGTACGGAACAGGAGGTTAAAGGTGCTGATGCTCCAAGTAGGGAGATTGTTAGTAAAGCGGCTGGAATGGCGAACCCCGGCACAAGGAGAAGAGAAATGAGGTGCGTTTTAGAAACCTTTCCAGATCACACGGTGTACCATCTTCTGGGTTTCTCATGCATGTTTTCGATGTAGGAAGATGCCCTTGAACCTGGAGATTTGGGACCCATGCGATGGGTACCACGCAGTATTACTTTAAAGGGTCTGCGTTTGCTCACCCAACCTCACCAAACCTCTCAGCCCCAAGAGTGTCCACCCTTATGTCTCATCCAGCTGTGGGTCTAGATATGGTCAATCCAGGTTGCATCACAGCCCCTGAACGCATTGTGTAAGAATTTCTCTCTCTTTCACTGTCTTTGTTTCATGGGTTTGTAAAAGTAATTTATTTTTATAATGGGGTTTAGCTGCTTTTCACTGCTGTGTTTATGCCGCTTTTCACCCACTTGACACACTAACAGAGAGATATCAATACATAGGTTTTAAGATTATTACTAGTCAGATATATTCTTGTGCGGTGAATAGGGCGTGTTGAGTCCAGTTCTCTGAGCAAGGAGTAGGTCTTGTCTATTACATATTGGGTTTATGGAACGGTATCTGAGCTAATTTGAAACCCTTGTTTTATGTATCACCCCACCTCACCTTTCCCGTTAAGCAGCCATAGTGTGTTTTCTGCCTGTGTGACTCTGTTCTGTTTTGTAATTCAGTTCAAGTGTAACGGTTTTTACATTCCCTCTATAAGTGATACCTTATGAGAAGTGTCATTTTCTGTGTGACTTATTTCACTTAGAATCGTCGTACCTAAATCCACTCATTATGCTGCTACTAGCCTTATGACATTGATTTCATGGCTGAGTGATATTCCATTGTACATAAGGACCACAACTTCTTTATCCATTTTTCTCTTTCCTGGGATATTGAAGGTGGAATGAAGTGGAGGTCCTTGTCAACAGAGCAGCCCTAAACTTTGGGGTGCTTGTGTCTTGCTGAATTTTCATTTTCCCAATTTATACCCCCATGAGTGGAAGTGCCCTATGCTCTCTAAGCTGTGTTTTTTAGATGTTTCAGGACACACCGTACACTTCTCCAGAGTGGCTGTTGGCAATTTACATCCCGCCCATCAGTGTAGCGAGGCTCCCATTTCTCCATGGCCTGTCCTGCATTTCTGGTTTTGAGACTTTTTTCAGCATGGCCCTTTTGACCGACGGGTAGCGAGTCTTCTTTGTAGTGCTGATTTGCCTTTCCAGGTTGCTTGGTTGGCCAAAAAGGGCGTATGCGTTTTTTCCTGAATATATTCAGGAAAAAACGCATACGCCCTTTTTGGCCAAGGGCATCATTGTCAACGTTTTGCCGCTTTTCATGTGCTTTAAAGGCGATTCAAATCTACCTCCTGAAATCTGTTTCCTGCATTTCTGCCTTGATTTCAAATCCTCTTCTTTGCCTTCCCTCAATATATTTGTGGACGAGAGTTATCATTTATAACTCTGCACGTTTGTGAATTGCAGTGCCCTGAAGCTCCATTGTACAACTCGCTTTTTTGGGAGCTGGCCGCAAAAGCGCAGGATGGCTTCAGGCCCTGTTCTGGTTCCGGGGGGGAGGATGAGCCTGTGGTTAATTCTTCTTCCTGATGGGAAAATAGAGTGACCTGTGCCTGTCCCAACACCAAGAGCTAGTCTCTCACTGGTTCCCCGTCTACCCGTTCATCCTCAGGACAAATTGCAACCTGTACGGAACAGGAGGTTAAAGGTGCTGATGCTCCAAGTAGGGAGATTGTTAGTAAAGCGGCTGGAATGGCGAACCCGGGCACAAGGAGAAGAGAAATGAGGTGCGTTTTAGAAACCTTTCCCCATCACATGGTGTACCATCTTTTTGTTTTCTCATGCATGTTTTCGATGTAGGAAGATGCCCTTGAACCTGGAGATTTGGGACCCATGCGATGGGTACCACGCAGTATTACTTTAAAGGGTCTGCGTTTGCTCACCCAACCTCACCAAACCTCTCAGCCCCAAGAGTGTCCACCCTTATGTCTCATCCAGCTGTGGGTCTAGATATGGTCAATCCAGGTTGCATCACAGCCCCTGAACGCATTGTGTAAGAATTTCTCTCTCTTTCACTGTCTTTGTTTCATGGGTTTTTCAAAGTAATTTATTTTTATAATGGGGTTTAGCTGCTTTTCACTGCTGTGTTTATGCCGCTTTACACCCACTTGACACACTAACAGAGAGATATCAATACATAGGTTTTAAGATTATTACTAGTCAGATATATTCTTGTGCGGTGAATAGGGCGTGTTGAGTCCAGTTCTCTGAGCAAGGAGTAGGTCTTGTCTATTACATATTGGGTTTATGGAACGGTATCTGAGCTAATTTGAAACCCTTGTTTTATGTATCACCCCACCTTACCTTTCCCGTTAAGCAGCCATAGTGTGTTTTCTGCATGTGTGACTCTGTTCTGTTTTGTAATTCAGTTCAAGTGTAACGGTTTTTACATTCCCTCTATAAGTGATACCTTATGAGAAGTGTCCTTTTCTGTGTGACTTATTTCACTTAGAATCGTCGTACCTAAATCCACTCATCATGCTGCTATTAGCCTTATGACATTGATTTCATGGCTGAGTGATATTCCATTGTACATAAGGACCACAACTTCTTTATCCATTTTTCTCCCTCCTGGGATATTGAAGGTGGAATGAAGTGGAGGTCCTTGTCAACAGAGCAGCCCTAAACTTTGGGGTGCTTGTGTCTTGCTGATTTTTCATTTTCCCAATTTATACCCCCATGAGTGGAAGTGCCCTATGCTCTCTAAGCTGTGTTTTTTAGATGTTTCAGGACACACCGTACACTTCTCCAGAGTGGCTGTTGGCAATTTACATCCCACCCATCAGTGTAGCAAGGCTCCCATTTCTCCATGGCCTGTCCTGCATTTCTGGTTTTGAGACTTTTTTCAGCATGGCCCTTTTGACCGATGGGTAGCGAGTCTTCTTTGTAGCCCTGATTTGCCTTTCCAGGTTGCTTGGTTGGCCAAAAAGGGCGTATGCGTTTTTTCCTGAATATATTCAGGAAAAAACGCATACGCCCTTTTTGGCCAAGAGCATCATTGTCAACGTTTTGCCGCTTTTCATGTGCTTTAAAGGCGATTCGAATCTACCTCCTGAAATCTGTTTCCTGCATTTCTGCCTTGATTTCAAATCCTCTTCTTTGCCTTCCCTCAATATATTTGTGGACGAGAGTTATCATTTATAACTCTGCAGGTTTGTGAATTGCAGTGCCCTGAAGCTCCATTTTACAACTCGCTTTTTTGGGAGCTGGCCGCAAAAGCGCAGGATGGCTTCAGGCCCTGTTCTGGTTCCGGGGGGGAGGATGAGCCTGTGGTTAATTCTTCTTCCTGATGGGAAAATAGAGTGACCTTTGCCTGTCCCAACACCAAGAGCTAGTCTCTCACTGGTTCCCCGTCTACCCGTTCATCCTCAGGACAAATTGCAACCTGTACGGAACAGGAGGTTAAAGGTGCTGATGCTCCAAGTAGGGAGATTGTTAGTAAAGCGGCTGGAATGGCGAACCCCGGCACAAGGAGAAGAGAAATGAGGTGCGTTTTAGAAACCTTTCCAGATCACACGGTGTACCATCTTCTGGGTTTCTCATGCATGTTTTCGATGTAGGAAGATGCCCTTGAACCTGGAGATTTGGGACCCATGCGATGGGTACCACGCAGTATTACTTTAAAGGGTCTGCGTTTGCTCACCCAACCTCACCAAACCTCTCAGCCCCAAGAGTGTCCACCCTTATGTCTCATCCAGCTGTGGGTCTAGATATGGTCAATCCAGGTTGCATCACAGCCCCTGAACGCATTGTGTAAGAATTTCTCTCTCTTTCACTGTCTTTGTTTCATGGGTTTGTAAAAGTAATTTATTTTTATAATGGGGTTTAGCTGCTTTTCACTGCTGTGTTTATGCCGCTTTTCACCCACTTGACACACTAACAGAGAGATATCAATACATAGGTTTTAAGATTATTACTAGTCAGATATATTCTTGTGCGGTGAATAGGGCGTGTTGAGTCCAGTTCTCTGAGCAAGGAGTAGGTCTTGTCTATTACATATTGGGTTTATGGAACGGTATCTGAGCTAATTTGAAACCCTTGTTTTATGTATCACCCCACCTCACCTTTCCCGTTAAGCAGCCATAGTGTGTTTTCTGCCTGTGTGACTCTGTTCTGTTTTGTAATTCAGTTCAAGTGTAACGGTTTTTACATTCCCTCTATAAGTGATACCTTATGAGAAGTGTCATTTTCTGTGTGACTTATTTCACTTAGAATCGTCGTACCTAAATCCACTCATTATGCTGCTACTAGCCTTATGACATTGATTTCATGGCTGAGTGATATTCCATTGTACATAAGGACCACAACTTCTTTATCCATTTTTCTCTTTCCTGGGATATTGAAGGTGGAATGAAGTGGAGGTCCTTGTCAACAGAGCAGCCCTAAACTTTGGGGTGCTTGTGTCTTGCTGAATTTTCATTTTCCCAATTTATACCCCCATGAGTGGAAGTGCCCTATGCTCTCTAAGCTGTGTTTTTTAGATGTTTCAGGACACACCGTACACTTCTCCAGAGTGGCTGTTGGCAATTTACATCCCGCCCATCAGTGTAGCGAGGCTCCCATTTCTCCATGGCCTGTCCTGCATTTCTGGTTTTGAGACTTTTTTCAGCATGGCCCTTTTGACCGATGAGTAGCGAGTCTTCTTTGTAGCCCTGATTTGCCTCTCCAGGTTGCTTGGTTGGCCAAAAAGGGCGTATGCGTTTTTTCCTGAATATATTCAGGAAAAAACACATACGCCCTTTTTGGCCAAGGGCATAATTGTCAACGTTTTGCCGCTTTTCATGTGCTTTAAAGGTGATTCGAATCTACCTCCTGAAATCTGTTTCCTGCATTTCTGCCTTGATTTCAAATCCTCTTCTTTGCCTTCCCTCAATATATTTGTGGACGAGAGTTATCATTTATAACTCTGCAGGTTTGTGAATTGCAGTGCCCTGAAGCTCCATTTTACATCTCGCTTTTTTGGGAGCTGGCCGCAAAAGCGCAGGATGGCTTCAGGCCCTGTTCTGGTTCCGGGGGGAGGATGAGCCTGTGGTTAATTCTTCTTCCTGATGGGAAAATAGAGTGACCTGTGCCTGTCCCAACACCAAGAGCTAGTCTCTCACTGGTTCCCCGTCTACCCGTTCATCCTCAGGACAAATTGCAACCTGTACGGAACAGGAGGTTAAAGGTGCTGATGCTCCAAGTAGGGAGATTGTTAGTAAAGCGGCTGGAATGGCGAACCCTGGCACAAGTAGAAGAGAAATGAGGTGCGTTTTAGAAAACTTTCCCCATCACATGGTGTACCATCTTTCTGTTTTCTCATGCATGTTTTCGATGTAGGAAGATGCCCTTGAACCTGGAGATTTGGGACCCATGCGATGGGTACCACGCAGTATTACTTTAAAGGGTCTGCGTTTGCTCACCCAACCTCACCAAACCTCTCAGCCCCAAGAGTGTCCACCTTTATGTCTCATCCAGCTGTGGGTCTAGATATGGTCAATCCAGGTTGCATCACAGCCCCTGAACGCATTGTGTAAGAATTTCTCTCTCTTTCACTGTCTTTGTTTCATGGGTTTTTCAAAGTAATTTATTTTTATAATGGGGTTTAGCTGCTTTTCACTGCTGTGTTTATGCCGCTTTACACCCACTTGACACACTAACAGAGAGATATCAATACATAGGTTTTAAGATTATTACTAGTCAGATATATTCTTGTGCGGTGAATAGGGCGTGTTGAGTCCAGTTCTCTGAGCAAGGAGTACGTCTTGTCTATTACATATTGGGTTTATGGAATGGTATCTGAGCTAATTTGAAACCCTTGTTTTATGTATCACCCCACCTCACCTTTCCCGTTAAGCAGCCATAGTGTGTTTTCTGCATGTGTGACTCTGTTCTGTTTTGTAATTCAGTTCAAGTGTAACGGGTTTTACATTCCCTCTATAAGTGATACCTTATGAGAAGTGTCCCTTTCTGTGTGACTTATTTCACTTAGAATCGTCGTACCTAAATCCACTCATCATGCTGCTATTAGCCTTATGACATTGATTTCATGGCTGAGTGATATTCCATTGTACATAAGGACCACAACTTCTTTATCCATTTTTCTCCCTCCTGGGATATTGAAGGTGGAATGAAGTGGAGGTCCTTGTCAACAGAGCAGCCCTAAACTTTGGGGTGCTTGTGTCTTGCTGATTTTTCATTTTCCCAATTTATACCCCCATGAGTGGAAGTGCCCTATGCTCTCTAAGCTGTGTTTTTTAGATGTTTCAGGACACACCGTACACTTCTCCAGAGTGGCTGTTGGCAATTTACATCCCGCCCATCAGTGTAGCAAGGCTCCCATTTCTCCATGGCCTGTCCTGCATTTCTGGTTTTGAGACTTTTTTCAGCATGGCCCTTTTGACCGATGGGTAGCGAGTCTGCTTTGTAGCCCTGATTTGCCTTTCCAGGTTGCTTGGTTGGCCAAAAAGGGCGTATGCGTTTTTTCCTGAATATATTCAGGAAAAAACGCATACGCCCTTTTTGGCCAAGGGCATCATTGTCAACGTTTTGCCGCTTTTCATGTGCTTTAAAGGCGATTCGAATCTACCTCCTGAAATCTGTTTCCTGCAATTCTGCCTTGATTTCAAATCCTCTTCTTTGCCTTCCCTCAATATATTTGTGGACGAGAGTTATCATTTATAACTCTGCAGGTTTGTGAATTGCAGTGCCCTGAAGCTCCATTTTACAACTCGCTTTTTTGGGAGCTGGCCGCAAAAGCGCAGGATGGCTTCAGGCCCTGTTCTGGTTCCGGGGGGGAGGATGAGCCTGTGGTTAATTCTTCTTCCTGATGGGAAAATAGAGTGACCTTTGCCTGTCCCAACACCAAGAGCTAGTCTCTCACTGGTTCCCCGTCTACCCGTTCATCCTCAGGACAAATTGCAACCTGTACGGAACAGGAGGTTAAAGGTGCTGATGCTCCAAGTAGGGAGATTGTTAGTAAAGCGGCTGGAATGGCGAACCCCGGCACAAGGAGAAGAGAAATGAGGTGCGTTTTAGAAACCTTTCCAGATCACACGGTGTACCATCTTCTGGGTTTCTCATGCATGTTTTCGATGTAGGAAGATGCCCTTGAACCTGGAGATTTGGGACCCATGCGATGGGTACCACGCAGTATTACTTTAAAGGGTCTGCGTTTGCTCACCCAACCTCACCAAACCTCTCAGCCCCAAGAGTGTCCACCCTTATGTCTCATCCAGCTGTGGGTCTAGATATGGTCAATCCAGGTTGCATCACAGCCCCTGAACGCATTGTGTAAGAATTTCTCTCTCTTTCACTGTCTTTGTTTCATGGGTTTGTAAAAGTAATTTATTTTTATAATGGGGTTTAGCTGCTTTTCACTGCTGTGTTTATGCCGCTTTTCACCCACTTGACACACTAACAGAGAGATATCAATACATAGGTTTTAAGATTATTACTAGTCAGATATATTCTTGTGCGGTGAATAGGGCGTGTTGAGTCCAGTTCTCTGAGCAAGGAGTAGGTCTTGTCTATTACATATTGGGTTTATGGAACGGTATCTGAGCTAATTTGAAACCCTTGTTTTATGTATCACCCCACCTCACCTTTCCCGTTAAGCAGCCATAGTGTGTTTTCTGCCTGTGTGACTCTGTTCTGTTTTGTAATTCAGTTCAAGTGTAACGGTTTTTACATTCCCTCTATAAGTGATACCTTATGAGAAGTGTCATTTTCTGTGTGACTTATTTCACTTAGAATCGTCGTACCTAAATCCACTCATTATGCTGCTACTAGCCTTATGACATTGATTTCATGGCTGAGTGATATTCCATTGTACATAAGGACCACAACTTCTTTATCCATTTTTCTCTTTCCTGGGATATTGAAGGTGGAATGAAGTGGAGGTCCTTGTCAACAGAGCAGCCCTAAACTTTGGGGTGCTTGTGTCTTGCTGAATTTTCATTTTCCCAATTTATACCCCCATGAGTGGAAGTGCCCTATGCTCTCTAAGCTGTGTTTTTTAGATGTTTCAGGACACACCGTACACTTCTCCAGAGTGGCTGTTGGCAATTTACATCCCGCCCATCAGTGTAGCGAGGCTCCCATTTCTCCATGGCCTGTCCTGCATTTCTGGTTTTGAGACTTTTTTCAGCATGGCCCTTTTGACCGACGGGTAGCGAGTCTTCTTTGTAGTGCTGATTTGCCTTTCCAGGTTGCTTGGTTGGCCAAAAAGGGCGTATGCGTTTTTTCCTGAATATATTCAGGAAAAAACGCATACGCCCTTTTTGGCCAAGGGCATCATTGTCAACGTTTTGCCGCTTTTCATGTGCTTTAAAGGCGATTCAAATCTACCTCCTGAAATCTGTTTCCTGCATTTCTGCCTTGATTTCAAATCCTCTTCTTTGCCTTCCCTCAATATATTTGTGGACGAGAGTTATCATTTATAACTCTGCACGTTTGTGAATTGCAGTGCCCTGAAGCTCCATTGTACAACTCGCTTTTTTGGGAGCTGGCCGCAAAAGCGCAGGATGGCTTCAGGCCCTGTTCTGGTTCCGGGGGGGAGGATGAGCCTGTGGTTAATTCTTCTTCCTGATGGGAAAATAGAGTGACCTGTGCCTGTCCCAACACCAAGAGCTAGTCTCTCACTGGTTCCCCGTCTACCCGTTCATCCTCAGGACAAATTGCAACCTGTACGGAACAGGAGGTTAAAGGTGCTGATGCTCCAAGTAGGGAGATTGTTAGTAAAGCGGCTGGAATGGCGAACCCGGGCACAAGGAGAAGAGAAATGAGGTGCGTTTTAGAAACCTTTCCCCATCACATGGTGTACCATCTTTTTGTTTTCTCATGCATGTTTTCGATGTAGGAAGATGCCCTTGAACCTGGAGATTTGGGACCCATGCGATGGGTACCACGCAGTATTACTTTAAAGGGTCTGTGTTTGCTCACCCAACCTCACCAAACCTCTCAGCCCCAAGAGTGTCCACCCTTATGTCTCATCCAGCTGTGGGTCTAGATATGGTCAATCCAGGTTGCATCACAGCCCCTGAACGCATTGTGTAAGAATTTCTCTCTCTTTCACTGTCTTTGTTTCATGGGTTTTTCAAAGTAATTTATTTTTATAATGGGGTTTAGCTGCTTTTCACTGCTGTGTTTATGCCGCTTTACACCCACTTGACACACTAACAGAGAGATATCAATACATAGGTTTTAAGATTATTACTAGTCAGATATATTCTTGTGCGGTGAATAGGGCGTGTTGAGTCCAGTTCTCTGAGCAAGGAGTAGGTCTTGTCTATTACATATTGGGTTTATGGAACGGTATCTGAGCTAATTTGAAACCCTTGTTTTATGTATCACCCCACCTTACCTTTCCCGTTAAGCAGCCATAGTGTGTTTTCTGCATGTGTGACTCTGTTCTGTTTTGTAATTCAGTTCAAGTGTAACGGTTTTTACATTCCCTCTATAAGTGATACCTTATGAGAAGTGTCCTTTTCTGTGTGACTTATTTCACTTAGAATCGTCGTACCTAAATCCACTCATCATGCTGCTATTAGCCTTATGACATTGATTTCATGGCTGAGTGATATTCCATTGTACATAAGGACCACAACTTCTTTATCCATTTTTCTCCCTCCTGGGATATTGAAGGTGGAATGAAGTGGAGGTCCTTGTCAACAGAGCAGCCCTAAACTTTGGGGTGCTTGTGTCTTGCTGATTTTTCATTTTCCCAATTTATACCCCCATGAGTGGAAGTGCCCTATGCTCTCTAAGCTGTGTTTTTTAGATGTTTCAGGACACACCGTACACTTCTCCAGAGTGGCTGTTGGCAATTTACATCCCACCCATCAGTGTAGCAAGGCTCCCATTTCTCCATGGCCTGTCCTGCATTTCTGGTTTTGAGACTTTTTTCAGCATGGCCCTTTTGACCGATGGGTAGCGAGTCTTCTTTGTAGCCCTGATTTGCCTTTCCAGGTTGCTTGGTTGGCCAAAAAGGGCGTATGCGTTTTTTCCTGAATATATTCAGGAAAAAACGCATACGCCCTTTTTGGCCAAGAGCATCATTGTCAACGTTTTGCCGCTTTTCATGTGCTTTAAAGGCGATTCGAATCTACCTCCTGAAATCTGTTTCCTGCATTTCTGCCTTGATTTCAAATCCTCTTCTTTGCCTTCCCTAAATATATTTGTGGACGAGAGTTATCATTTATAACTCTGCAGGTTTGTGAATTGCAGTGCCCTGAAGCTCCATTTTACAACTCGCTTTTTTGGGAGCTGGCCGCAAAAGCGCAGGATGGCTTCAGGCCCTGTTCTGGTTCCGGGGGGGAGGATGAGCCTGTGGTTAATTCTTCTTCCTGATGGGAAAATAGAGTGACCTGTGCCTGTCCCAACAACAAGAGCTAGTCTCTCACTGGTTCCCCGTATTCCCGTTCATCCTCAGGACAAATTGCAACCTGTACGGAACAGGAGGTTAAAGGTGCTGATGCTCCAAGTAGGGAGATTGTTAGTAAAGCGGCTGGAATGGCGACCTCGGGCACAAGGAGAAGAGAAATGAGGTGCGTTTTAGAAACCTTTCCCCATCACATGGTGTACCATCTTTTTGTTTTCTCATGCATGTTTTCGATGTAGGAAGATGCCCTTGAACCTGGAGATTTGGGACCCATGCGATGGGTACCACGCAGTATTACTTTAAAGGGTCTGCGTTTGCTCACCCAACCTCACCAAACCTCTCAGCCCCAAGAGTGTCCACCCTTATGTCTCATCCAGCTGTGGGTCTAGAAATGGTCAATCCAGGTTGCATCACAGCCCCTGAACGCATTGTGTAAGAATTTCTCTCTCTTTCTCTGTCTTTGTTTCATGGGTTTTTCAAAGTAATTTATTTTTATAATGGGGTTTAGCTGCTTTTCACTGCTGTGTTTATGCCACTTTACACCCACTTGACACACTAACAGAGAGATATCAATACATAGGTTTTAAGATTATTACTAGTCAGATATATTCTTGTGCGGTGAATAGGGCGTGTTGAGTCCAGTTCTCTGAGTAAGGAGTAGGTCTTGTCTATTACATATTGGGTTTATGGAACGGTATCTGAGCTAATTTGAAACCCTTGTTTTATGTATCACCCCACCTCACCTTTCCCGTTAAGCAGCCATAGTGTGTTTTCTGCATGTGTGACTCTGTTCTGTTTTGTAATTCAGTTCAAGTGTAACGGTTTTTACATTCCCTCTATAAGTGATACCTTATGAGAAGTGTCCTTTTCTGTGTGACTTATTTCACTTAGAATCGTCGTACCTAAATCCACTCATCATGCTGCTATTAGCCTAATGACATTGATTTCATGGCTGAGTGATATTCCATTGTACATAAGGACCACAACTTCTTTATCCATTTTTCTCCCTCCTGGGATATTGAAGGTGGAATGAAGTGGAGGTCCTTGTCAACAGAGCAGCCCTAAACTTTGGGGTGCTTGTGTCTTGCTGATTTTTCATTTTCCCAATTTATACCCCCATGAGTGGAAGTGCCCTATGCTCTCTAAGCTGTGTTTTTTAGATGTTTCAGGACACACCGTACACTTCTCCAGAGTGGCTGTTGGCAATTTACATCCCGCCCATCAGTGTAGCAAGGCTCCCATTACTCCATGGCCTGTCCTGCATTTCTGGTTTTGAGACTTTTTTCAGCATGGCCCTTTTGACCGATGGGTAGCGAGTCTTCTTTGTAGCCCTGATTTGCCTCTCCAGGTTGCTTGGTTGGCCAAAAAGGGCGTATGCGTTTTTTCCTGAATATATTCAGGAAAAAACACATACGCCCTTTTTGGCCAAGGGCATCATTGTCAACGTTTTGCCGCTTTTCATGTGCTTTAAAGGTGATTCGAATCTACCTCCTGAAATCTGTTTCCTGCATTTCTGCCTTGATTTCAAATCCTCTTCTTTGCCTTCCCTCAATATATTTGTGGACGAGAGTTATCATTTATAACTCTGCAGGTTTGTGAATTGCAGTGCCCTGAAGCTCCATTTTACATCTCGCTTTTTTGGGAGCTGGCCGCAAAAGCGCAGGATGGCTTCAGGCCCTGTTCTGGTTCCGGGGGGAGGATGAGCCTGTGGTTAATTCTTCTTCCTGATGGGAAAATAGAGTGACCTGTGCCTGTCACAACACCAAGAGCTAGTCTCTCACTGGTTCCCCGTCTACCCGTTCATCCTCAGGACAAATTGCAACCTGTACGGAACAGGAGGTTAAAGGTGCTGATGCTCCAAGTAGGGAGATTGTTAGTAAAGCGGCTGGAATGGCGAACCCTGGCACAAGTAGAAGAGAAATGAGGTGCGTTTTAGAAAACTTTCCCCATCACATGGTGTACCATCTTTCTGTTTTCTCATGCATGTTTTCGATGTAGGAAGATGCCCTTGAACCTGGAGATTTGGGACCCATGCGATGGGTACCACGCAGTATTACTTTAAAGGGTCTGCGTTTGCTCACCCAACCTCACCAAACCTCTCAGCCCCAAGAGTGTCCACCTTTATGTCTCATCCAGCTGTGGGTCTAGATATGGTCAATCCAGGTTGCATCACAGCCCCTGAACGCATTGTGTAAGAATTTCTCTCTCTTTCACTGTCTTTGTTTCATGGGTTTTTCAAAGTAATTTATTTTTATAATGGGGTTTAGCTGCTTTTCACTGCTGTGTTTATGCCGCTTTACACCCACTTGACACACTAACAGAGAGATATCAATACATAGGTTTTAAGATTATTACTAGTCAGATATATTCTTGTGCGGTGAATAGGGCGTGTTGAGTCCAGTTCTCTGAGCAAGGAGTACGTCTTGTCTATTACATATTGGGTTTATGGAATGGTATCTGAGCTAATTTGAAACCCTTGTTTTATGTATCACCCCACCTCACCTTTCCCGTTAAGCAGCCATAGTGTGTTTTCTGCATGTGTGACTCTGTTCTGTTTTGTAATTCAGTTCAAGTGTAACGGGTTTTACATTCCCTCTATAAGTGATACCTTATGAGAAGTGTCCCTTTCTGTGTGACTTATTTCACTTAGAATCGTCGTACCTAAATCCACTCATCATGCTGCTATTAGCCTTATGACATTGATTTCATGGCTGAGTGATATTCCATTGTACATAAGGACCACAACTTCTTTATCCATTTTTCTCCCTCCTGGGATATTGAAGGTGGAATGAAGTGGAGGTCCTTGTCAACAGAGCAGCCCTAAACTTTGGGGTGCTTGTGTCTTGCTGATTTTTCATTTTCCCAATTTATACCCCCATGAGTGGAAGTGCCCTATGCTCTCTAAGCTGTGTTTTTTAGATGTTTCAGGACACACCGTACACTTCTCCAGAGTGGCTGTTGGCAATTTACATCCCGCCCATCAGTGTAGCAAGGCTCCCATTTCTCCATGGCCTGTCCTGCATTTCTGGTTTTGAGACTTTTTTCAGCATGGCCCTTTTGACCGATGGGTAGCGAGTCTTCTTTGTACCGCTGATTTGCCTTTCCAGGTTGCTTGGTTGGCCAAAAAGGGCGTATGCGTTTTTTCCTGAATATATTCAGGAAAAAACGCATACGCCCTTTTTGGCCAAGGGCATCATTGTCAACGTTTTGCCGCTTTTCATGTGCTTTAAAGGCGATTCGAATCTACCTCCTGAAATCTGTTTCCTGCAATTCTGCCTTGATTTCAAATCCTCTTCTTTGCCTTCCCTCAATATATTTGTGGACGAGAGTTATCATTTATAACTCTGCAGGTTTGTGAATTGCAGTGCCCTGAAGCTCCATTTTACAACTCGCGTTCTTGGGAGCTGGCCGCAAAAGCGCAGGATGGCTTCAGGCCCTGTTCTGGTTCCGGGGGGCAGGCTGAGCCTGTGGTTAATTCTTCTTCCTGATGGGAAAATAGAGTGACCTGTGCCTGTCCCTACACCAAGAGCTAGTCTCTCATTGGTTCCACGTCTTCTCGTTCATCCTCAGGACAAATTGCAACCTGTACGGAACAGGAGGTTAAAGGTGCTGATGCTCCAAGTAGGGAGATTGTTAGTAAAGCGGCTGGAATGGCGATCCCGGGCACAAGGAGAAGAGAAATGAGGTGCGTTTTAGAAACCTTTCCCCATCATATGGTGTACCATCTTTATGTTTTCTCATGCATGTTTTCGATGTAGGAAGATGCCCTTGAACCTGGAGATTTGGGACCCATGCGATGGGTACCACGCAGTATTACTTTAAAGGGTCTGCGTTTGCTCACCCAACCTCACCAAACCTCTCAGCCCCAAGAGTGTCCACCCTTATGTCTCATCCAGCTGTGGGTCTAGAAATGGTCAATCCAGGTTGCATCACAGCCCCTGAACGCATTGTGTAAGAATTTCTCTCTCTTTCACTGTCTTTGTTTCATGGGTTTTTCAAAGTAATTTATTTTTATAATGGGGTTTAGCTGCTTTTCACTGCTGTGTTTATGCCGCTTTACACCCACTTGACACACTAACAGAGAGATATCAATACATAGGTTTTAAGATTATTACTAGTCAGATATATTCTTGTGCGGTGAATAGGGCGTGTTGAGTCCAGTTCTCTGAGCAAGGAGTAGGTCTTGTCTATTACATATTGGGTTTATGGAACGGTATCTGAGCTAATTTGAAACCCTTGTTTTATGTATCACCCCACCTCACCTTTCCCGTTAAGCAGCCATAGTGTGTTTTCTGCATGTGTGACTCTGTTCTGTTTTGTAATTCAGTTCAAGTGTAACGGTTTTTACATTCCCTCTATAAGTGATACCTTATGAGAAGTGTCCTTTTCTGTGTGACTTATTTCACTTAGAATCGTCGTACCTAAATCCACTCATCATGCTGCTATTAGCCTTATGACATTGATTTCATGGCTGAGTGATATTCCATTGTACATAAGGACCACAACTTCTTTATCCATTTTTCTCCCTCCTGGGATATTGAAGGTGGAATGAAGTGGAGGTCCTTGTCAACAGAGCAGCCCTAAACTTTGGGGTGCTTGTGTCTTGCTGATTTTTCATTTTCCCAATTTATACCCCCATGAGTGGAAGTGCCCTATGCTCTCTAAGCTGTGTTTTTTAGATGTTTCAGGACACACCGTACACTTCTCCAGAGTGGCTGTTGGCAATTTACATCCCGCCCATCAGTGTAGCAAGGCTCCCATTACTCCATGGCCTGTCCTGCATTTCTGGTTTTGAGACTTTTTTCAGCATGGCCCTTTTGACCGATGGGTAGCGAGTCTTCTTTGTAGCCCTGATTTGCCTCTCCAGGTTGCTTGGTTGGCCAAAAAGGGCGTATGCGTTTTTTCCTGAATATATTCAGGAAAAAACACATACGCCCTTTTTGGCCAAGGGCATCATTGTCAACGTTTTGCCGCTTTTCATGTGCTTTAAAGGTGATTCGAATCTACCTCCTGAAATCTGTTTCCTGCATTTCTGCCTTGATTTCAAATCCTCTTCTTTGCCTTCCCTCAATATATTTGTGGACGAGAGTTATCATTTATAACTCTGCAGGTTTGTGAATTGCAGTGCCCTGAAGCTCCATTTTACAACTCGCTTTTTTGGGAGCTGGCCGCAAAAGCGCAGGATGGCTTCAGGCCCTGTTCTGGTTCCGGGGGGAGGATGAGCCTGTGGTTAATTCTTCTTCCTGATGGGAAAATAGAGTGACCTGTGCCTGTCCCAACACCAAGAGCTAGTCTCTCACTGGTTCCCCGTCTACCCGTTCATCCTCAGGACAAATTGCAACCTGTACGGAACAGGAGGTTAAAGGTGCTGATGCTCCAAGTAGGGAGATTGTTAGTAAAGCGGCTGGAATGGCGAACCCGGGCACAAGGAGAAGAGAAATGAGGTGCGTTTTAGCAAACTTTCCCCATCACATGGTGTACCATCTTTTTGTTTTCTCATGCATGTTTTCGATGTAGGAAGATGCCCTTGAACCTGGAGATTTGGGACCCATGCGATGGGTACCACGCAGTATTACTTTAAAGGGTCTGCGTTTGCTCACCCAACCTCACCAAACCTCTCAGCCCCAAGAGTGTCCACCTTTATGTCTCATCCAGCTGTGGGTCTAGATATGGTCAATCCAGGTTGCATCACAGCCCCTGAACTCATTGTGTAAGAATTTCTCTCTCTTTCACTGTCTTTGTTTCATGGGTTTTTCAAAGTAATTTATTTTTATAATGGGGTTTAGCTGCTTTTCACTGCTGTGTTTATGCCGCTTTACACCCACTTGACACACTAACAGAGAGATATCAATACATAGGTTTTAAGATTATTACTAGTCAGATATATTCTTGTGCGGTGAATAGGGCGTGTTGAGTCCAGTTCTCTGAGCAAGGAGTAGGTCTTGTCTATTACATATTGGGTTTATGGAACGGTATCTGAGCTAATTTGAAACCTTTGTTTTATGTATCACCCCACCTCACCTTTCCCGTTAAGCAGCCATAGTGTGTTTTCTGCATGTGTGACTCTGTTCTGTTTTGTAATTCAGTTCAAGTTTAACGGTTTTTACATTCCCTCTATAAGTGATACCTTATGAGAAGTGTCCTTTTCTGTGTGACTTATTTCACTTAGAATCGTCGTACCTAAATCCACTCATCATGCTGCTACTAGCCTTATGACATTGATTTCCTGGCTGAGTGATATTCCATTGTACATAAGGACCACAACATCTTTATCCATTTTTCTCCCTCCTGGGATATTGAAGGTGGAATGAAGTGGAGGTCCTTGTCAACAGAGCAGCCCTAAACTTTGGGGTGCTTGTGTCTTGCTGATTTTTCATTTTCCCAATTTATACCCCCATGAGTGGAAGTGCCCTATGCTCTCTAAGCTGTGTTTTTTAGATGTTTCAGGACACACCGTACACTTCTCCAGAGTGGCTGTTGGCAATTTACATCCCGCCCATCAGTGTAGCAAGGCTCCCATTTCTCCATGGCCTGTCCTGCATTTCTGGTTTTGAGACTTTTTTCAGCATGGCCCTTTTGACCGATGGGTAGCCAGTCTTCTTTGTAGCCCTGATTTGACTTTCCACGTTGCTTGGTTGGCCAAAAAGGGCGTATGCGTTTTTTCCTGAATATATTCAGGAAAAAACGCATACGCCCTTTTTGGCCAAGGGCATCATTGTCAACGTTTTGCCGCTTTTCATGTGCTTTAAAGGCGATTCGAATCTACCTCCTGAAATCTGTTTCCTGCATTTCTGCCTTGATTTCAAATCCTCTTCTTTGCCTTCCCTCAATATATTTGTGGACGAGAGTTATCATTTATAACTCTGCAGGTTTGTGAATTGCAGTGCCCTGAACCTCCATTTTACAACTCGCTTTTTTGGCAGCTGGCCGCAAAAGCGCAGGATGGCTTCAGGCCCTGTTCTGGTTCCGGGGGGGAGGATGAGCCTGTGGTTAATTCTTCTTCCTGATGGGAAAATAGAGTGACCTGTGCCTGTCCCAACACCAAGAGCTAGTCTCTCACTGGTTCCCCGTCTACCCGTTCATCCTCAGGACAAATTGCAACCTGTACGGAACAGGAGGTTAAAGGTGCTGATGCTCCAAGTAGGGAGATTGTTAGTAAAGTGGCTGGAATGGCGAACCCGGGCACAAGGAGAAGAGAAATGAGGTGCGTTTTAGAAACCTTTCCCCATCACATGGTGTACCATCTTTTTGTTTTCTCATGCATGTTTTCGATGTAGGAAGATGCCCTTGAACCTGGAGATTTGGGACCCATGCGATGGGTACCACGCAGTATTACTTTAAAGGGTCTGCGTTTGCTCACCCAACCTCACCAAACCTCTCAGCCCCAAGAGTGTCCACCCTTATGTCTCATCCAGCTGTGGGTCTAGATATGGTCAATCCAGGTTGCATCACAGCCCCTGAACGCATTGTGTAAGAATTTCTCTCTCTTTCACTGTCTTTGTTTCATGGGTTTGTAAAAGTAATTTATTTTTATAATGGGGTTTAGCTGCTTTTCACTGCTGTGTTTATGCCGCTTTACACCCACTTGACACACTAACAGAGAGATATCAATACATAGGTTTTAAGATTATTACTAGTCAGATATATTCTTGTGCGGTGAATAGGGCGTGTTGAGTCCAGTTCTCTGAGCAAGGAGTAGGTCTTGTCTATTACATATTGGGTTTATGGAACGGTATCTGAGCTAATTTGAAACCCTTGTTTTATGTATCACCCCACCTCACCTTTCCCGTTAAGCAGCCATAGTGTGTTTTCTGCATGTGTGACTCTGTTCTGTTTTGTAATTCAGTTCAAGTGTAACGGTTTTTACAGTCCCTCTATAAGTGATACCTTATGAGAAGTGTCCTTTTCTGTGTGACTTATTTCACTTAGAATCGTCGTACCTAAATCCACTCATCATGCTGCTATTAGCCTTATGACATTGATTTCATGGCTGAGTGATATTCCATTGTACATAAGGACCACAACTTCTTTATCCATTTTTCTCCCTCCTGGGATATTGAAGGTGGAATGAAGTGGAGGTCCTTGTCAACAGAGCAGCCCTAAACTTTGGGGTGCTTGTGTCTTGCTGATTTTTCATTTTCCCAATTTATACCCCCATGAGTGGAAGTGCCCTATGCTCTCTAAGCTGTGTTTTTTAGATGTTTCAGGACACACCGTACACTTCTCCAGAGTGGCTGTTGGCAATTTACATCCCGCCCATCAGTGTAGCAAGGCTCCCATTACTCCATGGCCTGTCCTGCATTTCTGGTTTTGAGACTTTTTTCAGCATGGCCCTTTTGACCGATGGGTAGCGAGTCTTCTTTGTAGCCCTGATTTGCCTCTCCAGGTTGCTTGGTTGGCCAAAAAGGGCGTATGCGTTTTTTCCTGAATATATTCAGGAAAAAACACATACGCCCTTTTTGGCCAAGGGCATCATTGTCAACGTTTTGCCGCTTTTCATGTGCTTTAAAGGTGATTCGAATCTACCTCCTGAAATCTGTTTCCTGCATTTCTGCCTTGATTTCAAATCCTCTTCTTTGCCTTCCCTCAATATATTTGTGGACGAGAGTTATCATTTATAACTCTGCAGGTTTGTGAATTGCAGTGCCCTGAAGCTCCATTTTACAACTCGCTTTTTTGGGAGCTGGCCGCAAAAGCGCAGGATGGCTTCAGGCCCTGTTCTGGTTCCGGGGGGAGGATGAGCCTGTGGTTAATTCTTCTTCCTGATGGGAAAATAGAGTGACCTGTGCCTGTCCCAACACCAAGAGCTAGTCTCTCACTGGTTCCCCGTCTACCCGTTCATCCTCAGGACAAATTGCAACCTGTACGGAACAGGAGGTTAAAGGTGCTGATGCTCCAAGTAGGGAGATTGTTAGTAAAGCGGCTGGAATGGCGAACCCGGGCACAAGGAGAAGAGAAATGAGGTGCGTTTTAGCAAACTTTCCCCATCACATGGTGTACCATCTTTTTGTTTTCTCATGCATGTTTTCGATGTAGGAAGATGCCCTTGAACCTGGAGATTTGGGACCCATGCGATGGGTACCACGCAGTATTACTTTAAAGGGTCTGCGTTTGCTCACCCAACCTCACCAAACCTCTCAGCCCCAAGAGTGTCCACCTTTATGTCTCATCCAGCTGTGGGTCTAGATATGGTCAATCCAGGTTGCATCACAGCCCCTGAACTCATTGTGTAAGAATTTCTCTCTCTTTCACTGTCTTTGTTTCATGGGTTTTTCAAAGTAATTTATTTTTATAATGGGGTTTAGCTGCTTTTCACTGCTGTGTTTATGCCGCTTTACACCCACTTGACACACTAACAGAGAGATATCAATACATAGGTTTTAAGATTATTACTAGTCAGATATATTCTTGTGCGGTGAATAGGGCGTGTTGAGTCCAGTTCTCTGAGCAAGGAGTAGGTCTTGTCTATTACATATTGGGTTTATGGAACGGTATCTGAGCTAATTTGAAACCTTTGTTTTATGTATCACCCCACCTCACCTTTCCCGTTAAGCAGCCATAGTGTGTTTTCTGCATGTGTGACTCTGTTCTGTTTTGTAATTCAGTTCAAGTTTAACGGTTTTTACATTCCCTCTATAAGTGATACCTTATGAGAAGTGTCCTTTTCTGTGTGACTTATTTCACTTAGAATCGTCGTACCTAAATCCACTCATCATGCTGCTACTAGCCTTATGACATTGATTTCCTGGCTGAGTGATATTCCATTGTACATAAGGACCACAACATCTTTATCCATTTTTCTCCCTCCTGGGATATTGAAGGTGGAATGAAGTGGAGGTCCTTGTCAACAGAGCAGCCCTAAACTTTGGGGTGCTTGTGTCTTGCTGATTTTTCATTTTCCCAATTTATACCCCCATGAGTGGAAGTGCCCTATGCTCTCTAAGCTGTGTTTTTTAGATGTTTCAGGACACACCGTACACTTCTCCAGAGTGGCTGTTGGCAATTTACATCCCGCCCATCAGTGTAGCAAGGCTCCCATTTCTCCATGGCCTGTCCTGCATTTCTGGTTTTGAGACTTTTTTCAGCATGGCCCTTTTGACCGATGGGTAGCCAGTCTTCTTTGTAGCCCTGATTTGACTTTCCACGTTGCTTGGTTGGCCAAAAAGGGCGTATGCGTTTTTTCCTGAATATATTCAGGAAAAAACGCATACGCCCTTTTTGGCCAAGGGCATCATTGTCAACGTTTTGCCGCTTTTCATGTGCTTTAAAGGCGATTCGAATCTACCTCCTGAAATCTGTTTCCTGCATTTCTGCCTTGATTTCAAATCCTCTTCTTTGCCTTCCCTCAATATATTTGTGGACGAGAGTTATCATTTATAACTCTGCAGGTTTGTGAATTGCAGTGCCCTGAACCTCCATTTTACAACTCGCTTTTTTGGTAGCTGGCCGCAAAAGCGCAGGATGGCTTCAGGCCCTGTTCTGGTTCCGGGGGGGAGGATGAGCCTGTGGTTAATTCTTCTTCCTGATGGGAAAATAGAGTGACCTGTGCCTGTCCCAACACCAAGAGCTAGTCTCTCACTGGTTCCCCGTCTACCCGTTCATCCTCAGGACAAATTGCAACCTGTACGGAACAGGAGGTTAAAGGTGCTGATGCTCCAAGTAGGGAGATTGTTAGTAAAGTGGCTGGAATGGCGAACCCGGGCACAAGGAGAAGAGAAATGAGGTGCGTTTTAGAAACCTTTCCCCATCACATGGTGTACCATCTTTTTGTTTTCTCATGCATGTTTTCGATGTAGGAAGATGCCCTTGAACCTGGAGATTTGGGACCCATGCGATGGGTACCACGCAGTATTACTTTAAAGGGTCTGCGTTTGCTCACCCAACCTCACCAAACCTCTCAGCCCCAAGAGTGTCCACCCTTATGTCTCATCCAGCTGTGGGTCTAGATATGGTCAATCCAGGTTGCATCACAGCCCCTGAACGCATTGTGTAAGAATTTCTCTCTCTTTCACTGTCTTTGTTTCATGGGTTTGTAAAAGTAATTTATTTTTATAATGGGGTTTAGCTGCTTTTCACTGCTGTGTTTATGCCGCTTTACACCCACTTGACACACTAACAGAGAGATATCAATACATAGGTTTTAAGATTATTACTAGTCAGATATATTCTTGTGCGGTGAATAGGGCGTGTTGAGTCCAGTTCTCTGAGCAAGGAGTAGGTCTTGTCTATTACATATTGGGTTTATGGAACGGTATCTGAGCTAATTTGAAACCCTTGTTTTATGTATCACCCCACCTCACCTTTCCCGTTAAGCAGCCATAGTGTGTTTTCTGCATGTGTGACTCTGTTCTGTTTTGTAATTCAGTTCAAGTGTAACGGTTTTTACAGTCCCTCTATAAGTGATACCTTATGAGAAGTGTCCTTTTCTGTGTGACTTATTTCACTTAGAATCGTCGTACCTAAATCCACTCATCATGCTGCTACTAGCCTTATGACATTGATTTCATGGCTGAGTGATATTCCATTGTACATAAGGACCACAACTTCTTTATCCATTTTTCTCTTTCCTGGGATATTGAAGGTGGAATGAAGTGGAGGTCCTTGTCAACAGAGCAGCCCTAAACTTTGGGGTGCTTGTGTCTTCCTGAATTTTCATTTTCCCAATTTATACCCCCATGAGTGGAAGTGCCCTATGCTCTCTAAGCTGTGTTTTTTAGATGTTTCAGGACACACCGTACACTTCTCCAGAGTGGCTGTTGGCAATTTACATCCTGCCCATCAGTGTAGCGAGGCTCCCATTTCTCCATGGCCTGTCCTGCATTTCTGGTTTTGAGACTTTTTTCAGCATGGCCCTTTTGACCGATGGGTAGCGAGTCTGCTTTGTAGCCCTGATTTGCCTTTCCAGGTTGCTTGGTTGGCCAAAAAGGGCGTATGCGTTTTTTCCTGAATATATTCAGGAAAAAACGCATACGCCCTTTTTGGCCAAGGGCATCATTGTCAACGTTTTGCCGCTTTTCATGTGCTTTAAAGGCGATTCGAATCTACCTCCTGAAATCTGTTTCCTGCAATTCTGCCTTGATTTCAAATCCTCTTCTTTGCCTTCCCTCAATATATTTGTGGACGAGAGTTATCATTTATAACTCTGCAGGTTTGTGAATTGCAGTGCCCTGAAGCTCCATTTTACAACTCGCTTTTTTGGGAGCTGGCCGCAAAAGCGCAGGATGGCTTCAGGCCCTGTTCTGGTTCCGGGGGGGAGGATGAGCCTGTGGTTAATTCTTCTTCCTGATGGGAAAATAGAGTGACCTTTGCCTGTCCCAACACCAAGAGCTAGTCTCTCACTGGTTCCCCGTCTACCCGTTCATCCTCAGGACAAATTGCAACCTGTACGGAACAGGAGGTTAAAGGTGCTGATGCTCCAAGTAGGGAGATTGTTAGTAAAGCGGCTGGAATGGCGAACCCCGGCACAAGGAGAAGAGAAATGAGGTGCGTTTTAGAAACCTTTCCAGATCACACGGTGTACCATCTTCTGGGTTTCTCATGCATGTTTTCGATGTAGGAAGATGCCCTTGAACCTGGAGATTTGGGACCCATGCGATGGGTACCACGCAGTATTACTTTAAAGGGTCTGCGTTTGCTCACCCAACCTCACCAAACCTCTCAGCCCCAAGAGTGTCCACCCTTATGTCTCATCCAGCTGTGGGTCTAGATATGGTCAATCCAGGTTGCATCACAGCCCCTGAACGCATTGTGTAAGAATTTCTCTCTCTTTCACTGTCTTTGTTTCATGGGTTTGTAAAAGTAATTTATTTTTATAATGGGGTTTAGCTGCTTTTCACTGCTGTGTTTATGCCGCTTTTCACCCACTTGACACACTAACAGAGAGATATCAATACATAGGTTTTAAGATTATTACTAGTCAGATATATTCTTGTGCGGTGAATAGGGCGTGTTGAGTCCAGTTCTCTGAGCAAGGAGTAGGTCTTGTCTATTACATATTGGGTTTATGGAACGGTATCTGAGCTAATTTGAAACCCTTGTTTTATGTATCACCCCACCTCACCTTTCCCGTTAAGCAGCCATAGTGTGTTTTCTGCCTGTGTGACTCTGTTCTGTTTTGTAATTCAGTTCAAGTGTAACGGTTTTTACATTCCCTCTATAAGTGATACCTTATGAGAAGTGTCATTTTCTGTGTGACTTATTTCACTTAGAATCGTCGTACCTAAATCCACTCATTATGCTGCTACTAGCCTTATGACATTGATTTCATGGCTGAGTGATATTCCATTGTACATAAGGACCACAACTTCTTTATCCATTTTTCTCTTTCCTGGGATATTGAAGGTGGAATGAAGTGGAGGTCCTTGTCAACAGAGCAGCCCTAAACTTTGGGGTGCTTGTGTCTTGCTGAATTTTCATTTTCCCAATTTATACCCCCATGAGTGGAAGTGCCCTATGCTCTCTAAGCTGTGTTTTTTAGATGTTTCAGGACACACCGTACACTTCTCCAGAGTGGCTATTGGCAATTTACATCCCGCCCATCAGTGTAGCGAGGCTCCCATTTCTCCATGGCCTGTCCTGCATTTCTGGTTTTGAGACTTTTTTCAGCATGGCCCTTTTGACCGACGGGTAGCGAGTCTTCTTTGTAGTGCTGATTTGCCTTTCCAGGTTGCTTGGTTGGCCAAAAAGGGCGTATGCGTTTTTTCCTGAATATATTCAGGAAAAAACGCATACGCCCTTTTTGGCCAAGGGCATCATTGTCAACGTTTTGCCGCTTTTCATGTGCTTTAAAGGCGATTCAAATCTACCTCCTGAAATCTGTTTCCTGCATTTCTGCCTTGATTTCAAATCCTCTTCTTTGCCTTCCCTCAATATATTTGTGGACGAGAGTTATCATTTATAACTCTGCACGTTTGTGAATTGCAGTGCCCTGAAGCTCCATTGTACAACTCGCTTTTTTGGGAGCTGGCCGCAAAAGCGCAGGATGGCTTCAGGCCCTGTTCTGGTTCCGGGGGGGAGGATGAGCCTGTGGTTAATTCTTCTTCCTGATGGGAAAATAGAGTGACCTGTGCCTGTCCCAACACCAAGAGCTAGTCTCTCACTGGTTCCCCGTCTACCCGTTCATCCTCAGGACAAATTGCAACCTGTACGGAACAGGAGGTTAAAGGTGCTGATGCTCCAAGTAGGGAGATTGTTAGTAAAGCGGCTGGAATGGCGAACCCGGGCACAAGGAGAAGAGAAATGAGGTGCGTTTTAGAAACCTTTCCCCATCACATGGTGTACCATCTTTTTGTTTTCTCATGCATGTTTTCGATGTAGGAAGATGCCCTTGAACCTGGAGATTTGGGACCCATGCGATGGGTACCACGCAGTATTACTTTAAAGGGTCTGTGTTTGCTCACCCAACCTCACCAAACCTCTCAGCCCCAAGAGTGTCCACCCTTATGTCTCATCCAGCTGTGGGTCTAGATATGGTCAATCCAGGTTGCATCACAGCCCCTGAACGCATTGTGTAAGAATTTCTCTCTCTTTCACTGTCTTTGTTTCATGGGTTTTTCAAAGTAATTTATTTTTATAATGGGGTTTAGCTGCTTTTCACTGCTGTGTTTATGCCGCTTTACACCCACTTGACACACTAACAGAGAGATATCAATACATAGGTTTTAAGATTATTACTAGTCAGATATATTCTTGTGCGGTGAATAGGGCGTGTTGAGTCCAGTTCTCTGAGCAAGGAGTAGGTCTTGTCTATTACATATTGGGTTTATGGAACGGTATCTGAGCTAATTTGAAACCCTTGTTTTATGTATCACCCCACCTTACCTTTCCCGTTAAGCAGCCATAGTGTGTTTTCTGCATGTGTGACTCTGTTCTGTTTTGTAATTCAGTTCAAGTGTAACGGTTTTTACATTCCCTCTATAAGTGATACCTTATGAGAAGTGTCCTTTTCTGTGTGACTTATTTCACTTAGAATCGTCGTACCTAAATCCACTCATCATGCTGCTATTAGCCTTATGACATTGATTTCATGGCTGAGTGATATTCCATTGTACATAAGGACCACAACTTCTTTATCCATTTTTCTCCCTCCTGGGATATTGAAGGTGGAATGAAGTGGAGGTCCTTGTCAACAGAGCAGCCCTAAACTTTGGGGTGCTTGTGTCTTGCTGATTTTTCATTTTCCCAATTTATACCCCCATGAGTGGAAGTGCCCTATGCTCTCTAAGCTGTGTTTTTTAGATGTTTCAGGACACACCGTACACTTCTCCAGAGTGGCTGTTGGCAATTTACATCCCACCCATCAGTGTAGCAAGGCTCCCATTTCTCCATGGCCTGTCCTGCATTTCTGGTTTTGAGACTTTTTTCAGCATGGCCCTTTTGACCGATGGGTAGCGAGTCTTCTTTGTAGCCCTGATTTGCCTTTCCAGGTTGCTTGGTTGGCCAAAAAGGGCGTATGCGTTTTTTCCTGAATATATTCAGGAAAAAACGCATACGCCCTTTTTGGCCAAGAGCATCATTGTCAACGTTTTGCCGCTTTTCATGTGCTTTAAAGGCGATTCGAATCTACCTCCTGAAATCTGTTTCCTGCATTTCTGCCTTGATTTCAAATCCTCTTCTTTGCCTTCCCTAAATATATTTGTGGACGAGAGTTATCATTTATAACTCTGCAGGTTTGTGAATTGCAGTGCCCTGAAGCTCCATTTTACAACTCGCTTTTTTGGGAGCTGGCCGCAAAAGCGCAGGATGGCTTCAGGCCCTGTTCTGGTTCCGGGGGGGAGGATGAGCCTGTGGTTAATTCTTCTTCCTGATGGGAAAATAGAGTGACCTGTGCCTGTCCCAACAACAAGAGCTAGTCTCTCACTGGTTCCCCGTATTCCCGTTCATCCTCAGGACAAATTGCAACCTGTACGGAACAGGAGGTTAAAGGTGCTGATGCTCCAAGTAGGGAGATTGTTAGTAAAGCGGCTGGAATGGCGACCTCGGGCACAAGGAGAAGAGAAATGAGGTGCGTTTTAGAAACCTTTCCCCATCACATGGTGTACCATCTTTTTTGTTTTCTCATGCATGTTTTCGATGTAGGAAGATGCCCTTGAACCTGGAGATTTGGGACCCATGCGATGGGTACCACGCAGTATTACTTTAAAGGGTCTGCGTTTGCTCACCCAACCTCACCAAACCTCTCAGCCCCAAGAGTGTCCACCCTTATGTCTCATCCAGCTGTGGGTCTAGAAATGGTCAATCCAGGTTGCATCACAGCCCCTGAACGCATTGTGTAAGAATTTCTCTCTCTTTCACTGTCTTTGTTTCATGGGTTTTTCAAAGTAATTTATTTTTATAATGGGGTTTAGCTGCTTTTCACTGCTGTGTTTATGCCGCTTTACACCCACTTGACACACTAACAGAGAGATATCAATACATAGGTTTTAAGATTATTACTAGTCAGATATATTCTTGTGCGGTGAATAGGGCGTGTTGAGTCCAGTTCTCTGAGCAAGGAGTAGGTCTTGTCTATTACATATTGGGTTTATGGAACGGTATCTGAGCTAATTTGAAACCCTTGTTTTATGTATCACCCCACCTCACCTTTCCCGTTAAGCAGCCATAGTGTGTTTTCTGCATGTGTGACTCTGTTCTGTTTTGTAATTCAGTTCAAGTGTAACGGTTTTTACAGTCCCTCTATAAGTGATACCTTATGAGAAGTGTCCTTTTCTGTGTGAATTATTTCACTTAGAATCGTCGTACCTAAATCCACTCATCATGCTGCTATTAGCCTTATGACATTGATTTCATGGCTGAGTGATATTCCATTGTACATAAGGACCACAACTTCTTTATCCATTTTTCTCCCTCCTGGGATATTGAAGGTGGAATGAAGTGGAGGTCCTTGTCAACAGAGCAGCCCTAAACTTTGGGGTGCTTGTGTCTTGCTGATTTTTCATTTTCCCAATTTATACCCCCATGAGTGGAAGTGCCCTATGCTCTCTAAGCTGTGTTTTTTAGATGTTTCAGGACACACCGTACACTTCTCCAGAGTGGCTGTTGGCAATTTACATCCCGCCCATCAGTGTAGCAAGGCTCCCATTTCTCCATGGCCTGTCCTGCATTTCTGGTTTTGAGACTTTTTTCAGCATGGCCCTTTTGACCGATGGGTAGCGAGTCTTCTTTGTAGCCCTGATTTGCCTTTCCAGGTTGCTTGGTTGGCCAAAAAGGGCGTATGCGTTTTTTCCTGAATATATTCAGGAAAAAACGCATACGCCCTTTTTGGCCAAGGGCATCATTGTCAACGTTTTGCCGCTTTTCATGTGCTTTAAAGGCGATTCGAATCTACCTCCTGAAATCTGTTTCCTGCATTTCTGCCTTGATTTCAAATCCTCTTCTTTGCCTTCCCTCAATATATTTGTGGACGAGAGTTATCATTTATAACTCTGCAGGTTTGTGAATTGCAGTGCCCTGAAGCTCCATTGTACAACTCGCTTTTTTGGGAGCTGGCCGCAAAAGCGCAGGATGGCTTCAGGCCCTGTTCTGGTTCCGGGGGGGAGGATGAGCCTGTGGTTAATTCTTCTTCCTGATGGGAAAATAGAGTGACCTGTGCCTGTCCCAACACCAAGAGCTAGTCTCTCACTGGTTCCCCGTCTACCCGTTCATCCTCAGGACAAATTGCAACCTGTACGGAACAGGAGGTTAAAGGTGCTGATGCTCCAAGTAGGGAGATTGTTAGTAAAGCGGCTGGAATGGCGAACCCGGGCACAAGGAGAAGAGAAATGAGGTGCGTTTTAGAAACCTTTCCCCATCACATGGTGTACCATCTTTTTGTTTTCTCATGCATGTTTTCGATGTAGGAAGATGCCCTTGAACCTGGAGATTTGGGACCCATGCGATGGGTACCACGCAGTATTACTTTAAAGGGTCTGCGTTTGCTCACCCAACCTCACCAAACCTCTCAGCCCCAAGAGTGTCCACCCTTATGTCTCATCCAGCTGTGGGTCTAGATATGGTCAATCCAGGTTGCATCACAGCCCCTGAACGCATTGTGTAAGAATTTCTCTCTCTTTCACTGTCTTTGTTTCATGGGTTTGTAAAAGTAATTTATTTTTATAATGGGGTTTAGCTGCTTTTCACTGCTGTGTTTATGCCGCTTTACACCCACTTGACACACTAACAGAGAGATATCAATACATAGGTTTTAAGATTATTACTAGTCAGATATATTCTTGTGCGGTGAATAGGGCGTGTTGAGTCCAGTTCTCTGAGCAAGGAGTAGGTCTTGTCTATTACATATTGGGTTTATGGAACGGTATCTGAGCTAATTTGAAACCCTTGTTTTATGTATCACCCCACCTTACCTTTCCCGTTAAGCAGCCATAGTGTGTTTTCTGCATGTGTGACTCTGTTCTGTTTTGTAATTCAGTTCAAGTGTAACGGTTTTTACATTCCCTCTATAAGTGATACCTTATGAGAAGTGTCCTTTTCTGTGTGACTTATTTCACTTAGAATCGTCGTACCTAAATCCACTCATCATGCTGCTATTAGCCTTATGACATTGATTTCATGGCTGAGTGATATTCCATTGTACATAAGGACCACAACTTCTTTATCCATTTTTCTCCCTCCTGGGATATTGAAGTTGGAATGAAGTGGAGGTCCTTGTCAACAGAGCAGCCCTAAACTTTGGGGTGCTTGTGTCTTGCTGATTTTTCATTTTCCCAATTTATACCCCCATGAGTGGAAGTGCCCTATGCTCTCTAAGCTGTGTTTTTTAGATGTTTCAGGACACACCGTACACTTCTCCAGAGTGGCTGTTGGCAATTTACATCCCGCCCATCAGTGTAGCAAGGCTCCCATTTCTCCATGGCCTGTCCTGCATTTCTGGTTTTGAGACTTTTTTCAGCATGGCCCTTTTGACCGATGGGTAGCGAGTCTTCTTTGTAGCCCTGATTTGCCTTTCCAGGTTGCTTGGTTGGCCAAAAAGGGCGTATGCGTTTTTTCCTGAATATATTCAGGAAAAAACGCATACGCCCTTTTTGGCCAAGGGCATCATTGTCAACGTTTTGCCGCTTTTCATGTGCTTTAAAGGCGATTCGAATCTACCTCCTGAAATCTGTTTCCTGCATTTCTGTCTTGATTTCAAATCCTCTTCTTTGCCTTCCCTCAATATATTTGTGGACGAGAGTTTTCATTTATAACTCTGCAGGTTTGTGAATTGCAGTGCCCTGAAGCTCCATTGTACAACTCGCTTTTTTGGGAGCTGGCCGCAAAAGCGCAGGATGGCTTCAGGCCCTGTTCTGGTTCCGGGGGGGAGGATGAGCCTGTGGTTAATTCTTCTTCCTGATGGGAAAATAGAGTGACCTGTGCCTGTCCCAACACCAAGAGCTAGTCTCTCACTGGTTCCCCGTCTACCCGTTCATCCTCAGGACAAATTGCAACCTGTACGGAACAGGAGGTTAAAGGTGCTGATGCTCCAAGTAGGGAGATTGTTAGTAAAGCGGCTGGAATGGCGAACCCGGGCACAAGGAGAAGAGAAATGAGGTGCGTTTTAGAAACCTTTCCCCATCACATGGTGTACCATCTTTTTGTTTTCTCATGCATGTTTTCGATGTAGGAAGATGCCCTTGAACCTGGAGATTTGGGACCCATGCGATGGGTACCACGCAGTATTACTTTAAAGGGTCTGCGTTTGCTCACCCAACCTCACCAAACCTCTCAGCCCCAAGAGTGTCCACCCTTATGTCTCATCCAGCTGTGGGTCTAGATATGGTCAATCCAGGTTGCATCACAGCCCCTGAACGCATTGTGTAAGAATTTCTCTCTCTTTCACTGTCTTTGTTTCATGGGTTTGTAAAAGTAATTTATTTTTATAATGGGGTTTAGCTGCTTTTCACTGCTGTGTTTATGCCGCTTTACACCCACTTGACACACTAACAGAGAGATATCAATACATAGGTTTTAAGATTATTACTAGTCAGATATATTCTTGTGCGGTGAATAGGGCGTGTTGAGTCCAGTTCTCTGAGCAAGGAGTAGGTCTTGTCTATTACATATTGGGTTTATGGAACGGTATCTGAGCTAATTTGAAACCCTTGTTTTATGTATCACCCCACCTCACCTTTCCCGTTAAGCAGCCATAGTGTGTTTTCTGCATGTGTGACTCTGTTCTGTTTTGTAATTCAGTTCAAGTGTAACGGTTTTTACAGTCCCTCTATAAGTGATACCTTATGAGAAGTGTCCTTTTCTGTGTGACTTATTTCACTTAGAATCGTCGTACCTAAATCCACTCATCATGCTGCTACTAGCCTTATGACATTGATTTCATGGCTGAGTGATATTCCATTGTACATAAGGACCACAACTTCTTTATCCATTTTTCTCTTTCCTGGGATATTGAAGGTGGAATGAAGTGGAGGTCCTTGTCAACAGAGCAGCCCTAAACTTTGGGGTGCTTGTGTCTTGCTGAATTTTCATTTTCCCAATTTATACCCCCATGAGTGGAAGTGCCCTATGCTCTCTAAGCTGTGTTTTTTAGATGTTTCAGGACTCACCGTACACTTCTCCAGAGTGGCTGTTGGCAATTTACATCCCGCCCATCAGTGTAGCAAGGCTCCCATTTCTCCATGGCCTGTCCTGCATTTCTGGTTTTGAGACTTTTTTCAGCATGGCCCTTTTGACCGATGGGTAGCGAGTCTGCTTTGTCGCGCTGATTTGCCTTTCCAGGTTGCTTGGTTGGCCAAAAAGGGCGTATGCGTTTTTTCCTGAATATATTCAGGAAAAAACACATACGCCCTTTTTGGCCAAGGGCATCATTGTCAACGTTTTGCCGCTTTTCATGTGCTTTAAAGGCGATTCGAATCTACCTCCTGAAATCTGTTTCCTACAATTCTGCCTTGATTTCAAATCCTCTTCTTTGCCTTCCCTCAATATATTTGTGGACGAGAGTTATCATTTATAACTCTGCAGGTTTGTGAATTGCAGTGCCCTGAAGCTCCATTTTACAACTCGCTTTTTTGGGAGCTGGCCGCAAAAGCGCAGGATGGCTTCAGGCCCTGTTCTGGTTCCGGGGGGGAGGATGAGCCTGTGGTTAATTCTTCTTCCTGATGGGAAAATAGAGTGACCTGTGCCTGTCCCAACACCAAGAGCTAGTCTCTCACTGGTTCCCCGTCTACCCGTTCATCCTCAGGACAAATTGCAACCTGTACAGAACAGGAGGTTAAAGGTGCTGATGCTCCAAGTAGGGAGATTGTTAGTCAAGCGGCTGGAATGGCGAACCCGGGCACAAGGAGAAGAGAAATGAGGTGCGTTTTAGAAACCTTTCCACATCACACGGTGTACCATCTTCTGGGTTTCTCATGCATGTTTTCGATGTAGGAAGATGCCCTTGAACCTGGAGATTTGGGACCCATGCGATGGGTACCACGCAGTATTACTTTAAAGGGTCTGCGTTTGCTCACCCAACCTCACCAAACCTCTCAGCCCCAAGAGTGTCCACCCTTATGTCTCATCCAGCTGTGGGTCTAGATATGGTCAATCCAGGTTGCATCACAGCCCCTGAACGCATTGTGTAAGAATTTCTCTCTCTTTCACTGTCTTTGTTTCATGGGTTTGTAAAAGTAATTTATTTTTATAATGGGGTTTAGCTGCTTTTCACTGCTGTGTTTATGCCGCTTTTCACCCACTTGACACACTAACAGAGAGATATCAATACATAGGTTTTAAGATTATTACTAGTGAGATATATTCTTGTGCGGTGAATAGGGCGTGTTGAGTCCAGTTCTCTGAGCAAGGAGTAGGTCTTGTCTATTACATATTGGGTTTATGGAACGGTATCTGAGCTAATTTGAAACCCTTGTTTTATGTATCACCCCACCTCACCTTTCCCGTTAAGCAGCCATAGTGTGTTTTCTGCCTGTGTGACTCTGTTCTGTTTTGTAATTCAGTTCAAGTGTAACGGTTTTTACATTCCCTCTATAAGTGATACCTTATGAGAAGTGTCCTTTTCTGTGTGACTTATTTCACTTAGAATCGTCGTACCTAAATCCACTCATCATGCTGCTACTAGCCTTATGACATTGATTTCATGGCTGAGTGATATTCCATTGTACATAAGGACCACAACTTCTTTATCCATTTTTCTCCCTCCTGGGATATTGAAGGTGGAATGAAGTGGAGGTCCTTGTCAACAGAGCAGCCCTAAACTTTGGGGTGCTTGTGTCTTGCTGATTTTTCATTTTCCCAATTTATACCCCCATGAGTGGAAGTGCCCTATGCTCTCTAAGCTGTGTTTTTTAGATGTTTCAGGACACACCGTACACTTCTCCAGAGTGGCTGTTGGCAATTTACATCCCGCCCATCAGTGTAGCAAGGCTCCCATTTCTCCATGGCCTGTCCTGCATTTCTGGTTTTGAGACTTTTTTCAGCATGGCCCTTTTGACCGATGGGTAGCGAGTCTTCTTTGTAGCCCTGATTTGCCTTTCCAGGTTGCTTGGTTGGCCAAAAAGGGCGTATGCGTTTTTTCCTGAATATATTCAGGAAAAAACGCATACGCCCTTTTTGGCCAAGGGCATCATTGTCAACGTTTTGCCGCTTTTCATGTGCTTTAAAGGCGATTCGAATCTACCTCCTGAAATCTGTTTCCTGCAATTCTGCCTTGATTTCAAATCCTCTTCTTTGCCTTCCCTCAATATATTTGTGGACGAGAGTTATCATTTATAACTCTGCAGGTTTGTGAATTGCAGTGCCCTGAAGCTCCATTTTACAACTCGCTTTTTTGGGAGCTGGCCGCAAAAGCGCAGGATGGCTTCAGGCCCTGTTCTGGTTCCGGGGGGAGGATGAGCCTGTGGTTAATTCTTCTTCCTGATGGGAAAATAGAGTGACCTGTGCCTGTCCCAACACCAAGAGCTAGTCTCTCACTGGTTCCCCGTCTACCCGTTCATCCTCAGGACAAATTGCAACCTGTACGGAACAGGAGGTTAAAGGTGCTGATGCTCCAAGTAGGGAGATTGTTAGTAAAGCGGCTGGAATGGCGAACCCGGGCACAAGGAGAAGAGAAATGAGGTGCGTTTTAGCAAACTTTCCCCATCACATGGTGTACCATCTTTTTGTTTTCTCATGCATGTTTTCGATGTAGGAAGATGCCCTTGAACCTGGAGATTTGGGACCCATGCGATGGGTACCACGCAGTATTACTTTAAAGGGTCTGCGTTTGCTCACCCAACCTCACCAAACCTCTCAGCCCCAAGAGTGTCCACCCTTATGTCTCATCCAGCTGTGGGTCTAGATATGGTCAATCCAGGTTGCATCACAGCCCCTGAACGCATTGTGTAAGAATTTCTCTCTCTTTCACTGTCTTTGTTTCATGGGTTTGTAAAAGTAATTTATTTTTATAATGGGGTTTAGCTGCTTTTCACTGCTGTGTTTATGCCGCTTTACACCCACTTGACACACTAACAGAGAGATATCAATACATAGGTTTTAAGATTATTACTAGTCAGATATATTCTTGTGCGGTGAATAGGGCGTGTTGAGTCCAGTTCTCTGAGCAAGGAGTAGGTCTTGTCTATTACATATTGGGTTTATGGAACGGTATCTGAGCTAATTTGAAACCCTTGTTTTATGTATCACCCCACCTCACCTTTCCCGTTAAGCAGCCATAGTGTGTTTTCTGCATGTGTGACTCTGTTCTGTTTTGTAATTCAGTTCAAGTGTAACGGTTTTTACAGTCCCTCTATAAGTGATACCTTATGAGAAGTGTCCTTTTCTGTGTGACTTATTTCACTTAGAATCGTCGTACCTAAATCCACTCATCATGCTGCTACTAGCCTTATGACATTGATTTCATGGCTGAGTGATATTCCATTGTACATAAGGACCACAACTTCTTTATCCATTTTTCTCTTTCCTGGGATATTGAAGGTGGAATGAAGTGGAGGTCCTTGTCAACAGAGCAGCCCTAAACTTTGGGGTGCTTGTGTCTTGCTGAATTTTCATTTTCCCAATTTATACCCCCATGAGTGGAAGTGCCCTATGCTCTCTAAGCTGTGTTTTTTAGATGTTTCAGGACACACCGTACACTTCTCCAGAGTGGCTGTTGGCAATTTACATCGCGCCCATCAGTGTAGCAAGGCTCCCATTTCTCCATGGCCTGTCCTGCATTTCTGGTTTTGAGACTTTTTTCAGCATGGCCCTTTTGACCGATGGGTAGCGAGTCTGCTTTGTCGCGCTGATTTGCCTTTCCAGGTTGCTTGGTTGGCCAAAAAGGGCGTATGCGTTTTTTCCTGAATATATTCAGGAAAAAACACATACGCCCTTTTTGGCCAAGGGCATCATTGTCAACGTTTTGCCGCTTTTCATGTGCTTTAAAGGCGATTCGAATCTACCTCCTGAAATCTGTTTCCTACAATTCTGCCTTGATTTCAAATCCTCTTCTTTGCCTTCCCTCAATATATTTGTGGACGAGAGTTATCATTTATAACTCTGCAGGTTTGTGAATTGCAGTGCCCTGAAGCTCCATTTTACAACTCGCTTTTTTGGGAGCTGGCCGCAAAAGCGCAGGATGGCTTCAGGCCCTGTTCTGGTTCCGGGGGGGAGGATGAGCCTGTGGTTAATTCTTCTTCCTGATGGGAAAATAGAGTGACCTGTGCCTGTCCCAACACCAAGAGCTAGTCTCTCACTGGTTCCCCGTCTACCCGTTCATCCTCAGGACAAATTGCAACCTGTACAGAACAGGAGGTTAAAGGTGCTGATGCTCCAAGTAGGGAGATTGTTAGTCAAGCGGCTGGAATGGCGAACCCGGGCACAAGGAGAAGAGAAATGAGGTGCGTTTTAGAAACCTTTCCACATCACACGGTGTACCATCTTCTGGGTTTCTCATGCATGTTTTCGATGTAGGAAGATGCCCTTGAACCTGGAGATTTGGGACCCATGCGATGGGTACCACGCAGTATTACTTTAAAGGGTCTGCGTTTGCTCACCCAACCTCACCAAACCTCTCAGCCCCAAGAGTGTCCACCCTTATGTCTCATCCAGCTGTGGGTCTAGATATGGTCAATCCAGGTTGCATCACAGCCCCTGAACGCATTGTGTAAGAATTTCTCTCTCTTTCACTGTCTTTGTTTCATGGGTTTGTAAAAGTAATTTATTTTTATAATGGGGTTTAGCTGCTTTTCACTGCTGTGTTTATGCCGCTTTTCACCCACTTGACACACTAACAGAGAGATATCAATACATAGGTTTTAAGATTATTACTAGTGAGATATATTCTTGTGCGGTGAATAGGGCGTGTTGAGTCCAGTTCTCTGAGCAAGGAGTAGGTCTTGTCTATTACATATTGGGTTTATGGAACGGTATCTGAGCTAATTTGAAACCCTTGTTTTATGTATCACCCCACCTCACCTTTCCCGTTAAGCAGCCATAGTGTGTTTTCTGCCTGTGTGACTCTGTTCTGTTTTGTAATTCAGTTCAAGTGTAACGGTTTTTACATTCCCTCTATAAGTGATACCTTATGAGAAGTGTCCTTTTCTGTGTGACTTATTTCACTTAGAATCGTCGTACCTAAATCCACTCATCATGCTGCTACTAGCCTTATGACATTGATTTCATGGCTGAGTGATATTCCATTGTACATAAGGACCACAACTTCTTTATCCATTTTTCTCCCTCCTGGGATATTGAAGGTGGAATGAAGTGGAGGTCCTTGTCAACAGAGCAGCCCTAAACTTTGGGGTGCTTGTGTCTTGCTGATTTTTCATTTTCCCAATTTATACCCCCATGAGTGGAAGTGCCCTATGCTCTCTAAGCTGTGTTTTTTAGATGTTTCAGGACACACCGTACACTTCTCCAGAGTGGCTGTTGGCAATTTACATCCCGCCCATCAGTGTAGCAAGGCTCCCATTTCTCCATGGCCTGTCCTGCATTTCTGGTTTTGAGACTTTTTTCAGCATGGCCCTTTTGACCGATGGGTAGCGAGTCTTCTTTGTAGCCCTGATTTGCCTTTCCAGGTTGCTTGGTTGGCCAAAAAGGGCGTATGCGTTTTTTCCTGAATATATTCAGGAAAAAACGCATACGCCCTTTTTGGCCAAGGGCATCATTGTCAACGTTTTGCCGCTTTTCATGTGCTTTAAAGGCGATTCGAATCTACCTCCTGAAATCTGTTTCCTGCATTTCTGCCTTGATTTCAAATCCTCTTCTTTGCCTTCCCTCAATATATTTGTGGACGAGAGTTATCATTTATAACTCTGCAGGTTTGTGAATTGCAGTGCCCTGAAGCTCCATTGTACAACTCGCTTTTTTGGGAGCTGGCCGCAAAAGCGCAGGATGGCTTCAGGCCCTGTTCTGGTTCCGGGGGGGAGGATGAGCCTGTGGTTAATTCTTCTTCCTGATGGGAAAATAGAGTGACCTGTGCCTGTCCCAACACCAAGAGCTAGTCTCTCACTGGTTCCCCGTCTACCCGTTCATCCTCAGGACAAATTGCAACCTGTACGGAACAGGAGGTTAAAGGTGCTGATGCTCCAAGTAGGGAGATTGTTAGTAAAGCGGCTGGAATGGCGAACCCGGGCACAAGGAGAAGAGAAATGAGGTGCGTTTTAGAAACCTTTCCCCATCACATGGTGTACCATCTTTTTGTTTTCTCATGCATGTTTTCGATGTAGGAAGATGCCCTTGAACCTGGAGATTTGGGACCCATGCGATGGGTACCACGCAGTATTACTTTAAAGGGTCTGCGTTTGCTCACCCAACCTCACCAAACCTCTCAGCCCCAAGAGTGTCCACCCTTATGTCTCATCCAGCTGTGGGTCTAGATATGGTCAATCCAGGTTGCATCACAGCCCCTGAACGCATTGTGTAAGAATTTCTCTCTCTTTCACTGTCTTTGTTTCATGGGTTTTTCAAAGTAATTTATTTTTATAATGGGGTTTAGCTGGTTTTCACTGCTGTGTTTATGCCGCTTTACACCCACTTGACACACTAACAGAGAGATATCAATACATAGGTTTTAAGATTATTACTAGTCAGATATATTCTTGTGCGGTGAATAGGGCGTGTTGAGTCCAGTTCTCTGAGCAAGGAGTAGGTCTTGTCTATTACATATTGGGTTTATGGAACGGTATCTGAGCTAATTTGAAACCCTTTTTTTATGTATCACCCCACCTCACCTTTCCCGTTAAGCAGCCATAGTGTGTTTTCTGCATGTGTGACTCTGTTCTGTTTTGTAATTCAGTTCAAGTGTAACGGTTTTTACATTCCCTCTATAAGTGATACCTTATGAGAAGTGTCCTTTTCTGTGTGACTTATTTCACTTAGAATCGTCGTACCTAAATCCACTCATCATGCTGCTATTAGCCTTATGACATTGATTTCATGGCTGAGTGATATTCCATTGTACATAAGGACCACAACTTCTTTATCCATTTTTCTCCCTCCTGGGATATTGAAGGTGGAATGAAGTGGAGGTCCTTGTCAACAGAGCAGCCCTCAACTTTGGGGTGCTTGTGTCTTGCTGATTTTTCATTTTCCCAATTTATACCCCCATGAGTGGAAGTGCCCTATGCTCTCTAAGCTGTGTTTTTTAGATGTTTCAGGACACACCGTACACTTCTCCAGAGTGGCTGTTGGCAATTTACATCCCACCCATCAGTGTAGCAAGGCTCCCATTTCTCCATGGCCTGTCCTGCATTTCTGGTTTTGAGACTTTTTTCAGCATGGCCCTTTTGACCGATGGGTAGCGAGTCTTCTTTGTAGCCCTGATTTGCCTTTCCAGGTTGCTTGGTTGGCCAAAAAGGGCGTATGGGTTTTTTCCTGAATAAATTCAGGAAAAAACGCATACGCCCTTTTTGGCCAAGGGCATCATTGTCAACGTTTTGCCGCTTTTCATGTGCTTTAAAGGCGATTCGAATCTACCTCCTGAAATCTGTTTCCTGCATTTCTGCCTTGATTTCAAATCCTCTTCTTTGCCTTCCCTCAATATATTTGTGGACGAGAGTTATCATTTATAACTCTGCAGGTTTGTGAATTGCAGTGCCCTGAAGCTCCATTGTACAACTCGCTTTTTTGGGAGCTGGCCGCAAAAGCGCAGGATGGCTTCAGGCCCTGTTCTGGTTCCGGGGGGGAGGATGAGCCTGTGGTTAATTCTTCTTCCTGATGGGAAAATAGAGTGACCTGTGCCTGTCCCAACAACAAGAGCTAGTCTCTCACTGGTTCCCCGTATTCCCGTTCATCCTCAGGACAAATTGCAACCTGTACGGAACAGGAGGTTAAAGGTGCTGATGCTCCAAGTAGGGAGATTGTTAGTAAAGCGGCTGGAATGGCGAACCCGGGCACAAGGAGAAGAGAAATGAGGTGCGTTTTAGAAACCTTTCCCCATCACATGGTGTACCATCTTTTTGTTTTCTCATGCATGTTTTCGATGTAGGAAGATGCCCTTGAACCTGGAGATTTGGGACCCATGCGATGGGTACCACGCAGTATTACTTTAAAGGGTCTACGTTTGCTCACCCAACCTCACCAAACCTCTCAGCCCCAAGAGTGTCCACCCTTATGTCTCATCCAGCTGTGGGTCTAGATATGGTCAATCCAGGTTGCATCACAGCCCCTGAACGCATTGTGTAAGAATTTCTCTCTCTTTCACTGTCTCTGTTTCATGGGTTTTTCAAAGTAATTTATTTTTATAATGGGGTTTAGCTGCTTTTCACTGCTGTGTTTATGCCGCTTTACACCCACTTGACACACTAACAGAGAGATATCAATACATAGGTTTTAAGATTATTACTAGTCAGATATATTCTTGTGCGGTGAATAAGGCGTGTTGAGTCCAGTTCTCTGAGCAAGGAGTAGGTCTTGTCTATTACATATTGGGTTTATGGAACGGTATCTGAGCTAATTTGAAACCCTTGTTTTATGTATCACCCCACCTTACCTTTCCCGTTAAGCAGCCATAGTGTGTTTTCTGCATGTGTGACTCTGTTCTGTTTTGTAATTCAGTTCAAGTGTAACGGTTTTTACATTCCCTCTATAAGTGATACCTTATGAGAAGTGTCCTTTTCTGTGTGACTTATTTCACTTAGAATCGTCGTACCTAAATCCACTCATCATGCTGCTATTAGCCTTATGACATTGATTTCATGGCTGAGTGATATTCCATTGTACATAAGGACCACAACTTCTTTATCCATTTTTCTCCCTCCTGGGATATTGAAGGTGGAATGAAGTGGAGGTCCTTGTCAACAGAGCAGCCCTCAACTTTGGGGTGCTTGTGTCTTGCTGATTTTTCATTTTCCCAATTTATACCCCCATGAGTGGAAGTGCCCTATGCTCTCTAAGCTGTGTTTTTTAGATGTTTCAGGACACACCGTACACTTCTCCAGAGTGGCTGTTGGCAATTTACATCCCGCCCATCAGTGTAGCAAGGCTCCCATTTCTCCATGGCCTGTCCTGCATTTCTGGTTTTGAGACTTTTTTCAGCATGGCCCTTTTGACCGATGGGTAGCGAGTCTTCTTTGTAGCCCTGATTTGCCTTTCCAGGTTGCTTGGTTGGCCAAAAAGGGCGTATGCGTTTTTTCCTGAATATATTCAGGAAAAAACGCATACGCCCTTTTTGGCCAAGGGCATCATTGTCAACGTTTTGCCGCTTTTCATGTGCTTTAAAGGCGATTCGAATCTACCTCCTGAAATCTGTTTCCTGCATTTCTGCCTTGATTTCAAATCCTCTTCTTTGCCTTCCCTCAATATATTTGTGGACGAGAGTTATCATTTATAACTCTGCAGGTTTGTGAATTGCAGTGCCCTGAAGCTCCATTGTACAACTCGCTTTTTTGGGAGCTGGCCGCAAAAGCGCAGGATGGCTTCAGGCCCTGTTCTGGTTCCGGGGGGGAGGATGAGCCTGTGGTTAATTCTTCTTCCTGATGGGAAAATAGAGTGACCTGTGCCTGTCCCAACACCAAGAGCTAGTCTCTCACTGGTTCCCCGTCTACCCGTTCATCCTCAGGACAAATTGCAACCTGTACGGAACAGGAGGTTAAAGGTGCTGATGCTCCAAGTAGGGAGATTGTTAGTAAAGCGGCTGGAATGGCGAACCCGGGCACAAGGAGAAGAGAAATGAGGTGCGTTTTAGAAACCTTTCCCCATCACATGGTGTACCATCTTTTTGTTTTCTCATGCATGTTTTCGATGTAGGAAGATGCCCTTGAACCTGGAGATTTGGGACCCATGCGATGGGTACCACGCAGTATTACTTTAAAGGGTCTACGTTTGCTCACCCAACCTCACCAAACCTCTCAGCCCCAAGAGTGTCCACCCTTATGTCTCATCCAGCTGTGGGTCTAGATATGGTCAATCCAGGTTGCATCACAGCCCCTGAACGCATTGTGTAAGAATTTCTCTCTCTTTCACTGTCTCTGTTTCATGGGTTTTTCAAAGTAATTTATTTTTATAATGGGGTTTAGCTGCTTTTCACTGCTGTGTTTATGCCGCTTTACACCCACTTGACACACTAACAGAGAGATATCAATACATAGGTTTTAAGATTATTACTAGTCAGATATATTCTTGTGCGGTGAATAAGGCGTGTTGAGTCCAGTTCTCTGAGCAAGGAGTAGGTCTTGTCTATTACATATTGGGTTTATGGAACGGTATCTGAGCTAATTTGAAACCCTTGTTTTATGTATCACCCCACCTTACCTTTCCCGTTAAGCAGCCATAGTGTGTTTTCTGCATGTGTGACTCTGTTCTGTTTTGTAATTCAGTTCAAGTGTAACGGTTTTTACATTCCCTCTATAAGTGATACCTTATGAGAAGTGTCCTTTTCTGTGTGACTTATTTCACTTAGAATCGTCGTACCTAAATCCACTCATCATGCTGCTATTAGCCTTATGACATTGATTTCATGGCTGAGTGATATTCCATTGTACATAAGGACCACAACTTCTTTATCCATTTTTCTCCCTCCTGGGATATTGAAGGTGGAATGAAGTGGAGGTCCTTGTCAACAGAGCAGCCCTCAACTTTGGGGTGCTTGTGTCTTGCTGATTTTTCATTTTCCCAATTTATACCCCCATGAGTGGAAGTGCCCTATGCTCTCTAAGCTGTGTTTTTTAGATGTTTCAGGACACACCGTACACTTCTCCAGAGTGGCTGTTGGCAATTTACATCCCACCCATCAGTGTAGCAAGGCTCCCATTTCTCCATGGCCTGTCCTGCATTTCTGGTTTTGAGACTTTTTTCAGCATGGCCCTTTTGACCGATGGGTAGCGAGTCTTCTTTGTAGCCCTGATTTGCCTTTCCAGGTTGCTTGGTTGGCCAAAACGGGCGTATGGGTTTTTTCCTGAATATATTCAGGAAAAAACGCATACGCCCTTTTTGGCCAAGGGCATCATTGTCAACGTTTTGCCGCTTTTCATGTGCTTTAAAGGCGATTCGAATCTACCTCCTGAAATCTGTTTCCTGCATTTCTGCCTTGATTTCAAATCCTCTTCTTTGCCTTCCCTCAATATATTTGTGGACGAGAGTTATCATTTATAACTCTGCAGGTTTGTGAATTGCAGTACCCTGAAGCTCCATTGTACAACTCGCTTTTTTGGGAGCTGGCCGCAAAAGCGCAGGATGGCTTCAGGCCCTGTTCTGGTTCCGGGGGGGAGGATGAGCCTGTGGTTAATTCTTCTTCCTGATGGGAAAATAGAGTGACCTGTGCCTGTCCCAACACCAAGAGCTAGTCTCTCACTGGTTCCCCGTATTCCCGTTCATCCTCAGGACAAATTGCAACCTGTACGGAACAGGAGGTTAAAGGTGCTGATGCTCCAAGTAGGGAGATTGTTAGTAAAGCGGCTGGAATGGCGACCCCGGGCACAAGGAGAAGAGAAATGAGGTGCGTTTTAGAAACCTTTCCCCATCACATGGTGTACCATCTTTTTGTTTTCTCATGCATGTTTTCGATGTAGGAAGATGCCCTTGAACCTGGAGATTTGGGACCCATGCGATGGGTACCACGCAGTATTACTTTAAAGGGTCTACGTTTGCTCACCCAACCTCACCAAACCTCTCAGCCCCAAGAGTGTCCACCCTTATGTCTCATCCAGCTGTGGGTCTAGATATGGTCAATCCAGGTTGCATCACAGCCCCTGAACGCATTGTGTAAGAATTTCTCTCTCTTTCACTGTCTCTGTTTCATGGGTTTTTCAAAGTAATTTATTTTTATAATGGGGTTTAGCTGCTTTTCACTGCTGTGTTTATGCCGCTTTACACCCACTTGACACACTAACAGAGAGATATCAATACATAGGTTTTAAGATTATTACTAGTCAGATATATTCTTGTGCGGTGAATAAGGCGTGTTGAGTCCAGTTCTCTGAGCAAGGAGTAGGTCTTGTCTATTACATATTGGGTTTATGGAACGGTATCTGAGCTAATTTGAAACCCTTGTTTTATGTATCACCCCACCTTACCTTTCCCGTTAAGCAGCCATAGTGTGTTTTCTGCATGTGTGACTCTGTTCTGTTTTGTAATTCAGTTCAAGTGTAACGGTTTTTACATTCCCTCTATAAGTGATACCTTATGAGAAGTGTCCTTTTCTGTGTGACTTATTTCACTTAGAATCGTCGTACCTAAATCCACTCATCATGCTGCTATTAGCCTTATGACATTGATTTCATGGCTGAGTGATATTCCATTGTACATAAGGACCACAACTTCTTTATCCATTTTTCTCCCTCCTGGGATATTGAAGGTGGAATGAAGTGGAGGTCCTTGTCAACAGAGCAGCCCTAAACTTTGGGGTGCTTGTGTCTTGCTGATTTTTCATTTTCCCAATTTATACCCCCATGAGTGGAAGTGCCCTATGCTCTCTAAGCTGTGTTTTTTAGATGTTTCAGGACACACCGTACACTTCTCCAGAGTGGCTGTTGGCAATTTACATCCCGCCCATCAGTGTAGCAAGGCTCCCATTTCTCCATGGCCTGTCCTGCATTTCTGGTTTTGAGACTTTTTTCAGCATGGCCCTTTTGACCGATGGGTAGCGAGTCTTCTTTGTAGCCCTGATTTGCCTTTCCAGGTTGCTTGGTTGGCCAAAAAGGGCGTATGCGTTTTTTCCTGAATATATTCAGGAAAAAACGCATACGCCCTTTTTGGCCAAGAGCATCATTGTCAACGTTTTGCCGCTTTTCATGTGCTTTAAAGGCGATTCGAATCTACCTCCTGAAATCTGTTTCCTGCATTTCTGCCTTGATTTCAAATCCTCTTCTTTGCCTTCCCTAAATATATTTGTGGACGAGAGTTATCATTTATAACTCTGCAGGTTTGTGAATTGCAGTACCCTGAAGCTCCATTTTACAACTCGCTTTTTTGGGAGCTGGCCGCAAAAGCGCAGGATGGCTTCAGGCCCTGTTCTGGTTCCGGGGGGGAGGATGAGCCTGTGGTTAATTCTTCTTCCTGATGGGAAAATAGAGTGACCTGTGCCTGTCCCAACAACAAGAGCTAGTCTCTCACTGGTTCCCCGTATTCCCGTTCATCCTCAGGACAAATTGCAACCTGTACGGAACAGGAGGTTAAAGGTGCTGATGCTCCAAGTAGGGAGATTGTTAGTAAAGCGGCTGGAATGGCGACCCCGGGCACAAGGAGAAGAGAAATGAGGTGCGTTTTAGAAACCTTTCCCCATCACATGGTGTACCATCTTTTTTGTTTTCTCATGCATGTTTTCGATGTAGGAAGATGCCCTTGAACCTGGAGATTTGGGACCCATGCGATGGGTACCACGCAGTATTACTTTAAAGGGTCTGCGTTTGCTCACCCAACCTCACCAAACCTCTCAGCCCCAAGAGTGTCCACCCTTATGTCTCATCCAGCTGTGGGTCTAGAAATGGTCAATCCAGGTTGCATCACAGCCCCTGAACGCATTGTGTAAGAATTTCTCTCTCTTTCACTGTCTTTGTTTCATGGGTTTTTCAAAGTAATTTATTTTTATAATGGGGTTTAGCTGCTTTTCACTGCTGTGTTTATGCCGCTTTACACCCACTTGACACACTAACAGAGAGATATCAATACATAGGTTTTACGATTATTACTAGTCAGATATATTCTTGTGCGGTGAATAGGGCGTGTTGAGTCCAGTTCTCTGAGCAAGGAGTAGGTCTTGTCTATTACATATTGGGTTTATGGAACGGTATCTGAGCTAATTTGAAACCCTTGTTTTATGTATCACCCCACCTCACCTTTCCCGTTAAGCAGCCATAGTGTGTTTTCTGCATGTGTGACTCTGTTCTGTTTTGTAATTCAGTTCAAGTGTAACGGTTTTTACAGTCCCTCTATAAGTGATACCTTATGAGAAGTGTCCTTTTCTGTGTGACTTATTTCACTTAGAATCGTCGTACCTAAATCCACTCATCATGCTGCTATTAGCCTTATGACATTGATTTCATGGCTGAGTGATATTCCATTGTACATAAGGACCACAACTTCTTTATCCATTTTTCTCCCTCCTGGGATATTGAAGGTGGAATGAAGTGGAGGTCCTTGTCAACAGAGCAGCCCTAAACTTTGGGATGCTTGTGTCTTGCTGATTTTTCATTTTCCCAATTTATACCCCCATGAGTGGAAGTGCCCTATGCTCTCTAAGCTGTGTTTTTTAGATGTTTCAGGACACACCGTACACTTCTCCAGAGTGGCTGTTGGCAATTTACATCCCGCCCATCAGTGTAGCAAGGCTCCCATTTCTCCATGGCCTGTCCTGCATTTCTGGTTTTGAGACTTTTTTCAGCATGGCCCTTTTGACCGATGGGTAGCGAGTCTTCTTTGTAGCCCTGATTTGCCTTTCCAGGTTGCTTGGTTGGCCAAAAAGGGCGTATGCGTTTTTTCCTGAATATATTCAGGAAAAAACGCATACGCCCTTTTTGGCCAAGGGCATCATTGTCAACGTTTTGCCGCTTTTCATGTGCTTTAAAGGCGATTCGAATCTACCTCCTGAAATCTGTTTCCTGCATTTCTGCCTTGATTTCAAATCCTCTTCTTTGCCTTCCCTCAATATATTTGTGGACGAGAGTTATCATTTATAACTCTGCAGGTTTGTGAATTGCAGTGCCCTGAAGCTCCATTGTACAACTCGCTTTTTTGGGAGCTGGCCGCAAAAGCGCAGGATGGCTTCAGGCCCTGTTCTGGTTCCGGGGGGGAGGATGAGCCTGTGGTTAATTCTTCTTCCTGATGGGAAAATAGAGTGACCTGTGCCTGTCCCAACACCAAGAGCTAGTCTCTCACTGGTTCCCCGTCTACCCGTTCATCCTCAGGACAAATTGCAACCTGTACGGAACAGGAGGTTAAAGGTGCTGATGCTCCAAGTAGGGAGATTGTTAGTAAAGCGGCTGGAATGGCGAACCCGGGCACAAGGAGAAGAGAAATGAGGTGCGTTTTAGAAACCTTTCCCCATCACATGGTGTACCATCTTTTTGTTTTCTCATGCATGTTTTCGATGTAGGAAGATGCCCTTGAACCTGGAGATTTGGGACCCATGCGATGGGTACCACGCAGTATTACTTTAAAGGGTCTGCGTTTGCTCACCCAACCTCACCAAACCTCTCAGCCCCAAGAGTGTCCACCCTTATGTCTCATCCAGCTGTGGGTCTAGATATGGTCAATCCAGGTTGCATCACAGCCCCTGAACGCATTGTGTAAGAATTTCTCTCTCTTTCACTGTCTCTGTTTCATGGGGTTTTCAAAGTAATTTATTTTTATAATGGGGTTTAGCTGCTTTTCACTGCTGTGTTTATGCCGCTTTACACCCACTTGACACACTAACAGAGAGATATCAATACATAGGTTTTAAGATTATTACTAGTCAGATATATTCTTGTGCGGTGAATAAGGCGTGTTGAGTCCAGTTCTCTGAGCAAGGAGTAGGTCTTGTCTATTACATATTGGGTTTATGGAACGGTATCTGAGCTAATTTGAAACCCTTGTTTTATGTATCACCCCACCTTACCTTTCCCGTTAAGCAGCCATAGTGTGTTTTCTGCATGTGTGACTCTGTTCTGTTTTGTAATTCAGTTCAAGTGTAACGGTTTTTACATTCCCTCTATAAGTGATACCTTATGAGAAGTGTCCTTTTCTGTGTGACTTATTTCACTTAGAATCGTCGTACCTAAATCCACTCATCATGCTGCTATTAGCCTTATGACATTGATTTCATGGCTGAGTGATATTCCATTGTACATAAGGACCACAACTTCTTTATCCATTTTTCTCCCTCCTGGGATATTGAAGGTGGAATGAAGTGGAGGTCCTTGTCAACAGAGCAGCCCTAAACTTTGGGGTGCTTGTGTCTTGCTGATTTTTCATTTTCCCAATTTATACCCCCATGAGTGGAAGTGCCCTATGCTCTCTAAGCTGTGTTTTTTAGATGTTTCAGGACACACCGTACACTTCTCCAGAGTGGCTGTTGGCAATTTACATCCCGCCCATCAGTGTAGCAAGGCTCCCATTTCTCCATGGCCTGTCCTGCATTTCTGGTTTTGAGACTTTTTTCAGCATGGCCCTTTTGACCGATGGGTAGCGAGTCTTCTTTGTAGCCCTGATTTGCCTTTCCAGGTTGCTTGGTTGGCCAAAAAGGGCGTATGCGTTTTTTCCTGAATATATTCAGGAAAAAACGCATACGCCCTTTTTGGCCAAGAGCATCATTGTCAACGTTTTGCCGCTTTTCATGTGCTTTAAAGGCGATTCGAATCTACCTCCTGAAATCTGTTTCCTGCATTTCTGCCTTGATTTCAAATCCTCTTCTTTGCCTTCCCTAAATATATTTGTGGACGAGAGTTATCATTTATAACTCTGCAGGTTTGTGAATTGCAGTACCCTGAAGCTCCATTTTACAACTCGCTTTTTTGGGAGCTGGCCGCAAAAGCGCAGGATGGCTTCAGGCCCTGTTCTGGTTCCGGGGGGGAGGATGAGCCTGTGGTTAATTCTTCTTCCTGATGGGAAAATAGAGTGACCTGTGCCTGTCCCAACAACAAGAGCTAGTCTCTCACTGGTTCCCCGTATTCCCGTTCATCCTCAGGACAAATTGCAACCTGTACGGAACAGGAGGTTAAAGGTGCTGATGCTCCAAGTAGGGAGATTGTTAGTAAAGCGGCTGGAATGGCGACCCCGGGCACAAGGAGAAGAAAATGAGGTGCGTTTTAGAAACCTTTCCCCATCACATGGTGTACCATCTTTTTTGTTTTCTCATGCATGTTTTCGATGTAGGAAGATGCCCTTGAACCTGGAGATTTGGGACCCATGCGATGGGTACCACGCAGTATTACTTTAAAGGGTCTGCGTTTGCTCACCCAACCTCACCAAACCTCTCAGCCCCAAGAGTGTCCACCCTTATGTCTCATCCAGCTGTGGGTCTAGAAATGGTCAATCCAGGTTGCATCACAGCCCCTGAACGCATTGTGTAAGAATTTCTCTCTCTTTCACTGTCTTTGTTTCATGGGTTTTTCAAAGTAATTTATTTTTATAATGGGGTTTAGCTGCTTTTCACTGCTGTGTTTATGCCGCTTTACACCCACTTGACACACTAACAGAGAGATATCAATACATAGGTTTTACGATTATTACTAGTCAGATATATTCTTGTGCGGTGAATAGGGCGTGTTGAGTCCAGTTCTCTGAGCAAGGAGTAGGTCTTGTCTATTACATATTGGGTTTATGGAACGGTATCTGAGCTAATTTGAAACCCTTGTTTTATGTATCACCCCACCTCACCTTTCCCGTTAAGCAGCCATAGTGTGTTTTCTGCATGTGTGACTCTGTTCTGTTTTGTAATTCAGTTCAAGTGTAACGGTTTTTACAGTCCCTCTATAAGTGATACCTTATGAGAAGTGTCCTTTTCTGTGTGACTTATTTCACTTAGAATCGTCGTACCTAAATCCACTCATCATGCTGCTATTAGCCTTATGACATTGATTTCATGGCTGAGTGATATTCCATTGTACATAAGGACCACAACTTCTTTATCCATTTTTCTCCCTCCTGGGATATTGAAGGTGGAATGAAGTGGAGGTCCTTGTCAACAGAGCAGCCCTAAACTTTGGGGTGCTTGTGTCTTGCTGATTTTTCATTTTCCCAATTTATACCCCCATGAGTGGAAGTGCCCTATGCTCTCTAAGCTGTGTTTTTTAGATGTTTCAGGACACACCGTACACTTCTCCAGAGTGGCTGTTGGCAATTTACATCCCGCCCATCAGTGTAGCAAGGCTCCCATTTCTCCATGGCCTGTCCTGCATTTCTGGTTTTGAGACTTTTTTCAGCATGGCCCTTTTGACCGATGGGTAGCGAGTCTTCTTTGTAGCCCTGATTTGCCTTTCCAGGTTGCTTGGTTGGCCAAAAAGGGCGTATGCGTTTTTTCCTGAATATATTCAGGAAAAAACGCATACGCCCTTTTTGGCCAAGGGCATCATTGTCAACGTTTTGCCGCTTTTCATGTGCTTTAAAGGCGATTCGAATCTACCTCCTGAAATCTGTTTCCTGCATTTCTGCCTTGATTTCAAATCCTCTTCTTTGCCTTCCCTCAATATATTTGTGGACGAGAGTTATCATTTATAACTCTGCAGGTTTGTGAATTGCAGTGCCCTGAAGCTCCATTGTACAACTCGCTTTTTTGGGAGCTGGCCGCAAAAGCGCAGGATGGCTTCAGGCCCTGTTCTGGTTCCGGGGGGGAGGATGAGCCTGTGGTTAATTCTTCTTCCTGATGGGAAAATAGAGTGACCTGTGCCTGTCCCAACACCAAGAGCTAGTCTCTCACTGGTTCCCCGTCTACCCGTTCATCCTCAGGACAAATTGCAACCTGTACGGAACAGGAGGTTAAAGGTGCTGATGCTCCAAGTAGGGAGATTGTTAGTAAAGCGGCTGGAATGGCGAACCCGGGCACAAGGAGAAGAGAAATGAGGTGCGTTTTAGAAACCTTTCCCCATCACATGGTGTACCATCTTTTTGTTTTCTCATGCATGTTTTCGATGTAGGAAGATGCCCTTGAACCTGGAGATTTGGGACCCATGCGATGGGTACCACGCAGTATTACTTTAAAGGGTCTGCGTTTGCTCACCCAACCTCACCAAACCTCTCAGCCCCAAGAGTGTCCACCCTTATGTCTCATCCAGCTGTGGGTCTAGATATGGTCAATCCAGGTTGCATCACAGCCCCTGAACGCATTGTGTAAGAATTTCTCTCTCTTTCACTGTCTCTGTTTCATGGGTTTTTCAAAGTAATTTATTTTTATAATGGGGTTTAGCTGCTTTTCACTGCTGTGTTTATGCCGCTTTACACCCACTTGACACACTAACAGAGAGATATCAATACATAGGTTTTACGATTATTACTAGTCAGATATATTCTTGTGCGGTGAATAAGGCGTGTTGAGTCCAGTTCTCTGAGCAAGGAGTAGGTCTTGTCTATTACATATTGGGTTTATGGAACGGTATCTGAGCTAATTTGAAACCCTTGTTTTATGTATCACCCCACCTTACCTTTCCCGTTAAGCAGCCATAGTGTGTTTTCTGCATGTGTGACTCTGTTCTGTTTTGTAATTCAGTTCAAGTGTAACGGTTTTTACATTCCCTCTATAAGTGATACCTTATGAGAAGTGTCCTTTTCTGTGTGACTTATTTCACTTAGAATCGTCGTACCTAAATCCACTCATCATGCTGCTATTAGCCTTATGACATTGATTTCATGGCTGAGTGATATTCCATTGTACATAAGGACCACAACTTCTTTATCCATTTTTCTCCCTCCTGGGATATTGAAGGTGGAATGAAGTGGAGGTCCTTGTCAACAGAGCAGCCCTAAACTTTGGGGTGCTTGTGTCTTGCTGATTTTTCATTTTCCCAATTTATACCCCCATGAGTGGAAGTGCCCTATGCTCTCTAAGCTGTGTTTTTTAGATGTTTCAGGACACACCGTACACTTCTCCAGAGTGGCTGTTGGCAATTTACATCCCGCCCATCAGTGTAGCAAGGCTCCCATTTCTCCATGGCCTGTCCTGCATTTCTGGTTTTGAGACTTTTTTCAGCATGGCCCTTTTGACCGATGGGTAGCGAGTCTTCTTTGTAGCCCTGATTTGCCTTTCCAGGTTGCTTGGTTGGCCAAAAAGGGCGTATGCGTTTTTTCCTGAATATATTCAGGAAAAAACGCATACGCCCTTTTTGGCCAAGAGCATCATTGTCAACGTTTTGCCGCTTTTCATGTGCTTTAAAGGCGATTCGAATCTACCTCCTGAAATCTGTTTCCTGCATTTCTGCCTTGATTTCAAATCCTCTTCTTTGCCTTCCCTAAATATATTTGTGGACGAGAGTTATCATTTATAACTCTGCAGGTTTGTGAATTGCAGTGCCCTGAAGCTCCATTTTACAACTCGCTTTTTTGGGAGCTGGCCGCAAAAGCGCAGGATGGCTTCAGGCCCTGTTCTGGTTCCGGGGGGGAGGCTGAGCCTGTGGTTAATTCTTCTTCCTGATGGGAAAATAGAGTGACCTGTGCCTGTCCCAACAACAAGAGCTAGTCTCTCACTGGTTCCCCGTATTCCCGTTCATCCTCAGGACAAATTGCAACCTGTACGGAACAGGAGGTTAAAGGTGCTGATGCTCCAAGTAGGGAGATTGTTAGTAAAGCGGCTGGAATGGCGACCCCGGGCACAAGGAGAAGAGAAATGAGGTGCGTTTTAGAAACCTTTCCCCATCACATGGTGTACCATCTTTTTTGTTTTCTCATGCATGTTTTCGATGTAGGAAGATGCCCTTGAACCTGGAGATTTGGGACCCATGCGATGGGTACCACGCAGTATTACTTTAAAGGGTCTGCGTTTGCTCACCCAACCTCACCAAACCTCTCAGCCCCAAGAGTGTCCACCCTTATGTCTCATCCAGCTGTGGGTCTAGAAATGGTCAATCCAGGTTGCATCACAGCCCCTGAACGCATTGTGTAAGAATTTCTCTCTCTTTCACTGTCTTTGTTTCATGGGTTTTTCAAAGTAATTTATTTTTATAATGGGGTTTAGCTGCTTTTCACTGCTGTGTTTATGCCGCTTTACACCCACTTGACACACTAACAGAGAGATATCAATACATAGGTTTTACGATTATTACTAGTCAGATATATTCTTGTGCGGTGAATAGGGCGTGTTGAGTCCAGTTCTCTGAGCAAGGAGTAGGTCTTGTCTATTACATATTGGGTTTATGGAACGGTATCTGAGCTAATTTGAAACCCTTGTTTTATGTATCACCCCACCTCACCTTTCCCGTTAAGCAGCCATAGTGTGTTTTCTGCATGTGTGACTCTGTTCTGTTTTGTAATTCAGTTCAAGTGTAACGGTTTTTACAGTCCCTCTATAAGTGATACCTTATGAGAAGTGTCCTTTTCTGTGTGACTTATTTCACTTAGAATCGTCGTACCTAAATCCACTCATCATGCTGCTATTAGCCTTATGACATTGATTTCATGGCTGAGTGATATTCCATTGTACATAAGGACCACAACTTCTTTATCCATTTTTCTCCCTCCTGGGATATTGAAGGTGGAATGAAGTGGAGGTCCTTGTCAACAGAGCAGCCCTAAACTTTGGGGTGCTTGTGTCTTGCTGATTTTTCATTTTCCCAATTTATACCCCCATGAGTGGAAGTGCCCTATGCTCTCTAAGCTGTGTTTTTTAGATGTTTCAGGACACACCGTACACTTCTCCAGAGTGGCTGTTGGCAATTTACATCCCGCCCATCAGTGTAGCAAGGCTCCCATTTCTCCATGGCCTGTCCTGCATTTCTGGTTTTGAGACTTTTTTCAGCATGGCCCTTTTGACCGATGGGTAGCGAGTCTTCTTTGTACCGCTGATTTGCCTTTCCAGGTTGCTTGGTTGGCCAAAAAGGGCGTATGCGTTTTTTCCTGAATATATTCAGGAAAAAACGCATACGCCCTTTTTGGCCAAGGGCATCATTGTCAACGTTTTGCCGCTTTTCATGTGCTTTAAAGGCGATTCGAATCTACCTCCTGAAATCTGTTTCCTGCATTTCTGCCTTGATTTCAAATCCTCTTCTTTGCCTTCCCTCAATATATTTGTGGACGAGAGTTATCATTTATAACTCTGCAGGTTTGTGAATTGCAGTGCCCTGAAGCTCCATTGTACAACTCGCTTTTTTGGGAGCTGGCCGCAAAAGCGCAGGATGGCTTCAGGCCCTGTTCTGGTTCCGGGGGGGAGGCTGAGCCTGTGGTTAATTCTTCTTCCTGATGGGAAAATAGAGTGACCTGTGCCTGTCCCAACAACAAGAGCTAGTCTCTCACTGGTTCCCCGTATTCCCGTTCATCCTCAGGACAAATTGCAACCTGTACGGAACAGGAGGTTAAAGGTGCTGATGCTCCAAGTAGGGAGATTGTTAGTAAAGCGGCTGGAATGGCGACCCCGGGCACAAGGAGAAGAGAAATGAGGTGCGTTTTAGAAACCTTTCCCCATCACATGGTGTACCATCTTTTTTGTTTTCTCATGCATGTTTTCGATGTAGGAAGATGCCCTTGAACCTGGAGATTTGGGACCCATGCGATGGGTACCACGCAGTATTACTTTAAAGGGTCTGCGTTTGCTCACCCAACCTCACCAAACCTCTCAGCCCCAAGAGTGTCCACCCTTATGTCTCATCCAGCTGTGGGTCTAGAAATGGTCAATCCAGGTTGCATCACAGCCCCTGAACGCATTGTGTAAGAATTTCTCTCTCTTTCACTGTCTTTGTTTCATGGGTTTTTCAAAGTAATTTATTTTTATAATGGGGTTTAGCTGCTTTTCACTGCTGTGTTTATGCCGCTTTACACCCACTTGACACACTAACAGAGAGATATCAATACATAGGTTTTACGATTATTACTAGTCAGATATATTCTTGTGCGGTGAATAGGGCGTGTTGAGTCCAGTTCTCTGAGCAAGGAGTAGGTCTTGTCTATTACATATTGGGTTTATGGAACGGTATCTGAGCTAATTTGAAACCCTTGTTTTATGTATCACCCCACCTCACCTTTCCCGTTAAGCAGCCATAGTGTGTTTTCTGCATGTGTGACTCTGTTCTGTTTTGTAATTCAGTTCAAGTGTAACGGTTTTTACAGTCCCTCTATAAGTGATACCTTATGAGAAGTGTCCTTTTCTGTGTGACTTATTTCACTTAGAATCGTCGTACCTAAATCCACTCATCATGCTGCTATTAGCCTTATGACATTGATTTCATGGCTGAGTGATATTCCATTGTACATAAGGACCACAACTTCTTTATCCATTTTTCTCCCTCCTGGGATATTGAAGGTGGAATGAAGTGGAGGTCCTTGTCAACAGAGCAGCCCTAAACTTTGGGGTGCTTGTGTCTTGCTGATTTTTCATTTTCCCAATTTATACCCCCATGAGTGGAAGTGCCCTATGCTCTCTAAGCTGTGTTTTTTAGATGTTTCAGGACACACCGTACACTTCTCCAGAGTGGCTGTTGGCAATTTACATCCCGCCCATCAGTGTAGCAAGGCTCCCATTTCTCCATGGCCTGTCCTGCATTTCTGGTTTTGAGACTTTTTTCAGCATGGCCCTTTTGACCGATGGGTAGCGAGTCTTCTTTGTACCGCTGATTTGCCTTTCCAGGTTGCTTGGTTGGCCAAAAAGGGCGTATGCGTTTTTTCCTGAATATATTCAGGAAAAAACGCATACGCCCTTTTTGGCCAAGGGCATCATTGTCAACGTTTTGCCGCTTTTCATGTGCTTTAAAGGCGATTCGAATCTACCTCCTGAAATCTGTTTCCTGCATTTCTGCCTTGATTTCAAATCCTCTTCTTTGCCTTCCCTCAATATATTTGTGGACGAGAGTTATCATTTATAACTCTGCAGGTTTGTGAATTGCAGTGCCCTGAAGCTCCATTGTACAACTCGCTTTTTTGGGAGCTGGCCGCAAAAGCGCAGGATGGCTTCAGGCCCTGTTCTGGTTCCGGGGGGGAGGATGAGCCTGTGGTTAATTCTTCTTCCTGATGGGAAAATAGAGTGACCTGTGCCTGTCCCAACAACAAGAGCTAGTCTCTCACTGGTTCCCCGTATTCCCGTTCATCCTCAGGACAAATTGCAACCTGTACGGAACAGGAGGTTAAAGGTGCTGATGCTCCAAGTAGGGAGATTGTTAGTAAAGCGGCTGGAATGGCGACCCCGGGCACAAGGAGAAGAGAAATGAGGTGCGTTTTAGAAACCTTTCCCCATCACATGGTGTACCATCTTTTTTGTTTTCTCATGCATGTTTTCGATGTAGGAAGATGCCCTTGAACCTGGAGATTTGGGACCCATGCGATGGGTACCACGCAGTATTACTTTAAAGGGTCTGCGTTTGCTCACCCAACCTCACCAAACCTCTCAGCCCCAAGAGTGTCCACCCTTATGTCTCATCCAGCTGTGGGTCTAGAAATGGTCAATCCAGGTTGCATCACAGCTCCTGAACGCATTGTGTAAGAATTTCTCTCTCTTTCACTGTCTTTGTTTCATGGGTTTTTCAAAGTAATTTATTTTTATAATGGGGTTTAGCTGCTTTTCACTGCTGTGTTTATGCCGCTTTACACCCACTTGACACACTAACAGAGAGATATCAATACATAGGTTTTACGATTATTACTAGTCAGATATATTCTTGTGCGGTGAATAGGGCGTGTTGAGTCCAGTTCTCTGAGCAAGGAGTAGGTCTTGTCTATTACATATTGGGTTTATGGAACGGTATCTGAGCTAATTTGAAACCCTTGTTTTATGTATCACCCCACCTCACCTTTCCCGTTAAGCAGCCATAGTGTGTTTTCTGCATGTGTGACTCTGTTCTGTTTTGTAATTCAGTTCAAGTGTAACGGTTTTTACAGTCCCTCTATAAGTGATACCTTATGAGAAGTGTCCTTTTCTGTGTGACTTATTTCACTTAGAATCGTCGTACCTAAATCCACTCATCATGCTGCTATTAGCCTTATGACATTGATTTCATGGCTGAGTGATATTCCATTGTACATAAGGACCACAACTTCTTTATCCATTTTTCTCCCTCCTGGGATATTGAAGGTGGAATGAAGTGGAGGTCCTTGTCAACAGAGCAGCCCTAAACTTTGGGGTGCTTGTGTCTTGCTGATTTTTCATTTTCCCAATTTATACCCCCATGAGTGGAAGTGCCCTATGCTCTCTAAGCTGTGTTTTTTAGATGTTTCAGGACACACCGTACACTTCTCCAGAGTGGCTGTTGGCAATTTACATCCCGCCCATCAGTGTAGCAAGGCTCCCATTTCTCCATGGCCTGTCCTGCATTTCTGGTTTTGAGACTTTTTTCAGCATGGCCCTTTTGACCGATGGGTAGCGAGTCTTCTTTGTAGCCCTGATTTGCCTTTCCAGGTTGCTTGGTTGGCCAAAAAGGGCGTATGCGTTTTTTCCTGAATATATTCAGGAAAAAACGCATACGCCCTTTTTGGCCAAGGGCATCATTGTCAACGTTTTGCCGCTTTTCATGTGCTTTAAAGGCGATTCGAATCTACCTCCTGAAATCTGTTTCCTGCATTTCTGCCTTGATTTCAAATCCTCTTCTTTGCCTTCCCTCAATATATTTGTGGACGAGAGTTATCATTTATAACTCTGCAGGTTTGTGAATTGCAGTGCCCTGAAGCTCCATTGTACAACTCGCTTTTTTGGGAGCTGGCCGCAAAAGCGCAGGATGGCTTCAGGCCCTGTTCTGGTTCCGGGGGGGAGGATGAGCCTGTGGTTAATTCTTCTTCCTGATGGGAAAATAGAGTGACCTGTGCCTGTCCCAACAACAAGAGCTAGTCTCTCACTGGTTCCCCGTATTCCCGTTCATCCTCAGGACAAATTGCAACCTGTACGGAACAGGAGGTTAAAGGTGCTGATGCTCCAAGTAGGGAGATTGTTAGTAAAGCGGCTGGAATGGCGAACCCGGGCACAAGGAGAAGAGAAATGAGGTGCGTTTTAGAAACCTTTCCCCATCACATGGTGTACCATCTTTTTTGTTTTCTCATGCATGTTTTCGATGTAGGAAGATGCCCTTGAACCTGGAGATTTGGGACCCATGCGATGGGTACCACGCAGTATTACTTTAAAGGGTCTGCGTTTGCTCACCCAACCTCACCAAACCTCTCAGCCCCAAGAGTGTCCACCCTTATGTCTCATCCAGCTGTGGGTCTAGAAATGGTCAATCCAGGTTGCATCACAGCCCCTGAACGCATTGTGTAAGAATTTCTCTCTCTTTCACTGTCTTTGTTTCATGGGTTTTTCAAAGTAATTTATTTTTATAATGGGGTTTAGCTGCTTTTCACTGCTGTGTTTATGCCGCTTTACACCCACTTGACACACTAACAGAGAGATATCAATACATAGGTTTTACGATTATTACTAGTCAGATATATTCTTGTGCGGTGAATAGGGCGTGTTGAGTCCAGTTCTCTGAGCAAGGAGTAGGTCTTGTCTATTACATATTGGGTTTATGGAACGGTATCTGAGCTAATTTGAAACCCTTGTTTTATGTATCACCCCACCTCACCTTTCCCGTTAAGCAGCCATAGTGTGTTTTCTGCATGTGTGACTCTGTTCTGTTTTGTAATTCAGTTCAAGTGTAACGGTTTTTACAGTCCCTCTATAAGTGATACCTTATGAGAAGTGTCCTTTTCTGTGTGACTTATTTCACTTAGAATCGTCGTACCTAAATCCACTCATCATGCTGCTATTAGCCTTATGACATTGATTTCATGGCTGAGTGATATTCCATTGTACATAAGGACCACAACTTCTTTATCCATTTTTCTCCCTCCTGGGATATTGAAGGTGGAATGAAGTGGAGGTCCTTGTCAACAGAGCAGCCCTAAACTTTGGGGTGCTTGTGTCTTGCTGATTTTTCATTTTCCCAATTTATACCCCCATGAGTGGAAGTGCCCTATGCTCTCTAAGCTGTGTTTTTTAGATGTTTCAGGACACACCGTACACTTCTCCAGAGTGGCTGTTGGCAATTTACATCCCGCCCATCAGTGTAGCAAGGCTCCCATTTCTCCATGGCCTGTCCTGCATTTCTGGTTTTGAGACTTTTTTCAGCATGGCCCTTTTGACCGATGGGTAGCGAGTCTTCTTTGTAGCCCTGATTTGCCTTTCCAGGTTGCTTGGTTGGCCAAAAAGGGCGTATGCGTTTTTTCCTGAATATATTCAGGAAAAAACGCATACGCCCTTTTTGGCCAAGGGCATCATTGTCAACGTTTTGCCGCTTTTCATGTGCTTTAAAGGCGATTCGAATCTACCTCCTGAAATCTGTTTCCTGCATTTCTGCCTTGATTTCAAATCCTCTTCTTTGCCTTCCCTCAATATATTTGTGGACGAGAGTTATCATTTATAACTCTGCAGGTTTGTGAATTGCAGTGCCCTGAAGCTCCATTGTACAACTCGCTTTTTTGGGAGCTGGCCGCAAAAGCGCAGGATGGCTTCAGGCCCTGTTCTGGTTCCGGGGGGGAGGATGAGCCTGTGGTTAATTCTTCTTCCTGATGGGAAAATAGAGTGACCTGTGCCTGTCCCAACAACAAGAGCTAGTCTCTCACTGGTTCCCCGTATTCCCGTTCATCCTCAGGACAAATTGCAACCTGTACGGAACAGGAGGTTAAAGGTGCTGATGCTCCAAGTAGGGAGATTGTTAGTAAAGCGGCTGGAATGGCGACCCCGGGCACAAGGAGAAGAGAAATGAGGTGCGTTTTAGAAACCTTTCCCCATCACATGGTGTACCATCTTTTTTGTTTTCTCATGCATGTTTTCGATGTAGGAAGATGCCCTTGAACCTGGAGATTTGGGACCCATGCGATGGGTACCACGCAGTATTACTTTAAAGGGTCTGCGTTTGCTCACCCAACCTCACCAAACCTCTCAGCCCCAAGAGTGTCCACCCTTATGTCTCATCCAGCTGTGGGTCTAGAAATGGTCAATCCAGGTTGCATCACAGCCCCTGAACGCATTGTGTAAGAATTTCTCTCTCTTTCACTGTCTTTGTTTCATGGGTTTTTCAAAGTAATTTATTTTTATAATGGGGTTTAGCTGCTTTTCACTGCTGTGTTTATGCCGCTTTACACCCACTTGACACACTAACAGAGAGATATCAATACATAGGTTTTACGATTATTACTAGTCAGATATATTCTTGTGCGGTGAATAGGGCGTGTTGAGTCCAGTTCTCTGAGCAAGGAGTAGGTCTTGTCTATTACATATTGGGTTTATGGAACGGTATCTGAGCTAATTTGAAACCCTTGTTTTATGTATCACCCCACCTCACCTTTCCCGTTAAGCAGCCATAGTGTGTTTTCTGCATGTGTGACTCTGTTCTGTTTTGTAATTCAGTTCAAGTGTAACGGTTTTTACAGTCCCTCTATAAGTGATACCTTATGAGAAGTGTCCTTTTCTGTGTGACTTATTTCACTTAGAATCGTCGTACCTAAATCCACTCATCATGCTGCTATTAGCCTTATGACATTGATTTCATGGCTGAGTGATATTCCATTGTACATAAGGACCACAACTTCTTTATCCATTTTTCTCCCTCCTGGGATATTGAAGGTGGAATGAAGTGGAGGTCCTGGTCAACAGAGCAGCCCTAAACTTTGGGGTGCTTGTGTCTTGCTGATTTTTCATTTTCCCAATTTATACCCCCATGAGTGGAAGTGCCCTATGCTCTCTAAGCTGTGTTTTTTAGATGTTTCAGGACACACCGTACACTTCTCCAGAGTGGCTGTTGGCAATTTACATCCCGCCCATCAGTGTAGCAAGGCTCCCATTTCTCCATGGCCTGTCCTGCATTTCTGGTTTTGAGACTTTTTTCAGCATGGCCCTTTTGACCGATGGGTAGCGAGTCTTCTTTGTAGCCCTGATTTGCCTTTCCAGGTTGCTTGGTTGGCCAAAAAGGGCGTATGCGTTTTTTCCTGAATATATTCAGGAAAAAACGCATACGCCCTTTTTGGCCAAGGGCATCATTGTCAACGTTTTGCCGCTTTTCATGTGCTTTAAAGGCGATTCGAATCTACCTCCTGAAATCTGTTTCCTGCATTTCTGCCTTGATTTCAAATCCTCTTCTTTGCCTTCCCTCAATATATTTGTGGACGAGAGTTATCATTTATAACTCTGCAGGTTTGTGAATTGCAGTGCCCTGAAGCTCCATTGTACAACTCGCTTTTTTGGGAGCTGGCCGCAAAAGCGCAGGATGGCTTCAGGCCCTGTTCTGGTTCCGGGGGGGAGGATGAGCCTGTGGTTAATTCTTCTTCCTGATGGGAAAATAGAGTGACCTGTGCCTGTCCCAACAACAAGAGCTAGTCTCTCACTGGTTCCCCGTATTCCCGTTCATCCTCAGGACAAATTGCAACCTGTACGGAACAGGAGGTTAAAGGTGCTGATGCTCCAAGTAGGGAGATTGTTAGTAAAGCGGCTGGAATGGCGAACCCGGGCACAAGGAGAAGAGAAATGAGGTGCGTTTTAGAAACCTTTCCCCATCACATGGTGTACCATCTTTTTTGTTTTCTCATGCATGTTTTCGATGTAGGAAGATGCCCTTGAACCTGGAGATTTGGGACCCATGCGATGGGTACCACGCAGTATTACTTTAAAGGGTCTGCGTTTGCTCACCCAACCTCACCAAACCTCTCAGCCCCAAGAGTGTCCACCCTTATGTCTCATCCAGCTGTGGGTCTAGAAATGGTCAATCCAGGTTGCATCACAGCCCCTGAACGCATTGTGTAAGAATTTCTCTCTCTTTCACTGTCTTTGTTTCATGGGTTTTTCAAAGTAATTTATTTTTATAATGGGGTTTAGCTGCTTTTCACTGCTGTGTTTATGCCGCTTTACACCCACTTGACACACTAACAGAGAGATATCAATACATAGGTTTTACGATTATTACTAGTCAGATATATTCTTGTGCGGTGAATAGGGCGTGTTGAGTCCAGTTCTCTGAGCAAGGAGTAGGTCTTGTCTATTACATATTGGGTTTATGGAACGGTATCTGAGCTAATTTGAAACCCTTGTTTTATGTATCACCCCACCTCACCTTTCCCGTTAAGCAGCCATAGTGTGTTTTCTGCATGTGTGACTCTGTTCTGTTTTGTAATTCAGTTCAAGTGTAACGGTTTTTACAGTCCCTCTATAAGTGATACCTTATGAGAAGTGTCCTTTTCTGTGTGACTTATTTCACTTAGAATCGTCGTACCTAAATCCACTCATCATGCTGCTATTAGCCTTATGACATTGATTTCATGGCTGAGTGATATTCCATTGTACATAAGGACCACAACTTCTTTATCCATTTTTCTCCCTCCTGGGATATTGAAGGTGGAATGAAGTGGAGGTCCTTGTCAACAGAGCAGCCCTAAACTTTGGGGTGCTTGTGTCTTGCTGATTTTTCATTTTCCCAATTTATACCCCCATGAGTGGAAGTGCCCTATGCTCTCTAAGCTGTGTTTTTTAGATGTTTCAGGACACACCGTACACTTCTCCAGAGTGGCTGTTGGCAATTTACATCCCGCCCATCAGTGTAGCAAGGCTCCCATTTCTCCATGGCCTGTCCTGCATTTCTGGTTTTGAGACTTTTTTCAGCATGGCCCTTTTGACCGATGGGTAGCGAGTCTTCTTTGTAGCCCTGATTTGCCTTTCCAGGTTGCTTGGTTGGCCAAAAAGGGCGTATGCGTTTTTTCCTGAATATATTCAGGAAAAAACGCATACGCCCTTTTTGGCCAAGGGCATCATTGTCAACGTTTTGCCGCTTTTCATGTGCTTTAAAGGCGATTCGAATCTACCTCCTGAAATCTGTTTCCTGCATTTCTGCCTTGATTTCAAATCCTCTTCTTTGCCTTCCCTCAATATATTTGTGGACGAGAGTTATCATTTATAACTCTGCAGGTTTGTGAATTGCAGTGCCCTGAAGCTCCATTGTACAACTCGCTTTTTTGGGAGCTGGCCGCAAAAGCGCAGGATGGCTTCAGGCCCTGTTCTGGTTCCGGGGGGGAGGATGAGCCTGTGGTTAATTCTTCTTCCTGATGGGAAAATAGAGTGACCTGTGCCTGTCCCAACAACAAGAGCTAGTCTCTCACTGGTTCCCCGTATTCCCGTTCATCCTCAGGACAAATTGCAACCTGTACGGAACAGGAGGTTAAAGGTGCTGATGCTCCAAGTAGGGAGATTGTTAGTAAAGCGGCTGGAATGGCGACCCCGGGCACAAGGAGAAGAGAAATGAGGTGCGTTTTAGAAACCTTTCCCCATCACATGGTGTACCATCTTTTTTGTTTTCTCATGCATGTTTTCGATGTAGGAAGATGCCCTTGAACCTGGAGATTTGGGACCCATGCGATGGGTACCACGCAGTATTACTTTAAAGGGTCTGCGTTTGCTCACCCAACCTCACCAAACCTCTCAGCCCCAAGAGTGTCCACCCTTATGTCTCATCCAGCTGTGGGTCTAGAAATGGTCAATCCAGGTTGCATCACAGCCCCTGAACGCATTGTGTAAGAATTTCTCTCTCTTTCACTGTCTTTGTTTCATGGGTTTTTCAAAGTAATTTATTTTTATAATGGGGTTTAGCTGCTTTTCACTGCTGTGTTTATGCCGCTTTACACCCACTTGACACACTAACAGAGAGATATCAATACATAGGTTTTACGATTATTACTAGTCAGATATATTCTTGTGCGGTGAATAGGGCGTGTTGAGTCCAGTTCTCTGAGCAAGGAGTAGGTCTTGTCTATTACATATTGGGTTTATGGAACGGTATCTGAGCTAATTTGAAACCCTTGTTTTATGTATCACCCCACCTCACCTTTCCCGTTAAGCAGCCATAGTGTGTTTTCTGCATGTGTGACTCTGTTCTGTTTTGTAATTCAGTTCAAGTGTAACGGTTTTTACATTCCCTCTATAAGTGATACCTTATGAGAAGTGTCCTTTTCTGTGTGACTTATTTCACTTAGAATCGTCGTACCTAAATCCACTCATCATGCTGCTATTAGCCTTATGACATTGATTTCATGGCTGAGTGATATTCCATTGTACATAAGGACCACAACTTCTTTATCCATTTTTCTCCCTCCTGGGATATTGAAGGTGGAATGAAGTGGAGGTCCTGGTCAACAGAGCAGCCCTAAACTTTGGGGTGCTTGTGTCTTGCTGATTTTTCATTTTCCCAATTTATACCCCCATGAGTGGAAGTGCCCTATGCTCTCTAAGCTGTGTTTTTTAGATGTTTCAGGACACACCGTACACTTCTCCAGAGTGGCTGTTGGCAATTTACATCCCGCCCATCAGTGTAGCAAGGCTCCCATTTCTCCATGGCCTGTCCTGCATTTCTGGTTTTGAGACTTTTTTCAGCATGGCCCTTTTGACCGATGGGTAGCGAGTCTTCTTTGTAGCCCTGATTTGCCTTTCCAGGTTGCTTGGTTGGCCAAAAAGGGCGTATGCTTTTTTTCCTGAATATATTCAGGAAAAAACGCATACGCCCTTTTTGGCCAAGGGCATCATTGTCAACGTTTTGCCGCTTTTCATGTGCTTTAAAGGCGATTCGAATCTACCTCCTGAAATCTGTTTCCTGCATTTCTGCCTTGATTTCAAATCCTCTTCTTTGCCTTCCCTCAATATATTTGTGGACGAGAGTTATCATTTATAACTCTGCAGGTTTGTGAATTGCAGTGCCCTGAAGCTCCATTGTACAACTCGCTTTTTTGGGAGCTGGCCGCAAAAGCGCAGGATGGCTTCAGGCCCTGTTCTGGTTCCGGGGGGGAGGATGAGCCTGTGGTTAATTCTTCTTCCTGATGGGAAAATAGAGTGACCTGTGCCTGTCCCAACACCAAGAGCTAGTCTCTCACTGGTTCCCCGTCTACCCGTTCATCCTCAGGACAATTTGCAACCTGTACGGAACAGGAGGTTAAAGGTGCTGATGCTCCAAGTAGGGAGATTGTTAGTAAAGCGGCTGGAATGGCGACCCCGGGCACAAGGAGAAGAGAAATGAGGTGCGTTTTAGAAACCTTTCCCCATCACATGGTGTACCATTTTTTGTTTTCTCATGCATGTTTTCGATGTAGGAAGATGCCCTTGAACCTGGAGATTTGGGACCCATGCGATGGGTACCACGCAGTATTACTTTAAAGGGTCTGCGTTTGCTCACCCAACCTCACCAAACCTCTCAGCCCCAAGAGTGTCCACCCTTATGTCTCATCCAGCTGTGGGTCTAGATATGGTCAATCCAGGTTGCATCACAGCCCCTGAACGCATTGTGTAAGAATTTCTCTCTCTTTCACTGTCTTTGTTTCATGGGTTTTTCAAAGTAATTTATTTTTATAATGGGGTTTAGCTGCTTTTCACTGCTGTGTTTATGCCGCTTTACACCCACTTGACACACTAACAGAGAGATATCAATACATAGGGTTTAAGATTATTACTAGTCAGATATATTCTTGTGCGGTGAATAGGGCGTGTTGAGTCCCGTTCTCTGAGCAAGGAGTAGGTCTTGTCTATTACATATTGGGTTTATGGAACGGTATCTGAGCTAAGTTGAAACCCTTGTTTTATGTATCACCCCACCTCACCTTTCCCGTTAAGCAGCCATAGTGTGTTTTCTGCATGTGTGACTCTGTTCTGTTTTGTAATTCAGTTCAAGTGTAACGGTTTTTACAGTCCCTCTATAAGTGATACCTTATGAGAAGTGTCCTTTTCTGTGTGACTTATTTCTCTTAGAATCGTCGTACCTAAATCCACTCATCATGCTGCTATTAGCCTTATGACATTGATTTCATGGCTGAGTGATATTCCATTGTACATAAGGACCACAACTTCTTTATCCATTTTTCTCCCTCCTGGGATATTGAAGGTGGAATGAAGTGGAGGTCCTTGTCAACAGAGCAGCCCTAAACTTTGGGGTGCTTGTGTCTTGCTGATTTTTCATTTTCCCTATTTATACCCCCATGAGTGGAAGTGCCCTATGCTCTCTAAGCTGTGTTTTTTAGATGTTTCAGGACACACCGTACACTTCTCCAGAGTGGCTGTTGGCAATTTACATCCCGCCCATCAGTGTAGCAAGGCTCCCATTTCTCCATGGCCTGTCCTGCATTTCTGGTTTTGAGACTTTTTTCAGCATGGCCCTTTTGACCGATGGGTAGCGAGTCTTCTTTGTAGCGCTGATTTGCCTTTCCAGGTTGCTTGGTTGGCCAAAAAGGGCGTATGCGTTTTTTCCTGAATATATTCAGGAAAAAACGCATACGCCCTTTTTGGCCAAGGGCATCATTGTCAACGTTTTGCCGCTTTTCATGTGCTTTAAAGGTGATTCGAATCTACCTCCTGAAATCTGTTTCCTGCATTTCTGCCTTGATTTCAAATCCTCTTCTTTGCCTTCCCTCAATATATTTGTGGACGAGAGTTATCATTTATAACTCTGCAGGTTTGTGAATTGCAGTGCCCTGAAGCTCCATTTTACAACTCGCTTTTTTGGGAGCTGGCCGCAAAAGCGCAGGATGGCTTCAGGCCCTGTTCTGGTTCCGGGGGGAGGATGAGCCTGTGGTTAATTCTTCTTCCTGATGGGAAAATAGAGTGACCTGTGCCTGTCCCAACACCAAGAGCTAGTCTCTCACTGGTTCCCCGTCTACCCGTTCATCCTCAGGACAAATTGCAACCTGTACGGAACAGGAGGTTAAAGGTGCTGATGCTCCAAGTAGCGAGATTGTTAGTAAAGCGGCTGGAATGGCGACCCCGGGCACAAGGAGAAGAGAAATGAGGTGCGTTTTAGAAACCTTTCCCCATCACATGGTGTACCATCTTTTTGTTTTCTCATGCATGTTTTCGATGTAGGAAGATGCCCTTGAACCTGGAGATTTGGGACCCATGCGATGGGTACCGCGCAGTATTACTTTAAAGGGTCTGCGTTTGCTCACCCAACCTCACCAAACCTCTCAGCCCCAAGAGTGTCCACCCTTATGTCTCATCCAGCTGTGGGTCTAGATATGGTCAATCCAGGTTGCATCACAGCCCCTGAACGCATTGTGTAAGAATTTCTCTCTCTTTCACTGTCTTTGTTTCATGGGTTTTTCAAAGTAATTTATTTTTATAATGGGGTTTAGCTGGTTTTCACTGCTGTGTTTATGCCGCTTTACACCCACTTGACACACTAACAGAGAGATATCAATACATAGGTTTTAAGATTATTACTAGTCAGTTATATTCTTGTGCGGTGAATAGGGCGTGTTGAGTCCAGTTCTCTGAGCAAGGAGTAGGTCTTGTCTATTACATATTGGGTTTATGGAACGGTATCTGAGCTAATTTGAAACCCTTGTTTTATGTATCACCCCACCTTACCTTTCCCGTTAAGCAGCCATAGTGTGTTTTCTGCATGTGTGACTCTGTTCTGTTTTGTAATTCAGTTCAAGTGTAACGGTTTTTACATTCCCTCTATAAGTGATACCTTATGAGAAGTGTCCTTTTCTGTGTGACTTATTTCACTTAGAATCGTCGTACCTAAATCCACTCATCATGCTGCTATTAGCCTTATGACATTGATTTCATGGCTGAGTGATATTCCATTGTACATAAGGACCACAACTTCTTTATCCATTTTTCTCCCTCCTGGGATATTGAAGGTGGAATGAAGTGGAGGTCCTTGTCAACAGAGCAGCCCTAAACTTTGGGGTGCTTGTGTCTTGCTGATTTTTCATTTTCCCAATTTATACCCCCATGAGTGGAAGTGCCCTATGCTCTCTAAGCTGTGTTTTTTAGATGTTTCAGGACACACCGTACACTTCTCCAGAGTGGCTGTTGGCAATTTACATCCCACCCATCAGTGTAGCAAGGCTCCCATTTCTCCATGGCCTGTCCTGCATTTCTGGTTTTGAGACTTTTTTCAGCATGGCCCTTTTGACCGATGGGTAGCGAGTCTTCTTTGTAGCCCTGATTTGCCTTTCCAGGTTGCTTGGTTGGCCAAAAAGGGCGTATGCGTTTTTTCCTGAATATATTCAGGAAAAAACGCATACGCCCTTTTTGGCCAAGAGCATCATTGTCAACGTTTTGCCGCTTTTCATGTGCTTTAAAGGCGATTCGAATCTACCTCCTGAAATCTGTTTCCTGCATTTCTGCCTTGATTTCAAATCCTCTTCTTTGCCTTCCCTCAATATATTTGTGGACGAGAGTTATCATTTATAACTCTGCAGGTTTGTGAATTGCAGTGCCCTGAAGCTCCATTGTACAACTCGCTTTTTTGGGAGCTGGCCGCAAAAGCGCAGGATGGCTTCAGGCCCTGTTCTGGTTCCGGGGGGGGAGGATGAGCCTGTGGTTAATTCTTCTTCCTGATGGGAAAATAGAGTGACCTGTGCCTGTCCCAACAACAAGAGCTAGTCTCTCACTGGTTCCCCGTATTCCCGTTCATCCTCAGGACAAATTGCAACCTGTATGGAACAGGAGGTTAAAGGTGCTGATGCTCCAAGTAGGGAGATTGTTAGTAAAGCGGCTGGAATGGCGACCCCGGGCACAAGGAGAAGAGAAATGAGGTGCGTTTTAGAAACCTTTCCCCATCACATGGTGTACCATCTTTTTTGTTTTCTCATGCATGTTTTCGATGTAGGAAGATGCCCTTGAACCTGGAGATTTGGGACCCATGCGATGGGTACCACGCAGTATTACTTTAAAGGGTCTGCGTTTGCTCACCCAACCTCACCAAACCTCTCAGCCCCAAGAGTGTCCACCCTTATGTCTCATCCAGCTGTGGGTCTAGAAATGGTCAATCCAGGTTGCATCACAGCCCCTGAACGCATTGTGTAAGAATTTCTCTCTCTTTCACTGTCTTTGTTTCATGGGTTTTTCAAAGTAATTTATTTTTATAATGGGGTTTAGCTGCTTTTCACTGCTGTGTTTATGCCGCTTTACACCCACTTGACACACTAACAGAGAGATATCAATACATAGGTTTTACGATTATTACTAGTCAGATATATTCCTGTGCGGTGAATAGGGCGTGTTGAGTCCAGTTCTCTGAGCAAGGAGTAGGTCTTGTCTATTACATATTGGGTTTATGGAACGGTATCTGAGCTAATTTGAAACCCTTGTTTTATGTATCACCCCACCTCACCTTTCCCATTAAGCAGCCATAGTGTGTTTTCTGCATGTGTGACTCTGTTCTGTTTTGTAATTCAGTTCAAGTGTAACGGTTTTTACATTCCCTCTATAAGTGATACCTTATGAGAAGTGTCCTTTTCTGTGTGACTTATTTCACTTAGAATCGTCGTACCTAAATCCACTCATCATGCTGCTATTAGCCTTATGACATTGATTTCATGGCTGAGTGATATTCCATTGTACATAAGGACCACAACTTCTTTATCCATTTTTCTCCCTCCTGGGATATTGAAGGTGGAATGAAGTGGAGGTCCTTGTCAACAGAGCAGCCCTAAACTTTGGGGTGCTTGTGTCTTGCTGATTTTTCATTTTCCCAATTTATACCCCCATGAGTGGAAGTGCCCTATGCTCTCTAAGCTGTGTTTTTTAGATGTTTCAGGACACACCGTACACTTCTCCAGAGTGGCTGTTGGCAATTTACATCCCGCCCATCAGTGTAGCAAGGCTCCCATTTCTCCATGGCCTGTCCTGCATTTCTGGTTTTGAGACTTTTTTCAGCATGGCCCTTTTGACCGATGGGTAGCGAGTCTTCTTTGTAGCCCTGATTTGCCTTTCCAGGTTGCTTGGTTGGCCAAAAAGGGCGTATGCGTTTTTTCCTGAATATATTCAGGAAAAAACGCATACGCCCTTTTTGGCCAAGAGCATCATTGTCAACGTTTTGCCGCTTTTCATGTGCTTTAAAGGCGATTCGAATCTACCTCCTGAAATCTGTTTCCTGCATTTCTGCCTTGATTTCAAATCCTCTTCTTTGCCTTCCCTCAATATATTTGTGGACGAGAGTTATCATTTATAACTCTGCAGGTTTGTGAATTGCAGTGCCCTGAAACTCCATTGTACAACTCGCTTTTTTGGGAGCTGGCCGCAAAAGCGCAGGATGGCTTCAGGCCCTGTTCTGGTTCCGGGGGGGAGGATGAGCCTGTGGTTAATTCTTCTTCCTGATGGGAAAATAGAGTGACCTGTGCCTGTCCCAACACCAAGAGCTAGTCTCTCACTGGTTCCCCGTCTACCCGTTCATCCTCAGGACAAATTGCAACCTGTACGGAACAGGAGGTTAAAGGTGCTGATGCTCCAAGTAGGGAGATTGTTAGTAAAGCGGCTGGAATGGCGAACCCGGGCACAAGGAGAAGAGAAATGAGGTGCGTTTTAGAAACCTTTCCCCATCACATGGTGTACCATCTTTTTTGTTTTCTCATGCATGTTTTCGATGTAGGAAGATGCCCTTGAACCTGGAGATTTGGGACCCATGCGATGGGTACCACGCAGTATTACTTTAAAGGGTCTGCGTTTGCTCACCCAACCTCACCAAACCTCTCAGCCCCAAGAGTGTCCACCCTTATGTCTCATCCAGCTGTGGGTCTAGAAATGGTCAATCCAGGTTGCATCACAGCCCCTGAACGCATTGTGTAAGAATTTCTCTCTCTTTCACTGTCTTTGTTTCATGGGTTTTTCAAAGTAATTTATTTTTATAATGGGGTTTAGCTGCTTTTCACTGCTGTGTTTATGCCGCTTTACACCCACTTGACACACTAACAGAGAGATATCAATACATAGGTTTTACGATTATTACTAGTCAGATATATTCTTGTGCGGTGAATAGGGCGTGTTGAGTCCAGTTCTCTGAGCAAGGAGTAGGTCTTGTCTATTACATATTGGGTTTATGGAACGGTATCTGAGCTAATTTGAAACCCTTGTTTTATGTATCACCCCACCTCACCTTTCCCGTTAAGCAGCCATAGTGTGTTTTCTGCATGTGTGACTCTGTTCTGTTTTGTAATTCAGTTCAAGTGTAACGGTTTTTACATTCCCTCTATAAGTGATACCTTATGAGAAGTGTCCTTTTCTGTGTGACTTATTTCACTTAGAATCGTCGTACCTAAATCCACTCATCATGCTGCTATTAGCCTTATGACATTGATTTCATGGCTGAGTGATATTCCATTGTACATAAGGACCACAACTTCTTTATCCATTTTTCTCCCTCCTGGGATATTGAAGGTGGAATGAAGTGGAGGTCCTGGTCAACAGAGCAGCCCTAAACTTTGGGGTGCTTGTGTCTTGCTGATTTTTCATTTTCCCAATTTATACCCCCATGAGTGGAAGTGCCCTATGCTCTCTAAGCTGTGTTTTTTAGATGTTTCAGGACACACCGTACACTTCTCCAGAGTGGCTGTTGGCAATTTACATCCCGCCCATCAGTGTAGCAAGGCTCCCATTTCTCCATGGCCTGTCCTGCATTTCTGGTTTTGAGACTTTTTTCAGCATGGCCCTTTTGACCGATGGGTAGCGAGTCTTCTTTGTAGCCCTGATTTGCCTTTCCAGGTTGCTTGGTTGGCCAAAAAGGGCGTATGCTTTTTTTCCTGAATATATTCAGGAAAAAACGCATACGCCCTTTTTGGCCAAGGGCATCATTGTCAACGTTTTGCCGCTTTTCATGTGCTTTAAAGGCGATTCGAATCTACCTCCTGAAATCTGTTTCCTGCATTTCTGCCTTGATTTCAAATCCTCTTCTTTGCCTTCCCTCAATATATTTGTGGACGAGAGTTATCATTTATAACTCTGCAGGTTTGTGAATTGCAGTGCCCTGAAGCTCCATTGTACAACTCGCTTTTTTGGGAGCTGGCCGCAAAAGCGCAGGATGGCTTCAGGCCCTGTTCTGGTTCCGGGGGGGAGGATGAGCCTGTGGTTAATTCTTCTTCCTGATGGGAAAATAGAGTGACCTGTGCCTGTCCCAACACCAAGAGCTAGTCTCTCACTGGTTCCCCGTCTACCCGTTCATCCTCAGGACAATTTGCAACCTGTACGGAACAGGAGGTTAAAGGTGCTGATGCTCCAAGTAGGGAGATTGTTAGTAAAGCGGCTGGAATGGCGACCCCGGGCACAAGGAGAAGAGAAATGAGGTGCGTTTTAGAAACCTTTCCCCATCACATGGTGTACCATTTTTTGTTTTCTCATGCATGTTTTCGATGTAGGAAGATGCCCTTGAACCTGGAGATTTGGGACCCATGCGATGGGTACCACGCAGTATTACTTTAAAGGGTCTGCGTTTGCTCACCCAACCTCACCAAACCTCTCAGCCCCAAGAGTGTCCACCCTTATGTCTCATCCAGCTGTGGGTCTAGATATGGTCAATCCAGGTTGCATCACAGCCCCTGAACGCATTGTGTAAGAATTTCTCTCTCTTTCACTGTCTTTGTTTCATGGGTTTTTCAAAGTAATTTATTTTTATAATGGGGTTTAGCTGCTTTTCACTGCTGTGTTTATGCCGCTTTACACCCACTTGACACACTAACAGAGAGATATCAATACATAGGGTTTAAGATTATTACTAGTCAGATATATTCTTGTGCGGTGAATAGGGCGTGTTGAGTCCCGTTCTCTGAGCAAGGAGTAGGTCTTGTCTATTACATATTGGGTTTATGGAACGGTATCTGAGCTAAGTTGAAACCCTTGTTTTATGTATCACCCCACCTCACCTTTCCCGTTAAGCAGCCATAGTGTGTTTTCTGCATGTGTGACTCTGTTCTGTTTTGTAATTCAGTTCAAGTGTAACGGTTTTTACAGTCCCTCTATAAGTGATACCTTATGAGAAGTGTCCTTTTCTGTGTGACTTATTTCCCTTAGAATCGTCGTACCTAAATCCACTCATCATGCTGCTATTAGCCTTATGACATTGATTTCATGGCTGAGTGATATTCCATTGTACATAAGGACCACAACTTCTTTATCCATTTTTCTCCCTCCTGGGATATTGAAGGTGGAATGAAGTGGAGGTCCTTGTCAACAGAGCAGCCCTAAACTTTGGGGTGCTTGTGTCTTGCTGATTTTTCATTTTCCCTATTTATACCCCCATGAGTGGAAGTGCCCTATGCTCTCTAAGCTGTGTTTTTTAGATGTTTCAGGACACACCGTACACTTCTCCAGAGTGGCTGTTGGCAATTTACATCCCGCCCATCAGTGTAGCAAGGCTCCCATTTCTCCATGGCCTGTCCTGCATTTCTGGTTTTGAGACTTTTTTCAGCATGGCCCTTTTGACCGATGGGTAGCGAGTCTTCTTTGTAGCGCTGATTTGCCTTTCCAGGTTGCTTGGTTGGCCAAAAAGGGCGTATGCGTTTTTTCCTGAATATATTCAGGAAAAAACGCATACGCCCTTTTTGGCCAAGGGCATCATTGTCAACGTTTTGCCGCTTTTCATGTGCTTTAAAGGTGATTCGAATCTACCTCCTGAAATCTGTTTCCTGCATTTCTGCCTTGATTTCAAATCCTCTTCTTTGCCTTCCCTCAATATATTTGTGGACGAGAGTTATCATTTATAACTCTGCAGGTTTGTGAATTGCAGTGCCCTGAAGCTCCATTTTACAACTCGCTTTTTTGGGAGCTGGCCGCAAAAGCGCAGGATGGCTTCAGGCCCTGTTCTGGTTCCGGGGGGAGGATGAGCCTGTGGTTAATTCTTCTTCCTGATGGGAAAATAGAGTGACCTGTGCCTGTCCCAACACCAAGAGCTAGTCTCTCACTGGTTCCCCGTCTACCCGTTCATCCTCAGGACAAATTGCAACCTGTACGGAACAGGAGGTTAAAGGTGCTGATGCTCCAAGTAGGGAGATTGTTAGTAAAGTGGATGGAATGGCGAACCCGGGCACAAGGAGAAGAGAAATGAGGTGCGTTTTAGAAACCTTTCCCCATCACATGGTGTACCATCTTTTTGTTTTCTCATGCATGTTTTCGATGTAGGAAGATGCCCTTGAACCTGGAGATTTGGGACCCATGCGATGGGTACCACGCAGTATTACTTTAAAGGGTCTGCGTTTGCTCACCCAACCTCACCAAACCTCTCAGCCCCAAGAGTGTCCACCCTTATGTCTCATCCAGCTGTGGGTCTAGATATGGTCAATCCAGGTTGCATCACAGCCCCTGAACGCATTGTGTAAGAATTTCTCTCTCTTTCACTGTCTTTGTTTCATGGGTTTTTCAAAGTAATTTATTTTTGTAATGGGGTTTAGCTGCTTTTCACTGCTGTGTTTATGCCGCTTTACACCCACTTGACACACTAACAGAGAGATATCAATACATAGGTTTTAAGATTATTACTAGTCAGATATATTCTTGTGCGGTGAATAGGGCGTGTTGAGTCCAGTTCTCTGAGCAAGGAGTAGGTCTTGTCTATTACATATTGGGTTTATGGAACGGTATCTGAGCTAATTTGAAACCCTTGTTTTATGTATCACCCCACCTCACCTTTCCCGTTAAGCAGCCATAGTGTGTTTTCTGCATGTGTGACTCTGTTCTGTTTTGTAATTCAGTTCAAGTGTAACGGTTTTTACATTCCCTCTATAAGTGATACCTTATGAGAAGTGTCCTTTTCTGTGTGACTTATTTCACTTAGAATCGTCGTACCTAAATCCACTCATCATGCTGCTATTAGCCTTATGACATTGATTTCATGGCTGAGTGATATTCCATTGTACATAAGGACCACAACTTCTTTATCCATTTTTCTCCCTCCTGGGATATTGAAGGTGGAATGAAGTGGAGGTCCTGGTCAACAGAGCAGCCCTAAACTTTGGGGTGCTTGTGTCTTGCTGATTTTTCATTTTCCCAATTTATACCCCCATGAGTGGAAGTGCCCTATGCTCTCTAAGCTGTGTTTTTTAGATGTTTCAGGACACACCGTACACTTCTCCAGAGTGGCTGTTGGCAATTTACATCCCGCCCATCAGTGTAGCAAGGCTCCCATTTCTCCATGGCCTGTCCTGCATTTCTGGTTTTGAGACTTTTTTCAGCATGGCCCTTTTGACCGATGGGTAGCGAGTCTTCTTTGTAGCCCTGATTTGCCTTTCCAGGTTGCTTGGTTGGCCAAAAAGGGCGTATGCGTTTTTTCCTGAATATATTCAGGAAAAAACGCATACGCCCTTTTTGGCCAAGGGCATCATTGTCAACGTTTTGCCGCTTTTCATGTGCTTTAAAGGCGATTCGAATCTACCTCCTGAAATCTGTTTCCTGCATTTCTGCCTTGATTTCAAATCCTCTTCTTTGCCTTCCCTCAATATATTTGTGGACGAGAGTTATCATTTATAACTCTGCAGGTTTGTGAATTGCAGTGCCCTGAAGCTCCATTGTACAACTCGCTTTTTTGGGAGCTGGCCGCAAAATCACAGGATGGCTTCAGGCCCTGTTCTGGTTCCGGGGGGGAGGATGAGCCTGTGGTTAATTCTTCTTCCTGATGGGAAAATAGAGTGACCTGTGCCTGTCCCAACACCAAGAGCTAGTCTCTCACTGGTTCCCCGTCTACCCGTTCATCCTCAGGACAAATTGCAACCTGTACGGAACAGGAGGTTAAAGGTGCTGATGCTCCAAGTAGCGAGATTGTTAGTAAAGCGGCTGGAATGGCGACCCCGGGCACAAGGAGAAGAGAAATGAGGTGCGTTTTAGAAACCTTTCCCCATCACATGGTGTACCATCTTTTTGTTTTCTCATGCATGTTTTCGATGTAGGAAGATGCCCTTGAACCTGGAGATTTGGGACCCATGCGATGGGTACCGCGCAGTATTACTTTAAAGGGTCTGCGTTTGCTCACCCAACCTCACCAAACCTCTCAGCCCCAAGAGTGTCCACCCTTATGTCTCATCCAGCTGTGGGTCTAGATATGGTCAATCCAGGTTGCATCACAGCCCCTGAACGCATTGTGTAAGAATTTCTCTCTCTTTCACTGTCTTTGTTTCATGGGTTTTTCAAAGTAATTTATTTTTATAATGGGGTTTAGCTGGTTTTCACTGCTGTGTTTATGCCGCTTTACACCCACTTGACACACTAACAGAGAGATATCAATACATAGGTTTTAAGATTATTACTAGTCAGTTATATTCTTGTGCGGTGAATAGGGCGTGTTGAGTCCAGTTCTCTGAGCAAGGAGTAGGTCTTGTCTATTACATATTGGGTTTATGGAACGGTATCTGAGCTAATTTGAAACCCTTGTTTTATGTATCACCCCACCTTACCTTTCCCGTTAAGCAGCCATAGTGTGTTTTCTGCATGTGTGACTCTGTTCTGTTTTGTAATTCAGTTCAAGTGTAACGGTTTTTACATTCCCTCTATAAGTGATACCTTATGAGAAGTGTCCTTTTCTGTGTGACTTATTTCACTTAGAATCGTCGTACCTAAATCCACTCATCATGCTGCTATTAGCCTTATGACATTGATTTCATGGCTGAGTGATATTCCATTGTACATAAGGACCACAACTTCTTTATCCATTTTTCTCCCTCCTGGGATATTGAAGGTGGAATGAAGTGGAGGTCCTTGTCAACAGAGCAGCCCTAAACTTTGGGGTGCTTGTGTCTTGCTGATTTTTCATTTTCCCAATTTATACCCCCATGAGTGGAAGTGCCCTATGCTCTCTAAGCTGTGTTTTTTAGATGTTTCAGGACACACCGTACACTTCTCCAGAGTGGCTGTTGGCAATTTACATCCCACCCATCAGTGTAGCAAGGCTCCCATTTCTCCATGGCCTGTCCTGCATTTCTGGTTTTGAGACTTTTTTCAGCATGGCCCTTTTGACCGATGGGTAGCGAGTCTTCTTTGTAGCCCTGATTTGCCTTTCCAGGTTGCTTGGTTGGCCAAAAAGGGCGTATGCGTTTTTTCCTGAATATATTCAGGAAAAAACGCATACGCCCTTTTTGGCCAAGAGCATCATTGTCAACGTTTTGCCGCTTTTCATGTGCTTTAAAGGCGATTCGAATCTACCTCCTGAAATCTGTTTCCTGCATTTCTGCCTTGATTTCAAATCCTCTTCTTTGCCTTCCCTCAATATATTTGTGGACGAGAGTTATCATTTATAACTCTGCAGGTTTGTGAATTGCAGTGCCCTGAAGCTCCATTGTACAACTCGCTTTTTTGGGAGCTGGCCGCAAAAGCGCAGGATGGCTTCAGGCCCTGTTCTGGTTCCGGGGGGGAGGATGAGCCTGTGGTTAATTCTTCTTCCTGATGGGAAAATAGAGTGACCTGTGCCTGTCCCAACACCAAGAGCTAGTCTCTCACTGGTTCCCCGTCTACCCGTTCATCCTCAGGACAATTTGCAACCTGTACGGAACAGGAGGTTAAAGGTGCTGATGCTCCAAGTAGGGAGATTGTTAGTAAAGCGGCTGGAATGGCGACCCCGGGCACAAGGAGAAGAGAAATGAGGTGCGTTTTAGAAACCTTTCCCCATCACATGGTGTACCATTTTTTGTTTTCTCATGCATGTTTTCGATGTAGGAAGATGCCCTTGAACCTGGAGATTTGGGACCCATGCGATGGGTACCACGCAGTATTACTTTAAAGGGTCTGCGTTTGCTCACCCAACCTCACCAAACCTCTCAGCCCCAAGAGTGTCCACCCTTATGTCTCATCCAGCTGTGGGTCTAGATATGGTCAATCCAGGTTGCATCACAGCCCCTGAACGCATTGTGTAAGAATTTCTCTCTCTTTCACTGTCTTTGTTTCATGGGTTTTTCAAAGTAATTTATTTTTATAATGGGGTTTAGCTGCTTTTCACTGCTGTGTTTATGCCGCTTTACACCCACTTGACACACTAACAGAGAGATATCAATACATAGGGTTTAAGATTATTACTAGTCAGATATATTCTTGTGCGGTGAATAGGGCGTGTTGAGTCCCGTTCTCTGAGCAAGGAGTAGGTCTTGTCTATTACATATTGGGTTTATGGAACGGTATCTGAGCTAAGTTGAAACCCTTGTTTTATGTATCACCCCACCTCACCTTTCCCGTTAAGCAGCCATAGTGTGTTTTCTGCATGTGTGACTCTGTTCTGTTTTGTAATTCAGTTCAAGTGTAACGGTTTTTACAGTCCCTCTATAAGTGATACCTTATGAGAAGTGTCCTTTTCTGTGTGACTTATTTCCCTTAGAATCGTCGTACCTAAATCCACTCATCATGCTGCTATTAGCCTTATGACATTGATTTCATGGCTGAGTGATATTCCATTGTACATAAGGACCACAACTTCTTTATCCATTTTTCTCCCTCCTGGGATATTGAAGGTGGAATGAAGTGGAGGTCCTTGTCAACAGAGCAGCCCTAAACTTTGGGGTGCTTGTGTCTTGCTGATTTTTCATTTTCCCTATTTATACCCCCATGAGTGGAAGTGCCCTATGCTCTCTAAGCTGTGTTTTTTAGATGTTTCAGGACACACCGTACACTTCTCCAGAGTGGCTGTTGGCAATTTACATCCCGCCCATCAGTGTAGCAAGGCTCCCATTTCTCCATGGCCTGTCCTGCATTTCTGGTTTTGAGACTTTTTTCAGCATGGCCCTTTTGACCGATGGGTAGCGAGTCTTCTTTGTAGCGCTGATTTGCCTTTCCAGGTTGCTTGGTTGGCCAAAAAGGGCGTATGCGTTTTTTCCTGAATATATTCAGGAAAAAACGCATACGCCCTTTTTGGCCAAGGGCATCATTGTCAACGTTTTGCCGCTTTTCATGTGCTTTAAAGGTGATTCGAATCTACCTCCTGAAATCTGTTTCCTGCATTTCTGCCTTGATTTCAAATCCTCTTCTTTGCCTTCCCTCAATATATTTGTGGACGAGAGTTATCATTTATAACTCTGCAGGTTTGTGAATTGCAGTGCCCTGAAGCTCCATTTTACAACTCGCTTTTTTGGGAGCTGGCCGCAAAAGCGCAGGATGGCTTCAGGCCCTGTTCTGGTTCCGGGGGGAGGATGAGCCTGTGGTTAATTCTTCTTCCTGATGGGAAAATAGAGTGACCTGTGCCTGTCCCAACACCAAGAGCTAGTCTCTCACTGGTTCCCCGTCTACCCGTTCATCCTCAGGACAAATTGCAACCTGTACGGAACAGGAGGTTAAAGGTGCTGATGCTCCAAGTAGGGAGATTGTTAGTAAAGTGGATGGAATGGCGAACCCGGGCACAAGGAGAAGAGAAATGAGGTGCGTTTTAGAAACCTTTCCCCATCACATGGTGTACCATCTTTTTGTTTTCTCATGCATGTTTTCGATGTAGGAAGATGCCCTTGAACCTGGAGATTTGGGACCCATGCGATGGGTACCACGCAGTATTACTTTAAAGGGTCTGCGTTTGCTCACCCAACCTCACCAAACCTCTCAGCCCCAAGAGTGTCCACCCTTATGTCTCATCCAGCTGTGGGTCTAGATATGGTCAATCCAGGTTGCATCACAGCCCCTGAACGCATTGTGTAAGAATTTCTCTCTCTTTCACTGTCTTTGTTTCATGGGTTTTTCAAAGTAATTTATTTTTGTAATGGGGTTTAGCTGCTTTTCACTGCTGTGTTTATGCCGCTTTACACCCACTTGACACACTAACAGAGAGATATCAATACATAGGTTTTAAGATTATTACTAGTCAGATATATTCTTGTGCGGTGAATAGGGCGTGTTGAGTCCAGTTCTCTGAGCAAGGAGTAGGTCTTGTCTATTACATATTGGGTTTATGGAACGGTATCTGAGCTAATTTGAAACCCTTGTTTTATGTATCACCCCACCTCACCTTTCCCGTTAAGCAGCCATAGTGTGTTTTCTGCATGTGTGACTCTGTTCTGTTTTGTAATTCAGTTCAAGTGTAACGGTTTTTACATTCCCTCTATAAGTGATACCTTATGAGAAGTGTCCTTTTCTGTGTGACTTATTTCACTTAGAATCGTCGTACCTAAATCCACTCATCATGCTGCTATTAGCCTTATGACATTGATTTCATGGCTGAGTGATATTCCATTGTACATAAGGACCACAACTTCTTTATCCATTTTTCTCCCTCCTGGGATATTGAAGGTGGAATGAAGTGGAGGTCCTGGTCAACAGAGCAGCCCTAAACTTTGGGGTGCTTGTGTCTTGCTGATTTTTCATTTTCCCAATTTATACCCCCATGAGTGGAAGTGCCCTATGCTCTCTAAGCTGTGTTTTTTAGATGTTTCAGGACACACCGTACACTTCTCCAGAGTGGCTGTTGGCAATTTACATCCCGCCCATCAGTGTAGCAAGGCTCCCATTTCTCCATGGCCTGTCCTGCATTTCTGGTTTTGAGACTTTTTTCAGCATGGCCCTTTTGACCGATGGGTAGCGAGTCTTCTTTGTAGCCCTGATTTGCCTTTCCAGGTTGCTTGGTTGGCCAAAAAGGGCGTATGCGTTTTTTCCTGAATATATTCAGGAAAAAACGCATACGCCCTTTTTGGCCAAGGGCATCATTGTCAACGTTTTGCCGCTTTTCATGTGCTTTAAAGGCGATTCGAATCTACCTCCTGAAATCTGTTTCCTGCATTTCTGCCTTGATTTCAAATCCTCTTCTTTGCCTTCCCTCAATATATTTGTGGACGAGAGTTATCATTTATAACTCTGCAGGTTTGTGAATTGCAGTGCCCTGAAGCTCCATTGTACAACTCGCTTTTTTGGGAGCTGGCCGCAAAATCACAGGATGGCTTCAGGCCCTGTTCTGGTTCCGGGGGGGAGGATGAGCCTGTGGTTAATTCTTCTTCCTGATGGGAAAATAGAGTGACCTGTGCCTGTCCCAACACCAAGAGCTAGTCTCTCACTGGTTCCCCGTCTACCCGTTCATCCTCAGGACAAATTGCAACCTGTACGGAACAGGAGGTTAAAGGTGCTGATGCTCCAAGTAGCGAGATTGTTAGTAAAGCGGCTGGAATGGCGACCCCGGGCACAAGGAGAAGAGAAATGAGGTGCGTTTTAGAAACCTTTCCCCATCACATGGTGTACCATCTTTTTGTTTTCTCATGCATGTTTTCGATGTAGGAAGATGCCCTTGAACCTGGAGATTTGGGACCCATGCGATGGGTACCGCGCAGTATTACTTTAAAGGGTCTGCGTTTGCTCACCCAACCTCACCAAACCTCTCAGCCCCAAGAGTGTCCACCCTTATGTCTCATCCAGCTGTGGGTCTAGATATGGTCAATCCAGGTTGCATCACAGCCCCTGAACGCATTGTGTAAGAATTTCTCTCTCTTTCACTGTCTTTGTTTCATGGGTTTTTCAAAGTAATTTATTTTTATAATGGGGTTTAGCTGGTTTTCACTGCTGTGTTTATGCCGCTTTACACCCACTTGACACACTAACAGAGAGATATCAATACATAGGTTTTAAGATTATTACTAGTCAGTTATATTCTTGTGCGGTGAATAGGGCGTGTTGAGTCCAGTTCTCTGAGCAAGGAGTAGGTCTTGTCTATTACATATTGGGTTTATGGAACGGTATCTGAGCTAATTTGAAACCCTTGTTTTATGTATCACCCCACCTTACCTTTCCCGTTAAGCAGCCATAGTGTGTTTTCTGCATGTGTGACTCTGTTCTGTTTTGTAATTCAGTTCAAGTGTAACGGTTTTTACATTCCCTCTATAAGTGATACCTTATGAGAAGTGTCCTTTTCTGTGTGACTTATTTCACTTAGAATCGTCGTACCTAAATCCACTCATCATGCTGCTATTAGCCTTATGACATTGATTTCATGGCTGAGTGATATTCCATTGTACATAAGGACCACAACTTCTTTATCCATTTTTCTCCCTCCTGGGATATTGAAGGTGGAATGAAGTGGAGGTCCTTGTCAACAGAGCAGCCCTAAACTTTGGGGTGCTTGTGTCTTGCTGATTTTTCATTTTCCCAATTTATACCCCCATGAGTGGAAGTGCCCTATGCTCTCTAAGCTGTGTTTTTTAGATGTTTCAGGACACACCGTACACTTCTCCAGAGTGGCTGTTGGCAATTTACATCCCACCCATCAGTGTAGCAAGGCTCCCATTTCTCCATGGCCTGTCCTGCATTTCTGGTTTTGAGACTTTTTTCAGCATGGCCCTTTTGACCGATGGGTAGCGAGTCTTCTTTGTAGCCCTGATTTGCCTTTCCAGGTTGCTTGGTTGGCCAAAAAGGGCGTATGCGTTTTTTCCTGAATATATTCAGGAAAAAACGCATACGCCCTTTTTGGCCAAGAGCATCATTGTCAACGTTTTGCCGCTTTTCATGTGCTTTAAAGGCGATTCGAATCTACCTCCTGAAATCTGTTTCCTGCATTTCTGCCTTGATTTCAAATCCTCTTCTTTGCCTTCCCTCAATATATTTGTGGACGAGAGTTATCATTTATAACTCTGCAGGTTTGTGAATTGCAGTGCCCTGAAGCTCCATTGTACAACTCGCTTTTTTGGGAGCTGGCCGCAAAAGCGCAGGATGGCTTCAGGCCCTGTTCTGGTTCCGGGGGGGGAGGATGAGCCTGTGGTTAATTCTTCTTCCTGATGGGAAAATAGAGTGACCTGTGCCTGTCCCAACAACAAGAGCTAGTCTCTCACTGGTTCCCCGTATTCCCGTTCATCCTCAGGACAAATTGCAACCTGTATGGAACAGGAGGTTAAAGGTGCTGATGCTCCAAGTAGGGAGATTGTTAGTAAAGCGGCTGGAATGGCGACCCCGGGCACAAGGAGAAGAGAAATGAGGTGCGTTTTAGAAACCTTTCCCCATCACATGGTGTACCATCTTTTTTGTTTTCTCATGCATGTTTTCGATGTAGGAAGATGCCCTTGAACCTGGAGATTTGGGACCCATGCGATGGGTACCACGCAGTATTACTTTAAAGGGTCTGCGTTTGCTCACCCAACCTCACCAAACCTCTCAGCCCCAAGAGTGTCCACCCTTATGTCTCATCCAGCTGTGGGTCTAGAAATGGTCAATCCAGGTTGCATCACAGCCCCTGAACGCATTGTGTAAGAATTTCTCTCTCTTTCACTGTCTTTGTTTCATGGGTTTTTCAAAGTAATTTATTTTTATAATGGGGTTTAGCTGCTTTTCACTGCTGTGTTTATGCCGCTTTACACCCACTTGACACACTAACAGAGAGATATCAATACATAGGTTTTACGATTATTACTAGTCAGATATATTCTTGTGCGGTGAATAGGGCGTGTTGAGTCCAGTTCTCTGAGCAAGGAGTAGGTCTTGTCTATTACATATTGGGTTTATGGAACGGTATCTGAGCTAATTTGAAACCCTTGTTTTATGTATCACCCCACCTCACCTTTCCCATTAAGCAGCCATAGTGTGTTTTCTGCATGTGTGACTCTGTTCTGTTTTGTAATTCAGTTCAAGTGTAACGGTTTTTACATTCCCTCTATAAGTGATACCTTATGAGAAGTGTCCTTTTCTGTGTGACTTATTTCACTTAGAATCGTCGTACCTAAATCCACTCATCATGCTGCTATTAGCCTTATGACATTGATTTCATGGCTGAGTGATATTCCATTGTACATAAGGACCACAACTTCTTTATCCATTTTTCTCCCTCCTGGGATATTGAAGGTGGAATGAAGTGGAGGTCCTTGTCAACAGAGCAGCCCTAAACTTTGGGGTGCTTGTGTCTTGCTGATTTTTCATTTTCCCAATTTATACCCCCATGAGTGGAAGTGCCCTATGCTCTCTAAGCTGTGTTTTTTAGATGTTTCAAGACACACCGTACACTTCTCCAGAGTGGCTGTTGGCAATTTACATCCCGCCCATCAGTGTAGCAAGGCTCCCATTTCTCCATGGCCTGTCCTGCATTTCTGGTTTTGAGACTTTTTTCAGCATGGCCCTTTTGACCGATGGGTAGCGAGTCTTCTTTGTAGCCCTGATTTGCCTTTCCAGGTTGCTTGGTTGGCCAAAAAGGGCGTATGCGTTTTTTCCTGAATATATTCAGGAAAAAACGCATACGCCCTTTTTGGCCAAGAGCATCATTGTCAACGTTTTGCCGCTTTTCATGTGCTTTAAAGGCGATTCGAATCTACCTCCTGAAATCTGTTTCCTGCATTTCTGCCTTGATTTCAAATCCTCTTCTTTGCCTTCCCTCAATATATTTGTGGACGAGAGTTATCATTTATAACTCTGCAGGTTTGTGAATTGCAGTGCCCTGAAACTCCATTGTACAACTCGCTTTTTTGGGAGCTGGCCGCAAAAGCGCAGGATGGCTTCAGGCCCTGTTCTGGTTCCGGGGGGGAGGATGAGCCTGTGGTTAATTCTTCTTCCTGATGGGAAAATAGAGTGACCTGTGCCTGTCCCAACACCAAGAGCTAGTCTCTCACTGGTTCCCCGTCTACCCGTTCATCCTCAGGACAAATTGCAACCTGTACGGAACAGGAGGTTAAAGGTGCTGATGCTCCAAGTAGCGAGATTGTTAGTAAAGCGGCTGGAATGGCGAACCCGGGCACAAGGAGAAGAGAAATGAGGTGCGTTTTAGAAACCTTTCCCCATCACATGGTGTACCATCTTTTTGTTTTCTCATGCATGTTTTCGATGTAGGAAGATGCCCTTGAACCTGGAGATTTGGGACCCATGCGATGGGTACCACGCAGTATTACTTTAAAGGGTCTGCGTTTGCTCACCCAACCTCACCAAACCTCTCAGCCCCAAGAGTGTCCACCCTTATGTCTCATCCAGCTGTGGGTCTAGATATGGTCAATCCAGGTTGCATCACAGCCCCTGAACGCATTGTGTAAGAATTTCTCTCTCTTTCACTGTCTTTGTTTCATGGGTTTTTCAAAGTAATTTATTTTTATAATGGGGTTTAGCTGCTTTTCACTGCTGTGTTTATGCCGCTTTACACGCACTTGACACATTAACAGAGAGATATCAATACATAGGTTTTACGATTATTACTAGTCAGATATATTCTTGTGCGGTGAATAGGGCGTGTTGAGTCCAGTTCTCTGAGCAAGGAGTAGGTCTTGTCTATTACATATTGGGTTTATGGAACGGTATCTGAGCTAATTTGAAACCCTTGTTTGATGTATCACCCCACCTCACCTTTCCCGTTAAGCAGCCATAGTGTGTTTTCTGCATGTGTGACTCTGTTCTGTTTTGTAATTCAGTTCAAGTGTAACGGTTTTTACATTCCCTCTATAAGTGATACCTTATGAGAAGTGTCCTTTTCTGTGTGACTTATTTCACTTAGAATCGTCGTACCTAAATCCACTCATCATGCTGCTACTAGCCTTTTGAACATTGATTTCATGGCTGAGTGATATTCCATTGTACATAAGGACCACAACTTCTTTATCCATTTTTCTCTTTCCTGGGATATTGAAGGTGGAATGAAGTGGAGGTCCTTGTCAACAGAGCAGCCCTAAACTTTGGGGTGCTTGTGTCTTGCTGATTTTTCATTTTCCCAATTTATACCCCCATGAGTGGAAGTGCCCTATGCTCTCTAAGCTGTGTTTTTTAGATGTTTCAGGACACACCGTACACTTCTCCAGAGTGGCTGTTGGCAATTTACATCCCGCCCATCAGTGTAGCAAGGCTCCCATTTCTCCATGGCCTGTCCTGCATTTCTGGTTTTGACACGTTTTTCAGCATGGCCCTTTTGACCGATGGGTAGCGAGTCTTCTTTGTAGCGCTGATTTGCCTTTCCAGGTTGCTTGGTTGGCCAAAAAGGGCGTATGCGTTTTTTCCTGAATATATTCAGGAAAAAACGCATACGCCCTTTTTGGCCAAGGGCATCATTGTCAACGTTTTGCCGCTTTTCATGTGCTTTAAAGGCGATTCGAATCTACCTCCTGAAATCTGTTTCCTGCAATTCTGCCTTGATTTCAAATCCTCTTCTTTGCCTTCCCTCAATATATTTGTGGACGAGAGTTATCATTTATAACTCTGCAGGTTTGTGAATTGCAGTGCCCTGAAGCTCCATTGTACAACTCGCTTTTTTGGGAGCTGGCCGCAAAAGCGCAGGATGGCTTCAGGCCCTGTTCTGGTTCCGGGGGGGAGGATGAGCCTGTGGTTAATTCTTCTTCCTGATGGGAAAATAGAGTGACCTGTGCCTGTCCCAACACCAAGAGCTAGTCTCTCACTGGTTCCCCGTCTACCCGTTCATCCTCAGGACAAATTGCAACCTGTACGGAACAGGAGGTTAAAGGTGCTGATGCTCCAAGTAGGGAGATTGTTAGTAAAGCGGCTGGAATGGCGAACCCGGGCACAAGGAGAAGAGAAATGAGGTGCGTTTTAGAAACCTTTCCCCATCACATGGTGTACCATCTTTTTGTTTTCTCATGCATGTTTTCGATGTAGGAAGATGCCCTTGAACCTGGAGATTTGGGACCCATGCGATGGGTACCACGCAGTATTACTTTAAAGGGTCTGCGTTTGCTCACCCAACCTCACCAAACCTCTCAGCCCCAAGAGTGTCCACCCTTATGTCTCATCCAGCTGTGGGTCTAGATATGGTCAATCCAGGTTGCATCACAGCCCCTGAACGCATTGTGTAAGAATTTCTCTCTCTTTCACTGTCTTTGTTTCATGGGTTTTTCAAAGTAATTTATTTTTATAATGGGGTTTAGCTGCTTTTCACTGCTGTGTTTATGCCGCTTTACACCCACTTGACACACTAACAGAGAGATATCAATACATAGGTTTTACGATTATTACTAGTCAGATATATTCTTGTGCGGTGAATAGGGCGTGTTGAGTCCAGTTCTCTGAGCAAGGAGTAGGTCTTGTCTATTACATATTGGGTTTATGGAACGGTATCTGAGCTAATTTGAAACCCTTGTTTGATGTATCACCCCACCTCACCTTTCCCGTTAAGCAGCCATAGTGTGTTTTCTGCATGTGTGACTCTGTTCTGTTTTGTAATTCAGTTCAAGTGTAACGGTTTTTACAGTCCCTCTATAAGTGATACCTTATGAGAAGTGTCCTTTTCTGTGTGACTTATTTCACTTAGAATCGTCGTACCTAAATCCACTCATCATGCTGCTACTAGCCTTATGACATTGATTTCATGGCTGAGTGATATTCCATTGTACATAAGGACCACAACTTCTTTATCCATTTTTCTCTTTCCTGGGATATTGAAGGTGGAATGAAGTGGAGGTCCTTGTCAACAGAGCAGCCCTAAACTTTGGGGTGCTTGTGTCTTGCTGATTTTTCATTTTCCCAATTTATACCCCCATGAGTGGAAGTGCCCTATGCTCTCTAAGCTGTGTTTTTTAGATGTTTCAGGACACACCGTACACTTCTCCAGAGTGGCTGTTGGCAATTTACATCCCGCCCATCAGTGTAGCAAGGCTCCCATTTCTCCATGGCCTGTCCTGCATTTCTGGTTTTGACACGTTTTTCAGCATGGCCCTTTTGACCGATGGGTAGCGAGTCTTCTTTGTAGCGCTGATTTGCCTTTCCAGGTTGCTTGGTTGGCCAAAAAGGGCGTATGCGTTTTTTCCTGAATATATTCAGGAAAAAACGCATACGCCCTTTTTGGCCAAGGGCATCATTGTCAACGTTTTGCCGCTTTTCATGTGCTTTAAAGGCGATTCGAATCTACCTCCTGAAATCTGTTTCCTGCAATTCTGCCTTGATTTCAAATCCTCTTCTTTGCCTTCCCTCAATATATTTGTGGACGAGAGTTATCATTTATAACTCTGCAGGTTTGTGAATTGCAGTGCCCTGAAGCTCCATTGTACAACTCGCTTTTTTGGGAGCTGGCCGCAAAAGCGCAGGATGGCTTCAGGCCCTGTTCTGGTTCCGGGGGGGAGGATGAGCCTGTGGTTAATTCTTCTTCCTGATGGGAAAATAGAGTGACCTGTGCCTGTCCCAACACCAAGAGCTAGTCTCTCACTGGTTCCCCGTCTACCCGTTCATCCTCAGGACAAATTGCAACCTGTACGGAACAGGAGGTTAAAGGTGCTGATGCTCCAAGTAGGGAGATTGTTAGTAAAGCGGCTGGAATGGCGAACCCGGGCACAAGGAGAAGAGAAATGAGGTGCGTTTTAGAAACCTTTCCACATCACACGGTGTACCATCTTCTGGGTTTCTCATGCATGTTTTCGATGTAGGAAGATGCCCTTGAACCTGGAGATTTGGGACCCATGCGATGGGTACCACGCAGTATTACTTTAAAGGGTCTGCATTTGCTCACCCAACCTCACCAAACCTCTCAGCCCCAAGAGTGTCCACCCTTATGTCTCATCCAGCTGTGGGTCTAGATATGGTCAATCCAGGTTGCATCACAGCCCCTGAACGCATTGTGTAAGAATTTCTCTCTCTTTCACTGTCTTTGTTTCATGGGTTTGTAAAAGAAATTTATTTTTATAATGGGGTTTAGCTGCTTTTCACTGCTGTGTTTATGCCACTTTTCACCCACTTGACACACTAACAGAGAGATATCAATACATAGGTTTTAAGATTATTACTAGTCAGATATATTCTTGTGCGGTGAATAGGGCGTGTTGAGTCCAGTTCTCTGAGCAAGGAGTAGGTCTTGTCTATTACATATTGGGTTTATGGAACGGTATCTGAGCTAATTTGAAACCCTTGTTTTATGTATCACCCCACCTCACCTTTCCCGTTAAGCAGCCATAGTGTGTTTTCTGCCTGTGTGACTCTGTTCTGTTTTGTAATTCAGTTCAAGTGTAACGGTTTTTACATTCCCTCTATAAGTGATACCTTATGAGAAGTGTCCTTTTCTGTGTGACTTATTTCACTTAGAATCGTCGTACCTAATTCCACTCATCATGCTGCTACTAGCCTTATGACATTGATTTCATGGCTGAGTGATATTCCATTGTACATAAGGACCACAACTTCTTTATCCATTTTTCTCTTTCCTGGGATATTGAAGGTGGAATGAAGTGGAGGTCCTTGTCAACAGAGCAGCCCTAAACTTTGGGGTGCTTGTGTCTTGCTGATTTTTCATTTTCCCAATTTATACCCCCATGAGTGGAAGTGCCCTATGCTCTCTAAGCTGTGTTTTTTAGATGTTTCAGGACACACCGTACACTTCTCCAGAGTGGCTGTTGGCAATTTACATCCCGCCCATCAGTGTAGCAAGGCTCCCATTTCTCCATGGCCTGTCCTGCATTTCTGGTTTTGAGACTTTTTTCAGCATGTACCCCTTTGACCGATGGGTAGCGAGTCTGCTTTGTCGCGCTGATTTGCCTTTCCAGGTTGCTTGGTTGGCCAAAAAGGGCGTATGCGTTTTTTCCTGAATATATTCAGGAAAAAAGGCATACGCCCTTTTTGGCCAAGGGCATCATTGTCAACGTTTTGCCGCTTTTCATGTGCTTTAAAGGCGATTCGAATCTACCTCCTGAAATCTGTTTCCTACAATTCTGCCTTGATTTCAAATCCTCTTCTTTGCCTTCCCTCAATATATTTGTGGACGAGAGTTATCATTTATAACTCTGCAGGTTTGTGAATTGCAGTGCCCTGAAGCTCCATTTTACAACTCGCTTTTTTGGGAGCTGGCCGCAAAAGCACAGGATGGCTTCAGGCCCTGTTCTGGTTCCGGGGGGGAGGATGAGCCTGTGGTTAATTCTTCTTCCTGATGGGAAAATAGAGTGACCTGTGCCTGTCCCAACACCAAGAGCTAGTCTCTCACTGGTTCCCCGTCTACCCGTTCATCCTCAGGACAAATTGCAACCTGTACGGAACAGGAGGTTAAAGGTGCTGATGCTCCAAGTAGGGAGATTGTTAGTAAAGCGGCTGGAATGGCGAACCCGGGCACAAGGAGAAGAGAAATGAGGTGCGTTTTAGAAACCTTTCCCCATCACATGGTGTACCATCTTTTTGTTTTCTCATGCATGTTTTCGATGTAGGAAGATGCCCTTGAACCTGGAGATTTGGGACCCATGCGATGGGTACCACGCAGTATTACTTTAAAGGGTCTGCGTTTGCTCACCCAACCTCACCAAACCTCTCAGCCCCAAGAGTGTCCACCCTTATGTCTCATCCAGCTGTGGGTCTAGATATGGTCAATCCAGGTTGCATCACAGCCCCTGAACGCATTGTGTAAGAATTTCTCTCTCTTTCACTGTCTTTGTTTCATGGGTTTTTCAAAGTAATTTATTTTTATAATGGGGTTTAGCTGCTTTTCACTGCTGTGTTTATGCCGCTTTACACCCACTTGACACACTAACAGAGAGATATCAATACATAGGTTTTACGATTATTACTAGTCAGATATATTCTTGTGCGGTGAATAGGGCGTGTTGAGTCCAGTTCTCTGAGCAAGGAGTAGGTCTTGTCTATTACATATTGGGTTTATGGAACGGTATCTGAGCTAATTTGAAACCCTTGTTTTATGTATCACCCCACCTCACCTTTCCCGTTAAGCAGCCATAGTGTGTTTTCTGCATGTGTGACTCTGTTCTGTTTTGTAATTCAGTTCAAGTGTAACGGTTTTTACAGTCCCTCTATAAGTGATACCTTATGAGAAGTGTCCTTTTCTGTGTGACTTATTTCACTTAGAATCGTCGTACCTAAATCCACTCATCATGCTGCTATTAGCCTTATGACATTGATTTCATGGCTGAGTGATATTCCATTGTACATAAGGACCACAACTTCTTTATCCATTTTTCTCCCTCCTGGGATATTGAAGGTGGAATGAAGTGGAGGTCCTTGTCAACAGAGCAGCCCTAAACTTTGGGGTGCTTGTGTCTTGCTGATTTTTCATTTTCCCAATTTATACCCCCATGAGTGGAAGTGCCCTATGCTCTCTAAGCTGTGTTTTTTAGATGTTTCAGGACACACCGTACACTTCTCCAGAGTGGCTGTTGGCAATTTACATCCCGCCCATCAGTGTAGCAAGGCTCCCATTTCTCCATGGCCTGTCCTGCATTTCTGGTTTTGAGACTTTTTTCAGCATGGCCCTTTTGACCGATGGGTAGCGAGTCTGCTTTGTAGCGCTGATTTGCCTTTTCAGGTTGCTTGGTTGGCCAAAAAGGGCGTATGCGTTTTTTCCTGAATATATTCAGGAAAAAACGCATACGCCCTTTTTGGCCAAGGGCATCATTGTCAACGTTTTGCCGCTTTTCATGTGCTTTAAAGGCGATTCGAATCTACCTCCTGAAATCTGTTTCCTGCATTTCTGCCTTGATTTCAAATCCTCTTCTTTGCCTTCCCTCAATATATTTGTGGACGAGAGTTATCATTTATAACTCTGTAGGTTTGTGAATTGCAGTGCCCTGAAGCTCCATTGTACAACTCGCTTTTTTGGGAGCTGGCCGCAAAAGCGCAGGATGGCTTCAGGCCCTGTTCTGGTTCCGGGGGGGAGGATGAGCCTGTGGTTAATTCTTCTTCCTGATGGGAAAATAGAGTGACCTGTGCCTGTCCCAACACCAAGAGCTAGTCTCTCACTGGTTCCCCGTATTCCCGTTCATCCTCAGGACAAATTGCAACCTGTACGGAACAGGAGGTTAAAGGTGCTGATGCTCCAAGTAGGGAGATTGTTAGTAAAGCGGCTGGAATGGCGAACCCGGGCACAAGGAGAAGAGAAATGAGGTGCGTTTTAGAAACCTTTCCCCATCAGATGGTGTACCATCTTTTTGTTTTCTCATGCATGTTTTCGATGTAGGAAGATGCCCTTGAACCTGGAGATTTGGGACCCATGCGATGGGTACCACGCAGTATTACTTTAAAGGGTCTGCGTTTGCTCACCCAACCTGACCAAACCTCTCAGCCCCAAGAGTGTCCACCCTTATGTCTCATCCAGCTGTGGGTCTAGAAATGGTCAATCCAGGTTGCATCACAGCCCCTGAACGCATTGTGTAAGAATTTCTCTCTCTTTCACTGTCTTTGTTTCATGGGTTTTTCAAAGTAATTTATTTTGATAATGGGGTTTAGCTGCTTTTCACTGCTGTGTTTATGCTGCTTTACACCCACTTGACACACTAACAGAGAGATATCAATACATAGGTTTTAAGATTATTACTAGTCAGATATATTCTTGTGCGGTGAATAGGGCGTGTTGAGTCCAGTTCTCTGAGCAAGGAGTAGGTCTTGTCTATTACATATTGGGTTTATGGAACGGTATCTGAGCTAATTTGAAACCCTTGTTTTATGTATCACCCCACCTCACCTTTCCCGTTAAGCAGCCATAGTGTGTTTTCTGCATGTGTGACTCTGTTCTGTTTTGTAATTCAGTTCAAGTGTAACGGTTTTTACATTCCCTCTATAAGTGATACCTTATGAGAAGTGTCCTTTTCTGTGTGACTTATTTCACTTAGAATCGTCGTACCTAAATCCACTCATCATGCTGCTATTAGCCTTATGACATTGATTTCATGGCTGAGTGATATTCCATTGTACATAAGGACCACAACTTCTTTATCCATTTTTCTCCCTCCTGGGATATTGAAGGTGGAATGAAGTGGAGGTCCTTGTCAACAGAGCAGCCCTAAACTTTGGGGTGCTTGTGTCTTGCTGATTTTTCATTTTCCCAATTTATACCCCCATGAGTGGAAGTGCCCTATGCTCTCTAAGCTGTGTTTTTTAGATGTTTCAGGACACACCGTACACTTCTCCAGAGTGGCTGTTGGCAATTTACATCCCGCCCATCAGTGTAGCAAGGCTCCCATTTCTCCATGGCCTGTCCTGCATTTCTGGTTTTGAGACTTTTTTCAGCATGGCCCTTTTGACCGATGGGTAGCGAGTCTTCTTTGTAGCCCTGATTTGCCTTTCCAGGTTGCTTGGTTGGCCAAAAAGGGCGTATGCGTTTTTTCCTGAATATATTCAGGAAAAAACGCATACGCCCTTTTTGGCCAAGGGCATCATTGTCAACGTTTTGCCGCTTTTCATGTGCTTTAAAGGCGATTCGAATCTACCTCCTGAAATCTGTTTCCTGCATTTCTGCCTTGATTTCAAATCCTCTTCTTTGCCTTCCCTCAATATATTTGTGGACGAGAGTTATCATTTATAACTCTGCAGGTTTGTGAATTGCAGTGCCCTGAAGCTCCATTTTACAACTCGCTTTTTTGGCAGCTGGCCGCAAAAGCACAGGATGGCTTCAGGCCCTGTTCTGGTTCCGGGGGGGAGGATGAGCCTGTGGTTAATTCTTCTTCCTGATGGGAAAATAGAGTGACCTGTGCCTGTCCCAACACCAAGAGCTAGTCTCTCACTGGTTCCCCGTCTACCCATTCATCCTCAGGAGAAATTGCAACCTGTACGGAACAGGAGGTTAAAGGTGCTGATGCTCCAAGTAGGGAGATTGTTAGTAAAGCGGCTGGAATGGCGAACCCGGGCACAAGGAGAAGAGAAATGAGGTGCGTTTTAGAAACCTTTCCCCATCACATGGTGTACCATCAATTTGTTTTCTCATGCATGTTTTCGATGTAGGAAGATGCCCTTGAACCTGGAGATTTGGGACCCATGCGATGGGTACCACGCAGTATTACTTTAAAGGGTCTGCGTTTGCTCACCCAACCTCACCAAACCTCTCAGCCCCAAGAGAGTCCACCCTTATGTCTCATCCAGCTGTGGGTCTAGATATGGTCAATCCAGGTTGCATCACAGCCCCTGAACGCATTGTGTAAGAATTTCTCTCTCTTTCACTGTCTTTGTTTCATGGGTGTTTCAAAGTAATTTATTTTGATAATGGGGTTTAGCTGCTTTTCACTGCTGTGTTTATGCCGCTTTACACCCACTTGACACACTAACAGAGAGATATCAATACATAGGTTTTAAGATTATTACTAGTCAGATATATTCTTGTGCGGTGAATAGGGCGTGTTGAGTCCAGTTCTCTGAGCAAGGAGTAGGTCTTGTCTATTACATATTGGGTTTATGGAACGGTATCTGAGCTAATTTGAAACCCTTGTTTTATGTATCACCCCACCTCACCTTTCCCGTTAAGCAGCCATAGTGTGTTTTCTGCATGTGTGACTCTGTTCTGTTTTGTAATTCAGTTCAAGTGTAACGGTTTTTACAGTCCCTCTATAAGTGATACCTTATGAGAAGTGTCCTTTTCTGTGTGACTTATTTCCCTTAGAATCGTCGTACCTAAATCCACTCATCATGCTGCTACTAGCCTTATGACATTGATTTCATGGCTGAGTGATATTCCATTGTACATAAGGACCACAACTTCTTTATCCATTTTTCTCTTTCCTGGGATATTGAAGGTGGAATGAAGTGGAGGTCCTTGTCAACAGAGCAGCCCTAAACTTTGGGGTGCTTGTGTCTTGCTGATTTTTCATTTTCCCAATTTATACCCCCATGAGTGGAAGTGCCCTAAGCTCTCTAAGCTGTGTTTTTTAGATGTTTCAGGACACACCGTACACTTCTCCAGAGTGGCTGTTGGCAATTTACATCCCGCCCATCAGTGTAGCAAGGCTCCCATTTCTCCATGGCCTGTCCTGCATTTCTGGTTTCGAGACTTTTTTCAGCATGGCCCTTTTGACCGATGGGTAGCGAGTCTTCTTTGTAGCGCTGATTTGCCTTTCCAGGTTGCTTGGTTGGCCAAAAAGGGCGTATGCGTTTTTTCCTGAATATATTCAGGAAAAAACGCATACGCCCTTTTTGGCCAAGGGCATCATTGTCAACGTTTTGCCGCTTTTCATGTGCTTTAAAGGCGATTCGAATCTACCTCCTGAAATCTGTTTCCTGCAATTCTGCCTTGATTTCAAATCCTCTTCTTTGCCTTCCCTCAATATATTTGTGGACGAGAGTTATCATTTATAACTCTGCAGGTTTGTGAATTGGAGTGCCCTGAAGCTCCATTTTACAACTCGCTTTTTTGGGAGCTGGCCGCAAAAGCGCAGGATGGCTTCAGGCCCTGTTCTGGTTCCGGGGGGGAGGATGAGCCTGTGGTTAATTCTTCTTCCTGATGGGAAAATAGAGTGACCTGTGCCTGTCCCAACACCAAGAGCTAGTCTCTCACTGGTTCCCAGTCTACCCGTTCATCCTCAGGACAAATTGCAACCTGTACGGAACAGGAGGTTAAAGGTGCTGATGCTCCAAGTAGGGAGATTGTTAGTAAAGCGGCTGGAATGGCGAACCCGGGCACAAGGAGAAGAGAAATGAGGTGCGTTTTAGAAACCTTTCCCCATCACATGGTGTACCATCTTTTTGTTTTCTCATGCATGTTTTCGATGTAGGAAGATGCCCTTGAACCTGGAGATTTGGGACCCATGCGATGGGTACCACGCAGTATTACTTTAAAGGGTCTGCGTTTGCTCACCCAACCTCACCAAACCTCTCAGCCCCAAGAGTGTCCACCCTTATGTCTCATCCAGCTGTGGGTCTAGAAATGGTCAATCCAGGTTGCATCACAGCCCCTGAACGCATTGTGTAAGAATTTCTCTCTCTTTCACTGTCTTTGTTTCATGGGTGTTTCAAAGTAATTTATTTTGATAATGGGGTTTAGCTGCTTTTCACTGCTGTGTTTATGCCGCTTTACACCCACTTGACACACTAACAGAGAGATATCAATACATAGGTTTTAAGATTATTACTAGTCAGATATATTCTTGTGCGGTGAATAGGGCGTGTTGAGTCCAGTTCTCTGAGCAAGGAGTAGGTCTTGTCTATTACATATTGGGTTTATGGAACGGTATCTGAGCTAATTTGAAACCCTTGTTTTATGTATCACCCCACCTCACCTTTCCCGTTAAGCAGCCATAGTGTGTTTTCTGCATGTGTGACTCTGTTCTGTTTTGTAATTCAGTTCAAGTGTAACGGTTTTTACAGTCCCTCTATAAGTGATACCTTATGAGAAGTGTCCTTTTCTGTGTGACTTATTTCCCTTAGAATCGTCGTACCTAAATCCACTCATCATGCTGCTATTAGCCTTATGACATTGATTTCATGGCTGAGTGATATTCCATTGTACATAAGGACCACAACTTCTTTATCCATTTTTCTCTTTCCTGGGATATTGAAGGTGGAATGAAGTGGAGGTCCTTGTCAACAGAGCAGCCCTAAACTTTGGGGTGCTTGTGTCTTGCTGATTTTTCATTTTCCCTATTTATACCCCCATGAGTGGAAGTGCCCTATGCTCTCTAAGCTGTGTTTTTTAGATGTTTCAGGACACACCGTACACTTCTCCAGAGTGGCTGTTGGCAATTTACATCCCGCCCATCAGAGTAGCAAGGCTCCCATTTCTCCATGGCCTGTCCTGCATTTCTGGTTTTGAGACTTTTTTCAGCATGGCCCTTTTGACCGATGGGTAGCGAGTCTTCTTTGTAGCCCTGATTTGCCTTTCCAGGTTGCTTGGTTGGCCAAAAAGGGCGTATGCGTTTTTTCCTGAATATATTCAGGAAAAAACGCATACGCCCTTTTTGGCCAAGGGCATCATTGTCAACGTTTTGCCGCTTTTCATGTGCTTTAAAGGCGATTCGAATCTACCTCCTGAAATCTGTTTCCTGCATTTCTGCCTTGATTTCAAATCCTCTTCTTTGCCTTCCCTCAATATATTTGTGGACGAGAGTTATCATTTATAACTCTGTAGGTTTGTGAATTGCAGTGCCCTGAAGCTCCATTTTACAACTCGCTTTTTTGGCAGCTGGCCGCAAAAGCGCAGGATGGCTTCAGGCCCTGTTCTGGTTCCGGGGGGGAGGATGAGCCTGTGGTTAATTCTTCTTCCTGATGGGAAAATAGAGTGACCTGTGCCTGTCCCAACACCAAGAGCTAGTCTCTCACTGGTTCCCCGTCTACCCGTTCATCCTCAGGACAAATTGCAACCTGTACGGAACAGGAGATTAAAGGTGCTGATGCTCCAAGTAGGGAGATTGTTAGTAAAGCGGCTGGAATGGCGAACCCGGGCACAAGGAGAAGAGAAATGAGGTGCGTTTTAGAAACCTTTCCCCATCACATGGTGTACCATCAATTTGTTTTCTCATGCATGTTTTCGATGTAGGAAGATGCCCTTGAACCTGGAGATTTGGGACCCATGCGATGGGTACCACGCAGTATTACTTTAAAGGGTCTGCGTTTGCTCACCCAACCTCACCAAACCTCTCAGCCCCAAGAGAGTCCACCCTTATGTCTCATCCAGCTGTGGGTCTAGATATGGTCAATCCAGGTTGCATCACAGCCCCTGAACGCATTGTGTAAGAATTTCTCTCTCTTTCACTGTCTTTGTTTCATGGGTGTTTCAAAGTAATTTATTTTGATAATGGGGTTTAGCTGCTTTTCACTGCTGTGTTTATGCCACTTTACACCCACTTGACACACTAACAGAGAGATATCAATACATAGGTTTTAAGATTATTACTAGTCAGATATATTCTTGTGCGGTGAATAGGGCGTGTTGAGTCCAGTTCTCTGAGCAAGGAGTAGGTCTTGTCTATTACATATTGGGTTTATGGAACGGTATCTGAGCTAATTTGAAACCCTTGTTTTATGTATCACCCCACCTCACCCTTCCCGTTAAGCAGCCATAGTGTGTTTTCTGCATGTGTGACTCTGTTCTGTTTTGTAATTCAGTTCAAGTGTAACGGTTTTTACAGTCCCTCTATAAGTAATACCTTATGAGAAGTGTCCTTTTCTGTGTGACTTATTTCACTTAGAATTGTCGTACCTAAATCCACTCATCATGCTGCTACTAGCCTTATGACATTGATTTCATGGCTGAGTGATATTCCATTGTACATAAGGACCACAACTTCTTTATCCATTTTTCTCTTTCCTGGGATATTGAAGGTGGAATGAAGTGGAGGTCCTTGTCAACAGAGCAGCCCTAAACTTTGGGGTGCTTGTGTCTTGCTGATTTTTCATTTTCCCAATTTATACCCCCATGAGTGGAAATGCCCTAAGCTCTCTAAGCTGTGTTTTTTAGATGTTTCAGGACACACCGTACACTTCTCCAGAGTGGCTGTTGGCAATTTACATCCCGCCCATCAGTGTAGCAAGGCTCCCATTTCTCCATGGCCTGTCCTGCATTTCTGGTTTTGAGACTCTTTTCAGCATGGCCCTTTTGACCGATGGGTAGCGAGTCTTCTTTGTAGCCCTGATTTGCCTTTCTAGGTTGCTTGGTTGGCCAAAAAGGGCGTATGCGTTTTTTCCTGAATATATTCAGGAAAAAAGGCATACGCCCTTTTTGGCCAAGGGCATCATTGTCAACGTTTTGCCGCTTTTCATGTGCTTTAAAGGCGATTCGAATCTACCTCCTGAAATCTGTTTCCTGCAATTCTGCCTTGATTTCAAATCCTCTTCTTTGCCTTCCCTCAATATATTTGTGGACGAGAGTTATCATTTATAACTCTGCAGGTTTGGGAATTGCAGTGCCCTGAAGCTCCATTTTACAACTCGCTTTTTTGGGAGCTGGCCGCAAAAGCGCAGGATGGCTTCAGGCCCTGTTCTGGTTCCGGGGGGGAGGATGAGTCTGTGGTTAATTCTTCTTCCTGATGGGAAAATAGAGTGACCTGTGCCTGTCCCAACACGAAGAGCTAGTCTCTCACTGTTTCCCCGTCTACCCGTTCATCCTCAGGACAAATTGCAACCTGTACGGAACAGGAGGTTAAAGGTGCTGATGCTCCAAGTAGGGAGATTGTTAGTAAAGCGGCTGGAATGGCGAACCCGGGCACAAGGAGAAGAGAAATGAGGTGCGTTTTAGAAACCTTTCCCCATCACATGGTGTACCATCTTTTTGTTTTCTCAAGCATGTTTTCGATGTAGGAAGATGCCCTTGAACCTGGAGATTTGGGACCCATGCGATGGGTACCACGCAGTATTACTTTAAAGGGTCTGCGTTTGCTCACCCAACCTCACCAAACCTCTCAGCCCCAAGAGTGTCCACCCTTATGTCTCATCCAGCTGTGGGTCTAGATATGGTCAATCCAGGTTGCATCACAGCCCCTGAACGCATTGTGTAAGAATTTCTCTCTCTTTCACTGTCTTTGTTTCATGGGTTTTTCAAAGTAATTTATTTTTATAATGGGGTTTAGCTGCTTTTCACTGCTGTGTTTATGCCGCTTTACACCCACTTGACACACTAACAGAGAGATATCAATACATAGGTTTTACGATTATTACTAGTCAGATATATTCTTGTGCGGTGAATAGGGCGTGTTGAGTCCAGTTCTCTGAGCAAGGAGTAGGTCTTGTCTATTACATATTGGGTTTATGGAACGGTATCTGAGCTAATTTGAAACCCTTGTTTGATGTATCACCCCACCTCACCTTTCCCGTTAAGCAGCCATAGTGTGTTTTCTGCATGTGTGACTCTGTTCTGTTTTGTAATTCAGTTCAAGTGTAACGGTTTTTACAGTCCCTCTATAAGTGATACCTTATGAGAAGTGTCCTTTTCTGTGTGACTTATTTCACTTAGAATCGTCGTACCTAAATCCACTCATCATGCTGCTACTAGCCTTATGACATTGATTTCATGGCTGAGTGATATTCCATTGTACATAAGGACCACAACTTCTTTATCCATTTTTCTCTTTCCTGGGATATTGAAGGTGGAATGAAGTGGAGGTCCTTGTCAACAGAGCAGCCCTAAACTTTGGGGTGCTTGTGTCTTGCTGATTTTTCATTTTCCCTATTTATACCCCCATGAGTGGAAGTGCCCTATGCTCTCTAAGCTGTGTTTTTTAGATGTTTCAGGACACACCGTACACTTCTCCAGAGTGGCTGTTGGCAATTTACATCCCGCCCATCAGAGTAGCAAGGCTCCCATTTCTCCATGGCCTGTCCTGCATTTCTGGTTTTGAGACTTTTTTCAGCATGGCCCTTTTGACCGATGGGTAGCGAGTCTTCTTTGTAGCCCTGATTTGCCTTTCCAGGTTGCTTGGTTGGCCAAAAAGGGCGTATGCGTTTTTTCCTGAATATATTCAGGAAAAAACGCATACGCCCTTTTTGGCCAAGGGCATCATTGTCAACGTTTTGCCGCTTTTCATGTGCTTTAAAGGCGATTCGAATCTACCTCCTGAAATCTGTTTCCTGCATTTCTGCGTTGATTTCAAATCCTCTTCTTTGCCTTCCCTCAATATATTTGTGGACGAGAGTTATCATTTATAACTCTGTAGGTTTGTGAATTGCAGTGCCCTGAAGCTCCATTTTACAACTCGCTTTTTTGGCAGCTGGCCGCAAAAGCGCAGGATGGCTTCAGGCCCTGTTCTGGTTCCGGGGGGGAGGATGAGCCTGTGGTTAATTCTTCTTCCTGATGGGAAAATAGAGTGACCTGTGCCTGTCCCAACACCAAGAGCTAGTCTCTCACTGGTTCCCCGTCTACCCGTTCATCCTCAGGACAAATTGCAACCTGTACGGAACAGGAGATTAAAGGTGCTGATGCTCCAAGTAGGGAGATTGTTAGTAAAGCGGCTGGAATGGCGAACCCGGGCACAAGGAGAAGAGAAATGAGGTGCGTTTTAGAAACCTTTCCCCATCACATGGTGTACCATCAATTTGTTTTCTCATGCATGTTTTCGATGTAGGAAGATGCCCTTGAACCTGGAGATTTGGGACCCATGCGATGGGTACCACGCAGTATTACTTTAAAGGGTCTGCGTTTGCTCACCCAACCTCACCAAACCTCTCAGCCCCAAGAGAGTCCACCCTTATGTCTCATCCAGCTGTGGGTCTAGATATGGTCAATCCAGGTTGCATCACAGCCCCTGAACGCATTGTGTAAGAATTTCTCTCTCTTTCACTGTCTTTGTTTCATGGGTGTTTCAAAGTAATTTATTTTGATAATGGGGTTTAGCTGCTTTTCACTGCTGTGTTTATGCCACTTTACACCCACTTGACACACTAACAGAGAGATATCAATACATAGGTTTTAAGATTATTACTAGTCAGATATATTCTTGTGCGGTGAATAGGGCGTGTTGAGTCCAGTTCTCTGAGCAAGGAGTAGGTCTTGTCTATTACATATTGGGTTTATGGAACGGTATCTGAGCTAATTTGAAACCCTTGTTTTATGTATCACCCCACCTCACCCTTCCCGTTAAGCAGCCATAGTGTGTTTTCTGCATGTGTGACTCTGTTCTGTTTTGTAATTCAGTTCAAGTGTAACGGTTTTTACAGTCCCTCTATAAGTAATACCTTATGAGAAGTGTCCTTTTCTGTGTGACTTATTTCACTTAGAATTGTCGTACCTAAATCCACTCATCATGCTGCTACTAGCCTTATGACATTGATTTCATGGCTGAGTGATATTCCATTGTACATAAGGACCACAACTTCTTTATCCATTTTTCTCTTTCCTGGGATATTGAAGGTGGAATGAAGTGGAGGTCCTTGTCAACAGAGCAGCCCTAAACTTTGGGGTGCTTGTGTCTTGCTGATTTTTCATTTTCCCAATTTATACCCCCATGAGTGGAAATGCCCTAAGCTCTCTAAGCTGTGTTTTTTAGATGTTTCAGGACACACCGTACACTTCTCCAGAGTGGCTGTTGGCAATTTACATCCCGCCCATCAGTGTAGCAAGGCTCCCATTTCTCCATGGCCTGTCCTGCATTTCTGGTTTTGAGACTCTTTTCAGCATGGCCCTTTTGACCGATGGGTAGCGAGTCTTCTTTGTAGCCCTGATTTGCCTTTCTAGGTTGCTTGGTTGGCCAAAAAGGGCGTATGCGTTTTTTCCTGAATATATTCAGGAAAAAAGGCATACGCCCTTTTTGGCCAAGGGCATCATTGTCAACGTTTTGCCGCTTTTCATGTGCTTTAAAGGCGATTCGAATCTACCTCCTGAAATCTGTTTCCTGCAATTCTGCCTTGATTTCAAATCCTCTTCTTTGCCTTCCCTCAATATATTTGTGGACGAGAGTTATCATTTATAACTCTGCAGGTTTGTGAATTGCAGTGCCCTGAAGCTCCATTTTACAACTCGCTTTTTTGGGAGCTGGCCGCAAAAGCGCAGGATGGCTTCAGGCCCTGTTCTGGTTCCGGGGGGGAGGATGAGTCTGTGGTTAATTCTTCTTCCTGATGGGAAAATAGAGTGACCTGTGCCTGTCCCAACACGAAGAGCTAGTCTCTCACTGGTTCCCCGTCTACCCGTTCATCCTCAGGACAAATTGCAACCTGTACGGAACAGGAGGTTAAAGGTGCTGATGCTCCAAGTAGGGAGATTGTTAGTAAAGCGGCTGGAATGGCGAACCCGGGCACAAGGAGAAGAGAAATGAGGTGCGTTTTAGAAACCTTTCCACATCACACGGTGTACCATCTTCTGGGTTTCTCATGCATGTTTTCGATGTAGGAAGATGCCCTTGAACCTGGAGATTTGGGACCCATGCGATGGGTACCACGCAGTATTACTTTAAAGGGTCTGCGTTTGCTCACCCAACCTCACCAAACCTCTCAGCCCCAAGAGTGTCCACCCTTATGTCTCATCCAGCTGTGGGTCTAGAAATGGTCAATCCAGGTTGCATCACAGCCCCTGAACGCATTGTGTAAGAATTTCTCTCTCTTTCACTGTCTTTGTTTCATGGGTTTTTCAAAGTAATTTATTTTGATAATGGGGTTTAGCTGCTTTTCACTGCTGTGTTTATGCCGCTTTACACCCACTTGACACACTAACAGAGAGATATCAATACATAGGTTTTAAGATTATTACTAGTCAGATATATTCTTGTGCGGTGAATAGGGCGTGTTGAGTCCAGTTCTCTGAGCCAGGAGTAGGTCTTGTCTATTACATATTGGGTTTATGGAACGGTATCTGAGCTAATTTGAAACCCTTGTTTTATGTATCACCCCACCTCACCTTTCCCGTTAAGCAGCCATAGTGTGTTTTCTGCATGTGTGACTCTGTTCTGTTTTGTAATTCAGTTCAAGTGTAACGGTTTTTACAGTCCCTCTATAAGTGATACCTTATGAGAAGTGTCCTTTTCTGTGTGACTTATTTCCCTTAGAATCGTCGTACCTAAATCCACTCATCATGCTGCTATTAGCCTTATGACATTGATTTCATGGCTGAGTGATATTCCATTGTACATAAGGACCACAACTTCTTTATCCATTTTTCTCCCTCCTGGGATATTGAAGGTGGAATGAAGTGGAGGTCCTTGTCAACAGAGCAGCCCTAAACTTTGGGGTGCTTGTGTCTTGCTGATTTTTCATTTTCCCAATTTATACCCCCATGAGTGGAAGTGCCCTATGCTCTCTAAGCTGTGTTTTTTAGATGTTTCAGGACACACCGTACACTTCTCCAGAGTGGCTGTTGGCAATTTACATCCCGCCCATCAGTGTAGCAAGGCTCCCATTTCTCCATGGCCTGTCCTGCATTTCTGGTTTTGAGACTTTTTTCAGCATGGCCCTTTTGACCGATGGGTAGCGAGTCTTCTTTGTAGCCCTGATTTGCCTTTCCAGGTTGCTTGGTTGGCCAAAAAGGGCGTATGCGTTTTTTCCTGAATATATTCAGGAAAAAACGCATACGCCCTTTTTGGCCAAGGGCATCATTGTCAACGTTTTGCCGCTTTTCATGTGCTTTAAAGGCGATTCGAATCTACCTCCTGAAATCTGTTTCCTGCATTTCTGCCTTGATTTCAAATCCTCTTCTTTGCCTTCCCTCAATATATTTGTGGACGAGAGTTATCATTTATAACTCTGCAGGTTTGTGAATTGCAGTGCCCTGAAGCTCCATTTTACAACTCGCTTTTTTGGCAGCTGGCCGCAAAAGCGCAGGATGGCTTCAGGCCCTGTTCTGGTTCCGGGGGGGAGGATGAGCCTGTGGTTAATTCTTCTTCCTGATGGGAAAATAGAGTGACCTGTGCCTGTCCCAACACCAAGAGCTAGTCTCTCACTGGTTCCCCGTCTACCCGTTCATCCTCAGGACAAATTGCAACCTGTACGGAACAGGAGGTTAAAGGTGCTGATGCTCCAAGTAGGGAGATTGTTAGTAAAGCGGCTGGAATGGCGAACCCGGGCACAAGGAGAAGAGAAATGAGGTGCGTTTTAGAAACCTTTCCCCATCACATGGTGTACCATCAATTTGTTTTCTCATGCATGTTTTCGATGTAGGAAGATGCCCTTGAACCTGGAGATTTGGGACCCATGCGATGGGTACCACGCAGTATTACTTTAAAGGGTCTGCGTTTGCTCACCCAACCTCACCAAACCTCTCAGCCCCAAGAGAGTCCACCCTTATGTCTCATCCAGCTGTGGGTCTAGATATGGTCAATCCAGGTTGCATCACAGCCCCTGAACGCATTGTGTAAGAATTTCTCTCTCTTTCACTGTCTTTGTTTCATGGGTGTTTCAAAGTAATTTATTTTGATAATGGGGTTTAGCTGCTTTTCACTGCTGTGTTTATGCCGCTTTACACCCACTTGACACACTAACAGAGAGATATCAATACATAGGTTTTAAGATTATTACTAGTCAGATATATTCTTGTGCGGTGAATAGGGCGTGTTGAGTCCAGTTCTCTGAGCAAGGAGTAGGTCTTGTCTATTACATATTGGGTTTATGGAACGGTATCTGAGCTAATTTGAAACCCTTGTTTTATGTATCACCCCACCTCACCTTTCCCGTTAAGCAGCCATAGTGTGTTTTCTGCATGTGTGACTCTGTTCTGTTTTGTAATTCAGTTCAAGTGTAACGGTTTTTACAGTCCCTCTATAAGTGATACCTTATGAGAAGTGTCCTTTTCTGTGTGACTTATTTCCCTTAGAATCGTCGTACCTAAATCCACTCATCATGCTGCTACTAGCCTTATGACATTGATTTCATGGCTGAGTGATATTCCATTGTACATAAGGACCACAACTTCTTTATCCATTTTTCTCTTTCCTGGGATATTGAAGGTGGAATGAAGTGGAGGTCCTTGTCAACAGAGCAGCCCTAAACTTTGGGGTGCTTGTGTCTTGCTGATTTTTCATTTTCCCAATTTATACCCCCATGAGTGGAAGTGCCCTATGCTCTCTAAGCTGTGTTTTTTAGATGTTTCAGGACACACCGTACACTTCTCCAGAGTGGCTGTTGGCAATTTACATCCCGCCCATCAGTGTAGCAAGGCTCCCATTTCTCCATGGCCTGTCCTGCATTTCTGGTTTCGAGACTTTTTTCAGCATGGCCCTTTTGACCGATGGGTAGCGAGTCTTCTTTGTAGCGCTGATTTGCCTTTCCAGGTTGCTTGGTTGGCCAAAAAAGGCGTATGCGTTTTTTCCTGAATATATTCAGGAAAAAACGCATACGCCCTTTTTGGCCAAGGGCATCATTGTCAACGTTTTGCCGCTTTTCATGTGCTTTAAAGGCGATTCGAATCTACCTCCTGAAATCTGTTTCCTGCATTTCTGCCTTGATTTCAAATCCTCTTCTTTGCCTTCCCTCAATATATTTGTGGACGAGAGTTATCATTTATAACTCTGCACGTTTGTGAATTGCAGTGCCCTGAAGCTCCATTTTACAACTCGCTTTTTTGGGAGCTGGCCGCAAAAGCGCAGGATGGCTTCAGGCCCTGTTCTGGTTCCGGGGGGAGGATGAGCCTGTGGTTAATTCTTCTTCCTGATGGGAAAATAGAGTGACCTGTGCCTGTCCCAACACCAAGAGCTAGTCTCTCACTGGTTCCCCGTATTCCCGTTCATCCTCAGGACAAATTGCAACCTGTACGGAACAGGAGGTTAAAGGTGCTGATGCTCCAAGTAGGGAGATTGCTAGGAAAGTGGCTGGAATGGCGACCCCGGGCACAAGGAGAAGAGAAATGAGGTGCGTTCTAGAAACCTTTCCCCATCACATGGTGTACCATCTTTTTTGTTTTCTCATGCATGTTTTCGATGTAGGAAGATGCCCTTGAACCTGGAGATTTGGGACCCATGCGATGGGTACCACGCAGTATTACTTTAAAGGGTCTGCGTATGCTCACCCAACCTCACCAAACCTCTCAGCCCCAAGAGTGTCCACCCTTATGTCTCATCCAGCTGTGGGTCTAGAAATGGTCAATCCAGGTTGCATCACAGCCCCTGAACGCATTGTGTAAGAATTTCTCTCTCTTTCACTGTCTTTGTTTCATGGGTTTTTCAAAGTAATTTATTTTTATAATGGGGTTTAGCTGCTTTTCACTGCTGTGTTTATGCCGCTTTACACCCACTTGACACACTAACAGAGAGATATCAATACATAGGTTTTAAGATTATTACTAGTCAGATATATTCTTGTGCGGTGAATAGGGCGTGTTGAGTCCAGTTCTCTGAGCCAGGAGTAGGTCTTGTCTATTACATATTGGGTTTATGGAACGGTATCTGAGCTAATTTGAAACCCTTGTTTTATGTATCACCCCACCTCACCTTTCCCGTTAAGCAGCCATAGTGTGTTTTCTGCATGTGTGACTCTGTTCTGTTTTGTAATTCAGTTCAAGTGTAACGGTTTTTACAGTCCCTCTATAAGTGATACCTTATGAGAAGTGTCCTTTTCTGTGTGACTTATTTCCCTTAGAATCGTCGTACCTAAATCCACTCATCATGCTGCTATTAGCCTTATGACATTGATTTCATGGCTGAGTGATATTCCATTGTACATAAGGACCACAACTTCTTTATCCATTTTTCTCCCTCCTGGGATATTGAAGGTGGAATGAAGTGGAGGTCCTTGTCAACAGAGCAGCCCTAAACTTTGGGGTGCTTGTGTCTTGCTGATTTTTCATTTTCCCTATTTATACCCCCATGAGTGGAAGTGCCCTATGCTCTCTAAGCTGTGTTTTTTAGATGTTTCAGGACACACCGTACACTTCTCCAGAGTGGCTGTTGGCAATTTACATCCCGCCCATCAGTGTAGCAAGGCTCCCATTTCTCCATGGCCTGTCCTGCATTTCTGGTTTTGAGACTTTTTTCAGCATGGCCCTTTTGACCGATGGGTAGCGAGTCTTCTTTGTAGCCCTGATTTGCCTTTCCAGGTTGCTTGGTTGGCCAAAAAGGGCGTATGCGTTTTTTCCTGAATATATTCAGGAAAAAACGCATACGCCCTTTTTGGCCAAGGGCATCATTGTCAACGTTTTGCCGCTTTTCATGTGCTTTAAAGGCGATTCGAATCTACCTCCTGAAATCTGTTTCCTGCATTTCTGCCTTGATTTCAAATCCTCTTCTTTGCCTTCCCTCAATATATTTGTGGACGAGAGTTATCATTTATAACTCTGCAGGTTTGTGAATTGCAGTGCCCTGAAGCTCCATTTTACAACTCGCTTTTTTGGCAGCTGGCCGCATAAGCGCAGGATGGCTTCAGGCCCTGTTCTGGTTCCGGGGGGGAGGATGAGCCTGTGGTTAATTCTTCTTCCTGATGGGAAAATAGAGTGACCTGTGCCTGTCCCAACACCAAGAGCTAGTCTCTCACTGGTTCCCCGTCTACCCGTTCATCCTCAGGAGAAATTGCAACCTGTACGGAACAGGAGGTTAAAGGTGCTGATGCTCCAAGTAGGGAGATTGTTAGTAAAGCGGCTGGAATGGTGAACCCGGGCACAAGGAGAAGAGAAATGAGGTGCGTTTTAGAAACCTTTCCCCATCACATGGTGTACCATCAATTTGTTTTCTCATGCATGTTTTCGATGTAGGAAGATGCCCTTGAACCTGGAGATTTGGGACCCATGCGATGGGTACCACGCAGTATTACTTTAAAGGGTCTGCGTTTGCTCACCCAACCTCACCAAACCTCTCAGCCCCAAGAGAGTCCACCCTTATGTCTCATCCAGCTGTGGGTCTAGATATGGTCAATCCAGGTTGCATCACAGCCCCTGAACGCATTGTGTAAGAATTTCTCTCTCTTTCACTGTCTTTGTTTCATGGGTGTTTCAAAGTAATTTATTTTGATAATGGGGTTTAGCTGCTTTTCACTGCTGTGTTTATGCCGCTTTACACCCACTTGACACACTAACAGAGAGATATCAATACATAGGTTTTAAGATTATTACTAGTCAGATATATTCTTGTGCGGTGAATAGGGCGTGTTGAGTCCAGTTCTCTGAGCAAGGAGTAGGTCTTGTCTATTACATATTGGGTTTATGGAACGGTATCTGAGCTAATTTGAAACCCTTGTTTTATGTATCACCCCACCTCACCTTTCCCGTTAAGCAGCCATAGTGTGTTTTCTGCATGTGTGACTCTGTTCTGTTTTGTAATTCAGTTCAAGTGTAACGGTTTTTACAGTCCCTCTATAAGTGATACCTTATGAGAAGTGTCCTTTTCTGTGTGACTTATTTCCCTTAGAATCGTCGTACCTAAATCCACTCATCATGCTGCTACTAGCCTTATGACATTGATTTCATGGCTGAGTGATATTCCATTGTACATAAGGACCACAACTTCTTTATCCATTTTTCTCTTTCCTGGGATATTGAAGGTGGAATGAAGTGGAGGTCCTTGTCAACAGAGCAGCCCTAAACTTTGGGGTGCTTGTGTCTTGCTGATTTTTCATTTTCCCAATTTATACCCCCATGAGTGGAAGTGCCCTATGCTCTCTAAGCTGTGTTTTTTAGATGTTTCAGGACACACCGTACACTTCTCCAGAGTGGCTGTTGGCAATTTACATCCCGCCCATCAGTGTAGCAAGGCTCCCATTTCTCCATGGCCTGTCCTGCATTTCTGGTTTCGAGACTTTTTTCAGCATGGCCCTTTTGACCGATGGGTAGCGAGTCTTCTTTGTAGCGCTGATTTGCCTTTCCAGGTTGCTTGGTTGGCCAAAAAGGGCGTATGCGTTTTTTCCTGAATATATTCAGGAAAAAACGCATACGCCCTTTTTGGCCAAGGGCATCATTGTCAACGTTTTGCCGCTTTTCATGTGCTTTAAAGGCGATTCGAATCTACCTCCTGAAATCTGTTTCCTGCATTTCTGCCTTGATTTCAAATCCTCTTCTTTGCCTTCCCTCAATATATTTGTGGACGAGAGTTATCATTTATAACTCTGCACGTTTGTGAATTGCAGTGCCCTGAAGCTCCATTTTACAACTCGCTTTTTTGGGAGCTGGCCGCAAAAGCGCAGGATGGCTTCAGGCCCTGTTCTGGTTCCGGGGGGAGGATGAGCCTGTGGTTAATTCTTCTTCCTGATGGGAAAATAGAGTGACCTGTGCCTGTCCCAACACCAAGAGCTAGTCTCTCACTGGTTCCCCGTATTCCCGTTCATCCTCAGGACAAATTGCAACCTGTACGGAACAGGAGGTTAAAGGTGCTGATGCTCCAAGTAGGGAGATTGCTAGGAAAGTGGCTGGAATGGCGACCCCGGGCACAAGGAGAAGAGAAATGAGGTGCGTTCTAGAAACCTTTCCCCATCACATGGTGTACCATCTTTTTTGTTTTCTCATGCATGTTTTCGATGTAGGAAGATGCCCTTGAACCTGGAGATTTGGGACCCATGCGATGGGTACCACGCAGTATTACTTTAAAGGGTCTGCGTATGCTCACCCAACCTCACCAAACCTCTCAGCCCCAAGAGTGTCCACCCTTATGTCTCATCCAGCTGTGGGTCTAGATATGGTCAATCCAGGTTGCATCACAGCCCCTGAACGCATTGTGTAAGAATTTCTCTCTCTTTCACTGTCTTTGTTTCATGGGTTTTTCAAAGTAATTTATTTTTATAATGGGGTTTAGCTGCTTTTCACTGCTGTGTTTATGCCGCTTTACACCCACTTGACACACTAACAGAGAGATATCAATACATAGGTTTTAAGATTATTACTAGTCAGATATATTCTTGTGCGGTGAATAGGGCGTGTTGAGTCCAGTTCTCTGAGCCAGGAGTAGGTCTTGTCTATTACATATTGGGTTTATGGAACGGTATCTGAGCTAATTTGAAACCCTTGTTTTATGTATCACCCCACCTCACCTTTCCCGTTAAGCAGCCATAGTGTGTTTTCTGCATGTGTGACTCTGTTCTGTTTTGTAATTCAGTTCAAGTGTAACGGTTTTTACAGTCCCTCTATAAGTGATACCTTATGAGAAGTGTCCTTTTCTGTGTGACTTATTTCCCTTAGAATCGTCGTACCTAAATCCACTCATCATGCTGCTATTAGCCTTATGACATTGATTTCATGGCTGAGTGATATTCCATTGTACATAAGGACCACAACTTCTTTATCCATTTTTCTCCCTCCTGGGATATTGAAGGTGGAATGAAGTGGAGGTCCTTGTCAACAGAGCAGCCCTAAACTTTGGGGTGCTTGTGTCTTGCTGATTTTTCATTTTCCCTATTTATACCCCCATGAGTGGAAGTGCCCTATGCTCTCTAAGCTGTGTTTTTTAGATGTTTCAGGACACACCGTACACTTCTCCAGAGTGGCTGTTGGCAATTTACATCCCGCCCATCAGTGTAGCAAGGCTCCCATTTCTCCATGGCCTGTCCTGCATTTCTGGTTTTGAGACTTTTTTCAGCATGGCCCTTTTGACCGATGGGTAGCGAGTCTTCTTTGTAGCCCTGATTTGCCTTTCCAGGTTGCTTGGTTGGCCAAAAAGGGCGTATGCGTTTTTTCCTGAATATATTCAGGAAAAAACGCATACGCCCTTTTTGGCCAAGGGCATCATTGTCAACGTTTTGCCGCTTTTCATGTGCTTTAAAGGCGATTCGAATCTACCTCCTGAAATCTGTTTCCTGCATTTCTGCCTTGATTTCAAATCCTCTTCTTTGCCTTCCCTCAATATATTTGTGGACGAGAGTTATCATTTATAACTCTGCAGGTTTGTGAATTGCAGTGCCCTGAAGCTCCATTTTACAACTCGCTTTTTTGGGAGCTGGCCGCAAAAGCGCAGGATGGCTTCAGGCCCTGTTCTGGTTCCGGGGGGGAGGATGAGCCTGTGGTTAATTCTTCTTCCTGATGGGAAAATAGAGTGACCTGTGCCTGTCCCAACACCAAGAGCTAGTCTCTCACTGGTTCCCCGTCTACCCGTTCATCCTCAGGACAAATTGCAACCTGTACGGAACAGGAGGTTAAAGGTGCTGATGCTCCAAGTAGGGAGATTGTTAGTAAAGCGGCTGGAATGGCGAACCCGGGCACAAGGAGAAGAGAAATGAGGTGCGTTTTAGAAACCTTTCCCCATCACATGGTGTACCATCAATTTGTTTTCTCATGCATGTTTTCGATGTAGGAAGATGCCCTTGAACCTGGAGATTTGGGACCCATGCGATGGGTACCACGCAGTATTACTTTAAAGGGTCTGCGTTTGCTCACCCAACCTCACCAAACCTCTCAGCCCCAAGAGAGTCCACCCTTATGTCTCATCCAGCTGTGGGTCTAGATATGGTCAATCCAGGTTGCATCACAGCCCCTGAACGCATTGTGTAAGAATTTCTCTCTCTTTCACTGTCTTTGTTTCATGGGTTTTTCAAAGTAATTTATTTTGATAATGGGGTTTAGCTGCTTTTCACTGCTGTGTTTATGCCACTTTACACCCACTTGACACACTAACAGAGAGATATCAATACATAGGTTTTAAGATTATTACTAGTCAGATATATTCTTGTGCGGTGAATAGGGCGTGTTGAGTCCAGTTCTCTGAGCAAGGAGTAGGTCTTGTCTATTACATATTGGGTTTATGGAACGGTATCTGAGCTAATTTGAAACCCTTGTTTTATGTATCACCCCACCTCACCTTTCCCGTTAAGCAGCCATAGTGTGTTTTCTGCATGTGTGACTCTGTTCTGTTTTGTAATTCAGTTCAAGTGTAACGGTTTTTACAGTCCCTCTATAAGTAATACCTTATGAGAAGTGTCCTTTTCTGTGTGACTTATTTCACTTAGAATCGTCGTACCTAAATCCACTCATCATGCTGCTACTAGCCTTATGACATTGATTTCATGGCTGAGTGATATTCCATTGTACATAAGGACCACAACTTCTTTATCCATTTTTCTCTTTCCTGGGATATTGAAGGTGGAATGAAGTGGAGGTCCTTGTCAACAGAGCAGCCCTAAACTTTGGGGTGCTTGTGTCTTGCTGATTTTTCATTTTCCCAATTTATACCCCCATGAGTGGAAATGCCCTAAGCTCTCTAAGCTGTGTTTTTTAGATGTTTCAGGACACACCGTACACTTCTCCAGAGTGGCTGTTGGCAATTTACATCCCGCCCATCAGTGTAGCAAGGCTCCCATTTCTCCATGGCCTGTCCTGCATTTCTGATTTTGAGACTCTTTTCAGCATGGCCCTTTTGACCGATGGGTAGCGAGTCTTCTTTGTAGCCCTGATTTGCCTTTCCAGGTTGCTTGGTTGGCCAAAAAGGGCGTATGCGTTTTTTCCTGAATATATTCAGGAAAAAACGCATACGCCCTTTTTGGCCAAGGGCATCATTGTCAACGTTTTGCCGCTTTTCATGTGCTTTAAAGGCGATTCGAATCTACCTCCTGAAATCTGTTTCCTGCAATTCTGCCTTGATTTCAAATCCTCTTCTTTGCCTTCCCTCAATATATTTGTGGACGAGAGTTATCATTTATAACTCTGCAGGTTTGGGAATTGCAGTGCCCTGAAGCTCCATTTTACAACTCGCTTTTTTGGGAGCTGGCCGCAAAAGCACAGGATGGCTTCAGGCCCTGTTCTGGTTCCGGGGGGGAGGATGAGTCTGTGGTTAATTCTTCTTCCTGATGGGAAAATAGAGTGACCTGTGCCTGTCCCAACACCAAGAGCTAGTCTCTCACTGGTTCCCCGTCTACCCGTTCATCCTCAGGAGAAATTGCAACCTGTACGGAACAGGAGGTTAAAGGTGCTGATGCTCCAAGTAGGGAGATTGTTAGTAAAGCGGCTGGAATGGCGAACCCGGGCACAAGGAGAAGAGAAATGAGGTGCGTTTTAGAAACCTTTCCCCATCACATGGTGTACCATCAATTTGTTTTCTCATGCATGTTTTCGATGTAGGAAGATGCCCTTGAACCTGGAGATTTGGGACCCATGCGATGGGTACCACGCAGTATTACTTTAAAGGGTCTGCGTTTGCTCACCCAACCTCACCAAACCTCTCAGCCCCAAGAGAGTCCACCCTTATGTCTCATCCAGCTGTGGGTCTAGATATGGTCAATCCAGGTTGCATCACAGCCCCTGAACGCATTGTGTAAGAATTTCTCTCTCTTTCACTGTCTTTGTTTCATGGGTGTTTCAAAGTAATTTATTTTGATAATGGGGTTTAGCTGCTTTTCACTGCTGTGTTTATGCCGCTTTACACCCACTTGACACACTAACAGAGAGATATCAATACATAGGTTTTAAGATTATTACTAGTCAGATATATTCTTGTGCGGTGAATAGGGCGTGTTGAGTCCAGTTCTCTGAGCAAGGAGTAGGTCTTGTCTATTACATATTGGGTTTATGGAACGGTATCTGAGCTAATTTGAAACCCTTGTTTTATGTATCACCCCACCTCACCTTTCCCGTTAAGCAGCCATAGTGTGTTTTCTGCATGTGTGACTCTGTTCTGTTTTGTAATTCAGTTCAAGTGTAACGGTTTTTACAGTCCCTCTATAAGTGATACCTTATGAGAAGTGTCCTTTTCTGTGTGACTTATTTCCCTTAGAATCGTCGTACCTAAATCCACTCATCATGCTGCTACTAGCCTTATGACATTGATTTCATGGCTGAGTGATATTCCATTGTACATAAGGACCACAACTTCTTTATCCATTTTTCTCTTTCCTGGGATATTGAAGGTGGAATGAAGTGGAGGTCCTTGTCAACAGAGCAGCCCTAAACTTTGGGGTGCTTGTGTCTTGCTGATTTTTCATTTTCCCAATTTATACCCCCATGAGTGGAAGTGCCCTAAGCTCTCTAAGCTGTGTTTTTTAGATGTTTCAGGACACACCGTACACTTCTCCAGAGTGGCTGTTGGCAATTTACATCCCGCCCATCAGTGTAGCAAGGCTCCCATTTCTCCATGGCCTGTCCTGCATTTCTGGTTTCGAGACTTTTTTCAGCATGGCCCTTTTGACCGATGGGTAGCGAGTCTTCTTTGTAGCGCTGATTTTCCTTTCCAGGTTGCTTGGTTGGCCAAAAAGGGCGTATGCGTTTTTTCCTGAATATATTCAGGAAAAAACGCATACGCCCTTTTTGGCCAAGGGCATCATTGTCAACGTTTTGCCGCTTTTCATGTGCTTTAAAGGCGATTCGAATCTACCTCCTGAAATCTGTTTCCTGCATTTCTGCCTTGATTTCAAATCCTCTTCTTTGCCTTCCCTCAATATATTTGTGGACGAGAGTTATCATTTATAACTCTGCAGGTTTGGGAATTGCAGTGCCCTGAAGCTCCATTTTACAACTCGCTTTTTTGGGAGCTGGCCGCAAAAGCACAGGATGGCTTCAGGCCCTGTTCTGGTTCCGGGGGGGAGGATGAGTCTGTGGTTAATTCTTCTTCCTGATGGGAAAATAGAGTGACCTGTGCCTGTCCCAACACGAAGAGCTAGTCTCTCACTGGTTCCCCGTCTACCCGTTCATCCTCAGGACAAATTGCAACCTGTACGGAACAGGAGGTTAAAGGTGCTGATGCTCCAAATAGGGAGATTGTTAGTAAAGCGGCTGGAATGGCAAACCCGGGCACAAGGAGAAGAGAAATGAGGTGCGTTTTAGAAACCTTTCCCCATCACATGGTGTACCATCTTTTTGTTTTCTCATGCATGTTTTCGATGTAGGAAGATGCCCTTGAACCTGGAGATTTGGGACCCATGCGATGGGTACCACGCAGTATTACTTTAAAGGGTCTGCGTTTGCTCACCCAACCTCACCAAACCTCTCAGCCCCAAGAGTGTCCACCCTTATGTCTCATCCAGCTGTGGGTCTAGAAATGGTCAATCCAGGTTGCATCACAGCCCCTGAACGCATTGTGTAAGAATTTCTCTCTCTTTCACTGTCTTTGTTTCATGGGTTTTTCAAAGTAATTTATTTTTATAATGGGGTTTAGCTGCTTTTCACTGCTGTGTTTATGCCGCTTTACACCCACTTGACACACTAACAGAGAGATATCAATACATAGGTTTTAAGATTATTACTAGTCAGATATATTCTTGTGCGGTGAATAGGGCGTGTTGAGTCCAGTTCTCTGAGCCAGGAGTAGGTCTTGTCTATTACATATTGGGTTTATGGAACGGTATCTGAGCTAATTTGAAACCCTTGTTTTATGTATCACCCCACCTCACCTTTCCCGTTAAGCAGCCATAGTGTGTTTTCTGCATGTGTGACTCTGTTCTGTTTTGTAATTCAGTTCAAGTGTAACGGTTTTTACAGTCCCTCTATAAGTGATACCTTATGAGAAGTGTCCTTTTCTGTGTGACTTATTTCCCTTAGAATCGTCGTACCTAAATCCACTCATCATGCTGCTATTAGCCTTATGACATTGATTTCATGGCTGAGTGATATTCCATTGTACATAAGGACCACAACTTCTTTATCCATTTTTCTCCCTCCTGGGATATTGAAGGTGGAATGAAGTGGAGGTCCTTGTCAACAGAGCAGCCCTAAACTTTGGGGTGCTTGTGTCTTGCTGATTTTTCATTTTCCCTATTTATACCCCCATGAGTGGAAGTGCCCTATGCTCTCTAAGCTGTGTTTTTTAGATGTTTCAGGACACACCGTACACTTCTCCAGAGTGGCTGTTGGCAATTTACATCCCGCCCATCAGTGTAGCAAGGCTCCCATTTCTCCATGGCCTGTCCTGCATTTCTGGTTTTGAGACTTTTTTCAGCATGGCCCTTTTGACCGATGGGTAGCGAGTCTTCTTTGTAGCCCTGATTTGCCTTTCCAGGTTGCTTGGTTGGCCAAAAAGGGCGTATGCGTTTTTTCCTGAATATATTCAGGAAAAAACGCATACGCCCTTTTTGGCCAAGGGCATCATTGTCAACGTTTTGCCGCTTTTCATGTGCTTTAAAGGCGATTCGAATCTACTCCTGAAATCTGTTTCCTGCATTTCTGCCTTGATTTCAAATCCTCTTCTTTGCCTTCCCTCAATATATTTGTGGACGAGAGTTATCATTTATAACTCTGCAGGTTTGTGAATTGCAGTGCCCTGAAGCTCCATTTTACAACTCGCTTTTTTGGCAGCTGGCCGCATAAGCGCAGGATGGCTTCAGGCCCTGTTCTGGTTCCGGGGGGGAGGATGAGCCTGTGGTTAATTCTTCTTCCTGATGGGAAAATAGAGTGACCTGTGCCTGTCCCAACACCAAGAGCTAGTCTCTCACTGGTTCCCCGTCTACCCGTTCATCCTCAGGAGAAATTGCAACCTGTACGGAACAGGAGGTTAAAGGTGCTGATGCTCCAAGTAGGGAGATTGTTAGTAAAGCGGCTGGAATGGCGAACCCGGGCACAAGGAGAAGAGAAATGAGGTGCGTTTTAGAAACCTTTCCCCATCACATGGTGTACCATCAATTTGTTTTCTCATGCATGTTTTCGATGTAGGAAGATGCCCTTGAACCTGGAGATTTGGGACCCATGCGATGGGTACCACGCAGTATTACTTTAAAGGGTCTGCGTTTGCTCACCCAACCTCACCAAACCTCTCAGCCCCAAGAGAGTCCACCCTTATGTCTCATCCAGCTGTGGGTCTAGATATGGTCAATCCAGGTTGCATCACAGCTCCTGAACGCATTGTGTAAGAATTTCTCTCTCTTTCACTGTCTTTGTTTCATGGGTTTTTCAAAGTAATTTATTTTGATAATGGGGTTTAGCTGCTTTTCACTGCTGTGTTTATGCCGCTTTACACCCACTTGACACACTAACAGAGAGATATCAATACATAGGTTTTAAGATTATTACTAGTCAGATATATTCTTGTGCGGTGAATAGGGCGTGTTGAGTCCAGTTCTCTGAGCAAGGAGTAGGTCTTGTCTATTACATATTGGGTTTATGGAACGGTATCTGAGCTAATTTGAAACCCTTGTTTTATGTATCACCCCACCTCACCTTTCCCGTTAAGCAGCCATAGTGTGTTTTCTGCATGTGTGACTCTGTTCTGTTTTGTAATTCAGTTCAAGTGTAACGGTTTTTACATTCCCTCTATAAGTGATACCTTATGAGAAGTGTCCTTTTCTGTGTGACTTATTTCACTTAGAATCGTCGTACCTAAATCCACTCATCATGCTGCTATTAGCCTTATGACATTGATTTCATGGCTGAGTGATATTCCATTGTACATAAGGACCACAACTTCTTTATCCATTTTTCTCCCTCCTGGGATATTGAAGGTGGAATGAAGTGGAGGTCCTTGTCAACAGAGCAGCCCTAAACTTTGGGGTGCTTGTGTCTTGCTGATTTTTCATTTTCCCTATTTATACCCCCATGAGTGGAAGTGCCCTATGCTCTCTAAGCTGTGTTTTTTAGATGTTTCAGGACACACCGTACACTTCTCCAGAGTGGCTGTTGGCAATTTACATCCCGCCCATCAGTGTAGCAAGGCTCCCATTTCTCCATGGCCTGTCCTGCATTTCTGGTTTTGAGACTTTTTTCAGCATGGCCCTTTTGACCGATGGGTAGCGAGTCTTCTTTGTAGCCCTGATTTGCCTTTCCAGGTTGCTTGGTTGGCCAAAAAGGGCGTATGCGTTTTTTCCTGAATATATTCAGGAAAAAACGCATACGCCCTTTTTGGCCAAGGGCATCATTGTCAACGTTTTGCCGCTTTTCATGTGCTTTAAAGGCGATTCGAATCTACCTCCTGAAATCTGTTTCCTGCATTTCTGCCTTGATTTCAAATCCTCTTCTTTGCCTTCCCTCAATATATTTGTGGACGAGAGTTATCATTTATAACTCTGCAGGTTTGTGAATTGCAGTGCCCTGAAGCTCCATTTTACAACTCGCTTTTTTGGCAGCTGGCCGCAAAAGCACAGGATGGCTTCAGGCCCTGTTCTGGTTCCGGGGGGGAGGATGAGCCTGTGGTTAATTCTTCTTCCTGATGGGAAAATAGAGTGACCTGTGCCTGTCCCAACACCAAGAGCTAGTCTCTCACTGGTTCCCCGTCTACCCGTTCATCCTCAGGAGAAATTGCAACCTGTACGGAACAGGAGGTTAAAGGTGCTGATGCTCCAAGTAGGGAGATTGTTAGTAAAGCGGCTGGAATGGCGAACCCGGGCACAAGGAGAAGAGAAATGAGGTGCGTTTTAGAAACCTTTCCCCATCACATGGTGTACCATCAATTTGTTTTCTCATGCATGTTTTCGATGTAGGAAGATGCCCTTGAACCTGGAGATTTGGGACCCATGCGATGGGTACCACGCAGTATTACTTTAAAGGGTCTGCGTTTGCTCACCCAACCTCACCAAACCTCTCAGCCCCAAGAGAGTCCACCCTTATGTCTCATCCAGCTGTGGGTCTAGATATGGTCAATCCAGGTTGCATCACAGCCCCTGAACGCATTGTGTAAGAATTTCTCTCTCTTTCACTGTCTTTGTTTCATGGGTGTTTCAAAGTAATTTATTTTTATAATGGGGTTTAGCTGCTTTTCACTGCTGTGTTTATGCCGCTTTACACCCACTTGACACACTAACAGAGAGATATCAATACATAGGTTTTAAGATTATTACTAGTCAGATATATTCTTGTGCGGTGAATAGGGCGTGTTGAGTCCAGTTCTCTGAGCAAGGAGTAGGTCTTGTCTATTACATATTGGGTTTATGGAACGGTATCTGAGCTAATTTGAAACCCTTGTTTTATGTATCACCCCACCTCACCTTTCCCGTTAAGCAGCCATAGTGTGTTTTCTGCATGTGTGACTCTGTTCTGTTTTGTAATTCAGTTCAAGTGTAACGGTTTTTACAGTCCCTCTATAAGTGATACCTTATGAGAAGTGTCCTTTTCTGTGTGACTTATTTCCCTTAGAATCGTCGTACCTAAATCCACTCATCATGCTGCTACTAGCCTTATGACATTGATTTCATGGCTGAGTGATATTCCATTGTACATAAGGACCACAACTTCTTTATCCATTTTTCTCTTTCCTGGGATATTGAAGGTGGAATGAAGTGGAGGTCCTTGTCAACAGAGCAGCCCTAAACTTTGGGGTGCTTGTGTCTTGCTGATTTTTCATTTTCCCAATTTATACCCCCATGAGTGGAAGTGCCCTAAGCTCTCTAAGCTGTGTTTTTTAGATGTTTCAGGACACACCGTACACTTCTCCAGAGTGGCTGTTGGCAATTTACATCCCGCCCATCAGTGTAGCAAGGCTCCCATTTCTCCATGGCCTGTCCTGCATTTCTGGTTTCGAGACTTTTTTCAGCATGGCCCTTTTGACCGATGGGTAGCGAGTCTTCTTTGTAGCGCTGATTTGCCTTTCCAGGTTGCTTGGTTGGCCAAAAAAGGCGTATGCGTTTTTTCCTGAATATATTCAGGAAAAAACGCATACGCCCTTTTTGGCCAAGGGCATCATTGTCAACGTTTTGCCGCTTTTCATGTGCTTTAAAGGCGATTCGAATCTACCTCCTGAAATCTGTTTCCTGCATTTCTGCCTTGATTTCAAATCCTCTTCTTTGCCTTCCCTCAATATATTTGTGGACGAGAGTTATCATTTATAACTCTGCACGTTTGTGAATTGCAGTGCCCTGAAGCTCCATTTTACAACTCGCTTTTTTGGGAGCTGGCCGCAAAAGCGCAGGATGGCTTCAGGCCCTGTTCTGGTTCCGGGGGGAGGATGAGCCTGTGGTTAATTCTTCTTCCTGATGGGAAAATAGAGTGACCTGTGCCTGTCCCAACACCAAGAGCTAGTCTCTCACTGGTTCCCAGTCTACCCGTTCATCCTCAGGACAAATTGCAACCTGTACGGAACAGGAGGTTAAAGGTGCTGATGCTCCAAGTAGGGAGATTGCTAGGAAAGTGGCTGGAATGGCGACCCCGGGCACAAGGAGAAGAGAAATGAGGTGCGTTTTAGAAACCTTTCCCCATCACATGGTGTACCATCTTTTTTGTTTTCTCATGCATGTTTTCGATGTAGGAAGATGCCCTTGAACCTGGAGATTTGGGACCCATGCGATGGGTACCACGCAGTATTACTTTAAAGGGTCTGCGTATGCTCACCCAACCTCACCAAACCTCTCAGCCCCAAGAGTGTCCACCCTTATGTCTCATCCAGCTGTGGGTCTAGAAATGGTCAATCCAGGTTGCATCACAGCCCCTGAACGCATTGTGTAAGAATTTCTCTCTCTTTCACTGTCTTTGTTTCATGGGTTTTTCAAAGTAATTTATTTTTATAATGGGGTTTAGCTGCTTTTCACTGCTGTGTTTATGCCGCTTTACACCCACTTGACACACTAACAGAGAGATATCAATACATAGGTTTTAAGATTATTACTAGTCAGATATATTCTTGTGCGGTGAATAGGGCGTGTTGAGTCCAGTTCTCTGAGCCAGGAGTAGGTCTTGTCTATTACATATTGGGTTTATGGAACGGTATCTGAGCTAATTTGAAACCCTTGTTTTATGTATCACCCCACCTCACCTTTCCCGTTAAGCAGCCATAGTGTGTTTTCTGCATGTGTGACTCTGTTCTGTTTTGTAATTCAGTTCAAGTGTAACGGTTTTTACAGTCCCTCTATAAGTGATACCTTATGAGAAGTGTCCTTTTCTGTGTGACTTATTTCCCTTAGAATCGTCGTACCTAAATCCACTCATCATGCTGCTATTAGCCTTATGACATTGATTTCATGGCTGAGTGATATTCCATTGTACATAAGGACCACAACTTCTTTATCCATTTTTCTCCCTCCTGGGATATTGAAGGTGGAATGAAGTGGAGGTCCTTGTCAACAGAGCAGCCCTAAACTTTGGGGTGCTTGTGTCTTGCTGATTTTTCATTTTCCCTATTTATACCCCCATGAGTGGAAGTGCCCTATGCTCTCTAAGCTGTGTTTTTTAGATGTTTCAGGACACACCGTACACTTCTCCAGAGTGGCTGTTGGCAATTTACATCCCGCCCATCAGTGTAGCAAGGCTCCCATTTCTCCATGGCCTGTCCTGCATTTCTGGTTTTGAGACTTTTTTCAGCATGGCCCTTTTGACCGATGGGTAGCGAGTCTTCTTTGTAGCCCTGATTTGCCTTTCCAGGTTGCTTGGTTGGCCAAAAAGGGCGTATGCGTTTTTTCCTGAATATATTCAGGAAAAAACGCATACGCCCTTTTTGGCCAAGGGCATCATTGTCAACGTTTTGCCGCTTTTCATGTGCTTTAAAGGCGATTCGAATCTACCTCCTGAAATCTGTTTCCTGCATTTCTGCCTTGATTTCAAATCCTCTTCTTTGCCTTCCCTCAATATATTTGTGGACGAGAGTTATCATTTATAACTCTGCAGGTTTGTGAATTGCAGTGCCCTGAAGCTCCATTTTACAACTCGCTTTTTTGGCAGCTGGCCGCATAAGCGCAGGATGGCTTCAGGCCCTGTTCTGGTTCCGGGGGGGAGGATGAGCCTGTGGTTAATTCTTCTTCCTGATGGGAAAATAGAGTGACCTGTGCCTGTCCCAACACCAAGAGCTAGTCTCTCACTGGTTCCCCGTCTACCCGTTCATCCTCAGGAGAAATTGCAACCTGTACGGAACAGGAGGTTAAAGGTGCTGATGCTCCAAGTAGGGAGATTGTTAGTAAAGCGGCTGGAATGGCGAACCCGGGCACAAGGAGAAGAGAAATGAGGTGCGTTTTAGAAACCTTTCCCCATCACATGGTGTACCATCAATTTGTTTTCTCATGCATGTTTTCGATGTAGGAAGATGCCCTTGAACCTGGAGATTTGGGACCCATGCGATGGGTACCACGCAGTATTACTTTAAAGGGTCTGCGTTTGCTCACCCAACCTCACCAAACCTCTCAGCCCCAAGAGAGTCCACCCTTATGTCTCATCCAGCTGTGGGTCTAGATATGGTCAATCCAGGTTGCATCACAGCCCCTGAACGCATTGTGTAAGAATTTCTCTCTCTTTCACTGTCTTTGTTTCATGGGTGTTTCAAAGTAATTTATTTTGATAATGGGGTTTAGCTGCTTTTCACTGCTGTGTTTATGCCGCTTTACACCCACTTGACACACTAACAGAGAGATATCAATACATAGGTTTTAAGATTATTACTAGTCAGATATATTCTTGTGCGGTGAATAGGGCGTGTTGAGTCCAGTTCTCTGAGCAAGGAGTAGGTCTTGTCTATTACATATTGGGTTTATGGAACGGTATCTGAGCTAATTTGAAACCCTTGTTTTATGTATCACCCCACCTCACCTTTCCCGTTAAGCAGCCATAGTGTGTTTTCTGCATGTGTGACTCTGTTCTGTTTTGTAATTCAGTTCAAGTGTAACGGTTTTTACAGTCCCTCTATAAGTGATACCTTATGAGAAGTGTCCTTTTCTGTGTGACTTATTTCCCTTAGAATCGTCGTACCTAAATCCACTCATCATGCTGCTACTAGCCTTATGACATTGATTTCATGGCTGAGTGATATTCCATTGTACATAAGGACCACAACTTCTTTATCCATTTTTCTCTTTCCTGGGATATTGAAGGTGGAATGAAGTGGAGGTCCTTGTCAACAGAGCAGCCCTAAACTTTGGGGTGCTTGTGTCTTGCTGATTTTTCATTTTCCCAATTTATACCCCCATGAGTGGAAGTGCCCTAAGCTCTCTAAGCTGTGTTTTTTAGATGTTTCAGGACACACCGTACACTTCTCCAGAGTGGCTGTTGGCAATTTACATCCCGCCCATCAGTGTAGCAAGGCTCCCATTTCTCCATGGCCTGTCCTGCATTTCTGGTTTCGAGACTTTTTTCAGCATGGCCCTTTTGACCGATGGGTAGCGAGTCTTCTTTGTAGCGCTGATTTGCCTTTCCAGGTTGCTTGGTTGGCCAAAAAAGGCGTATGCGTTTTTTCCTGAATATATTCAGGAAAAAACGCATACGCCCTTTTTGGCCAAGGGCATCATTGTCAACGTTTTGCCGCTTTTCATGTGCTTTAAAGGCGATTCGAATCTACCTCCTGAAATCTGTTTCCTGCATTTCTGCCTTGATTTCAAATCCTCTTCTTTGCCTTCCCTCAATATATTTGTGGACGAGAGTTATCATTTATAACTCTGCACGTTTGTGAATTGCAGTGCCCTGAAGCTCCATTTTACAACTCGCTTTTTTGGGAGCTGGCCGCAAAAGCGCAGGATGGCTTCAGGCCCTGTTCTGGTTCCGGGGGGAGGATGAGCCTGTGGTTAATTCTTCTTCCTGATGGGAAAATAGAGTGACCTGTGCCTGTCCCAACACCAAGAGCTAGTCTCTCACTGGTTCCCAGTCTACCCGTTCATCCTCAGGACAAATTGCAACCTGTACGGAACAGGAGGTTAAAGGTGCTGATGCTCCAAGTAGGGAGATTGCTAGGAAAGTGGCTGGAATGGCGACCCCGGGCACAAGGAGAAGAGAAATGAGGTGCGTTTTAGAAACCTTTCCCCATCACATGGTGTACCATCTTTTTTGTTTTCTCATGCATGTTTTCGATGTAGGAAGATGCCCTTGAACCTGGAGATTTGGGACCCATGCGATGGGTACCACGCAGTATTACTTTAAAGGGTCTGCGTATGCTCACCCAACCTCACCAAACCTCTCAGCCCCAAGAGTGTCCACCCTTATGTCTCATCCAGCTGTGGGTCTAGAAATGGTCAATCCAGGTTGCATCACAGCCCCTGAACGCATTGTGTAAGAATTTCTCTCTCTTTCACTGTCTTTGTTTCATGGGTTTTTCAAAGTAATTTATTTTGATAATGGGGTTTAGCTGCTTTTCACTGCTGTGTTTATGCCGCTTTACACCCACTTGACACACTAACAGAGAGATATCAATACATAGGTTTTAAGATTATTACTAGTCAGATATATTCTTGTGCGGTGAATAGGGCGTGTTGAGTCCAGTTCTCTGAGCCAGGAGTAGGTCTTGTCTATTACATATTGGGTTTATGGAACGGTATCTGAGCTAATTTGAAACCCTTGTTTTATGTATCACCCCACCTCACCTTTCCCGTTAAGCAGCCATAGTGTGTTTTCTGCATGTGTGACTCTGTTCTGTTTTGTAATTCAGTTCAAGTGTAACGGTTTTTACAGTCCCTCTATAAGTGATACCTTATGAGAAGTGTCCTTTTCTGTGTGACTTATTTCCCTTAGAATCGTCGTACCTAAATCCACTCATCATGCTGCTATTAGCCTTATGACATTGATTTCATGGCTGAGTGATATTCCATTGTACATAAGGACCACAACTTCTTTATCCATTTTTCTCCCTCCTGGGATATTGAAGGTGGAATGAAGTGGAGGTCCTTGTCAACAGAGCAGCCCTAAACTTTGGGGTGCTTGTGTCTTGCTGATTTTTCATTTTCCCTATTTATACCCCCATGAGTGGAAGTGCCCTATGCTCTCTAAGCTGTGTTTTTTAGATGTTTCAGGACACACCGTACACTTCTCCAGAGTGGCTGTTGGCAATTTACATCCCGCCCATCAGTGTAGCAAGGCTCCCATTTCTCCATGGCCTGTCCTGCATTTCTGGTTTTGAGACTTTTTTCAGCATGGCCCTTTTGACCGATGGGTAGCGAGTCTTCTTTGTAGCCCTGATTTGCCTTTCCAGGTTGCTTGGTTGGCCAAAAAGGGCGTATGCGTTTTTTCCTGAATATATTCAGGAAAAAACGCATACGCCCTTTTTGGCCAAGGGCATCATTGTCAACGTTTTGCCGCTTTTCATGTGCTTTAAAGGCGATTCGAATCTACCTCCTGAAATCTGTTTCCTGCATTTCTGCCTTGATTTCAAATCCTCTTCTTTGCCTTCCCTCAATATATTTGTGGACGAGAGTTATCATTTATAACTCTGCAGGTTTGTGAATTGCAGTGCCCTGAAGCTCCATTTTACAACTCGCTTTTTTGGCAGCTGGCCGCATAAGCGCAGGATGGCTTCAGGCCCTGTTCTGGTTCCGGGGGGGAGGATGAGCCTGTGGTTAATTCTTCTTCCTGATGGGAAAATAGAGTGACCTGTGCCTGTCCCAACACCAAGAGCTAGTCTCTCACTGGTTCCCCGTCTACCCGTTCATCCTCAGGAGAAATTGCAACCTGTACGGAACAGGAGGTTAAAGGTGCTGATGCTCCAAGTAGGGAGATTGTTAGTAAAGCGGCTGGAATGGCGAACCCGGGCACAAGGAGAAGAGAAATGAGGTGCGTTTTAGAAACCTTTCCCCATCACATGGTGTACCATCAATTTGTTTTCTCATGCATGTTTTCGATGTAGGAAGATGCCCTTGAACCTGGAGATTTGGGACCCATGCGATGGGTACCACGCAGTATTACTTTAAAGGGTCTGCGTTTGCTCACCCAACCTCACCAAACCTCTCAGCCCCAAGAGAGTCCACCCTTATGTCTCATCCAGCTGTGGGTCTAGATATGGTCAATCCAGGTTGCATCACAGCCCCTGAACGCATTGTGTAAGAATTTCTCTCTCTTTCACTGTCTTTGTTTCATGGGTGTTTCAAAGTAATTTATTTTGATAATGGGGTTTAGCTGCTTTTCACTGCTGTGTTTATGCCGCTTTACACCCACTTGACACACTAACAGAGAGATATCAATACATAGGTTTTAAGATTATTACTAGTCAGATATATTCTTGTGCGGTGAATAGGGCGTGTTGAGTCCAGTTCTCTGAGCAAGGAGTAGGTCTTGTCTATTACATATTGGGTTTATGGAACGGTATCTGAGCTAATTTGAAACCCTTGTTTTATGTATCACCCCACCTCACCTTTCCCGTTAAGCAGCCATAGTGTGTTTTCTGCATGTGTGACTCTGTTCTGTTTTGTAATTCAGTTCAAGTGTAACGGTTTTTACAGTCCCTCTATAAGTGATACCTTATGAGAAGTGTCCTTTTCTGTGTGACTTATTTCCCTTAGAATCGTCGTACCTAAATCCACTCATCATGCTGCTACTAGCCTTATGACATTGATTTCATGGCTGAGTGATATTCCATTGTACATAAGGACCACAACTTCTTTATCCATTTTTCTCTTTCCTGGGATATTGAAGGTGGAATGAAGTGGAGGTCCTTGTCAACAGAGCAGCCCTAAACTTTGGGGTGCTTGTGTCTTGCTGATTTTTCATTTTCCCAATTTATACCCCCATGAGTGGAAGTGCCCTAAGCTCTCTAAGCTGTGTTTTTTAGATGTTTCAGGACACACCGTACACTTCTCCAGAGTGGCTGTTGGCAATTTACATCCCGCCCATCAGTGTAGCAAGGCTCCCATTTCTCCATGGCCTGTCCTGCATTTCTGGTTTCGAGACTTTTTTCAGCATGGCCCTTTTGACCGATGGGTAGCGAGTCTTCTTTGTAGCGCTGATTTGCCTTTCCAGGTTGCTTGGTTGGCCAAAAAGGGCGTATGCGTTTTTTCCTGAATATATTCAGGAAAAAACGCATACGCCCTTTTTGGCCAAGGGCATCATTGTCAACGTTTTGCCGCTTTTCATGTGCTTTAAAGGCGATTCGAATCTACCTCCTGAAATCTGTTTCCTGCAATTCTGCCTTGATTTCAAATCCTCTTCTTTGCCTTCCCTCAATATATTTGTGGACGAGAGTTATCATTTATAACTCTGCAGGTTTGGGAATTGCAGTGCCCTGAAGCTCCATTTTACAACTCGCTTTTTTGGGAGCTGGCCGCAAAAGCGCAGGATGGCTTCAGGCCCTGTTCTGGTTCCGGGGGGGAGGATGAGCCTGTGGTTAATTCTTCTTCCTGATGGGAAAATAGAGTGACCTGTGCCTGTCCCAACAACAAGAGCTAGTCTCTCACTGGTTCCCCGTCTACCCGTTCATCCTCAGGACAAATTGCAACCTGTACGGAACAGGAGGTTAAAGGTGCTGATGCTCCAAGTAGGGAGATTGCTAGGAAAGTGGCTGGAATGGCGACCCCGGGCACAAGGAGAAGAGAAATGAGGTGCGTTCTAGAAACCTTTCCCCATCACATGGTGTACCATCTTTTTTGTTTTCTCATGCATGTTTTCAATGTAGGAAGATGCCCTTGAACCTGGAGATTTGGGACCCATGCGATGGGTACCACGCAGTATTACTTTAAAGGGTCTGCGTTTGCTCACCCAACCTCACCAAACCTCTCAGCCCCAAGAGTGTCCACCCTTATGTCTCATCCAGCTGTGGGTCTAGAAATGGTCAATCCAGGTTGCATCACAGCCCCTGAACGCATTGTGTAAGAATTTCTCTCTCTTTCACTGTCTTTGTTTCATGGGTGTTTCAAAGTAATTTATTTTGATAATGGGGTTTAGCTGCTTTTCACTGCTGTGTTTATGCCGCTTTACACCCACTTGACACACTAACAGAGAGATATCAATACATAGGTTTTACGATTATTACTAGTCAGATATATTCTTGTGCGGTGAATAGGGCGTGTTGAGTCCAGTTCTCTGAGCAAGGAGTAGGTCTTGTCTATTACATATTGGGTTTATGGAACGGTATCTGAGCTAATTTGAAACCCTTGTTTGATGTATCACCCCACCTCACCTTTCCCGTTAAGCAGCCATAGTGTGTTTTCTGCATGTGTGACTCTGTTCTGTTTTGTAATTCAGTTCAAGTGTAACGGTTTTTACAGTCCCTCTATAAGTGATACCTTATGAGAAGTGTCCTTTTCTGTGTGACTTATTTCCCTTAGAATCGTCGTACCTAAATCCACTCATCATGCTGCTATTAGCCTTATGACATTGATTTCATGGCTGAGTGATATTCCATTGTACATAAGGACCACAACTTCTTTATCCATTTTTCTCTTTCCTGGGATATTGAAGGTGGAATGAAGTGGAGGTCCTTGTCAACAGAGCAGCCCTAAACTTTGGGGTGCTTGTGTCTTGCTGATTTTTCATTTTCCCTATTTATACCCCCATGAGTGGAAGTGCCCTATGCTCTCTAAGCTGTGTTTTTTAGATGTTTCAGGACACACCGTACACTTCTCCAGAGTGGCTGTTGGCAATTTACATCCCGCCCATCAGAGTAGCAAGGCTCCCATTTCTCCATGGCCTGTCCTGCATTTCTGGTTTTGAGACTTTTTTCAGCATGGCCCTTTTGACCGATGGGTAGCGAGTCTTCTTTGTAGCCCTGATTTGCCTTTCCAGGTTGCTTGGTTGGCCAAAAAGGGCGTATGCGTTTTTTCCTGAATATATTCAGGAAAAAACGCATACGCCCTTTTTGGCCAAGGGCATCATTGTCAACGTTTTGCCGCTTTTCATGTGCTTTAAAGGCGATTCGAATCTACCTCCTGAAATCTGTTTCCTGCATTTCTGCCTTGATTTCAAATCCTCTTCTTTGCCTTCCCTCAATATATTTGTGGACGAGAGTTATCATTTATAACTCTGTAGGTTTGTGAATTGCAGTGCCCTGAAGCTCCATTTTACAACTCGCTTTTTTGGCAGCTGGCCGCAAAAGCGCAGGATGGCTTCAGGCCCTGTTCTGGTTCCGGGGGGGAGGATGAGCCTGTGGTTAAATCTTCTTCCTGATGGGAAAATAGAGTGACCTGTGCCTGTCCCAACACCAAGAGCTAGTCTCTCACTGGTTCCCCGTCTACCCGTTCATCCTCAGGACAAATTGCAACCTGTACGGAACAGGAGATTAAAGGTGCTGATGCTCCAAGTAGGGAGATTGTTAGTAAAGCGGCTGGAATGGCGAACCCGGGCACAAGGAGAAGAGAAATGAGGTGCGTTTTAGAAACCTTTCCCCATCACATGGTGTACCATCAATTTGTTTTCTCATGCATGTTTTCGATGTAGGAAGATGCCCTTGAACCTGGAGATTTGGGACCCATGCGATGGGTACCACGCAGTATTACTTTAAAGGGTCTGCGTTTGCTCACCCAACCTCACCAAACCTCTCAGCCCCAAGAGAGTCCACCCTTATGTCTCATCCAGCTGTGGGTCTAGATATGGTCAATCCAGGTTGCATCACAGCCCCTGAACGCATTGTGTAAGAATTTCTCTCTCTTTCACTGTCTTTGTTTCATGGGTGTTTCAAAGTAATTTATTTTGATAATGGGGTTTAGCTGCTTTTCACTGCTGTGTTTATGCCACTTTACACCCACTTGACACACTAACAGAGAGATATCAATACATAGGTTTTAAGATTATTACTAGTCAGATATATTCTTGTGCGGTGAATAGGGCGTGTTGAGTCCAGTTCTCTGAGCAAGGAGTAGGTCTTGTCTATTACATATTGGGTTTATGGAACGGTATCTGAGCTAATTTGAAACCCTTGTTTTATGTATCACCCCACCTCACCCTTCCCGTTAAGCAGCCATAGTGTGTTTTCTGCATGTGTGACTCTGTTCTGTTTTGTAATTCAGTTCAAGTGTAACGGTTTTTACAGTCCCTCTATAAGTAATACCTTATGAGAAGTGTCCTTTTCTGTGTGACTTATTTCACTTAGAATCGTCGTACCTAAATCCACTCATCATGCTGCTACTAGCCTTATGACATTGATTTCATGGCTGAGTGATATTCCATTGTACATAAGGACCACAACTTCTTTATCCATTTTTCTCTTTCCTGGGATATTGAAGGTGGAATGAAGTGGAGGTCCTTGTCAACAGAGCAGCCCTAAACTTTGGGGTGCTTGTGTCTTGCTGATTTTTCATTTTCCCAATTTATACCCCCATGAGTGGAAATGCCCTAAGCTCTCTAAGCTGTGTTTTTTAGATGTTTCAGGACACACCGTACACTTCTCCAGAGTGGCTGTTGGCAATTTACATCCCGCCCATCAGTGTAGCAAGGCTCCCATTTCTCCATGGCCTGTCCTGCATTTCTGGTTTTGAGACTCTTTTCAGCATGGCCCTTTTGACCGATGGGTAGCGAGTCTTCTTTGTAGCCCTGATTTGCCTTTCCAGGTTGCTTGGTTGGCCAAAAAGGGCGTATGTGTTTTTTCCTGAATATATTCAGGAAAAAACGCATACGCCCTTTTTGGCCAAGGGCATCATTGTCAACGTTTTGCCGCTTTTCATGTGCTTTAAAGGCGATTCGAATCTACCTCCTGAAATCTGTTTCCTGCAATTCTGCCTTGATTTCAAATCCTCTTCTTTGCCTTCCCTCAATATATTTGTGGACGAGAGTTATCATTTATAACTCTGCAGGTTTGGGAATTGCAGTGCCCTGAAGCTCCATTTTACAACTCGCTTTTTTGGGAGCTGGCCGCAAAAGCGCAGGATGGCTTCAGGCCCTGTTCTGGTTCCGGGGGGGAGGATGAGTCTGTGGTTAATTCTTCTTCCTGATGGGAAAATAGAGTGACCTGTGCCTGTCCCAACACGAAGAGCTAGTCTCTCACTGGTTCCCCGTCTACCCGTTCATCCTCAGGACAAATTGCAACCTGTACGGAACAGGAGGTTAAAGGTGCTGATGCTCCAAGTAGGGAGATTGTTAGTAAAGCGGCTGGAATGGCGACCCCGGGCACAAGGAGAAGAGAAATGAGGTGCGTTTTAGAAACCTTTCCCCATCACATGGTGTACCATCTTTTTGTTTTCTCATGCATGTTTTCGATGTAGGAAGATGCCCTTGAACCTGGAGATTTGGGACCCATGCGATGGGTACCACGCAGTATTACTTTAAAGGGTCTGCGTATGCTCACCCAACCTCACCAAACCTCTCAGCCCCAAGAGTGTCCACCCTTATGTCTCATCCAGCTGTGGGTCTAGATATGGTCAATCCAGGTTGCATCACAGCCCCTGAACGCATTGTGTAAGAATTTCTCTCTCTTTCACTGTCTTTGTTTCATGGGTTTTTCAAAGTAATTTATTTTTATAATGGGGTTTAGCTGCTTTTCACTGCTGTGTTTATGCCGCTTTACACCCACTTGACACACTAACAGAGAGATATCAATACATAGGTTTTACGATTATTACTAGTCAGATATATTCTTGTGCGGTGAATAGGGCGTGTTGAGTCCAGTTCTCTGAGCAAGGAGTAGGTCTTGTCTATTACATATTGGGTTTATGGAACGGTATCTGAGCTAATTTGAAACCCTTGTTTGATGTATCACCCCACCTCACCTTTCCCGTTAAGCAGCCATAGTGTGTTTTCTGCATGTGTGACTCTGTTCTGTTTTGTAATTCAGTTCAAGTGTAACGGTTTTTACAGTCCCTCTATAAGTGATACCTTATGAGAAGTGTCCTTTTCTGTGTGACTTATTTCCCTTAGAATCGTCGTACCTAAATCCACTCATCATGCTGCTATTAGCCTTATGACATTGATTTCATGGCTGAGTGATATTCCATTGTACATAAGGACCACAACTTCTTTATCCATTTTTCTCTTTCCTGGGATATTGAAGGTGGAATGAAGTGGAGGTCCTTGTCAACAGAGCAGCCCTAAACTTTGGGGTGCTTGTGTCTTGCTGATTTTTCATTTTCCCTATTTATACCCCCATGAGTGGAAGTGCCCTATGCTCTCTAAGCTGTGTTTTTTAGATGTTTCAGGACACACCGTACACTTCTCCAGAGTGGCTGTTGGCAATTTACATCCCGCCCATCAGAGTAGCAAGGCTCCCATTTCTCCATGGCCTGTCCTGCATTTCTGGTTTTGAGACTTTTTTCAGCATGGCCCTTTTGACCGATGGGTAGCGAGTCTTCTTTGTAGCCCTGATTTGCCTTTCCAGGTTGCTTGGTTGGCCAAAAAGGGCGTATGCGTTTTTTCCTGAATATATTCAGGAAAAAACGCATACGCCCTTTTTGGCCAAGGGCATCATTGTCAACGTTTTGCCGCTTTTCATGTGCTTTAAAGGCGATTCGAATCTACCTCCTGAAATCTGTTTCCTGCATTTCTGCCTTGATTTCAAATCCTCTTCTTTGCCTTCCCTCAATATATTTGTGGACGAGAGTTATCATTTATAACTCTGTAGGTTTGTGAATTGCAGTGCCCTGAAGCTCCATTTTACAACTCGCTTTTTTGGCAGCTGGCCGCAAAAGCGCAGGATGGCTTCAGGCCCTGTTCTGGTTCCGGGGGGGAGGATGAGCCTGTGGTTAATTCTTCTTCCTGATGGGAAAATAGAGTGACCTGTGCCTGTCCCAACACCAAGAGCTAGTCTCTCACTGGTTCCCCGTCTACCCGTTCATCCTCAGGACAAATTGCAACCTGTACGGAACAGGAGATTAAAGGTGCTGATGCTCCAAGTAGGGAGATTGTTAGTAAAGCGGCTGGAATGGCGAACCCGGGCACAAGGAGAAGAGAAATGAGGTGCGTTTTAGAAACCTTTCCCCATCACATGGTGTACCATCAATTTGTTTTCTCATGCATGTTTTCGATGTAGGAAGATGCCCTTGAACCTGGAGATTTGGGACCCATGCGATGGGTACCACGCAGTATTACTTTAAAGGGTCTGCGTTTGCTCACCCAACCTCACCAAACCTCTCAGCCCCAAGAGAGTCCACCCTTATGTCTCATCCAGCTGTGGGTCTAGATATGGTCAATCCAGGTTGCATCACAGCCCCTGAACGCATTGTGTAAGAATTTCTCTCTCTTTCACTGTCTTTGTTTCATGGGTGTTTCAAAGTAATTTATTTTGATAATGGGGTTTAGCTGCTTTTCACTGCTGTGTTTATGCCACTTTACACCCACTTGACACACTAACAGAGAGATATCAATACATAGGTTTTAAGATTATTACTAGTCAGATATATTCTTGTGCGGTGAATAGGGCGTGTTGAGTCCAGTTCTCTGAGCAAGGAGTAGGTCTTGTCTATTACATATTGGGTTTATGGAACGGTATCTGAGCTAATTTGAAACCCTTGTTTTATGTATCACCCCACCTCACCCTTCCCGTTAAGCAGCCATAGTGTGTTTTCTGCATGTGTGACTCTGTTCTGTTTTGTAATTCAGTTCAAGTGTAACGGTTTTTACAGTCCCTCTATAAGTAATACCTTATGAGAAGTGTCCTTTTCTGTGTGACTTATTTCACTTAGAATTGTCGTACCTAAATCCACTCATCATGCTGCTACTAGCCTTATGACATTGATTTCATGGCTGAGTGATATTCCATTGTACATAAGGACCACAACTTCTTTATCCATTTTTCTCTTTCCTGGGATATTGAAGGTGGAATGAAGTGGAGGTCCTTGTCAACAGAGCAGCCCTAAACTTTGGGGTGCTTGTGTCTTGCTGATTTTTCATTTTCCCAATTTATACCCCCATGAGTGGAAATGCCCTAAGCTCTCTAAGCTGTGTTTTTTAGATGTTTCAGGACACACCGTACACTTCTCCAGAGTGGCTGTTGGCAATTTACATCCCGCCCATCAGTGTAGCAAGGCTCCCATTTCTCCATGGCCTGTCCTGCATTTCTGGTTTTGAGACTCTTTTCAGCATGGCCCTTTTGACCGATGGGTAGCGAGTCTTCTTTGTAGCCCTGATTTGCCTTTCTAGGTTGCTTGGTTGGCCAAAAAGGGCGTATGCGTTTTTTCCTGAATATATTCAGGAAAAAACGCATACGCCCTTTTTGGCCAAGGGCATCATTGTCAACGTTTTGCCGCTTTTCATGTGCTTTAAAGGCGATTCGAATCTACCTCCTGAAATCTGTTTCCTGCAATTCTGCCTTGATTTCAAATCCTCTTCTTTGCCTTCCCTCAATATATTTGTGGACGAGAGTTATCATTTATAACTCTGCAGGTTTGTGAATTGCAGTGCCCTGAAGCTCCATTGTACAACTCGCTTTTTTGGGAGCTGGCCGCAAAAGCGCAGGATGGCTTCAGGCCCTGTTCTGGTTCCGGGGGGGAGGATGAGCCTGTGGTTAATTCTTCTTCCTGATGGGAAAATAGAGTGACCTGTGCCTGTCCCAACACCAAGAGCTAGTCTCTCACTGGTTCCCCGTCTACCCGTTCATCCTCAGGACAAATTGCAACCTGTACGGAACAGGAGGTTAAAGGTGCTGATGCTCCAAGTAGGGAGATTGTTAGTAAAGCGGCTGGAATGGCGAACCCGGGCACAAGGAGAAGAGAAATGAGGTGCGTTTTAGAAACCTTTCCACATCACACGGTGTACCATCTTCTGGGTTTCTCATGCATGTTTTCGATGTAGGAAGATGCCCTTGAACCTGGAGATTTGGGACCCATGCGATGGGTACCACGCAGTATTACTTTACAGGGTCTGCGTTTGCTCACCCAACCTCACCAAACCTCTCAGCCCCAAGAGTGTCCACCCTTATGTCTCATCCAGCTGTGGGTCTAGAAATGGTCAATCCAGGTTGCATCACAGCCCCTGAACGCATTGTGTAAGAATTTCTCTCTCTTTCACTGTCTTTGTTTCATGGGTTTTTCAAAGTAATTTATTTTGATAATGGGGTTTAGCTGCTTTTCACTGCTGTGTTTATGCCGCTTTACACCCACTTGACACACTAACAGAGAGATATCAATACATAGGTTTTAAGATTATTACTAGTCAGATATATTCTTGTGCGGTGAATAGGGCGTGTTGAGTCCAGTTCTCTGAGCAAGGAGTAGGTCTTGTCTATTACATATTGGGTTTATGGAACGGTATCTGAGCTAATTTGAAACCCTTGTTTTATGTATCACCCCACCTCACCTTTCCCGTTAAGCAGCCATAGTGTGTTTTCTGCATGTGTGACTCTGTTCTGTTTTGTAATTCAGTTCAAGTGTAACGGTTTTTACATTCCCTCTATAAGTGATACCTTATGAGAAGTGTCCTTTTCTGTGTGACTTATTTCACTTAGAATCGTCGTACCTAAATCCACTCATCATGCTGCTATTAGCCTTATGACATTGATTTCATGGCTGAGTGATATTCCATTGTACATAAGGACCACAACTTCTTTATCCATTTTTCTCCCTCCTGGGATATTGAAGGTGGAATGAAGTGGAGGTCCTTGTCAACAGAGCAGCCCTAAACTTTGGGGTGCTTGTGTCTTGCTGATTTTTCATTTTCCCAATTTATACCCCCATGAGTGGAAGTGCCCTATGCTCTCTAAGCTGTGTTTTTTAGATGTTTCAGGACACACCGTACACTTCTCCAGAGTGGCTGTTGGCAATTTACATCCCGCCCATCAGTGTAGCAAGGCTCCCATTTCTCCATGGCCTGTCCTGCATTTCTGGTTTTGAGACTTTTTTCAGCATGGCCCTTTTGACCGATGGGTAGCGAGTCTTCTTTGTAGCCCTGATTTGCCTTTCCAGGTTGCTTGGTTGGCCAAAAAGGGCGTATGCGTTTTTTCCTGAATATATTCAGGAAAAAACGCATACGCCCTTTTTGGCCAAGGGCATCATTGTCAACGTTTTGCCGCTTTTCATGTGCTTTAAAGGCGATTCGAATCTACCTCCTGAAATCTGTTTCCTGCATTTCTGCCTTGATTTCAAATCCTCTTCTTTGCCTTCCCTCAATATATTTGTGGACGAGATTTATCATTTATAACTCTGTAGGTTTGTGAATTGCAGTGCCCTGAAGCTCCATTTTACAACTCGCTTTTTTGGCAGCTGGCCGCAAAAGCGCAGGATGGCTTCAGGCCCTGTTCTGGTTCCGGGGGGGAGGATGAGCCTGTGGTTAATTCTTCTTCCTGATGGGAAAATAGAGTGACCTGTGCCTGTCCCAACACCAAGAGCTAGTCTCTCACTGGTTCCCCGTCTACCCGTTCATCCTCAGGACAAATTGCAACCTGTACGGAACAGGAGATTAAAGGTGCTGATGCTCCAAGTAGGGAGATTGTTAGTAAAGCGGCTGGAATGGCGAACCCGGGCACAAGGAGAAGAGAAATGAGGTGCGTTTTAGAAACCTTTCCCCATCACATGGTGTACCATCAATTTGTTTTCTCATGCATGTTTTCGATGTAGGAAGATGCCCTTGAACCTGGAGATTTGGGACCCATGCGATGGGTACCACGCAGTATTACTTTAAAGGGTCTGCGTTTGCTCACCCAACCTCACCAAACCTCTCAGCCCCAAGAGAGTCCACCCTTATGTCTCATCCAGCTGTGGGTCTAGATATGGTCAATCCAGGTTGCATCACAGCCCCTGAACGCATTGTGTAAGAATTTCTCTCTCTTTCACTGTCTTTGTTTCATGGGTGTTTCAAAGTAATTTATTTTGATAATGGGGTTTAGCTGCTTTTCACTGCTGTGTTTATGCCACTTTACACCCACTTGACACACTAACAGAGAGATATCAATACATAGGTTTTAAGATTATTACTAGTCAGATATATTCTTGTGCGGTGAATAGGGCGTGTTGAGTCCAGTTCTCTGAGCAAGGAGTAGGTCTTGTCTATTACATATTGGGTTTATGGAACGGTATCTGAGCTAATTTGAAACCCTTGTTTTATGTATCACCCCACCTCACCCTTCCCGTTAAGCAGCCATAGTGTGTTTTCTGCATGTGTGACTCTGTTCTGTTTTGTAATTCAGTTCAAGTGTAACGGTTTTTACAGTCCCTCTATAAGTAATACCTTATGAGAAGTGTCCTTTTCTGTGTGACTTATTTCACTTAGAATTGTCGTACCTAAATCCACTCATCATGCTGCTACTAGCCTTATGACATTGATTTCATGGCTGAGTGATATTCCATTGTACATAAGGACCACAACTTCTTTATCCATTTTTCTCTTTCCTGGGATATTGAAGGTGGAATGAAGTGGAGGTCCTTGTCAACAGAGCAGCCCTAAACTTTGGGGTGCTTGTGTCTTGCTGATTTTTCATTTTCCCAATTTATACCCCCATGAGTGGAAATGCCCTAAGCTCTCTAAGCTGTGTTTTTTAGATGTTTCAGGACACACCGTACACTTCTCCAGAGTGGCTGTTGGCAATTTACATCCCGCCCATCAGTGTAGCAAGGCTCCCATTTCTCCATGGCCTGTCCTGCATTTCTGGTTTTGAGACTCTTTTCAGCATGGCCCTTTTGACCGATGGGTAGCGAGTCTTCTTTGTAGCCCTGATTTGCCTTTCTAGGTTGCTTGGTTGGCCAAAAAGGGCGTATGCGTTTTTTCTTGAATATATTCAGGAAAAAAGGCATACGCCCTTTTTGGCCAAGGGCATCATTGTCAACGTTTTGCCGCTTTTCATGTGCTTTAAAGGCGATTCGAATCTACCTCCTGAAATCTGTTTCCTGCAATTCTGCCTTGATTTCAAATCCTCTTCTTTGCCTTCCCTCAATATATTTGTGGACGAGAGTTATCATTTATAACTCTGCAGGTTTGGGAATTGCAGTGCCCTGAAGCTCCATTTTACAACTCGCTTTTTTGGGAGCTGGCCGCAAAAGCGCAGGATGGCTTCAGGCCCTGTTCTGGTTCCGGGGGGGAGGATGAGTCTGTGGTTAATTCTTCTTCCTGATGGGAAAATAGAGTGACCTGTGCCTGTCCCAACACGAAGAGCTAGTCTCTCACTGGTTCCCCGTCTACCCGTTCATCCTCAGGACAAATTGCAACCTGTACGGAACAGGAGGTTAAAGGTGCTGATGCTCCAAGTAGGGAGATTGTTAGTAAAGCGGCTGGAATGGCGAACCCGGGCACAAGGAGAAGAGAAATGAGGTGCGTTTTAGAAACCTTTCCCCATCACATGGTGTACCATCTTTTTGTTTTCTCAAGCATGTTTTCGATGTAGGAAGATGCCCTTGAACCTGGAGATTTGGGACCCATGCGATGGGTACCACGCAGTATTACTTTAAAGGGTCTGCGTTTGCTCACCCAACCTCACCAAACCTCTCAGCCCCAAGAGTGTCCACCCTTATGTCTCATCCAGCTGTGGGTCTAGATATGGTCAATCCAGGTTGCATCACAGCCCCTGAACGCATTGTGTAAGAATTTCTCTCTCTTTCACTGTCTTTGTTTCATGGGTTTTTCAAAGTAATTTATTTTTATAATGGGGTTTAGCTGCTTTTCACTGCTGTGTTTATGCCGCTTTACACCCACTTGACACACTAACAGAGAGATATCAATACATAGGTTTTACGATTATTACTAGTCAGATATATTCTTGTGCGGTGAATAGGGCGTGTTGAGTCCAGTTCTCTGAGCAAGGAGTAGGTCTTGTCTATTACATATTGGGTTTATGGAACGGTATCTGAGCTAATTTGAAACCCTTGTTTTATGTATCACCCCACCTCACCCTTCCCGTTAAGCAGCCATAGTGTGTTTTCTGCATGTGTGACTCTGTTCTGTTTTGTAATTCAGTTCAAGTGTAACGGTTTTTACAGTCCCTCTATAAGTGATACCTTATGAGAAGTGTCCTTTTCTGTGTGACTTATTTCACTTAGAATCGTCGTACCTAAATCCACTCATCATGCTGCTACTAGCCTTATGACATTGATTTCATGGCTGAGTGATATTCCATTGTACATAAGGACCACAACTTCTTTATCCATTTTTCTCCCTCCTGGGATATTGAAGGTGGAATGAAGTGGAGGTCCTTGTCAACAGAGCAGCCCTAAACTTTGGGGTGCTTGTGTCTTGCTGATTTTTCATTTTCCCAATTTATACCCCCATGAGTGGAAGTGCCCTATGCTCTCTAAGCTGTGTTTTTTAGATGTTTCAGGACACACCGTACACTTCTCCAGAGTGGCTGTTGGCAATTTACATCCCGCCCATCAGTGTAGCAAGGCTCCCATTTCTCCATGGCCTGTCCTGCATTTCTGGTTTTGACACGTTTTTCAGCATGGCCCTTTTGACCGATGGGTAGCGAGTCTTCTTTGTAGCGCTGATTTGCCTTTCCAGGTGGCTTGGTTGGCCAAAAAGGGCGTATGCGTTTTTTCCTGAATATATTCAGGAAAAAACGCATACGCCCTTTTTGGCCAAGGGCATCATTGTCAACGTTTTGCCGCTTTTCATGTGCTTTAAAGGCGATTCGAATCTACCTCCTGAAATCTGTTTCCTGCAATTCTGCCTTGATTTCAAATCCTCTTCTTTGCCTTCCCTCAATATATTTGTGGACGAGAGTTATCATTTATAACTCTGCAGGTTTGTGAATTGCAGTGCCCTGAAGCTCCATTGTACAACTCGCTTTTTTGGGAGCTGGCCGCAAAAGCGCAGGATGGCTTCAGGCCCTGTTCTGGTTCCGGGGGGGAGGATGAGCCTGTGGTTAATTCTTCTTCCTGATGGGAAAATAGAGTGACCTGTGCCTGTCCCAACACCAAGAGCTAGTCTCTCACTGGTTCCCCGTCTACCCGTTCATCCTCAGGACAAATTGCAACCTGTACGGAACAGGAGGTTAAAGGTGCTGATGCTCCAAATAGGGAGATTGTTAGTAAAGCGGCTGGAATGGCGAACCCGGGCACAAGGAGAAGAGAAATGAGGTGCGTTTTAGAAACCTTTCCACATCACACGGTGTACCATCTTCTGGGTTTCTCATGCATGTTTTCGATGTAGGAAGATGCCCTTGAACCTGGAGATTTGGGACCCATGCGATGGGTACCACGCAGTATTACTTTAAAGGGTCTGCGTTTGCTCACCCAACCTCACCAAACCTCTCAGCCCCAAGAGTGTCCACCCTTATGTCTCATCCAGCTGTGGGTCTAGAAATGGTCAATCCAGGTTGCATCACAGCCCCTGAACGCATTGTGTAAGAATTTCTCTCTCTTTCACTGTCTTTGTTTCATGGGTTTTTCAAAGTAATTTATTTTGATAATGGGGTTTAGCTGCTTTTCACTGCTGTGTTTATGCCGCTTTACACCCACTTGACACACTAACAGAGAGATATCAATACATAGGTTTTAAGATTATTACTAGTCAGATATATTCTTGTGCGGTGAATAGGGCGTGTTGAGTCCAGTTCTCTGAGCAAGGAGTAGGTCTTGTCTATTACATATTGGGTTTATGGAACGGTATCTGAGCTAATTTGAAACCCTTGTTTTATGTATCACCCCACCTCACCTTTCCCGTTAAGCAGCCATAGTGTGTTTTCTGCATGTGTGACTCTGTTCTGTTTTGTAATTCAGTTCAAGTGTAACGGTTTTTACATTCCCTCTATAAGTGATACCTTATGAGAAGTGTCCTTTTCTGTGTGACTTATTTCACTTAGAATCGTCGTACCTAAATCCACTCATCATGCTGCTATTAGCCTTATGACATTGATTTCATGGCTGAGTGATATTCCATTGTACATAAGGACCACAACTTCTTTATCCATTTTTCTCCCTCCTGGGATATTGAAGGTGGAATGAAGTGGAGGTCCTTGTCAACAGAGCAGCCCTAAACTTTGGGGTGCTTGTGTCTTGCTGATTTTTCATTTTCCCAATTTATACCCCCATGAGTGGAAGTGCCCTATGCTCTCTAAGCTGTGTTTTTTAGATGTTTCAGGACACACCGTACACTTCTCCAGAGTGGCTGTTGGCAATTTACATCCCGCCCATCAGTGTAGCAAGGCTCCCATTTCTCCATGGCCTGTCCTGCATTTCTGGTTTTGAGACTTTTTTCAGCATGGCCCTTTTGACCGATGGGTAGCGAGTCTTCTTTGTAGCCCTGATTTGCCTTTCCAGGTTGCTTGGTTGGCCAAAAAGGGCGTATGCGTTTTTTCCTGAATATATTCAGGAAAAAACGCATACGCCCTTTTTGGCCAAGGGCATCATTGTCAACGTTTTGCCGCTTTTCATGTGCTTTAAAGGCGATTCGAATCTACCTCCTGAAATCTGTTTCCTGCATTTCTGCCTTGATTTCAAATCCTCTTCTTTGCCTTCCCTCAATATATTTGTGGACGAGAGTTATCATTTATAACTCTGCAGGTTTGTGAATTGCAGTGCCCTGAAGCTCCATTTTACAACTCGCTTTTTTGGGAGCTGGCCGCAAAAGCACAGGATGGCTTCAGGCCCTGTTCTGGTTCCGGGGGGGAGGATGAGCCTGTGGTTAATTCTTCTTCCTGATGGGAAAATAGAGTGACCTGTGCCTGTCCCAACACCAAGAGCTAGTCTCTCACTGGTTCCCCGTCTACCCGTTCATCCTCAGGAGAAATTGCAACCTGTACGGAACAGGAGGTTAAAGGTGCTGATGCTCCAAGTAGGGAGATTGTTAGTAAAGCGGCTGGAATGGCGAACCCGGGCACAAGGAGAAGAGAAATGAGGTGCGTTTTAGAAACCTTTCCCCATCACATGGTGTACCATCAATTTGTTTTCTCATGCATGTTTTCGATGTAGGAAGATGCCCTTGAACCTGGAGATTTGGGACCCATGCGATGGGTACCACGCAGTATTACTTTAAAGGGTCTGCGTTTGCTCACCCAACCTCACCAAACCTCTCAGCCCCAAGAGAGTCCACCCTTATGTCTCATCCAGCTGTGGGTCTAGATATGGTCAATCCAGGTTGCATCACAGCCCCTGAACGCATTGTGTAAGAATTTCTCTCTCTTTCACTGTCTTTGTTTCATGGGTGTTTCAAAGTAATTTATTTTGATAATGGGGTTTAGCTGCTTTTCACTGCTGTGTTTATGCCGCTTTACACCCACTTGACACACTAACAGAGAGATATCAATACATAGGTTTTAAGATTATTACTAGTCAGATATATTCTTGTGCGGTGAATAGGGCGTGTTGAGTCCAGTTCTCTGAGCAAGGAGTAGGTCTTGTCTATTACATATTGGGTTTATGGAACGGTATCTGAGCTAATTTGAAACCCTTGTTTTATGTATCACCCCACCTCACCTTTCCCGTTAAGCAGCCATAGTGTGTTTTCTGCATGTGTGACTCTGTTCTGTTTTGTAATTCAGTTCAAGTGTAACGGTTTTTACAGTCCCTCTATAAGTGATACCTTATGAGAAGTGTCCTTTTCTGTGTGACTTATTTCCCTTAGAATCGTCGTACCTAAATCCACTCATCATGCTGCTACTAGCCTTATGACATTGATTTCATGGCTGAGTGATATTCCATTGTACATAAGGACCACAACTTCTTTATCCATTTTTCTCTTTCCTGGGATATTGAAGGTGGAATGAAGTGGAGGTCCTTGTCAACAGAGCAGCCCTAAACTTTGGGGTGCTTGTGTCTTGCTGATTTTTCATTTTCCCAATTTATACCCCCATGAGTGGAAGTGCCCTATGCTCTCTAAGCTGTGTTTTTTAGATGTTTCAGGACACACCGTACACTTCTCCAGAGTGGCTGTTGGCAATTTACATCCCGCCCATCAGTGTAGCAAGGCTCCCATTTCTCCATGGCCTGTCCTGCATTTCTGGTTTCGAGACTTTTTTCAGCATGGCCCTTTTGACCGATGGGTAGCGAGTCTTCTTTGTAGCGCTGATTTGCCTTTCCAGGTTGCTTGGTTGGCCAAAAAGGGCGTATGCGTTTTTTCCTGAATATATTCAGGAAAAAACGCATACGCCCTTTTTGGCCAAGGGCATCATTGTCAACGTTTTGCCGCTTTTCATGTGCTTTAAAGGCGATTCGAATCTACCTCCTGAAATCTGTTTCCTGCATTTCTGCCTTGATTTCAAATCCTCTTCTTTGCCTTCCCTCAATATATTTGTGGACGAGAGTTATCATTTATAACTCTGCACGTTTGTGAATTGCAGTGCCCTGAAGCTCCATTTTACAACTCGCTTTTTTGGGAGCTGGCCGCAAAAGCGCAGGATGGCTTCAGGCCCTGTTCTGGTTCCGGGGGGAGGATGAGCCTGTGGTTAATTCTTCTTCCTGATGGGAAAATAGAGTGACCTGTGCCTGTCCCAACACCAAGAGCTAGTCTCTCACTGGTTCCCCGTATTCCCGTTCATCCTCAGGACAAATTGCAACCTGTACGGAACAGGAGGTTAAAGGTGCTGATGCTCCAAGTAGGGAGATTGCTAGGAAAGTGGCTGGAATGGCGACCCCGGGCACAAGGAGAAGAGAAATGAGGTGCGTTCTAGAAACCTTTCCCCATCACATGGTGTACCATCTTTTTTGTTTTCTCATGCATGTTTTCGATGTAGGAAGATGCCCTTGAACCTGGAGATTTGGGACCCATGCGATGGGTACCACGCAGTATTACTTTAAAGGGTCTGCGTATGCTCACCCAACCTCACCAAACCTCTCAGCCCCAAGAGTGTCCACCCTTATGTCTCATCCAGCTGTGGGTCTAGAAATGGTCAATCCAGGTTGCATCACAGCCCCTGAACGCATTGTGTAAGAATTTCTCTCTCTTTCACTGTCTTTGTTTCATGGGTTTTTCAAAGTAATTTATTTTTATAATGGGGTTTAGCTGCTTTTCACTGCTGTGTTTATGCCGCTTTACACCCACTTGACACACTAACAGAGAGATATCAATACATAGGTTTTAAGATTATTACTAGTCAGATATATTCTTGTGCGGTGAATAGGGCGTGTTGAGTCCAGTTCTCTGAGCCAGGAGTAGGTCTTGTCTATTACATATTGGGTTTATGGAACGGTATCTGAGCTAATTTGAAACCCTTGTTTTATGTATCACCCCACCTCACCTTTCCCGTTAAGCAGCCATAGTGTGTTTTCTGCATGTGTGACTCTGTTCTGTTTTGTAATTCAGTTCAAGTGTAACGGTTTTTACAGTCCCTCTATAAGTGATACCTTATGAGAAGTGTCCTTTTCTGTGTGACTTATTTCCCTTAGAATCGTCGTACCTAAATCCACTCATCATGCTGCTATTAGCCTTATGACATTGATTTCATGGCTGAGTGATATTCCATTGTACATAAGGACCACAACTTCTTTATCCATTTTTCTCCCTCCTGGGATATTGAAGGTGGAATGAAGTGGAGGTCCTTGTCAACAGAGCAGCCCTAAACTTTGGGGTGCTTGTGTCTTGCTGATTTTTCATTTTCCCTATTTATACCCCCATGAGTGGAAGTGCCCTATGCTCTCTAAGCTGTGTTTTTTAGATGTTTCAGGACACACCGTACACTTCTCCAGAGTGGCTGTTGGCAATTTACATCCCGCCCATCAGTGTAGCAAGGCTCCCATTTCTCCATGGCCTGTCCTGCATTTCTGGTTTTGAGACTTTTTTCAGCATGGCCCTTTTGACCGATGGGTAGCGAGTCTTCTTTGTAGCCCTGATTTGCCTTTCCAGGTTGCTTGGTTGGCCAAAAAGGGCGTATGCGTTTTTTCCTGAATATATTCAGGAAAAAACGCATACGCCCTTTTTGGCCAAGGGCATCATTGTCAACGTTTTGCCGCTTTTCATGTGCTTTAAAGGCGATTCGAATCTACCTCCTGAAATCTGTTTCCTGCATTTCTGCCTTGATTTCAAATCCTCTTCTTTGCCTTCCCTCAATATATTTGTGGACGAGAGTTATCATTTATAACTCTGCAGGTTTGTGAATTGCAGTGCCCTGAAGCTCCATTTTACAACTCGCTTTTTTGGCAGCTGGCCGCATAAGCGCAGGATGGCTTCAGGCCCTGTTCTGGTTCCGGGGGGGAGGATGAGCCTGTGGTTAATTCTTCTTCCTGATGGGAAAATAGAGTGACCTGTGCCTGTCCCAACACCAAGAGCTAGTCTCTCACTGGTTCCCCGTCTACCCGTTCATCCTCAGGAGAAATTGCAACCTGTACGGAACAGGAGGTTAAAGGTGCTGATGCTCCAAGTAGGGAGATTGTTAGTAAAGCGGCTGGAATGGTGAACCCGGGCACAAGGAGAAGAGAAATGAGGTGCGTTTTAGAAACCTTTCCCCATCACATGGTGTACCATCAATTTGTTTTCTCATGCATGTTTTCGATGTAGGAAGATGCCCTTGAACCTGGAGATTTGGGACCCATGCGATGGGTACCACGCAGTATTACTTTAAAGGGTCTGCGTTTGCTCACCCAACCTCACCAAACCTCTCAGCCCCAAGAGAGTCCACCCTTATGTCTCATCCAGCTGTGGGTCTAGATATGGTCAATCCAGGTTGCATCACAGCCCCTGAACGCATTGTGTAAGAATTTCTCTCTCTTTCACTGTCTTTGTTTCATGGGTGTTTCAAAGTAATTTATTTTGATAATGGGGTTTAGCTGCTTTTCACTGCTGTGTTTATGCCGCTTTACACCCACTTGACACACTAACAGAGAGATATCAATACATAGGTTTTAAGATTATTACTAGTCAGATATATTCTTGTGCGGTGAATAGGGCGTGTTGAGTCCAGTTCTCTGAGCAAGGAGTAGGTCTTGTCTATTACATATTGGGTTTATGGAACGGTATCTGAGCTAATTTGAAACCCTTGTTTTATGTATCACCCCACCTCACCTTTCCCGTTAAGCAGCCATAGTGTGTTTTCTGCATGTGTGACTCTGTTCTGTTTTGTAATTCAGTTCAAGTGTAACGGTTTTTACAGTCCCTCTATAAGTGATACCTTATGAGAAGTGTCCTTTTCTGTGTGACTTATTTCCCTTAGAATCGTCGTACCTAAATCCACTCATCATGCTGCTACTAGCCTTATGACATTGATTTCATGGCTGAGTGATATTCCATTGTACATAAGGACCACAACTTCTTTATCCATTTTTCTCTTTCCTGGGATATTGAAGGTGGAATGAAGTGGAGGTCCTTGTCAACAGAGCAGCCCTAAACTTTGGGGTGCTTGTGTCTTGCTGATTTTTCATTTTCCCAATTTATACCCCCATGAGTGGAAGTGCCCTATGCTCTCTAAGCTGTGTTTTTTAGATGTTTCAGGACACACCGTACACTTCTCCAGAGTGGCTGTTGGCAATTTACATCCCGCCCATCAGTGTAGCAAGGCTCCCATTTCTCCATGGCCTGTCCTGCATTTCTGGTTTCGAGACTTTTTTCAGCATGGCCCTTTTGACCGATGGGTAGCGAGTCTTCTTTGTAGCGCTGATTTGCCTTTCCAGGTTGCTTGGTTGGCCAAAAAAGGCGTATGCGTTTTTTCCTGAATATATTCAGGAAAAAACGCATACGCCCTTTTTGGCCAAGGGCATCATTGTCAACGTTTTGCCGCTTTTCATGTGCTTTAAAGGCGATTCGAATCTACCTCCTGAAATCTGTTTCCTGCATTTCTGCCTTGATTTCAAATCCTCTTCTTTGCCTTCCCTCAATATATTTGTGGACGAGAGTTATCATTTATAACTCTGCACGTTTGTGAATTGCAGTGCCCTGAAGCTCCATTTTACAACTCGCTTTTTTGGGAGCTGGCCGCAAAAGCGCAGGATGGCTTCAGGCCCTGTTCTGGTTCCGGGGGGAGGATGAGCCTGTGGTTAATTCTTCTTCCTGATGGGAAAATAGAGTGACCTGTGCCTGTCCCAACACCAAGAGCTAGTCTCTCACTGGTTCCCCGTATTCCCGTTCATCCTCAGGACAAATTGCAACCTGTACGGAACAGGAGGTTAAAGGTGCTGATGCTCCAAGTAGGGAGATTGCTAGGAAAGTGGCTGGAATGGCGACCCCGGGCACAAGGAGAAGAGAAATGAGGTGCGTTCTAGAAACCTTTCCCCATCACATGGTGTACCATCTTTTTTGTTTTCTCATGCATGTTTTCGATGTAGGAAGATGCCCTTGAACCTGGAGATTTGGGACCCATGCGATGGGTACCACGCAGTATTACTTTAAAGGGTCTGCGTATGCTCACCCAACCTCACCAAACCTCTCAGGCCCAAGAGTGTCCACCCTTATGTCTCATCCAGCTGTGGGTCTAGATATGGTCAATCCAGGTTGCATCACAGCCCCTGAACGCATTGTGTAAGAATTTCTCTCTCTTTCACTGTCTTTGTTTCATGGGTTTTTCAAAGTAATTTATTTTTATAATGGGGTTTAGCTGCTTTTCACTGCTGTGTTTATGCCGCTTTACACCCACTTGACACACTAACAGAGAGATATCAATACATAGGTTTTAAGATTATTACTAGTCAGATATATTCTTGTGCGGTGAATAGGGCGTGTTGAGTCCAGTTCTCTGAGCCAGGAGTAGGTCTTGTCTATTACATATTGGGTTTATGGAACGGTATCTGAGCTAATTTGAAACCCTTGTTTTATGTATCACCCCACCTCACCTTTCCCGTTAAGCAGCCATAGTGTGTTTTCTGCATGTGTGACTCTGTTCTGTTTTGTAATTCAGTTCAAGTGTAACGGTTTTTACAGTCCCTCTATAAGTGATACCTTATGAGAAGTGTCCTTTTCTGTGTGACTTATTTCCCTTAGAATCGTCGTACCTAAATCCACTCATCATGCTGCTATTAGCCTTATGACATTGATTTCATGGCTGAGTGATATTCCATTGTACATAAGGACCACAACTTCTTTATCCATTTTTCTCCCTCCTGGGATATTGAAGGTGGAATGAAGTGGAGGTCCTTGTCAACAGAGCAGCCCTAAACTTTGGGGTGCTTGTGTCTTGCTGATTTTTCATTTTCCCTATTTATACCCCCATGAGTGGAAGTGCCCTATGCTCTCTAAGCTGTGTTTTTTAGATGTTTCAGGACACACCGTACACTTCTCCAGAGTGGCTGTTGGCAATTTACATCCCGCCCATCAGTGTAGCAAGGCTCCCATTTCTCCATGGCCTGTCCTGCATTTCTGGTTTTGAGACTTTTTTCAGCATGGCCCTTTTGACCGATGGGTAGCGAGTCTTCTTTGTAGCCCTGATTTGCCTTTCCAGGTTGCTTGGTTGGCCAAAAAGGGCGTATGCGTTTTTTCCTGAATATATTCAGGAAAAAACGCATACGCCCTTTTTGGCCAAGGGCATCATTGTCAACGTTTTGCCGCTTTTCATGTGCTTTAAAGGCGATTCGAATCTACTCCTGAAATCTGTTTCCTGCATTTCTGCCTTGATTTCAAATCCTCTTCTTTGCCTTCCCTCAATATATTTGTGGACGAGAGTTATCATTTATAACTCTGCAGGTTTGTGAATTGCAGTGCCCTGAAGCTCCATTTTACAACTCGCTTTTTTGGCAGCTGGCCGCATAAGCGCAGGATGGCTTCAGGCCCTGTTCTGGTTCCGGGGGGGAGGATGAGCCTGTGGTTAATTCTTCTTCCTGATGGGAAAATAGAGTGACCTGTGCCTGTCCCAACACCAAGAGCTAGTCTCTCACTGGTTCCCCGTCTACCCGTTCATCCTCAGGAGAAATTGCAACCTGTACGGAACAGGAGGTTAAAGGTGCTGATGCTCCAAGTAGGGAGATTGTTAGTAAAGCGGCTGGAATGGCGAACCCGGGCACAAGGAGAAGAGAAATGAGGTGCGTTTTAGAAACCTTTCCCCATCACATGGTGTACCATCAATTTGTTTTCTCATGCATGTTTTCGATGTAGGAAGATGCCCTTGAACCTGGAGATTTGGGACCCATGCGATGGGTACCACGCAGTATTACTTTAAAGGGTCTGCGTTTGCTCACCCAACCTCACCAAACCTCTCAGCCCCAAGAGAGTCCACCCTTATGTCTCATCCAGCTGTGGGTCTAGATATGGTCAATCCAGGTTGCATCACAGCTCCTGAACGCATTGTGTAAGAATTTCTCTCTCTTTCACTGTCTTTGTTTCATGGGTGTTTCAAAGTAATTTATTTTGATAATGGGGTTTAGCTGCTTTTCACTGCTGTGTTTATGCCGCTTTACACCCACTTGACACACTAACAGAGAGATATCAATACATAGGTTTTAAGATTATTACTAGTCAGATATATTCTTGTGCGGTGAATAGGGCGTGTTGAGTCCAGTTCTCTGAGCAAGGAGTAGGTCTTGTCTATTACATATTGGGTTTATGGAACGGTATCTGAGCTAATTTGAAACCCTTGTTTTATGTATCACCCCACCTCACCTTTCCCGTTAAGCAGCCATAGTGTGTTTTCTGCATGTGTGACTCTGTTCTGTTTTGTAATTCAGTTCAAGTGTAACGGTTTTTACAGTCCCTCTATAAGTGATACCTTATGAGAAGTGTCCTTTTCTGTGTGACTTATTTCCCTTAGAATCGTCGTACCTAAATCCACTCATCATGCTGCTACTAGCCTTATGACATTGATTTCATGGCTGAGTGATATTCCATTGTACATAAGGACCACAACTTCTTTATCCATTTTTCTCTTTCCTGGGATATTGAAGGTGGAATGAAGTGGAGGTCCTTGTCAACAGAGCAGCCCTAAACTTTGGGGTGCTTGTGTCTTGCTGATTTTTCATTTTCCCAATTTATACCCCCATGAGTGGAAGTGCCCTAAGCTCTCTAAGCTGTGTTTTTTAGATGTTTCAGGACACACCGTACACTTCTCCAGAGTGGCTGTTGGCAATTTACATCCCGCCCATCAGTGTAGCAAGGCTCCCATTTCTCCATGGCCTGTCCTGCATTTCTGGTTTCGAGACTTTTTTCAGCATGGCCCTTTTGACCGATGGGTAGCGAGTCTTCTTTGTAGCGCTGATTTGCCTTTCCAGGTTGCTTGGTTGGCCAAAAAGGGCGTATGCGTTTTTTCCTGAATATATTCAGGAAAAAACGCATACGCCCTTTTTGGCCAAGGGCATCATTGTCAACGTTTTGCCGCTTTTCATGTGCTTTAAAGGCGATTCGAATCTACCTCCTGAAATCTGTTTCCTGCATTTCTGCCTTGATTTCAAATCCTCTTCTTTGCCTTCCCTCAATATATTTGTGGACGAGAGTTATCATTTATAACTCTGCAGGTTTGTGAATTGCAGTGCCCTGAACCTCCATTTTACAACTCGCTTTTTTGGCAGCTGGCCGCAAAAGCGCAGGATGGCTTCAGGCCCTGTTCTGGTTCCGGGGGGGAGGATGAGCCTGTGGTTAATTCTTCTTCCTGATGGGAAAATAGAGTGACCTGTGCCTGTCCCAACACCAAGAGCTAGTCTCTCACTGGTTCCCCGTCTACCCGTTCATCCTCAGGACAAATTGCAACCTGTACGGAACAGGAGGTTAAAGGTGCTGATGCTCCAAGTAGGGAGATTGTTAGTAAAGCGGCTGGAATGGCGAACCCGGGCACAAGGAGAAGAGAAATGAGGTGCGTTTTAGAAACCTTTCCCCATCACATGGTGTACCATCAATTTGTTTTCTCATGCATGTTTTCGATGTAGGAAGATGCCCTTGAACCTGGAGATTTGGGACCCATGCGATGGGTACCACGCAGTATTACTTTAAAGGGTCTGCGTTTGCTCACCCAACCTCACCAAACCTCTCAGCCCCAAGAGAGTCCACCCTTATGTCTCATCCAGCTGTGGGTCTAGATATGGTCAATCCAGGTTGCATCACAGCTCCTGAACGCATTGTGTAAGAATTTCTCTCTCTTTCACTGTCTTTGTTTCATGGGTGTTTCAAAGTAATTTATTTTGATAATGGGGTTTAGCTGCTTTTCACTGCTGTGTTTATGCCGCTTTACACCCACTTGACACACTAACAGAGAGATATCAATACATAGGTTTTAAGATTATTACTAGTCAGATATATTCTTGTGCGGTGAATAGGGCGTGTTGAGTCCAGTTCTCTGAGCAAGGAGTAGGTCTTGTCTATTACATATTGGGTTTATGGAACGGTATCTGAGCTAATTTGAAACCCTTGTTTTATGTATCACCCCACCTCACCCTTCCCGTTAAGCAGCCATAGTGTGTTTTCTGCATGTGTGACTCTGTTCTGTTTTGTAATTCAGTTCAAGTGTAACGGTTTTTACAGTCCCTCTATAAGTAATACCTTATGAGAAGTGTCCTTTTCTGTGTGACTTATTTCACTTAGAATCGTCGTACCTAAATCCACTCATCATGCTGCTATTAGCCTTATGACATTGATTTCATGGCTGAGTGATATTCCATTGTACATAAGGACCACAACTTCTTTATCCATTTTTCTCCCTCCTGGGATATTGAAGGTGGAATGAAGTGGAGGTCCTTGTCAACAGAGCAGCCCTAAACTTTGGGGTGCTTGTGTCTTGCTGATTTTTCATTTTCCCTATTTATACCCCCATGAGTGGAAGTGCCCTATGCTCTCTAAGCTGTGTTTTTTAGATGTTTCAGGACACACCGTACACTTCTCCAGAGTGGCTGTTGGCAATTTACATCCCGCCCATCAGTGTAGCAAGGCTCCCATTTCTCCATGGCCTGTCCTGCATTTCTGGTTTTGAGACTTTTTTCAGCATGGCCCTTTTGACCGATGGGTAGCGAGTCTTCTTTGTAGCCCTGATTTGCCTTTCCAGGTTGCTTGGTTGGCCAAAAAGGGCGTATGCGTTTTTTCCTGAATATATTCAGGAAAAAACGCATACGCCCTTTTTGGCCAAGGGCATCATTGTCAACGTTTTGCCGCTTTTCATGTGCTTTAAAGGCGATTCGAATCTACCTCCTGAAATCTGTTTCCTGCATTTCTGCCTTGATTTCAAATCCTCTTCTTTGCCGTCCCTCAATATATTTGTGGACGAAAGTTATCATTTATAACTCTGCAGGTTTGTGAATTGCAGTGCCCTGAAGCTCCATTTTACAACTCGCTTTTTTGGGAGCTGGCCGCAAAAGCGCAGGATGGCTTCAGGCCCTGTTCTGGTTCCGGGGGGGAGGATGAGCCTGTGGTTAATTCTTCTTCCTGATGGGAAAATAGAGTGACCTGTGCCTGTCCCAACAACAAGAGCTAGTCTCTCACTGGTTCCCCGTCTACCCGTTCATCCTCAGGACAAATTGCAACCTGTACGGAACAGGAGGTTAAAGGTGCTGATGCTCCAAGTAGGGAGATTGCTAGGAAAGTGGCTGGAGTGGCGACCCCGGGCACAAGGAGAAGAGAAATGAGGTGCGTTCTAGAAACCTTTCCCCATCACATGGTGTACCATCAATTTGTTTTCTCATGCATGTTTTCAATGTAGGAAGATGCCCTTGAACCTGGAGATTTGGGACCCATGCGATGGGTACCACGCAGTATTACTTTAAAGGGTCTGCGTTTGCTCACCCAACCTCACCAAACCTCTCAGCCCCAAGAGTGTCCACCCTTATGTCTCATCCAGCTGTGGGTCTAGAAATGGTCAATCCAGGTTGCATCACAGCCCCTGAACGCATTGTGTAAGAATTTCTCTCTCTTTCACTGTCTTTGTTTCATGGGTTTTTCAAAGTAATTTATTTTTATAATGGGGTTTAGCTGCTTTTCACTGCTGTGTTTATGCCGCTTTACACCCACTTGACACACTAACAGAGAGATATCAATACATAGGTTTTAAGATTATTACTAGTCAGATATATTCTTGTGCGGTGAATAGGGCGTGTTGAGTCCAGTTCTCTGAGCAAGGAGTAGGTCTTGTCTATTACATATTGGGTTTATGGAACGGTATCTGAGCTAATTTGAAACCCTTGTTTTATGTATCACCCCACCTCACCTTTCCCGTTAAGCAGCCATAGTGTGTTTTCTGCATGTGTGACTCTGTTCTGTTTTGTAATTCAGTTCAAGTGTAACGGTTTTTACAGTCCCTCTATAAGTGATACCTTATGAGAAGTGTCCTTTTCTGTGTGACTTATTTCCCTTAGAATCGTCGTACCTAAATCCACTCATCATGCTGCTATTAGCCTTATGACATTGATTTCATGGCTGAGTGATATTCCATTGTACATAAGGACCACAACTTCTTTATCCATTTTTCTCTTTCCTGGGATATTGAAGGTGGAATGAAGTGGAGGTCCTTGTCAACAGAGCAGCCCTAAACTTTGGGGTGCTTGTGTCTTGCTGATTTTTCATTTTCCCTATTTATACCCCCATGAGTGGAAGTGCCCTATGCTCTCTAAGCTGTGTTTTTTAGATGTTTCAGGACACACCGTACACTTCTCCAGAGTGGCTGTTGGCAATTTACATCCCGCCCATCAGAGTAGCAAGGCTCCCATTTCTCCATGGCCTGTCCTGCATTTCTGGTTTTGAGACTTTTTTCAGCATGGCCCTTTTGACCGATGGGTAGCGAGTCTTCTTTGTAGCCCTGATTTGCCTTTCCAGGTTGCTTGGTTGGCCAAAAAGGGCGTATGCGTTTTTTCCTGAATATATTCAGGAAAAAACGCATACGCCCTTTTTGGCCAAGGGCATCATTGTCAACGTTTTGCCGCTTTTCATGTGCTTTAAAGGCGATTCGAATCTACCTCCTGAAATCTGTTTCCTGCATTTCTGCCTTGATTTCAAATCCTCTTCTTTGCCTTCCCTCAATATATTTGTGGACGAGAGTTATCATTTATAACTCTGTAGGTTTGTGAATTGCAGTGCCCTGAAGCTCCATTTTACAACTCGCTTTTTTGGCAGCTGGCCGCAAAAGCGCAGGATGGCTTCAGGCCCTGTTCTGGTTCCGGGGGGGAGGATGAGCCTGTGGTTAATTCTTCTTCCTGATGGGAAAATAGAGTGACCTGTGCCTGTCCCAACACCAAGAGCTAGTCTCTCACTGGTTCCCCGTCTACCCGTTCATCCTCAGGAGAAATTGCAACCTGTACGGAACAGGAGGTTAAAGGTGCTGATGCTCCAAGTAGGGAGATTGTTAGTAAAGCGGCTGGAATGGCGAACCCGGGCACAAGGAGAAGAGAAATGAGGTGCGTTTTAGAAACCTTTCCCCATCACATGGTGTACCATCAATTTGTTTTCTCATGCATGTTTTCGATGTAGGAAGATGCCCTTGAACCTGGAGATTTGGGACCCATGCGATGGGTACCACGCAGTATTACTTTAAAGGGTCTGCGTTTGCTCACCCAACCTCACCAAACCTCTCAGCCCCAAGAGAGTCCACCCTTATGTCTCATCCAGCTGTGGGTCTAGATATGGTCAATCCAGGTTGCATCACAGCCCCTGAACGCATTGTGTAAGAATTTCTCTCTCTTTCACTGTCTTTGTTTCATGGGTGTTTCAAAGTAATTTATTTTGATAATGGGGTTTAGCTGCTTTTCACTGCTGTGTTTATGCCACTTTACACCCACTTGACACACTAACAGAGAGATATCAATACATAGGTTTTAAGATTATTACTAGTCAGATATATTCTTGTGCGGTGAATAGGGCGTGTTGAGTCCAGTTCTCTGAGCAAGGAGTAGGTCTTGTCTATTACATATTGGGTTTATGGAACGGTATCTGAGCTAATTTGAAACCCTTGTTTTATGTATCACCCCACCTCACCCTTCCCGTTAAGCAGCCATAGTGTGTTTTCTGCATGTGTGACTCTGTTCTGTTTTGTAATTCAGTTCAAGTGTAACGGTTTTTACAGTCCCTCTATAAGTAATACCTTATGAGAAGTGTCCTTTTCTGTGTGACTTATTTCACTTAGAATCGTCGTACCTAAATCCACTCATCATGCTGCTACTAGCCTTATGACATTGATTTCATGGCTGAGTGATATTCCATTGTACATAAGGACCACAACTTCTTTATCCATTTTTCTCTTTCCTGGGATATTGAAGGTGGAATGAAGTGGAGGTCCTTGTCAACAGAGCAGCCCTAAACTTTGGGGTGCTTGTGTCTTGCTGATTTTTCATTTTCCCAATTTATACCCCCATGAGTGGAAATGCCCTAAGCTCTCTAAGCTGTGTTTTTTAGATGTTTCAGGACACACTGTACACTTCTCCAGAGTGGCTGTTGGCAATTTACATCCCGCCCATCAGTGTAGCAAGGCTCCCATTTCTCCATGGCCTGTCCTGCATTTCTGATTTTGAGACTCTTTTCAGCATGGCCCTTTTGACCGATGGGTAGCGAGTCTTCTTTGTAGCCCTGATTTGCCTTTCCAGGTTGCTTGGTTGGCCAAAAAGGGCGTATGCGTTTTTTCCTGAATATATTCAGGAAAAAACGCATACGCCCTTTTTGGCCAAGGGCATCATTGTCAACGTTTTGCCGCTTTTCATGTGCTTTAAAGGCGATTCGAATCTACCTCCTGAAATCTGTTTCCTGCAATTCTGCCTTGATTTCAAATCCTCTTCTTTGCCTTCCCTCAATATATTTGTGGACGAGAGTTATCATTTATAACTCTGCAGGTTTGTGAATTGCAGTGCCCTGAAGCTCCATTTTACAACTCGCTTTTTTGGGAGCTGGCCGCAAAAGCACAGGATGGCTTCAGGCCCTGTTCTGGTTCCGGGGGGGAGGATGAGTCTGTGGTTAATTCTTCTTCCTGATGGGAAAATAGAGTGACCTGTGCCTGTCCCAACACGAAGAGCTAGTCTCTCACTGGTTCCCCGTCTACCCGTTCATCCTCAGGACAAATTGCAACCTGTACGGAACAGGAGGTTAAAGGTGCTGATGCTCCAAATAGGGAGATTGTTAGTAAAGCGGCTGGAATGGCAAACCCGGGCACAAGGAGAAGAGAAATGAGGTGCGTTTTAGAAACCTTTCCCCATCACATGGTTTACCATCTTTTTGTTTTCTCATGCATGTTTTCGATGTAGGAAGATGCCCTTGAACCTGGAGATTTGGGACCCATGCGATGGGTACCACGCAGTATTACTTTAAAGGGTCTGCGTTTGCTCACCCAACCTCACCAAACCTCTCAGCCCCAAGAGTGTCCACCCTTATGTCTCATCCAGCTGTGGGTCTAGAAATGGTCAATCCAGGTTGCATCACAGCCCCTGAACGCATTGTGTAAGAATTTCTCTCTCTTTCACTGTCTTTGTTTCATGGGTTTTTCAAAGTAATTTATTTTTATAATGGGGTTAGCTGCTTTTCACTGCTGTGTTTATGCCGCTTTACACCCACTTGACACACTAACAGAGAGATATCAATACATAGGTTTTAAGATTATTACTAGTCAGATATATTCTTGTGCGGTGAATAGGGCGTGTTGAGTCCAGTTCTCTGAGCCAGGAGTAGGTCTTGTCTATTACATATTGGGTTTATGGAACGGTATCTGAGCTAATTTGAAACCCTTGTTTTATGTATCACCCCACCTCACCTTTCCCGTTAAGCAGCCATAGTGTGTTTTCTGCATGTGTGACTCTGTTCTGTTTTGTAATTCAGTTCAAGTGTAACGGTTTTTACAGTCCCTCTATAAGTGATACCTTATGAGAAGTGTCCTTTTCTGTGTGACTTATTTCCCTTAGAATCGTCGTACCTAAATCCACTCATCATGCTGCTATTAGCCTTATGACATTGATTTCATGGCTGAGTGATATTCCATTGTACATAAGGACCACAACTTCTTTATCCATTTTTCTCCCTCCTGGGATATTGAAGGTGGAATGAAGTGGAGGTCCTTGTCAACAGAGCAGCCCTAAACTTTGGGGTGCTTGTGTCTTGCTGATTTTTCATTTTCCCTATTTATACCCCCATGAGTGGAAGTGCCCTATGCTCTCTAAGCTGTGTTTTTTAGATGTTTCAGGACACACCGTACACTTCTCCAGAGTGGCTGTTGGCAATTTACATCCCGCCCATCAGTGTAGCAAGGCTCCCATTTCTCCATGGCCTGTCCTGCATTTCTGGTTTTGAGACTTTTTTCAGCATGGCCCTTTTGACCGATGGGTAGCGAGTCTTCTTTTTAGCCCTGATTTGCCTTTCCAGGTTGCTTGGTTGGCCAAAAAGGGCGTATGCGTTTTTTCCTGAATATATTCAGGAAAAAACGCATACGCCCTTTTTGGCCAAGGGCATCATTGTCAACGTTTTGCCGCTTTTCATGTGCTTTAAAGGCGATTCGAATCTACCTCCTGAAATCTGTTTCCTGCATTTCTGCCTTGATTTCAAATCCTCTTCTTTGCCTTCCCTCAATATATTTGTGGACGAGAGTTATCATTTATAACTCTGTAGGTTTGTGAATTGCAGTGCCCTGAAGCTCCATTTTACAACTCGCTTTTTTGGCAGCTGGCCGCAAAAGCGCAGGATGGCTTCAGGCCCTGTTCTGGTTCCGGGGGGGAGGATGAGCCTGTGGTTAATTCTTCTTCCTGATGGGAAAATAGAGTGACCTGTGCCTGTCCCAACACCAAGAGCTAGTCTCTCACTGGTTCCCCGTCTACCCGTTCATCCTCAGGAGAAATTGCAACCTGTACGGAACAGGAGGTTAAAGGTGCTGATGCTCCAAGTAGGGAGATTGTTAGTAAAGCGGCTGGAATGGCGAACCCGGGCACAAGGAGAAGAGAAATGAGGTGCGTTTTAGAAACCTTTCCCCATCACATGGTGTACCATCAATTTGTTTTCTCATGCATGTTTTCGATGTAGGAAGATGCCCTTGAACCTGGAGATTTGGGACCCATGCGATGGGTACCACGCAGTATTACTTTAAAGGGTCTGCGTTTGCTCACCCAACCTCACCAAACCTCTCAGCCCCAAGAGAGTCCACCCTTATGTCTCATCCAGCTGTGGGTCTAGATATGGTCAATCCAGGTTGCATCACAGCCCCTGAACGCATTGTGTAAGAATTTCTCTCTCTTTCACTGTCTTTGTTTCATGGGTGTTTCAAAGTAATTTATTTTGATAATGGGGTTTAGCTGCTTTTCACTGCTGTGTTTATGCCACTTTACACCCACTTGACACACTAACAGAGAGATATCAATACATAGGTTTTAAGATTATTACTAGTCAGATATATTCTTGTGCGGTGAATAGGGCGTGTTGAGTCCAGTTCTCTGAGCAAGGAGTAGGTCTTGTCTATTACATATTGGGTTTATGGAACGGTATCTGAGCTAATTTGAAACCCTTGTTTTATGTATCACCCCACCTCACCCTTCCCGTTAAGCAGCCATAGTGTGTTTTCTGCATGTGTGACTCTGTTCTGTTTTGTAATTCAGTTCAAGTGTAACGGTTTTTACAGTCCCTCTATAAGTAATACCTTATGAGAAGTGTCCTTTTCTGTGTGACTTATTTCACTTAGAATCGTCGTACCTAAATCCACTCATCATGCTGCTACTAGCCTTATGACATTGATTTCATGGCTGAGTGATATTCCATTGTACATAAGGACCACAACTTCTTTATCCATTTTTCTCTTTCCTGGGATATTGAAGGTGGAATGAAGTGGAGGTCCTTGTCAACAGAGCAGCCCTAAACTTTGGGGTGCTTGTGTCTTGCTGATTTTTCATTTTCCCAATTTATACCCCCATGAGTGGAAATGCCCTAAGCTCTCTAAGCTGTGTTTTTTAGATGTTTCAGGACACACTGTACACTTCTCCAGAGTGGCTGTTGGCAATTTACATCCCGCCCATCAGTGTAGCAAGGCTCCCATTTCTCCATGGCCTGTCCTGCATTTCTGATTTTGAGACTCTTTTCAGCATGGCCCTTTTGACCGATGGGTAGCGAGTCTTCTTTGTAGCCCTGATTTGCCTTTCCAGGTTGCTTGGTTGGCCAAAAAGGGCGTATGCGTTTTTTCCTGAATATATTCAGGAAAAAACGCATACGCCCTTTTTGGCCAAGGGCATCATTGTCAACGTTTTGCCGCTTTTCATGTGCTTTAAAGGCGATTCGAATCTACCTCCTGAAATCTGTTTCCTGCAATTCTGCCTTGATTTCAAATCCTCTTCTTTGCCTTCCCTCAATATATTTGTGGACGAGAGTTATCATTTATAACTCTGCAGGTTTGTGAATTGCAGTGCCCTGAAGCTCCATTTTACAACTCGCTTTTTTGGGAGCTGGCCGCAAAAGCACAGGATGGCTTCAGGCCCTGTTCTGGTTCCGGGGGGGAGGATGAGTCTGTGGTTAATTCTTCTTCCTGATGGGAAAATAGAGTGACCTGTGCCTGTCCCAACACGAAGAGCTAGTCTCTCACTGGTTCCCCGTCTACCCGTTCATCCTCAGGACAAATTGCAACCTGTACGGAACAGGAGGTTAAAGGTGCTGATGCTCCAAATAGGGAGATTGTTAGTAAAGCGGCTGGAATGGCAAACCCGGGCACAAGGAGAAGAGAAATGAGGTGCGTTTTAGAAACCTTTCCCCATCACATGGTTTACCATCTTTTTGTTTTCTCATGCATGTTTTCGATGTAGGAAGATGCCCTTGAACCTGGAGATTTGGGACCCATGCGATGGGTACCACGCAGTATTACTTTAAAGGGTCTGCGTTTGCTCACCCAACCTCACCAAACCTCTCAGCCCCAAGAGTGTCCACCCTTATGTCTCATCCAGCTGTGGGTCTAGAAATGGTCAATCCAGGTTGCATCACAGCCCCTGAACGCATTGTGTAAGAATTTCTCTCTCTTTCACTGTCTTTGTTTCATGGGTTTTTCAAAGTAATTTATTTTTATAATGGGGTTAGCTGCTTTTCACTGCTGTGTTTATGCCGCTTTACACCCACTTGACACACTAACAGAGAGATATCAATACATAGGTTTTAAGATTATTACTAGTCAGATATATTCTTGTGCGGTGAATAGGGCGTGTTGAGTCCAGTTCTCTGAGCCAGGAGTAGGTCTTGTCTATTACATATTGGGTTTATGGAACGGTATCTGAGCTAATTTGAAACCCTTGTTTTATGTATCACCCCACCTCACCTTTCCCGTTAAGCAGCCATAGTGTGTTTTCTGCATGTGTGACTCTGTTCTGTTTTGTAATTCAGTTCAAGTGTAACGGTTTTTACAGTCCCTCTATAAGTGATACCTTATGAGAAGTGTCCTTTTCTGTGTGACTTATTTCCCTTAGAATCGTCGTACCTAAATCCACTCATCATGCTGCTATTAGCCTTATGACATTGATTTCATGGCTGAGTGATATTCCATTGTACATAAGGACCACAACTTCTTTATCCATTTTTCTCCCTCCTGGGATATTGAAGGTGGAATGAAGTGGAGGTCCTTGTCAACAGAGCAGCCCTAAACTTTGGGGTGCTTGTGTCTTGCTGATTTTTCATTTTCCCTATTTATACCCCCATGAGTGGAAGTGCCCTATGCTCTCTAAGCTGTGTTTTTTAGATGTTTCAGGACACACCGTACACTTCTCCAGAGTGGCTGTTGGCAATTTACATCCCGCCCATCAGTGTAGCAAGGCTCCCATTTCTCCATGGCCTGTCCTGCATTTCTGGTTTTGAGACTTTTTTCAGCATGGCCCTTTTGACCGATGGGTAGCGAGTCTTCTTTTTAGCCCTGATTTGCCTTTCCAGGTTGCTTGGTTGGCCAAAAAGGGCGTATGCGTTTTTTCCTGAATATATTCAGGAAAAAACGCATACGCCCTTTTTGGCCAAGGGCATCATTGTCAACGTTTTGCCGCTTTTCATGTGCTTTAAAGGCGATTCGAATCTACCTCCTGAAATCTGTTTCCTGCATTTCTGCCTTGATTTCAAATCCTCTTCTTTGCCTTCCCTCAATATATTTGTGGACTAGAGTTATCATTTATAACTCTGCAGGTTTGTGAATTGCAGTGCCCTGAAGCTCCATTTTACAACTCGCTTTTTTGGGAGCTGGCCGCAAAAGCGCAGGATGGCTTCAGGCCCTGTTCTGGTTCCGGGGGGGAGGATGAGCCTGTGGTTAATTCTTCTTCCTGATGGGAAAATAGAGTGACCTGTGCCTGTCCCAACACCAAGAGCTAGTCTCTCACTGGTTCCCCGTCTACCCGTTCATCCTCAGGACAAATTGCAACCTGTACGGAACAGGAGGTTAAAGGTGCTGATGCTCCAAGTAGGGAGATTGTTAGTAAAGCGGCTGGAATGGCGAACCCGGGCACAAGGAGAAGAGAAATGAGGTGCGTTTTAGAAACCTTTCCCCATCACATGGTGTACCATCAATTTGTTTTCTCATGCATGTTTTCGATGTAGGAAGATGCCCTTGAACCTGGAGATTTGGGACCCATGCGATGGGTACCACGCAGTATTACTTTAAAGGGTCTGCGTTTGCTCACCCAACCTCACCAAACCTCTCAGCCCCAAGAGAGTCCACCCTTATGTCTCATCCAGCTGTGGGTCTAGATATGGTCAATCCAGGTTGCATCACAGCCCCTGAACGCATTGTGTAAGAATTTCTCTCTCTTTCACTGTCTTTGTTTCATGGGTTTTTCAAAGTAATTTATTTTGATAATGGGGTTTAGCTGCTTTTCACTGCTGTGTTTATGCCACTTTACACCCACTTGACACACTAACAGAGAGATATCAATACATAGGTTTTAAGATTATTACTAGTCAGATATATTCTTGTGCGGTGAATAGGGCGTGTTGAGTCCAGTTCTCTGAGCAAGGAGTAGGTCTTGTCTATTACATATTGGGTTTATGGAACGGTATCTGAGCTAATTTGAAACCCTTGTTTTATGTATCACCCCACCTCACCCTTCCCGTTAAGCAGCCATAGTGTGTTTTCTGCATGTGTGACTCTGTTCTGTTTTGTAATTCAGTTCAAGTGTAACGGTTTTTACAGTCCCTCTATAAGTAATACCTTATGAGAAGTGTCCTTTTCTGTGTGACTTATTTCACTTAGAATCGTCGTACCTAAATCCACTCATCATGCTGCTACTAGCCTTATGACATTGATTTCATGGCTGAGTGATATTCCATTGTACATAAGGACCACAACTTCTTTATCCATTTTTCTCTTTCCTGGGATATTGAAGGTGGAATGAAGTGGAGGTCCTTGTCAACAGAGCAGCCCTAAACTTTGGGGTGCTTGTGTCTTGCTGATTTTTCATTTTCCCAATTTATACCCCCATGAGTGGAAATGCCCTAAGCTCTCTAAGCTGTGTTTTTTAGATGTTTCAGGACACACCGTACACTTCTCCAGAGTGGCTGTTGGCAATTTACATCCCGCCCATCAGTGTAGCAAGGCTCCCATTTCTCCATGGCCTGTCCTGCATTTCTGATTTTGAGACTCTTTTCAGCATGGCCCTTTTGACCGATGGGTAGCGAGTCTTCTTTGTAGCCCTGATTTGCCTTTCCAGGTTGCTTGGTTGGCCAAAAAGGGCGTATGCGTTTTTTCCTGAATATATTCAGGAAAAAACGCATACGCCCTTTTTGGCCAAGGGCATCATTGTCAACGTTTTGCCGCTTTTCATGTGCTTTAAAGGCGATTCGAATCTACCTCCTGAAATCTGTTTCCTGCAATTCTGCCTTGATTTCAAATCCTCTTTTTTGCCTTCCCTCAATATATTTGTGGACGAGAGTTATCATTTATAACTCTGCAGGTTTGGGAATTGCAGTGCCCTGAAGCTCCATTTTACAACTCGCTTTTTTGGGAGCTGGCCGCAAAAGCACAGGATGGCTTCAGGCCCTGTTCTGGTTCCGGGGGGGAGGATGAGTCTGTGGTTAATTCTTCTTCCTGATGGGAAAATAGAGTGACCTGTGCCTGTCCCAACACCAAGAGCTAGTCTCTCACTGGTTCCCCGTCTACCCGTTCATCCTCAGGAGAAATTGCAACCTGTACGGAACAGGAGGTTAAAGGTGCTGATGCTCCAAGTAGGGAGATTGTTAGTAAAGCGGCTGGAATGGCGAACCCGGGCACAAGGAGAAGAGAAATGAGGTGCGTTTTAGAAACCTTTCCCCATCACATGGTGTACCATCAATTTGTTTTCTCATGCATGTTTTCGATGTAGGAAGATGCCCTTGAACCTGGAGATTTGGGACCCATGCGATGGGTACCACGCAGTATTACTTTAAAGGGTCTGCGTTTGCTCACCCAACCTCACCAAACCTCTCAGCCCCAAGAGAGTCCACCCTTATGTCTCATCCAGCTGTGGGTCTAGATATGGTCAATCCAGGTTGCATCACAGCCCCTGAACGCATTGTGTAAGAATTTCTCTCTCTTTCACTGTCTTTGTTTCATGGGTGTTTCAAAGTAATTTATTTTGATAATGGGGTTTAGCTGCTTTTCACTGCTGTGTTTATGCCGCTTTACACCCACTTGACACACTAACAGAGAGATATCAATACATAGGTTTTAAGATTATTACTAGTCAGATATATTCTTGTGCGGTGAATAGGGCGTGTTGAGTCCAGTTCTCTGAGCAAGGAGTAGGTCTTGTCTATTACATATTGGGTTTATGGAACGGTATCTGAGCTAATTTGAAACCCTTGTTTTATGTATCACCCCACCTCACCTTTCCCGTTAAGCAGCCATAGTGTGTTTTCTGCATGTGTGACTCTGTTCTGTTTTGTAATTCAGTTCAAGTGTAACGGTTTTTACAGTCCCTCTATAAGTGATACCTTATGAGAAGTGTCCTTTTCTGTGTGACTTATTTCCCTTAGAATCGTCGTACCTAAATCCACTCATCATGCTGCTACTAGCCTTATGACATTGATTTCATGGCTGAGTGATATTCCATTGTACATAAGGACCACAACTTCTTTATCCATTTTTCTCTTTCCTGGGATATTGAAGGTGGAATGAAGTGGAGGTCCTTGTCAACAGAGCAGCCCTAAACTTTGGGGTGCTTGTGTCTTGCTGATTTTTCATTTTCCCAATTTATACCCCCATGAGTGGAAGTGCCCTAAGCTCTCTAAGCTGTGTTTTTTAGATGTTTCAGGACACACCGTACACTTCTCCAGAGTGGCTGTTGGCAATTTACATCCCGCCCATCAGTGTAGCAAGGCTCCCATTTCTCCATGGCCTGTCCTGCATTTCTGGTTTCGAGACTTTTTTCAGCATGGCCCTTTTGACCGATGGGTAGCGAGTCTTCTTTGTAGCGCTGATTTGCCTTTCCAGGTTGCTTGGTTGGCCAAAAAGGGCGTATGCGTTTTTTCCTGAATATATTCAGGAAAAAACGCATACGCCCTTTTTGGCCAAGGGCATCATTGTCAACGTTTTGCCGCTTTTCATGTGCTTTAAAGGCGATTCGAATCTACCTCCTGAAATCTGTTTCCTGCATTTCTGCCTTGATTTCAAATCCTCTTCTTTGCCTTCCCTCAATATATTTGTGGACGAGAGTTATCATTTATAACTCTGCAGGTTTGGGAATTGCAGTGCCCTGAAGCTCCATTTTACAACTCGCTTTTTTGGGAGCTGGCCGCAAAAGCACAGGATGGCTTCAGGCCCTGTTCTGGTTCCGGGGGGGAGGATGAGTCTGTGGTTAATTCTTCTTCCTGATGGGAAAATAGAGTGACCTGTGCCTGTCCCAACACGAAGAGCTAGTCTCTCACTGGTTCCCCGTCTACCCGTTCATCCTCAGGACAAATTGCAACCTGTACGGAACAGGAGGTTAAAGGTGCTGATGCTCCAAATAGGGAGATTGTTAGTAAAGCGGCTGGAATGGCAAACCCGGGCACAAGGAGAAGAGAAATGAGGTGCGTTTTAGAAACCTTTCCCCATCACATGGTGTACCATCTTTTTGTTTTCTCATGCATGTTTTCGATGTAGGAAGATGCCCTTGAACCTGGAGATTTGGGACCCATGCGATGGGTACCACGCAGTATTACTTTAAAGGGTCTGCGTTTGCTCACCCAACCTCACCAAACCTCTCAGCCCCAAGAGTGTCCACCCTTATGTCTCATCCAGCTGTGGGTCTAGAAATGGTCAATCCAGGTTGCATCACAGCCCCTGAACGCATTGTGTAAGAATTTCTCTCTCTTTCACTGTCTTTGTTTCATGGGTTTTTCAAAGTAATTTATTTTTATAATGGGGTTTAGCTGCTTTTCACTGCTGTGTTTATGCCGCTTTACACCCACTTGACACACTAACAGAGAGATATCAATACATAGGTTTTAAGATTATTACTAGTCAGATATATTCTTGTGCGGTGAATAGGGCGTGTTGAGTCCAGTTCTCTGAGCCAGGAGTAGGTCTTGTCTATTACATATTGGGTTTATGGAACGGTATCTGAGCTAATTTGAAACCCTTGTTTTATGTATCACCCCACCTCACCTTTCCCGTTAAGCAGCCATAGTGTGTTTTCTGCATGTGTGACTCTGTTCTGTTTTGTAATTCAGTTCAAGTGTAACGGTTTTTACAGTCCCTCTATAAGTGATACCTTATGAGAAGTGTCCTTTTCTGTGTGACTTATTTCCCTTAGAATCGTCGTACCTAAATCCACTCATCATGCTGCTATTAGCCTTATGACATTGATTTCATGGCTGAGTGATATTCCATTGTACATAAGGACCACAACTTCTTTATCCATTTTTCTCCCTCCTGGGATATTGAAGGTGGAATGAAGTGGAGGTCCTTGTCAACAGAGCAGCCCTAAACTTTGGGGTGCTTGTGTCTTGCTGATTTTTCATTTTCCCTATTTATACCCCCATGAGTGGAAGTGCCCTATGCTCTCTAAGCTGTGTTTTTTAGATGTTTCAGGACACACCGTACACTTCTCCAGAGTGGCTGTTGGCAATTTACATCCCGCCCATCAGTGTAGCAAGGCTCCCATTTCTCCATGGCCTGTCCTGCATTTCTGGTTTTGAGACTTTTTTCAGCATGGCCCTTTTGACCGATGGGTAGCGAGTCTTCTTTGTAGCCCTGATTTGCCTTTCCAGGTTGCTTGGTTGGCCAAAAAGGGCGTATGCGTTTTTTCCTGAATATATTCAGGAAAAAACGCATACGCCCTTTTTGGCCAAGGGCATCATTGTCAACGTTTTGCCGCTTTTCATGTGCTTTAAAGGCGATTCGAATCTACTCCTGAAATCTGTTTCCTGCATTTCTGCCTTGATTTCAAATCCTCTTCTTTGCCTTCCCTCAATATATTTGTGGACGAGAGTTATCATTTATAACTCTGCAGGTTTGTGAATTGCAGTGCCCTGAAGCTCCATTTTACAACTCGCTTTTTTGGCAGCTGGCCGCATAAGCGCAGGATGGCTTCAGGCCCTGTTCTGGTTCCGGGGGGGAGGATGAGCCTGTGGTTAATTCTTCTTCCTGATGGGAAAATAGAGTGACCTGTGCCTGTCCCAACACCAAGAGCTAGTCTCTCACTGGTTCCCCGTCTACCCGTTCATCCTCAGGAGAAATTGCAACCTGTACGGAACAGGAGGTTAAAGGTGCTGATGCTCCAAGTAGGGAGATTGTTAGTAAAGCGGCTGGAATGGCGAACCCGGGCACAAGGAGAAGAGAAATGAGGTGCGTTTTAGAAACCTTTCCCCATCACATGGTGTACCATCAATTTGTTTTCTCATGCATGTTTTCGATGTAGGAAGATGCCCTTGAACCTGGAGATTTGGGACCCATGCGATGGGTACCACGCAGTATTACTTTAAAGGGTCTGCGTTTGCTCACCCAACCTCACCAAACCTCTCAGCCCCAAGAGAGTCCACCCTTATGTCTCATCCAGCTGTGGGTCTAGATATGGTCAATCCAGGTTGCATCACAGCTCCTGAACGCATTGTGTAAGAATTTCTCTCTCTTTCACTGTCTTTGTTTCATGGGTTTTTCAAAGTAATTTATTTTGATAATGGGGTTTAGCTGCTTTTCACTGCTGTGTTTATGCCGCTTTACACCCACTTGACACACTAACAGAGAGATATCAATACATAGGTTTTAAGATTATTACTAGTCAGATATATTCTTGTGCGGTGAATAGGGCGTGTTGAGTCCAGTTCTCTGAGCAAGGAGTAGGTCTTGTCTATTACATATTGGGTTTATGGAACGGTATCTGAGCTAATTTGAAACCCTTGTTTTATGTATCACCCCACCTCACCTTTCCCGTTAAGCAGCCATAGTGTGTTTTCTGCATGTGTGACTCTGTTCTGTTTTGTAATTCAGTTCAAGTGTAACGGTTTTTACATTCCCTCTATAAGTGATACCTTATGAGAAGTGTCCTTTTCTGTGTGACTTATTTCACTTAGAATCGTCGTACCTAAATCCACTCATCATGCTGCTATTAGCCTTATGACATTGATTTCATGGCTGAGTGATATTCCATTGTACATAAGGACCACAACTTCTTTATCCATTTTTCTCCCTCCTGGGATATTGAAGGTGGAATGAAGTGGAGGTCCTTGTCAACAGAGCAGCCCTAAACTTTGGGGTGCTTGTGTCTTGCTGATTTTTCATTTTCCCTATTTATACCCCCATGAGTGGAAGTGCCCTATGCTCTCTAAGCTGTGTTTTTTAGATGTTTCAGGACACACCGTACACTTCTCCAGAGTGGCTGTTGGCAATTTACATCCCGCCCATCAGTGTAGCAAGGCTCCCATTTCTCCATGGCCTGTCCTGCATTTCTGGTTTTGAGACTTTTTTCAGCATGGCCCTTTTGACCGATGGGTAGCGAGTCTTCTTTGTAGCCCTGATTTGCCTTTCCAGGTTGCTTGGTTGGCCAAAAAGGGCGTATGCGTTTTTTCCTGAATATATTCAGGAAAAAACGCATACGCCCTTTTTGGCCAAGGGCATCATTGTCAACGTTTTGCCGCTTTTCATGTGCTTTAAAGGCGATTCGAATCTACCTCCTGAAATCTGTTTCCTGCATTTCTGCCTTGATTTCAAATCCTCTTCTTTGCCTTCCCTCAATATATTTGTGGACGAGAGTTATCATTTATAACTCTGCAGGTTTGTGAATTGCAGTGCCCTGAAGCTCCATTTTACAACTCGCTTTTTTGGCAGCTGGCCGCAAAAGCACAGGATGGCTTCAGGCCCTGTTCTGGTTCCGGGGGGGAGGATGAGCCTGTGGTTAATTCTTCTTCCTGATGGGAAAATAGAGTGACCTGTGCCTGTCCCAACACCAAGAGCTAGTCTCTCACTGGTTCCCCGTCTACCCGTTCATCCTCAGGAGAAATTGCAACCTGTACGGAACAGGAGGTTAAAGGTGCTGATGCTCCAAGTAGGGAGATTGTTAGTAAAGCGGCTGGAATGGCGAACCCGGGCACAAGGAGAAGAGAAATGAGGTGCGTTTTAGAAACCTTTCCCCATCACATGGTGTACCATCAATTTGTTTTCTCATGCATGTTTTCGATGTAGGAAGATGCCCTTGAACCTGGAGATTTGGGACCCATGCGATGGGTACCACGCAGTATTACTTTAAAGGGTCTGCGTTTGCTCACCCAACCTCACCAAACCTCTCAGCCCCAAGAGAGTCCACCCTTATGTCTCATCCAGCTGTGGGTCTAGATATGGTCAATCCAGGTTGCATCACAGCCCCTGAACGCATTGTGTAAGAATTTCTCTCTCTTTCACTGTCTTTGTTTCATGGGTGTTTCAAAGTAATTTATTTTGATAATGGGGTTTAGCTGCTTTTCACTGCTGTGTTTATGCCGCTTTACACCCACTTGACACACTAACAGAGAGATATCAATACATAGGTTTTAAGATTATTACTAGTCAGATATATTCTTGTGCGGTGAATAGGGCGTGTTGAGTCCAGTTCTCTGAGCAAGGAGTAGGTCTTGTCTATTACATATTGGGTTTATGGAACGGTATCTGAGCTAATTTGAAACCCTTGTTTTATGTATCACCCCACCTCACCCTTCCCGTTAAGCAGCCATAGTGTGTTTTCTGCATGTGTGACTCTGTTCTGTTTTGTAATTCAGTTCAAGTGTAACGGTTTTTACAGTCCCTCTATAAGTGATACCTTATGAGAAGTGTCCTTTTCTGTGTGACTTATTTCCCTTAGAATCGTCGTACCTAAATCCACTCATCATGCTGCTACTAGCCTTATGACATTGATTTCATGGCTGAGTGATATTCCATTGTACATAAGGACCACAACTTCTTTATCCATTTTTCTCTTTCCTGGGATATTGAAGGTGGAATGAAGTGGAGGTCCTTGTCAACAGAGCAGCCCTAAACTTTGGGGTGCTTGTGTCTTGCTGATTTTTCATTTTCCCAATTTATACCCCCATGAGTGGAAGTGCCCTAAGCTCTCTAAGCTGTGTTTTTTAGATGTTTCAGGACACACCGTACACTTCTCCAGAGTGGCTGTTGGCAATTTACATCCCGCCCATCAGTGTAGCAAGGCTCCCATTTCTCCATGGCCTGTCCTGCATTTCTGGTTTCGAGACTTTTTTCAGCATGGCCCTTTTGACCGATGGGTAGCGAGTCTTCTTTGTAGCGCTGATTTGCCTTTCCAGGTTGCTTGGTTGGCCAAAAAAGGCGTATGCGTTTTTTCCTGAATATATTCAGGAAAAAACGCATACGCCCTTTTTGGCCAAGGGCATCATTGTCAACGTTTTGCCGCTTTTCATGTGCTTTAAAGGCGATTCGAATCTACCTCCTGAAATCTGTTTCCTGCATTTCTGCCTTGATTTCAAATCCTCTTCTTTGCCTTCCCTCAATATATTTGTGGACGAGAGTTATCATTTATAACTCTGCACGTTTGTGAATTGCAGTGCCCTGAAGCTCCATTTTACAACTCGCTTTTTTGGGAGCTGGCCGCAAAAGCGCAGGATGGCTTCAGGCCCTGTTCTGGTTCCGGGGGGAGGATGAGCCTGTGGTTAATTCTTCTTCCTGATGGGAAAATAGAGTGACCTGTGCCTGTCCCAACACCAAGAGCTAGTCTCTCACTGGTTCCCAGTCTACCCGTTCATCCTCAGGACAAATTGCAACCTGTACGGAACAGGAGGTTAAAGGTGCTGATGCTCCAAGTAGGGAGATTGCTAGGAAAGTGGCTGGAATGGCGACCCCGGGCACAAGGAGAAGAGAAATGAGGTGCGTTTTAGAAACCTTTCCCCATCACATGGTGTACCATCTTTTTTGTTTTCTCATGCATGTTTTCGATGTAGGAAGATGCCCTTGAACCTGGAGATTTGGGACCCATGCGATGGGTACCACGCAGTATTACTTTAAAGGGTCTGCGTATGCTCACCCAACCTCACCAAACCTCTCAGCCCCAAGAGTGTCCACCCTTATGTCTCATCCAGCTGTGGGTCTAGAAATGGTCAATCCAGGTTGCATCACAGCCCCTGAACGCATTGTGTAAGAATTTCTCTCTCTTTCACTGTCTTTGTTTCATGGGTTTTTCAAAGTAATTTATTTTTATAATGGGGTTTAGCTGCTTTTCACTGCTGTGTTTATGCCGCTTTACACCCACTTGACACACTAACAGAGAGATATCAATACATAGGTTTTAAGATTATTACTAGTCAGATATATTCTTGTGCGGTGAATAGGGCGTGTTGAGTCCAGTTCTCTGAGCCAGGAGTAGGTCTTGTCTATTACATATTGGGTTTATGGAACGGTATCTGAGCTAATTTGAAACCCTTGTTTTATGTATCACCCCACCTCACCTTTCCCGTTAAGCAGCCATAGTGTGTTTTCTGCATGTGTGACTCTGTTCTGTTTTGTAATTCAGTTCAAGTGTAACGGTTTTTACAGTCCCTCTATAAGTGATACCTTATGAGAAGTGTCCTTTTCTGTGTGACTTATTTCCCTTAGAATCGTCGTACCTAAATCCACTCATCATGCTGCTATTAGCCTTATGACATTGATTTCATGGCTGAGTGATATTCCATTGTACATAAGGACCACAACTTCTTTATCCATTTTTCTCTTTCCTGGGATATTGAAGGTGGAATGAAGTGGAGGTCCTTGTCAACAGAGCAGCCCTAAACTTTGGGGTGCTTGTGTCTTGCTGATTTTTCATTTTCCCAATTTATACCCCCATGAGTGGAAGTGCCCTAAGCTCTCTAAGCTGTGTTTTTTAGATGTTTCAGGACACACCGTACACTTCTCCAGAGTGGCTGTTGGCAATTTACATCCCGCCCATCAGTGTAGCAAGGCTCCCATTTCTCCATGGCCTGTCCTGCATTTCTGGTTTCGAGACTTTTTTCAGCATGGCCCTTTTGACCGATGGGTAGCGAGTCTTCTTTGTAGCGCTGATTTGCCTTTCCAGGTTGCTTGGTTGGCCAAAAAGGGCGTATGCGTTTTTTCCTGAATATATTCAGGAAAAAACGCATACGCCCTTTTTGGCCAAGGGCATCATTGTCAACGTTTTGCCGCTTTTCATGTGCTTTAAAGGCGATTCGAATCTACCTCCTGAAATCTGTTTCCTGCAATTCTGCCTTGATTTCAAATCCTCTTCTTTGCCTTCCCTCAATATATTTGTGGATGAGAGTTATCATTTATAACTCTGCAGGTTTGTGAATTGGAGTGCCCTGAAGCTCCATTTTACAACTCGCTTTTTTGGGAGCTGGCCGCAAAAGCGCAGGATGGCTTCAGGCCCTGTTCTGGTTCCGGGGGGGAGGATGAGCCTGTGGTTAATTCTTCTTCCTGATGGGAAAATAGAGTGACCTGTGCCTGTCCCAACACCAAGAGCTAGTCTCTCACTGGTTCCCAGTCTACCCGTTCATCCTCAGGACAAATTGCAACCTGTACGGAACAGGAGGTTAAAGGTGCTGATGCTCCAAGTAGGGAGATTGTTAGTAAAGTGGCTGGAATGGCGAACCCGGGCACAAGGAGAAGAGAAATGAGGTGCGTTTTAGAAACCTTTCCCCATCACATGGTGTACCATCATTTTGTTTTCTCATGCATGTTTTCGATGTAGGAAGATGCCCTTGAACCTGGAGATTTGGGACCCATGCGATGGGTACCACGCAGTATTACTTTAAAGGGTCTGCGTTTGCTCACCCAACCTCACCAAACCTCTCAGCCCCAAGAGTGTCCACCCTTATGTCTCATCCAGCTGTGGGTCTAGATATGGTCAATCCAGGTTGCATCACAGCCCCTGAACGCATTGTGTAAGAATTTCTCTCTCTTTCACTGTCTTTGTTTCATGGGTTTTTCAAAGTAATTTATTTTTATAATGGGGTTTAGCTGCTTTTCACTGCTGTGTTTATGCCGCTTTACACCCACTTGACACACTAACAGAGAGATATCAATACATAGGTTTTAAGATTATTACTAGTCAGATATATTCTTGTGCGGTGAATAGGGCGTGTTGAGTCCAGTTCTCTGAGCAAGGAGTAGGTCTTGTCTATTACATATTGGGTTTATGGAACGGTATCTGAGCTAATTTGAAACCCTTGTTTTATGTATCACCCCACCTCACCTTTCCCGTTAAGCAGCCATAGTGTGTTTTCTGCATGTGTGACTCTGTTCTGTTTTGTAATTCAGTTCAAGTGTAACGGTTTTTACATTCCCTCTATAAGTGATACCTTATGAGAAGTGTCCTTTTCTGTGTGACTTATTTCACTTAGAATCGTCGTACCTAAATCCACTCATCATGCTGCTATTAGCCTTATGACATTGATTTCATGGCTGAGTGATATTCCATTGTACATAAGGACCACAACTTCTTTATCCATTTTTCTCCCTCCTGGGATATTGAAGGTGGAATGAAGTGGAGGTCCTTGTCAACAGAGCAGCCCTAAACTTTGGGGTGCTTGTGTCTTGCTGATTTTTCATTTTCCCTATTTATACCCCCATGAGTGGAAGTGCCCTATGCTCTCTAAGCTGTGTTTTTTAGATGTTTCAGGACACACCGTACACTTCTCCAGAGTGGCTGTTGGCAATTTACATCCCGCCCATCAGTGTAGCAAGGCTCCCATTTCTCCATGGCCTGTCCTGCATTTCTGGTTTTGAGACTTTTTTCAGCATGGCCCTTTTGACCGATGGGTAGCGAGTCTTCTTTGTAGCCCTGATTTGCCTTTCCAGTTTGCTTGGTTGGCCAAAAAGGGCGTATGCGTTTTTTCCTGAATATATTCAGGAAAAAACGCATACGCCCTTTTTGGCCAAGGGCATCATTGTCAACGTTTTGCCGCTTTTCATGTGCTTTAAAGGCGATTCGAATCTACCTCCTGAAATCTGTTTCCTGCATTTCTGCCTTGATTTCAAATCCTCTTCTTTGCCGTCCCTCAATATATTTGTGGACGAAAGTTATCATTTATAACTCTGCAGGTTTGTGAATTGCAGTGCCCTGAAGCTCCATTTTACAACTCGCTTTTTTGGGAGCTGGCCGCAAAAGCGCAGGATGGCTTCAGGCCCTGTTCTGGTTCCAGGGGGGAGGATGAGCCTGTGGTTAATTCTTCTTCCTGATGGGAAAATAGAGTGACCTGTGCCTGTCCCAACAACAAGAGCTAGTCTCTCACTGGTTCCCCGTCTACCCGTTCATCCTCAGGACAAATTGCAACCTGTACGGAACAGGAGGTTAAAGGTGCTGATGCTCCAAGTAGGGAGATTGCTAGGAAAGTGGCTGGAATGGCGACCCCGGGCACAAGGAGAAGAGAAATGAGGTGCGTTCTAGAAACCTTTCCCCATCACATGGTGTACCATCAATCTGTTTTCTCATGCATGTTTTCGATGTAGGAAGATGCCCTTGAACCTGGAGATTTGGGACCCATGCGATGGGTACCACGCAGTATTACTTTAAAGGGTCTGCGTTTGCTCACCCAACCTCACCAAACCTCTCAGCCCCAAGAGAGTCCACCCTTATGTCTCATCCAGCTGTGGGTCTAGATATGGTCAATCCAGGTTGCATCACAGCCCCTGAACGCATTGTGTAAGAATTTCTCTCTCTTTCACTGTCTTTGTTTCATGGGTGTTTCAAAGTAATTTATTTTGATAATGGGGTTTAGCTGCTTTTCACTGCTGTGTTTATGCCGCTTTACACCCACTTGACACACTAACAGAGAGATATCAATACATAGGTTTTAAGATTATTACTAGTCAGATATATTCTTGTGCGGTGAATAGGGCGTGTTGAGTCCAGTTCTCTGAGCAAGGAGTAGGTCTTGTCTATTACATATTGGGTTTATGGAACGGTATCTGAGCTAATTTGAAACCCTTGTTTTATGTATCACCCCACCTCACCCTTCCCGTTAAGCAGCCATAGTGTGTTTTCTGCATGTGTGACTCTGTTCTGTTTTGTAATTCAGTTCAAGTGTAACGGTTTTTACAGTCCCTCTATAAGTGATACCTTATGAGAAGTGTCCTTTTCTGTGTGACTTATTTCACTTAGAATCGTCGTACCTAAATCCACTCATCATGCTGCTACTAGCCTTATGACGTTGATTTCATGGCTGAGTGATATTCCATTGTACATAAGGACCACAACTTCTTTATCCATTTTTCTCTTTCCTGGTATATTGAAGGTGGAATGAAGTGGAGGTCCTTGTCAACAGAGCAGCCCTAAACTTTGGGGTGCTTGTGTCTTGCTGATTTTTCATTTTCCCAATTTATACCCCCATGAGTGGAAGTGCCCTAAGCTCTCTAAGCTGTGTTTTTTAGATGTATCAGGACACACCGTACACTTCTCCAGAGTGGCTGTTGGCAATTTACATCCCGCCCATCAGTGTAGCAAGGCTCCCATTTCTCCATGGCCTGTCCTGCATTTCTGGTTTTGAGACTTTTTTCAGCATGGCCCTTTTGACCGATGGGTAGCGAGTCTTCTTTGTAGCCCTGATTTGCCTTTCCAGGTTGCTTGGTTGGCCAAAAAGGGCGTATGCGTTTTTTCCTGAATATATTCAGGAAAAAACGAATACGCCCTTTTTGGCCAAGGGCATCATTGTCAACGTTTTGCCGCTTTTCATGTGCTTTAAAGGCGATTCGAATCTACCTCCTGAAATCTGTTTCCTGCAATTCTGCCTTGATTTCAAATCCTCTTCTTTGCCTTCCCTCAATATATTTGTGGACGAGAGTTATCATTTATAACTCTGCAGGTTTGGGAATTGCAGTGCCCTGAAGCTCCATTTTACAACTCGTTTTTTTGGGAGCTGGCCGCAAAAGCGCAGGATGGCTTCAGGCCCTGTTCTGGTTCCGGGGGGGAGGATGAGCCTGTGGTTAATTCTTCTTCCTGATGGGAAAATAGAGTGACCTGTGCCTGTCCCAACACCAAGAGCTAGTCTCTCACTGGTTCCCCGTCTACCCGTTCATCCTCAGGACAAATTGCAACCTGTACGGAACAGGAGGTTAAAGGTGCTGATGCTCCAAATAGGGAGATTGTTAGTAAAGCGGATGGAATGGCAAACCCGGGCACAAGGAGAAGAGAAATGAGGTGCGTTTTAGAAACCTTTCCCCATCACATGGTGTACCATCTTTTTGTTTTCTCATGCATGTTTTCGATGTAGGAAGATGCCCTTGAACCTGGAGATTTGGGACCCATGCGATGGGTACCACGCAGTATTACTTTAAAGGGTCTGCGTTTGCTCACCCAACCTCACCAAACCTCTCAGCCCCAAGAGTGTCCACCCTTATGTCTCATCCAGCTGTGGGTCTAGATATGGTCAATCCAGGTTGCATCACAGCCCCTGAACGCATTGTGTAAGAATTTCTCTCTCTTTCACTGTCTTTGTTTCATGGGTTTGTAAAAGTAATTTATTTTTATAATGGGGTTTAGCTGCTTTTCACTGCTGTGTTTATGCCGCTTTACACCCACTTGACACACTAACAGAGAGATATCAATACATAGGTTTTAAGATTATTACTAGTCAGATATATTCTTGTGCGGTGAATAGGGCGTGTTGAGTCCAGTTCTCTGAGCAAAGAGTACGTCTTGTCTATTACATATTGGGTTTATGGAACGGTATCTGAGCTAATTTGAAACCCTTGTTTTATGTATCACCCCACCTCACCTTTCCCGTTAAGCAGCCATAGTGTGTTTTCTGCATGTGTGACTCTGTTCTGTTTTGTAATTCAGTTCAAGTGTAACGGTTTTTACATTCCCTCTATAAGTGATACCTTATGAGAAGTATCCTTTTCTGTGTGACTTATTTCACTTAGAATCGTCGTACCTAAATCCACTCATTATGCTGCTATTAGCCTTATGACATTGATTTCATGGCTGAGTGATATTGCATTGTACATAAGGACCACAACTTCTTTATCCATTTTTCTCCCTCCTGGGATATTGAAGGTGGAATGAAGTGGAGGTCCTTGTCAACAGAGCAGCCCTAAACTTTGGGGTGCTTGTGTCTTGCTGATTTTTCATTTTCCCAATTTATACCCCCATGAGTGGAAGTGCCCTATGCTCTCTAAGCTGTGTTTTTTAGATGTTTCAAGACACACCGTACACTTCTCCAGAGTGGCTGTTGGCAATTTACATCCCGCCCATCAGTGTAGCAAGGCTCCCATTTCTCCATGGCCTGTCCTGCATTTCTGGTTTTGAGACTTTTTTCAGCATGGCCCTTTTGACCGATGGGTAGCAAGTCTTCTTTGTAGCGCTGATTTGCCTTTCCAGGTGGCTTGGTTGGCCAAAACGGGCGTATGCGTTTTTTCCTGAATATATTCAGGAAAAAACGCATACGCCCTTTTTGGCCAAGGGCATCATTGTCAACGTTTTGCCGCTTTTCATGTGCTTTAAAGGCGATTCGAATCTACCTCCTGAAATCTGTTTCCTGCATTTCTGCCTTGATTTCAACTCCTTTTCTTTGCCGTCCCTCAATATATTTGTGGACGAAAGTTATCATTTATAACTCTGCAGGTTTGTGAATTGCAGTGCCCTGAAGCTCCATTTTACAACTCGCTTTTTTGGGAGCTGGCCGCAAAAGCGCAGGATGGCTTCAGGCCCTGTTCTGGTTCCAGGGGGGAGGATGAGCCTGTGGTTAATTCTTCTTCGTGATGGGAAAATAGAGTGACCTGTGCCTGTCCCAACAACAAGAGCTAGTCTCTCACTGGTTCCCCGTCTACCCGTTCATCCTCAGGAGAAATTGCAACCTGTACGGAACAGGAGGTTAAAGGTGCTGATGCTCCAAGTAGGGAGATTGCTAGGAAAGTGGCTGGAATGGCGACCCCGGGCACAAGGAGAAGAGAAATGAGGTGCGTTCTAGAAACCTTTCCCCATCACATGGTGTACCATCTTTTTTGTTTTCTCATGCATGTTTTCGATGTAGGAAGATGCCCTTGAACCTGGAGATTTGGGACCCATGCGATGGGTACCACGGAGTATTACTTTAAAGGGTCTGCGTTTGCTCACCCAACCTCACCAAACCTCTCAGCCCCAAGAGTGTCCACCCTTATGTCTCATCCAGCTGTGGGTCTAGAAATGGTCAATCCAGGTTGCATCACATCCCCTGAACGCATTGTGTAAGAATTTCTCTCTCTTTCACTGTCTTTGTTTCATGGGTTTTTCAAAGTAATTTTTTTTTATAATGGGGTTTAGCTGCTTTTCACTGCTGTGTTTATGCCGCTTTACACCCACTTGACACACTAACAGAGAGATATCAATACATAGGTTTTAAGATTATTACTAGTCAGATATATTCTTGTGCGGTGAATAGGTCGTGTTGAGTCCAGTTCTCTGAGCAAGGAGTACGTCTTGTCTATTACATATTGGGTTTATGGAACGGTATCTGAGCTAATTTGAAACCCTTGTTTTATGTATCACCCCACCTCACCTTTCCCGTTAAGCAGCCATAGTGTGTTTTCTGCATGTGTGACTCTGTTCTGTTTTGTAATTCAGTTCAAGTGTAACGGTTTTTACAGTCCCTCTATAAGTGATACCTTATGAGAAGTGTCCTTTTCTGTGTGACTTATTTCCCTTAGAATCGTCGTACCTAAATCCACTCATCATGCTGCTACTAGCCTTATGACATTGATTTCATGGCTGAGTGATATTCCATTGTACATAAGGACCACAACTTCTTTATCCATTTTTCTCTTTCCTGGGATATTGAAGGTGGAATGAAGTGGAGGTCCTTGTCAACAGAGCAGCCCTCAACTTTGGGGTGCTTGTGTCTTGCTGATTTTTCATTTTCCCTATTTATACCCCCATGAGTGGAAGTGCCCTATGCTCTCTAAGCTGTGTTTTTTAGATGTTTCAGGACACACCGTACACTTCTCCAGAGTGGCTGTTGGCAATTTACATCCCGCCCATCAGAGTAGCAAGGCTCCCATTTCTCCATGGCCTGTCCTGCATTTCTGGTTTTGAGACTTTTTTCAGCATGGCCCTTTTGACCGATGGGTAGCGAGTCTTCTTTGTAGCCCTGATTTGCCTTTCCAGGTTGCTTGGTTGGCCAAAAAGGGCGTATGCGTTTTTTCCTGAATATATTCAGGAAAAAACGCATACTCCCTTTTTGGCCAAGGGCATCATTGTCAACGTTTTGCCGCTTTTCATGTGCTTTAAAGGCGATTCGAATCTACCTCCTGAAATCTGTTTCCTGCATTTCTGCCTTGATTTCAAATCCTCTTCTTTGCCTTCCCTCAATATATTTGTGGACGAGAGTTATCATTTATAACTCTGTAGGTCTGTGAATTGCAGTGCCCTGAAGCTCCATTTTACAACTCGCTTTTTTGGCAGCTGGCCGCAAAAGCGCAGGATGGCTTCAGGCCCTGTTCTGGTTCCGGGGGGGAGGATGAGCCTGTGGTTAATTCTTCTTCCTGATGGGAAAATAGAGTGACCTGTGCCTGTCCCAACACCAAGAGCTAGTCTCTCACTGGTTCCCCGTCTACCCGTTCATCCTCAGGAGAAATTGCAACCTGTACGGAACAGGAGGTTAAAGGTGCTGATGCTCCAAGTAGGGAGATTGTTAGTAAAGCGGCTGGAATGGCGAACCCGGGCACAAGGAGAAGAGAAATGAGGTGCGTTTTAGAAACCTTTCCCCATCACATGGTGTACCATCAATTTGTTTTCTCATGCATGTTTTCGATGTAGGAAGATGCCCTTGAACCTGGAGATTTGGGACCCATGCGATGGGTACCACGCAGTATTACTTTAAAGGGTCTGCGTTTGCTCACCCAACCTCACCAAACCTCTCAGCCCCAAGAGAGTCCACCCTTATGTCTCATCCAGCTGTGGGTCTAGATATGGTCAATCCAGGTTGCATCACAGCCCCTGAACGCATTGTGTAAGAATTTCTCTCTCTTTCACTGTCTTTGTTTCATGGGTGTTTGAAAGTAATTTATTTTGATAATGGGGTTTAGCTGCTTTTCACTGCTGTGTTTATGCCACTTTACACCCACTTGACACACTAACAGAGAGATATCAATACATAGGTTTTAAGATTATTACTAGTCAGATATATTCTTGTGCGGTGAATAGGGCGTGTTGAGTCCAGTTCTCTGAGCAAGGAGTAGGTCTTGTCTATTACATATTGGGTTTATGGAACGGTATCTGAGCTAATTTGAAACCCTTGTTTTATGTATCACCCCACCTCACCCTTCCCGTTAAGCAGCCATAGTGTGTTTTCTGCATGTGTGACTCTGTTCTGTTTTGTAATTCAGTTCAAGTGTAACGGTTTTTACAGTCCCTCTATAAGTAATAAATTATGAGAAGTGTCCTTTTCTGTGTGACTTATTTCACTTAGAATCGTCGTACCTAAATCCACTCATCATGCTGCTACTAGCCTTATGACATTGATTTCATGGCTGAGTGATATTCCATTGTACATAAGGACCACAACTTCTTTATCCATTTTTCTCTTTCCTGGGATATTGAAGGTGGAATGAAGTGGAGGTCCTTGTCAACAGAGCAGCCCTAAACTTTGGGGTGCTTGTGTCTTGCTGATTTTTCATTTTCCCAATTTATACCCCCATGAGTGGAAATGCCCTAAGCTCTCTAAGCTGTGTTTTTTAGATGTTTCAGGACACACCGTACACTTCTCCAGAGTGGCTGTTGGCAATTTACATCCCGCCCATCAGTGTAGCAAGGCTCCCATTTCTCCATGGCCTGTCCTGCATTTCTGATTTTGAGACTCTTTTCAGCATGGCCCTTTTGACCGATGGGTAGCGAGTCTTCTTTGTAGCCCTGATTTGCCTTTCCAGGTTGCTTGGTTGGCCAAAAAGGGCGTATGCGTTTTTTCCTGAATATATTCAGGAAAAAACGCATACGCCCTTTTTGGCCAAGGGCATCATTGTCAACGTTTTGCCGCTTTTCATGTGCTTTAAAGGCGATTCGAATCTACCTCCTGAAATCTGTTTCCTGCAATTCTGCCTTGATTTCAAATCCTCTTCTTTGCCTTCCCTCAATATATTTGTGGACGAGAGTTATCATTTATAACTCTGCAGGTTTGGGAATTGCAGTGCCCTGAAGCTCCATTTTACAACTCGCTTTTTTGGGAGCTGGCCGCAAAAGCACAGGATGGCTTCAGGCCCTGTTCTGGTTCCGGGGGGGAGGATGAGTCTGTGGTTAATTCTTCTTCCTGATGGGAAAATAGAGTGACCTGTGCCTGTCCCAACACCAAGAGCTAGTCTCTCACTGGTTCCCCGTCTACCCGTTCATCCTCAGGAGAAATTGCAACCTGTACGGAACAGGAGGTTAAAGGTGCTGATGCTCCAAGTAGGGAGATTGTTAGTAAAGCGGCTGGAATGGCGAACCCGGGCACAAGGAGAAGAGAAATGAGGTGCGTTTTAGAAACCTTTCCCCATCACATGGTGTACCATCAATTTGTTTTCTCATGCATGTTTTCGATGTAGGAAGATGCCCTTGAACCTGGAGATTTGGGACCCATGCGATGGGTACCACGCAGTATTACTTTAAAGGGTCTGCGTTTGCTCACCCAACCTCACCAAACCTCTCAGCCCCAAGAGAGTCCACCCTTATGTCTCATCCAGCTGTGGGTCTAGATATGGTCAATCCAGGTTGCATCACAGCCCCTGAACGCATTGTGTAAGAATTTCTCTCTCTTTCACTGTCTTTGTTTCATGGGTGTTTCAAAGTAATTTATTTTGATAATGGGGTTTAGCTGCTTTTCACTGCTGTGTTTATGCCGCTTTACACCCACTTGACACACTAACAGAGAGATATCAATACATAGGTTTTAAGATTATTACTAGTCAGATATATTCTTGTGCGGTGAATAGGGCGTGTTGAGTCCAGTTCTCTGAGCAAGGAGTAGGTCTTGTCTATTACATATTGGGTTTATGGAACGGTATCTGAGCTAATTTGAAACCCTTGTTTTATGTATCACCCCACCTCACCTTTCCCGTTAAGCAGCCATAGTGTGTTTTCTGCATGTGTGACTCTGTTCTGTTTTGTAATTCAGTTCAAGTGTAACGGTTTTTACAGTCCCTCTATAAGTGATACCTTATGAGAAGTGTCCTTTTCTGTGTGACTTATTTCCCTTAGAATCGTCGTACCTAAATCCACTCATCATGCTGCTACTAGCCTTATGACATTGATTTCATGGCTGAGTGATATTCCATTGTACATAAGGACCACAACTTCTTTATCCATTTTTCTCTTTCCTGGGATATTGAAGGTGGAATGAAGTGGAGGTCCTTGTCAACAGAGCAGCCCTAAACTTTGGGGTGCTTGTGTCTTGCTGATTTTTCATTTTCCCAATTTATACCCCCATGAGTGGAAGTGCCCTAAGCTCTCTAAGCTGTGTTTTTTAGATGTTTCAGGACACACCGTACACTTCTCCAGAGTGGCTGTTGGCAATTTACATCCCGCCCATCAGTGTAGCAAGGCTCCCATTTCTCCATGGCCTGTCCTGCATTTCTGGTTTCGAGACTTTTTTCAGCATGGCCCTTTTGACCGATGGGTAGCGAGTCTTCTTTGTAGCGCTGATTTGCCTTTCCAGGTTGCTTGGTTGGCCAAAAAGGGCGTATGCGTTTTTTCCTGAATATATTCAGGAAAAAACGCATACGCCCTTTTTGGCCAAGGGCATCATTGTCAACGTTTTGCCGCTTTTCATGTGCTTTAAAGGCGATTCGAATCTACCTCCTGAAATCTGTTTCCTGCATTTCTGCCTTGATTTCAAATCCTCTTCTTTGCCTTCCCTCAATATATTTGTGGACGAGAGTTATCATTTATAACTCTGCAGGTTTGGGAATTGCAGTGCCCTGAAGCTCCATTTTACAACTCGCTTTTTTGGGAGCTGGCCGCAAAAGCACAGGATGGCTTCAGGCCCTGTTCTGGTTCCGGGGGGGAGGATGAGTCTGTGGTTAATTCTTCTTCCTGATGGGAAAATAGAGTGACCTGTGCCTGTCCCAACACGAAGAGCTAGTCTCTCACTGGTTCCCCGTCTACCCGTTCATCCTCAGGACAAATTGCAACCTGTACGGAACAGGAGGTTAAAGGTGCTGATGCTCCAAATAGGGAGATTGTTAGTAAAGCGGCTGGAATGGCAAACCCGGGCACAAGGAGAAGAGAAATGAGGTGCGTTTTAGAAACCTTTCCCCATCACATGGTGTACCATCTTTTTGTTTTCTCATGCATGTTTTCGATGTAGGAAGATGCCCTTGAACCTGGAGATTTGGGACCCATGCGATGGGTACCACGCAGTATTACTTTAAAGGGTCTGCGTTTGCTCACCCAACCTCACCAAACCTCTCAGCCCCAAGAGTGTCCACCCTTATGTCTCATCCAGCTGTGGGTCTAGAAATGGTCAATCCAGGTTGCATCACAGCCCCTGAACGCATTGTGTAAGAATTTCTCTCTCTTTCACTGTCTTTGTTTCATGGGTTTTTCAAAGTAATTTATTTTTATAATGGGGTTTAGCTGCTTTTCACTGCTGTGTTTATGCCGCTTTACACCCACTTGACACACTAACAGAGAGATATCAATACATAGGTTTTAAGATTATTACTAGTCAGATATATTCTTGTGCGGTGAATAGGGCGTGTTGAGTCCAGTTCTCTGAGCCAGGAGTAGGTCTTGTCTATTACATATTGGGTTTATGGAACGGTATCTGAGCTAATTTGAAACCCTTGTTTTATGTATCACCCCACCTCACCTTTCCCGTTAAGCAGCCATAGTGTGTTTTCTGCATGTGTGACTCTGTTCTGTTTTGTAATTCAGTTCAAGTGTAACGGTTTTTACAGTCCCTCTATAAGTGATACCTTATGAGAAGTGTCCTTTTCTGTGTGACTTATTTCCCTTAGAATCGTCGTACCTAAATCCACTCATCATGCTGCTATTAGCCTTATGACATTGATTTCATGGCTGAGTGATATTCCATTGTACATAAGGACCACAACTTCTTTATCCATTTTTCTCCCTCCTGGGATATTGAAGGTGGAATGAAGTGGAGGTCCTTGTCAACAGAGCAGCCCTAAACTTTGGGGTGCTTGTGTCTTGCTGATTTTTCATTTTCCCTATTTATACCCCCATGAGTGGAAGTGCCCTATGCTCTCTAAGCTGTGTTTTTTAGATGTTTCAGGACACACCGTACACTTCTCCAGAGTGGCTGTTGGCAATTTACATCCCGCCCATCAGTGTAGCAAGGCTCCCATTTCTCCATGGCCTGTCCTGCATTTCTGGTTTTGAGACTTTTTTCAGCATGGCCCTTTTGACCGATGGGTAGCGAGTCTTCTTTGTAGCCCTGATTTGCCTTTCCAGGTTGCTTGGTTGGCCAAAAAGGGCGTATGCGTTTTTTCCTGAATATATTCAGGAAAAAACGCATACGCCCTTTTTGGCCAAGGGCATCATTGTCAACGTTTTGCCGCTTTTCATGTGCTTTAAAGGCGATTCGAATCTACTCCTGAAATCTGTTTCCTGCATTTCTGCCTTGATTTCAAATCCTCTTCTTTGCCTTCCCTCAATATATTTGTGGACGAGAGTTATCATTTATAACTCTGCAGGTTTGTGAATTGCAGTGCCCTGAAGCTCCATTTTACAACTCGCTTTTTTGGCAGCTGGCCGCATAAGCGCAGGATGGCTTCAGGCCCTGTTCTGGTTCCGGGGGGGAGGATGAGCCTGTGGTTAATTCTTCTTCCTGATGGGAAAATAGAGTGACCTGTGCCTGTCCCAACACCAAGAGCTAGTCTCTCACTGGTTCCCCGTCTACCCGTTCATCCTCAGGAGAAATTGCAACCTGTACGGAACAGGAGGTTAAAGGTGCTGATGCTCCAAGTAGGGAGATTGTTAGTAAAGCGGCTGGAATGGCGAACCCGGGCACAAGGAGAAGAGAAATGAGGTGCGTTTTAGAAACCTTTCCCCATCACATGGTGTACCATCAATTTGTTTTCTCATGCATGTTTTCGATGTAGGAAGATGCCCTTGAACCTGGAGATTTGGGACCCATGCGATGGGTACCACGCAGTATTACTTTAAAGGGTCTGCGTTTGCTCACCCAACCTCACCAAACCTCTCAGCCCCAAGAGAGTCCACCCTTATGTCTCATCCAGCTGTGGGTCTAGATATGGTCAATCCAGGTTGCATCACAGCCCCTGAACGCATTGTGTAAGAATTTCTCTCTCTTTCACTGTCTTTGTTTCATGGGTGTTTCAAAGTAATTTATTTTGATAATGGGGTTTAGCTGCTTTTCACTGCTGTGTTTATGCCGCTTTACACCCACTTGACACACTAACAGAGAGATATCAATACATAGGTTTTAAGATTATTACTAGTCAGATATATTCTTGTGCGGTGAATAGGGCGTGTTGAGTCCAGTTCTCTGAGCAAGGAGTAGGTCTTGTCTATTACATATTGGGTTTATGGAACGGTATCTGAGCTAATTTGAAACCCTTGTTTTATGTATCACCCCACCTCACCTTTCCCGTTAAGCAGCCATAGTGTGTTTTCTGCATGTGTGACTCTGTTCTGTTTTGTAATTCAGTTCAAGTGTAACGGTTTTTACAGTCCCTCTATAAGTGATACCTTATGAGAAGTGTCCTTTTCTGTGTGACTTATTTCCCTTAGAATCGTCGTACCTAAATCCACTCATCATGCTGCTACTAGCCTTATGACATTGATTTCATGGCTGAGTGATATTCCATTGTACATAAGGACCACAACTTCTTTATCCATTTTTCTCTTTCCTGGGATATTGAAGGTGGAATGAAGTGGAGGTCCTTGTCAACAGAGCAGCCCTAAACTTTGGGGTGCTTGTGTCTTGCTGATTTTTCATTTTCCCAATTTATACCCCCATGAGTGGAAGTGCCCTAAGCTCTCTAAGCTGTGTTTTTTAGATGTTTCAGGACACACCGTACACTTCTCCAGAGTGGCTGTTGGCAATTTACATCCCGCCCATCAGTGTAGCAAGGCTCCCATTTCTCCATGGCCTGTCCTGCATTTCTGGTTTCGAGACTTTTTTCAGCATGGCCCTTTTGACCGATGGGTAGCGAGTCTTCTTTGTAGCGCTGATTTGCCTTTCCAGGTTGCTTGGTTGGCCAAAAAGGGCGTATGCGTTTTTTCCTGAATATATTCAGGAAAAAACGCATACGCCCTTTTTGGCCAAGGGCATCATTGTCAACGTTTTGCCGCTTTTCATGTGCTTTAAAGGCGATTCGAATCTACCTCCTGAAATCTGTTTCCTGCATTTCTGCCTTGATTTCAAATCCTCTTCTTTGCCTTCCCTCAATATATTTGTGGACGAGAGTTATCATTTATAACTCTGCAGGTTTGGGAATTGCAGTGCCCTGAAGCTCCATTTTACAACTCGCTTTTTTGGGAGCTGGCCGCAAAAGCACAGGATGGCTTCAGGCCCTGTTCTGGTTCCGGGGGGGAGGATGAGTCTGTGGTTAATTCTTCTTCCTGATGGGAAAATAGAGTGACCTGTGCCTGTCCCAACACGAAGAGCTAGTCTCTCACTGGTTCCCCGTCTACCCGTTCATCCTCAGGACAAATTGCAACCTGTACGGAACAGGAGGTTAAAGGTGCTGATGCTCCAAATAGGGAGATTGTTAGTAAAGCGGCTGGAATGGCAAACCCGGGCACAAGGAGAAGAGAAATGAGGTGCGTTTTAGAAACCTTTCCCCATCACATGGTGTACCATCTTTTTGTTTTCTCATGCATGTTTTCGATGTAGGAAGATGCCCTTGAACCTGGAGATTTGGGACCCATGCGATGGGTACCACGCAGTATTACTTTAAAGGGTCTGCGTTTGCTCACCCAACCTCACCAAACCTCTCAGCCCCAAGAGTGTCCACCCTTATGTCTCATCCAGCTGTGGGTCTAGAAATGGTCAATCCAGGTTGCATCACAGCCCCTGAACGCATTGTGTAAGAATTTCTCTCTCTTTCACTGTCTTTGTTTCATGGGTTTTTCAAAGTAATTTATTTTTATAATGGGGTTTAGCTGCTTTTCACTGCTGTGTTTATGCCGCTTTACACCCACTTGACACACTAACAGAGAGATATCAATACATAGGTTTTAAGATTATTACTAGTCAGATATATTCTTGTGCGGTGAATAGGGCGTGTTGAGTCCAGTTCTCTGAGCCAGGAGTAGGTCTTGTCTATTACATATTGGGTTTATGGAACGGTATCTGAGCTAATTTGAAACCCTTGTTTTATGTATCACCCCACCTCACCTTTCCCGTTAAGCAGCCATAGTGTGTTTTCTGCATGTGTGACTCTGTTCTGTTTTGTAATTCAGTTCAAGTGTAACGGTTTTTACAGTCCCTCTATAAGTGATACCTTATGAGAAGTGTCCTTTTCTGTGTGACTTATTTCCCTTAGAATCGTCGTACCTAAATCCACTCATCATGCTGCTATTAGCCTTATGACATTGATTTCATGGCTGAGTGATATTCCATTGTACATAAGGACCACAACTTCTTTATCCATTTTTCTCCCTCCTGGGATATTGAAGGTGGAATGAAGTGGAGGTCCTTGTCAACAGAGCAGCCCTAAACTTTGGGGTGCTTGTGTCTTGCTGATTTTTCATTTTCCCTATTTATACCCCCATGAGTGGAAGTGCCCTATGCTCTCTAAGCTGTGTTTTTTAGATGTTTCAGGACACACCGTACACTTCTCCAGAGTGGCTGTTGGCAATTTACATCCCGCCCATCAGTGTAGCAAGGCTCCCATTTCTCCATGGCCTGTCCTGCATTTCTGGTTTTGAGACTTTTTTCAGCATGGCCCTTTTGACCGATGGGTAGCGAGTCTTCTTTGTAGCCCTGATTTGCCTTTCCAGGTTGCTTGGTTGGCCAAAAAGGGCGTATGCGTTTTTTCCTGAATATATTCAGGAAAAAACGCATACGCCCTTTTTGGCCAAGGGCATCATTGTCAACGTTTTGCCGCTTTTCATGTGCTTTAAAGGCGATTCGAATCTACTCCTGAAATCTGTTTCCTGCATTTCTGCCTTGATTTCAAATCCTCTTCTTTGCCTTCCCTCAATATATTTGTGGACGAGAGTTATCATTTATAACTCTGCAGGTTTGTGAATTGCAGTGCCCTGAAGCTCCATTTTACAACTCGCTTTTTTGGCAGCTGGCCGCATAAGCGCAGGATGGCTTCAGGCCCTGTTCTGGTTCCGGGGGGGAGGATGAGCCTGTGGTTAATTCTTCTTCCTGATGGGAAAATAGAGTGACCTGTGCCTGTCCCAACACCAAGAGCTAGTCTCTCACTGGTTCCCCGTCTACCCGTTCATCCTCAGGAGAAATTGCAACCTGTACGGAACAGGAGGTTAAAGGTGCTGATGCTCCAAGTAGGGAGATTGTTAGTAAAGCGGCTGGAATGGCGAACCCGGGCACAAGGAGAAGAGAAATGAGGTGCGTTTTAGAAACCTTTCCCCATCACATGGTGTACCATCAATTTGTTTTCTCATGCATGTTTTCGATGTAGGAAGATGCCCTTGAACCTGGAGATTTGGGACCCATGCGATGGGTACCACGCAGTATTACTTTAAAGGGTCTGCGTTTGCTCACCCAACCTCACCAAACCTCTCAGCCCCAAGAGAGTCCACCCTTATGTCTCATCCAGCTGTGGGTCTAGATATGGTCAATCCAGGTTGCATCACAGCCCCTGAACGCATTGTGTAAGAATTTCTCTCTCTTTCACTGTCTTTGTTTCATGGGTGTTTCAAAGTAATTTATTTTGATAATGGGGTTTAGCTGCTTTTCACTGCTGTGTTTATGCCGCTTTACACCCACTTGACACACTAACAGAGAGATATCAATACATAGGTTTTAAGATTATTACTAGTCAGATATATTCTTGTGCGGTGAATAGGGCGTGTTGAGTCCAGTTCTCTGAGCAAGGAGTAGGTCTTGTCTATTACATATTGGGTTTATGGAACGGTATCTGAGCTAATTTGAAACCCTTGTTTTATGTATCACCCCACCTCACCTTTCCCGTTAAGCAGCCATAGTGTGTTTTCTGCATGTGTGACTCTGTTCTGTTTTGTAATTCAGTTCAAGTGTAACGGTTTTTACAGTCCCTCTATAAGTGATACCTTATGAGAAGTGTCCTTTTCTGTGTGACTTATTTCCCTTAGAATCGTCGTACCTAAATCCACTCATCATGCTGCTACTAGCCTTATGACATTGATTTCATGGCTGAGTGATATTCCATTGTACATAAGGACCACAACTTCTTTATCCATTTTTCTCTTTCCTGGGATATTGAAGGTGGAATGAAGTGGAGGTCCTTGTCAACAGAGCAGCCCTAAACTTTGGGGTGCTTGTGTCTTGCTGATTTTTCATTTTCCCAATTTATACCCCCATGAGTGGAAGTGCCCTAAGCTCTCTAAGCTGTGTTTTTTAGATGTTTCAGGACACACCGTACACTTCTCCAGAGTGGCTGTTGGCAATTTACATCCCGCCCATCAGTGTAGCAAGGCTCCCATTTCTCCATGGCCTGTCCTGCATTTCTGGTTTCGAGACTTTTTTCAGCATGGCCCTTTTGACCGATGGGTAGCGAGTCTTCTTTGTAGCGCTGATTTGCCTTTCCAGGTTGCTTGGTTGGCCAAAAAAGGCGTATGCGTTTTTTCCTGAATATATTCAGGAAAAAACGCATACGCCCTTTTTGGCCAAGGGCATCATTGTCAACGTTTTGCCGCTTTTCATGTGCTTTAAAGGCGATTCGAATCTACCTCCTGAAATCTGTTTCCTGCATTTCTGCCTTGATTTCAAATCCTCTTCTTTGCCTTCCCTCAATATATTTGTGGACGAGAGTTATCATTTATAACTCTGCACGTTTGTGAATTGCAGTGCCCTGAAGCTCCATTTTACAACTCGCTTTTTTGGGAGCTGGCCGCAAAAGCGCAGGATGGCTTCAGGCCCTGTTCTGGTTCCGGGGGGAGGATGAGCCTGTGGTTAATTCTTCTTCCTGATGGGAAAATAGAGTGACCTGTGCCTGTCCCAACACCAAGAGCTAGTCTCTCACTGGTTCCCCGTCTACCCGTTCATCCTCAGGACAAATTGCAACCTGTACGGAACAGGAGGTTAAAGGTGCTGATGCTCCAAGTAGGGAGATTGCTAGGAAAGTGGCTGGAATGGCGACCCCGGGCACAAGGAGAAGAGAAATGAGGTGCGTTTTAGAAACCTTTCCCCATCACATGGTGTACCATCTTTTTTGTTTTCTCATGCATGTTTTCGATGTAGGAAGATGCCCTTGAACCTGGAGATTTGGGACCCATGCGATGGGTACCACGCAGTATTACTTTAAAGGGTCTGCGTATGCTCACCCAACCTCACCAAACCTCTCAGCCCCAAGAGTGTCCACCCTTATGTCTCATCCAGCTGTGGGTCTAGAAATGGTCAATCCAGGTTGCATCACAGCCCCTGAACGCATTGTGTAAGAATTTCTCTCTCTTTCACTGTCTTTGTTTCATGGGTTTTTCAAAGTAATTTATTTTTATAATGGGGTTTAGCTGCTTTTCACTGCTGTGTTTATGCCGCTTTACACCCACTTGACACACTAACAGAGAGATATCAATACATAGGTTTTAAGATTATTACTAGTCAGATATATTCTTGTGCGGTGAATAGGGCGTGTTGAGTCCAGTTCTCTGAGCCAGGAGTAGGTCTTGTCTATTACATATTGGGTTTATGGAACGGTATCTGAGCTAATTTGAAACCCTTGTTTTATGTATCACCCCACCTCACCTTTCCCGTTAAGCAGCCATAGTGTGTTTTCTGCATGTGTGACTCTGTTCTGTTTTGTAATTCAGTTCAAGTGTAACGGTTTTTACAGTCCCTCTATAAGTGATACCTTATGAGAAGTGTCCTTTTCTGTGTGACTTATTTCCCTTAGAATCGTCGTACCTAAATCCACTCATCATGCTGCTATTAGCCTTATGACATTGATTTCATGGCTGAGTGATATTCCATTGTACATAAGGACCACAACTTCTTTATCCATTTTTCTCCCTCCTGGGATATTGAAGGTGGAATGAAGTGGAGGTCCTTGTCAACAGAGCAGCCCTAAACTTTGGGGTGCTTGTGTCTTGCTGATTTTTCATTTTCCCTATTTATACCCCCATGAGTGGAAGTGCCCTATGCTCTCTAAGCTGTGTTTTTTAGATGTTTCAGGACACACCGTACACTTCTCCAGAGTGGCTGTTGGCAATTTACATCCCGCCCATCAGTGTAGCAAGGCTCCCATTTCTCCATGGCCTGTCCTGCATTTCTGGTTTTGAGACTTTTTTCAGCATGGCCCTTTTGACCGATGGGTAGCGAGTCTTCTTTGTAGCCCTGATTTGCCTTTCCAGGTTGCTTGGTTGGCCAAAAAGGGCGTATGCGTTTTTTCCTGAATATATTCAGGAAAAAACGCATACGCCCTTTTTGGCCAAGGGCATCATTGTCAACGTTTTGCCGCTTTTCATGTGCTTTAAAGGCGATTCGAATCTACCTCCTGAAATCTGTTTCCTGCATTTCTGCCTTGATTTCAAATCCTCTTCTTTGCCTTCCCTCAATATATTTGTGGACGAGAGTTATCATTTATAACTCTGCAGGTTTGTGAATTGCAGTGCCCTGAAGCTCCATTTTACAACTCGCTTTTTTGGCAGCTGGCCGCATAAGCGCAGGATGGCTTCAGGCCCTGTTCTGGTTCCGGGGGGGAGGATGAGCCTGTGGTTAATTCTTCTTCCTGATGGGAAAATAGAGTGACCTGTGCCTGTCCCAACACCAAGAGCTAGTCTCTCACTGGTTCCCCGTCTACCCGTTCATCCTCAGGAGAAATTGCAACCTGTACGGAACAGGAGGTTAAAGGTGCTGATGCTCCAAGTAGGGAGATTGTTAGTAAAGCGGCTGGAATGGCGAACCCGGGCACAAGGAGAAGAGAAATGAGGTGCGTTTTAGAAACCTTTCCCCATCACATGGTGTACCATCAATTTGTTTTCTCATGCATGTTTTCGATGTAGGAAGATGCCCTTGAACCTGGAGATTTGGGACCCATGCGATGGGTACCACGCAGTATTACTTTAAAGGGTCTGCGTTTGCTCACCCAACCTCACCAAACCTCTCAGCCACAAGAGTGTCCACCCTTATGTCTCATCCAGCTGTGGGTCTAGATATGGTCAATCCAGGTTGCATCACAGCCCCTGAACGCATTGTGTAAGAATTTCTCTCTCTTTCACTGTCTTTGTTTCATGGGTTTTTCAAAGTAATTTATTTTTATAATGGGGTTTAGCTGCTTTTCACTGCTGTGTTTATGCCGCTTTACACCCACTTGACACACTAACAGAGAGATATCAATACATAGGTTTTAAGATTATTACTAGTCAGATATATTCTTGTGCGGTGAATAGGGCGTGTTGAGTCCAGTTCTCTGAGCAAGGAGTAGGTCTTGTCTATTACATATTGGGTTTATGGAACGGTATCTGAGCTAATTTGAAACCCTTGTTTTATGTATCACCCCACCTCACCTTTCCCGTTAAGCAGCCATAGTGTGTTTTCTGCATGTGTGACTCTGTTCTGTTTTGTAATTCAGTTCAAGTGTAACGGTTTTTACATTCCCTCTATAAGTGATACCTTATGAGAAGTGTCCTTTTCTGTGTGACTTATTTCACTTTTAATCGTCGTACCTAAATCCACTCATCATGCTGCTATTAGCCTTATGACATTGATTTCATGGCTGAGTGATATTCCATTGTACATAAGGACCACAACTTCTTTATCCATTTTTCTCCCTCCTGGGATATTGAAGGTGGAATGAAGTGGAGGTCCTTGTCAACAGAGCAGCCCTAAACTTTGGGGTGCTTGTGTCTTGCTGATTTTTCATTTTCCCTATTTATACCCCCATGAGTGGAAGTGCCCTATGCTCTCTAAGCTGTGTTTTTTAGATGTTTCAGGACACACCGTACACTTCTCCAGAGTGGCTGTTGGCAATTTACATCCCGCCCATCAGTGTAGCAAGGCTCCCATTTCTCCATGGCCTGTCCTGCATTTCTGGTTTTGAGACTTTTTTCAGCATGGCCCTTTTGACCGATGGGTAGCGAGTCTTCTTTGTAGCCCTGATTTGCCTTTCCAGTTTGCTTGGTTGGCCAAAAAGGGCGTATGCGTTTTTTCCTGAATATATTCAGGAAAAAACGCATACGCCCTTTTTGGCCAAGGGCATCATTGTCAACGTTTTGCCGCTTTTCATGTGCTTTAAAGGTGATTCGAATCTACCTCCTGAAATCTGTTTCCTGCATTTCTGCCTTGATTTCAAATCCTCTTCTTTGCCGTCCCTCAATATATTTGTGGACGAAAGTTATCATTTATAACTCTGCAGGTTTGTGAATTGCAGTGCCCTGAAGCTCCATTTTACAACTCGCTTTTTTGGGAGCTGGCCTCAAAAGCGCAGGATGGCTTCAGGCCCTGTTCTGGTTCCAGGGGGGAGGATGAGCCTGTGGTTAATTCTTCTTCCTGATGGGAAAATAGAGTGACCTGTGCCTGTCCCAACAACAAGAGCTAGTCTCTCACTGGTTCCCCGTCTACCCGTTCATCCTCAGGACAAATTGCAACCTGTACGGAACAGGAGGTTAAAGGTGCTGATGCTCCAAGTAGGGAGATTGCTAGGAAAGTGGCTGGAATGGCGACCCCGGGCACAAGGAGAAGAGAAATGAGGTGCGTTCTAGAAACCTTTCCCCATCACATGGTGTACCATCTTTTTTGTTTTCTCATGCATGTTTTCAATGTAGGAAGATGCCCTTGAACCTGGAGATTTGGGACCCATGCGATGGGTACCACGCAGTATTACTTTAAAGGGTCTGCGTTTGCTCACCCAACCTCACCAAACCTCTCAGCCCCAAGAGTGTCCACCCTTATGTCTCATCCAGCTGTGGGTCTAGAAATGGTCAATCCAGGTTGCATCACAGCCCCTGAACGCATTGTGTAAGAATTTCTCTCTCTTTCACTGTCTTTGTTTCATGGGTTTTTCAAAGTAATTTATTTTTATAATGGGGTTTAGCTGCTTTTCACTGCTGTGTTTATGCCGCTTTACACCCACTTGACACACTAACAGAGAGATATCAATACATAGGTTTTAAGATTATTACTAGTCAGATATATTCTTGTGCGGTGAATAGGGCGTGTTGAGTCCAGTTCTCTGAGCAAGGAGTAGGTCTTGTCTATTACATATTGGGTTTATGGAACGGTATCTGAGCTAATTTGAAACCCTTGTTTTATGTATCACCCCACCTCACCTTTCCCGTTAAGCAGCCATAGTGTGTTTTCTGCATGTGTGACTCTGTTCTGTTTTGTAATTCAGTTCAAGTGTAACGGTTTTTACAGTCCCTCTATAAGTGATACCTTATGAGAAGTGTCCTTTTCTGTGTGACTTATTTCCCTTAGAATCGTCGTACCTAAATCCACTCATCATGCTGCTATTAGCCTTATGACATTGATTTCATGGCTGAGTGATATTCCATTGTACATAAGGACCACAACTTCTTTATCCATTTTTCTCTTTCCTGGGATATTGAAGGTGGAATGAAGTGGAGGTCCTTGTCAACAGAGCAGCCCTAAACTTTGGGGTGCTTGTGTCTTGCTGATTTTTCATTTTCCCTATTTATACCCCCATGAGTGGAAGTGCCCTATGCTCTCTAAGCTGTGTTTTTTAGATGTTTCAGGACACACCGTACACTTCTCCAGAGTGGCTGTTGGCAATTTACATCCCGCCCATCAGAGTAGCAAGGCTCCCATTTCTCCATGGCCTGTCCTGCATTTCTGGTTTTGAGACTTTTTTCAGCATGGCCCTTTTGACCGATGGGTAGCGAGTCTTCTTTGTAGCCCTGATTTGCCTTTCCAGGTTGCTTGGTTGGCCAAAAAGGGCGTATGCGTTTTTTCCTGAATATATTCAGGAAAAAACGCATACGCCCTTTTTGGCCAAGGGCATCATTGTCAACGTTTTGCCGCTTTTCATGTGCTTTAAAGGCGATTCGAATCTACCTCCTGAAATCTGTTTCCTGCATTTCTGCCTTGATTTCAAATCCTCTTCTTTGCCTTCCCTCAATATATTTGTGGACGAGAGTTATCATTTATAACTCTGTAGGTCTGTGAATTGCAGTGCCCTGAAGCTCCATTTTACAACTCGCTTTTTTGGCAGCTGGCCGCAAAAGCGCAGGATGGCTTCAGGCCCTGTTCTGGTTCCGGGGGGGAGGATGAGCCTGTGGTTAATTCTTCTTCCTGATGGGAAAATAGAGTGACCTGTGCCTGTCCCAACACCAAGAGCTAGTCTCTCACTGGTTCCCCGTCTACCCGTTCATCCTCAGGACAAATTGCAACCTGTACGGAACAGGAGGTTAAAGGTGCTGATGCTCCAAGTAGGGAGATTGTTAGTAAAGCGGCTGGAATGGCGAACCCGGGCACAAGGAGAAGAGAAATGAGGTGCGTTTTAGAAACCTTTCCCCATCACATGGTGTACCATCAATTTGTTTTCTCATGCATGTTTTCGATGTAGGAAGATGCCCTTGAACCTGGAGATTTGGGACCCATGCGATGGGTACCACGCAGTATTACTTTAAAGGGTCTGCGTTTGCTCACCCAACCTCACCAAACCTCTCAGCCCCAAGAGAGTCCACCCTTATGTCTCATCCAGCTGTGGGTCTAGATATGGTCAATCCAGGTTGCATCACAGCCCCTGAACGCATTGTGTAAGAATTTCTCTCTCTTTCACTGTCTTTGTTTCATGGGTGTTTCAAAGTAATTTATTTTGATAATGGGGTTTAGCTGCTTTTCACTGCTGTGTTTATGCCACTTTACACCCACTTGACACACTAACAGAGAGATATCAATACATAGGTTTTAAGATTATTACTAGTCAGATATATTCTTGTGCGGTGAATAGGGCGTGTTGAGTCCAGTTCTCTGAGCAAGGAGTAGGTCTTGTCTATTACATATTGGGTTTATGGAACGGTATCTGAGCTAATTTGAAACCCTTGTTTTATGTATCACCCCACCTCACCCTTCCCGTTAAGCAGCCATAGTGTGTTTTCTGCATGTGTGACTCTGTTCTGTTTTGTAATTCAGTTCAAGTGTAACGGTTTTTACAGTCCCTCTATAAGTAATAAATTATGAGAAGTGTCCTTTTCTGTGTGACTTATTTCACTTAGAATCGTCGTACCTAAATCCACTCATCATGCTGCTACTAGCCTTATGACATTGATTTCATGGCTGAGTGATATTCCATTGTACATAAGGACCACAACTTCTTTATCCATTTTTCTCTTTCCTGGGATATTGAAGGTGGAATGAAGTGGAGGTCCTTGTCAACAGAGCAGCCCTAAACTTTGGGGTGCTTGTGTCTTGCTGATTTTTCATTTTCCCAATTTATACCCCCATGAGTGGAAATGCCCTAAGCTCTCTAAGCTGTGTTTTTTAGATGTTTCAGGACACACCGTACACTTCTCCAGAGTGGCTGTTGGCAATTTACATCCCGCCCATCAGTGTAGCAAGGCTCCCATTTCTCCATGGCCTGTCCTGCATTTCTGGTTTTGAGACTCTTTTCAGCATGGCCCTTTTGACCGATGGGTAGCGAGTCTTCTTTGTAGCCCTGATTTGCCTTTCCAGGTTGCTTGGTTGGCCAAAAAGGGCGTATGCGTTTTTTCCTGAATATATTCAGGAAAAAACGCATACGCCCTTTTTGGCCAAGGGCATCATTGTCAACGTTTTGCCGCTTTTCATGTGCTTTAAAGGCGATTCGAATCTACCTCCTGAAATCTGTTTCCTGCAATTCTGCCTTGATTTCAAATCCTCTTCTTTGCCTTCCCTCAATATATTTGTGGACGAGAGTTATCATTTATAACTCTGCAGGTTTGGGAATTGCAGTGCCCTGAAGCTCCATTTTACAACTCGCTTTTTTGGGAGCTGGCCGCAAAAGCACAGGATGGCTTCAGGCCCTGTTCTGGTTCCGGGGGGGAGGATGAGCCTGTGGTTAATTCTTCTTCCTGATGGGAAAATAGAGTGACCTGTGCCTGTCCCAACACGAAGAGCTAGTCTCTCACTGGTTCCCCGTCTACCCGTTCATCCTCAGGACAAATTGCAACCTGTACGGAACAGGAGGTTAAAGGTGCTGATGCTCCAAATAGGGAGATTGTTAGTAAAGCGGCTGGAATGGCAAACCCGGGCACAAGGAGAAGAGAAATGAGGTGCGTTTTAGAAACCTTTCCCCATCACATGGTGTACCATCTTTTTGTTTTCTCATGCATGTTTTCGATGTAGGAAGATGCCCTTGAACCTGGAGATTTGGGACCCATGCGATGGGTACCACGCAGTATTACTTTAAAGGGTCTGCGTTTGCTCACCCAACCTCACCAAACCTCTCAGCCCCAAGAGTGTCCACCCTTATGTCTCATCCAGCTGTGGGTCTAGAAATGGTCAATCCAGGTTGCATCACAGCCCCTGAACGCATTGTGTAAGAATTTCTCTCTCTTTCACTGTCTTTGTTTCATGGGTTTTTCAAAGTAATTTATTTTTATAATGGGGTTTAGCTGCTTTTCACTGCTGTGTTTATGCCGCTTTACACCCACTTGACACACTAACAGAGAGATATCAATACATAGGTTTTAAGATTATTACTAGTCAGATATATTCTTGTGCGGTGAATAGGGCGTGTTGAGTCCAGTTCTCTGAGCCAGGAGTAGGTCTTGTCTATTACATATTGGGTTTATGGAACGGTATCTGAGCTAATTTGAAACCCTTGTTTTATGTATCACCCCACCTCACCTTTCCCGTTAAGCAGCCATAGTGTGTTTTCTGCATGTGTGACTCTGTTCTGTTTTGTAATTCAGTTCAAGTGTGACGGTTTTTACAGTCCCTCTATAAGTGATACCTTATGAGAAGTGTCCTTTTCTGTGTGACTTATTTCCCTTAGAATCGTCGTACCTAAATCCACTCATCATGCTGCTATTAGCCTTATGACATTGATTTCATGGCTGAGTGATATTCCATTGTACATAAGGACCACAACTTCTTTATCCATTTTTCTCTTTCCTGGGATATTGAAGGTGGAATGAAGTGGAGGTCCTTGTCAACAGAGCAGCCCTAAACTTTGGGGTGCTTGTGTCTTGCTGATTTTTCATTTTCCCAATTTATACCCCCATGAGTGGAAGTGCCCTAAGCTCTCTAAGCTGTGTTTTTTAGATGTTTCAGGACACACCGTACACTTCTCCAGAGTGGCTGTTGGCAATTTACATCCCGCCCATCAGTGTAGCAAGGCTCCCATTTCTCCATGGCCTGTCCTGCATTTCTGGTTTCGAGACTTTTTTCAGCATGGCCCTTTTGACCGATGGGTAGCGAGTCTTCTTTGTAGCGCTGATTTGCCTTTCCAGGTTGCTTGGTTGGCCAAAAAGGGCGTATGCGTTTTTTCCTGAATATATTCAGGAAAAAACGCATACGCCCTTTTTGGCCAAGGGCATCATTGTCAACGTTTTGCCGCTTTTCATGTGCTTTAAAGGCGATTCGAATCTACCTCCTGAAATCTGTTTCCTGCAATTCTGCCTTGATTTCAAATCCTCTTCTTTGCCTTCCCTCAATATATTTGTGGATGAGAGTTATCATTTATAACTCTGCAGGTTTGTGAATTGGAGTGCCCTGAAGCTCCATTTTACAACTCGCTTTTTTGGGAGCTGGCCGCAAAAGCGCAGGATGGCTTCAGGCCCTGTTCTGGTTCCGGGGGGGAGGATGAGCCTGTGGTTAATTCTTCTTCCTGATGGGAAAATAGAGTGACCTGTGCCTGTCCCAACACCAAGAGCTAGTCTCTCACTGGTTCCCAGTCTACCCGTTCATCCTCAGGACAAATTGCAACCTGTACGGAACAGGAGGTTAAAGGTGCTGATGCTCCAAGTAGGGAGATTGTTAGTAAAGTGGCTGGAATGGCGAACCCGGGCACAAGGAGAAGAGAAATGAGGTGCGTTTTAGAAACCTTTCCCCATCACATGGTGTACCATCAATTTGTTTTCTCATGCATGTTTTCGATGTAGGAAGATGCCCTTGAACCTGGAGATTTGGGACCCATGCGATGGGTACCACGCAGTATTACTTTAAAGGGTCTGCGTTTGCTCACCCAACCTCACCAAACCTCTCAGCCCCAAGAGTGTCCACCCTTATGTCTCATCCAGCTGTGGGTCTAGATATGGTCAATCCAGGTTGCATCACAGCCCCTGAACGCATTGTGTAAGAATTTCTCTCTCTTTCACTGTCTTTGTTTCATGGGTTTTTCAAAGTAATTTATTTTTATAATGGGGTTTAGCTGCTTTTCACTGCTGTGTTTATGCCGCTTTACACCCACTTGACACACTAACAGAGAGATATCAATACATAGGTTTTAAGATTATTACTAGTCAGATATATTCTTGTGCGGTGAATAGGGCGTGTTGAGTCCAGTTCTCTGAGCAAGGAGTAGGTCTTGTCTATTACATATTGGGTTTATGGAACGGTATCTGAGCTAATTTGAAACCCTTGTTTTATGTATCACCCCACCTCACCTTTCCCGTTAAGCAGCCATAGTGTGTTTTCTGCATGTGTGACTCTGTTCTGTTTTGTAATTCAGTTCAAGTGTAACGGTTTTTACATTCCCTCTATAAGTGATACCTTATGAGAAGTGTCCTTTTCTGTGTGACTTATTTCCCTTAGAATCGTCGTACCTAAATCCACTCATCATGCTGCTATTAGCCTTATGACATTGATTTCATGGCTGAGTGATATTCCATTGTACATAAGGACCACAACTTCTTTATCCATTTTTCTCCCTCCTGGGATATTGAAGGTGGAATGAAGTGGAGGTCCTTGTCAACAGAGCAGCCCTAAACTTTGGGGTGCTTGTGTCTTGCTGATTTTTCATTTTCCCTATTTATACCCCCATGAGTGGAAGTGCCCTATGCTCTCTAAGCTGTGTTTTTTAGATGTTTCAGGACACACCGTACACTTCTCCAGAGTGGCTGTTGGCAATTTACATCCCGCCCATCAGTGTAGCAAGGCTCCCATTTCTCCATGGCCTGTCCTGCATTTCTGGTTTTGAGACTTTTTTCAGCATGGCCCTTTTGACCGATGGGTAGCGAGTCTTCTTTGTAGCCCTGATTTGCCTTTCCAGTTTGCTTGGTTGGCCAAAAAGGGCGTATGCGTTTTTTCCTGAATATATTCAGGAAAAAACGCATACGCCCTTTTTGGCCAAGGGCATCATTGTCAACGTTTTGCCGCTTTTCATGTGCTTTAAAGGCGATTCGAATCTACCTCCTGAAATCTGTTTCCTGCATTTCTGCCTTGATTTCAAATCCTCTTCTTTGCCGTCCCTCAATATATTTGTGGACGAAAGTTATCATTTATAACTCTGCAGGTTTGTGAATTGCAGTGCCCTGAAGCTCCATTTTACAACTCGCTTTTTTGGGAGCTGGCCGCAAAAGCGCAGGATGGCTTCAGGCCCTGTTCTGGTTCCAGGGGGGAGGATGAGCCTGTGGTTAATTCTTCTTCCTGATGGGAAAATAGAGTGACCTGTGCCTGTCCCAACAACAAGAGCTAGTCTCTCACTGGTTCCCCGTCTACCCGTTCATCCTCAGGACAAATTGCAACCTGTACGGAACAGGAGGTTAAAGGTGCTGATGCTCCAAGTAGGGAGATTGCTAGGAAAGTGGCTGGAATGGCGACCCCGGGCACAAGGAGAAGAGAAATGAGGTGCGTTCTAGAAACCTTTCCCCATCACATGGTGTACCATCTTTTTTGTTTTCTCATGCATGTTTTCAATGTAGGAAGATGCCCTTGAACCTGGAGATTTGGGACCCATGCGATGGGTACCACGCAGTATTACTTTAAAGGGTCTGCGTTTGCTCACCCAACCTCACCAAACCTCTCAGCCCCAAGAGTGTCCACCCTTATGTCTCATCCAGCTGTGGGTCTAGAAATGGTCAATCCAGGTTGCATCACAGCCCCTGAACGCATTGTGTAAGAATTTCTCTCTCTTTCACTGTCTTTGTTTCATGGGTTTTTCAAAGTAATTTATTTTTATAATGGGGTTTAGCTGCTTTTCACTGTTGTGTTTATGCCGCTTTACAACCACTTGACACACTAACAGAGAGATATCAATACATAGGTTTTAAGATTATTACTAGTCAGATATATTCTTGTGCGGTGAATAGGGCGTGTTGAGTCCAGTTCTCTGAGCAAGGAGTAGGTCTTGTCTATTACATATTGGGTTTATGGAACGGTATCTGAGCTAATTTGAAACCCTTGTTTTATGTATCACCCCACCTCACCTTTCCCGTTAAGCAGCCATAGTGTGTTTTCTGCATGTGTGACTCTGTTCTGTTTTGTAATTCAGTTCAAGTGTAACGGTTTTTACAGTCCCTCTATAAGTGATACCTTATGAGAAGTGTCCTTTTCTGTGTGACTTATTTCCCTTAGAATCGTCGTACTTAAATCCACTCATCATGCTGCTATTAGCCTTATGACATTGATTTCATGGCTGAGTGATATTCCATTGTACATAAGGACCACAACTTCTTTATCCATTTTTCTCTTTCCTGGGATATTGAAGGTGGAATGAAGTGGAGGTCCTTGTCAACAGAGCAGCCCTAAACTTTGGGGTGCTTGTGTCTTGCTGATTTTTCATTTTCCCTATTTATACCCCCATGAGTGGAAGTGCCCTATGCTCTCTAAGCTGTGTTTTTTAGATGTTTCAGGACACACCGTACACTTCTCCAGAGTGGCTGTTGGCAATTTACATCCCGCCCATCAGAGTAGCAAGGCTCCCATTTCTCCATGGCCTGTCCTGCATTTCTGGTTTTGAGACTTTTTTCAGCATGGCCCTTTTGACCGATGGGTAGCAAGTCTTCTTTGTAGCCCTGATTTGCCTTTCCAGGTTGCTTGGTTGGCCAAAAAGTGCGTATGCGTTTTTTCCTGAATATATTCAGGAAAAAACGCATACGCCCTTTTTGGCCAAGGGCATCATTGTCAACGTTTTGCCGCTTTTCATGTGCTTTAAAGGCGATTCGAATCTACCTCCTGAAATCTGTTTCCTGCATTTCTGCCTTGATTTCAAATCCTCTTCTTTGCCTTCCCTCAATATATTTGTGGACGAGAGTTATCATTTATAACTCTGTAGGTTTGTGAATTGCAGTGCCCTGAAGCTCCATTTTACAACTCGCTTTTTTGGCAGCTGGCCGCAAAAGCGCAGGATGGCTTCAGGCCCTGTTCTGGTTCCGGGGGGGAGGATGAGCCTGTGGTTAATTCTTCTTCCTGATGGGAAAATAGAGTGACCTGTGCCTGTCCCAACACCAAGAGCTAGTCTCTCACTGGTTCCCCGTCTACCCGTTCATCCTCAGGACAAATTGCAACCTGTACGGAACAGGAGGTTAAAGGTGCTGATGCTCCAAGTAGGGAGATTGTTAGTAAAGCGGCTGGAATGGCGAACCCGGGCACAAGGAGAAGAGAAATGAGGTGCGTTTTAGAAACCTTTCCCCATCACATGGTGTACCATCAATCTGTTTTCTCATGCATGTTTTCGATGTAGGAAGATGCCCTTGAACCTGGAGATTTGGGACCCATGCGATGGGTACCACGCAGTATTACTTTAAAGGGTCTGCGTTTGCTCACCCAACCTCACCAAACCTCTCAGCCCCAAGAGAGTCCACCCTTATGTCTCATCCAGCTGTGGGTCTAGATATGGTCAATCCAGGTTGCATCACAGCCCCTGAACGCATTGTGTAAGAATTTCTCTCTCTTTCACTGTCTTTGTTTCATGGGTGTTTCAAAGTAATTTATTTTGATAATGGGGTTTAGCTGCTTTTCACTGCTGTGTTTATGCCGCTTTACACCCACTTGACACACTAACAGAGAGATATCAATACATAGGTTTTAAGATTATTACTAGTCAGATATATTCTTGTGCGGTGAATAGGGCGTGTTGAGTCCAGTTCTCTGAGCAAGGAGTAGGTCTTGTCTATTACATATTGGGTTTATGGAACGGTATCTGAGCTAATTTGAAACCCTTGTTTTATGTATCACCCCACCTCACCCTTCCCGTTAAGCAGCCATAGTGTGTTTTCTGCATGTGTGACTCTGTTCTGTTTTGTAATTCAGTTCAAGTGTAACGGTTTTTACAGTCCCTCTATAAGTGATACCTTATGAGAAGTGTCCTTTTCTGTGTGACTTATTTCACTTAGAATCGTCGTACCTAAATCCACTCATCATGCTGCTACTAGCCTTATGACGTTGATTTCATGGCTGAGTGATATTCCATTGTACATAAGGACCACAACTTCTTTATCCATTTTTCTCTTTCCTGGTATATTGAAGGTGGAATGAAGTGGAGGTCCTTGTCAACAGAGCAGCCCTAAACTTTGGGGTGCTTGTGTCTTGCTGATTTTTCATTTTCCCAATTTATACCCCCATGAGTGGAAGTGCCCTAAGCTCTCTAAGCTGTGTTTTTTAGATGTATCAGGACACACCGTACACTTCTCCAGAGTGGCTGTTGGCAATTTACATCCCGCCCATCAGTGTAGCAAGGCTCCCATTTCTCCATGGCCTGTCCTGCATTTCTGGTTTTGAGACTTTTTTCAGCATGGCCCTTTTGACCGATGGGTAGCGAGTCTTCTTTGTAGCCCTGATTTGCCTTTCCAGGTTGCTTGGTTGGCCAAAAAGGGCGTATGCGTTTTTTCCTGAATATATTCAGGAAAAAACGAATACGCCCTTTTTGGCCAAGGGCATCATTGTCAACGTTTTGCCGCTTTTCATGTGCTTTAAAGGCGATTCGAATCTACCTCCTGAAATCTGTTTCCTGCAATTCTGCCTTGATTTCAAATCCTGTTCTTTGCCTTCCCTCAATATATTTGTGGACGAGAGTTATCATTTATAACTCTGCAGGTTTGGGAATTGCAGTGCCCTGAAGCTCCATTTTACAACTCGTTTTTTTGGGAGCTGGCCGCAAAAGCGCAGGATGGCTTCAGGCCCTGTTCTGGTTCCGGGGGGGAGGATGAGCCTGTGGTTAATTCTTCTTCCTGATGGGAAAATAGAGTGACCTGTGCCTGTCCCAACACCAAGAGCTAGTCTCTCACTGGTTCCCCGTCTACCCGTTCATCCTCAGGACAAATTGCAACCTGTACGGAACAGGAGGTTAAAGGTGCTGATGCTCCAAATAGGGAGATTGTTAGTAAAGCGGATGGAATGGCAAACCCGGGCACAAGGAGAAGAGAAATGAGGTGCGTTTTAGAAACCTTTACCCATCACATGGTGTACCATCTTTTTGTTTTCTCATGCATGTTTTCGATGTAGGAAGATGCCCTTGAACCTGGAGATTTGGGACCCATGCGATGGGTACCACGCAGTATTACTTTAAAGGGTCTGCGTTTGCTCACCCAACCTCACCAAACCTCTCAGCCCCAAGAGTGTCCACCCTTATGTCTCATCCAGCTGTGGGTCTAGATATGGTCAATCCAGGTTGCATCACAGCCCCTGAACGCATTGTGTAAGAATTTCTCTCTCTTTCACTGTCTTTGTTTCATGGGTTTGTAAAAGTAATTTATTTTTATAATGGGGTTTAGCTGCTTTTCACTGCTGTGTTTATGCCGCTTTACACCCACTTGACACACTAACAGAGAGATATCAATACATAGGTTTTAAGATTATTACTAGTCAGATATATTCTTGTGCGGTGAATAGGGCGTGTTGAGTCCAGTTCTCTGAGCAAAGAGTACGTCTTGTCTATTACATATTGGGTTTATGGAACGGTATCTGAGCTAATTTGAAACCCTTGTTTTATGTATCACCCCACCTCACCTTTCCCGTTAAGCAGCCATAGTGTGTTTTCTGCATGTGTGACTCTGTTCTGTTTTGTAATTCAGTTCAAGTGTAACGGTTTTTACATTCCCTCTATAAGTGATACCTTATGAGAAGTATCCTTTTCTGTGTGACTTATTTCACTTAGAATCGTCGTACCTAAATCCACTCATTATGCTGCTATTAGCCTTATGACATTGATTTCATGGCTGAGTGATATTGCATTGTACATAAGGACCACAACTTCTTTATCCATTTTTCTCCCTCCTGGGATATTGAAGGTGGAATGAAGTGGAGGTCCTTGTCAACAGAGCAGCCCTAAACTTTGGGGTGCTTGTGTCTTGCTGATTTTTCATTTTCCCAATTTATACCCCCATGAGTGGAAGTGCCCTATGCTCTCTAAGCTGTGTTTTTTAGATGTTTCAAGACACACCGTACACTTCTCCAGAGTGGCTGTTGGCAATTTACATCCCGCCCATCAGTGTAGCAAGGCTCCCATTTCTCCATGGCCTGTCCTGCATTTCTGGTTTTGAGACTTTTTTCAGCATGGCCCTTTTGACCGATGGGTAGCAAGTCTTCTTTGTAGCGCTGATTTGCCTTTCCAGGTGGCTTGGTTGGCCAAAACGGGCGTATGCGTTTTTTCCTGAATATATTCAGGAAAAAACGCATACGCCCTTTTTGGCCAAGGGCATCATTGTCAACGTTTTGCCGCTTTTCATGTGCTTTAAAGGCGATTCGAATCTACCTCCTGAAATCTGTTTCCTGCATTTCTGCCTTGATTTCAACTCCTTTTCTTTGCCGTCCCTCAATATATTTGTGGACGAAAGTTATCATTTATAACTCTGCAGGTTTGTGAATTGCAGTGCCCTGAAGCTCCATTTTACAACTCGCTTTTTTGGGAGCTGGCCGCAAAAGCGCAGGATGGCTTCAGGCCCTGTTCTGGTTCCAGGGGGGAGGATGAGCCTGTGGTTAATTCTTCTTCGTGATGGGAAAATAGAGTGACCTGTGCCTGTCCCAACAACAAGAGCTAGTCTCTCACTGGTTCCCCGTCTACCCGTTCATCCTCAGGACAAATTGCAACCTGTATGGAACAGGAGGTTAAAGGTGCTGATGCTCCAAGTAGGGAGATTGCTAGGAAAGTGGCTGGAATGGCGACCCCGGGCACAAGGAGAAGAGAAATGAGGTGCGTTCTAGAAACCTTTCCCCATCACATGGTGTACCATCTTTTTTGTTTTCTCATGCATGTTTTCGATGTAGGAAGATGCCCTTGAACCTGGAGATTTGGGACCCATGCGATGGGTACCACGGAGTATTACTTTAAAGGGTCTGCGTTTGCTCACCCAACCTCACCAAACCTCTCAGCCCCAAGAGTGTCCACCCTTATGTCTCATCCAGCTGTGGGTCTAGAAATGGTCAATCCAGGTTGCATCACATCCCCTGAACGCATTGTGTAAGAATTTCTCTCTCTTTCACTGTCTTTGTTTCATGGGTTTTTCAAAGTAATTTTTTTTTATAATGGGGTTTAGCTGCTTTTCACTGCTGTGTTTATGCCGCTTTACACCCACTTGACACACTAACAGAGAGATATCAATACATAGGTTTTAAGATTATTACTAGTCAGATATATTCTTGTGCGGTGAATAGGTCGTGTTGAGTCCAGTTCTCTGAGCAAGGAGTACGTCTTGTCTATTACATATTGGGTTTATGGAACGGTATCTGAGCTAATTTGAAACCCTTGTTTTATGTATCACCCCACCTCACCTTTCCCGTTAAGCAGCCATAGTGTGTTTTCTGCATGTGTGACTCTGTTCTGTTTTGTAATTCAGTTCAAGTGTAACGGTTTTTACAGTCCCTCTATAAGTGATACCTTATGAGAAGTGTCCTTTTCTGTGTGACTTATTTCCCTTAGAATCGTCGTACCTAAATCCACTCATCATGCTGCTACTAGCCTTATGACATTGATTTCATGGCTGAGTGATATTCCATTGTACATAAGGACCACAACTTCTTTATCCATTTTTCTCTTTCCTGGGATATTGAAGGTGGAATGAAGTGGAGGTCCTTGTCAACAGAGCAGCCCTCAACTTTGGGGTGCTTGTGTCTTGCTGATTTTTCATTTTCCCAATTTATACCCCCATGAGTGGAAGTGCCCTATGCTCTCTAAGCTGTGTTTTTTAGATGTTTCAGGACACACCGTACACTTCTCCAGAGTGGCTGTTGGCAATTTACATCCCGCCCATCAGTGTAGCAAGGCTCCCATTTCTCCATGGCCTGTCCTGCATTTCTGGTTTTGAGACTTTTTTCAGCATGGCCCTTTTGACCGATGGGTAGCAAGTCTTCTTTGTAGCGCTGATTTGCCTTTCCAGGTGGCTTGGTTGGCCAAAAAGGGCGTATGCGTTTTTTCCTGAATATATTCAGGAAAAAACGCATACGCCCTTTTTGGCCAAGGGCATCATTGTCAACGTTTTGCCGCTTTTCATGTGCTTTAAATGCGATTCGAATCTACCTCCTGAAATCTGTTTCCTGCAATTCTGCCTAGATTTCAAATCCTCTTCTTTGCCTTCCCTCAATATATTTGTGGACGAGAGTTATCATTTATAACTCTGCAGGTTTGTGAATTGCAGTGCCCTGAAGCTCCATTTTACAACTCGCTTTTTTGGGAGCTGGCCGCAAAAGCGCAGGATGGCTTCAGGCCCTGTTCTGGTTCCGGGGGGGAGGATGAGCCTGTGGTTAATTCTTCTTCCTGATGGGAAAATAGAGTGACCTGTGCCTGTCCCAACACCAAGAGCTAGTCTCTCACTGGTTCCCCGTCTACCCGTTCATCCTCAGGACAAATTGCAACCTGTACGGAACAGGAGATTAAAGGTGCTGATGCTCCAAGTAGGGAGATTGTTAGTAAAGCGGCTGGAATGGCGAACCCGGGCACAAGGAGAAGAGAAATGAGGTGCGTTTTAGAAACCTTTCCCCATCACATGGTGTACCAACTTTTTGTTTTCTCATGCATGTTTTCGATGTAGGAAGATGCCCTTGAACCTGGAGATTTGGGACCCATGCGATGGGTACCACGCAGTATTACTTTAAAGGGTCTGCGTTTGCTCACCCAACCTCACCAAACCTCTCAGCCCCAAGAGTGTCCACCCTTATGTCTCATCCAGCTGTGGGTCTAGAAATGGTCAATCCAGGTTGCATCACATCCCCTGAACGCATTGTGTAAGAATTTCTCTCTCTTTCACTGTCTTTGTTTCATGGGTTTGTAAAAGTAATTTATTTTTATAATGGGGTTTAGCTGCTTTTCACTGCTGTGTTTATGCCGCTTTACACCCACTTGACACACTAACAGAGAGATATCAATACATAGGTTTTACGATTATTACTAGTCAGATATATTCTTGTGCGGTGAATAGGGCGTGTTGAGTCCAGTTCTCTGAGCAAGGAGTAGGTCTTGTCTATTACATATTGGGTTTATGGAACGGTATCTGAGCTAATTTAAACCCTTGTTTTATGTATCACCCCACCTCACCTTTCCCGTTAAGCAGCCATAGTGTGTTTTCTGCATGTGTGACTCTGTTCTGTTTTGTAATTCAGTTCAAGTGTAACGGTTTTTACAGTCCCTCTATAAGTGATACCTTATGAGAAGTGTCCTTTTCTGTGTGACTTATTTCACTTAGAATCGTCGTACCTAAATCCACTCATCATGCTGCTACTAGCCTTATGACATTGATTTCATGGCTGAGTGATATTCCATTGTACATAAGGACCACAACTTCTTTATCCATTTTTCTCTTTCCTGGGATATTGAAGGTGGAATGAAGTGGAGGTCCTTGTCAACAGAGCAGCCCTAAACTTTGGGGTGCTTGTGTCTTGCTGATTTTTCATTTTCCCTATTTATACCCCCATGAGTGGAAGTGCCCTATGCTCTCTAAGCTGTGTTTTTTAGATGTTTCAGGACACACCGTACACTTCTCCAGAGTGGCTGTTGGCAATTTACATCCCGCCCATCAGTGTAGCAAGGCTCCCATTTCTCCATGGCCTGTCCTGCATTTCTGGTTTTGAGACTTTTTTCAGCATGGCCCTTTTGACCGATGGGTAGCGAGTCTTCTTTGTAGCCCTGATTTGCCTTTCCAGGTTGCTTGGTTGGCCAAAAAGGGCGTATGCGTTTTTTCCTGAATATATTCAGAAAAAACGCATACGCCCTTTTGGCCAAGGGCATCATTGTCAACGTTTTGCCGCTTTTCATGTGCTTTAAAGGCGATTCGAATCTACCTCCTGAAATCTGTTTCCTGCATTTCTGCCTTGATTTCAAATCCTCCTCTTTGCCTTCCCTCAATATATTTGTGGACGAGAGTTATCATTTATAACTCTGCAGGTTTGTGAATTGCAGTGCCCTGAAGCTCCATTTTACAACTCGCTTTTTTGGCAGCTGGCCGCAAAAGCGCAGGATGGCTTCAGGCCCTGTTCTGGTTCCGGGGGGGAGGATGAGCCTGTGGTTAATTCTTCTTCCTGATGGGAAAATAGAGTGACCTGTGCCTGTCCCAACACCAAGAGCTAGTCTCTCACTGGTTCCCCGTCTACCCGTTCATCCTCAGGACAAATTGCAACCTGTACGGAACAGGAGGTTAAAGGTGCTGATGCTCCAAGTAGGGAGATTGCTAGGAAAGTGGCTGGAATGGCGACCCCGGGCACAAGGAGAAGAGAAATGAGGTGCGTTCTAGAAACCTTTCCCCATCACATGGTGTACCATCTTTTTTGTTTTCTCATGCATGTTTTCGATGTAGGAAGATGCCCTTGAACCTGGAGATTTGGGACCCATGCGATGGGTACCACGCAGTATTACTTTAAAGGGTCTGCGTTTGCTCACCCAACCTCACCAAACCTCTCAGCCCCAAGAGTGTCCACCCTTATGTCTCATCCAGCTGTGGGTCTAGAAATGGTCAATCCAGGTTGCATCACATCCCCTGAACGCATTGTGTAAGAATTTCTCTCTCTTTCACTGTCTTTGTTTCATGGGTTTGTAAAAGTAATTTATTTTTATAATGGGGTTTAGCTGCTTTTCACTGCTGTGTTTATGCCGCTTTACACCCACTTGACACACTAACAGAGAGATATCAATACATAGGTTTTAAGATTATTACTAGTCAGATATATTCTTGTGCGGTGAATAGGGCGTGTTGAGTCCAGTTCTCTGAGCAAGGAGTAGGTCTTGTCTATTACATATTGGGTTTATGGAACGGTATCTGAGCTAATTTGAAACCCTTGTTTTATGTATCACCCCACCTCACCCTTCCCGTTAAGCAGCCATAGTGTGTTTTCTGCATGTGTGACTCTGTTCTGTTTTGTAATTCAGTTCAAGTGTAACGGTTTTTACAGTCCCTCTATAAGTGATACCTTATGAGAAGTGTCCTTTTCTATGTGACTTATTTCCCTTAGAATCGTCGTACCTAAATCCACTCATCATGCTGCTACTAGCCTTATGACATTGATTTCATGGCTGAGTGATATTCCATTGTACATAAGGACCACAACTTCTTTATCCATTTTTCTCTTTCCTGGGATATTGAAGGTGGAATGAAGTGGAGGTCCTTGTCAACAGAGCAGCCCTAAACTTTGGGGTGCTTGTGTCTTGCTGATTTTTCATTTTCCCAATTTATACCCCCATGAGTGGAAGTGCCCTAAGCTCTCTAAGCTGTGTTTTTTAGATGTTTCAGGACACACCGTACACTTCTCCAGAGTGGCTGTTGGCAATTTACATCCCGCCCATCAGTGTAGCAAGGCTCCCATTTCTCCATGGCCTGTCCTGCATTTCTGGTTTTGAGACTTTTTTCAGCATGGCCCTTTTGACCGATGGGTAGCGAGTCTTCTTTGTAGCCCTGATTTGCCTTTCCAGGTTGCTTGGTTGGCCAAAAAGGGCGTATGCGTTTTTTCCTGAATATATTCAGGAAAAAACGCATACGCCCTTTTTGGCCAAGGGCATCATTGTCAACGTTTTGCCGCTTTTCATGTGCTTTAAAGGCGATTCGAATCTACCTCCTGAAATCTGTTTCCTGCAATTCTGCCTAGATTTCAAATCCTCTTCTTTGCCTTCCCTCAATATATTTGTGGACGAGAGTTATCATTTATAACTCTGCAGGTTTGTGAATTGCAGTGCCCTGAAGCTCCATTTTACAACTCGCTTTTTTGGGAGCTGGCCGCAAAAGCGCAGGATGGCTTCAGGCCCTGTTCTGGTTCCGGGGGGGAGGATGAGCCTGTGGTTAATTCTTCTTCCTGATGGGAAAATAGAGTGACCTGTGCCTGTCCCAACACCAAGAGCTAGTCTCTCACTGGTTCCCCGTCTACCCGTTCATCCTCAGGACAAATTGCAACCTGTACGGAACAGGAGGTTAAAGGTGCTGATGCTCCAAATAGGGAGATTGTTAGTAAAGCGGATGGAATGGCAAACCCGGGCACAAGGAGAAGAGAAATGAGGTGCGTTTTAGAAACCTTTCCCCATCACATGGTGTACCATCTTTTTGTTTTCTCATGCATGTTTTCGATGTAGGAAGATGCCCTTGAACCTGGAGATTTGGGACCCATGCGATGGGTACCACGCAGTATTACTTTAAAGGGTCTGCGTTTGCTCACCCAACCTCACCAAACCTCTCAGCCCCAAGAGTGTCCACCCTTATGTCTCATCCAGCTGTGGGTCTAGATATGATCAATCCAGGTTGCATCACAGCCCCTGAACGCATTGTGTAAGAATTTCTCTCTCTTTCACTGTCTTTGTTTCATGGGTTTTTCAAAGTAATTTATTTTTATAATGGGGTTTAGCTGCTTTTCACTGCTGTGTTTATGCCGCTTTACACCCACTTGACACACTAACAGAGAGATATCAATACATAGGTTTTAAGATTATTACTAGTCAGATATATTCTTGTGCGGTGAATAGGGCGTGTTGAGTCCAGTTCTCTGAGCAAGGAGTACGTCTTGTCTATTACATATTGGGTTTATGGAACGGTATCTGAGCTAATTTGAAACCCTTGTTTTATGTATCACCCCACCTCACCCTTCCCGTTAAGCAGCCATAGTGTGTTTTCTGCATGTGTGACTCTGTTCTGTTTTGTAATTCAGTTCAAGTGTAACGGTTTTTACAGTCCCTCTATAAGTGATACCTTATGAGAAGTGTCCTTTTCTGTGTGACTTATTTCACTTAGAATCGTCGTACCTAAATCCACTCATCATGCTGCTACTAGCCTTATGACATTGATTTCATGGCTGAGTGATATTCCATTGTACATAAGGACCACAACTTCTTTATCCATTTTTCTCTTTCCTGGGATATTGAAGGTGGAATGAAGTGGAGGTCCTTGTCAACAGAGCAGCCCTAAACTTTGGGGTGCTTGTGTCTTGCTGATTTTTCATTTTCCCAATTTATACCCCCATGAGTGGAAGTGCCCTAAGCTCTCTAAGCTGTGTTTTTTAGATGTTTCAGGACACACCGTACACTTCTCCAGAGTGGCTGTTGGCAATTTACATCCCGCCCATCAGTGTAGCAAGGCTCCCATTTCTCCATGGCCTGTCCTGCATTTCTGGTTTTGAGACTTTTTTCAGCATGGCCCTTTTGACCGATGGGTAGTGAGTCTTCTTTGTAGCCCTGATTTGCCTTTCCAGGTGGCTTGGTTGGCCAAAAAGGGCGTATGCGTTTTTTCCTGAATATATTCAGGAAAAAACGCATACGCCCTTTTTGGCCAAGGGCATCATTGTCAACGTTTTGCCGCTTTTCATGTGCTTTAAAGGCGATTCGAATCTACCTCCTGAAATCTGTTTCCTGCATTTCTGCCTTGATTTCAAATCCTCTTCTTTGCCTTCCCTCAATATATTTGTGGACGAGAGTTATCATTTATAACTCTGCAGGTTTGTGAATTGCAGTGCCCTGAAGCTCCATTTTACAACTCGCTTTTTTGGCAGCTGGCCGCAAAAGCGCAGGATGGCTTCAGGCCCTGTTCTGGTTCCGGGGGGGAGGATGAGCCTGTGGTTAATTCTTCTTCCTGATGGGAAAATAGAGTGACCTGTGCCTGTCCCAACACCAAGAGCTAGTCTCTCACTGGTTCCCCGTCTACCCGTTCATCCTCAGGACAAATTGCAACCTGTACGGAACAGGAGGTTAAAGGTGCTGATGCTCCAAGTAGGGAGATTGCTAGGAAAGTGGCTGGAATGGCGACCCCGGGCACAAGGAGAAGAGAAATGAGGTGCGTTCTAGCAACCTTTCCCCATCACATGGTGTACCATCTTTTTTGTTTTCTCATGCATGTTTTCGATGTAGGAAGATGCCCTTGAACCTGGAGATTTGGGACCCATGCGATGGGTACCACGCAGTATTACTTTAAAGGGTCTGCGTTTGCTCACCCAACCTCACCAAACCTCTCAGCCCCAAGAGTGTCCACCCTTATGTCTCATCCAGCTGTGGGTCTAGAAATGGTCAATCCAGGTTGCATCACATCCCCTGAACGCATTGTGTAAGAATTTCTCTCTCTTTCACTGTCTTTGTTTCATGGGTTTGTAAAAGTAATTTATTTTGATAATGGGGTTTAGCTGCTTTTCACTGCTGTGTTTATGCCGCTTTACACCCACTTGACACACTAACAGAGAGATATCAATACATAGGTTTTACGATTATTACTAGTCAGATATATTCTTGTGCGGTGAATAGGGCGTGTTGAGTCCAGTTCTCTGAGCAAGGAGTAGGTCTTGTCTATTACATATTGGGTTTATGGAACGGTATCTGAGCTAATTTGAAACCCTTGTTTTATGTATCACCCCACCTCACCCTTCCCGTTAAGCAGCCATAGTGTGTTTTCTGCATGTGTGACTCTGTTCTGTTTTGTAATTCAGTTCAAGTGTAACGGTTTTTACAGTCCCTCTATAAGTGATACCTTATGAGAAGTGTCCTTTTCTGTGTGACTTATTTCACTTAGAATCGTCGTACCTAAATCCACTCATCTTGCTGCTACTAGCCTTATGACATTGATTTCATGGCTGAGTGATATTCCATTGTACATAAGGACCACAACTTCTTTATCCATTTTTCTCTTTCCTGGGATATTGAAGGTGGAATGAAGTGGAGGTCCTTGTCAACAGAGCAGCCCTAAACTTTGGGGTGCTTGTGTCTTGCTGATTTTTCATTTTCCCAATTTATACCCCCATGAGTGGAAGTGCCCTAAGCTCTCTAAGCTGTGTTTTTTAGATGTTTCAGGACACACCGTACACTTCTCCAGAGTGGCTGTTGGCAATTTACATCCCGCCCATCAGTGTAGCAAGGCTCCCATTTCTCCATGGCCTGTCCTGCATTTCTGGTTTTGAGACTTTTTTCAGCATGGCCCTTTTGACCGATGGGTAGTGAGTCTTCTTTGTAGCCCTGATTTGCCTTTCCAGGTTGCTTGGTTGGCCAAAAAGGGCGTATGCGTTTTTTCCTGAATATATTCAGGAAAAAACGCATACGCCCTTTTTGGCCAAGGGCATCATTGTCAACGTTTTGCCGCTTTTCATGTGCTTTAAAGGCGATTCGAATCTACCTCCTGAAATCTGTTTCCTGCATTTCTGCCTTGATTTCAAATCCTCTTCTTTGCCTTCCCTCAATATATTTGTGGACGAGAGTTATCATTTATAACTCTGCAGGTTTGTGAATTGCAGTGCCCTGAAGCTCCATTTTACAACTCGCTTTTTTGGCAGCTGGCCGCAAAAGCGCAGGATGGCTTCAGGCCCTGTTCTGGTTCCGGGGGGGAGGATGAGCCTGTGGTTAATTCTTCTTCCTGATGGGAAAATAGAGTGACCTGTGCCTGTCCCAACACCAAGAGCTAGTCTCTCACTGGTTCCCCGTCTACCCGTTCATCCTCAGGACAAATTGCAACCTGTACGGAACTGGAGGTTAAAGGTGCTGATGCTCCAAGTAGGGAGATTGCTAGGAAAGTGGCTGGAATGGCGACCCCGGGCACAAGGAGAAGAGAAATGAGGTGCGTTCTAGCAACCTTTCCCCATCACATGGTGTACCATCTTTTTTGTTTTCTCATGCATGTTTTCGATGTAGGAAGATGCCCTTGAACCTGGAGATTTGGGACCCATGCGATGGGTACCACGCAGTATTACTTTAAAGGGTCTGCGTTTGCTCACCCAACCTCACCAAACCTCTCAGCCCCAAGAGTGTCCACCCTTATGTCTCATCCAGCTGTGGGTCTAGAAATGGTCAATCCAGGTTGCATCACATCCCCTGAACGCATTGTGTAAGAATTTCTCTCTCTTTCACTGTCTTTGTTTCATGGGTTTGTAAAAGTAATTTATTTTGATAATGGGGTTTAGCTGCTTTTCACTGCTGTGTTTATGCCGCTTTACACCCACTTGACACACTAACAGAGAGATATCAATACATAGGTTTTACGATTATTACTAGTCAGATATATTCTTGTGCGGTGAATAGGGCGTGTTGAGTCCAGTTCTCTGAGCAAGGAGTAGGTCTTGTCTATTACATATTGGGTTTATGGAACGGTATCTGAGCTAATTTGAAACCCTTGTTTTATGTATCACCCCACCTCACCCTTCCCGTTAAGCAGCCATAGTGTGTTTTCTGCATGTGTGACTCTGTTCTGTTTTGTAATTCAGTTCAAGTGTAACGGTTTTTACAGTCCCTCTATAAGTGATACCTTATGAGAAGTGTCCTTTTCTGTGTGACTTATTTCACTTAGAATCGTCGTACCTAAATCCACTCATCATGCTGCTACTAGCCTTATGACATTGATTTCATGGCTGAGTGATATTCCATTGTACATAAGGACCACAACTTCTTTATCCATTTTTCTCTTTCCTGGGATATTGAAGGTGGAATGAAGTGGAGGTCCTTGTCAACAGAGCAGCCCTAAACTTTGGGGTGCTTGTGTCTTGCTGATTTTTCATTTTCCCAATTTATACCCCCATGAGTGGAAGTGCCCTAAGCTCTCTAAGCTGTGTTTTTTAGATGTTTCAGGACACACCGTACACTTCTCCAGAGTGGCTGTTGGCAATTTACATCCCGCCCATCAGTGTAGCAAGGCTCCCATTTCTCCATGGCCTGTCCTGCATTTCTGGTTTTGAGACTTTTTTCAGCATGGCCCTTTTGACCGATGGGTAGCGAGTCTTCTTTGTAGCCCTGATTTGCCTTTCCAGGTTGCTTGGTTGGCCAAAAAGGGCGTATGCGTTTTTTCCTGAATATATTCAGGAAAAAACGCATACGCCCTTTTTGGCCAAGGGCATCATTGTCAACGTTTTGCCGCTTTTCATGTGCTTTAAAGGCGATTCGTATCTACCTCCTGAAATCTGTTTCCTGCAATTCTGCCTTGATTTCAAATCCTCTTCTTTGCCTTCCCTCAATATATTTGTGGACGAGAGTTATCATTTATAACTCTGCAGGTTTGGGAATTGCAGTGCCCTGAAGCTCCATTTTACAACTCGCTTTTTTGGGAGCTGGCCGCAAAAGCGCAGGATGGCTTCAGGCCCTGTTCTGGTTCCGGGGGGGAGGATGAGCCTGTGGTTAATTCTTCTTCCTGATGGGAAAATAGAGTGACCTGTGCCTGTCCCAACACCAAGAGCTAGTCTCTCACTGGTTCCCCGTCTACCCGTTCATCCTCAGGACAAATTGCAACCTGTACGGAACAGGAGGTTAAAGGTGCTGATGCTCCAAGTAGGGAGATTGTTAGTAAAGCGGATGGAATGGCAAACCCGGGCACAAGGAGAAGAGAAATGAGGTGCGTTTTAGAAACCTTTCCCCATCACATGGTGTACCATCATTTTGTTTTCTCATGCATGTTTTCGATGTAGGAAGATGCCCTTGAACCTGGAGATTTGGGACCCATGCGATGGGTACCACGCAGTATTACTTTAAAGGGTCTGCGTTTGCTCACCCAACCTCACCAAACCTCTCAGCCCCAAGAGTGTCCACCCTTATGTCTCATCCAGCTGTGGGTCTAGATATGGTCAATCCAGGTTGCATCACAGCCCCTGAACGCATTGTGTAAGAATTTCTCTCTCTTTCACTGTCTTTGTTTCATGGGTTTTTCAAAGTAATTTATTTTTATACTGGGGTTTAGCTGCTTTTCACTGCTGTGTTTATGCCGCTTTACACCCACTTGACACACTAACAGAGAGATATCAATACATAGGTTTTAAGATTATTACTAGTCAGATATATTCTTGTGTGGTGAATAGGGCGTGTTGAGTCCAGTTCTCTGAGCAAGGAGTAGGTCTTGTCTATTACATATTGGGTTTATGGAACGGTATCTGAGCTAATTTGAAACCCTTGTTTGATGTATCACCCCACCTCACCTTTCCCGTTAAGCAGCCATACTGTGTTTTCTGCATGTGTGACTCTGTTCTGTTTTGTAATTCAGTTCAAGTGTAACGGTTTTTACAGTCCCTCTACAAGTGATACCTTATGAGAAGTGTCCTTTTCTGTGTGACTTATTTCACTTAGAATCGTCGTACCTAAATCCACTCATCATGCTGCTACTAGCCTTATGACATTGATTTCATGGCTGAGTGATATTCCATTGTACATAAGGACCACAACTTCTTTATCCATTTTTCTCTTCCCTGGGATATTGAAGGTGGAATGAAGTGGAGGTCCTTGTCAACAGAGCAGCCCTAAACTTTGGGGTGCTTGTGTCTTGCTAATTTTTCATTTTCCCAATTTATACCCCCATGAGTGGAAGTGCCCTATGCTCTCTAAGCTGTGTTTTTTAGATGTTTCAGGACACACCGTACACTTCTCCAGAGTGGCTGTTGGCAATTTACATCCCGCCCATCAGTGTAGCAAGGCTCCCATTTCTCCATGGCCTGTCCTGCATTTCTGGTTTTGAGACTTTTTTCAGCATGGCCTTTTTGACCGATGGGTAGCGAGTCTTCTTTGTAGCCCTGATTTGCCTTTCCAGGTTGCTTGGTTGGCCAAAAAGGGCGTATGCGTTTTTTCCTGAATATATTCAGGAAAAAACGCATACGCCCTTTTTGGCCAAGGGCATCATTGTCAACGTTTTGCCGCTTTTCATGTGCTTTAAAGGCGATTCGAATCTACCTCCTGAAATCTGTTTCCTGCATTTCTGCCTTGATTTCAAATCCTCTTCTTTGCCTTCCCTCAATATATTTGTGGACGAGAGTTATCATTTATAACTCTGCAGGTTTGGGAATTGCAGTGCCCTGAAACTCCATTTTACAACTCGCTTTTTTGGGAGCTGGCCGCAAAAGCGCAGGATGGCTTCAGGCCCTGTTCTGGTTCCGGGGGGGAGGATGAGCCTGTGGTTAATTCTTCTTCCTGATGGGAAAATAGAGTGACCTGTGCCTGTCCCAACACCAAGAGCTAGTCTCTCACTGGTTCCCCGTCTACCCGTTCATCCTCAGGACAAATTGCAACCTGTACGGAACAGGAGGTTAAAGGTGCTGATGCTCCAAATAGGGAGATTGTTAGTAAAGCGGATGGAATGGCAAACCCGGGCACAAGGAGAAGAGAAATGAGGTGCGTTTTAGAAACCTTTCCCCATCACATGGTGTACCATCTTTTTGTTTTCTCATGCATGTTTTCGATGTAGGAAGATGCCCTTGAACCTGGAGATTTGGGACCCATGCGATGGGTACCACGCAGTATTACTTTAAAGGGTCTGCGTTTGCTCACCCAACCTCACCAAACCTCTCAGCCCCAAGAGTGTCCACCCTTATGTCTCATCCAGCTGTGGGTCTAGATATGATCAATCCAGGTTGCATCACAGCCCCTGAACGCATTGTGTAAGAATTTCTCTCTCTTTCACTGTCTTTGTTTCATGGGTTTTTCAAAGTAATTTATTTTTATAATGGGGTTTAGCTGCTTTTCACTGCTGTGTTTATGCCGCTTTACACCCACTTGACACACTAACAGAGAGATATCAATACATAGGTTTTAAGATTATTACTAGTCAGATATATTCTTGTGCGGTGAATAGGGCGTGTTGAGTCCAGTTCTCTGAGCAAGGAGTACGTCTTGTCTATTACATATTGGGTTTATGGAACGGTATCTGAGCTAATTTGAAACCCTTGTTTTATGTATCACCCCACCTCACCTTTCCCGTTAAGCAGCCATAGTGTGTTTTCTGCATGTGTGACTCTGTTCTGTTTTGTAATTCAGTTCAAGTGTAACGGTTTTTACAGTCCCTCTATAAGTGATACCTTATGAGAAGTGTCCTTTTCTGTGTGACTTATTTCCCTTAGAATCGTCGTACCTAAATCCACTCATCATGCTGCTACTAGCCTTATGACATTGATTTCATGGCTGAGTGATATTCCATTGTACATAAGGACCACAACTTCTTTATCCATTTTTCTCTTTCCTGGGATATTGAAGGTGGAATGAAGTGGAGGTCCTTGTCAACAGAGCAGCCCTAAACTTTGGGGTGCTTGTGTCTTGCTGATTTTTCATTTTCCCAATTTATACCCCCATGAGTGGAAGTGCCCTATGCTCTCTAAGCTGTGTTTTTTAGATGTTTCAGGACACACCGTACACTTCTCCAGAGTGGCTGTTGGCAATTTACATCCCGCCCATCAGTGTAGCAAGGCTCCCATTTCTCCATGGCCTGTCCTGCATTTCTGGTTTTGAGACTTTTTTCAGCATGGCCCTTTTGACCGATGGGTAGCGAGTCTTCTTTGTAGCGCTGATTTGCCTTTCCAGGTGGCTTGGTTGGCCAAAAAGGGCGTATGCGTTTTTTCCTGAATATATTCAGGAAAAAACGCATACGCCCTTTTTGGCCAAGGGCATCATTGTCAACGTTTTGCCGCTTTTCATGTGCTTTAAAGGCGATTCGAATCTACCTCCTGAAATCTGTTTCCTGCAATTCTGCCTTGATTTCAAATCCTCTTCTTTGCCTTCCCTCAATATATTTGTGGACGAGAGTTATCATTTATAACTCTGCACGTTTGGGAATTGCAGTGCCCTGAAGCTCCATTTTACAACTCGCTTTTTTGGGAGCTGGCCGCAAAAGCGCAGGATGGCTTCAGGCCCTGTTCTGGTTCCGGGGGGGAGGATGAGCCTGTGGTTAATTCTTCTTCCTGATGGGAAAATAGAGTGACCTGTGCCTGTCCCAACACCAAGAGCTAGTCTCTCACTGGTTCCCCGTCTACCCGTTCATCCTCAGGACAAATTGCAACCTGTACGGAACAGGAGGTTAAAGGTGCTGATGCTCCAAGTAGGGAGATTGTTAGTAAAGCGGCTGGAATGGCGAACCCGGGCACAAGGAGAAGAGAAATGAGGTGCGTTTTAGAAACCTTTCCCCATCACATGGTGTACCAACTTTTTGTTTTCTCATGCATGTTTTCGATGTAGGAAGATGCCCTTGAACCTGGAGATTTGGGACCCATGCGATGGGTACCACGCAGTATTACTTTAAAGGGTCTGCGTTTGCTCACCCAACCTCACCAAACCTCTCAGCCCCAAGAGTGTCCACCCTTATGTCTCATCCAGCTGTGGGTCTAGAAATGGTCAATCCAGGTTGCATCACAGCCCCTGAACGCATTGTGTAAGAATTTCTCTCTCTTTCACTGTCTTTGTTTCATGGGTTTGTAAAAGTAATTTATTTTTATAATGGGGTTTAGCTGCTTTTCACTGCTGGGTTTATGCCGCTTTACACCCACTTGACACACTAACAGAGAGATATCAATACATAGGTTTTACGATTATTACTAGTCAGATATATTCTTGTGTGGTGAATAGGGCGTGTTGAGTCCAGTTCTCTGAGCAAGGAGTAGGTCTTGTCTATTACATATTGGGTTTATGGAACGGTATCTGAGCTAATTTAAACCCTTGTTTTATGTATCACCCCACCTCACCTTTCCCGTTAAGCAGCCATAGTGTGTTTTCTGCATGTGTGACTCTGTTCTGTTTTGTAATTCAGTTCAAGTGTAACGGTTTTTACAGTCCCTCTATAAGTGATACCTTATGAGAAGTGTCCTTTTCTGTGTGACTTATTTCCCTTAGAATCGTCGTACCTAAATCCACTCATCATGCTGCTCTTAGCCTTATGACATTGATTTCATGGCTGAGTGATATTCCATTGTACATAAGGACCACAACTTCTTTATCCATTTTTCTCTTTCCTGGGATATTGAAGGTGGAATGAAGTGGAGGTCCTTGTCAACAGAGCAGCCCTAAACTTTGGGGTGCTTGTGTCTTGCTGATTTTTCATTTTCCCTATTTATACCCCCATGAGTGGAAGTGCCCTATGCTCTCTAAGCTGTGTTTTTTAGATGTTTCAGGACACACCGTACACTTCTCCAGAGTGGCTGTTGGCAATTTACATCCCGCCCATCAGTGTAGCAAGGCTCCCATTTCTCCATGGCCTGTCCTGCATTTCTGGTTTTGAGACTTTTTTCAGCATGGCCCTTTTGACCGATGGGTAGCGAGTCTTCTTTGTAGCCCTGATTTGCCTTTCCAGGTTGCTTGGTTGGCCAAAAAGGGCGTATGCGTTTTTTCCTGAATATATTCAGGAAAAAACGCATACGCCCTTTTTGGCCAAGGGCATCATTGTCAACGTTTTGCCGCTTTTCATGTGCTTTAAAGGCGATTCGTATCTACCTCCTGAAATCTGTTTCCTGCAATTCTGCCTTGATTTCAAATCCTCTTCTTTGCCTTCCCTCAATATATTTGTGGACGAGAGTTATCATTTATAACTCTGCAGGTTTGGGAATTGCAGTGCCCTGAAGCTCCATTTTACAACTCGCTTTTTTGGGAGCTGGCCGCAAAAGCGCAGGATGGCTTCAGGCCCTGTTCTGGTTCCGGGGGGGAGGATGAGCCTGTGGTTAATTCTTCTTCCTGATGGGAAAATAGAGTGACCTGTGCCTGTCCCAACACCAAGAGCTAGTCTCTCACTGGTTCCCCGTCTACCCGTTCATCCTCAGGACAAATTGCAACCTGTACGGAACAGGAGGTTAAAGGTGCTGATGCTCCAAGTAGGGAGATTGTTAGTAAAGCGGATGGAATGGCAAACCCGGGCACAAGGAGAAGAGAAATGAGGTGCGTTTTAGAAACCTTTCCCCATCACATGGTGTACCATCATTTTGTTTTCTCATGCATGTTTTCGATGTAGGAAGATGCCCTTGAACCTGGAGATTTGGGACCCATGCGATGGGTACCACGCAGTATTACTTTAAAGGGTCTGCGTTTGCTCACCCAACCTCACCAAACCTCTCAGCCCCAAGAGTGTCCACCCTTATGTCTCATCCAGCTGTGGGTCTAGATATGGTCAATCCAGGTTGCATCACAGCCCCTGAACGCATTGTGTAAGAATTTCTCTCTCTTTCACTGTCTTTGTTTCATGGGTTTTTCAAAGTAATTTATTTTTATACTGGGGTTTAGCTGCTTTTCACTGCTGTGTTTATGCCGCTTTACACCCACTTGACACACTAACAGAGAGATATCAATACATAGGTTTTAAGATTATTACTAGTCAGATATATTCTTGTGTGGTGAATAGGGCGTGTTGAGTCCAGTTCTCTGAGCAAGGAGTAGGTCTTGTCTATTACATATTGGGTTTATGGAACGGTATCTGAGCTAATTTGAAACCCTTGTTTGATGTATCACCCCACCTCACCTTTCCCGTTAAGCAGCCATACTGTGTTTTCTGCATGTGTGACTCTGTTCTGTTTTGTAATTCAGTTCAAGTGTAACGGTTTTTACAGTCCCTCTACAAGTGATACCTTATGAGAAGTGTCCTTTTCTGTGTGACTTATTTCACTTAGAATCGTCGTACCTAAATCCACTCATCATGCTGCTACTAGCCTTATGACATTGATTTCATGGCTGAGTGATATTCCATTGTACATAAGGACCACAACTTCTTTATCCATTTTTCTCTTCCCTGGGATATTGAAGGTGGAATGAAGTGGAGGTCCTTGTCAACAGAGCAGCCCTAAACTTTGGGGTGCTTGTGTCTTGCTAATTTTTCATTTTCCCAATTTATACCCCCATGAGTGGAAGTGCCCTATGCTCTCTAAGCTGTGTTTTTTAGATGTTTCAGGACACACCGTACACTTCTCCAGAGTGGCTGTTGGCAATTTACATCCCGCCCATCAGTGTAGCAAGGCTCCCATTTCTCCATGGCCTGTCCTGCATTTCTGGTTTTGAGACTTTTTTCAGCATGGCCTTTTTGACCGATGGGTAGCGAGTCTTCTTTGTAGCCCTGATTTGCCTTTCCAGGTTGCTTGGTTGGCCAAAAAGGGCGTATGCGTTTTTTCCTGAATATATTCAGGAAAAAACGCATACGCCCTTTTTGGCCAAGGGCATCATTGTCAACGTTTTGCCGCTTTTCATGTGCTTTAAAGGCGATTCGAATCTACCTCCTGAAATCTGTTTCCTGCATTTCTGCCTTGATTTCAAATCCTCTTCTTTGCCTTCCCTCAATATATTTGTGGACGAGAGTTATCATTTATAACTCTGCAGGTTTGGGAATTGCAGTGCCCTGAAACTCCATTTTACAACTCGCTTTTTTGGGAGCTGGCCGCAAAAGCGCAGGATGGCTTCAGGCCCTGTTCTGGTTCCGGGGGGGAGGATGAGCCTGTGGTTAATTCTTCTTCCTGATGGGAAAATAGAGTGACCTGTGCCTGTCCCAACACCAAGAGCTAGTCTCTCACTGGTTCCCCGTCTACCCGTTCATCCTCAGGACAAATTGCAACCTGTACGGAACAGGAGGTTAAAGGTGCTGATGCTCCAAATAGGGAGATTGTTAGTAAAGCGGATGGAATGGCAAACCCGGGCACAAGGAGAAGAGAAATGAGGTGCGTTTTAGAAACCTTTCCCCATCACATGGTGTACCATCTTTTTGTTTTCTCATGCATGTTTTCGATGTAGGAAGATGCCCTTGAACCTGGAGATTTGGGACCCATGCGATGGGTACCACGCAGTATTACTTTAAAGGGTCTGCGTTTGCTCACCCAACCTCACCAAACCTCTCAGCCCCAAGAGTGTCCACCCTTATGTCTCATCCAGCTGTGGGTCTAGATATGATCAATCCAGGTTGCATCACAGCCCCTGAACGCATTGTGTAAGAATTTCTCTCTCTTTCACTGTCTTTGTTTCATGGGTTTTTCAAAGTAATTTATTTTTATAATGGGGTTTAGCTGCTTTTCACTGCTGTGTTTATGCCGCTTTACACCCACTTGACACACTAACAGAGAGATATCAATACATAGGTTTTAAGATTATTACTAGTCAGATATATTCTTGTGCGGTGAATAGGGCGTGTTGAGTCCAGTTCTCTGAGCAAGGAGTACGTCTTGTCTATTACATATTGGGTTTATGGAACGGTATCTGAGCTAATTTGAAACCCTTGTTTTATGTATCACCCCACCTCACCTTTCCCGTTAAGCAGCCATAGTGTGTTTTCTGCATGTGTGACTCTGTTCTGTTTTGTAATTCAGTTCAAGTGTAACGGTTTTTACAGTCCCTCTATAAGTGATACCTTATGAGAAGTGTCCTTTTCTGTGTGACTTATTTCCCTTAGAATCGTCGTACCTAAATCCACTCATCATGCTGCTACTAGCCTTATGACATTGATTTCATGGCTGAGTGATATTCCATTGTACATAAGGACCACAACTTCTTTATCCATTTTTCTCTTTCCTGGGATATTGAAGGTGGAATGAAGTGGAGGTCCTTGTCAACAGAGCAGCCCTAAACTTTGGGGTGCTTGTGTCTTGCTGATTTTTCATTTTCCCAATTTATACCCCCATGAGTGGAAGTGCCCTATGCTCTCTAAGCTGTGTTTTTTAGATGTTTCAGGACACACCGTACACTTCTCCAGAGTGGCTGTTGGCAATTTACATCCCGCCCATCAGTGTAGCAAGGCTCCCATTTCTCCATGGCCTGTCCTGCATTTCTGGTTTTGAGACTTTTTTCAGCATGGCCCTTTTGACCGATGGGTAGCGAGTCTTCTTTGTAGCGCTGATTTGCCTTTCCAGGTGGCTTGGTTGGCCAAAAAGGGCGTATGCGTTTTTTCCTGAATATATTCAGGAAAAAACGCATACGCCCTTTTTGGCCAAGGGCATCATTGTCAACGTTTTGCCGCTTTTCATGTGCTTTAAAGGCGATTCGAATCTACCTCCTGAAATCTGTTTCCTGCAATTCTGCCTTGATTTCAAATCCTCTTCTTTGCCTTCCCTCAATATATTTGTGGACGAGAGTTATCATTTATAACTCTGCACGTTTGGGAATTGCAGTGCCCTGAAGCTCCATTTTACAACTCGCTTTTTTGGGAGCTGGCCGCAAAAGCGCAGGATGGCTTCAGGCCCTGTTCTGGTTCCGGGGGGGAGGATGAGCCTGTGGTTAATTCTTCTTCCTGATGGGAAAATAGAGTGACCTGTGCCTGTCCCAACACCAAGAGCTAGTCTCTCACTGGTTCCCCGTCTACCCGTTCATCCTCAGGACAAATTGCAACCTGTACGGAACAGGAGGTTAAAGGTGCTGATGCTCCAAGTAGGGAGATTGTTAGTAAAGCGGCTGGAATGGCGAACCCGGGCACAAGGAGAAGAGAAATGAGGTGCGTTTTAGAAACCTTTCCCCATCACATGGTGTACCAACTTTTTGTTTTCTCATGCATGTTTTCGATGTAGGAAGATGCCCTTGAACCTGGAGATTTGGGACCCATGCGATGGGTACCACGCAGTATTACTTTAAAGGGTCTGCGTTTGCTCACCCAACCTCACCAAACCTCTCAGCCCCAAGAGTGTCCACCCTTATGTCTCATCCAGCTGTGGGTCTAGAAATGGTCAATCCAGGTTGCATCACAGCCCCTGAACGCATTGTGTAAGAATTTCTCTCTCTTTCACTGTCTTTGTTTCATGGGTTTGTAAAAGTAATTTATTTTTATAATGGGGTTTAGCTGCTTTTCACTGCTGGGTTTATGCCGCTTTACACCCACTTGACACACTAACAGAGAGATATCAATACATAGGTTTTACGATTATTACTAGTCAGATATATTCTTGTGTGGTGAATAGGGCGTGTTGAGTCCAGTTCTCTGAGCAAGGAGTAGGTCTTGTCTATTACATATTGGGTTTATGGAACGGTATCTGAGCTAATTTAAACCCTTGTTTTATGTATCACCCCACCTCACCTTTCCCGTTAAGCAGCCATAGTGTGTTTTCTGCATGTGTGACTCTGTTCTGTTTTGTAATTCAGTTCAAGTGTAACGGTTTTTACAGTCCCTCTATAAGTGATACCTTATGAGAAGTGTCCTTTTCTGTGTGACTTATTTCCCTTAGAATCGTCGTACCTAAATCCACTCATCATGCTGCTCTTAGCCTTATGACATTGATTTCATGGCTGAGTGATATTCCATTGTACATAAGGACCACAACTTCTTTATCCATTTTTCTCTTTCCTGGGATATTGAAGGTGGAATGAAGTGGAGGTCCTTGTCAACAGAGCAGCCCTAAACTTTGGGGTGCTTGTGTCTTGCTGATTTTTCATTTTCCCTATTTATACCCCCATGAGTGGAAGTGCCCTATGCTCTCTAAGCTGTGTTTTTTAGATGTTTCAGGACACACCGTACACTTCTCCAGAGTGGCTGTTGGCAATTTACATCCCGCCCATCAGTGTAGCAAGGCTCCCATTTCTCCATGGCCTGTCCTGCATTTCTGGTTTTGAGACTTTTTTCAGCATGGCCCTTTTGACCGATGGGTAGTGAGTCTTCTTTGTAGCCCTGATTTGCCTTTCCAGGTTGCTTGGTTGGCCAAAAAGGGCGTATGCGTTTTTTCCTGAATATATTCAGGAAAAAACGCATACGCCCTTTTTGGCCAAGGGCATCATTGTCAACGTTTTGCCGCTTTTCATGTGCTTTAAAGGCGATTCGAATCTACCTCCTGAAATCTGTTTCCTGCATTTCTGCCTTGATTTCAAATCCTCTTCTTTGCCTTCCCTCAATATATTTGTGGACGAGAGTTATCATTTATAACTCTGCAGGTTTGTGAATTGCAGTGACCTGAAGCTCCATTTTACAACTCGCTTTTTTGGCAGCTGGCCGCAAAAGCGCAGGATGGCTTCAGGCCCTGTTCTGGTTCCGGGGGGGAGGATGAGCCTGTGGTTAATTCTTCTTCCTGATGGGAAAATAGAGTGACCTGTGCCTGTCCCAACACCAAGAGCTAGTCTCTCACTGGTTCCCCGTCTACCCGTTCATCCTCAGGACAAATTGCAACCTGTACGGAACAGGAGGTTAAAGGTGCTGATGCTCCAAGTAGGGAGATTGCTAGGAAAGTGGCTGGAATGGCGACCCCGGGCACAAGGAGAAGAGAAATGAGGTGCGTTCTAGCAACCTTTCCCCATCACATGGTGTACCATCTTTTTTGTTTTCTCATGCATGTTTTCGATGTAGGAAGATGCCCTTGAACCTGGAGATTTGGGACCCATGCGATGGGTACCACGCAGTATTACTTTAAAGGGTCTGCGTTTGCTCACCCAACCTCACCAAACCTCTCAGCCCCAAGAGTGTCCACCCTTATGTCTCATCCAGCTGTGGGTCTAGAAATGGTCAATCCAGGTTGCATCACATCCCCTGAACGCATTGTGTAAGAATTTCTCTCTCTTTCACTGTCTTTGTTTCATGGGTTTTTCAAAGTAATTTATTTTTATAATGGGGTTTAGCTGCTTTTCACTGCTGTGTTTATGCCGCTTTACACCCACTTGACACACTAACAGAGAGATATCAATACATAGGTTTTACGATTATTACTAGTCAGATATATTCTTGTGCGGTGAATAGGGCGTGTTGAGTCCAGTTCTCTGAGCAAGGAGTAGGTCTTGTCTATTACATATTGGGTTTATGGAACGGTATCTGAGCTAATTTGAAACCCTTGTTTTATGTATCACCCCACCTCACCCTTCCCGTTAAGCAGCCATAGTGTGTTTTCTGCATGTGTGACTCTGTTCTGTTTTGTAATTCAGTTCAAGTGTAACGGTTTTTACAGTCCCTCTATAAGTGATACCTTATGAGAAGTGTCCTTTTCTGTGTGACTTATTTCCCTTAGAATCGTCGTACCTAAATCCACTCATCATGCTGCTACTAGCCTTATGACATTGATTTCATGGCTGAGTGATATTCCATTGTACATAAGGACCACAACTTCTTTATCCATTTTTCTCTTTCCTGGGGTATTGAAGGTGGAATGAAGTGGAGGTCCTTGTCAACAGAGCAGCCCTAAACTTTGGGGTGCTTGTGTCTTGCTGATTTTTCATTTTCCCAATTTATACCCCCATGAGTGGAAGTGCCCTAAGCTCTCTAAGCTGTGTTTTTTAGATGTTTCAGGACACACCGTACACTTCTCCAGAGTGGCTGTTGGCAATTTACATCCCGCCCATCAGTGTAGCAAGGCTCCCATTTCTCCATGGCCTGTCCTGCATTTCTGGTTTTGAGACTTTTTTCAGCATGGCCCTTTTGACCGATGGGTAGCGAGTCTTCTTTGTAGCCCTGATTTGCCTTTCCAGGTTGCTTGGTTGGCCAAAAAGGGCGTATGCGTTTTTTCCTGAATATATTCAGGAAAAAACGCATACGCCCTTTTTGGCCAAGGGCATCATTGTCAACGTTTTGCCGCTTTTCATGTGCTTTAAAGGCGATTCGTATCTACCTCCTGAAATCTGTTTCCTGCAATTCTGCCTTGATTTCAAATCCTCTTCTTTGCCTTCCCTCAATATATTTGTGGACGAGAGTTATCATTTATAACTCTGCAGGTTTGGGAATTGCAGTGCCCTGAAGCTCCATTTTACAACTCGCTTTTTTGGGAGCTGGCCGCAAAAGCGCAGGATGGCTTCAGGCCCTGTTCTGGTTCCGGGGGGGAGGATGAGCCTGTGGTTAATTCTTCTTCCTGATGGGAAAATAGAGTGACCTGTGCCTGTCCCAACACCAAGAGCTAGTCTCTCACTGGTTCCCCGTCTACCCGTTCATCCTCAGGACAAATTGCAACCTGTACGGAACAGGAGGTTAAAGGTGCTGATGCTCCAAGTAGGGAGATTGTTAGTAAAGCGGATGGAATGGCAAACCCGGGCACAAGGAGAAGAGAAATGAGGTGCGTTTTAGAAACCTTTCCCCATCACATGGTGTACCATCATTTTGTTTTCTCATGCATGTTTTCGATGTAGGAAGATGCCCTTGAACCTGGAGATTTGGGACCCATGCGATGGGTACCACGCAGTATTACTTTAAAGGGTCTGCGTTTGCTCACCCAACCTCACCAAACCTCTCAGCCCCAAGAGTGTCCACCCTTATGTCTCATCCAGCTGTGGGTCTAGATATGGTCAATCCAGGTTGCATCACAGCCCCTGAACGCATTGTGTAAGAATTTCTCTCTCTTTCACTGTCTTTGTTTCATGGGTTTTTCAAAGTAATTTATTTTTATACTGGGGTTTAGCTGCTTTTCACTGCTGTGTTTATGCCGCTTTACACCCACTTGACACACTAACAGAGAGATATCAATACATAGGTTTTAAGATTATTACTAGTCAGATATATTCTTGTGTGGTGAATAGGGCGTGTTGAGTCCAGTTCTCTGAGCAAGGAGTAGGTCTTGTCTATTACATATTGGGTTTATGGAACGGTATCTGAGCTAATTTGAAACCCTTGTTTGATGTATCACCCCACCTCACCTTTCCCGTTAAGCAGCCATACTGTGTTTTCTGCATGTGTGACTCTGTTCTGTTTTGTAATTCAGTTCAAGTGTAACGGTTTTTACAGTCCCTCTACAAGTGATACCTTATGAGAAGTGTCCTTTTCTGTGTGACTTATTTCACTTAGAATCGTCGTACCTAAATCCACTCATCATGCTGCTACTAGCCTTATGACATTGATTTCATGGCTGAGTGATATTCCATTGTACATAAGGACCACAACTTCTTTATCCATTTTTCTCTTCCCTGGGATATTGAAGGTGGAATGAAGTGGAGGTCCTTGTCAACAGAGCAGCCCTAAACTTTGGGGTGCTTGTGTCTTGCTAATTTTTCATTTTCCCAATTTATACCCCCATGAGTGGAAGTGCCCTATGCTCTCTAAGCTGTGTTTTTTAGATGTTTCAGGACACACCGTACACTTCTCCAGAGTGGCTGTTGGCAATTTACATCCCGCCCATCAGTGTAGCAAGGCTCCCATTTCTCCATGGCCTGTCCTGCATTTCTGGTTTTGAGACTTTTTTCAGCATGGCCTTTTTGACCGATGGGTAGCGAGTCTTCTTTGTAGCCCTGATTTGCCTTTCCAGGTTGCTTGGTTGGCCAAAAAGGGCGTATGCGTTTTTTCCTGAATATATTCAGGAAAAAACGCATACGCCCTTTTTGGCCAAGGGCATCATTGTCAACGTTTTGCCGCTTTTCATGTGCTTTAAAGGCGATTCGAATCTACCTCCTGAAATCTGTTTCCTGCATTTCTGCCTTGATTTCAAATCCTCTTCTTTGCCTTCCCTCAATATATTTGTGGACGAGAGTTATCATTTATAACTCTGCAGGTTTGGGAATTGCAGTGCCCTGAAACTCCATTTTACAACTCGCTTTTTTGGGAGCTGGCCGCAAAAGCGCAGGATGGCTTCAGGCCCTGTTCTGGTTCCGGGGGGGAGGATGAGCCTGTGGTTAATTCTTCTTCCTGATGGGAAAATAGAGTGACCTGTGCCTGTCCCAACACCAAGAGCTAGTCTCTCACTGGTTCCCCGTCTACCCGTTCATCCTCAGGACAAATTGCAACCTGTACGGAACAGGAGGTTAAAGGTGCTGATGCTCCAAATAGGGAGATTGTTAGTAAAGCGGATGGAATGGCAAACCCGGGCACAAGGAGAAGAGAAATGAGGTGCGTTTTAGAAACCTTTCCCCATCACATGGTGTACCATCTTTTTGTTTTCTCATGCATGTTTTCGATGTAGGAAGATGCCCTTGAACCTGGAGATTTGGGACCCATGCGATGGGTACCACGCAGTATTACTTTAAAGGGTCTGCGTTTGCTCACCCAACCTCACCAAACCTCTCAGCCCCAAGAGTGTCCACCCTTATGTCTCATCCAGCTGTGGGTCTAGATATGATCAATCCAGGTTGCATCACAGCCCCTGAACGCATTGTGTAAGAATTTCTCTCTCTTTCACTGTCTTTGTTTCATGGGTTTTTCAAAGTAATTTATTTTTATAATGGGGTTTAGCTGCTTTTCACTGCTGTGTTTATGCCGCTTTACACCCACTTGACACACTAACAGAGAGATATCAATACATAGGTTTTAAGATTATTACTAGTCAGATATATTCTTGTGCGGTGAATAGGGCGTGTTGAGTCCAGTTCTCTGAGCAAGGAGTACGTCTTGTCTATTACATATTGGGTTTATGGAACGGTATCTGAGCTAATTTGAAACCCTTGTTTTATGTATCACCCCACCTCACCTTTCCCGTTAAGCAGCCATAGTGTGTTTTCTGCATGTGTGACTCTGTTCTGTTTTGTAATTCAGTTCAAGTGTAACGGTTTTTACAGTCCCTCTATAAGTGATACCTTATGAGAAGTGTCCTTTTCTGTGTGACTTATTTCCCTTAGAATCGTCGTACCTAAATCCACTCATCATGCTGCTACTAGCCTTATGACATTGATTTCATGGCTGAGTGATATTCCATTGTACATAAGGACCACAACTTCTTTATCCATTTTTCTCTTTCCTGGGATATTGAAGGTGGAATGAAGTGGAGGTCCTTGTCAACAGAGCAGCCCTAAACTTTGGGGTGCTTGTGTCTTGCTGATTTTTCATTTTCCCAATTTATACCCCCATGAGTGGAAGTGCCCTATGCTCTCTAAGCTGTGTTTTTTAGATGTTTCAGGACACACCGTACACTTCTCCAGAGTGGCTGTTGGCAATTTACATCCCGCCCATCAGTGTAGCAAGGCTCCCATTTCTCCATGGCCTGTCCTGCATTTCTGGTTTTGAGACTTTTTTCAGCATGGCCCTTTTGACCGATGGGTAGCGAGTCTTCTTTGTAGCGCTGATTTGCCTTTCCAGGTGGCTTGGTTGGCCAAAAAGGGCGTATGCGTTTTTTCCTGAATATATTCAGGAAAAAACGCATACGCCCTTTTTGGCCAAGGGCATCATTGTCAACGTTTTGCCGCTTTTCATGTGCTTTAAAGGCGATTCGAATCTACCTCCTGAAATCTGTTTCCTGCAATTCTGCCTTGATTTCAAATCCTCTTCTTTGCCTTCCCTCAATATATTTGTGGACGAGAGTTATCATTTATAACTCTGCACGTTTGGGAATTGCAGTGCCCTGAAGCTCCATTTTACAACTCGCTTTTTTGGGAGCTGGCCGCAAAAGCGCAGGATGGCTTCAGGCCCTGTTCTGGTTCCGGGGGGGAGGATGAGCCTGTGGTTAATTCTTCTTCCTGATGGGAAAATAGAGTGACCTGTGCCTGTCCCAACACCAAGAGCTAGTCTCTCACTGGTTCCCCGTCTACCCGTTCATCCTCAGGACAAATTGCAACCTGTACGGAACAGGAGGTTAAAGGTGCTGATGCTCCAAGTAGGGAGATTGTTAGTAAAGCGGCTGGAATGGCGAACCCGGGCACAAGGAGAAGAGAAATGAGGTGCGTTTTAGAAACCTTTCCCCATCACATGGTGTACCAACTTTTTGTTTTCTCATGCATGTTTTCGATGTAGGAAGATGCCCTTGAACCTGGAGATTTGGGACCCATGCGATGGGTACCACGCAGTATTACTTTAAAGGGTCTGCGTTTGCTCACCCAACCTCACCAAACCTCTCAGCCCCAAGAGTGTCCACCCTTATGTCTCATCCAGCTGTGGGTCTAGAAATGGTCAATCCAGGTTGCATCACAGCCCCTGAACGCATTGTGTAAGAATTTCTCTCTCTTTCACTGTCTTTGTTTCATGGGTTTGTAAAAGTAATTTATTTTTATAATGGGGTTTAGCTGCTTTTCACTGCTGGGTTTATGCCGCTTTACACCCACTTGACACACTAACAGAGAGATATCAATACATAGGTTTTACGATTATTACTAGTCAGATATATTCTTGTGTGGTGAATAGGGCGTGTTGAGTCCAGTTCTCTGAGCAAGGAGTAGGTCTTGTCTATTACATATTGGGTTTATGGAACGGTATCTGAGCTAATTTAAACCCTTGTTTTATGTATCACCCCACCTCACCTTTCCCGTTAAGCAGCCATAGTGTGTTTTCTGCATGTGTGACTCTGTTCTGTTTTGTAATTCAGTTCAAGTGTAACGGTTTTTACAGTCCCTCTATAAGTGATACCTTATGAGAAGTGTCCTTTTCTGTGTGACTTATTTCCCTTAGAATCGTCGTACCTAAATCCACTCATCATGCTGCTCTTAGCCTTATGACATTGATTTCATGGCTGAGTGATATTCCATTGTACATAAGGACCACAACTTCTTTATCCATTTTTCTCTTTCCTGGGATATTGAAGGTGGAATGAAGTGGAGGTCCTTGTCAACAGAGCAGCCCTAAACTTTGGGGTGCTTGTGTCTTGCTGATTTTTCATTTTCCCTATTTATACCCCCATGAGTGGAAGTGCCCTATGCTCTCTAAGCTGTGTTTTTTAGATGTTTCAGGACACACCGTACACTTCTCCAGAGTGGCTGTTGGCAATTTACATCCCGCCCATCAGTGTAGCAAGGCTCCCATTTCTCCATGGCCTGTCCTGCATTTCTGGTTTTGAGACTTTTTTCAGCATGGCCCTTTTGACCGATGGGTAGTGAGTCTTCTTTGTAGCCCTGATTTGCCTTTCCAGGTTGCTTGGTTGGCCAAAAAGGGCGTATGCGTTTTTTCCTGAATATATTCAGGAAAAAACGCATACGCCCTTTTTGGCCAAGGGCATCATTGTCAACGTTTTGCCGCTTTTCATGTGCTTTAAAGGCGATTCGAATCTACCTCCTGAAATCTGTTTCCTGCATTTCTGCCTTGATTTCAAATCCTCTTCTTTGCCTTCCCTCAATATATTTGTGGACGAGAGTTATCATTTATAACTCTGCAGGTTTGTGAATTGCAGTGACCTGAAGCTCCATTTTACAACTCGCTTTTTTGGCAGCTGGCCGCAAAAGCGCAGGATGGCTTCAGGCCCTGTTCTGGTTCCGGGGGGGAGGATGAGCCTGTGGTTAATTCTTCTTCCTGATGGGAAAATAGAGTGACCTGTGCCTGTCCCAACACCAAGAGCTAGTCTCTCACTGGTTCCCCGTCTACCCGTTCATCCTCAGGACAAATTGCAACCTGTACGGAACAGGAGGTTAAAGGTGCTGATGCTCCAAGTAGGGAGATTGCTAGGAAAGTGGCTGGAATGGCGACCCCGGGCACAAGGAGAAGAGAAATGAGGTGCGTTTTAGAAACCTTTCCCCATCACATGGTGTACCAACTTTTTGTTTTCTCATGCATGTTTTCGATGTAGGAAGATGCCCTTGAACCTGGAGATTTGGGACCCATGCGATGGGTACCACGCAGTATTACTTTAAAGGGTCTGCGTTTGCTCACCCAACCTCACCAAACCTCTCAGCCCCAAGAGTGTCCACCCTTATGTCTCATCCAGCTGTGGGTCTAGAAATGGTCAATCCAGGTTGCATCACAGCCCCTGAACGCATTGTGTAAGAATTTCTCTCTCTTTCACTGTCTTTGTTTCATGGGTTTGTAAAAGTAATTTATTTTTATAATGGGGTTTAGCTGCTTTTCACTGCTGGGTTTATGCCGCTTTACACCCACTTGACACACTAACAGAGAGATATCAATACCTAGGTTTTACGATTATTACTAGTCAGATATATTCTTGTGCGGTGAATAGGGCGTGTTGAGTCCAGTTCTCTGAGCAAGGAGTAGGTCTTGTCTATTACATATTGGGTTTATGGAACGGTATCTGAGCTAATTTGAAACCCTTGTTTTATGTATCACCCCACCTCACCCTTCCCGTTAAGCAGCCATAGTGTGTTTTCTGCATGTGTGACTCTGTTCTGTTTTGTAATTCAGTTCAAGTGTAACGGTTTTTACATTCCCTCTATAAGTGATACCTTATGAGAAGTGTCCTTTTCTGTGTGACTTATTTCACTTAGAATTGTCGTACCTAAATCCACTCATCATGCTGCTATTAGCCTTATGACATTGATTTCATGGCTGAGTGATATTCCATTGTATATAAGGACCACAACTTCTTTATCCATTTTTCTCTTTCCTGGGATATTGAAGGTGGAATGAAGTGGAGGTCCTTGTCAACAGAGCAGCCCTAAACTTTGGGGTGCTTGTGTCTTGCTGATTTTTCATTTTCCCAATTTATACCCCCATGAGTGGAAGTGCCCTAAGCTCTCTAAGCTGTGTTTTTTAGATGTTTCAGGACACACCGTACACTTCTCCAGAGTGGCTGTTGGCAATTTACATCCCGCCCATCAGTGTAGCAAGGCTCCCATTTCTCCATGGCCTGTCCTGCATTTCTGGTTTTGAGACTTTTTTCAGCATGGCCCTTTTGACCGATGGGTAGCGAGTCTTCTTTGTAGCGCTGATTTGCCTTTCCAGGTTGCTTGGTTGGCCAAAAAGGGCGTATGCGTTTTTTCCTGAATATATTCAGGAAAAAACGCATACGCCCTTTTTGGCCAAGGGCATCATTGTCAACGTTTTGCCGCTTTTCATGTGCTTTAAAGGCGATTCGTATCTACCTCCTGAAATCTGTTTCCTGCAATTCTGCCTTGATTTCAAATCCTCTTCTTTGCCTTCCCTCAATATATTTGTGGACGAGAGTTATCATTTATAACTCTACAGGTTTGGGAATTGCAGTGCCCTGAAGCTCCATTTTACAACTCGCTTTTTTGGGAGCTGGCCGCAAAAGCGCAGGATGGCTTCAGGCCCTGTTCTGGTTCCGGGGGGGAGGATGAGCCTGTGGTTAATTCTTCTTCCTGATGGGAAAATAGAGTGACCTGTGCCTGTCCCAACACCAAGAGCTAGTCTCTCACTGGTTCCCCGTCTACCCGTTCATCCTCAGGACAAATTGCAACCTGTACGGAACAGGAGGTTAAAGGTGCTGATGCTCCAAGTAGGGAGATTGTTAGTAAAGCGGATGGAATGGCAAACCCGGGCACAAGGAGAAGAGAAATGAGGTGCGTTTTAGAAACCTTTCCCCATCACATGGTGTACCATCATTTTGTTTTCTCATGCATGTTTTCGATGTAGGAAGATGCCCTTGAACCTGGAGATTTGGGACCCATGCGATGGGTACCACGCAGTATTACTTTAAAGGGTCTGCGTTTGCTCACCCAACCTCACCAAACCTCTCAGCCCCAAGAGTGTCCACCCTTATGTCTCATCCAGCTGTGGGTCTAGATATGGTCAATCCAGGTTGCATCACAGCCCCTGAACGCATTGTGTAAGAATTTCTCTCTCTTTCACTGTCTTTGTTTCATGGGTTTTTCAAAGTAATTTATTTTTATACTGGGGTTTAGCTGCTTTTCACTGCTGTGTTTATGCCGCTTTCCACCCACTTGACACACTAACAGAGAGATATCAATACATAGGTTTTAAGATTATTACTAGTCAGATATATTCTTGTGCGGTGAATAGGGCGTGTTGAGTCCAGTTCTCTGAGCAAGGAGTAGGTCTTGTCTATTACATATTGGGTTTATGGAACGGTATCTGAGCTAATTTGAAACCCTTGTTTGATGTATCACCCCACCTCACCTTTCCCGTTAAGCAGCCATACTGTGTTTTCTGCATGTGTGACTCTGTTCTGTTTTGTAATTCAGTTCAAGTGTAACGGTTTTTACAGTCCCTCTACAAGTGATACCTTATGAGAAGTGTCCTTTTCTGTGTGACTTATTTCACTTAGAATCGTCGTACCTAAATCCACTCATCATGCTGCTACTAGCCTTATGACATTGATTTCATGGCTGAGTGATATTCCATTGTACATAAGGACCACAACTTCTTTATCCATTTTTCTCTTTCCTGGGATATTGAAGGTGGAATGAAGTGGAGGTCCTTGTCAACAGAGCAGCCCTAAACTTTGGGGTGCTTGTGTCTTGCTGATTTTTCATTTTCCCAATTTATACCCCCATGAGTGGAAGTGCCCTATGCTCTCTAAGCTGTGTTTTTTAGATGTTTCAGGACACACCGTACACTTCTCCAGAGTGGCTGTTGGCAATTTACATCCCGCCCATCAGTGTAGCAAGGCTCCCATTTCTCCATGGCCTGTCCTGCATTTCTGGTTTTGAGACTTTTTTCAGCATGGCCTTTTTGACCGATGGGTAGCGAGTCTTCTTTGTAGCCCTGATTTGCCTTTCCAGGTTGCTTGGTTGGCCAAAAAGGGCATATGCGTTTTTTCCTGAATATATTCAGGAAAAAACGCATACGCCCTTTTTGGCCAAGGGCATCATTGTCAACGTTTTGCCGCTTTTCATGTGCTTTAAAGGCGATTCGAATCTACCTCCTGAAATCTGTGTCCTGCATTTCTGCCTTGATTTCAAATCCTCTTCTTTGCCTTCCCTCAATATATTTGTGGACGAGAGTTATCATTTATAACTCTGCAGGTTTGGGAATTGCAGTGCCCTGAAACTCCATTTTACAACTCGCTTTTTTGGGAGCTGGCCGCAAAAGCGCAGGATGGCTTCAGGCCCTGTTCTGGTTCTGGGGGGGAGGATGAGCCTGTGGTTAATTCTTCTTCCTGATGGGAAAATAGAGTGACCTGTGCCTCTCCCAACACCAAGAGCTAGTCTCTCACTGGTTCCCCGTCTACCCGTTCATCCTCAGGACAAATTGCAACCTGTACGGAACAGGAGGTTAAAGGTGCTGATGCTCCAAGTAGGGAGATTGTTAGTAAAGCGGATGGAATGGCGAACCCGGGCACAAGGAGAAGAGAAATGAGGTGCGTTTTAGAAACCTTTCCCCATCACATGGTGTACCATCTTTTTGTTTTCTCATGCATGTTTTCGATGTAGGAAGATGCCCTTGAACCTGGAGATTTGGGACCCATGCGATGGGTACCACGCAGTATTACTTTAAAGGGTCTGCGTTTGCTCACCCAACCTCACCAAACCTCTCAGCCCCAAGAGTGTCCACCCTTATGTCTCATCCAGCTGTGGGTCTAGATATGGTCAATCCAGGTTGCATCACAGCCCCTGAACGCATTGTGTAAGAATTTCTCTCTCTTTCACTGTCTTTGTTTCATGGCTTTTTCAAAGTAATTTATTTTTATAATGGGGTTTAGCTGCTTTTCACTGCTGTGTTTATGCCGCTTTACACCCACTTGACACACTAACAGAGAGATATCAATACATAGGTTTTAAGATTATTACTAGTCAGATATATTCTTGTGCGGTGAATAGGGCGTGTTGAGTCCAGTTCTCTGAGCAAGGAGTAGGTCTTGTCTATTACATATTGGGTTTATGGAACGGTATCTGAGCTAATTTGAAACCCTTGTTTTATGTATCACCCCACCTCACCTTTCCCGTTAAGCAGCCATAGTGTGTTTTCTGCATGTGTGACTCTGTTCTGTTTTGTAATTCAGTTCAAGTGTAACGGTTTTTACAGTCCCTCTATAAGTGATACCTTATGAGAAGTGTCCTTTTCTGTGTGACTTATTTCACTTAGAATCGTCGTACCTAAATCCACTCATCATGCTGCTACTAGCCTTATGACATTGATTTCATGGCTGAGTGATATTCCATTGTACATAAGGACCACAACTTCTTTATCCATTTTTCTCTTTCCTGGGATATTGAAGGTGGAATGAAGTGGAGGTCCTTGTCAACAGAGCAGCCCTAAACTTTGGGGTGCTTGTGTCTTGCTAATTTTTCATTTTCCCAATTTATACCCCCATGAGTGGAAGTGCCCTATGCTCTCTAAGCTGTGTTTTTTAGATGTTTCAGGACACACCGTACACTTCTCCAGAGTGGCTGTTGGCAATTTACATCCCGCCCATCAGTGTAGCAAGGCTCCCATTTCTCCATGGCCTGTCCTACATTTCTGGTTTTGAGACTTTTTTCAGCATGGCCCTTTTGACCGATGGGTAGCGAGTCTTCTTTGTAGCCCTGATTTGCCTTTCCAGGTTGCTTGGTTGGCCAAAAAGGGCGTATGCGTTTTTTCCTGAATATATTCAGGAAAAAACGCATACGCCCTTTTTGGCCAAGGGCATCATTGTCAAAGTTTTGCCGCTTTTCATGTGCTTTAAAGGCGATTCGAATCTACCTCCTGAAATCTGTTTCCTGCATTTCTGCCTTGATTTCAAATCCTCTTCTTTGCCTTCCCTCAATATATTTGTGGACGAGAGTTATCATTTATAACTCTGCAGGTTTGGGAATTGCAGTGCCCTGAAGCTCCATTTTACAACTCGCTTTTTTGGGAGCTGGCCGCAAAAGCGCAGGATGGCTTCAGGCCCTGTTCTGGTTCCGTGGGGGAGGATGAGCCTGTGGTTAATTCTTCTTCCTGATGGGAAAATAGAGTGACCTGTGCCTGTCCCAACACCAAGAGCTAGTCTCTCACTGGTTCCCCGTCTACCCGTTCATCCTCAGGACAAATTGCAACATGTACGGAACAGGAGGTTAAAGGTGCTGATGCTCCAAGTAGGGAGATTGTTAGTAAAGCGGCTGGAATGGCAAACCCGGGCACAAGGAGAAGAGAAATGAGGTGCGTTTTAGAAACCTTTCCCCATCACATGGTGTACCATCTTTTTGTTTTCTCATGCATGTTTTCGATGTAGGAAGATGCCCTTGAACCTGGAGATTTGGGACCCATGCGATGGGTACCACGCAGTATTACTTTAAAGGGTCTGCGTTTGCTCACCCAACCTCACCAAACCTCTCAGCCCCAAGAGTGTCCACCCTTATGTCTCATCCAGCTGTGGGTCTAGATATGGTCAATCCAGGTTGCATCACAGCCCCTGAACGCATTGTGTAAGAATTTCTCTCTCTTTCACTGTCTTTGTTTCATGGGTTTGTAAAAGTAATTTATTTTTATAATGGGGTTTAGCTGCTTTTCACTGCTGTGTTTTTGCCGCTTTACACCCACTTGACACACTAACAGAGAGATATCAATACATAGGTTTTAAGATTATTACTAGTCAGATATATTCTTGTGTGGTGAATAGGGCGTGTTGAGTCCAGTTCTCTGAGCAAGGAGTAGGTCTTGTCTATTACATATTGGGTTTATGGAACGGTATCTGAGCTAATTTGAAACCCTTGTTTTATGTATCACCCCACCTCACCTTTCCCTTTAAGCAGCCATAGTGTGTTTTCTGCATGTGTGACTCTGTTCTGTTTTGTAATTCAGTTCAAGTGTAACGGTTTTTACAGTCCCTCTATAAGTGATACCTTATGAGAAGTGTCCTTTTCTGTGTGACGTATTTCACTTAGAATCGTCGTACCTAAATCCACTCATCATGCTGCTACTAGCCTTATGACATTGATTTCATGGCTGAGTGATATTCCATTGTACATAGGGACCACAACTTCTTTATCCATTTTTCTCTTTCCTGGGATATTGAAGGTGGAATGAAGTGGAGGTCCTTGTCAACAGAGCAGCCCTAAACTTTGGGGTGCTTGTGTCTTGCTGATTTTTCATTTTCCCAATTTATACCCCCATGAGTGGAAGTGCCCTATGCTCTCTAAACTGTGTTTTTTAGATGTTTCAAGACACACCGTACACTTCTCCAGAGTGGCTGTTGGCAATTTACATCGTGCCCATCAGTGTAGCAAGGCTCCCATTTCTCCATGGCCTGTCCTGCATTTCTGGTTTTGAGACTTTTTTCAGCATGGCCCTTTTGACCGATGGGTAGCGAGTCTTCTTTGTAGCCCTGATTTGCCTTTCCAGGTTGCTTGTTTGGCCAAAAAGGGCGTATGGGTTTTTTCCTGAATATATTCAGGAAAAAACGCATACGCCCTTTTTGGCCAAGGGCATCATTGTCAACGTTTTGCCGCTTTTCATGTGCTTTAAAGGCGATTCGAATCTACCTCCTGAAATCTGTTTCCTTCAATTCTGCCTTGATTTCAAATCCTCTTCTTTGCCTTCCCTCAATATATTTGTGGACGAGAGTTATCATTTATAACTCTGCAGGTTTGGGAATTGCAGTGCCCTGAAGCTCCATTGTACAACTCGCTTTTTTGGGAGCTGGCCGCAAAAGCGCAGTATGGCTTCAGGCCCTGTTCTGGTTCCGGGGGGGATGATGAGCCTGTGGTTAATTCTTCTTCCTGATGGGAAAATAGAGTGACCTGTGCCTGTGCCAACACCAAGAGCTAGTCTCTCACTGGTTCCCCGTCTACCCGTTCATCCTCAGGACAAATTGCAACCTGTACGGAACAGGAGGTTAAAGGTGCTGATGCTCCAAGTAGGGAGATTGTTAGTAAAGCGGCTGGAATGGCGACCCCGGGCACAAGGAGAAGAGAAATGAGGTGCGTTTTAGAAACCTTTCCCCATCACATGGTGTACCATCTTTTTGTTTTCTCATGCATGTTTTCGATGTAGGAAGATGTCCTTGAACCTGGAGATTTGGGACCCATGCGATGGGTACCACGCAGTATTACTTTAAAGGGTCTGCGTTTGCTCACCCAACCTCACCAAACCTCTCAGCCCCAAGAGTGTCCACCCTTATGTCTCATCCAGCTGTGGGTCTAGATATGGTAAATCTAGGTTGCATCACAGCCCCTGAACGCATTGTGTAAGAATTTCACTCTCTTTCACTGTCTTTGTTTCATGGGTTTTTCGAAGTAATTTATTTTTATACTGGGGTTTAGCTGCTTTTCACTGCTGTGTTTATGCCGCTTTACACCCACTTGACACACTAACAGAGAGATATCAATACATAGGTTTTAAGATTATTACTAGTCAGATATATTCTTGTGCGGTGAATAGGGCGTGTTGAGTCCAGTTCTCTGAGCAAGGAGTAGGTCTTGTCTATTACATATTGGGTTTATGGAACGGTATCTGAGCTAATTTGAAACCCTTGTTTTATGTATCACCCCACCTCACTTTTCCCGTTAAGCAGCCATAGTGTGTTTTCTGCATGTGTAACTCTGTTCTGTTTTGTAATTCAGTTCAAGTGTAACGGTTTTTACATTCCCTCTATAAGTGATACCTTATGAGAAGTGTCCTTTTCTGTGTGACTTATTTCACTTAGAATCGTCGTACCTAAATCCACTCATCATGCTGCTACTAGCCTTATGACATTGATTTCCTGGCTGAGTGATATTCCATTGTACATAAGGACCACAACTTCTTTATCCATTTTTCTCTTTCCTGGGATATTGAAGGTGGAATGAAGTGGAGGTCCTTGTCAACAGAGCAGCCCTAAACTTTGGGGTGTTTGTTTCTTGCTGATTTTTCATTTTCCCAATTTATACCCCCATGAGTGGAAGTGCCCTATGCTCTCTAAGCTGTGTTTTTTAGATGTTTCAGGACACACCGTACACTTCTCCAGAGTGGCTGTTGGCAATTTACATCCCGCCCATCAGTGTAGCAAGGCTCCCATTTCTCCATGGCCTGTCCTGCATTTCTGGTTTTGAGACTTTTTTCAGCATGGCCCTTTTGACCGATGGGTAGCGAGTCCTCTTTGTTGCCCTGATTTGCCTTTCCAGGTTGCTTGGTTGGCCAAAAAGGGCGTATGCGTTTTTTCCTGAATATATTCAGGAAAAAACGCATACGCCCTTTTTGGCCAAGGGCATCATTGTCAACGTTTTGCCGCTTTTCATGTGCTTTAAAGGCGATTCGAATCTACCTCCTGAAATCTGTTTCCTGCAATTCTGCCTTGATTTCAAATCCTCTTCTTTGCCTTCCCTCAATATATTTGTGGACGAGAGTTATCATTTATATCTCTGCAGGTTTGTGAATTGCAGTGCCCTGAAGCTCCATTGTACAACTCGCTTTTTTGGGAGCTGGCCGCAAAAGCGCAGGATGGCTTCAGGCCCTGTTCTGGTTCCCGGGGGGTGGATGAGCCTGTGGTTAATTCTTCTTCCTGATGGGAAGATAGAGTGACCTGTGCCTGTCCCAACACCAAGAGCTAGTCTCTCACTGGTTCCCCGTCTACCCGTTCATCCTCAGGACAAATTGCAACCTGTACGGAACAGGAGGTTAAAGGTGCTGATGCTCCAAGTAGGGAGATTGTTAGTAAAGCGGCTGGAATGGCCAACCCGGGCACAAGGAGAAGAGAAATGAGGTGCGTTTTAGAAACCTTTCCCCATCACATGGTGTACCATCATTTTGTTTTCTCATGCATGTTTTCGATGTAGGAAGATGTCCTTGAACCTGGAGATTTGGGATCCATGCGATGGGTACCACGCAGTATTACTTTAAAGGGTCTGCGTTTGCTCACCCAACCTCAACAAACCTCTCAGCCCCAAGAGTGTCCACCCTTATGTCTCATCCAGCTGTGGGTCTAGATATGGTCAATCCAGGTTGCATCACAGCCCCTGAACGCATTGTGTAAGTATTTCTCTCTCTTTCACTGTCTTTGTTTCATGGGTTTTTCGAAGTAATTTATTTTTATACTGGGGTTTAGCTGCTTTTCACTGCTGTGTTTATGCCGCTTTACACCCACTTGACACACTAACAGAGAGATATCAATACATAGGTTTTAAGATTATTACTAGTCAGATATATTCTTGTGCGGTGAATAGGGCGTGTTGAGTCCAGTTCTCTGAGCAAGGAGTAGGTCTTGTCTATTACATATTGGGTTTATGGAACGGTATCTGAGCTAATTTGAAACGCTTGTTTTATGTATCACCCCACCTCACCTTTCCCGTTAAGCAGCCATAGTGTGTTTTCTGCATGTGTGACTCTGTTCTGTTTTGTAATTCAGTTCAAGTGTAACGGTTTTTACATTCCCTCTATAAGTGATACCTTATGAGAAGTGTCCTTTTCTGTGTGACTTATTTCACTTAGAATCGTCGAACCTAAATCCACTCATCATGCTGCTACTAGCCTTATGACATTGATTTCATGGCTGAGTGATATTCCATTGTACATAAGGACCACAACTTCTTTATCCATTTTTCTCTTTCCTAGGATATTGAAGGTGGAATGAAGTGGAGGTCCTTGTCAACAGAGCAGCCCTAAACTTTGGGGTGCTTGTGTCTTGCTGATTTTTCATTTTCCCAATTTATACCCCCATGAGTGGAAGTGCCCTATGCTCTCTAAGCTGTGTTTTTTAGATGTTTCAAGACACACCGTACACTTCTCCAGAGTGGCTGTTGGCAATTTACATCCCGCCCATCAGTGTAGCAAGGCTCCCATTTCTCCATGGCCTGTCCCGCATTTCTGGTTTTGAGACTTTTTTCAGCATGGCCCTTTTGACCGATGGGTAGCGAGTCTTCTTTGTAGCGCTGATTTGCCTTTCCAGGTTGCTTGGTTGGCCAAAAAGGGCGTATGCGTTTTTTCCTGAATATATTCAGGAAAAAACGCATACGCCATTTTTAGCCAAGGGCATCATTGTCAACGTTTTGCCGCTTTTCATGTGCTTTAAAGACGATTCGAATCTACCTCCTGAAATCTGTTTCCTGCAATTCTGCCTTGATTTCAAATCCTCTTCTTTGCCTTCCCTCAATATATTTGTGGACGAGAGTTATCATTTATAACTCTGCAGGTTTGGGAATTGCAGTGCCCTGAAGCTCCATTTTACAACTCGCTTTTTTGGGAGCTGGCCGCAAAAGCGCTGGATGGCTTCAGGCCCTGTTCTGGTTCCGGGGGGGATGATGAGCCTGTGGTTAATTCTTCTTCCTGATGGGAAAATAGAGTGACCTGTGCCTGTCCCAACACCAAGAGCTAGTCTCTCACTGGTTCCCCGTCTACCCGTTCATCCTCAGGACAAATTGCAACCTGCACGGAACAGGAGGTTAAAGGTGCTGATGCTCCAAATAAGGAGATTGCTAGTAAAGCGGCTGGAATGGAGAACCCGGGCACAAGGAGATGAGAAATGAGGTGCGTTTTAGATATTTTTCCCCATCACACGGTGTACCATCTTCTGGGTTTCTCGTGCATGTTTTCCATGTAGGAAGATGCCCCTGAACCTGGAGATTTGGGACCCATGGGATGGGTACCACGCAGTATTACTTTAAAGGGTCTGCGTTTGCTCACCCAACCTCACCAAACCTCTCAGCCCCAAGAGTGTCCACCCTTATGTCTCATCCAGCTGTGGGTCTAGATATGGTCAATCCAGGTTGCATCACAGCCCCTGAACGCATTGTGTAAGAATTTCTCTCTCTTTCACTGTCTTTGTTTCATGGGTTTGTAAAAGTAATTTATTTTTATAATGGGGTTTAGCTGCTTTTCACTGCTGTGTTTATGCTGCTTTACACCCACTTGACACACTAACAGAGAGATATCAATACATAGGTTTTAAGATTATTACTAGTCAGATATATTCTTGTGTGGTGAATAGGGCGTGTTGAGTCCAGTTCTCTGAGCAAGGAGTAGGTCTTGTCTATTACATATTGGGTTTATGGAACGGTATCTGAGCTAATTTGAAACCCTTGTTTTATGTATCACCCCACCTCACCTTTCCCTTTAAGCAGCCATAGTGTGTTTTCTGCATGTGTGACTCTGTTCTGTTTTGTAATTCAGTTCAAGTGTAACGGTTTTTACATTCCCTCTATAAGTGATACCTTATGAGAAGTGTCCTTTTCTGTGTGACTTATTTCACTTAGAATCGTCGTACCTAAATCCACTCATCATGCTGCTACTAGCCTTATGACATTGATTTCATGGCTGAGTGATATTCCATTGTACATAAGGACCACAACTTCTTTATCCATTTTTCTCTTTCCTGGGATATTGAAGGTGGAATGAAGTGGAGGTCCTTGTCAACAGAGCAGCCCTAAACTTTGGGGTGCTTGTGTCTTGCTGATTTTTCATTTTCCCAATTTATACCCCCATGAGTGGAAGTGCCCTATGCTCTCTAAGCTGTGTTTTTTAGATGTTTCAAGACACACCGTACACTTCTCCAGAGTGGCTGTTGGCAATTTACATCGCGCCCATCAGTGTAGCAAGGCTCCCATTTCTCCATGGCCTGTCCTGCATTTCTGGTTTTGACACGTTTTTCAGCATGGCCCTTTTGACCGATGGGTAGCGAGTCTTCTTTGTAGCCCTGATTTGCCTTTCCAGGTTGCTTGGTTGGCCAAAAAGGGCGTATGGGTTTTTTCCTGAATATATTCAGGAAAAAACGCATACGCCCTTTTTGGCCAAAGGCATCATTGTCAACGTTTTGCCGCTTTTCATGTGCTTTAAAGGCGATTCGAATCTACCTCCTGAAATCTGTTTCCTGCAATTCTGCCTTGATTTCAAATCCTCTTCTTTGCCTTCCCTCAATATATTTGTGGACGAGAGTTATCATTTATAACTCTGCAGGTTTGGGAATTGCAGTGCCCTGAAGCTCCATTTTACAACTCGCTTTTTTGGGAGCTGGCCGCAAAAGCGCAGGATGGCTTCAGGCCCTGTTCTGGTTCCGGGGGGGATGATGAGCCTGTGGTTAATTCTTCTTCCTGATGGGAAAATAGAGTGACCTGTGCCTGTGCCAACAACAAGAGCTAGTCTCTCACTGGTTCCCCGTCTACCCGTTCATCCTCAGGACAAATTGCAACCTGTACGGAACAGGAGGTTAAAGGTGCTGATGCTCCAAGTAGGGAGATTGTTAGTAAAGCGGCTGGAATGGCGACCCCGGGCACAAGGAGAAGAGAAATGAGGTGCGTTTTAGAAACCTTTCCCCATCACATGGTGTACCATCTTTTTGTTTTCTCATGCATGTTTTCGATGTAGGAAGATGTCCTTGAACCTGGAGATTTGGGACCCATGCGATGGGTACCACGCAGTATTACTTTAAAGGGTCTGCGTTTGCTCACCCAACCTCACCAAACCTCTCAGCCCCAAGAGTGTCCACCCTTATGTCTCATCCAGCTGTGGGTCTAGATATGGTCAATCCAGGTTGCATCACAGCCCCTGAACGCATTGTGTAAGTATTTCTCTCTCTTTCACTGTCTTTGTTTCATGGGTTTTTCGAAGTAATTTATTTTTATACTGGGGTTTAGCTGCTTTTCACTGCTGTGTTTATGCCGCTTTACACCCACTTGACACACTAACAGAGAGATATCAATACATAGGTTTTAAGATTATTACTAGTCAGATATATTCTTGTGCGGTGAATAGGGCGTGTTGAGTCCAGTTCTCTGAGCAAGGAGTAGGTCTTGTCTATTACATATTGGGTTTATGGAACGGTATCTGAGCTAATTTGAAACGCTTGTTTTATGTATCACCCCACCTCCCCTTTTCCGTTAAGCAGCCATAGTGCGTTTTCTGTATGTGTGACTCTGTTCTGTTTTGTAATTCAGTTCAAGTGTAACAGTTTTTACATTCCCTCTATAAGTGATACCTTATGAGAAGTGTCCTTTTCTGTGTGACTTATTTCACTTAGAATCGTCGTACCTAAATCCACTCATCATGCTGCTACTAGCCTTATGACATCGATTTCATGGCTGAGTGATATTCCATTGTACATAAGGACCACAACTTCTTTATCCATTTTTCTCTTTCCTGGGATATTGATGGTGGAATGAAGTGGAGGTCCTTGTCAACAGAGCAGCCCTCAACTTTGGGGTGCTTGTGTCTTGCTGATTTTTCATTTTCCCAATTTATACCCCCATGAGTGGAAGTGCCCTATGCTCTCTAAGCTGTGTTTTTTAGATGTTTCAAGACACACCGTACACTTCTCCAGAGTGGCTGTTGGCAATTTACATCCCGCCCATCAGTGTAGCAAGGCTCCCATTTCTCCATGGCCTGTCCCGCATTTCTGATTTTGAGACTTTTTTCAGCATGGCCCTTTTGACCGATGGGTAGCGAGTCTTCTTTGTAGCGCTGATTTGCCTTTCTAGGTTGCTTGGTTGGCCAAAAAGGGCGTATGCGTTTTTTCCTGAATATATTCAGGAAAAAACGCATACGCCATTTTTAGCCAAGGGCATCATTGTCAACGTTTTGCCGCTTTTCATGTGCTTTAAAGGCGATTCGAATCTACCTCCTGAAATCTGTTTCCTGCAATTCTGCCTTGATTTCAAATCCTCTTCTTTGCATTCCCTCAATATATTTGTGGACGAGAGTTATCATTTATAACTCTGCAGGTTTGTGAATTGCAGTGCCCTGAAGCTCCATTTTACAACTCGCTTTTTTGGGAGCTGGCCGCAAAAGCGCTGGATGGCTTCAGGCCCTGTTCTGGTTCCGGGGGCTATGATGAGCCTGTGGTTAATTCTTCTTCCTGATGGGAAAATAGAGTGACCTGTGCCTGTCCCAACACCAAGAGCTAGTCTCTCACTGGTTCCCCGTCTTCCCGTTCATCCTCAGGACAAATTGCAACCTGCACGGAACAGGAGGTTAAAGGTGCTGATGCTCCAAATAAGGAGATTGCTAGTAAAGCGGCTGGAATGGAGAACCCGGGCACAAGGAGATGAGAAATGAGGTGCGTTTTAGATATTTTTCCCCATCACACGGTGTACCATCTTCTGGGTTTCTCGTGCATGTTTTCGATGTAGGAAGATGCCCTTGAACCTGGAGATTTGGGACCCATGGGATGGGTACCACGCAGTATTACTTTAAAGGGTCTGCGTTTGCTCACCCAACCTCACCAAACCTCTCAGCCCCAAGAGTGTCCACCCTTATGTCTCATCCAGCTGTGGGTCTAGATATGGTCAATCCAGGTTGCATCACAGCCCCTGAACGCATTGTGTAAGAATTACTCTCTCTTTCACTGTCTTTGTTTCATGGGTGTTTCAAAGTAATTTATTTTGATAATGGGGTTTAGCTGCTTTTCACTGCTGTGTTTATGCCGCTTTACACCCACTTGACACACTAACAGAGAGATATCAATACATAGGTTTTAAGATTATTACTAGTCAGATATATTCTTGTGCAGGGAATAGGGCCTGTTGAGTCCAGTTCTCTGAGCAAGGAGTAGGTCTTGTCTATTACATATTGGGTTTATGGAACGGTATCTGAGCTAATTTGAAACCCTTGTTTTATGTATCACCCCACCTCACCTTTCCCGTTAAGCAGCCATAGTCTGTTTTCTGCATGTGTGACTCTGTTCTGTTTTGTAATTCAGTTCAAGTGTAACGCTTTTTACATTCCCTCTATAAGTGATACCTTATGAGAAGTGTCCTTTTCTGTGTGACTTATTTCACTTAGAATCGTCGTACCTAAATCCACTCATCATGCTGCTACTAGCCTTATGACATTGATTTCATGGCTGAGTGATATTCCATTGTACATAAGGACCACAACTTCTTTATCCATTTTTCTCTTTCCTGGGATATTGAAGGTGGAATGAAGTGGAGGTCCTTGTCAACAGAGCAGCCCTAAACTTTGGGGTGTTTGTTTCTTGCTGATTTTTCATTTTCCCAATTTATACCCCCATGAGTGGAAGTGCCCTACGCTCTCTAAGCTGTGTTTTTTAGATGTTTCAGGACACACCGTACACTTCTCCAGAGTGGCTGTTGGCAATTTACATCCCGCCCATCAGTGTAGCAAGGCTCCCATTTCTCCATGGCCTGTCCTGCATTTCTGGTTTTGAGACTTTTTTCAGCATGGCCCTTTTGACCGATGGGTAGCGAGTCTTCTTTGTTGCCCTGATTTGCCTTTCCAGGTTGCTTGGTTGGCCAAAAAGGGCGTATGCATTTTTTCCTGAATATATTCAGGAAAAAACGCATACGCCCTTTTTGGCCAAGGGCATCATTGTCAACGTTTTGCCGCTTTTCATGTGCTTTAAAGGCGATTCGAATCTACCTCCTGAAATCTGTTTCCTGCAATTCTGCCTTGATTTCAAATCCTCTTCTTTGCCTTCCCTCAATATATTTGTGGACGAGAGTTATCATTTATATCTCTGCAGGTTTGTGAATTGCAGTGCCCTGAAGCTCCATTTTACAACTCGCTTTTTTGGGAGCTGGCCGCAAAAGCGCAGGATGGCTTCAGGCCCTGTTCTGGTTCCGGGGGGGGGGGGAGGATGAGCCTGTGGTAAATTCTTCTTCCTGATGGGAAAATAGAGTGGCCTGTTCCTGTCCCAACAACAAGAGGTAGTCTCTCACTGGTTCCCCATCTTCCCGTTCAGCCTCAGGACAAATTGCAACCTGTACGGAACAGGAGGTTAAAGGTGCTGATGCTCCAAGTAGGGAGATTGTTAGTAAAGCGGCTGGAATGGCGACCCCGGGCACAAGGAGAAGAGAAATGAGGTGCGTTTTAGAAACCTTTCCCCATCACATGGTGTACCATCATTTTGTTTTCTCATGCATGTTTTCGATGTAGGAAGATGTCCTTGAACCTGGAGATTTGGGACCCATGCGATGGGTACCACGCAGTATTACTTTAAAGGGTCTGCGTTTGCTCACCCAACCTCACCAAACCTCTCAGCCCCAAGAGTGTCCACCCTTATGTCTCATCCAGCTGTGGGTCTAGATATGGTCATTCCAGGTTGCATCACAGCCCCTGAACGCATTGTGTAAGAATTTCTCTCTCTTTCACTGTCTTTGTTTCATGGGTTTTTCAAAGTAATTTATTTTTATAATGGGGTTTAGCTGCTTTTCACTGCTGTGTTTATGCTGCTTTACACCCACTTGACACACTAACAGAGAGATATCAATACATAGGTTTTAAGATTATTACTAGTCAGATATATTCTTGTGTGGTGAATAGGGCGTGTTGAGTCCAGTTCTGTGAGCAAGGAGTAGGTCTTGTCTATTACATATTGGGTTTATGGAACGGTATCTGAGCTAATTTGAAACCCTTGTTTTATGTATCACCCCACCTCACCTTTCCCTTTAGGCAGCCATAGTGTGTTTTCTGCATGTGTGACTCTGTTCTGTTTTGTAATTCAGTTCAAGTGTAACGGTTTTTACATTCCCTCTATAAGTGATACCTTATGAGAAGTGTCCTTTTCTGTGTGACTTATTTCACTTAGAATCGTCGTACCTAAATCCACTCATCATGCTGCTACTAGCCTTATGACATTGATTTCATGGCTGAGTGATATTCCATTGTACATAAGGACCACAACTTCTTTATCCATTTTTCTCTTTCCTGGGATATTGAAGGTGGAATGAAGTGGAGGTCCTTGTCAACAGAGCAGCCCTAAACTTTGGGGTGCTTGTGTCTTGCTGATTTTTCATTTTCCCAATTCATACCCCCATGAGTGGAAGTGCCCTATGCTCTCTAAGCTGTGTTTTTCAGATGTTTCAAGACACACCGTACACTTCTCCAGAGTGGCTGTTGGCAATTTACATCGCGCCCATCAGTGTAGCAAGGCTCCCATTTCTCCATGGCCTGTCCTGCATTTCTGGTTTTGAGACTTTTTTCAGCATGGCCCTTTTGACCGATGGGTAGCGAGTCTTCTTTGTAGCCCTGATTTGCCTTTCCAGGTTGCTTGGTTGGCCAAAAAGGGCGTATGGGTTTTTTCCTGAATATATTCAGGAAAAAACGCATACGCCCTTTTTGGCCAAGGGCATCATTGTCAACGTTTTGCCGCTTTTCATGTGCTTTAAAGGCGATTCGAATCTACCTCCTGAAATCTGTTTCCTGCAATTCTGCCTTGATTTCAAATCCTCTTCTTTGCCTTCCCTCAATATATTTGTGGACGAGAGTTATCATTTATAACTCTGCAGGTTTTTGAATTGCAGTGCCCTGAAGCTCCATTTTACAACTCGCTTTTTTGGGAGCTGGCCGCAAAAGCGCAGGATGGCTTCAGGCCCTGTTCTGGTTCCGGGGGGGATGATGAGCCTGTGGTTAATTCTTCTTCCTGATGGGAAAATAGAGTGACCTGTGCCTGTGCCAACAACAAGAGCTAGTCTCTCACTGGTTCCCCGTCTACCCGTTCATCCTCAGGACAAATTGCAACCTGTACGGAACAGGAGGTTAAAGGTGCTGATGCTCCAAGTAGGGAGATTGTTAGTAAAGCGGCTGGAATGGCGACCCCGGGCACAAGGAGAAGAGAAATGAGGTGCGTTTTAGAAACCTTTCCCCATCACATGGTGTACCATCTTTTTGTTTTCTCATGCATGTTTTCGATGTAGGAAGATGTCCTTGAACCTGGAGATTTGGGACCCATGCGATGGGTACCACGCAGTATTACTTTAAAGGGTCTGCGTTTGCTCACCCAACCTCACCAAACCTCTCAGCCCCAAGAGTGTCCACCCTTATGTCTCATCCAGCTGTGGGTCTAGATATGGTCAATCTAGGTTGCATCACAGCCCCTGAACGCATTGTGTAAGAATTTCACTCTCTTTCACTGTCTTTGTTTCATGGGTTTTTCGAAGTAATTTATTTTTATAATGGGGTTTAGCTGCTTTTCACTGCTGTGTTTATGCCGCTTTACACCCACTTGACACACTAACAGAGAGATATCAATACATAGGTTTTAAGATTATTACTAGTCAGATATATTCTTGTGCAGGGAATAGGGCCTGTTGAGTCCAGTTCTCTGAGCAAGGAGTAGGTCTTGTCTATTACATATTGGGTTTATGGAACGGTATCTGAGCTAATTTGAAACCCTTGTTTTATGTATCACCCCACCTCACCTTTCCCGTTAAGCAGCCATAGTCTGTTTTCTGCATGTGTGACTCTGTTCTGTTTTGTAATTCAGTTCAAGTGTAACGCTTTTTACATTCCCTCTATAAGTGATACCTTATGAGAAGTGTCCTTTTCTGTGTGACTTATTTCACTTAGAATCGTCGTACCTAAATCCACTCATCATGCTGCTACTAGCCTTATGACATTGATTTCATGGCTGAGTGATATTCCATTGTACATAAGGACCACAACTTCTTTATCCATTTTTCTCTTTCCTGGGATATTGAAGGTGGAATGAAGTGGAGGTCCTTGTCAACAGAGCAGCCCTAAACTTTGGGGTGTTTGTTTCTTGCTGATTTTTCATTTTCCCAATTTATACCCCCATGAGTGGAAGTGCCCTATGCTCTCTAAGCTGTGTTTTTTAGATGTTTCAAGACACACCGTACACTTCTCCAGAGTGGCTGTTGGCAATTTACATCCCGCCCATCAGTGTAGCAAGGCTCCCATTTCTCCATGGCCTGTCCTGCATTTCTGGTTTTGAGACTTTTTTCAGCATGGCCCTTTTGACCGATGGGTAGCGAGTCTTCTTTGTTGCCCTGATTTGCCTTTCCAGGTTGCTTGGTTGGCCAAAAAGGGCGTATGCATTTTTTCCTGAATATATTCAGGAAAAAACGCATACGCCCTTTTTGGCCAAGGGCATCATTGTCAACGTTTTGCCGCTTTTCATGTGCTTTAAAGGCGATTCGAATCTACCTCCTGAAATCTGTTTCCTGCAATTCTGCCTTGATTTCAAATCCTCTTCTTTGCCTTCCCTCAATATATTTGTGGACGAGAGTTATCATTTATATCTCTGCAGGTTTGTGAATTGCAGTGCCCTGAAGCTCCATTTTACAACTCGCTTTTTTGGGAGCTGGAAGCAAAAGCGCAGGATGGCTTCAGGCCTTGTTCTGGTTCCGGGGGGGGGGGAGGATGAGCCTGTGGTAAATTCTTCTTCCTGATGGGAAAATAGAGTGACCTGTTCCTGTCCCAACATCAAGAGGTAGTCTCTCACTGGTTCCCCATCTTCCCGTTCAGCCTCAGGACAAATTGCAACTTGTACGGAACAGGAGGTTAAAGGTGCTGATGCTCCAAGTAGGGAGATTGTTAGTAAAGCGGCTGGAATGGCGACCCCGGGCACAAGGAGAAGAGAAATGAGGTGCGTTTTAGAAACCTTTCCCCATCACATGGTGTACCATCTTTTTGTTTTCTCATGCATGTTTTCGATGTAGGAAGATGTCCTTGAACCTGGAGATTTGGGACCCATGCGATGGGTACCACGCAGTATTACTTTAAAGGGTCTGCGTTTGCTCACCCAACCTCACCAAACCTCTCAGCCCCAAGAGTGTCCACCCTTATGTCTCATCCAGCTGTGGGTCTAGATATGGTCAATCCAGGTTGCATCACAGCCCCTGAACGCATTGTGTAAGAATTTCTCTCTCTTTCACTGTCTTTGTTTCATGGGTTTTTCGAAGTAATTTATTTTTATACTGGGGTTTAGCTGCTTTTCACTGCTGTGTTTATGCCGCTTTACACCCACTTGACACACTAACAGAGAGATATCAATACATAGGTTTTAAGATTATTACTAGTCAGATATATTCTTGTGCGGTGAATAGGGCCTGTTGAGTCCAGTTCTCTGAGCAAGGAGTAGGTCTTGTCTATTACATATTGGGTTTATGGAACGGTATCTGAGCTAATTTGAAACGCTTGTTTTATGTATCACCCCACCTCACCTTTCCCGTTAAGCAGCCATAGTGTGTTTTCTGCATGTGTGACTCTGTTCTGTTTTGTAATTCAGTTCAAGTGTAACGCTTTTTACATTCCCTCTATAAGTGATACCTTATGAGAAGTGTCCTTTTCTGTGTGACTTATTTCACTTAGAATCGTCGAACCTAAATCCACTCATCATGCTGCTACTAGCCTTATGACATTGATTTCATGGCTGAGTGATATTCCATTGTACATAAGGACCACAACTTCTTTATCCATTTTTCTCTTTCCTGGGATATTGAAGGTGGAATGAAGTGGAGGTCCTTGTCAACAGAGCAGCCCTAAACTTTGGGGTGCTTGTGTCTTGCTGATTTTTCATTTTCCCAATTTATACCCCCATGAGTGGAAGTGCCCTATGCTCTCTAAGCTGTGTTTTTTAGATGTTTCAGGACACACCGTACACTTCTCCAGAGTGGCTGTTGGCAATTTACATCCCGCCCATCAGTGTAGCAAGGCTCCCATTTCTCCATGGCCTGTCCTGCATTTCTGGTTTTGAGACTTTTTTCAGCATGGCCCTTTTGACAGATGGGTAGCGAGTCTTCTTTGTAGCGCTGATTTGCCTTTCCAGGTTGCTTGGTTGGCCAAAAAGGGCGTATGCGTTTTTTCCTGAATATATTCAGGAAAAAACGCATACGCCCTTTTTGGCCAAGGGCATCATTGTCAACGTTTTGCCGCTTTTCATGTGCTTTAAAGGCGATTCGAATCTACCTCCTGAAATCTGTTTCCTGCAATTCTGCCTTGATTTCAAATCCTCTTCTTTGCCTTCCCTCAATATATTTGTGGACGAGAGTTATCATTTATAACTCTGCAGGTTTGTGAATTGCAGTGCCCTGAACCTCCATTTTACAACTCGTTTTTATGGGAGCTGGCCGCAAAATCGCAGAATGGCTTCAGGCCCTGTTCTGGTTCCGGGGGGCAGGCTGAGCCTGTGGTTAATTCTTCTTCCTGATGGGAAAATAGAGTGACCTGTGCCTGTCCCAACACCAAGAGCTAGTCTGTCGTTGGTTCCACGTCTTCCCGTTTATCCTCAGTACAAATTGCAACCTGTACGGAACAGGAGGTTAAAGGTGCTGATGCTCCAAGTAGGGAGCTTGCTAGTAAAGGGGCTGGAATGGCGAAACCGGGCCAAGGAGATGAGAAATGAGGTGCGTTTTAGAAACCTTTCCCCATCACACGGTGTACCATCTTCTGGGTTTCTCATGCATGTTTTTGATGTAGGAAGATGCCCTTGAACCTGGAGATTTGGGACCCATGCGATGGGTACCACGCAGTATTACTTTAAAGGGTCTGCGTTTGCTCACCCAACCTCACCAAACCTCTCAGCCCCAAGAGTGTCCACCCTTATGTCTCATCCAGCTGTGGGTCTAGATATGGTCAATCCAGGTTGCATCACAGCCCCTGAACGCATTGTGTAAGAATTTCTCTCTCTTTCACTGTCTTTGTTTCATGGGTTTGTAAAAGTAATTTATTTTTATAATGGGGTTTAGCTGCTTTTCACTGCTGTGTTTATGCTGCTTTACACCCACTTGACACACTAACAGAGAGATATCAATACATAGGTTTTAAGATTATTACTAGTCAGATATATTCTTGTGTGGTGAATAGGGCGTGTTGAGTCCAGTTCTCTGAGCAAGGAGTAGGTCTTGTCTATTACATATTGGGTTTATGGAACGGTATCTGAGCTAATTTGAAACCCTTGTTTTATGTATCACCCCACCTCACCTTTCCCTTTAAGCAGCCATAGTGTGTTTTCTGCATGTGTGACTCTGTTCTGTTTTGTAATTCAGTTCAAGTGTAACGGTTTTTACATTCCCTCTATAAGTGATACCTTATGAGAAGTGTCCTTTTCTGTGTGACTTATTTCACTTAGAATCGTCGTACCTAAATCCACTCATCATGCTGCTACTAGCCTTATGACATTGATTTCATGGCTGAGTGATATTCCATTGTACATAAGGACCACAACTTCTTTATCCATTTTTCTCTTTCCTGGGATATTGAAGGTGGAATGAAGTGGAGGTCCTTGTCAACAGAGCAGCCCTAAACTTTGGGGTGCTTGTGTCTTGCTGATTTTTCATTTTCCCAATTTATACCCCCATGAGTGGAAGTGCCCTATGCTCTCTAAGCTGTGTTTTTTAGATGTTTCAAGACACACCGTACACTTCTCCAGAGTGGCTGTTGTCAATTTACATCGCGCCCATCAGTGTAGCAAGGCTCCCATTTCTCCATGGCCTGTCCTGCATTTCTGGTTTTGAGACTTTTTTCAGCATGGCCCTTTTGACCGATGGGTAGCGAGTCTTCTTTGTAGCCCTGATTTGCCTTTCCAGGTTGCTTGGTTGGCCAAAAAGGGCGTATGGGTTTTTTCCTGAATATATTCAGGAAAAAACGCATACGCCCTTTTTGGCCAAGGGCATCATTGTCAACGTTTTGCCGCTTTTCATGTGCTTTAAAGGCGATTCGAATCTACCTCCTGAAATCTGTTTCCTGCAATTCTGCCTTGATTTCAAATCCTCTTCTTTGCCTTCCCTCAATATATTTGTGGACGAGAGTTATCATTTATAACTCTGCAGGTTTTTGAATTGCAGTGCCCTGAAGCTCCATTTTACAACTCGCTTTTTTGGGAGCTGGCCGCAAAAGCGCAGGATGGCCTCAGGCCCTGTTCTGGTTCCGGGTGGGATGATGAGCCTGTGGTTAATTCTTCTTCCTGATGGGAAATTAGAGTGACCTGTGCCTGTGCCAACAACAAGAGCTAGTCTCTCACTGGTTCCCCGTCTACCCGTTCATCCTCAGGACAAATTGCAACCTGTACGGAACAGGAGGTTAAAGGTGCTGATGCTCCAAGTAGGGAGATTGTTAGTAAAGCGGCTGAAATGGCGAACCCGGGCACAAGGAGAAGAGAAATGAGGTGCGTTTTAGAAACCTTTCCCCATCACATGGTGTACCATCTTTTTGTTTTCTCATGCATGTTTTCGATGTAGGAAGATGTCCTTGAACCTGGAGATTTGGGACCCATGCGATGGGTACCACGCAGTATTACTTTAAAGGGTCTGCGTTTGCTCACCCAACCTCACCAAACCTCTCAGCCCCAAGAGTGTCCACCCTTATGTCTCATCCAGCTGTGGGTCTAGATATGGTCAATCTAGGTTGCATCACAGCCCCTGAACGCATTGTGTAAGAATTTCACTCTCTTTCACTGTCTTTGTTTCATGGGTTTTTCGAAGTAATTTATTTTTATACTGGGGTTTAGCTGCTTTTCACTGCTGTGTTTATGCCGCTTTACACCCACTTGACACACTAACAGAGAGATATCAATACATAGGTTTTAAGATTATTACTAGTCAGATATATTCTTGTGCAGGGAATAGGGCCTGTTGAGTCCAGTTCTCTGAGCAAGGAGTAGGTCTTGTCTATTACATATTGGGTTTATGGAACGGTATCTGAGCTAATTTGAAACCCTTGTTTTATGTATCACCCCACCTCACCTTTCCCGTTAAGCAGCCATAGTGTGTTTTCTGCATGTGTGACTCTGTTCTGTTTTGTAATTCAGTTCAAGTGTAACGCTTTTTACATTCCCTCTATAAGTGATACCTTATGAGAAGTGTCCTTTTCTGTGTGACTTATTTCACTTAGAATCGTCGTACCTAAATCCACTCATCATGCTGCTACTAGCCTTATGACATTGATTTCATGGCTGAGTGATATTCCATTGTACATAAGGACCACAACTTCTTTATCCATTTTTCTCTTTCCTGGGATATTGAAGGTGGAATGAAGTGGAGGTCCTTGTCAACAGAGCAGCCCTAAACTTTGGGGTGTTTGTTTCTTGCTGATTTTTCATTTTCCCAATTTATACCCCCATGAGTGGAAGTGCCCTACGCTCTCTAAGCTGTGTTTTTTAGATGTTTCAGGACACACCGTACACTTCTCCAGAGTGGCTGTTGGCAATTTACATCCCGCCCATCAGTGTAGCAAGGCTCCCATTTCTCCATGGCCTGTCCTGCATTTCTGGTTTTGAGACTTTTTTCAGCATGGCCCTTTTGACCGATGGGTAGCGAGTCTTCTTTGTTGCCCTGATTTGCCTTTCCAGGTTGCTTGGTTGGCCAAAAAGGGCGTATGCATTTTTTCCTGAATATATTCAGGAAAAAACGCATACGCCCTTTTTGGCCAAGGGCATCATTGTCAACGTTTTGCCGCTTTTCATGTGCTTTAAAGGCGATTCGAATCTACCTCCTGAAATCTGTTTCCTGCAATTCTGCCTTGATTTCAAATCCTCTTCTTTGCCTTCCCTCAATATATTTGTGGACGAGAGTTATCATTTATATCTCTGCAGGTTTGTGAATTGCAGTGCCCTGAAGCTCCATTTTACAACTCGCTTTTTTGGGAGCTGGCCGCAAAAGCGCAGGATGGCTTCAGGCCCTGTTCTGGTTCCGGGGGGGGGGAGGATGAGCCTGTGGTAAATTCTTCTTCCTGATGGGAAAATAGAGTGGCCTGTTCCTGTCCCAACAACAAGAGGTAGTCTCTCACTGGTTCCCCATCTTCCCGTTCAGCCTCAGGACAAATTGCAACCTGTACGGAACAGGAGGTTAAAGGTGCTGATGCTCCAAGTAGGGAGATTGTTAGTAAAGCGGCTGGAATGGCGACCCCGGGCACAAGGAGAAGAGAAATGAGGTGCGTTTTAGAAACCTTTCCCCATCACATGGTGTACCATCATTTTGTTTTCTCATGCATGTTTTCGATGTAGGAAGATGTCCTTGAACCTGGAGATTTGGGACCCATGCGATGGGTACCACGCAGTATTACTTTAAAGGGTCTGCGTTTGCTCACCCAACCTCACCAAACCTCTCAGCCCCAAGAGTGTCCACCCTTATGTCTCATCCAGCTGTGGGTCTAGATATGGTCAATCCAGGTTGCATCACAGCCCCTGAACGCATTGTGTAAGAATTTCTCTCTCTTTCACTGTCTTTGTTTCATGGGTTTTTCAAAGTAATTTATTTTTATAATGGGGTTTAGCTGCTTTTCACTGCTGTGTTTATGCTGCTTTACACCCACTTGACACACTAACAGAGAGATATCAATACATAGGTTTTAAGATTATTACTAGTCAGATATATTCTTGTGTGGTGAATAGGGCGTGTTGAGTCCAGTTCTGTGAGCAAGGAGTAGGTCTTGTCTATTACATATTGGGTTTATGGAACGGTATCTGAGCTAATTTGAAACCCTTGTTTTATGTATCACCCCACCTCACCTTTCCCTTTAGGCAGCCATAGTGTGTTTTCTGCATGTGTGACTCTGTTCTGTTTTGTAATTCAGTTCAAGTGTAACGGTTTTTACATTCCCTCTATAAGTGATACCTTATGAGAAGTGTCCTTTTCTGTGTGACTTATTTCACTTAGAATCGTCGTACCTAAATCCACTCATCATGCTGCTACTAGCCTTATGACATTGATTTCATGGCTGAGTGATATTCCATTGTACATAAGGACCACAACTTCTTTATCCATTTTTCTCTTTCCTGGGATATTGAAGGTGGAATGAAGTGGAGGTCCTTGTCAACAGAGCAGCCCTAAACTTTGGGGTGTTTGTTTCTTGCTGATTTTTCATTTTCCCAATTTATACCCCCATGAGTGGAAGTGCCCTACGCTCTCTAAGCTGTGTTTTTTAGATGTTTCAGGACACACCGTACACTTCTCCAGAGTGGCTGTTGGCAATTTACATCCCGCCCATCAGTGTAGCAAGGCTCCCATTTCTCCATGGCCTGTCCTGCATTTCTGGTTTTGAGACTTTTTTCAGCATGGCCCTTTTGACCGATGGGTAGCGAGTCTTCTTTGTTGCCCTGATTTGCCTTTCCAGGTTGCTTGGTTGGCCAAAAAGGGCGTATGCATTTTTTCCTGAATATATTCAGGAAAAAACGCATACGCCCTTTTTGGCCAAGGGCATCATTGTCAACGTTTTGCCGCTTTTCATGTGCTTTAAAGGCGATTCGAATCTACCTCATGAAATCTGTTTCCTGCAATTCTGCCTTGATTTCAAATCCTCTTCTTTGCCTTCCCTCAATATATTTGTGGACGAGAGTTATCATTTATATCTCTGCAGGTTTGTGAATTGCAGTGCCCTGAAGCTCCATTTTACAACTCGCTTTTTTGGGAGCTGGCCGCAAAAGCGCAGGATGGCTTCAGGCCCTGTTCTGGTTCCGGGGGGGGGGGAGGATGAGCCTGTGGTAAATTCTTCTTCCTGATGGGAAAATAGAGTGGCCTGTTCCTGTCCCAACAACAAGAGGTAGTCTCTCACTGGTTCCCCATCTTCCCGTTCAGCCTCAGGACAAATTGCAACCTGTACGGAACAGGAGGTTAAAGGTGCTGATGCTCCAAGTAGGGAGATTGTTAGTAAAGCGGCTGGAATGGCGACCCCGGGCACAAGGAGAAGAGAAATGAGGTGCGTTTTAGAAACCTTTCCCCATCACATGGTGTACCATCATTTTGTTTTCTCATGCATGTTTTCGATGTAGGAAGATGTCCTTGAACCTGGAGATTTGGGACCCATGCGATGGGTACCACGCAGTATTACTTTAAAGGGTCTGCGTTTGCTCACCCAACCTCACCAAACCTCTCAGCCCCAAGAGTGTCCACCCTTATGTCTCATCCAGCTGTGGGTCTAGATATGGTCATTCCAGGTTGCATCACAGCCCCTGAACGCATTGTGTAAGAATTTCTCTCTCTTTCACTGTCTTTGTTTCATGGGTTTTTCAAAGTAATTTATTTTTATAATGGGGTTTAGCTGCTTTTCACTGCTGTGTTTATGCTGCTTTACACCCACTTGACACACTAACAGAGAGATATCAATACATAGGTTTTAAGATTATTACTAGTCAGATATATTCTTGTGTGGTGAATAGGGCGTGTTGAGTCCAGTTCTGTGAGCAAGGAGTAGGTCTTGTCTATTACATATTGGGTTTATGGAACGGTATCTGAGCTAATTTGAAACCCTTGTTTTATGTATCACCCCACCTCACCTTTCCCTTTAGGCAGCCATAGTGTGTTTTCTGCATGTGTGACTCTGTTCTGTTTTGTAATTCAGTTCAAGTGTAACGGTTTTTACATTCCCTCTATAAGTGATACCTTATGAGAAGTGTCCTTTTCTGTGTGACTTATTTCACTTAGAATCGTCGTACCTAAATCCACTCATCATGCTGCTACTAGCCTTATGACATTGATTTCATGGCTGAGTGATATTCCATTGTACATAAGGACCACAACTTCTTTATCCATTTTTCTCTTTCCTGGGATATTGAAGGTGGAATGAAGTGGAGGTCCTTGTCAACAGAGCAGCCCTAAACTTTGGGGTGCTTGTGTCTTGCTGATTTTTCATTTTCCCAATTCATACCCCCATGAGTGGAAGTGCCCTATGCTCTCTAAGCTGTGTTTTTCAGATGTTTCAAGACACACCGTACACTTCTCCAGAGTGGCTGTTGGCAATTTACATCGCGCCCATCAGTGTAGCAAGGCTCCCATTTCTCCATGGCCTGTCCTGCATTTCTGGTTTTGAGACTTTTTTCAGCATGGCCCTTTTGACCGATGGGTAGCGAGTCTTCTTTGTAGCCCTGATTTGCCTTTCCAGGTTGCTTGGTTGGCCAAAAAGGGCGTATGGGTTTTTTCCTGAATATATTCAGGAAAAAACGCATACGCCCTTTTTGGCCAAGGGCATCATTGTCAACGTTTTGCCGCTTTTCATGTGCTTTAAAGGCGATTCGAATCTACCTCCTGAAATCTGTTTCCTGCAATTCTGCCTTGATTTCAAATCCTCTTCTTTGCCTTCCCTCAATATATTTGTGGACGAGAGTTATCATTTATAACTCTGCAGGTTTTTGAATTGCAGTGCCCTGAAGCTCCATTTTACAACTCGCTTTTTTGGGAGCTGGCCGCAAAAGCGCAGGATGGCTTCAGGCCCTGTTCTGGTTCCGGGGGGGATGATGAGCCTGTGGTTAATTCTTCTTCCTGATGGGAAAATAGAGTGACCTGTGCCTGTGCCAACAACAAGAGCTAGTCTCTCACTGGTTCCCCGTCTACCCGTTCATCCTCAGGACAAATTGCAACCTGTACGGAACAGGAGGTTAAAGGTGCTGATGCTCCAAGTAGGGAGATTGTTAGTAAAGCGGCTGGAATGGCGACCCCGGGCACAAGGAGAAGAGAAATGAGGTGCGTTTTAGAAACCTTTCCCCATCACATGGTGTACCATCTTTTTGTTTTCTCATGCATGTTTTCGATGTAGGAAGATGTCCTTGAACCTGGAGATTTGGGACCCATGCGATGGGTACCACGCAGTATTACTTTAAAGGGTCTGCGTTTGCTCACCCAACCTCACCAAACCTCTCAGCCCCAAGAGTGTCCACCCTTATGTCTCATCCAGCTGTGGGTCTAGATATGGTCAATCTAGGTTGCATCACAGCCCCTGAACGCATTGTGTAAGAATTTCACTCTCTTTCACTGTCTTTGTTTCATGGGTTTTTCAAAGTAATTTATTTTTATAATGGGGTTTAGCTGCTTTTCACTGCTGTGTTTATGCTGCTTTACACCCACTTGACACACTAACAGAGAGATATCAATACATAGGTTTTAAGATTATTACTAGTCAGATATATTCTTGTGTGGTGAATAGGGCGTGTTGAGTCCAGTTCTGTGAGCAAGGAGTAGGTCTTGTCTATTACATATTGGGTTTATGGAACGGTATCTGAGCTAATTTGAAACCCTTGTTTTATGTATCACCCCACCTCACCTTTCCCTTTAGGCAGCCATAGTGTGTTTTCTGCATGTGTGACTCTGTTCTGTTTTGTAATTCAGTTCAAGTGTAACGGTTTTTACATTCCCTCTATAAGTGATACCTTATGAGAAGTGTCCTTTTCTGTGTGACTTATTTCACTTAGAATCGTCGTACCTAAATCCACTCATCATGCTGCTACTAGCCTTATGACATTGATTTCATGGCTGAGTGATATTCCATTGTACATAAGGACCACAACTTCTTTATCCATTTTTCTCTTTCCTGGGATATTGAAGGTGGAATGAAGTGGAGGTCCTTGTCAACAGAGCAGCCCTAAACTTTGGGGTGCTTGTGTCTTGCTGATTTTTCATTTTCCCAATTCATACCCCCATGAGTGGAAGTGCCCTATGCTCTCTAAGCTGTGTTTTTCAGATGTTTCAAGACACACCGTACACTTCTCCAGAGTGGCTGTTGGCAATTTACATCGCGCCCATCAGTGTAGCAAGGCTCCCATTTCTCCATGGCCTGTCCTGCATTTCTGGTTTTGAGACTTTTTTCAGCATGGCCCTTTTGACCGATGGGTAGCGAGTCTTCTTTGTAGCCCTGATTTGCCTTTCCAGGTTGCTTGGTTGGCCAAAAAGGGCGTATGGGTTTTTTCCTGAATATATTCAGGAAAAAACGCATACGCCCTTTTTGGCCAAGGGCATCATTGTCAACGTTTTGCCGCTTTTCATGTGCTTTAAAGGCGATTCGAATCTACCTCCTGAAATCTGTTTCCTGCAATTCTGCCTTGATTTCAAATCCTCTTCTTTGCCTTCCCTCAATATATTTGTGGACGAGAGTTATCATTTATAACTCTGCAGGTTTTTGAATTGCAGTGCCCTGAAGCTCCATTTTACAACTCGCTTTTTTGGGAGCTGGCCGCAAAAGCGCAGGATGGCTTCAGGCCCTGTTCTGGTTCCGGGGGGGATGATGAGCCTGTGGTTAATTCTTCTTCCTGATGGGAAAATAGAGTGACCTGTGCCTGTGCCAACAACAAGAGCTAGTCTCTCACTGGTTCCCCGTCTACCCGTTCATCCTCAGGACAAATTGCAACCTGTACGGAACAGGAGGTTAAAGGTGCTGATGCTCCAAGTAGGGAGATTGTTAGTAAAGCGGCTGGAATGGCGACCCCGGGCACAAGGAGAAGAGAAATGAGGTGCGTTTTAGAAACCTTTCCCCATCACATGGTGTACCATCTTTTTGTTTTCTCATGCATGTTTTCGATGTAGGAAGATGTCCTTGAACCTGGAGATTTGGGACCCATGCGATGGGTACCACGCAGTATTACTTTAAAGGGTCTGCGTTTGCTCACCCAACCTCACCAAACCTCTCAGCCCCAAGAGTGTCCACCCTTATGTCTCATCCAGCTGTGGGTCTAGATATGGTCAATCTAGGTTGCATCACAGCCCCTGAACGCATTGTGTAAGAATTTCACTCTCTTTCACTGTCTTTGTTTCATGGGTTTTTCGAAGTAATTTATTTTTATAATGGGGTTTAGCTGCTTTTCACTGCTGTGTTTATGCCGCTTTACACCCACTTGACACACTAACAGAGAGATATCAATACATAGGTTTTAAGATTATTACTAGTCAGATATATTCTTGGGCAGGGAATAGGGCCTGTTGAGTCCAGTTCTCTGAGCAAGGAGTAGGTCTTGTCTATTACATATTGGGTTTATGGAACGGTATCTGAGCTAATTTGAAACCCTTGTTTTATGTATCACCCCACCTCACCTTTCCCGTTAAGCAGCCATAGTCTGTTTTCTGCATGTGTGACTCTGTTCTGTTTTGTAATTCAGTTCAAGTGTAACGCTTTTTACATTCCCTCTATAAGTGATACCTTATGAGAAGTGTCCTTTTCTGTGTGACTTATTTCACTTAGAATCGTCGTACCTAAATCCACTCATCATGCTGCTACTAGCCTTATGACATTGATTTCATGGCTGAGTGATATTCCATTGTACATAAGGACCACAACTTCTTTATCCATTTTTCTCTTTCCTGGGATATTGAAGGTGGAATGAAGTGGAGGTCCTTGTCAACAGAGCAGCCCTAAACTTTGGGGTGTTTGTTTCTTGCTGATTTTTCATTTTCCCAATTTATACCCCCATGAGTGGAAGTGCCCTATGCTCTCTAAGCTGTGTTTTTTAGATGTTTCAGGACACACCGTACACTTCTCCAGAGTGGCTGTTGGCAATTTACATCCCGCCCATCAGTGTAGCAAGGCTCCCATTTCTCCATGGCCTGTCCTGCATTTCTGGTTTTGAGACTTTTTTCAGCATGGCCCTTTTGACCGATGGGTAGCGAGTCTTCTTTGTTGCCCTGATTTGCCTTTCCAGGTTGCTTGGTTGGCCAAAAAGGGCGTATGCATTTTTTCCTGAATATATTCAGGAAAAAACGCATACGCCCTTTTTGGCCAAGGGCATCATTGTCAACGTTTTGCCGCTTTTCATGTGCTTTAAAGGCGATTCGAATCTACCTCCTGAAATCTGTTTCCTGCAATTCTGCCTTGATTTCAAATCCTCTTCTTTGCCTTCCCTCAATATATTTGTGGACGAGAGTTATCATTTATATCTCTGCAGGTTTGTGAATTGCAGTGCCCTGAAGCTCCATTTTACAACTCGCTTTTTTGGGAGCTGGAAGCAAAAGCGCAGGATGGCTTCAGGCCCTGTTCTGGTTCCGGCGGGGGGGGAGGATGAGCCTGTGGTAAATTCTTCTTCCTGATGGGAAAATAGAGTGACCTGTTCCTGTCCCAACAACAAGAGGTAGTCTCTCACTGGTTCCCCATCTTCCCGTTCAGCCTCAGGACAAATTGCAACCTGTACGGAACAGGAGGTTAAAGGTGCTGATGCTCCAAGTAGGGAGATTGTTAGTAAAGCGGCTGGAATGGCGAACCCGGGCACAAGGAGAAGAGAAATGAGGTGCGTTTTAGAAACCTTTCCCCATCACATGGTGTACCATCTTTTTGTTTTCTCATGCATGTTTTCCATGTAGGAAGATGTCCTTGAACCTGGAGATTTGGGACCCATGCGATGGGTACCACGCAGTATTACTTTAAAGGGTCTGCGTTTGCTCACCCAACCTCACCAAACCTCTCAGCCCCAAGAGTGTCCACCCTTATGTCTCATCCAGCTGTGGGTCTAGATATGGTCAATCCAGGTTGCATCACAGCCCCTGAACGCATTGTGTAAGAATTTCTCTCTCTTTCACTGTCTTTGTTTCATGGGTTTTTCGAAGTAATTTATTTTTATACTGGGGTTTAGCTGCTTTTCACTGCTGTGTTTATGCCGCTTTACACCCACTTGACACACTAACAGAGAGATATCAATACATAGGTTTTAAGATTATTACTAGTCAGATATATTCTTGTGCGGTGAATAGGGCCTGTTGAGTCCAGTTCTCTGAGCAAGGAGTAGGTCTTGTCTATTACATATTGGGTTTATGGAACGGTATCTGAGCTAATTTGAAACGCTTGTTTTATGTATCACCCCACCTCACCTTTCCCGTTAAGCAGCCATAGTGTGTTTTCTGCATGTGTGACTCTGTTCTGTTTTGTAATTCAGTTCAAGTGTAACGCTTTTTACATTCCCTCTATAAGTGATACCTTATGAGAAGTGTCCTTTTCTGTGTGACTTATTTCACTTAGAATCGTCGAACCTAAATACACTCATCATGCTGCTACTAGCCTTATGACATTGATTTCATGGCTGAGTGATATTCCATTGTACATAAGGACCACAACTTCTTTATCCATTTTTCTCTTTCCTGGGATATTGAAGGTGGAATGAAGTGGAGGTCCTTGTCAACAGAGCAGCCCTAAACTTTGGGGTGCTTGTGTCTTGCTGATTTTTCATTTTCCCAATTTATACCCCCATGAGTGGAAGTGCCCTATGCTCTCTAAGCTGTGTTTTTTAGATGTTTCAGGACACACCGTACACTTCTCCAGAGTGGCTGTTGGCAATTTACAACCCGCCCATCAGTGTAGCAAGGCTCCCATTTCTCCATGGCCTGTCCTGCATTTCTGGTTTTGACACGTTTTTCAGCATGGCCCTTTTGACCGACGGGTAGCGAGTCTTCTTTGTAGCGCTGATTTGCCTTTCCAGGTTGCTTGGTTGGCCAAAAAGGGCGTATGCGTTTTTTCCTGAATATATTCAGGAAAAAACGCATACGCCCTTTTTGGCCAAGGGCATCATTGTCAACGTTTTGCCGCTTTTCATGTGCTTTAAAGGCGATTCGAATATACCTCCTGAAATCTGTTTCCTGCAATTCTGCCTTGATTTCAAATCCTCTTCTTTGCCTTCCCTCAATATATTTGTGGACGAGAGTTATCATTTATAACTCTGCAGGTTTGTGAATTGCAGTGCCCTGAACCTCCATTTTACAACTCGTTTTTATGGGAGCTGGCCGCAAAATCGCAGAATGGCTTCAGGCCCTGTTCTGGTTCCGGGGGGCAGGCTGAGCCTGTGGTTAATTCTTCTTCCTGATGGGAAAATAGAGTGACCTGTGCCTGTCCCAACACCAAGAGCTAGTCTCTCACTGGTTCCCCGTCTTCCCGTTCATCCTCAGGACAAATTGCAACCTGCACGGAACAGGAGGTTAAAGGTGCTGATGCTCCAAATAAGGAGATTGCTAGTAAAGCGGCTGGAATGGCGAACCCGGGCACAAGGAGATGAGAAATGAGGTGCGTTTTAGATATTTTTCCCCATCACACGGTGTACCATCTTCTGGGTTTCTCGTGCATGTTTTCGATGTAGGAAGATGCCCTTGAACCTGGAGATTTGGGACCCATGGGATGGGTACCACGCAGTATTACTTTAAAGGGTCTGCGTTTGGTCACCCAACCTCACCAAACCTCTCAGCCCCAAGAGTGTCCACCCTTATGTCTCATCCAGCTGTGGGTCTAGATATGGTCAATCCAGGTTGCATCACAGCCCCTGAACGCATTGTGTAAGAATTTCTCTCTCTTTCACTGTCTTTGTTTCATGGGTTTTTCGAAGTAATTTATTTTTATAATGGGGTTTAGCTGCTTTTCACTGCTGTGTTTATGCCGCTTTACACCCACTTGACACACTAACAGAGAGATATCAATACATAGGTTTTAAGATTATTACTAGTCAGATATATTCTTGTGTGGTGAATAGGGCGTGTTGAGTCCAGTTCTCTGAGCAAGGAGTAGGTCTTGTCTATTACATATTGGGTTTATGGAACGGTATCTGAGCTAATTTGAAACCCTTGTTTTATGTATCACCCCACCTCACCTTTCCCTTTAAGCAGCCATAGTGTGTTTTCTGCATGTGTGACTCTGTTCTGTTTTGTAATTCAGTTCAAGTGTAACGGTTTTACATTCCCTCTATCAGTGATACCTTATGAGAAGTGTCCTTTTCTGTGTGACTTATTTCACTTAGAATCGTCGTACCTAAATCCACTCATCATGCTGCTACTAGCCTTATGACATTGATTTCATGGCTGAGTGATATTCCATTGTACATAAGGACCACAACTTCTTTATCCATTTTTCTCTTTCCTGGGATATTGAAGGTGGAATGAAGTGGAGGTCCTTGTCAACAGAGCAGCCCTAAACTTTGGGGTGCTTGTGTCTTGCTGATTTTTCATTTTCCCAATTTATACCCCCATGAGTGGAAGTGCCCTATGCTCTCTAAGCTGTGTTTTTTAGATGTTTCAAGACACACCGTACACTTCTCCATGGTGGCTGTTGGCAATTTACATCCCGCCCATCAGTGTAGCAAGGCTCCCATTTCTCCATGGCCTGTCCTGCATTTCTGTTTTTGAGACTTTTTTCAGCATGGCCCTTTTGACCGATGGGTAGCGAGTCTTCTTTGTAGCGCTGATTTGCCTTTCCAGGTTGCTTGGTTGGCCAAAAAGGGCGTATGCGTTTTTTCCTGAATATATTCAGGAAAAAACGCATACGCCCTTTTTGGCCAAGGGCATCATTGTCAACGTTTTGCTGCTTTTCATGTGCTTTAAAGGCGATTCGAATCTACCTCCTGAAATCTCTTTCCTGCAATTCTGCCTTGATTTCAAATCCTCTTCTTTGCCTTCCCTCAATATATTTGTGGACGAGAGTTATCATTTATAACTCTGCAGGTCTGTGAATTGCAGTGACCTGAACCTCCATTTTACAACTCGTTTTTATGGGAGCTGGCGGCAAAATCGCAGAATGGCTTCAGGCCCTGTTCTGGTTCCGGGGGGTAGGCTGAGCCTGTGGTTAATTCTTCTTTCTGATGGGAAAATAGAGTGACCTGTGCCTGTCCCAACACCAAGAGCTAGTCTCTCGTTGGTTCCACGTCTTCCCATTTATCCTCAGGACAAATTGCAACCTGTACGGAACAGGAGGTTAAAGGTGCTGATGCTCCAAGTAGGGAGCTTGCTTGTAAAGCGGCTGGAATGGCGAACCCGGGCACAAGGCGATGAGAAATGAGGTGCGTTTTAGAAACCTTTCCCCATCACACGGTGTACCATCTTCTGGGTTTCTCATGCATGTTTTTGTTGTAGGAAGATGCCCTTGAACCTGGAGATTTGGGACCCATGCGATGGGTATCATGCAGTATTACTTTAAGGGGTCTGCGTTTGCTCACCCAACCTCACCAAAACTCTCAGCCCCAAGAGTGTCCACCCTTATGTCTCATCCAGCTGTGGGTCTAGATATGGTCAATCCAGGTTGCATCACAGCCCCTGAACGCATTGTGTAAGAATTCCTCTCTCGTTCACTGTCTTTGTTTCATGGGTTTTTCAAAGTAATTTATTTTCATAATGGGATTTAGCTGCTTTTCACTGCTGTGTTTATGCCGCTTTACACCCACTTGACACACTAACAGAGACATATCAATACATAGGCTTTACGATTATTACTAGTCAGATATATTCTTGTGCGGTGAATAGGGCGTGTTGAGTCCAGTTCTCTGAGCAAGGAGTAGGTCTTGTCTATTACATATTGGGTTTATGGAACGGTATCTGAGCTAATTTGAAACCCTTGTTTTATGTATCACCCCACCTCACCTTTCCCGTTAAGCAGCCATAGTGTGTTTTCTGCATGTGTGACTCTGTTCTGTTTTGTAATTCAGTTCAAGTGTAACGCTTTTTACATTCCCTCTATCAGTGATACCTTATGAGAAGTGTCCTTTTCTGTGTGACTTATTTCACTTAGAATCGTCGTACCTTAATCCACTCATCATGCTGCTACTAGCCTTATGACATTGATTTCATGGCTGAGTGATATTCCATTGTACATAAGGACCACAACTTCTTTACCCATTTTTCTCTTTCCTGGGATATTTAAGGTGGAATGAAGTGGAGGTCCTTGTCAACAGAGCAGCCCTAAACTTTGGGGTGCTTGTGTCTTGCTGATTTTTCATTTTCCCAATTCATACCCCCATGAGTGGAAGTGCCCTATGCTCTCTAAGCTGTGTTTTTCAGATGTTTCAGGACTCACCGTACACTTCTCCAGAGTGGCTGTTGGCAATTTACATCCCGCCCATCAGTGTAGCAAGGCTCCCATTTCTCCATGGCCTGTCCTGCATTTCTGGTTTTGACACTTTTTTCAGCATGGCCCTTTTGACCGATGGGAAGCGAGACTTGTTTGTAGCGCTCATTTGCCTTTCCAGGTTGCTTGGTTGGCCAAAAAGGGCGTATGCGTTTTTTCCTGAATATATTCAGGAAAAAACGCATACGCCCTTTTTGGCCAAGGGCATCATTGTCAACGTTTTGCCGCTTTTCATGTGCTTTAAATGCGATTCGAATCTACCTCCTGAAATCTCTTTCCTGCAATTCTGCCTTGATTTCAAATCCTCTTCTTTGCCTTCCCTCAATATATTTGTGGACGAGAGTTATCATTTATAACTCTGCAGGTTTGTGAATTGCAGTGCCCTGAACCTCCATTTTACAACTCGTTTTTATGGGAGCTGGCCGCAAAATCGCAGAATGGCTTCAGGCCCTGTTCTGGTTCCGGGGGGCAGGCTGAGCCTGTGGTTAATTCTTCTTTCTGATGGGAAAATAGAGTGACCTGTGCCTGTCCCAACACCAAGAGCTAGTCTCTCGTTGGTTCCACGTCTTCCCGTTTATCCTCAGGACAAATTGCAACCTGTACGGAACAGGAGGTTAAAGGTGCTGATGCTCCAAGTAGGGAGCTTGCTAGTAAAGCGGCTGGAATGGCGAACCCGGGCACAAGGCGATGAGAAATGAGGTGCGTTTTAGAAACCTTTCCCCATCACACTGTGTACCATCTTCTGGGTTTCTCATGCATGTTTTGATGTAGGAAGATGCCCTTGAACCTGGAGATTTGGGACCCATGCGATGGGTACCATGCAGTATTACTTTAAAGGGTCTGCGTTTGCTCACCCAACCTCACCAAACCTCTCAGCCCCAAGAGTGTCCACCCTTATGTCTCATCCAGCTGTGGGTCTAGATATGGTCAATCCAGGTTGCATCACAGCCCCTGAACGCATTGTGTAAGAATTCCTCTCTCGTTCACTGTCTTTGTTTCATGGGTTTTTCAAAGTAATTTATTTTCATAATGGGATTTAGCTGCTTTTCACTGCTGTGTTTATGCCACTTTACACCCACTTGACACACTAACAGAGAGATATAAATACATAGGCTTTACGATTATTACTAGTCAGATATAATCTTGTGCGGTGAATAGGGCGTGTTGAGTCCAGTTCTCTGAGCAAGGAGTAGGTCTTGTCTATTACATATTGGGTTTATGGAACGGTATCTGAGCTAATTTGATACCCTTGTTTTATGTATCACCCCACCTCACCTTTCCCGTTAAGCAGCCATAGTGTGTTTTCTGCATGTGTGACTCTGTTCTGTTTTGTAATTCAGTTCAAGTGTAACGGTTTTTACATTCCCTCTATCAGTGATACCTTATGAGAAGTGTCCTTTTCTGTGTGACTTATTTCACTTAGAATCGTCGTACCTAAATCCACTCATCATGCTGCTACTAGCCTTATGACATTGATTTCATGGCTGAGTGATATTCCATTGTACATAAGGACCACAACTTCTTTACCCATTTTTCTCTTTCCTGGGATATTTAAGGTGGAATGAAGTGGAGGTCCTTGTCAACAGAGCAGCCCTAAACTTTGGGGTGCTTGTGTCTTGCTGATTTTTCATTTTCCCAATTCATACCCCCATGAGTGGAAGTGCCCTATGCTCTCTAAGCTGTGTTTTTCAGATGTTTCAGGACTCACCGTACACTTCTCCAGAGTGGCTGTTGGCAATTTACATCCCGCCCATCAGTGTAGCAAGGCTCCCATTTCTCCATGGCCTGTCCTGCATTTCTGGTTTTGACACTTTTTTCAGCATGGCCCTTTTGACCGATGGGAAGCGAGACTTGTTTGTAGCGCTCATTTGCCTTTCCAGGTTGCTTGGTTGGCCAAAAAGGGCGTATGCGTTTTTTCCTGAATATATTCAGGAAAAAACGCATACGCCCTTTTTGGCCAAGGGCATCATTGTCAACGTTTTGCCGCTTTTCATGTGCTTTAAATGCGATTCGAATCTACCTCCTGAAATCTCTTTCCTGCAATTCTGCCTTGATTTCAAATCCTCTTCTTTGCCTTCCCTCAATATATTTGTGGACGAGAGTTATCATTTATAACTCTGCAGGTTTGTGAATTGCAGTGCCCTGAACCTCCATTTTACAACTCGTTTTTATGGGAGCTGGCCGCAAAATCGCAGAATGGCTTCAGGCCCTGTTCTGGTTCCGGGGGGCAGGCTGAGCCTGTGGTTAATTCTTCTTTCTGATGGGAAAATAGAGTGACCTGTGCCTGTCCCAACACCAAGAGCTAGTCTCTCGTTGGTTCCACGTCTTCCCGTTTATCCTCAGGACAAATTGCAACCTGTACGGAACAGGAGGTTAAAGGTGCTGATGCTCCAAGTAGGGAGCTTGCTAGTAAAGCGGCTGGAATGGCGAACCCGGGCACAAGGCGATGAGAAATGAGGTGCGTTTTAGAAACCTTTCCCCATCACACTGTGTACCATCTTCTGGGTTTCTCATGCATGTTTTGATGTAGGAAGATGCCCTTGAACCTGGAGATTTGGGACCCATGCGATGGGTACCATGCAGTATTACTTTAAAGGGTCTGCGTTTGCTCACCCAACCTCACCAAACCTCTCAGCCCCAAGAGTGTCCACCCTTATGTCTCATCCAGCTGTGGGTCTAGATATGGTCAATCCAGGTTGCATCACAGCCCCTGAACGCATTGTGTAAGAATTCCTCTCTCGTTCACTGTCTTTGTTTCATGGGTTTTTCAAAGTAATTTATTTTCATAATGGGATTTAGCTGCTTTTCACTGCTGTGTTTATGCCACTTTACACCCACTTGACACACTAACAGAGAGATATAAATACATAGGCTTTACGATTATTACTAGTCAGATATAATCTTGTGCGGTGAATAGGGCGTGTTGAGTCCAGTTCTCTGAGCAAGGAGTAGGTCTTGTCTATTACATATTGGGTTTATGGAACGGTATCTGAGCTAATTTGATACCCTTGTTTTATGTATCACCCCACCTCACCTTTCCCGTTAAGCAGCCATAGTGTGTTTTCTGCATGTGTGACTCTGTTCTGTTTTGTAATTCAGTTCAAGTGTAACGGTTTTTACATTCCCTCTATCAGTGATACCTTATGAGAAGTGTCCTTTTCTGTGTGACTTATTTCACTTAGAATCGTCGTACCTAAATCCACTCATCATGCTGCTACTAGCCTTATGACATTGATTTCATGGCTGAGTGATATTCCATTGTACATAAGGACCACAACTTCTTTACCCATTTTTCTCTTTCCTGGGATATTTAAGGTGGAATGAAGTGGAGGTCCTTGTCAACAGAGCAGCCCTAAACTTTGGGGTGCTTGTGTCTTGCTGATTTTTCATTTTCCCAATTCATACCCCCATGAGTGGAAGTGCCCTATGCTCTCTAAGCTGTGTTTTTCAGATGTTTCAGGACTCACCGTACACTTCTCCAGAGTGGCTGTTGGCAATTTACATCCCGCCCATCAGTGTAGCAAGGCTCCCATTTCTCCATGGCCTGTCCTGCATTTCTGGTTTTGACACTTTTTTCAGCATGGCCCTTTTGACCGATGGGAAGCGAGACTTGTTTGTAGCGCTCATTTGCCTTTCCAGGTTGCTTGGTTGGCCAAAAAGGGCGTATGCGTTTTTTCCTGAATATATTCAGGAAAAAACGCATACGCCCTTTTTGGCCAAGGGCATCATTGTCAACGTTTTGCCGCTTTTCATGTGCTTTAAATGCGATTCGAATCTACCTCCTGAAATCTCTTTCCTGCAATTCTGCCTTGATTTCAAATCCTCTTCTTTGCCTTCCCTCAATATATTTGTGGACGAGAGTTATCATTTATAACTCTGCAGGTTTGTGAATTGCAGTGCCCTGAACCTCCATTTTACAACTCGTTTTTATGGGAGCTGGCCGCAAAATCGCAGAATGGCTTCAGGCCCTGTTCTGGTTCCGGGGGGCAGGCTGAGCCTGTGGTTAATTCTTCTTTCTGATGGGAAAATAGAGTGACCTGTGCCTGTCCCAACACCAAGAGCTAGTCTCTCGTTGGTTCCACGTCTTCCCGTTTATCCTCAGGACAAATTGCAACCTGTACGGAACAGGAGGTTAAAGGTGCTGATGCTCCAAGTAGGGAGCTTGCTAGTAAAGCGGCTGGAATGGCGAACCCGGGCACAAGGCGATGAGAAATGAGGTGCGTTTTAGAAACCTTTCCCCATCACACTGTGTACCATCTTCTGGGTTTCTCATGCATGTTTTGATGTAGGAAGATGCCCTTGAACCTGGAGATTTGGGACCCATGCGATGGGTACCATGCAGTATTACTTTAAAGGGTCTGCGTTTGCTCACCCAACCTCACCAAACCTCTCAGCCCCAAGAGTGTCCACCCTTATGTCTCATCCAGCTGTGGGTCTAGATATGGTCAATCCAGGTTGCATCACAGCCCCTGAACGCATTGTGTAAGAATTCCTCTCTCGTTCACTGTCTTTGTTTCATGGGTTTTTCAAAGTAATTTATTTTCATAATGGGATTTAGCTGCTTTTCACTGCTGTGTTTATGCCACTTTACACCCACTTGACACACTAACAGAGAGATATCAATACATAGGCTTTACGATTATTACTAGTCAGATATAATCTTGTGCGGTGAATAGGGCGTGTTGAGTCCAGTTCTCTGAGCAAGGAGTAGGTCTTGTCTATTACATATTGGGTTTATGGAACGGTATCTGAGCTAATTTGATACCCTTGTTTTATGTATCACCCCACCTCACCTTTCCCGTTAAGCAGCCATAGTGTGTTTTCTGCATGTGTGACTCTGTTCTGTTTTGTAATTCAGTTCAAGTGTAACGGTTTTTACATTCCCTCTATCAGTGATACCTTATGAGAAGTGTCCTTTTCTGTGTGACTTATTTCACTTAGAATCGTCGTACCTAAATCCACTCATCATGCTGCTACTAGCCTTATGACATTGATTTCATGGCTGAGTGATATTCCATTGTACATAAGGACCACAACTTCTTTACCCATTTTTCTCTTTCCTGGGATATTTAAGGTGGAATGAAGTGGAGGTCCTTGTCAACAGAGCAGCCCTCAACTTTGGGGTGCTTGTGTCTTGCTGATTTTTCATTTTCCCAATTCATACCCCCATGAGTGGAAGTGCCCTATGCTCTCTAAGCTGTGTTTTTCAGATGTTTCAGGACTCACCGTACACTTCTCCAGAGTGGCTGTTGGCAATTTACATCCCGCCCATCAGTGTAGCAAGGCTCCCATTTCTCCATGGCCTGTCCTGCATTTCTGGTTTTGACACTTTTTTCAGCATGGCCCTTTTGACCGATGGGAAGCGAGACTTGTTTGTAGCGCTGATTTGCCTTTCCAGGTTGCTTGGTTGGGCAAAAAGGGCGTATGCGTTTTTTCCTGAATATATTCAGGAAAAAACGCATACGCCCTTTTTGGCCAAGGGCATCATTGTCAACGTTTTGCCGCTTTTCATGTGCTTTAAAGGCGATTCGAATCTACCTCCTGAAATCTCTTTCCTGCAATTCTGCCTTGATTTCAAATCCTCTTCTTTGCCTTCCCTCAATATATTTGTGGACGAGAGTTATCATTTATAACTCTGCAGGTTTGTGAATTGCAGTGCCCTGAACCTCCATTTTACAACTCGTTTTTATGGGAGCTGGCGGCAAAATCGCAGAATGGCTTCAGGCCCTGTTCTGGATCCGGGGGGCAGGCTGAGCCTGTGGTTAATTCTTCTTTCTGATGGGAAAATAGAGTGACCTGTGCCTGTCCCAACACCAAGAGCTAGTCTCTCGTTGGTTCCACGTCTTCCCATTTATCCTCAGGACAAATTGCAACCTGTACGGAACAGGAGGTTAAAGGTGCTGATGCTCCAAGTAGGGAGCTTGCTAGTAAAGCGGCTGGAATGGCGAACCCGGGCACAAGGCGATGAGAAATGAGGTGCGTTTTAGAAACCTTTCGCCATCACACGGTGTACCATCTTCTGGGTTTCTCATGCATGTTTTTGATGTAGGAAGATGCCCTTGAACCTGGAGATTTGGGACCCATGCGATGGGTATCATGCAGTATTACTTTAAAGGGTCTGCGTTTGCTCACCCAACCTCACCAAACCTCTCAGCCCCAAGAGTGTCCACCCTTATGTCTGATCCAGCTGTGAGTCTAGATATGGTCAATCCAGGTTGCATCACAGCCCCTGAATGCATTGTGTAAGAATTTCTCTCTCTTTCACTGTCTTTTTTTCATGGGTGTTTCAAAGTAATTTATTTTTATAATGGGGTTTAGCTGATTTTCACTGCTGTGTTTATGCCGCTTTACACCCACTTGACACACTAACAGAGAGATATCAATACATAGGCTTTACGATTATTACTAGTCAGATATATTCTTGTGCGGTGAATAGGGCGTGTTGAGTCCAGTTCTCTGAGCAAGGAGTAGGTCTTGTCTATTACATATTGGGTTTATGGAACGGTATCTGAGCTAATTTGAAACCCTTGTTTTATGTATCACCCCACCTCACCTTTCCCGTTAAGCAGCCATAGTGTGTTTTCTGCATGTGTGACTCTGTTCTGTTTTGTAATTCAGTTCAAGTGTAACGGTTTTTACATTCCCTCTATCAGTGATACCTTATGAGAAGTGTCCTTTTCTGTGTGACTTATTTCACTTAGAATCGTCGTACCTTAATCCACTCATCATGCTGCTACTAGCCTTATGACATTGATTTCATGGCTGAGTGATATTCCATTGTACATAAGGATCACAACTTCTTTATCCATTTTTCTCTTTCCTGGGATATTGAAGGTGGAATGAAGTGGAGGTCCTTGTCAACAGAGCAGCCCTAAACTTTGGGGTGCTTGTGTCTTGCTGATTTTTAATTTTCCCAATTTATACCCCCATGAGTGGAAGTGCCCTATGCTCTCTAAGCTGTGTTTTTCAGATGTTTCAGGACTCACCGGACACTTCTCCAGAGTGGCTGTTGGCAATTTACATCCCGCCCATCAGTGTAGCAAGGCTCCCATTTCTCCATGGCCTGTCCTGCATTTCTGGTTTTGACACTTTTTTCAGCATGGCCCTTTTGACCGATGGGAAGCAAGACTTGTTTGTAGCGCTGATTTGCCTTTCCAGGTTGCTTGGTTGGCCAAAAAGGGCGTATGCTTTTTTTCCTGAATATATTCAGGAAAAAACGCATACGCCCTTTTTGGCCAAGGGCATCATTGTCAACGTTTTACCACTTTTCATGTGTTTTAAATGCGATTCGAATCTACTTCCTGAAATCTGTTTCCTGCAATTCTGCCTTGATTTCAAATCCTCTTCGTTGCCTTCCCTCAATATATTTGTGGACGAGAGTTATCATTTATAACTGCAGGTTTGTGAATTGCAGTGCCCTGAACCTCCATTTTACAACTCGTTTTTATGGGAGCTGGCCGCAAAATCACAGAATGGATTCAGGCCCTCTTCTGGTTCCGGGGGGCAGGCTGAGCCTGTGGTTAATTCTTCTTTCTGATGGGAAAATAGAGTGACCTGTGCCTGTCCCAACACCAAGAGCTAGTCTCTCGTTGGTTCCACGTCTTCCCGTTTATCCTCAGGACAAATTGCAACCTGTACGGAACAGGAGGTTAAAGGTGCTGATGCTCCAAGTAGGGAGCTTGCTAGTAAAGCGGCTGGAATGGCGAACCCGGGCACAAGGAGATGAGAAATGAGGTGCGTTTTAGAAACCTTTCCCCATCACACGGTGTACCATCTTCTGGGTTTCTCATGCATGTTTTTGATGTAGGAAGATGCCCTTGAAGCTGGAGATTTGGGACCCATGCGATGGGTACCATGCAGTATTACTTTAAAGGGTCTGCGTTTGCTCACCCAACCTCACCAAACCTCTCAGCCCCAAGAGTGTCCACCCTTATGTCTCATCGAGCTGTGAGTCTAGATATGGTCAATCCAGGTTGCATCACAGCCCCTGAACGCATTGTGTAAGAATTCCTCTCTCGTTCACTGTCTTTGTTTCATGGGTTTTTCAAAGTAATTTATTTTCATAATGGGATTTAGCTGCTTTTCACTGCTGTGTTTATGCCGCTTTACACCCACTTGACACACTAACAGAGAGATATCAATACATAGGCTTTACGATTATTACTAGTCAGATATAATCTTGTGCGGTGAATAGGGCGTGTTGAGTCCAGTTCTCTGAGCAAGGAGTAGGTCTTGTCTATTACATATTGGGTTTATGGAACGGTATCTGAGCTAATTTGATACCCTTGTTTTATGTATCACCCCACCTCACCTTTCCCGTTAAGCAGCCATAGTGTGTTTTCTGCATGTGTGACTCTGTTCTGTTTTGTAATTCAGTTCAAGTGTAACGTTTTTACATTCCCTCTATCAGTGATACCTTATGAGAAGTGTCCTTTTCTGTGTGACTTATTTCACTTAGAATCGTCGTACCTAAATCCACTCATCATGCTGCTACTAGCCTTATGACATTGATTTCATGGCTGAGTGATATTCCATTGTACATAAGGACCACAACTTCTTTACCCATTTTTCTCTTTCCTGGGATATTTAAGGTGGAATGAAGTGGAGGTCCTTGTCAACAGAGCAGCCCTCAACTTTGGGGTGCTTGTGTCTTGCTGATTTTTCATTTTCCCAATTCATACCCCCATGAGTGGAAGTGCCCTATGCTCTCTAAGCTGTGTTTTTTAGATGTTTCAAGACACACCGTACACTTCTCCAGAGTGGCTGTTGGCAATTTACATCCCGCCCATCAGTGTAGCAAGGCTCCCATTTCTCCATGGCCTGTCCCGCATTTCTGGTTTTGAGACTTTTTTCAGCATGGCCCTTTTGACCGATGGGTAGCGAGTCTTCTTTGTAGCGCTGATTTGCCTTTCCAGGTTGCTTGGTTGGCCAAAAAGGGCGTATGCGTTTTTTCCTGAATATATTCAGGAAAAAACGCATACGCCATTTTTAGCCAAGGGCATCATTGTCAACGTTTTGCCGCTTTTCATGTGCTTTAAAGGCGATTCGAATCTACCTCCTGAAATCTGTTTCCTGCAATTCTGCCTTGATTTCAAATCCTCTTCTTTGCCTTCCCTCAATATATTTGTGGACGAGAGTTATCATTTATAACTCTGCAGGTTTGTGAATTGCAGTGCCCTGAAGCTCCATTTTACAACTCGCTTTTTTGGGAGCTGGCCGCAAAAGCGCTGGATGGCTTCAGGCCCTGTTCTGGTTCCGGGGGCTATGATGAGCCTGTGGTTAATTCTTCTTCCTGATGGGAAAATAGAGTGACCTGTGCCTGTCCCAACACCAAGAGCTAGTCTCTCACTGGTTCCCCGTCTTCCCGTTCATCCTCAGGACAAATTGCAACCTGCACGGAACAGGAGGTTAAAGGTGCTGATGCTCCAAATAAGGAGATTGCTAGTAAAGCGGCTGGAATGGCGAACCCGGGCACAAGGAGATGAGAAATGAGGTGCGTTTTAGATATTTTTCCCCATCACACGGTGTACCATCTTCTGGGTTTCTCGTGCATGTTTTCGATGTAGGAAGATGCCCTTGAACCTGGAGATTTGGGACCCATGGGATGGGTACCACGCAGTATTACTTTAAAGGGTCTGCGTTTGCTCACCCAACCTCACCAAACCTCTCAGCCCCAAGAGTGTCCACCCTTATGTCTCATCCAGCTGTGGGTCTAGATATGGTCAATCCAGGTTGCATCACAGCCCCTGAACGCATTGTGTAAGAATTTCTCTCTCTTTCACTGTCTTTGTTTCATGGGTTTTTCGAAGTAATTTATTTTTATAATGGGGTTTAGCTGCTTTTCACTGCTGTGTTTATGCCGCTTTACACCCACTTGACACACTAACAGAGAGATATCAATACATAGGTTTTAAGATTATTACTAGTCAGATATATTCTTGTGTGGTGAATAGGGCGTGTTGAGTCCAGTTCTCTGAGCAAGGAGTAGGTCTTGTCTATTACATATTGGGTTTATGGAACGGTATCTGAGCTAATTTGAAACCCTTGTTTTATGTATCACCCCACCTCACCTTTCCCTTTAAGCAGCCATAGTGTGTTTTCTGCATGTGTGACTCTGTTCTGTTTTGTAATTCAGTTCAAGTGTAACGGTTTTACATTCCCTCTATCAGTGATACCTTATGAGAAGTGTCCTTTTCTGTGTGACTTATTTCACTTAGAATCGTCGTACCTAAATCCACTCATCATGCTGCTACTAGCCTTATGACATTGATTTCATGGCTGAGTGATATTCCATTGTACATAAGGACCACAACTTCTTTATCCATTTTTCTCTTTCCTGGGATATTGAAGGTGGAATGAAGTGGAGGTCCTTGTCAACAGAGCAGCCCTAAACTTTGGGGTGCTTGTGTCTTGCTGATTTTTCATTTTCCCAATTTATACCCCCATGAGTGGAAGTGCCCTATGCTCTCTAAGCTGTGTTTTTTAGATGTTTCAAGACACACCGTACACTTCTCCATGGTGGCTGTTGGCAATTTACATCCCGCCCATCAGTGTAGCAAGGCTCCCATTTCTCCATGGCCTGTCCTGCATTTCTGGTTTTGAGACTTTTTTCAGCATGGCCCTTTTGACCGATGGGTAGCGAGTCTTCTTTGTAGCGCTGATTTGCCTTTCCAGGTTGCTTGGTTGGCCAAAAAGTGCGTATGCGTTTTTTCCTGAATATATTCAGGAAAAAACGCATACGCCCTTTTTGGCCAAGGGCATCATTGTCAACGTTTTGCTGCTTTTCATGTGCTTTAAAGGCGATTCGAATCTACCTCCTGAAATCTCTTTCCTGCAATTCTGCCTTGATTTCAAATCCTCTTCTTTGCCTTCCCTCAATATATTTGTGGACGAGAGTTATCATTTATAACTCTGCAGGTCTGTGAATTGCAGTGACCTGAACCTCCATTTTACAACTCGTTTTTATGGGAGCTGGCGGCAAAATCGCAGAATGGCTTCAGGCCCTGTTCTGGTTCCGGGGGGTAGGCTGAGCCTGTGGTTAATTCTTCTTTCTGATGGGAAAATAGAGTGACCTGTGCCTGTCCCAACACCAAGAGCTAGTCTCTCGTTGGTTCCACGTCTTCCCATTTATCCTCAGGACAAATTGCAACCTGTACGGAACAGGAGGTTAAAGGTGCTGATGCTCCAAGTAGGGAGCTTGCTTGTAAAGCGGCTGGAATGGCGAACCCGGGCACAAGGCGATGAGAAATGAGGTGCGTTTTAGAAACCTTTCCCCATCACACGGTGTACCATCTTCTGGGTTTCTCATGCATGTTTTTGTTGTAGGAAGATGCCCTTGAACCTGGAGATTTGGGACCCATGCGATGGGTATCATGCAGTATTACTTTAAGGGGTCTGCGTTTGCTCACCCAACCTCACCAAACCTCTCAGCCCCAAGAGTGTCCACCCTTATGTCTCATCCAGCTGTGGGTCTAGATATGGTCAATCCAGGTTGCATCACAGCCCCTGAACGCATTGTGTAAGAATTCCTCTCTCGTTCACTGTCTTTGTTTCATGGGTTTTTCAAAGTAATTTATTTTCATAATGGGATTTAGCTGCTTTTCACTGCTGTGTTTATGCCGCTTTACACCCACTTGACACACTAACAGAGACATATCAATACATAGGCTTTACGATTATTACTAGTCAGATATATTCTTGTGCGGTGAATAGGGCGTGTTGAGTCCAGTTCTCTGAGCAAGGAGTAGGTCTTGTCTATTACATATTGGGTTTATGGAACGGTATCTGAGCTAATTTGAAACCCTTGTTTTATGTATCACCCCACCTCACCTTTCCCGTTAAGCAGCCATAGTGTGTTTTCTGCATGTGTGACTCTGTTCTGTTTTGTAATTCAGTTCAAGTGTAACGCTTTTTACATTCCCTCTATCAGTGATACCTTATGAGAAGTGTCCTTTTCTGTGTGACTTATTTCACTTAGAATCGTCGTACCTTAATCCACTCATCATGCTGCTACTAGCCTTATGACATTGATTTCATGGCTGAGTGATATTCCATTGTACATAAGGACCACAACTTCTTTACCCATTTTTCTCTTTCCTGGGATATTTAAGGTGGAATGAAGTGGAGGTCCTTGTCAACAGAGCAGCCCTAAACTTTGGGGTGCTTGTGTCTTGCTGATTTTTCATTTTCCCAATTCATACCCCCATGAGTGGAAGTGCCCTATGCTCTCTAAGCTGTGTTTTTCAGATGTTTCAGGACTCACCGTACACTTCTCCAGAGTGGCTGTTGGCAATTTACATCCCGCCCATCAGTGTAGCAAGGCTCCCATTTCTCCATGGCCTGTCCTGCATTTCTGGTTTTGACACTTTTTTCAGCATGGCCCTTTTGACCGATGGGAAGCGAGACTTGTTTGTAGCGCTCATTTGCCTTTCCAGGTTGCTTGGTTGGCCAAAAAGGGCGTATGCGTTTTTTCCTGAATATATTCAGGAAAAAACGCATACGCCCTTTTTGGCCAAGGGCATCATTGTCAACGTTTTGCCGCTTTTCATGTGCTTTAAATGCGATTCGAATCTACCTCCTGAAATCTCTTTCCTGCAATTCTGCCTTGATTTCAAATCCTCTTCTTTGCCTTCCCTCAATATATTTGTGGACGAGAGTTATCATTTATAACTCTGCAGGTTTGTGAATTGCAGTGCCCTGAACCTCCATTTTACAACTCGTTTTTATGGGAGCTGGCCGCAAAATCGCAGAATGGCTTCAGGCCCTGTTCTGGTTCCGGGGGGCAGGCTGAGCCTGTGGTTAATTCTTCTTTCTGATGGGAAAATAGAGTGACCTGTGCCTGTCCCAACACCAAGAGCTAGTCTCTCGTTGGTTCCACGTCTTCCCGTTTATCCTCAGGACAAATTGCAACCTGTACGGAACAGGAGGTTAAAGGTGCTGATGCTCCAAGTAGGGAGCTTGCTAGTAAAGCGGCTGGAATGGCGAACCCGGGCACAAGGCGATGAGAAATGAGGTGCGTTTTAGAAACCTTTCCCCATCACACTGTGTACCATCTTCTGGGTTTCTCATGCATGTTTTGATGTAGGAAGATGCCCTTGAACCTGGAGATTTGGGACCCATGCGATGGGTACCATGCAGTATTACTTTAAAGGGTCTGCGTTTGCTCACCCAACCTCACCAAACCTCTCAGCCCCAAGAGTGTCCACCCTTATGTCTCATCCAGCTGTGGGTCTAGATATGGTCAATCCAGGTTGCATCACAGCCCCTGAACGCATTGTGTAAGAATTCCTCTCTCGTTCACTGTCTTTGTTTCATGGGTTTTTCAAAGTAATTTATTTTCATAATGGGATTTAGCTGCTTTTCACTGCTGTGTTTATGCCACTTTACACCCACTTGACACACTAACAGAGAGATATAAATACATAGGCTTTACGATTATTACTAGTCAGATATAATCTTGTGCGGTGAATAGGGCGTGTTGAGTCCAGTTCTCTGAGCAAGGAGTAGGTCTTGTCTATTACATATTGGGTTTATGGAACGGTATCTGAGCTAATTTGATACCCTTGTTTTATGTATCACCCCACCTCACCTTTCCCGTTAAGCAGCCATAGTGTGTTTTCTGCATGTGTGACTCTGTTCTGTTTTGTAATTCAGTTCAAGTGTAACGGTTTTTACATTCCCTCTATCAGTGATACCTTATGAGAAGTGTCCTTTTCTGTGTGACTTATTTCACTTAGAATCGTCGTACCTAAATCCACTCATCATGCTGCTACTAGCCTTATGACATTGATTTCATGGCTGAGTGATATTCCATTGTACATAAGGACCACAACTTCTTTACCCATTTTTCTCTTTCCTGGGATATTTAAGGTGGAATGAAGTGGAGGTCCTTGTCAACAGAGCAGCCCTCAACTTTGGGGTGCTTGTGTCTTGCTGATTTTTCATTTTCCCAATTCATACCCCCATGAGTGGAAGTGCCCTATGCTCTCTAAGCTGTGTTTTTCAGATGTTTCAGGACTCACCGTACACTTCTCCAGAGTGGCTGTTGGCAATTTACATCCCGCCCATCAGTGTAGCAAGGCTCCCATTTCTCCATGGCCTGTCCTGCATTTCTGGTTTTGACACTTTTTTCAGCATGGCCCTTTTGACCGATGGGAAGCGAGACTTGTTTGTAGCGCTGATTTGCCTTTCCAGGTTGCTTGGTTGGGCAAAAAGGGCGTATGCGTTTTTTCCTGAATATATTCAGGAAAAAACGCATACGCCCTTTTTGGCCAAGGGCATCATTGTCAACGTTTTGCCGCTTTTCATGTGCTTTAAAGGCGATTCGAATCTACCTCCTGAAATCTCTTTCCTGCAATTCTGCCTTGATTTCAAATCCTCTTCTTTGCCTTCCCTCAATATATTTGTGGACGAGAGTTATCATTTATAACTCTGCAGGTTTGTGAATTGCAGTGCCCTGAACCTCCATTTTACAACTCGTTTTTATGGGAGCTGGCGGCAAAATCGCAGAATGGCTTCAGGCCCTGTTCTGGATCCGGGGGGCAGGCTGAGCCTGTGGTTAATTCTTCTTTCTGATGGGAAAATAGAGTGACCTGTGCCTGTCCCAACACCAAGAGCTAGTCTCTCGTTGGTTCCACGTCTTCCCATTTATCCTCAGGACAAATTGCAACCTGTACGGAACAGGAGGTTAAAGGTGCTGATGCTCCAAGTAGGGAGCTTGCTAGTAAAGCGGCTGGAATGGCGAACCCGGGCACAAGGCGATGAGAAATGAGGTGCGTTTTAGAAACCTTTCGCCATCACACGGTGTACCATCTTCTGGGTTTCTCATGCATGTTTTTGATGTAGGAAGATGCCCTTGAACCTGGAGATTTGGGACCCATGCGATGGGTATCATGCAGTATTACTTTAAAGGGTCTGCGTTTGCTCACCCAACCTCACCAAACCTCTCAGCCCCAAGAGTGTCCACCCTTATGTCTGATCCAGCTGTGAGTCTAGATATGGTCAATCCAGGTTGCATCACAGCCCCTGAATGCATTGTGTAAGAATTTCTCTCTCTTTCACTGTCTTTTTTTCATGGGTGTTTCAAAGTAATTTATTTTTATAATGGGGTTTAGCTGATTTTCACTGCTGTGTTTATGCCGCTTTACACCCACTTGACACACTAACAGAGAGATATCAATACATAGGCTTTACGATTATTACTAGTCAGATATATTCTTGTGCGGTGAATAGGGCGTGTTGAGTCCAGTTCTCTGAGCAAGGAGTAGGTCTTGTCTATTACATATTGGGTTTATGGAACGGTATCTGAGCTAATTTGAAACCCTTGTTTTATGTATCACCCCACCTCACCTTTCCCGTTAAGCAGCCATAGTGTGTTTTCTGCATGTGTGACTCTGTTCTGTTTTGTAATTCAGTTCAAGTGTAACGGTTTTTACATTCCCTCTATCAGTGATACCTTATGAGAAGTGTCCTTTTCTGTGTGACTTATTTCACTTAGAATCGTCGTACCTTAATCCACTCATCATGCTGCTACTAGCCTTATGACATTGATTTCATGGCTGAGTGATATTCCATTGTACATAAGGATCACAACTTCTTTATCCATTTTTCTCTTTCCTGGGATATTGAAGGTGGAATGAAGTGGAGGTCCTTGTCAACAGAGCAGCCCTAAACTTTGGGGTGCTTGTGTCTTGCTGATTTTTAATTTTCCCAATTTATACCCCCATGAGTGGAAGTGCCCTATGCTCTCTAAGCTGTGTTTTTCAGATGTTTCAGGACTCACCGGACACTTCTCCAGAGTGGCTCTTGGCAATTTACATCCCGCCCATCAGTGTAGCAAGGCTCCCATTTCTCCATGGCCTGTCCTGCATTTCTGGTTTTGACACTTTTTTCAGCATGGCCCTTTTGACCGATGGGAAGCGAGACTTGTTTGTAGCGCTGATTTGCCTTTCCAGGTTGCTTGGTTGGCCAAAAAGGGCGTATGCTTTTTTTCCTGAATATATTCAGGAAAAAACGCATACGCCCTTTTTGGCCAAGGGCATCATTGTCAACGTTTTACCACTTTTCATGTGCTTTAAATGCGATTCGAATCTACTTCCTGAAATCTGTTTCCTGCAATTCTGCCTTGATTTCAAATCCTCTTCGTTGCCTTCCCTCAATATATTTGTGGACGAGAGTTATCATTTATAACTCTGCAGGTTTGTGAATTGCAGTGCCCTGAAGCTCCATTTTACAACTCGCTTTTTTGGGAGCTGGCCGCAAAAGCGCTGGATGGCTTCAGGCCCTGTTCTGGTTCCGGGGGCTATGATGAGCCTGTGGTTAATTCTTCTTCCTGATGGGAAAATAGAGTGACCTGTGCCTGTCCCAACACCAAGAGCTAGTCTCTCACTGGTTCCCCGTCTTCCCGTTCATCCTCAGGACAAATTGCAACCTGCACGGAACAGGAGGTTAAAGGTGCTGATGCTCCAAATAAGGAGATTGCTAGTAAAGCGGCTGGAATGGCGAACCGGGGCACAAGGAGATGAGAAATGAGGTGCGTTTTAGATATTTTTCCCCATCACACGGTGTACCATCTTCTGGGTTTCTCGTGCATGTTTTCGATGTAGGAAGATTCCCTTGAACCTGGAGATTTGGGACCCATGGGATGGGTACCACGCAGTATTACTTTAAAGGGTCTGCGTTTGCTCACCCAACCTCACCAAACCTCTCAGCCCCAAGAGTGTCCACCCTTATGTCTCATCCAGCTGTGGGTCTAGATATGGTCAATCCAGGTTGCATCACAGCCCCTGAACGCATTGTGTAAGAATTTCTCTCTCTTTCACTGTCTTTGTTTCATGGGTTTTTCGAAGTAATTTATTTTTATAATGGGGTTTAGCTGCTTTTCACTGCTGTGTTTATGCCGCTTTACACCCACTTGACCCACTAACAGAGAGATATCAATACATAGGTTTTAAGATTATTACTAGTCAGATATATTCTTGTGTGGTGAATAGGGCGTGTTGAGTCCAGTTCTCTGAGCAAGGAGTAGGTCTTGTCTATTACATATTGGGTTTATGGAACGGTATCTGAGCTAATTTGATACCCTTGTTTTATGTATCACCCCACCTCACCTTTCCCTTTAAGCAGCCATAGTGTGTTTTCTGCATGTGTGACTCTGTTCTGTTTTGTAATTCAGTTCAAGTGTAACGGTTTTACATTCCCTCTATCAGTGATACCTTATGAGAAGTGTCCTTTTCTGTGTGACTTATTTCACTTAGAATCGTCGTACCTAAATCCACTCATCATGCTGCTACTAGCCTTATGACATTGATTTCATGGCTGAGTGATATTCCATTGTACATAAGGACCACAACTTCTTTATCCATTTTTCTCTTTCCTGGGATATTTAAGGTGGAATGAAGTGGAGGTCCTTGTCAACAGAGCAGCCCTAAACTTTGGGGTGCTTGTGTCTTGCTGATTTTTCATTTTCCCAATTTATACCCCCATGAGTGGAAGTGCCCTATGCTCTCTAAGCTGTGTTTTTTAGATGTTTCAAGACACACCGTACACTTCTCCATGGTGGCTGTTGGCAATTTACATCCCGCCCATCAGTGTAGCAAGGCTCCCATTTCTCCATGGCCTGTCCTGCATTTCTGGTTTTGAGACTTTTTTCAGCATGGCCCTTTTGACCGATGGGTAGCGAGTCTTCTTTGTAGCGCTGATTTGCCTTTCCAGGTTGCTTGGTTGGCCAAAAAGTGCGTATGCGTTTTTTCCTGAATATATTCAGGAAAAAACGCATACGCCCTTTTTGGCCAAGGGCATCATTGTCAACGTTTTGCTGCTTTTCATGTGCTTTAAAGGCGATTCGAATCTACCTCCTGAAATCTCTTTCCTGCAATTCTGCCTTGATTTCAAATCCTCTTCTTTGCCTTCCCTCAATATATTTGTGGACGAGAGTTATCATTTATAACTCTGCAGGTCTGTGAATTGCAGTGACCTGAACCTCCATTTTACAACTCGTTTTTATGGGAGCTGGCGGCAAAATCGCAGAATGGCTTCAGGCCCTGTTCTGGTTCCGGGGGGTAGGCTGAGCCTGTGGTTAATTCTTCTTTCTGATGGGAAAATAGAGTGACCTGTGCCTGTCCCAACACCAAGAGCTAGTCTCTCGTTGGTTCCACGTCTTCCCATTTATCCTCAGGACAAATTGCAACCTGTACGGAACAGGAGGTTAAAGGTGCTGATGCTCCAAGTAGGGAGCTTGCTTGTAAAGCGGCTGGAATGGCGAACCCGGGCACAAGGCGATGAGAAATGAGGTGCGTTTTAGAAACCTTTCCCCATCACACGGTGTACCATCTTCTGGGTTTCTCATGCATGTTTTTGTTGTAGGAAGATGCCCTTGAACCTGGAGATTTGGGACCCATGCGATGGGTATCATGCAGTATTACTTTAAGGGGTCTGCGTTTGCTCACCCAACCTCACCAAACCTCTCAGCCCCAAGAGTGTCCACCCTTATGTCTCATCCAGCTGTGGGTCTAGATATGGTCAATCCAGGTTGCATCACAGCCCCTGAACGCATTGTGTAAGAATTCCTCTCTCGTTCACTGTCTTTGTTTCATGGGTTTTTCAAAGTAATTTATTTTCATAATGGGATTTAGCTGCTTTTCACTGCTGTGTTTATGCCGCTTTACACCCACTTGACACACTAACAGAGACATATCAATACATAGGCTTTACGATTATTACTAGTCAGATATATTCTTGTGCGGTGAATAGGGCGTGTTGAGTCCAGTTCTCTGAGCAAGGAGTAGGTCTTGTCTATTACATATTGGGTTTATGGAACGGTATCTGAGCTAATTTGAAACCCTTGTTTTATGTATCACCCCACCTCACCTTTCCCGTTAAGCAGCCATAGTGTGTTTTCTGCATGTGTGACTCTGTTCTGTTTTGTAATTCAGTTCAAGTGTAACGCTTTTTACATTCCCTCTATCAGTGATACCTTATGAGAAGTGTCCTTTTCTGTGTGACTTATTTCACTTAGAATCGTCGTACCTTAATCCACTCATCATGCTGCTACTAGCCTTATGACATTGATTTCATGGCTGAGTGATATTCCATTGTACATAAGGACCACAACTTCTTTACCCATTTTTCTCTTTCCTGGGATATTTAAGGTGGAATGAAGTGGAGGTCCTTGTCAACAGAGCAGCCCTAAACTTTGGGGTGCTTGTGTCTTGCTGATTTTTCATTTTCCCAATTCATACCCCCATGAGTGGAAGTGCCCTATGCTCTCTAAGCTGTGTTTTTCAGATGTTTCAGGACTCACCGTACACTTCTCCAGAGTGGCTGTTGGCAATTTACATCCCGCCCATCAGTGTAGCAAGGCTCCCATTTCTCCATGGCCTGTCCTGCATTTCTGGTTTTGACACTTTTTTCAGCATGGCCCTTTTGACCGATGGGAAGCGAGACTTGTTTGTAGCGCTCATTTGCCTTTCCAGGTTGCTTGGTTGGCCAAAAAGGGCGTATGCGTTTTTTCCTGAATATATTCAGGAAAAAACGCATACGCCCTTTTTGGCCAAGGGCATCATTGTCAACGTTTTGCCGCTTTTCATGTGCTTTAAATGCGATTCGAATCTACCTCCTGAAATCTCTTTCCTGCAATTCTGCCTTGATTTCAAATCCTCTTCTTTGCCTTCCCTCAATATATTTGTGGACGCGAGTTATCATTTATAACTCTGCAGGTTTGTGAATTGCAGTGCCCTGAACCTCCATTTTACAACTCGTTTTTATGGGAGCTGGCCGCAAAATCGCAGAATGGCTTCAGGCCCTGTTCTGGTTCCGGGGGGCAGGCTGAGCCTGTGGTTAATTCTTCTTTCTGATGGGAAAATAGAGTGACCTGTGCCTGTCCCAACACCAAGAGCTAGTCTCTCGTTGGTTCCACGTCTTCCCGTTTATCCTCAGGACAAATTGCAACCTGTACGGAACAGGAGGTTAAAGGTGCTGATGCTCCAAGTAGGGAGCTTGCTAGTAAAGCGGCTGGAATGGCGAACCCGGGCACAAGGCGATGAGAAATGAGGTGCGTTTTAGAAACCTTTCCCCATCACACTGTGTACCATCTTCTGGGTTTCTCATGCATGTTTTGATGTAGGAAGATGCCCTTGAACCTGGAGATTTGGGACCCATGCGATGGGTACCATGCAGTATTACTTTAAAGGGTCTGCGTTTGCTCACCCAACCTCACCAAACCTCTCAGCCCCAAGAGTGTCCACCCTTATGTCTCATCCAGCTGTGGGTCTAGATATGGTCAATCCAGGTTGCATCACAGCCCCTGAACGCATTGTGTAAGAATTCCTCTCTCGTTCACTGTCTTTGTTTCATGGGTTTTTCAAAGTAATTTATTTTCATAATGGGATTTAGCTGCTTTTCACTGCTGTGTTTATGCCACTTTACACCCACTTGACACACTAACAGAGAGATATCAATACATAGGCTTTACGATTATTACTAGTCAGATATAATCTTGTGCGGTGAATAGGGCGTGTTGAGTCCAGTTCTCTGAGCAAGGAGTAGGTCTTGTCTATTACATATTGGGTTTATGGAACGGTATCTGAGCTAATTTGATACCCTTGTTTTATGTATCACCCCACCTCACCTTTCCCGTTAAGCAGCCATAGTGTGTTTTCTGCATGTGTGACTCTGTTCTGTTTTGTAATTCAGTTCAAGTGTAACGGTTTTTACATTCCCTCTATCAGTGATACCTTATGAGAAGTGTCCTTTTCTGTGTGACTTATTTCACTTAGAATCGTCGTACCTAAATCCACTCATCATGCTGCTACTAGCCTTATGACATTGATTTCATGGCTGAGTGATATTCCATTGTACATAAGGACCACAACTTCTTTACCCATTTTTCTCTTTCCTGGGATATTTAAGGTGGAATGAAGTGGAGGTCCTTGTCAACAGAGCAGCCCTCAACTTTGGGGTGCTTGTGTCTTGCTGATTTTTCATTTTCCCAATTCATACCCCCATGAGTGGAAGTGCCCTATGCTCTCTAAGCTGTGTTTTTCAGATGTTTCAGGACTCACCGTACACTTCTCCAGAGTGGCTGTTGGCAATTTACATCCCGCCCATCAGTGTAGCAAGGCTCCCATTTCTCCATGGCCTGTCCTGCATTTCTGGTTTTGACACTTTTTTCAGCATGGCCCTTTTGACCGATGGGAAGCGAGACTTGTTTGTAGCGCTGATTTGCCTTTCCAGGTTGCTTGGTTGGGCAAAAAGGGCGTATGCGTTTTTTCCTGAATATATTCAGGAAAAAACGCATACGCCCTTTTTGGCCAAGGGCATCATTGTCAACGTTTTGCCGCTTTTCATGTGCTTTAAAGGCGATTCGAATCTACCTCCTGAAATCTCTTTCCTGCAATTCTGCCTTGATTTCAAATCCTCTTCTTTGCCTTCCCTCAATATATTTGTGGACGAGAGTTATCATTTATAACTCTGCAGGTTTGTGAATTGCAGTGCCCTGAACCTCCATTTTACAACTCGTTTTTATGGGAGCTGGCGGCAAAATCGCAGAATGGCTTCAGGCCCTGTTCTGGATCCGGGGGGCAGGCTGAGCCTGTGGTTAATTCTTCTTTCTGATGGGAAAATAGAGTGACCTGTGCCTGTCCCAACACCAAGAGCTAGTCTCTCGTTGGTTCCACGTCTTCCCATTTATCCTCAGGACAAATTGCAACCTGTACGGAACAGGAGGTTAAAGGTGCTGATGCTCCAAGTAGGGAGCTTGCTAGTAAAGCGGCTGGAATGGCGAACCCGGGCACAAGGCGATGAGAAATGAGGTGCGTTTTAGAAACCTTTCGCCATCACACGGTGTACCATCTTCTGGGTTTCTCATGCATGTTTTTGATGTAGGAAGATGCCCTTGAACCTGGAGATTTGGGACCCATGCGATGGGTATCATGCAGTATTACTTTAAAGGGTCTGCGTTTGCTCACCCAACCTCACCAAACCTCTCAGCCCCAAGAGTGTCCACCCTTATGTCTGATCCAGCTGTGAGTCTAGATATGGTCAATCCAGGTTGCATCACAGCCCCTGAATGCATTGTGTAAGAATTTCTCTCTCTTTCACTGTCTTTTTTTCATGGGTGTTTCAAAGTAATTTATTTTTATAATGGGGTTTAGCTGATTTTCACTGCTGTGTTTATGCCGCTTTACACCCACTTGACACACTAACAGAGAGATATCAATACATAGGCTTTACGATTATTACTAGTCAGATATATTCTTGTGCGGTGAATAGGGCGTGTTGAGTCCAGTTCTCTGAGCAAGGAGTAGGTCTTGTCTATTACATATTGGGTTTATGGAACGGTATCTGAGCTAATTTGAAACCCTTGTTTTATGTATCACCCCACCTCACCTTTCCCGTTAAGCAGCCATAGTGTGTTTTCTGCATGTGTGACTCTGTTCTGTTTTGTAATTCAGTTCAAGTGTAACGGTTTTTACATTCCCTCTATCAGTGATACCTTATGAGAAGTGTCCTTTTCTGTGTGACTTATTTCACTTAGAATCGTCGTACCTTAATCCACTCATCATGCTGCTACTAGCCTTATGACATTGATTTCATGGCTGAGTGATATTCCATTGTACATAAGGATCACAACTTCTTTATCCATTTTTCTCTTTCCTGGGATATTGAAGGTGGAATGAAGTGGAGGTCCTTGTCAACAGAGCAGCCCTAAACTTTGGGGTGCTTGTGTCTTGCTGATTTTTAATTTTCCCAATTTATACCCCCATGAGTGGAAGTGCCCTATGCTCTCTAAGCTGTGTTTTTCAGATGTTTCAGGACTCACCGGACACTTCTCCAGAGTGGCTCTTGGCAATTTACATCCCGCCCATCAGTGTAGCAAGGCTCCCATTTCTCCATGGCCTGTCCTGCATTTCTGGTTTTGACACTTTTTTCAGCATGGCCCTTTTGACCGATGGGAAGCGAGACTTGTTTGTAGCGCTGATTTGCCTTTCCAGGTTGCTTGGTTGGCCAAAAAGGGCGTATGCTTTTTTTCCTGAATATATTCAGGAAAAAACGCATACGCCCTTTTTGGCCAAGGGCATCATTGTCAACGTTTTACCACTTTTCATGTGTTTTAAATGCGATTCGAATCTACTTCCTGAAATCTGTTTCCTGCAATTCTGCCTTGATTTCAAATCCTCTTCGTTGCCTTCCCTCAATATATTTGTGGACGAGAGTTATCATTTATAACTGCAGGTTTGTGAATTGCAGTGCCCTGAACCTCCATTTTACAACTCGTTTTTATGGGAGCTGGCCGCAAAATCACAGAATGGATTCAGGCCCTCTTCTGGTTCCGGGGGGCAGGCTGAGCCTGTGGTTAATTCTTCTTTCTGATGGGAAAATAGAGTGACCTGTGCCTGTCCCAACACCAAGAGCTAGTCTCTCGTTGGTTCCACGTCTTCCCGTTTATCCTCAGGACAAATTGCAACCTGTACGGAACAGGAGGTTAAAGGTGCTGATGCTCCAAGTAGGGAGCTTGCTAGTAAAGCGGCTGGAATGGCGAACCCGGGCACAAGGAGATGAGAAATGAGGTGCGTTTTAGAAACCTTTCCCCATCACACGGTGTACCATCTTCTGGGTTTCTCATGCATGTTTTTGATGTAGGAAGATGCCCTTGAAGCTGGAGATTTGGGACCCATGCGATGGGTACCATGCAGTATTACTTTAAAGGGTCTGCGTTTGCTCACCCAACCTCACCAAACCTCTCAGCCCCAAGAGTGTCCACCCTTATGTCTCATCGAGCTGTGAGTCTAGATATGGTCAATCCAGGTTGCATCACAGCCCCTGAACGCATTGTGTAAGAATTCCTCTCTCGTTCACTGTCTTTGTTTCATGGGTTTTTCAAAGTAATTTATTTTCATAATGGGATTTAGCTGCTTTTCACTGCTGTGTTTATGCCGCTTTACACCCACTTGACACACTAACAGAGAGATATCAATACATAGGCTTTACGATTATTACTAGTCAGATATAATCTTGTGCGGTGAATAGGGCGTGTTGAGTCCAGTTCTCTGAGCAAGGAGTAGGTCTTGTCTATTACATATTGGGTTTATGGAACGGTATCTGAGCTAATTTGATACCCTTGTTTTATGTATCACCCCACCTCACCTTTCCCGTTAAGCAGCCATAGTGTGTTTTCTGCATGTGTGACTCTGTTCTGTTTTGTAATTCAGTTCAAGTGTAACGGTTTTTACATTCCCTCTATCAGTGATACCTTATGAGAAGTGTCCTTTTCTGTGTGACTTATTTCACTTAGAATCGTCGTACCTAAATCCACTCATCATGCTGCTACTAGCCTTATGACATTGATTTCATGGCTGAGTGATATTCCATTGTACATAAGGACCACAACTTCTTTACCCATTTTTCTCTTTCCTGGGATATTTAAGGTGGAATGAAGTGGAGGTCCTTGTCAACAGAGCAGCCCTCAACTTTGGGGTGCTTGTGTCTTGCTGATTTTTCATTTTCCCAATTCATACCCCCATGAGTGGAAGTGCCCTATGCTCTCTAAGCTGTGTTTTTTAGATGTTTCAAGACACACCGTACACTTCTCCAGAGTGGCTGTTGGCAATTTACATCCCGCCCATCAGTGTAGCAAGGCTCCCATTTCTCCATGGCCTGTCCCGCATTTCTGGTTTTGAGACTTTTTTCAGCATGGCCCTTTTGACCGATGGGTAGCGAGTCTTCTTTGTAGCGCTGATTTGCCTTTCCAGGTTGCTTGGTTGGCCAAAAAGGGCGTATGCGTTTTTTCCTGAATATATTCAGGAAAAAACGCATACGCCATTTTTAGCCAAGGGCATCATTGTCAACGTTTTGCCGCTTTTCATGTGCTTTAAAGGCGATTCGAATCTACCTCCTGAAATCTGTTTCCTGCAATTCTGCCTTGATTTCAAATCCTCTTCTTTGCCTTCCCTCAATATATTTGTGGACGAGAGTTATCATTTATAACTCTGCAGGTTTGTGAATTGCAGTGCCCTGAAGCTCCATTTTACAACTCGCTTTTTTGGGAGCTGGCCGCAAAAGCGCTGGATGGCTTCAGGCCCTGTTCTGGTTCCGGGGGCTATGATGAGCCTGTGGTTAATTCTTCTTCCTGATGGGAAAATAGAGTGACCTGTGCCTGTCCCAACACCAAGAGCTAGTCTCTCACTGGTTCCCCGTCTTCCCGTTCATCCTCAGGACAAATTGCAACCTGCACGGAACAGGAGGTTAAAGGTGCTGATGCTCCAAATAAGGAGATTGCTAGTAAAGCGGCTGGAATGGCGAACCCGGGCACAAGGAGATGAGAAATGAGGTGCGTTTTAGATATTTTTCCCCATCACACGGTGTACCATCTTCTGGGTTTCTCGTGCATGTTTTCGATGTAGGAAGATGCCCTTGAACCTGGAGATTTGGGACCCATGGGATGGGTACCACGCAGTATTACTTTAAAGGGTCTGCGTTTGCTCACCCAACCTCACCAAACCTCTCAGCCCCAAGAGTGTCCACCCTTATGTCTCATCCAGCTGTGGGTCTAGATATGGTCAATCCAGGTTGCATCACAGCCCCTGAACGCATTGTGTAAGAATTTCTCTCTCTTTCACTGTCTTTGTTTCATGGGTTTTTCGAAGTAATTTATTTTTATAATGGGGTTTAGCTGCTTTTCACTGCTGTGTTTATGCCGCTTTACACCCACTTGACACACTAACAGAGAGATATCAATACATAGGTTTTAAGATTATTACTAGTCAGATATATTCTTGTGTGGTGAATAGGGCGTGTTGAGTCCAGTTCTCTGAGCAAGGAGTAGGTCTTGTCTATTACATATTGGGTTTATGGAACGGTATCTGAGCTAATTTGAAACCCTTGTTTTATGTATCACCCCACCTCACCTTTCCCTTTAAGCAGCCATAGTGTGTTTTCTGCATGTGTGACTCTGTTCTGTTTTGTAATTCAGTTCAAGTGTAACGGTTTTACATTCCCTCTATCAGTGATACCTTATGAGAAGTGTCCTTTTCTGTGTGACTTATTTCACTTAGAATCGTCGTACCTAAATCCACTCATCATGCTGCTACTAGCCTTATGACATTGATTTCATGGCTGAGTGATATTCCATTGTACATAAGGACCACAACTTCTTTATCCATTTTTCTCTTTCCTGGGATATTGAAGGTGGAATGAAGTGGAGGTCCTTGTCAACAGAGCAGCCCTAAACTTTGGGGTGCTTGTGTCTTGCTGATTTTTCATTTTCCCAATTTATACCCCCATGAGTGGAAGTGCCCTATGCTCTCTAAGCTGTGTTTTTTAGATGTTTCAAGACACACCGTACACTTCTCCATGGTGGCTGTTGGCAATTTACATCCCGCCCATCAGTGTAGCAAGGCTCCCATTTCTCCATGGCCTGTCCTGCATTTCTGGTTTTGAGACTTTTTTCAGCATGGCCCTTTTGACCGATGGGTAGCGAGTCTTCTTTGTAGCGCTGATTTGCCTTTCCAGGTTGCTTGGTTGGCCAAAAAGTGCGTATGCGTTTTTTCCTGAATATATTCAGGAAAAAACGCATACGCCCTTTTTGGCCAAGGGCATCATTGTCAACGTTTTGCTGCTTTTCATGTGCTTTAAAGGCGATTCGAATCTACCTCCTGAAATCTCTTTCCTGCAATTCTGCCTTGATTTCAAATCCTCTTCTTTGCCTTCCCTCAATATATTTGTGGACGAGAGTTATCATTTATAACTCTGCAGGTCTGTGAATTGCAGTGACCTGAACCTCCATTTTACAACTCGTTTTTATGGGAGCTGGCGGCAAAATCGCAGAATGGCTTCAGGCCCTGTTCTGGTTCCGGGGGGTAGGCTGAGCCTGTGGTTAATTCTTCTTTCTGATGGGAAAATAGAGTGACCTGTGCCTGTCCCAACACCAAGAGCTAGTCTCTCGTTGGTTCCACGTCTTCCCATTTATCCTCAGGACAAATTGCAACCTGTACGGAACAGGAGGTTAAAGGTGCTGATGCTCCAAGTAGGGAGCTTGCTTGTAAAGCGGCTGGAATGGCGAACCCGGGCACAAGGCGATGAGAAATGAGGTGCGTTTTAGAAACCTTTCCCCATCACACGGTGTACCATCTTCTGGGTTTCTCATGCATGTTTTTGTTGTAGGAAGATGCCCTTGAACCTGGAGATTTGGGACCCATGCGATGGGTATCATGCAGTATTACTTTAAGGGGTCTGCGTTTGCTCACCCAACCTCACCAAACCTCTCAGCCCCAAGAGTGTCCACCCTTATGTCTCATCCAGCTGTGGGTCTAGATATGGTCAATCCAGGTTGCATCACAGCCCCTGAACGCATTGTGTAAGAATTCCTCTCTCGTTCACTGTCTTTGTTTCATGGGTTTTTCAAAGTAATTTATTTTCATAATGGGATTTAGCTGCTTTTCACTGCTGTGTTTATGCCGCTTTACACCCACTTGACACACTAACAGAGACATATCAATACATAGGCTTTACGATTATTACTAGTCAGATATATTCTTGTGCGGTGAATAGGGCGTGTTGAGTCCAGTTCTCTGAGCAAGGAGTAGGTCTTGTCTATTACATATTGGGTTTATGGAACGGTATCTGAGCTAATTTGAAACCCTTGTTTTATGTATCACCCCACCTCACCTTTCCCGTTAAGCAGCCATAGTGTGTTTTCTGCATGTGTGACTCTGTTCTGTTTTGTAATTCAGTTCAAGTGTAACGCTTTTTACATTCCCTCTATCAGTGATACCTTATGAGAAGTGTCCTTTTCTGTGTGACTTATTTCACTTAGAATCGTCGTACCTTAATCCACTCATCATGCTGCTACTAGCCTTATGACATTGATTTCATGGCTGAGTGATATTCCATTGTACATAAGGACCACAACTTCTTTACCCATTTTTCTCTTTCCTGGGATATTTAAGGTGGAATGAAGTGGAGGTCCTTGTCAACAGAGCAGCCCTAAACTTTGGGGTGCTTGTGTCTTGCTGATTTTTCATTTTCCCAATTCATACCCCCATGAGTGGAAGTGCCCTATGCTCTCTAAGCTGTGTTTTTCAGATGTTTCAGGACTCACCGTACACTTCTCCAGAGTGGCTGTTGGCAATTTACATCCCGCCCATCAGTGTAGCAAGGCTCCCATTTCTCCATGGCCTGTCCTGCATTTCTGGTTTTGACACTTTTTTCAGCATGGCCCTTTTGACCGATGGGAAGCGAGACTTGTTTGTAGCGCTCATTTGCCTTTCCAGGTTGCTTGGTTGGCCAAAAAGGGCGTATGCGTTTTTTCCTGAATATATTCAGGAAAAAACGCATACGCCCTTTTTGGCCAAGGGCATCATTGTCAACGTTTTGCCGCTTTTCATGTGCTTTAAATGCGATTCGAATCTACCTCCTGAAATCTCTTTCCTGCAATTCTGCCTTGATTTCAAATCCTCTTCTTTGCCTTCCCTCAATATATTTGTGGACGAGAGTTATCATTTATAACTCTGCAGGTTTGTGAATTGCAGTGCCCTGAACCTCCATTTTACAACTCGTTTTTATGGGAGCTGGCCGCAAAATCGCAGAATGGCTTCAGGCCCTGTTCTGGTTCCGGGGGGCAGGCTGAGCCTGTGGTTAATTCTTCTTTCTGATGGGAAAATAGAGTGACCTGTGCCTGTCCCAACACCAAGAGCTAGTCTCTCGTTGGTTCCACGTCTTCCCGTTTATCCTCAGGACAAATTGCAACCTGTACGGAACAGGAGGTTAAAGGTGCTGATGCTCCAAGTAGGGAGCTTGCTAGTAAAGCGGCTGGAATGGCGAACCCGGGCACAAGGCGATGAGAAATGAGGTGCGTTTTAGAAACCTTTCCCCATCACACTGTGTACCATCTTCTGGGTTTCTCATGCATGTTTTGATGTAGGAAGATGCCCTTGAACCTGGAGATTTGGGACCCATGCGATGGGTACCATGCAGTATTACTTTAAAGGGTCTGCGTTTGCTCACCCAACCTCACCAAACCTCTCAGCCCCAAGAGTGTCCACCCTTATGTCTCATCCAGCTGTGGGTCTAGATATGGTCAATCCAGGTTGCATCACAGCCCCTGAACGCATTGTGTAAGAATTCCTCTCTCGTTCACTGTCTTTGTTTCATGGGTTTTTCAAAGTAATTTATTTTCATAATGGGATTTAGCTGCTTTTCACTGCTGTGTTTATGCCACTTTACACCCACTTGACACACTAACAGAGAGATATAAATACATAGGCTTTACGATTATTACTAGTCAGATATAATCTTGTGCGGTGAATAGGGCGTGTTGAGTCCAGTTCTCTGAGCAAGGAGTAGGTCTTGTCTATTACATATTGGGTTTATGGAACGGTATCTGAGCTAATTTGATACCCTTGTTTTATGTATCACCCCACCTCACCTTTCCCGTTAAGCAGCCATAGTGTGTTTTCTGCATGTGTGACTCTGTTCTGTTTTGTAATTCAGTTCAAGTGTAACGGTTTTTACATTCCCTCTATCAGTGATACCTTATGAAAAGTGTCCTTTTCTGTGTGACTTATTTCACTTAGAATCGTCGTACCTAAATCCACTCATCATGCTGCTACTAGCCTTATGACATTGATTTCATGGCTGAGTGATATTCCATTGTACATAAGGACCACAACTTCTTTACCCATTTTTCTCTTTCCTGGGATATTTAAGGTGGAATGAAGTGGAGGTCCTTGTCAACAGAGCAGCCCTAAACTTTGGGGTGCTTGTGTCTTGCTGATTTTTCATTTTCCCAATTCATACCCCCATGAGTGGAAGTGCCCTATGCTCTCTAAGCTGTGTTTTTCAGATGTTTCAGGACTCACCGTACACTTCTCCAGAGTGGCTGTTGGCAATTTACATCCCGCCCATCAGTGTAGCAAGGCTCCCATTTCTCCATGGCCTGTCCTGCATTTCTGGTTTTGACACTTTTTTCAGCATGGCCCTTTTGACCGATGGGAAGCGAGACTTGTTTGTAGCGCTCATTTGCCTTTCCAGGTTGCTTGGTTGGCCAAAAAGGGCGTATGCGTTTTTTCCTGAATATATTCAGGAAAAAACGCATACGCCCTTTTTGGCCAAGGGCATCATTGTCAACGTTTTGCCGCTTTTCATGTGCTTTAAATGCGATTCGAATCTACCTCCTGAAATCTCTTTCCTGCAATTCTGCCTTGATTTCAAATCCTCTTCTTTGCCTTCCCTCAATATATTTGTGGACGAGAGTTATCATTTATAACTCTGCAGGTTTGTGAATTGCAGTGCCCTGAACCTCCATTTTACAACTCGTTTTTATGGGAGCTGGCCGCAAAATCGCAGAATGGCTTCAGGCCCTGTTCTGGTTCCGGGGGGCAGGCTGAGCCTGTGGTTAATTCTTCTTTCTGATGGGAAAATAGAGTGACCTGTGCCTGTCCCAACACCAAGAGCTAGTCTCTCGTTGGTTCCACGTCTTCCCGTTTATCCTCAGGACAAATTGCAACCTGTACGGAACAGGAGGTTAAAGGTGCTGATGCTCCAAGTAGGGAGCTTGCTAGTAAAGCGGCTGGAATGGCGAACCCGGGCACAAGGCGATGAGAAATGAGGTGCGTTTTAGAAACCTTTCCCCATCACACTGTGTACCATCTTCTGGGTTTCTCATGCATGTTTTGATGTAGGAAGATGCCCTTGAACCTGGAGATTTGGGACCCATGCGATGGGTACCATGCAGTATTACTTTAAAGGGTCTGCGTTTGCTCACCCAACCTCACCAAACCTCTCAGCCCCAAGAGTGTCCACCCTTATGTCTCATCCAGCTGTGGGTCTAGATATGGTCAATCCAGGTTGCATCACAGCCCCTGAACGCATTGTGTAAGAATTCCTCTCTCGTTCACTGTCTTTGTTTCATGGGTTTTTCAAAGTGATTTATTTTCATAATGGGATTTAGCTGCTTTTCACTGCTGTGTTTATGCCACTTTACACCCACTTGACACACTAACAGAGAGATATAAATACATAGGCTTTACGATTATTACTAGTCAGATATAATCTTGTGCGGTGAATAGGGCGTGTTGAGTCCAGTTCTCTGAGCAAGGAGTAGGTCTTGTCTATTACATATTGGGTTTATGGAACGGTATCTGAGCTAATTTGATACCCTTGTTTTATGTATCACCCCACCTCACCTTTCCCGTTAAGCAGCCATAGTGTGTTTTCTGCATGTGTGACTCTGTTCTGTTTTGTAATTCAGTTCAAGTGTAACGGTTTTTACATTCCCTCTATCAGTGATACCTTATGAGAAGTGTCCTTTTCTGTGTGACTTATTTCACTTAGAATCGTCGTACCTAAATCCACTCATCATGCTGCTACTAGCCTTATGACATTGATTTCATGGCTGAGTGATATTCCATTGTACATAAGGACCACAACTTCTTTACCCATTTTTCTCTTTCCTGGGATATTTAAGGTGGAATGAAGTGGAGGTCCTTGTCAACAGAGCAGCCCTCAACTTTGGGGTGCTTGTGTCTTGCTGATTTTTCATTTTCCCAATTCATACCCCCATGAGTGGAAGTGCCCTATGCTCTCTAAGCTGTGTTTTTCAGATGTTTCAGGACTCACCGTACACTTCTCCAGAGTGGCTGTTGGCAATTTACATCCCGCCCATCAGTGTAGCAAGGCTCCCATTTCTCCATGGCCTGTCCTGCATTTCTGGTTTTGACACTTTTTTCAGCATGGCCCTTTTGACCGATGGGAAGCGAGACTTGTTTGTAGCGCTGATTTGCCTTTCCAGGTTGCTTGGTTGGCCAAAAAGGGCGTATGCGTTTTTTCCTGAATATATTCAGGAAAAAACGCATACGCCCTTTTTGGCCAAGGGCATCATTGTCAACGTTTTGCCGCTTTTCATGTGCTTTAAAGGCGATTCGAATCTACCTCCTGAAATCTCTTTCCTGCAATTCTGCCTTGATTTCAAATCCTCTTCTTTGCCTTCCCTCAATATATTTGTGGACGAGAGTTATCATTTATAACTCTGCAGGTTTGTGAATTGCAGTGCCCTGAACCTCCATTTTACAACTCGTTTTTATGGGAGCTGGCCGCAAAATCGCAGAATGGCTTCAGGCCCTGTTCTGGATCCGGGGGGCAGGCTGAGCCTGTGGTTAATTCTTCTTTCTGATGGGAAAATAGAGTGACCTGTGCCTGTCCCAACACCAAGAGCTAGTCTCTCGTTGGTTCCACGTCTTCCCATTTATCCTCAGGACAAATTGCAACCTGTACGGAACAGGAGGTTAAAGGTGCTGATGCTCCAAGTAGGGAGCTTGCTAGTAAAGCGGCTGGAATGGCGAACCCGGGCACAAGGCGATGAGAAATGAGGTGCGTTTTAGAAACCTTTCGCCATCACACGGTGTACCATCTTCTGGGTTTCTCATGCATGTTTTTGATGTAGGAAGATGCCCTTGAACCTGGAGATTTGGGACCCATGCGATGGGTATCATGCAGTATTACTTTAAAGGGTCTGCGTTTGCTCACCCAACCTCACCAAACCTCTCAGCCCCAAGAGTGTCCACCCTTATGTCTGATCCAGCTGTGAGTCTAGATATGGTCAATCCAGGTTGCATCACAGCCCCTGAATGCATTGTGTAAGAATTTCTCTCTCTTTCACTGTCTTTTTTTCATGGGTGTTTCAAAGTAATTTATTTTTATAATGGGGTTTAGCTGATTTTCACTGCTGTGTTTATGCCGCTTTACACCCACTTGACACACTAACAGAGAGATATCAATACATAGGCTTTACGATTATTACTAGTCAGATATATTCTTGTGCGGTGAATAGGGCGTGTTGAGTCCAGTTCTCTGAGCAAGGAGTAGGTCTTGTCTATTACATATTGGGTTTATGGAACGGTATCTGAGCTAATTTGAAACCCTTGTTTTATGTATCACCCCACCTCACCTTTCCCGTTAAGCAGCCATAGTGTGTTTTCTGCATGTGTGACTCTGTTCTGTTTTGTAATTCAGTTCAAGTGTAACGGTTTTTACATTCCCTCTATCAGTGATACCTTATGAGAAGTGTCCTTTTCTGTGTGACTTATTTCACTTAGAATCGTCGTACCTTAATCCACTCATCATGCTGCTACTAGCCTTATGACATTGATTTCATGGCTGAGTGATATTCCATTGTACATAAGGATCACAACTTCTTTATCCATTTTTCTCTTTCCTGGGATATTGAAGGTGGAATGAAGTGGAGGTCCTTGTCAACAGAGCAGCCCTAAACTTTGGGGTGCTTGTGTCTTGCTGATTTTTAATTTTCCCAATTTATACCCCCATGAGTGGAAGTGCCCTATGCTCTCTAAGCTGTGTTTTTCAGATGTTTCAGGACTCACCGGACACTTCTCCAGAGTGGCTCTTGGCAATTTACATCCCGCCCATCAGTGTAGCAAGGCTCCCATTTCTCCATGGCCTGTCCTGCATTTCTGGTTTTGACACTTTTTTCAGCATGGCCCTTTTGACCGATGGGAAGCGAGACTTGTTTGTAGCGCTGATTTGCCTTTCCAGGTTGCTTGGTTGGCCAAAAAGGGCGTATGCTTTTTTTCCTGAATATATTCAGGAAAAAACGCATACGCCCTTTTTGGCCAAGGGCATCATTGTCAACGTTTTACCACTTTTCATGTGTTTTAAATGCGATTCGAATCTACTTCCTGAAATCTGTTTCCTGCAATTCTGCCTTGATTTCAAATCCTCTTCGTTGCCTTCCCTCAATATATTTGTGGACGAGAGTTATCATTTATAACTGCAGGTTTGTGAATTGCAGTGCCCTGAACCTCCATTTTACAACTCGTTTTTATGGGAGCTGGCCGCAAAATCACAGAATGGATTCAGGCCCTCTTCTGGTTCCGGGGGGCAGGCTGAGCCTGTGGTTAATTCTTCTTTCTGATGGGAAAATAGAGTGACCTGTGCCTGTCCCAACACCAAGAGCTAGTCTCTCGTTGGTTCCACGTCTTCCCGTTTATCCTCAGGACAAATTGCAACCTGTACGGAACAGGAGGTTAAAGGTGCTGATGCTCCAAGTAGGGAGCTTGCTAGTAAAGCGGCTGGAATGGCGAACCCGGGCACAAGGAGATGAGAAATGAGGTGCGTTTTAGAAACCTTTCCCCATCACACGGTGTACCATCTTCTGGGTTTCTCATGCATGTTTTTGATGTAGGAAGATGCCCTTGAAGCTGGAGATTTGGGACCCATGCGATGGGTACCATGCAGTATTACTTTAAAGGGTCTGCGTTTGCTCACCCAACCTCACCAAACCTCTCAGCCCCAAGAGTGTCCACCCTTATGTCTCATCGAGCTGTGAGTCTAGATATGGTCAATCCAGGTTGCATCACAGCCCCTGAACGCATTGTGTAAGAATTCCTCTCTCGTTCACTGTCTTTGTTTCATGGGTTTTTCAAAGTAATTTATTTTCATAATGGGATTTAGCTGCTTTTCACTGCTGTGTTTATGCCGCTTTACACCCACTTGACACACTAACAGAGAGATATCAATACATAGGCTTTACGATTATTACTAGTCAGATATAATCTTGTGCGGTGAATAGGGCGTGTTGAGTCCAGTTCTCTGAGCAAGGAGTAGGTCTTGTCTATTACATATTGGGTTTATGGAACGGTATCTGAGCTAATTTGATACCCTTGTTTTATGTATCACCCCACCTCACCTTTCCCGTTAAGCAGCCATAGTGTGTTTTCTGCATGTGTGACTCTGTTCTGTTTTGTAATTCAGTTCAAGTGTAACGGTTTTTACATTCCCTCTATCAGTGATACCTTATGAGAAGTGTCCTTTTCTGTGTGACTTATTTCACTTAGAATCGTCGTACCTAAATCCACTCATCATGCTGCTACTAGCCTTATGACATTGATTTCATGGCTGAGTGATATTCCATTGTACATAAGGACCACAACTTCTTTACCCATTTTTCTCTTTCCTGGGATATTTAAGGTGGAATGAAGTGGAGGTCCTTGTCAACAGAGCAGCCCTCAACTTTGGGGTGCTTGTGTCTTGCTGATTTTTCATTTTCCCAATTCATACCCCCATGAGTGGAAGTGCCCTATGCTCTCTAAGCTGTGTTTTTTAGATGTTTCAAGACACACCGTACACTTCTCCAGAGTGGCTGTTGGCAATTTACATCCCGCCCATCAGTGTAGCAAGGCTCCCATTTCTCCATGGCCTGTCCCGCATTTCTGGTTTTGAGACTTTTTTCAGCATGGCCCTTTTGACCGATGGGTAGCGAGTCTTCTTTGTAGCGCTGATTTGCCTTTCCAGGTTGCTTGGTTGGCCAAAAAGGGCGTATGCGTTTTTTCCTGAATATATTCAGGAAAAAACGCATACGCCATTTTTAGCCAAGGGCATCATTGTCAACGTTTTGCCGCTTTTCATGTGCTTTAAAGGCGATTCGAATCTACCTCCTGAAATCTGTTTCCTGCAATTCTGCCTTGATTTCAAATCCTCTTCTTTGCCTTCCCTCAATATATTTGTGGACGAGAGTTATCATTTATAACTCTGCAGGTTTGTGAATTGCAGTGCCCTGAAGCTCCATTTTACAACTCGCTTTTTTGGGAGCTGGCCGCAAAAGCGCTGGATGGCTTCAGGCCCTGTTCTGGTTCCGGGGGCTATGATGAGCCTGTGGTTAATTCTTCTTCCTGATGGGAAAATAGAGTGACCTGTGCCTGTCCCAACACCAAGAGCTAGTCTCTCACTGGTTCCCCGTCTTCCCGTTCATCCTCAGGACAAATTGCAACCTGCACGGAACAGGAGGTTAAAGGTGCTGATGCTCCAAATAAGGAGATTGCTAGTAAAGCGGCTGGAATGGCGAACCCGGGCACAAGGAGATGAGAAATGAGGTGCGTTTTAGATATTTTTCCCCATCACACGGTGTACCATCTTCTGGGTTTCTCGTGCATGTTTTCGATGTAGGAAGATGCCCTTGAACCTGGAGATTTGGGACCCATGGGATGGGTACCACGCAGTATTACTTTAAAGGGTCTGCGTTTGCTCACCCAACCTCACCAAACCTCTCAGCCCCAAGAGTGTCCACCCTTATGTCTCATCCAGCTGTGGGTCTAGATATGGTCAATCCAGGTTGCATCACAGCCCCTGAACGCATTGTGTAAGAATTTCTCTCTCTTTCACTGTCTTTGTTTCATGGGTTTTTCGAAGTAATTTATTTTTATAATGGGGTTTAGCTGCTTTTCACTGCTGTGTTTATGCCGCTTTACACCCACTTGACACACTAACAGAGAGATATCAATACATAGGTTTTAAGATTATTACTAGTCAGATATATTCTTGTGTGGTGAATAGGGCGTGTTGAGTCCAGTTCTCTGAGCAAGGAGTAGGTCTTGTCTATTACATATTGGGTTTATGGAACGGTATCTGAGCTAATTTGAAACCCTTGTTTTATGTATCACCCCACCTCACCTTTCCCTTTAAGCAGCCATAGTGTGTTTTCTGCATGTGTGACTCTGTTCTGTTTTGTAATTCAGTTCAAGTGTAACGGTTTTACATTCCCTCTATCAGTGATACCTTATGAGAAGTGTCCTTTTCTGTGTGACTTATTTCACTTAGAATCGTCGTACCTAAATCCACTCATCATGCTGCTACTAGCCTTATGACATTGATTTCATGGCTGAGTGATATTCCATTGTACATAAGGACCACAACTTCTTTATCCATTTTTCTCTTTCCTGGGATATTGAAGGTGGAATGAAGTGGAGGTCCTTGTCAACAGAGCAGCCCTAAACTTTGGGGTGCTTGTGTCTTGCTGATTTTTCATTTTCCCAATTTATACCCCCATGAGTGGAAGTGCCCTATGCTCTCTAAGCTGTGTTTTTTAGATGTTTCAAGACACACCGTACACTTCTCCATGGTGGCTGTTGGCAATTTACATCCCGCCCATCAGTGTAGCAAGGCTCCCATTTCTCCATGGCCTGTCCTGCATTTCTGGTTTTGAGACTTTTTTCAGCATGGCCCTTTTGACCGATGGGTAGCGAGTCTTCTTTGTAGCGCTGATTTGCCTTTCCAGGTTGCTTGGTTGGCCAAAAAGGGCGTATGCGTTTTTTCCTGAATATATTCAGGAAAAAACGCATACGCCCTTTTTGGCCAAGGGCATCATTGTCAACGTTTTGCTGCTTTTCATGTGCTTTAAAGGCGATTCGAATCTACCTCCTGAAATCTCTTTCCTGCAATTCTGCCTTGATTTCAAATCCTCTTCTTTGCCTTCCCTCAATATATTTGTGGACGAGAGTTATCATTTATAACTCTGCAGGTCTGTGAATTGCAGTGACCTGAACCTCCATTTTACAACTCGTTTTTATGGGAGCTGGCGGCAAAATCGCAGAATGGCTTCAGGCCCTGTTCTGGTTCCGGGGGGTAGGCTGAGCCTGTGGTTAATTCTTCTTTCTGATGGGAAAATAGAGTGACCTGTGCCTGTCCCAACACCAAGAGCTAGTCTCTCGTTGGTTCCACGTCTTCCCATTTATCCTCAGGACAAATTGCAACCTGTACGGAACAGGAGGTTAAAGGTGCTGATGCTCCAAGTAGGGAGCTTGCTTGTAAAGCGGCTGGAATGGCGAACCCGGGCACAAGGCGATGAGAAATGAGGTGCGTTTTAGAAACCTTTCCCCATCACACGGTGTACCATCTTCTGGGTTTCTCATGCATGTTTTTGTTGTAGGAAGATGCCCTTGAACCTGGAGATTTGGGACCCATGCGATGGGTATCATGCAGTATTACTTTAAGGGGTCTGCGTTTGCTCACCCAACCTCACCAAACCTCTCAGCCCCAAGAGTGTCCACCCTTATGTCTCATCCAGCTGTGGGTCTAGATATGGTCAATCCAGGTTGCATCACAGCCCCTGAACGCATTGTGTAAGAATTCCTCTCTCGTTCACTGTCTTTGTTTCATGGGTTTTTCAAAGTAATTTATTTTCATAATGGGATTTAGCTGCTTTTCACTGCTGTGTTTATGCCGCTTTACACCCACTTGACACACTAACAGAGAGATATCAATACATAGGTTTTAAGATTATTACTAGTCAGATATATTCTTGTGCGGTGAATAGGGCGTGTTGAGTCCAGTTCTCTGAGCAAGGAGTAGGTCTTGTCTATTACATATTGGGTTTATGGAACGGTATCTGAGCTAATTTGAAACCCTTGTTTTATGTATCACCCCACCTCACCTTTCCCGTTAAGCAGCCATAGTGTGTTTTCTGCATGTGTGACTCTGTTCTGTTTTGTAATTCAGTTCAAGTGTAACGCTTTTTACATTCCCTCTATCAGTGATACCTTATGAGAAGTGTCCTTTTCTGTGTGACTTATTTCACTTAGAATCGTCGTACCTTAATCCACTCATCATGCTGCTACTAGCCTTATGACATTGATTTCATGGCTGAGTGATATTCCATTGTACATAAGGACCACAACTTCTTTACCCATTTTTCTCTTTCCTGGGATATTTAAGGTGGAATGAAGTGGAGGTCCTTGTCAACAGAGCAGCCCTAAACTTTGGGGTGCTTGTGTCTTGCTGATTTTTCATTTTCCCAATTCATACCCCCATGAGTGGAAGTGCCCTATGCTCTCTAAGCTGTGTTTTTCAGATGTTTCAGGACTCACCGTACACTTCTCCAGAGTGGCTGTTGGCAATTTACATCCCGCCCATCAGTGTAGCAAGGCTCCCATTTCTCCATGGCCTGTCCTGCATTTCTGGTTTTGACACTTTTTTCAGCATGGCCCTTTTGACCGATGGGAAGCGAGACTTGTTTGTAGCGCTCATTTGCCTTTCCAGGTTGCTTGGTTGGCCAAAAAGGGCGTATGCGTTTTTTCCTGAATATATTCAGGAAAAAACGCATACGCCCTTTTTGGCCAAGGGCATCATTGTCAACGTTTTGCCGCTTTTCATGTGCTTTAAATGCGATTCGAATCTACCTCCTGAAATCTCTTTCCTGCAATTCTGCCTTGATTTCAAATCCTCTTCTTTGCCTTCCCTCAATATATTTGTGGACGAGAGTTATCATTTATAACTCTGCAGGTTTGTGAATTGCAGTGCCCTGAACCTCCATTTTACAACTCGTTTTTATGGGAGCTGGCCGCAAAATCGCAGAATGGCTTCAGGCCCTGTTCTGGTTCCGGGGGGCAGGCTGAGCCTGTGGTTAATTCTTCTTTCTGATGGGAAAATAGAGTGACCTGTGCCTGTCCCAACACCAAGAGCTAGTCTCTCGTTGGTTCCACGTCTTCCCGTTTATCCTCAGGACAAATTGCAACCTGTACGGAACAGGAGGTTAAAGGTGCTGATGCTCCAAGTAGGGAGCTTGCTAGTAAAGCGGCTGGAATGGCGAACCCGGGCACAAGGCGATGAGAAATGAGGTGCGTTTTAGAAACCTTTCCCCATCACACTGTGTACCATCTTCTGGGTTTCTCATGCATGTTTTGATGTAGGAAGATGCCCTTGAACCTGGAGATTTGGGACCCATGCGATGGGTACCATGCAGTATTACTTTAAAGGGTCTGCGTTTGCTCACCCAACCTCACCAAACCTCTCAGCCCCAAGAGTGTCCACCCTTATGTCTCATCCAGCTGTGGGTCTAGATATGGTCAATCCAGGTTGCATCACAGCCCCTGAACGCATTGTGTAAGAATTCCTCTCTCGTTCACTGTCTTTGTTTCATGGGTTTTTCAAAGTAATTTATTTTCATAATGGGATTTAGCTGCTTTTCACTGCTGTGTTTATGCCACTTTACACCCACTTGACACACTAACAGAGAGATATAAATACATAGGCTTTACGATTATTACTAGTCAGATATAATCTTGTGCGGTGAATAGGGCGTGTTGAGTCCAGTTCTCTGAGCAAGGAGTAGGTCTTGTCTATTACATATTGGGTTTATGGAACGGTATCTGAGCTAATTTGATACCCTTGTTTTATGTATCACCCCACCTCACCTTTCCCGTTAAGCAGCCATAGTGTGTTTTCTGCATGTGTGACTCTGTTCTGTTTTGTAATTCAGTTCAAGTGTAACGGTTTTTACATTCCCTCTATCAGTGATACCTTATGAGAAGTGTCCTTTTCTGTGTGACTTATTTCACTTAGAATCGTCGTACCTAAATCCACTCATCATGCTGCTACTAGCCTTATGACATTGATTTCATGGCTGAGTGATATTCCATTGTACATAAGGACCACAACTTCTTTACCCATTTTTCTCTTTCCTGGGATATTTAAGGTGGAATGAAGTGGAGGTCCTTGTCAACAGAGCAGCCCTCAACTTTGGGGTGCTTGTGTCTTGCTGATTTTTCATTTTCCCAATTCATACCCCCATGAGTGGAAGTGCCCTATGCTCTCTAAGCTGTGTTTTTCAGATGTTTCAGGACTCACCGTACACTTCTCCAGAGTGGCTGTTGGCAATTTACATCCCGCCCATCAGTGTAGCAAGGCTCCCATTTCTCCATGGCCTGTCCTGCATTTCTGGTTTTGACACTTTTTTCAGCATGGCCCTTTTGACCGATGGGAAGCGAGACTTGTTTGTAGCGCTGATTTGCCTTTCCAGGTTGCTTGGTTGGGCAAAAAGGGCGTATGCGTTTTTTCCTGAATATATTCAGGAAAAAACGCATACGCCCTTTTTGGCCAAGGGCATCATTGTCAACGTTTTGCCGCTTTTCATGTGCTTTAAAGGCGATTCGAATCTACCTCCTGAAATCTCTTTCCTGCAATTCTGCCTTGATTTCAAATCCTCTTCTTTGCCTTCCCTCAATATATTTGTGGACGAGAGTTATCATTTATAACTCTGCAGGTTTGTGAATTGCAGTGCCCTGAACCTCCATTTTACAACTCGTTTTTATGGGAGCTGGCCGCAAAATCGCAGAATGGCTTCAGGCCCTGTTCTGGATCCGGGGGGCAGGCTGAGCCTGTGGTTAATTCTTCTTTCTGATGGGAAAATAGAGTGACCTGTGCCTGTCCCAACACCAAGAGCTAGTCTCTCGTTGGTTCCACGTCTTCCCATTTATCCTCAGGACAAATTGCAACCTGTACGGAACAGGAGGTTAAAGGTGCTGATGCTCCAAGTAGGGAGCTTGCTAGTAAAGCGGCTGGAATGGCGAACCCGGGCACAAGGCGATGAGAAATGAGGTGCGTTTTAGAAACCTTTCGCCATCACACGGTGTACCATCTTCTGGGTTTCTCATGCATGTTTTTGATGTAGGAAGATGCCCTTGAACCTGGAGATTTGGGACCCATGCGATGGGTATCATGCAGTATTACTTTAAAGGGTCTGCGTTTGCTCACCCAACCTCACCAAACCTCTCAGCCCCAAGAGTGTCCACCCTTATGTCTGATCCAGCTGTGAGTCTAGATATGGTCAATCCAGGTTGCATCACAGCCCCTGAATGCATTGTGTAAGAATTTCTCTCTCTTTCACTGTCTTTTTTTCATGGGTGTTTCAAAGTAATTTATTTTTATAATGGGGTTTAGCTGATTTTCACTGCTGTGTTTATGCCGCTTTACACCCACTTGACACACTAACAGAGAGATATCAATACATAGGCTTTACGATTATTACTAGTCAGATATATTCTTGTGCGGTGAATAGGGCGTGTTGAGTCCAGTTCTCTGAGCAAGGAGTAGGTCTTGTCTATTACATATTGGGTTTATGGAACGGTATCTGAGCTAATTTGAAACCCTTGTTTTATGTATCACCCCACCTCACCTTTCCCGTTAAGCAGCCATAGTGTGTTTTCTGCATGTGTGACTCTGTTCTGTTTTGTAATTCAGTTCAAGTGTAACGGTTTTTACATTCCCTCTATCAGTGATACCTTATGAGAAGTGTCCTTTTCTGTGTGACTTATTTCACTTAGAATCGTCGTACCTTAATCCACTCATCATGCTGCTACTAGCCTTATGACATTGATTTCATGGCTGAGTGATATTCCATTGTACATAAGGATCACAACTTCTTTATCCATTTTTCTCTTTCCTGGGATATTGAAGGTGGAATGAAGTGGAGGTCCTTGTCAACAGAGCAGCCCTAAACTTTGGGGTGCTTGTGTCTTGCTGATTTTTAATTTTCCCAATTTATACCCCCATGAGTGGAAGTGCCCTATGCTCTCTAAGCTGTGTTTTTCAGATGTTTCAGGACTCACCGGACACTTCTCCAGAGTGGCTCTTGGCAATTTACATCCCGCCCATCAGTGTAGCAAGGCTCCCATTTCTCCATGGCCTGTCCTGCATTTCTGGTTTTGACACTTTTTTCAGCATGGCCCTTTTGACCGATGGGAAGCGAGACTTGTTTGTAGCGCTGATTTGCCTTTCCAGGTTGCTTGGTTGGCCAAAAAGGGCGTATGCTTTTTTTCCTGAATATATTCAGGAAAAAACGCATACGCCCTTTTTGGCCAAGGGCATCATTGTCAACGTTTTACCACTTTTCATGTGCTTTAAATGCGATTCGAATCTACTTCCTGAAATCTGTTTCCTGCAATTCTGCCTTGATTTCAAATCCTCTTCGTTGCCTTCCCTCAATATATTTGTGGACGAGAGTTGTCATTTATAACTCTGCAGGTTTGTGAATTGCAGTGCCCTGAAGCTCCATTTTACAACTCGCTTTTTTGGGAGCTGGCCGCAAAAGCGCTGGATGGCTTCAGGCCCTGTTCTGGTTCCGGGGGCTATGATGAGCCTGTGGTTAATTCTTCTTCCTGATGGGAAAATAGAGTGACCTGTGCCTGTCCCAACACCAAGAGCTAGTCTCTCACTGGTTCCCCGTCTTCCCGTTCATCCTCAGGACAAATTGCAACCTGCACGGAACAGGAGGTTAAAGGTGCTGATGCTCCAAATAAGGAGATTGCTAGTAAAGCGGCTGGAATGGCGAACCCGGGCACAAGGAGATGAGAAATGAGGTGCGTTTTAGATATTTTTCCCCATCACACGGTGTACCATCTTCTGGGTTTCTCGTGCATGTTTTCGATGTAGGAAGATTCCCTTGAACCTGGAGATTTGGGACCCATGGGATGGGTACCACGCAGTATTACTTTAAAGGGTCTGCGTTTGCTCACCCAACCTCACCAAACCTCTCAGCCCCAAGAGTGTCCACCCTTATGTCTCATCCAGCTGTGGGTCTAGATATGGTCAATCCAGGTTGCATCACAGCCCCTGAACGCATTGTGTAAGAATTTCTCTCTCTTTCACTGTCTTTGTTTCATGGGTTTTTCGAAGTAATTTATTTTTATAATGGGGTTTAGCTGCTTTTCACTGCTGTGTTTATGCCGCTTTACACCCACTTGACACACTAACAGAGAGATATCAATACATAGGTTTTAAGATTATTACTAGTCAGATATATTCTTGTGTGGTGAATAGGGCGTGTTGAGTCCAGTTCTCTGAGCAAGGAGTAGGTCTTGTCTATTACATATTGGGTTTATGGAACGGTATCTGAGCTAATTTGATACCCTTGTTTTATGTATCACCCCACCTCACCTTTCCCTTTAAGCAGCCATAGTGTGTTTTCTGCATGTGTGACTCTGTTCTGTTTTGTAATTCAGTTCAAGTGTAACGGTTTTACATTCCCTCTATCAGTGATACCTTATGAGAAGTGTCCTTTTCTGTGTGACTTATTTCACTTAGAATCGTCGTACCTAAATCCACTCATCATGCTGCTACTAGCCTTATGACATTGATTTCATGGCTGAGTGATATTCCATTGTACATAAGGACCACAACTTCTTTATCCATTTTTCTCTTTCCTGGGATATTTAAGGTGGAATGAAGTGGAGGTCCTTGTCAACAGAGCAGCCCTAAACTTTGGGGTGCTTGTGTCTTGCTGATTTTTCATTTTCCCAATTTATACCCCCATGAGTGGAAGTGCCCTATGCTCTCTAAGCTGTGTTTTTTAGATGTTTCAAGACACACCGTACACTTCTCCATGGTGGCTGTTGGCAATTTACATCCCGCCCATCAGTGTAGCAAGGCTCCCATTTCTCCATGGCCTGTCCTGCATTTCTGGTTTTGAGACTTTTTTCAGCATGGCCCTTTTGACCGATGGGTAGCGAGTCTTCTTTGTAGCGCTGATTTGCCTTTCCAGGTTGCTTGGTTGGCCAAAAAGTGCGTATGCGTTTTTTCCTGAATATATTCAGGAAAAAACGCATACGCCCTTTTTGGCCAAGGGCATCATTGTCAACGTTTTGCTGCTTTTCATGTGCTTTAAAGGCGATTCGAATCTACCTCCTGAAATCTCTTTCCTGCAATTCTGCCTTGATTTCAAATCCTCTTCTTTGCCTTCCCTCAATATATTTGTGGACGAGAGTTATCATTTATAACTCTGCAGGTCTGTGAATTGCAGTGACCTGAACCTCCATTTTACAACTCTTTTTTATGGGAGCTGGCGGCAAAATCGCAGAATGGCTTCAGGCCCTGTTCTGGTTCCGGGGGGTAGGCTGAGCCTGTGGTTAATTCTTCTTTCTGATGGGAAAATAGAGTGACCTGTGCCTGTCCCAACACCAAGAGCTAGTCTCTCGTTGGTTCCACGTCTTCCCATTTATCCTCAGGACAAATTGCAACCTGTACGGAACAGGAGGTTAAAGGTGCTGATGCTCCAAGTAGGGAGCTTGCTTGTAAAGCGGCTGGAATGGCGAACCCGGGCACAAGGCGATGAGAAATGAGGTGCGTTTTAGAAACCTTTCCCCATCACACGGTGTACCATCTTCTGGGTTTCTCATGCATGTTTTTGTTGTAGGAAGATGCCCTTGAACCTGGAGATTTGGGACCCATGCGATGGGTATCATGCAGTATTACTTTAAGGGGTCTGCGTTTGCTCACCCAACCTCACCAAACCTCTCAGCCCCAAGAGTGTCCACCCTTATGTCTCATCCAGCTGTGGGTCTAGATATGGTCAATCCAGGTTGCATCACAGCCCCTGAACGCATTGTGTAAGAATTCCTCTCTCGTTCACTGTCTTTGTTTCATGGGTTTTTCAAAGTAATTTATTTTCATAATGGGATTTAGCTGCTTTTCACTGCTGTGTTTATGCCGCTTTACACCCACTTGACACACTAACAGAGACATATCAATACATAGGCTTTACGATTATTACTAGTCAGATATATTCTTGTGCGGTGAATAGGGCGTGTTGAGTCCAGTTCTCTGAGCAAGGAGTAGGTCTTGTCTATTACATATTGGGTTTATGGAACGGTATCTGAGCTAATTTGAAACCCTTGTTTTATGTATCACCCCACCTCACCTTTCCCGTTAAGCAGCCATAGTGTGTTTTCTGCATGTGTGACTCTGTTCTGTTTTGTAATTCAGTTCAAGTGTAACGCTTTTTACATTCCCTCTATCAGTGATACCTTATGAGAAGTGTCCTTTTCTGTGTGACTTATTTCACTTAGAATCGTCGTACCTTAATCCACTCATCATGCTGCTACTAGCCTTATGACATTGATTTCATGGCTGAGTGATATTCCATTGTACATAAGGACCACAACTTCTTTACCCATTTTTCTCTTTCCTGGGATATTTAAGGTGGAATGAAGTGGAGGTCCTTGTCAACAGAGCAGCCCTAAACTTTGGGGTGCTTGTGTCTTGCTGATTTTTCATTTTCCCAATTCATACCCCCATGAGTGGAAGTGCCCTATGCTCTCTAAGCTGTGTTTTTCAGATGTTTCAGGACTCACCGTACACTTCTCCAGAGTGGCTGTTGGCAATTTACATCCCGCCCATCAGTGTAGCAAGGCTCCCATTTCTCCATGGCCTGTCCTGCATTTCTGGTTTTGACACTTTTTTCAGCATGGCCCTTTTGACCGATGGGAAGCGAGACTTGTTTGTAGCGCTCATTTGCCTTTCCAGGTTGCTTGGTTGGCCAAAAAGGGCGTATGCGTTTTTTCCTGAATATATTCAGGAAAAAACGCATACGCCCTTTTTGGCCAAGGGCATCATTGTCAACGTTTTGCCGCTTTTCATGTGCTTTAAATGCGATTCGAATCTACCTCCTGAAATCTCTTTCCTGCAATTCTGCCTTGATTTCAAATCCTCTTCTTTGCCTTCCCTCAATATATTTGTGGACGAGAGTTATCATTTATAACTCTGCAGGTTTGTGAATTGCAGTGCCCTGAACCTCCATTTTACAACTCGTTTTTATGGGAGCTGGCCGCAAAATCGCAGAATGGCTTCAGGCCCTGTTCTGGTTCCGGGGGGCAGGCTGAGCCTGTGGTTAATTCTTCTTTCTGATGGGAAAATAGAGTGACCTGTGCCTGTCCCAACACCAAGAGCTAGTCTCTCGTTGGTTCCACGTCTTCCCATTTATCCTCAGGACAAATTGCAACCTGTACGGAACAGGAGGTTAAAGGTGCTGATGCTCCAAGTAGGGAGCTTGCTAGTAAAGCGGCTGGAATGGCGAACCCGGGCACAAGGCGATGAGAAATGAGGTGCGTTTTAGAAACCTTTCGCCATCACACGGTGTACCATCTTCTGGGTTTCTCATGCATGTTTTTGATGTAGGAAGATGCCCTTGAACCTGGAGATTTGGGACCCATGCGATGGGTATCATGCAGTATTACTTTAAAGGGTCTGCGTTTGCTCACCCAACCTCACCAAACCTCTCAGCCCCAAGAGTGTCCACCCTTATGTCTGATCCAGCTGTGAGTCTAGATATGGTCAATCCAGGTTGCATCACAGCCCCTGAATGCATTGTGTAAGAATTTCTCTCTCTTTCACTGTCTTTTTTTCATGGGTGTTTCAAAGTAATTTATTTTTATAATGGGGTTTAGCTGATTTTCACTGCTGTGTTTATGCCGCTTTACACCCACTTGACACACTAACAGAGAGATATCAATACATAGGCTTTACGATTATTACTAGTCAGATATATTCTTGTGCGGTGAATAGGGCGTGTTGAGTCCAGTTCTCTGAGCAAGGAGTAGGTCTTGTCTATTACATATTGGGTTTATGGAACGGTATCTGAGCTAATTTGAAACCCTTGTTTTATGTATCACCCCACCTCACCTTTCCCGTTAAGCAGCCATAGTGTGTTTTCTGCATGTGTGACTCTGTTCTGTTTTGTAATTCAGTTCAAGTGTAACGGTTTTTACATTCCCTCTATCAGTGATACCTTATGAGAAGTGTCCTTTTCTGTGTGACTTATTTCACTTAGAATCGTCGTACCTTAATCCACTCATCATGCTGCTACTAGCCTTATGACATTGATTTCATGGCTGAGTGATATTCCATTGTACATAAGGATCACAACTTCTTTATCCATTTTTCTCTTTCCTGGGATATTGAAGGTGGAATGAAGTGGAGGTCCTTGTCAACAGAGCAGCCCTAAACTTTGGGGTGCTTGTGTCTTGCTGATTTTTAATTTTCCCAATTTATACCCCCATGAGTGGAAGTGCCCTATGCTCTCTAAGCTGTGTTTTTCAGATGTTTCAGGACTCACCGGACACTTCTCCAGAGTGGCTCTTGGCAATTTACATCCCGCCCATCAGTGTAGCAAGGCTCCCATTTCTCCATGGCCTGTCCTGCATTTCTGGTTTTGACACTTTTTTCAGCATGGCCCTTTTGACCGATGGGAAGCGAGACTTGTTTGTAGCGCTGATTTGCCTTTCCAGGTTGCTTGGTTGGCCAAAAAGGGCGTATGCTTTTTTTCCTGAATATATTCAGGAAAAAACGCATACGCCCTTTTTGGCCAAGGGCATCATTGTCAACGTTTTACCACTTTTCATGTGCTTTAAATGCGATTCGAATCTACTTCCTGAAATCTGTTTCCTGCAATTCTGCCTTGATTTCAAATCCTCTTCGTTGCCTTCCCTCAATATATTTGTGGACGAGAGTTATCATTTATAACTGCAGGTTTGTGAATTGCAGTGCCCTGAACCTCCATTTTACAACTCGTTTTTATGGGAGCTGGCCGCAAAATCACAGAATGGATTCAGGCCCTCTTCTGGTTCCGGGGGGCAGGCTGAGCCTGTGGTTAATTCTTCTTTCTGATGGGAAAATAGAGTGACCTGTGCCTGTCCCAACACCAAGAGCTAGTCTCTCGTTGGTTCCACGTCTTCCCGTTTATCCTCAGGACAAATTGCAACCTGTACGGAACAGGAGGTTAAAGGTGCTGATGCTCCAAGTAGGGAGCTTGCTAGTAAAGCGTCTGGAATGGCGAACCCGGGCACAAGGAGATGAGAAATGAGGTGCGTTTTAGAAACCTTTCCCCATCACACGGTGTACCATCTTCTGGGTTTCTCATGCATGTTTTTGATGTAGGAAGATGCCCTTGAAGCTGGAGATTTGGGACCCATGCGATGGGTACCATGCAGTATTACTTTAAAGGGTCTGCGTTTGCTCACCCAACCTCACCAAACCTCTCAGCCCCAAGAGTGTCCACCCTTATGTCTCATCGAGCTGTGAGTCTAGATATGGTCAATCCAGGTTGCATCACAGCCCCTGAACGCATTGTGTAAGAATTCCTCTCTCGTTCACTGTCTTTGTTTCATGGGTTTTTCAAAGTAATTTATTTTCATAATGGGATTTAGCTGCTTTTCACTGCTGTGTTTATGCCGCTTTACACCCACTTGACACACTAACAGAGAGATATCAATACATAGGCTTTACGATTATTACTAGTCAGATATAATCTTGTGCGGTGAATAGGGCGTGTTGAGTCCAGTTCTCTGAGCAAGGAGTAGGTCTTGTCTATTACATATTGGGTTTATGGAACGGTATCTGAGCTAATTTGATACCCTTGTTTTATGTATCACCCCACCTCACCTTTCCCGTTAAGCAGCCATAGTGTGTTTTCTGCATGTGTGACTCTGTTCTGTTTTGTAATTCAGTTCAAGTGTAACGGTTTTTACATTCCCTCTATCAGTGATACCTTATGAGAAGTGTCCTTTTCTGTGTGACTTATTTCACTTAGAATCGTCGTACCTAAATCCACTCATCATGCTGCTACTAGCCTTATGACATTGATTTCATGGCTGAGTGATATTCCATTGTACATAAGGACCACAACTTCTTTACCCATTTTTCTCTTTCCTGGGATATTTAAGGTGGAATGAAGTGGAGGTCCTTGTCAACAGAGCAGCCCTCAACTTTGGGGTGCTTGTGTCTTGCTGATTTTTCATTTTCCCAATTCATACCCCCATGAGTGGAAGTGCCCTATGCTCTCTAAGCTGTGTTTTTTAGATGTTTCAAGACACACCGTACACTTCTCCAGAGTGGCTGTTGGCAATTTACATCCCGCCCATCAGTGTAGCAAGGCTCCCATTTCTCCATGGCCTGTCCCGCATTTCTGGTTTTGAGACTTTTTTCAGCATGGCCCTTTTGACCGATGGGTAGCGAGTCTTCTTTGTAGCGCTGATTTGCCTTTCCAGGTTGCTTGGTTGGCCAAAAAGGGCGTATGCGTTTTTTCCTGAATATATTCAGGAAAAAACGCATACGCCATTTTTAGCCAAGGGCATCATTGTCAACGTTTTGCCGCTTTTCATGTGCTTTAAAGGCGATTCGAATCTACCTCCTGAAATCTGTTTCCTGCAATTCTGCCTTGATTTCAAATCCTCTTCTTTGCCTTCCCTCAATATATTTGTGGACGAGAGTTATCATTTATAACTCTGCAGGTTTGTGAATTGCAGTGCCCTGAAGCTCCATTTTACAACTCGCTTTTTTGGGAGCTGGCCGCAAAAGCGCTGGATGGCTTCAGGCCCTGTTCTGGTTCCGGGGGCTATGATGAGCCTGTGGTTAATTCTTCTTCCTGATGGGAAAATAGAGTGACCTGTGCCTGTCCCAACACCAAGAGCTAGTCTCTCACTGGTTCCCCGTCTTCCCGTTCATCCTCAGGACAAATTGCAACCTGCACGGAACAGGAGGTTAAAGGTGCTGATGCTCCAAATAAGGAGATTGCTAGTAAAGCGGCTGGAATGGCGAACCCGGGCACAAGGAGATGAGAAATGAGGTGCGTTTTAGATATTTTTCCCCATCACACGGTGTACCATCTTCTGGGTTTCTCGTGCATGTTTTCGATGTAGGAAGATGCCCTTGAACCTGGAGATTTGGGACCCATGGGATGGGTACCACGCAGTATTACTTTAAAGGGTCTGCGTTTGCTCACCCAACCTCACCAAACCTCTCAGCCCCAAGAGTGTCCACCCTTATGTCTCATCCAGCTGTGGGTCTAGATATGGTCAATCCAGGTTGCATCACAGCCCCTGAACGCATTGTGTAAGAATTTCTCTCTCTTTCACTGTCTTTGTTTCATGGGTTTTTCGAAGTAATTTATTTTTATAATGGGGTTTAGCTGCTTTTCACTGCTGTGTTTATGCCGCTTTACACCCACTTGACACACTAACAGAGAGATATCAATACATAGGTTTTAAGATTATTACTAGTCAGATATATTCTTGTGTGGTGAATAGGGCGTGTTGAGTCCAGTTCTCTGAGCAAGGAGTAGGTCTTGTCTATTACATATTGGGTTTATGGAACGGTATCTGAGCTAATTTGAAACCCTTGTTTTATGTATCACCCCACCTCACCTTTCCCTTTAAGCAGCCATAGTGTGTTTTCTGCATGTGTGACTCTGTTCTGTTTTGTAATTCAGTTCAAGTGTAACGGTTTTACATTCCCTCTATCAGTGATACCTTATGAGAAGTGTCCTTTTCTGTGTGACTTATTTCACTTAGAATCGTCGTACCTAAATCCACTCATCATGCTGCTACTAGCCTTATGACATTGATTTCATGGCTGAGTGATATTCCATTGTACATAAGGACCACAACTTCTTTATCCATTTTTCTCTTTCCTGGGATATTGAAGGTGGAATGAAGTGGAGGTCCTTGTCAACAGAGCAGCCCTAAACTTTGGGGTGCTTGTGTCTTGCTGATTTTTCATTTTCCCAATTTATACCCCCATGAGTGGAAGTGCCCTATGCTCTCTAAGCTGTGTTTTTTAGATGTTTCAAGACACACCGTACACTTCTCCATGGTGGCTGTTGGCAATTTACATCCCGCCCATCAGTGTAGCAAGGCTCCCATTTCTCCATGGCCTGTCCTGCATTTCTGGTTTTGAGACTTTTTTCAGCATGGCCCTTTTGACCGATGGGTAGCGAGTCTTCTTTGTAGCGCTGATTTGCCTTTCCAGGTTGCTTGGTTGGCCAAAAAGTGCGTATGCGTTTTTTCCTGAATATATTCAGGAAAAAACGCATACGCCCTTTTTGGCCAAGGGCATCATTGTCAACGTTTTGCTGCTTTTCATGTGCTTTAAAGGCGATTCGAATCTACCTCCTGAAATCTCTTTCCTGCAATTCTGCCTTGATTTCAAATCCTCTTCTTTGCCTTCCCTCAATATATTTGTGGACGAGAGTTATCATTTATAACTCTGCAGGTCTGTGAATTGCAGTGACCTGAACCTCCATTTTACAACTCGTTTTTATGGGAGCTGGCGGCAAAATCGCAGAATGGCTTCAGGCCCTGTTCTGGTTCCGGGGGGTAGGCTGAGCCTGTGGTTAATTCTTCTTTCTGATGGGAAAATAGAGTGACCTGTGCCTGTCCCAACACCAAGAGCTAGTCTCTCGTTGGTTCCACGTCTTCCCATTTATCCTCAGGACAAATTGCAACCTGTACGGAACAGGAGGTTAAAGGTGCTGATGCTCCAAGTAGGGAGCTTGCTTGTAAAGCGGCTGGAATGGCGAACCCGGGCACAAGGCGATGAGAAATGAGGTGCGTTTTAGAAACCTTTCCCCATCACACGGTGTACCATCTTCTGGGTTTCTCATGCATGTTTTTGTTGTAGGAAGATGCCCTTGAACCTGGAGATTTGGGACCCATGCGATGGGTATCATGCAGTATTACTTTAAGGGGTCTGCGTTTGCTCACCCAACCTCACCAAACCTCTCAGCCCCAAGAGTGTCCACCCTTATGTCTCATCCAGCTGTGGGTCTAGATATGGTCAATCCAGGTTGCATCACAGCCCCTGAACGCATTGTGTAAGAATTCCTCTCTCGTTCACTGTCTTTGTTTCATGGGTTTTTCAAAGTAATTTATTTTCATAATGGGATTTAGCTGCTTTTCACTGCTGTGTTTATGCCGCTTTACACCCACTTGACACACTAACAGAGACATATCAATACATAGGCTTTACGATTATTACTAGTCAGATATATTCTTGTGCGGTGAATAGGGCGTGTTGAGTCCAGTTCTCTGAGCAAGGAGTAGGTCTTGTCTATTACATATTGGGTTTATGGAACGGTATCTGAGCTAATTTGAAACCCTTGTTTTATGTATCACCCCACCTCACCTTTCCCGTTAAGCAGCCATAGTGTGTTTTCTGCATGTGTGACTCTGTTCTGTTTTGTAATTCAGTTCAAGTGTAACGCTTTTTACATTCCCTCTATCAGTGATACCTTATGAGAAGTGTCCTTTTCTGTGTGACTTATTTCACTTAGAATCGTCGTACCTTAATCCACTCATCATGCTGCTACTAGCCTTATGACATTGATTTCATGGCTGAGTGATATTCCATTGTACATAAGGACCACAACTTCTTTACCCATTTTTCTCTTTCCTGGGATATTTAAGGTGGAATGAAGTGGAGGTCCTTGTCAACAGAGCAGCCCTAAACTTTGGGGTGCTTGTGTCTTGCTGATTTTTCATTTTCCCAATTCATACCCCCATGAGTGGAAGTGCCCTATGCTCTCTAAGCTGTGTTTTTCAGATGTTTCAGGACTCACCGTACACTTCTCCAGAGTGGCTGTTGGCAATTTACATCCCGCCCATCAGTGTAGCAAGGCTCCCATTTCTCCATGGCCTGTCCTGCATTTCTGGTTTTGACACTTTTTTCAGCATGGCCCTTTTGACCGATGGGAAGCGAGACTTGTTTGTAGCGCTCATTTGCCTTTCCAGGTTGCTTGGTTGGCCAAAAAGGGCGTATGCGTTTTTTCCTGAATATATTCAGGAAAAAACGCATACGCCCTTTTTGGCCAAGGGCATCATTGTCAACGTTTTGCCGCTTTTCATGTGCTTTAAATGCGATTCGAATCTACCTCCTGAAATCTCTTTCCTGCAATTCTGCCTTGATTTCAAATCCTCTTCTTTGCCTTCCCTCAATATATTTGTGGACGAGAGTTATCATTTATAACTCTGCAGGTTTGTGAATTGCAGTGCCCTGAACCTCCATTTTACAACTCGTTTTTATGGGAGCTGGCCGCAAAATCGCAGAATGGCTTCAGGCCCTGTTCTGGTTCCGGGGGGCAGGCTGAGCCTGTGGTTAATTCTTCTTTCTGATGGGAAAATAGAGTGACCTGTGCCTGTCCCAACACCAAGAGCTAGTCTCTCGTTGGTTCCACGTCTTCCCGTTTATCCTCAGGACAAATTGCAACCTGTACGGAACAGGAGGTTAAAGGTGCTGATGCTCCAAGTAGGGAGCTTGCTAGTAAAGCGGCTGGAATGGCGAACCCGGGCACAAGGCGATGAGAAATGAGGTGCGTTTTAGAAACCTTTCCCCATCACACTGTGTACCATCTTCTGGGTTTCTCATGCATGTTTTGATGTAGGAAGATGCCCTTGAACCTGGAGATTTGGGACCCATGCGATGGGTACCATGCAGTATTACTTTAAAGGGTCTGCGTTTGCTCACCCAACCTCACCAAACCTCTCAGCCCCAAGAGTGTCCACCCTTATGTCTCATCCAGCTGTGGGTCTAGATATGGTCAATCCAGGTTGCATCACAGCCCCTGAACGCATTGTGTAAGAATTCCTCTCTCGTTCACTGTCTTTGTTTCATGGGTTTTTCAAAGTAATTTATTTTCATAATGGGATTTAGCTGCTTTTCACTGCTGTGTTTATGCCACTTTACACCCACTTGACACACTAACAGAGAGATATCAATACATAGGCTTTACGATTATTACTAGTCAGATATAATCTTGTGCGGTGAATAGGGCGTGTTGAGTCCAGTTCTCTGAGCAAGGAGTAGGTCTTGTCTATTACATATTGGGTTTATGGAACGGTATCTGAGCTAATTTGATACCCTTGTTTTATGTATCACCCCACCTCACCTTTCCCGTTAAGCAGCCATAGTGTGTTTTCTGCATGTGTGACTCTGTTCTGTTTTGTAATTCAGTTCAAGTGTAACGGTTTTTACATTCCCTCTATCAGTGATACCTTATGAGAAGTGTCCTTTTCTGTGTGACTTATTTCACTTAGAATCGTCGTACCTAAATCCACTCATCATGCTGCTACTAGCCTTATGACATTGATTTCATGGCTGAGTGATATTCCATTGTACATAAGGACCACAACTTCTTTACCCATTTTTCTCTTTCCTGGGATATTTAAGGTGGAATGAAGTGGAGGTCCTTGTCAACAGAGCAGCCCTCAACTTTGGGGTGCTTGTGTCTTGCTGATTTTTCATTTTCCCAATTCATACCCCCATGAGTGGAAGTGCCCTATGCTCTCTAAGCTGTGTTTTTCAGATGTTTCAGGACTCACCGTACACTTCTCCAGAGTGGCTCTTGGCAATTTACATCCCGCCCATCAGTGTAGCAAGGCTCCCATTTCTCCATGGCCTGTCCTGCATTTCTGGTTTTGACACTTTTTTCAGCATGGCCCTTTTGACCGATGGGAAGCGAGACTTGTTTGTAGCGCTGATTTGCCTTTCCAGGTTGCTTGGTTGGGCAAAAAGGGCGTATGCGTTTTTTCCTGAATATATTCAGGAAAAAACGCATACGCCCTTTTTGGCCAAGGGCATCATTGTCAACGTTTTGCCGCTTTTCATGTGCTTTAAAGGCGATTCGAATCTACCTCCTGAAATCTCTTTCCTGCAATTCTGCCTTGATTTCAAATCCTCTTCTTTGCCTTCCCTCAATATATTTGTGGACGAGAGTTATCATTTATAACTCTGCAGGTTTGTGAATTGCAGTGCCCTGAACCTCCATTTTACAACTCGTTTTTATGGGAGCTGGCGGCAAAATCGCAGAATGGCTTCAGGCCCTGTTCTGGATCCGGGGGGCAGGCTGAGCCTGTGGTTAATTCTTCTTTCTGATGGGAAAATAGAGTGACCTGTGCTTGTCCCAACACCAAGAGCTAGTCTCTCGTTGGTTCCACGTCTTCCCATTTATCCTCAGGACAAATTGCAACCTGTACGGAACAGGAGGTTAAAGGTGCTGATGCTCCAAGTAGGGAGCTTGCTAGTAAAGCGGCTGGAATGGCGAACCCGGGCACAAGGCGATGAGAAATGAGGTGCGTTTTAGAAACCTTTCGCCATCACACGGTGTACCATCTTCTGGGTTTCTCATGCATGTTTTTGATGTAGGAAGATGCCCTTGAACCTGGAGATTTGGGACCCATGCGATGGGTATCATGCAGTATTACTTTAAAGGGTCTGCGTTTGCTCACCCAACCTCACCAAACCTCTCAGCCCCAAGAGTGTCCACCCTTATGTCTGATCCAGCTGTGAGTCTAGATATGGTCAATCCAGGTTGCATCACAGCCCCTGAATGCATTGTGTAAGAATTTCTCTCTCTTTCACTGTCTTTTTTTCATGGGTGTTTCAAAGTAATTTATTTTTATAATGGGGTTTAGCTGATTTTCACTGCTGTGTTTATGCCGCTTTACACCCACTTGACACACTAACAGAGAGATATCAATACATAGGCTTTACGATTATTACTAGTCAGATATATTCTTGTGCGGTGAATAGGGCGTGTTGAGTCCAGTTCTCTGAGCAAGGAGTAGGTCTTGTCTATTACATATTGGGTTTATGGAACGGTATCTGAGCTAATTTGAAACCCTTGTTTTATGTATCACCCCACCTCACCTTTCCCGTTAAGCAGCCATAGTGTGTTTTCTGCATGTGTGACTCTGTTCTGTTTTGTAATTCAGTTCAAGTGTAACGGTTTTTACATTCCCTCTATCAGTGATACCTTATGAGAAGTGTCCTTTTCTGTGTGACTTATTTCACTTAGAATCGTCGTACCTTAATCCACTCATCATGCTGCTACTAGCCTTATGACATTGATTTCATGGCTGAGTGATATTCCATTGTACATAAGGATCACAACTTCTTTATCCATTTTTCTCTTTCCTGGGATATTGAAGGTGGAATGAAGTGGAGGTCCTTGTCAACAGAGCAGCCCTAAACTTTGGGGTGCTTGTGTCTTGCTGATTTTTAATTTTCCCAATTTATACCCCCATGAGTGGAAGTGCCCTATGCTCTCTAAGCTGTGTTTTTCAGATGTTTCAGGACTCACCGGACACTTCTCCAGAGTGGCTCTTGGCAATTTACATCCCGCCCATCAGTGTAGCAAGGCTCCCATTTCTCCATGGCCTGTCCTGCATTTCTGGTTTTGACACTTTTTTCAGCATGGCCCTTTTGACCGATGGGAAGCGAGACTTGTTTGTAGCGCTGATTTGCCTTTCCAGGTTGCTTGGTTGGCCAAAAAGGGCGTATGCTTTTTTTCCTGAATATATTCAGGAAAAAACGCATACGCCCTTTTTGGCCAAGGGCATCATTGTCAACGTTTTACCACTTTTCATGTGCTTTAAATGCGATTCGAATCTACTTCCTGAAATCTGTTTCCTGCAATTCTGCCTTGATTTCAAATCCTCTTCGTTGCCTTCCCTCAATATATTTGTGGACGAGAGTTATCATTTATAACTGCAGGTTTGTGAATTGCAGTGCCCTGAACCTCCATTTTACAACTCGTTTTTATGGGAGCTGGCCGCAAAATCACAGAATGGATTCAGGCCCTCTTCTGGTTCCGGGGGGCAGGCTGAGCCTGTGGTTAATTCTTCTTTCTGATGGGAAAATAGAGTGACCTGTGCCTGTCCCAACACCAAGAGCTAGTCTCTCGTTGGTTCCACGTCTTCCCGTTTATCCTCAGGACAAATTGCAACCTGTACGGAACAGGAGGTTAAAGGTGCTGATGCTCCAAGTAGGGAGCTTGCTAGTAAAGCGGCTGGAATGGCGAACCCGGGCACAAGGAGATGAGAAATGAGGTGCGTTTTAGAAACCTTTCCCCATCACACGGTGTACCATCTTCTGGGTTTCTCATGCATGTTTTTGATGTAGGAAGATGCCCTTGAAGCTGGAGATTTGGGACCCATGCGATGGGTACCATGCAGTATTACTTTAAAGGGTCTGCGTTTGCTCACCCAACCTCACCAAACCTCTCAGCCCCAAGAGTGTCCACCCTTATGTCTCATCGAGCTGTGAGTCTAGATATGGTCAATCCAGGTTGCATCACAGCCCCTGAACGCATTGTGTAAGAATTCCTCTCTCGTTCACTGTCTTTGTTTCATGGGTTTTTCAAAGTAATTTATTTTCATAATGGGATTTAGCTGCTTTTCACTGCTGTGTTTATGCCGCTTTACACCCACTTGACACACTAACAGAGAGATATCAATACATAGGCTTTACGATTATTACTAGTCAGATATAATCTTGTGCGGTGAATAGGGCGTGTTGAGTCCAGTTCTCTGAGCAAGGAGTAGGTCTTGTCTATTACATATTGGGTTTATGGAACGGTATCTGAGCTAATTTGATACCCTTGTTTTATGTATCACCCCACCTCACCTTTCCCGTTAAGCAGCCATAGTGTGTTTTCTGCATGTGTGACTCTGTTCTGTTTTGTAATTCAGTTCAAGTGTAACGGTTTTTACATTCCCTCTATCAGTGATACCTTATGAGAAGTGTCCTTTTCTGTGTGACTTATTTCACTTAGAATCGTCGTACCTAAATCCACTCATCATGCTGCTACTAGCCTTATGACATTGATTTCATGGCTGAGTGATATTCCATTGTACATAAGGACCACAACTTCTTTACCCATTTTTCTCTTTCCTGGGATATTTAAGGTGGAATGAAGTGGAGGTCCTTGTCAACAGAGCAGCCCTCAACTTTGGGGTGCTTGTGTCTTGCTGATTTTTCATTTTCCCAATTCATACCCCCATGAGTGGAAGTGCCCTATGCTCTCTAAGCTGTGTTTTTCAGATGTTTCAGGACTCACTGTACACTTCTCCAGAGTGGCTGTTGGCAATTTACATCCCGCCCATCAGTGTAGCAAGGCTCCCGTTTCTCCATGGCCTGTCCTGCATTTCTGGTTTTGAGACTTTTTTCAGCATGGCCCTTTTGACCGATGGGAAGCAAGACTTGTTTGTAGCGCTGATTTGCCTTTCCAGGTTGCTTGGTTGGCCAAAAAGGGCGTATGCGTTTTTTCCTGAATATATTCAGGAAAAAACGCATACGCCCTTTTTGGCCAAGGGCATCATTGTCAACGTTTTGCCGCTTTTCATGTGCTTTAAAGGCGATTCGAATCTACCTCCTGAAATCTCTTTCCTGCAATTCTGCCTTGATTTCAAATCCTCTTCTTTGCCTTCCCTCAATATATTTGTGGACGAGAGTTATCATTTATAACTCTGCAGGTTTGTGAATTGCAGTGCCCTGAACCTCCATTTTACAACTCGTTTTTATGGGAGCTGGCCGCAAAATCGCAGAATGGCTTCAGGCCCTGTTCTGGTTCCGGGGGGCAGGCTGAGCCTGTGGTTAATTCTTCTTTCTGATGGGAAAATAGAGTGACCTGTGCCTGTCCCAACACCAAGAGCTAGTCTCTCGTTGGTTCCACGTCTTCCCGTTTATCCTCAGGACAAATTGCAACCTGTACGGAACAGGAGGTAAAAGGTGCTGATGCTCCAAGTAGGGAGCTTGCTAGTAAAGCGGCTGGAATGGCGAACCCGGGCACAAGGCGATGAGAAATGAGGTGCGTTTTAGAAACCTTTCCCCATCACACGGTGTACCATCTTCTGGGTTTCTCATGCATGTTTTTGATGTAGGAAGATGCCCTTGAACCTGGAGATTTGGGACCCATGCGATGGGTATCATGCAGTATTACTTTAAAGGGTCTGCGTTTGCTCACCCAACCTCACCAAACCTCTCAGGCCCAAGAGTGTCCACCCTTATGTCTCATCCAGCTGTGCGTCTAGATATGGTCAATCCAGGTTGCATCACAGCCCCTGAACGCATTGTGTAAGAATTTCTCTCTCTTTCACTGTCTTTGTTTCATGGGTGTTTCAAAGTAATTTATTTTTGTAATGGGGTTTAGCTGCTTTTCACTGCTGTGTTTATGCCGCTTTACACCCACTTGACACACTAACAGAGAGATATCAATACATAGGTTTTACGATTATTATTAGTCAGATATATTCTTGTGCGGTGAATAGGGCGTGTTGAGTCCAGTTCTCTGAGCAAGGAGTAGGTCTTGTCTATTACATATTGGGTTTATGGAACGGTATCTGAGCTAATTTGATACCCTTGTTTTATGTATCACCCCACCTCACCTTTCCCGTTAAGCAGCCATAGTGTGTTTTCTGCATGTGTGACTCTGTTCTGTTTTGTAAGTCAGTTCAAGTGTAACGGTTTTTACATTCCCTCTATCAGTTATACCTTATGAGAAGTGTCCTTTTCTGTGTGACTTATTTCACTTAGAATCGTCGTACCTAAATCCACTCATCATGCTGCTACTAGCCTTATGACATTGATTTCATGGCTGAGTGATATTCCATTGTACATAAGGACCACAACTTCTTTACCCATTTTTCTCTTTCCTGGGATATTGAAGGTGGAATGAAGTGGAGGTCCTGGTCAACAGAGCAGCCCTAAACTTTGGAGTGCTTGTGTCTTGCTGATTTTTCATTTTCCCAATTCATACCCCCATGAGTGGAAGTGCCCTATGCTCTCTAAGCTGTGTTTTTCAGATGTTTCAGGACTCACCGGACACTTCTCCAGAGTGGCTCTTGGCAATTTACATCCCGCCCATCAGTGTAGCAAGGCTCCCATTTCTCCATGGCCTGTCCTGCATTTCTGGTTTTGACACTTTTTTCAGCATGGCCCTTTTGACCGATGGGAAGCGAGACTTGTTTGTAGCGCTGATTTGCCTTTCCAGGTTGCTTGGTTGGCCAAAAAGGGCGTATGCGTTTTTTCCTGAATATATTCAGGAAAAAACGCATACGCCCTTTTTGGCCAAGGGCATCATTGTCAACGTTTTGCCGCTTTTCATGTGCTTTAAAGGCGATTCGAATCTACCTCCTGAAATCTCTTTCCTGCAATTCTGCCTTGATTTCAAATCCTCTTCTTTGCCTTCCCTCAATATATTTGTGGACGAGAGTTATCATTTATAACTCTGCAGGTTTGTGAATTGCAGTGCCCTGAACCTCCATTTTACAACTCGTTTTTATGGGAGCTGGCCGCAAAATCGCAGAATGGCTTCAGGCCCTGTTCTGGTTCCGGGGGGCAGGCTGAGCCTGTGGTTAATTCTTCTTTCTGATGGGAAAATAGAGTGACCTGTGCCTGTCCCAACACCAAGAGCTAGTCTCTCGTTGGTTCCACGTCTTCCCATTTATCCTCAGGAGAAATTGCAACCTGTACGGAACAGGAGGTTAAAGGTGCTGATGCTCCAAGTAGGGAGCTTGCTAGTAAAGCGGCTGGAATGGCGAACCCGGGCACAAGGCGATGAGAAATGCGGTGCGTTTTAGAAACCTTTCCCCATCACACGGTGTACCATCTTCTGGGTTTCTCATGCATGTTTTTGATGTAGGAAGATGCCCTTGAACCTGGAGATTTGGGACCCATGCGATGGGTATCATGCAGTATTACTTTAAAGGGTCTGCGTTTGCTCACCCAACCTCACCAAACCTCTCAGCCCCAAGAGTGTCCACCCTTATGTCTGATCCAGCTGTGAGTCTAGATATGGTCAATCCAGGTTGCATCACAGCCCCTGAACGCATTGTGTAAGAATTTCTCTCTCTTTCACTGTCTTTTTTTCATGGGTGTTTCAAAGTAATTTATTTTTATAATGGGGTTTAGCTGCTTTTCACTGCTGTGTTTATGCCGCTTTACACCCACTTGACACACTAACAGAGAGATATCAATACATAGGTTTTACGATTATTATTAGTCAGATATATTCTTGTGCGGTGAATAGGGCGTGTTGAGTCCAGTTCTCTGAGCAAGGAGTAGGTCTTGTCTATTACATATTGGGTTTATGGAATGGTATCTGAGCTAATTTGATACCCTTGTTTTATGTATCACCCCACCTCACCTTTCCCGTTAAGCAGCCATAGTGTGTTTTCTGCATGTGTGACTCTGTTCTGTTTTGTAATTCAGTTCAAGTGTAACGGTTTTTACATTCCCTCTATCAGTGATACCTTATGAGAAGTGTCCTTTTCTGTGTGACTTATTTCACTTAGAATCGTCGTACCTAAATCCACTCATCATGCTGCTACTAGCCTTATGACATTGATTTCATGGCTGAGTGATATTCCATTGTACATAAGGACCACAACTTCTTTACCCATGTTTCTCTTTCCTGGGATATTTAAGGTGGAATGAAGTGGAGGCCCTTGTCAACAGAGCAGCCCTAAACTTTGGGGTGCTTGTGTCTTGCTGATTTTTCATTTTCCCAATTCATACCCCCATGAGTGGAAGTGCCCTATGCTCTCTAAGCTGTGTTTTTTAGATGTTTCAGGACACACCGTACACTTCTCCAGAGTGGCTCTTGGCAATTTACATCCCGCCCATCAGTGTAGCAAGGCTCCCATTTCTCCATGGCCTGTCCTCCATTTCTGGTTTTGACACTTTTTTCAGCATGGCCCTTTTGACCGATGGGAAGCGAGACTTCTTTTTAGCGCTGATTTGCCTTTCCAGGTTGCTTGGTTGGCCAAAAAGGGCGTATGCGTTTTTTCCTGAATATATTCAGGAAAAAACGCATACGCCCTTTTTGGCCAAGGGCATCATTGTCAACGTTTTGCCGCTTTTCATGTGCTTTAAAGGCGATTCGAATCTACCTCCTGAAATCTCTTTCCTGCAATTCTGCCTTGATTTCAAATCCTCTTCTTTGCCTTCCCTCAATATATTTGTGGACGAGAGTTATCATTTATAACTCTGCAGGTTTGTGAATTGCAGTGCCCTGAACCTCCATTTTACAACTCGTTTTTATGGGAGCTGGCCGCAAAATCGCAGAATGGCTTCAGGCCCTGTTCTGGTTCCGGGGGGCAGGCTGAGCCTGTGGTTAATTCTTCTTTCTGATGGGAAAATAGAGTGACCTGTGCCTGTCCCAACACCAAGACCTAGTCTCTCGTTGGTTCCACGTCTTCCCGTTTATCCTCAGGACAAATTGCAACCTGTACGGAACAGGAGGTTAAAGGTGCTGATGCTCCAAGTAGGGAGCTTGCTAGTAAAGCGGCTGGAATGGCGAACCCGGGCACAAGGCGATGAGAAATGAGGTGCGTTTTAGAAACCTTTCCCCATCACACTGTGTACCATCTTCTGGGTTTCTCATGCATGTTTTTGATGTAGGAAGATGCCCTTGAAGCTGGAGATTTGGGACCCATGCGATGGGTACCATGCAGTATTACTTTAAAGGGTCTGCGTTTGCTCACCCAACCTCACCAAACCTCTCAGCCCCAAGAGTGTCCACCCTTATGTCTGATCCAGCTGTGAGTCTAGATATGGTCAATCCAGGTTGCATCACAGCCCCTGAACGCATTGTGTAAGAATTTCTCTCTCTTTCACTGTCTTTGTTTCATGGGTGTTTCAAAGTAATTTATTTTTATAATGGGGTTTAGCTCCTTTTCACTGCTGTGTTTATGCCGCTTTACACCCACTTGACACACTAACAGAGAGATATCAATACATAGGCTTTACGATTATTACTAGTCAGATATATTCTTGTGCGGTGAATAGGGCGTGTTGAGTCCAGTTCTCTGAGCAAGGAGTAGGTCTTGTCTACTACATATTGGGTTTATGGAACGGTATCTGAGCTAATTTGATACCCTTGTTTTATGTATCACCCCACCTCACCTTTCCCGTTAAGCAGCCATAGTGTGTTTTCTGCATGTGTGACTCTGTTCTGTTTTGTAAGTCAGTTCAAGTGTAACGGTTTTTACATTCCCTCTATAAGTGATACCTTATGAGAAGTGTCCTTTTCTGTGTGACTTATTTCACTTAGAATCGTCGTACCTAAATCCACTCATCATGCTGCTACTAACCTTATGACATTGATTTCATGGCTGAGTGATATTCCATTGTACATAAGGACCACAACTTCTTTATCCATTTTTCTCTTTCCTGGGATATTGAAGGTGGAATGAAGTGGAGGTCCTTGTCAACAGAGCAGCCCTCAACTTTGGGGTGCTTGTGTCTTGCTGATTTTTAATTTTCCCAATTTATACCCCCATGAGTGGAAGTGCCCTATGCTCTCTAAGCTGTGTTTTTCAGATGTTTCAGGACTCACCGTACACTTCTCCAGAGTGGCTGTTGGCAATTTACATCCCGCCCATCAGTGTAGCAAGGCTCCCATTTCTCCATGGCCTGTCCTGCATTTCTGGTTTTGACACTTTTTTCAGCATGGCCCTTTTGACCGATGGGAAGCGAGACTTCTCTGTAGCGCTGATTTGCCTTTCTAGGTTGCTTGGTTGGCCAAAAAGGGCGTATGCGTTTTTTCCTGAATATATTCAGGAAAAAACGCATACGCCCTTTTTGGCCAAGGGCATCATTGTCAACGTTTTGCCGCTTTTCATGTGCTTTAAAGGCGATTCGAATCTACCTCCTGAAATCTCTTTCCTGCAATTCTGCCTTGATTTCAAATCCTCTTCTTTGCCTTCCCTCAATATATTTGTGGACGAGAGTTATCATTTATAACTCTGCAGGTTTGTGAATTGCAGTGCCCTGAACCTCCATTTTACAACTCGTTTTTATGGGAGCTGGCCGCAAAATCGCAGAATGGCTTCAGGCCCTGTTCTGGTTCCGGGGGGCAGGCTGAGCCTGTGGTTAATTCTTCTTTCTGATGGGAAAATAGAGTGACCTGTGCCTGTCCCAACACCAAGAGCTAGTCTCTCGTTGGTTCCACGTCTTCCCGTTTATCCTCAGGACAAATTGCAACCTGTACGGAACAGGAGGTTAAAGGTGCTGATGCTCCAAGTAGGGAGCTTGCTAGTAAAGCGGCTGGAATGGCGAACCCGGGCACAAGGCGATGAGAAATGAGGTGCGTTTTAGAAACCTTTCCCCATCACACGGTGTACCATCTTCTGGGTTTCTCATGCATGTTTTTGATGTAGGAAGATGCCCTTGAACCTGGAGATTTGGGACCCATGCGATGGGTATCATGCAGTATTACTTTAAAGGGTCTGCGTTTGCTCACCCAACCTCACCAAACCTCTCAGCCCCAAGAGTGTCCACCCTTATGTCTGATCCAGCTGTGAGTCTAGATATGGTCAATCCAGGTTGCATCACAGCCCCTGAACGCATTGTGTAAGAATTTCTCTCTCTTTCACTGTCTTTGTTTCATGGGTGTTTCAAAGTAATTTATTTTTATAATGGGGTTTAGCTGCTTTTCACTGCTGTGTTTATGCCGCTTTACACCCACTTGACACACTAACAGAGAGATATCAATACATAGGTTTTACGATTATTATTAGTCAGATATATTCTTGTGCGGTGAATAGGGCGTGTTGAGTCCAGTTCTCTGAGCAAGGAGTAGGTCTTGTCTATTACATATTGGGTTTATGGAATGGTATCTGAGCTAATTTGATACCCTTGTTTTATGTATCACCCCACCTCACCTTTCCCGTTAAGCAGCCATAGTGTGTTTTCTGCATGTGTGACTCTGTTCTGTTTTGTAATTCAGTTCAAGTGTAACGGTTTTTACATTCCCTCTATCAGTGATACCTTATGAGAAGTGTCCTTTTCTGTGTGACTTATTTCACTTAGAATCGTCGTACCTAAATCCACTCATCATGCTGCTACTAGCCTTATGACATTGATTTCATGGCTGAGTGATATTCCATTGTACATAATGACCACAACTTCTTTACCCATTTTTCTCTTTCCTGGGATATTGAAGGTGGAATGAAGTGGAGGTCCTTGTCAACAGAGCAGCCCTCAACTTTGGGGTGCTTGTGTCTTGCTGATTTTTCATTTTCCCAATTCATACCCCCATGACTGGAAGTGCCCTATGCTCTCTAAGCTGTGTTTTTTAGATGTTTCAGGACTCACCGTACACTTCTCCAGAGTGGCTCTTGGCAATTTGCATCCCGCCCATCAGTGTAGCAAGGCTCCCATTTCTCCATGGCCTGTCCTGCATTTCTGGTGTTGACACTTTTTTCAGCATGGCCCTTTTGACCGATGGGAAGCGAGACTTGTTTGTAGCGCTGATTTGCCTTTCCAGGTTGCTTGGTTGGCCAAAAAGGGCGTATGCGTTTTTTCCTGAATATATTCAGGAAAAAACGCATACGCCCTTTTTGGCCAAGGGCATCATTGTCAACGTTTTGCCGCTTTTCATGTGCTTTAAATGCGATTCGAATCTACCTCCTGAAATCTCTTTCCTGCAATTCTGCCTTGATTTCAACTCCTCTTCTTTGCCTTCCCTCAATATATTTGTGGAGGAGAGTTATCATTTATAACTCTGCAGGTTTGTGAATTGCAGTGCCCTGAACCTCCATTTTACAACTCGTTTTTATGGGAGCTGGCCGCAAAATCGCAGAATGGCTTCAGGCCCTGTTCTGGTTCCGGGGGGCAGGCTGAGCCTGTGGTTAATTCTTCTTTCTGATGGGAAAATAGAGTGACCTGTGCCTGTCCCAACACCAAGAGCTAGTCTCTCGTTGGTTCCACGTCTTCCCGTTTATCCTCAGGACAAATTTCAACCTGTACGGAACAGGAGGTTAAAGGTGCTGATGCTCCAAGTAGGGAGCTTGCTAGTAAAGCGGCTGGAATGGCGAACCCGGGCACAAGGCGATGAGAAATGAGGTGCGTTTTAGAAACCTTTCCCCATCACACGGTGTACCATCTTCTGGGTTTCTCATGCATGTTTTTGATGTAGGAAGATGCCCTTGAACCTGGAGATTTGGGACCCATGCGATGGGTATCATGCAGTATTACTTTAAAGGGTCTGCGTTTGCTCACCCAACCTCACCAAACCTCTCAGCCCCAAGAGTGTCCACCCTTATGTCTCATCCAGCTGTGGGTCTAGAAATGGTCAATCCAGGTTGCATCACAGCCCCTGAACGCATTGTGTAAGAATTTATCTCTCTTTCACTGTCTTTGTTTCATGGGTGTTTCAAAGTAATTTATTTTTATAATGGGGTTTAGCTGCTTTTCACTGCTGTGTTTATGCCGCTTTACACCCACTTGACACACTAACAGAGAGATATCAATACATAGGCTTTACGATTATTACTAGTCAGATATATTCTTGTGCGGTGAATAGGGCGTGTTGAGTCCAGTTCTCTGAGCAAGGAGTAGGTCTTGTCTACTACATATTGGGTTTATGGAACGGTATCTGAGCTAATTTGATACCCTTGTTTTATGTATCACCCCACCTCACCTTTCCCGTTAAGCAGCCATAGTGTGTTTTCTGCATGTGTGACTCTGTTCTGTTTTGTAAGTCAGTTCAAGTGTAACGGTTTTTACATTCCCTCTATAAGTGATACCTTATGAGAAGTGTCCTTTTCTGTGTGACTTATTTCACTTAGAATCGTCGTACCTAAATCCACTCATCATGCTGCTACTAACCTTATGACATTGATTTCATGGCTGAGTGATATTCCATTGTACATAAGGACCACAACTTCTTTATCCATTTTTCTCTTTCCTGGGATATTGAAGGTGGAATGAAGTGGAGGTCCTTGTCAACAGAGCAGCCCTCAACTTTGGGGTGCTTGTGTCTTGCTGATTTTTCATTTTCCCAATTTATACCCCCATGAGTGGAAGTGCCCTATGCTCTCCAAGCTGTGTTTTTCAGGTGTTTCAGGACACACCGTACACTTCTCCAGAGTGGCTGTTGGCAATTTACATCCCGCCCATCAGTGTAGCAAGGCTCCCATTTCTCCATGGCCTGTCCTGCATTTCTGGTTTTGACACTTTTTTCAGCATGGCCCTTTTGACCGATGGGAAGCGAGACTTCTCTGTAGCGCTGATTTGCCTTTCCAGGTTGCTTGGTTGGCCAAAAAGGGCGTATGCGATTTTTCCTGAATATATTCAGGAAAAAACGCATACGCCCTTTTTGGCCAAGGGCATCATTGTCAACGTTTTGCCGCTTTTCATGTGCTTTAAAGGCGATTCGTATCTACCTCCTGAAATCTGTTTCGTGCAATTCTGCCTTGATTTCAAATCCTCTTCTTTGCCTTCCCTCAATATATTTGTGGACGAGAGTTATCATTTATAACTCTGCAGGTTTGTGAATTGCAGTGCCCTGAACCTCCATTTTACAACTCGCTTTTTTGGGAGCTGGCCGCAAAAGCGCAGGATGGCTTCAGGCCCTGTTCTGGTTCCGGGGGGCAGGCTGAGCCTGTGGTTAATTCTTCTACCTGATGGGAAAATAGAGTGACCTGTGCCTGTCCCAACACCAAGAGCTAGTATCTCGTTGGTTCCCCGTCTTCCCGTTCATCCTCAGGACAAATTGCAACCTGTACGGAACAGGAGGTTAAAGGTGCTGATGCTCCAAGTAGGGAGATTGCAAGTAAAGTGGCTGGAATGGCGAACCCGGGCACAAGGAGATGAGAAATGAGGTGCGTTTTAGAAACCTTTCCCCATCACACTGTGTAACATCTTCTGGGTTTCTCATGCATGTTTTCGATGTAGGAAGATGCCCTTGAACCTGGAGATTTGGGACCCATGCGATGGGTACCACGCAGTATTACTTTAAAGGGTCTGCGTTTGCTCACCCAACCTCACCAAACCTCTCAGCCCCAAGAGTGTCCACCCTTATGTCTCATCCAGCTGTGGGTCTAGATATGGTCAATCCAGGTTGCATCACAGCCCCTGAACTCTTTGTGTAAGAATTTCTATCTCTTTCACTGTCGTTGTTTCATGGGTTTTACAAAGTAATTTATTTTCATAATGGGGTTTAGCTGCTTTTCACGGCTGTGTTTATGCCGCTTTACACCCACTTGACACACTAACAGAGAGATATCAATACATAGGTTTTAAGATTATTACTAGTCAGATATATTCTTGTGCGGTGAATAGGGCGTGTTGAGTCCAGTTCTCTGAGCAAGGAGTAGGTCTTGTCTATTACATATTGGGTTTATGGAACGGTATCTGAGCTAATTTGATACCCTTGTTTTATGTATCTACCCACCTCACCTTTCCCGTTAAGCAGCCATAGTCTGTTTTCTGCATGTGTGACTCTGTTCTGTTTTGTAATTCAGTTCAAGTGTAACGGTTTTTACATTCCCTCTATCAGTGATACCTTATGAGAAGTGTCCTTTTCTGTGTGACTTATTTCACTTAGAATCGTCGTACCTATATCCACTCATCATGCTGCTACTAACCTTATGACATTGATTTCATGGCTGAGTGATATTCCATTGTACATAAGGACCACAACTTCTTTATCAATTTTTCTCTTTCCTGGGATATTTAAGGTGGAATGAAGTGGAGGTCCTTGTCAACATAGCAGTTCTCAACTTTGGGGTGCTTGTGTCTTGCTGATTTTTAATTTTCCCAATTTATACCCCCATGAGTGGAAGTGCCCTATGCTCTCTAAGCTGTGTTTTTCAGATGTTTCAGGACTCACCGTACACTTCTCCAGAGTGGCTGTTGGCAATTTACATCCCGCCCATCAGTGTAGCAAGGCTCCCATTTCTCCATGGCCTGTCCTGCATTTCTGGTTTTGACACTTTTTTCAGCATGGCCCTTTTGACCGATGGGAAGCGAGACTTCTCTGTAGCGCTGATTTGCCTTTCCAGGTTGCTTGGTTGGCCAAAAAGGGCGTATGCGTTTTTTCCTGAATATATTCAGGAAAAAACGCATACGCCCTTTTTGGCCAAGGGCATCATTGTCAACGTTTTGCCGCTTTTCATGTGCTTTAAAGGCGATTCGAATCTACCTCCTGAAATCTCTTTCCTGCAATTCTGCCTTGATTTCAAATCCTCTTCTTTGCCTTCCCTCAATATATTTGTGGACGAGAGTTATCATTTATAACTCTGCAGGTTTGTGAATTGCAGTGCCCTGAACCTCCATTTTACAACTCGTTTTTATGGGAGCTGGCCGCAAAATCGCAGAATGGCTTCAGGCCCTGTTCTGGTTCCGGGGGGCAGGCTGAGCCTGTGGTTAATTCTTCTTTCTGATGGGAAAATAGAGTGACCTGTGCCTGTCCCAACACCAAGAGCTAGTCTCTCGTTGGTTCCACGTCTTCCCGTTTATCCTCAGGACAAATTGCAACCTGTACGGAACAGGAGGTTAAAGGTGCTGATGCTCCAAGTAGGGAGCTTGCTAGTAAAGCGGCTGGAATGGCGAACCCGGGCACAAGGCGATGAGAAATGAGGTGCGTTTTAGAAACCTTTCCCCATCACACGGTGTACCATCTTCTGGGTTTCTCATGCATGTTTTTGATGTAGGAAGATGCCCTTGAACCTGGAGATTTGGGACCCATGCGATGGGTATCATGCAGTATTACTTTAAAGGGTCTGCGTTTGCTCACCCAACCTCACCAAACCTCTCAGCCCCAAGAGTGTCCACCCTTATGTCTGATCCAGCTGTGAGTCTAGATATGGTCAATCCAGGTTGCATCACAGCCCCTGAACGCATTGTGTAAGAATTTCTCTCTCTTTCACTGTCTTTGTTTCATGGGTGTTTCAAAGTAATTTATTTTTATAATGGGGTTTAGCTGCTTTTCACTGCTGTGTTTATGCCGCTTTACACCCACTTGACACACTAACAGAGAGATATCAATACATAGGTTTTACGATTATTATTAGTCAGATATATTCTTGTGCGGTGAATAGGGCGTGTTGAGTCCAGTTCTCTGAGCAAGGAGTAGGTCTTGTCTATTACATATTGGGTTTATGGAATGGTATCTGAGCTAATTTGATACCCTTGTTTTATGTATCACCCCACCTCACCTTTCCCGTTAAGCAGCCATAGTGTGTTTTCTGCATGTGTGACTCTGTTCTGTTTTGTAATTCAGTTCAAGTGTAACGGTTTTTACATTCCCTCTATCAGTGATACCTTATGAGAAGTGTCCTTTTCTGTGTGACTTATTTCACTTAGAATCGTCGTACCTAAATCCACTCATCATGCTGCTACTAGCCTTATGACATTGATTTCATGGCTGAGTGATATTCCATTGTACATAAGGACCACAACTTCTTTACCCATTTTTCTCTTTCCTGGGATATTGAAGGTGGAATGAAGTGGAGGTCCTTGTCAACAGAGCAGCCCTCAACTTTGGGGTGCTTGTGTCTTGCTGATTTTTCATTTTCCCAATTCATACCCCCATGACTGGAAGTGCCCTATGCTCTCTAAGCTGTGTTTTTTAGATGTTTCAGGACTCACCGTACACTTCTCCAGAGTGGCTCTTGGCAATTTGCATCCCGCCCATCAGTGTAGCAAGGCTCCCATTTCTCCATGGCCTGTCCTGCATTTCTGGTGTTGACACTTTTTTCAGCATGGCCCTTTTGACCGATGGGAAGCGAGACTTGTTTGTAGCGCTGATTTGCCTTTCCAGGTTGCTTGGTTGGCCAAAAAGGGCGTATGCGTTTTTTCCTGAATATATTCAGGAAAAAACGCATACGCCCTTTTTGGCCAAGGGCATCATTGTCAACGTTTTGCCGCTTTTCATGTGCTTTAAATGCGATTCGAATCTACCTCCTGAAATCTCTTTCCTGCAATTCTGCCTTGATTTCAACTCCTCTTCTTTGCCTTCCCTCAATATATTTGTGGAGGAGAGTTATCATTTATAACTCTGCAGGTTTGTGAATTGCAGTGCCCTGAACCTCCATTTTACAACTCGTTTTTATGGGAGCTGGCCGCAAAATCGCAGAATGGCTTCAGGCCCTGTTCTGGTTCCGGGGGGCAGGCTGAGCCTGTGGTTAATTCTTCTTTCTGATGGGAAAATAGAGTGACCTGTGCCTGTCCCAACACCAAGAGCTAGTCTCTCGTTGGTTCCACGTCTTCCCGTTTATCCTCAGGACAAATTTCAACCTGTACGGAACAGGAGGTTAAAGGTGCTGATGCTCCAAGTAGGGAGCTTGCTAGTAAAGCGGCTGGAATGGCGAACCCGGGCACAAGGAGAAGAGAAATGAGGTGCGTTTTAGAAACCTTTCCCCATCACACGGTGTACCATCTTCTGGGTTTCTCATGCATGTTTTTGATGTAGGAAGATGCCCTTGAACCTGGAGATTTGGGACCCATGCGATGGGTATCATGCAGTATTACTTTAAAGGGTCTGCGTTTGCTCACCCAACCTCACCAAACCTCTCAGCCCCAAGAGTGTCCACCCTTATGTCTCATCCAGCTGTGGGTCTAGAAATGGTCAATCCAGGTTGCATCACAGCCCCTGAACGCATTGTGTAAGAATTTATCTCTCTTTCACTGTCTTTGTTTCATGGGTGTTTCAAAGTAATTTATTTTTATAATGGGGTTTAGCTGCTTTTCACGGCTGTGTTTATGCCGCTTTACACCCACTTGACACACTAACAGAGAGATATCAATACATAGGTTTTACGATTATTATTAGTCAGATATATTCTTGTGCGGTGAATAGGGCGTGTTGAGTCCAGTTCTCTGAGCAAGGAGTAGGTCTTGTCTATTATATATTGGGTTTATGGAACGGTATCTGAGCTAATTTGATACCCTTGTTTTATGTATCACCCCACCTCACCTTTCCCGTTAAGCAGCCATAATGTGTTTTCTGCATGTGTGACTCTGTTCTGTTTTGTAATTCAGTTCAAGTGTAACGGTTTTTACATTCCCTCTATCAGTGATACCTTATGAGAAGTGTCCTTTTCTGTGTGACTTATTTCACTTAGAATCGTCGTACCTAAATCCACTCATCATGCTGCTACTAGCCTTATGACATTGATTTCATGGCTGAGTGATATTCCATTGTACATAAGGACCACAACTTCTTTACCCATTTTTCTCTTTCCTGGGATATTTAAGGTGGAATGAAGTGGAGGTCCTGGTCAACAGAGCAGCCCTAAACTTTGGGGTGCTTGTGTCTTGCTGATTTTTCATTTTCCCAATTCATACCCCCATGAGTGGAAGTGCCCTATGCTCTCTAAGCTGTGTTTTTCAGATGTTTCAGGACTCACCGGACACTTCTCCAGAGTGGCTGTTGGCAATTTACATCCCGCCCATCAGTGTAGCAAGGCTCCCATTTTTCCATGGCCTGTCCTGCATTTCTGGTTTTGACACTTTTTTCAGCATGGCCCTTTTGACCGATGGGAAGCGAGACTTGTTTGTAGCGCTGATTTGCCTTTCCAGGTTGCTTGGTTGGCCAAAAAGGGCGTATGCGTTTTTTCCTGAATATATTCAGGAAAAAACGCATACGCCCTTTTTGGCCAAGGGCATCATTGTCAACGTTTTGCCGCTTTTCATGTGCTTTAAAGGCGATTCGAATCTACCTCCTGAAATCTCTTTCCTGCAATTCTGCCTTGATTTCAAATCCTCTTCTTTGCCTTCCCTCAATATATTTGTGGACGAGAGTTATCATTTATAACTCTGCAGGTTTGTGAATTGCAGTGCCCTGAACCTCCATTTTACAACTCGTTTTTATGGGAGCTGGCGGCAAAATCGCAGAATGGCTTCAGGCCCTGTTCTGGTTCCGGGGGGCAGGCTGAGCCTGTGGTTAATTCTTCTTTCTGATGGGAAAATAGAGTGACCTGTGCCTGTCCCAACACCAAGAGCTAGTCTCTCGTTGGTTCCACGTCTTCCCATTTATCCTCAGGACAAATTGCAACCTGTACGGAACAGGAGGTTAACGGTGCTGATGCTCCAAGTAGGGAGCTTGCTAGTAAAGGGGCTGGAATGGCGAACCCGGGCACAAGGCGATGAGAAATGAGGTGCGTTTTAGAAACCTTTCCCCATCACACGGTGTACCATCTTCTGGGTCTCTCATGCATGTTTTTGATGTAGGAAGATGCCCTTGAACCTGGAGATTTGGGACCCATGCGATGGGTATCATGCAGTATTACTTTAAAGGGTCTGCGTTTGCTCACCCAACCTCACCAAACCTCTCAGCCCCAAGAGTGTCCACCCTTATGTCTGATCCAGCTGTGAGTCTAGATATGGTCAATCCAGGTTGCATCACAGCCCCTGAACGCATTGTGTAAGAATTTCTCTTTCACTGTCTTTTTTTCATGGGTGTTTCAAAGTAATTTATTTTTATAATGGGGTTTAGCTGCTTTTCACTGCTGTGTTTATGCCGCTTTACACCCACTTGACACACTAACAGAGAGATATCAATACATAGGTTTTACGATTATTATTATTCAGATATATTCTTGTGCGGTGAATAGGGCGTGTTGAGTCCAGTTCTCTGAGCAAGGAGTAGGTCTTGTCTATTACATATTGGGTTTATGGAATGGTATCTGAGCTAATTTGATACCCTTGTTTTATGTATCACCCCACCTCACCTTTCCCGTTAAGCAGCCATAGTGTGTTTTCTGCATGTGTGACTCTGTTCTGTTTTGTAATTCAGTTCAAGTGTAACGGTTTTTACATTCCCTCTATCAGTGATACCTTATGAGAAGTGTCCTTTTCTGTGTGACTTATTTCACTTAGAATCGTCGTACCTAAATCCACTCATCATGCTGCTACTAGCCTTATGACATTGATTTCATGGCTGAGTGATATTCCATTGTACATAAGGACCACAACTTCTTTACCCATGTTTCTCTTTCCTGGGATATTTAAGGTGGAATGAAGTGGAGGTCCTTGTCAACAGAGCAGCCCTAAACTTTGGGGTGCTTGTGTCTTGCTGATTTTTCATTTTCCCAATTCATACCCCCATGAGTGGAAGTGCCCTATGCTCTCTAAGCTGTGTTTTTTAGATGTTTCAAGACTCACCGTACACTTCTCCAGAGTGGCTGTTGGCAATTTACATCCCGCCCATCAGTGTAGCAAGGCTCCCATTTCTCCATGGCCTGTCCTGCATTTCTGGTTTTGACACTTTTTTCAGCATGGCCCTTTTGACCAATGGGAAGCGAGACTTCTTTGTAGCGCTGATTTGCCTTTCCAGGTTGCTTGGTTGGCCAAAAAGGGCGTATGCGTTTTTCCTGAATATATTCAGGAAAAAACGCATACGCCCTTTTTGGCCAAGGGCATCATTGTCAACGTTTTGCCGCTTTTCATGTGCTTTAAATGCGATTCGAATCTACCTCCTGAAATCTCTTTCCTGCAATTCTGCCTTGATTTCAAATCCTCTTCTTTGCCTTCCCTCAATATATTTGTGGACGAGAGTTATCATTTATAACTCTGCAGGTTTGTGAATTGCAGTGCCCTGAACCTCCATTTTACAACTCGTTTTTATGGGAGCTGGCCGCAAAATCGCAGAATGGCTTCAGGCCCTGTTCTGGTTCCGGGGGGCAGGCTGAGCCTGTGGTTAATTCTTCTTTCTGATGGGAAAATAGAGTGACCTGTGCCTGTCCCAACACCAAGAGCTAGTCTCTCGTTGGTTCCACGTCTTCCCGTTTATCCTCAGGACAAATTGCAACCTGTACGGAACAGGAGGTTAAAGGTGCTGATGCTCCAAGTAGGGAGCTTGCTAGTAAAGCGGCTGGAATGGCGAACCCGGGCACAAGGCGATGAGAAATGAGGTGCGTTTTAGAAACCTTTCCCCATCACACGGTGTACCATCTTCTGGGTCTCTCATGCATGTTTTTGATGTAGGAAGATGCCCTTGAACCTGGAGATTTGGGACCCATGCGATGGGTATCATGCAGTATTACTTTAAAGGGTCTGCGTTTGCTCACCCAACCTCACCAAACCTCTCAGCCCCAAGAGTGTCCACCCTTATGTCTGATCCAGCTGTGAGTCTAGATATGGTCAATCCAGGTTGCATCACAGCCCCTGAACGCATTGTGTAAGAATTTCTCTTTCACTGTCTTTTTTTCATGGGTGTTTCAAAGTAATTTATTTTTATAATGGGGTTTAGCTGCTTTTCACTGCTGTGCTTATGCCGCTTTACACCCACTTGACACACTAACAGAGAGATATCAATACATAGGTTTTACGATTATTATTATTCAGATATATTCTTGTGCGGTGAATAGGGCGTGTTGAGTCCAGTTCTCTGAGCAAGGAGTAGGTCTTGTCTATTACATATTGGGTTTATGGAATGGTATCTGAGCTAATTTGATACCCTTGTTTTATGTATCACCCCACCTCACCTTTCCCGTTAAGCAGCCATAGTGTGTTTTCTGCATGTGTGACTCTGTTCTGTTTTGTAATTCAGTTCAAGTGTAACGGTTTTTACATTCCCTCTATCAGTGATACCTTATGAGAAGTGTCCTTTTCTGTGTGACTTATTTCACTTAGAATCGTCGTACCTAAATCCACTCATCATGCTGCTACTAGCCTTATGACATTGATTTCATGGCTGAGTGATATTCCATTGTACATAAGGACCACAACTTCTTTACCCATGTTTCTCTTTCCTGGGATATTTAAGGTGGAATGAAGTGGAGGTCCTTGTCAACAGAGCAGCCCTAAACTTTGGGGTGCTTGTGTCTTGCTGATTTTTCATTTTCCCAATTCATACCCCCATGAGTGGAAGTGCCCTATGCTCTCTAAGCTGTGTTTTTCAGATGTTTCAGGACACACCGTACACTTCTCCAGAGTGGCTGTTGGCAATTTACATCCCGCCCATCAGTGTAGCAAGGCTCCCATTTCTCCATGGCCTGTCCTGCATTTCTGGTTTTGACACTTTTTTCAGCATGGCCCTTTTGACCGATGGGAAGCGAGACTTCTTTGTAGCGCTGATTTGCCTTTCCAGGTTGCTTGGTTGGCCAAAAAGGGCGTATGCGATTTTTCCTGAATATATTCAGGAAAAAACGCATACGCCCTTTTTGGCCAAGGGCATCATTGTCAACGTTTTGCCGCTTTTCATGTGCTTTAAAGGCGATTCGTATCTACCTCCTGAAATCTGTTTCGTGCAATTCTGCCTTGATTTCAAATCCTCTTCTTTGCCTTCCCTCAATATATTTGTGGACGAGAGTTATCATTTATAACTCTGCAGGTTTGTGAATTGCAGTGCCCTGAACCTCCATTTTACAACTCGCTTTTTTGGGAGCTGGCCGCAAAAGCGCAGGATGGCTTCAGGCCCTGTTCTGGTTCCGGGGGGCAGGCTGAGCCTGTGGTTAATTCTTCTTCCTGATGGGAAAATAGAGTGACCTGTGCCTGTCCCAACACCAAGAGCTAGTATCTCGTTGGTTCCCTGTCTTCCCGTTCATCCTCAGGACAAATTGCAACCTGTACGGAACAGGAGGTTAAAGGTGCTGATGCTCCAAGTAGGGAGATTGCTAGTAAAGTGGCTGGAATGGCGAACCCGGGCACAAGGAGATGAGAAATGAGGTGCGTTTTAGAAACCTTTCCCCATCACACGGTGTACCATCTTCTGGGTTTCTCATGCATGTTTTCGATGTAGGAAGATGCCCTTGAACCTGGAGATTTGGGACCCATGCGATGGGTACCACGCAGTATTACTTTAAAGGGTCTGCGTTTGCTCACCCAACCTCACCAAACCTCTCAGCCCCAAGAGTGTCCACCCTTATGTCTCATCCAGCTGTGGGTCTAGATATGGTCAATCCAGGTTGCATCACAGCCCCTGAACTCATTGTGTAAGAATTTCTATCTCTTTCACTGTCGTTGTTTCATGGGTTTTTCAAAGTAATTTATTTTCATAATGGGGTTTAGCTGCTTTTCACGGCTGTGTTTATGCCGCTTTACACCCACTTGACACACTAACAGAGAGATATCAATACATAGGTTTCAAGATTATTACTAGTCAGATATATTCTTGTGCGGTGAATAGGACGTGTTGAGTACAGTTCTCTGAGCAAGGAGTAGGTCTTCTCTACTACATATTGGGTTTATGGAACGGTATCTGAGCTAATTTGATACCCTTGTTTTATGTATCACCCCACCTCACCTTTCCCGTTAAGCAGCCATACTGTGTTTTCTGCATGTGTGACTCTGTTCTGTTTTGTAATTCAGTTCAAGTGTAACGGTTTTTACATTCCCTCTATAAGTGATACCTTATGAGAAGTGTCCTTTTCTGTGTGACTTATTTCACTTAGAATCGTCGTACCTATATCCACTCATCATGCTGCTACTAACCTTATGACATTGATTTCATGGCTGAGTGATATTCCATTGTACATAAGGACCACAACTTCTTTATCCATTTTTCTCTTTCCTGGGATATTTAAGGTGGAATGAAGTGGAGGTCCTTGTCAACAGAGCAGCCCTCAACTTTGGGGTGCTTGTGTCTTGCTGATTTTTCATTTTCCCAATTTATACCCCCATGAGTGGAAGTGCCCTATGCTCTCTAAGCTGTGTTTTTCAGATGTTTCAGGACTCACCGTACACTTCTCCAGAGTGGCTGTTGGCAATTTACATCCCGCCCATCAGTGTAGCATGGCTCCCATTTCTCCATGGCCTTTCCTGCATTTCTGGTTTTGACACATTTTTCAGCACGGCCATTTTGACCAATGGGTAGCGAGACTTCTCTGTAGCGCTGATTTGCCTTTCCAGGTTGCTTGGTTGGCCAAAAAGGGCGTATGCGTTTTTTCCTGAATATATTCAGGAAAAAACGCATACGCCCTTTTTGGCCAAGGGCATCATTGTCAACGTTTTGCCGCTTTTCATGTGCTTTAAAGGCGATTCGTATCTACCTCCTGAAATCTGTTTCGTGCAATTCTGCCTTGATTTCAAATCCTCTTCTTTGCCTTCCCTCAATATATTTGTGGACGAGAGTTATCATTTATAACTCTGCAGGTTTGTGAATTGCAGTGCCCTGAACCTCCATTTTACAACTCGCTTTTTTGGGAGCTGGCCGCAAAAGCGCAGGATGGCTTCAGGCCCTGTTCTGGTTCTGGGGGGCAGGCTGAGCCTGTGGTTAATTCTTCTTCCTGATGGGAAAATAGAGTGACCTGTGCCTGTCCCAACACCAAGAGCTAGTCTCTCGTTGGTTCCCCGTCTTCCCGTTCATCCTCAGGACAAATTGCAACCTGTACGGAACAGGAGGTTAAAGGTGCTGATGCTCCAAGTAGGGAGATTGCTAGTAAAGCGGCTGGAATGGCGAACCCGGGCACAAGGAGATGAGAAATGAGGTGCGTTTTCGAAACCTTTCCCCATCACACGGTGTACCATCTTCTGGGTTTCTCATGCATGTTTTCGATGTAGGAAGATGCCCTTGAACCTGGAGATTTGGGACCCATGCGATGGGTACCACGCAGTATTACTTTAAAGGGTCTGCGTTTGCTCACCCAACCTCACCAAACCTCTCAGCCCCAAGAGTGTCCACCCTTATGTCTCATCCAGCTGTGGGTCTAGATATGGTCAATCCAGGTTGCATCACAGCCCCTGAACTCATTGTGAAAGAATTTCTATCTCTTTCACTGTCGTTGTTTCATGGGTTTTACAAAGTAATTTATTTTCATAATGGGGTTTAGCTGCTTTTCACGGCTGTGTTTATGCCGCTTTACACCCACTTGACACACTAACAGAGAGATATCAATACATAGGTTTTAAGATTATTACTAGTCAGATATATTCTTGTGCGGTGAATAGGGCGTGTTGAGTCCAGTTCTCTGAGCAAGGAGTAGGTCTTGTCTATTACATATTGGGTTTATGGAACGGTATCTGAGCTAATTTGATACCCTTGTTTTATGTATCACCCCACCTCACCTTTCCCGTTAAGCAGCCATAGTGTGTTTTCTGCATGTGTGACTCTGTTCTGTTTTGTAATTCAGTTCAAGTGTAACGGTTTTTACATTCCCTCTATAAGTGATACCTTATGAGAAGTGTCCTTTTCTGTGTGATTTATTTCTCTTAGAATCGTCGTACCTAAATCCACTCATCATGCTGCTACTAACCTTATGACATTGATTTCATGGCTGAGTGATATTCCATTGTACATAAGGACCACAACTTCTTTATCCATTTTTCTCTTTCCTGGGATATTGAAGGTGGAATGAAGTGGAGGTCCTTGTCAACAGAGCAGCCCTCAACTTTGGGGTGCTTGTGTCTTGCTGATTTTTCATTTTCCCAATTTATACCCCCATGAGTGGAAGTGCCCTATGCTCTCTAAGCTGTGTTTTTCAGATGTTTCAGGACACACCGTACACTTCTCCAGAGTGGCTGTTGGCAATTTACATCCCGCCCATCAGTGTAGCAAGGGTCCCATTTCTCCATGGCCTGTCCTGCATTTCTGGTTTTGACACTTTTTTCAGCATGGCCCTTTTGACCGATGGGAAGCGAGACTTCTCTGTAGCGCTGATTTGCCTTTCCAGGTTGCTTGGTTGGCCAAAAAGGGCGTATGCGTTTTTTCCTGAATATATTCAGGAAAAAACGCATACGCCCTTTTTGGCCAAGGGCATCATTGTCAACGTTTTGCCGCTTTTCATGTGCTTTAAAGGCGATTCGTATCTACCTCCTGAAATCTGTTTCATGCAATTCTGCCTTGATTTCAAATCCTCTTCTTTGCCTTCCCTCAATATATTTGTGGACGAGAGTTATCATTTATAACTCTGCAGGTTTGTGAATTGCAGTGCCCTGAACCTCCATTTTACAACTCGCTTTTTTGGGAGCTGGCCGCAAAAGCGCAGGATGGCTTCAGGCCCTGTTCTGGTTCCGGGGGGCAGGCTGAGCCTGTGGTTAATTCTTCTTCCTGATGGGAAAATAGAGTGACCTGTGCCTTTCCCGACACCAAGAGCTAGTCTCTCGTTGGTTCCCCGTCTTCCCGTTCATCCTCAGGACAAATTGCAACCTGTACGGAACAGGAGGTTAAAGGTGCTGATGCTCCAAGTAGGGAGATTGCTAGTAAAGTGGCTGGAATGGCGAACCCGGGCACAAGGAGATGAGAAATGAGGTGCGTTTTAGAAACCTTTCCCCATCACACGGTGTACCATCTTCTGGGTTTCTCATGCATGTTTTCGATGTAGGAAGATGCCCTTGAAGCTGGAGATTTGGGACCCATGCGATGGGTACCACGCAGTATTACTTTAAAGGGTCTGTGTTTGCTCACCCAACCTCACCAAACCTCTCAGCCCCAAGAGTGTCCACCCTTATGTCTCATCCAGCTGTGGGTCTAGATATGGTCAATCCAGGTTGCATCACAGCCCCTGAACTCATTGTGTAAGAATTTCTATCTCTTTCACTGTCATTGTTTCATGGGTTTTTCAAAGTAATTTATTTTCATAATGGGGTTTAGCCGCTTTTCACGGCTGTGTTTATGCCGCTTTACACCCACTTGACACACTAACAGAGAGATATCAATACATATGTTTTAAGATTATTACTAGTCAGATATATTCTTGTGCGGTGAATAGGGCGTGTTGAGTCCAGTTCTCTGAGCAAGGAGTAGGTCTTGTCTATTACATATTGGGTTTATGGAACGGTATCTGAGCTAATTTGATACCCTTGTTTTATGTATCACCCCACCTCACCTTTCCCGTTAAGCAGCCATAGTGTGTTTTCTGCATGTGTGACTCTGTTCTGTTTTGTAATTCAGTTCAAGTGTAACGGTTTTTACATTCCCTCTATAAGTGATACCTTATGAGAAGTGTCCTTTTCTGTGTGACTTATTTCTCTTAGAATCGTCGTACCTAAATCCACTCATCATGCTGCTACTAACCTTATGACATTGATTTCATGGCTGAGTGATATTCCATTGTACATAAGGACCACAACTTCTTTATCCATTTTTCTCTTTCCTGGGATATTTAAGGTGGAATGAAGTGGAGGTCCTTGTCAACAGAGCAGCCCTCAACTTTGGGGTGCTTGTGTCTTGCTGATTTTTCATTTTCCCAATTTATACCCCCATGAGTGGAAGTGCCCTATGCTCTCTAAGCTGTGTTTTTCAGATGTTTCAGGACACACCGTACACTTCTCCAGAGTGGCTGTTGGCAATTTACATCCCGCCCATCAGTGTAGCAAGGTTCCCATTTCTCCATGGCCTGTCCTGCATTTCTGGTTTTGACACTTTTTTCAGCATGGCCCTTTTGACCGATGGGAAGCGAGACTTCTCTGTAGCGCTGATTTGCCTTTCCAGGTTGCTTGGTTGGCCAAAAAGGGCGTATGCGTTTTTTCCTGAATATATTCAGGAAAAAACGCATACGCCCTTTTTGGCCAAGGGCATCATTGTCAACGTTTTGCCGCTTTTCATGTGCTTTAAAGGCGATTCGTATCTACCTCCTGAAATCTGTTTCGTGCAATTCTGCCTTGATTTCAAATCCTCTTCTTTGCCTTCCCTCAATATATTTGTGGACGAGAGTTATCATTTATAACTCTGCAGGTTTGTGAATTGCAGTGCCCTGAACCTCCATTTTACAACTCGCTTTTTTGGGAGCTGGCCGCAAAAGCGCAGGATGGCTTCAGGCCCTGTTCTGGTTCCGGGGGGCAGGCTGAGCCTGTGGTTAATTCTTCTTCCTGATGGGAAAATAGAGTGACCTGTGCCTGTCCCAACACCAAGAGCTAGTCTCTCGTTGGTTCCCCGTCTTCCCGTTCATCCTCAGGACAAATTGCAACCTGTACGGAACAGGAGGTTAAAGGTGCTAATGCTCCAAGTAGGGAGATTGCTAGTAAAGTGGCTGGAATGGCGAACCCGGGCACAAGGAGATGAGAAATGAGGTGCGTTTTAGAAACCTTTCCCCATCACACGGTGTACCATCTTCTGGGTTTCTCATGCATGTTTTCGATGTAGGAAGATGCCCTTGAAGCTGGAGATTTGGGACCCATGCGATGGGTACCACGCAGTATTACTTTAAAGGGTCTGGGTTTGCTCACCCAACCTCACCAAACCTCTCAGCCCCAAGAGTGTCCACCCTTATGTCTCATCCAGCTGTGGGTCTAGATATGGTCAATCCAGGTTGCATCACAGCCCCTGAACTCATTGTGTAAGAATTTCTATCTCTTTCACTGTCGTTGTTTCATGGGTTTTTCAAAGTAATTTATTTTCATAATGGGGTTTAGCTGCTTTTCACGGCTGTGTTTATGCCGCTTTACACCCACTTGACACACTAACAGAGAGATATCAATACATAGGTTTCAAGATTATTACTAGTCAGATATATTCTTGTGCGGTGAATAGGGCGTGTTGAGTCCAGTTCTCTGAGCAAGGAGTAGGTCTTGTCTACTACATATTGGGTTTATGGAACGGTATCTGAGCTAATTTGATACCCTTGTTTTATGTATCACCCCACCTCACCTTTCCCGTTAAGCAGCCATAGTGTGTTTTCTGCATGTGTGACTCTGTTCTGTTTTGTAATTCAGTTCAAGTGTAACGGTTTTTACATTCCCTCTATAAGTGATACCTTATGAGAAGTGTCCTTTTCTGTGTGACTTATTTCACTTAGAATCGTCGTACCTAAATCTACTCATCATGCTGCTACTAACCTTATGACATTGATTTCATGGCTGAGTGATATTCCATTGTACATAAGGACCACAACTTCTTTATCCATTTTTCTCTTTCCTGGGATATTTAAGGTGGAATGAAGTGGAGGTCCTTGTCAACAGAGCAGCCCTCAACTTTGGGGTGCTTGTGTCTTGCTGATTTTTCATTTTCCCAATATATACCCCAATGAGTGGAAGTGCCCTATGCTCTCTAAGCTGTGTTTTTCAGATGTTTCAGGACACACCGTACACTTCTCCAGAGTGGCTGTTGGCAATTTACATCCCGCCCATCAGTGTAGCAAGGCTCCCATTTCTCCATGGCCTGTCCTGCATTTCTGGTTTTGAAACTTTTTTCAGCATGGCCCTTTTGACCGATGGGAAGCGAGATTCTCCGTAGCGCTGATTTGCCTTTCCAGGTTGCTTGGTTGGCCAAAAAGGGCGTATGCGTTTTTTCCTGAATATATTCAGGAAAAAACGCATACGCCCTTTTTGGCCAAGGGCATCATTGTCAACGTTTTGCCGCTTTTCATGTGCTTTAAAGGCGATTCGAATCTACCTCCTGAAATCTGTTTCCTGCAATTCTGCCTTGATTTCAAATCCTCTTCTTTGCCTTCCCTCAATATATTTGTGGACGAGAGTTATCATTTATAACTCTGCAGGTTTGTGAATTGCAGTGCCCTGGACCTCCATTGTACAACTCGCTTTTTTGGGAGCTGGCCGCAAAAGCGCAGGATGGCTTCAGGCCCTGTTCTGGTTCCGGGGGGGAGGATGAGCCTGTGGTTAATTCTTCTTCCTGATGGGAAAATAGAGTGACCTGTGCCTGTCCCGACACCAAGAGCTAGTCTCTCACTGGTTCCCCGTCTACCCGTTCATCCTCAGGACAAATTGCAACCTGTACGGAACAGGAGGTTAAAGGTGCTGATGCTCCAAGTAGGGAGATTGTTAGTAAAGCGGCTGGAATGGCGAACCCGGGCACAAGGAGAAGAGAAATGAGGTGCGTTTTAGAAACCTTTCCCCATCACATGGTGTACTATCTTTTTGTTTTCTCATGCATGTTTTCGATGTAGGAAGATGCCCTTGAACCTGGAGATTTGGGACCCATGCGATGGGTACCACGCAGTATTACTTTAAAGGGTCTGCGTTTGCTCACCCAACCTCACCAAACCTCTCAGCCCCAAGAGTGTCCACCCTTATGTCTCATCCAGCTGTGGGTCTAGATATGGTCAATCTAGGTTGCATCACAGCCCCTGAACGCATTGTGTAAGAATTTCTCTCTCTTTCACTGTCTCTGTTTCATGGGTTTTTCAAAGTAATTTATTTTTATAATGGGGTTTAGCTGCTTTTCACTGCTGTGTTTATGCCGCTTTACACCCACTTGACACACTAACAGAGAGATATCAATACATAGGTTTTAAGATTATTACTAGTCAGATATATTCTTGTGCGGTGAATAGGGCGTGTTGAGTCCAGTTCTCTGAGCAAGGAGTAGGTCTTGTCTATTACATATTGGGTTTATGGAACGGTATCTGAGCTAATTTGAAACCCTTGTTTTATGTATCACCCCACCTTACCTTTCCCGTTAAGCAGCCATAGTGTGTTTTCTGCATGTGTGACTCTGTTCTGTTTTGTAATTCAGTTCAAGTGTAACGGTTTTTACATTCCCTCTATAAGTGATACCTTATGAGAAGTGTCCTTTTCTGTGTGACTTATTTCACTTAGAATCGTCGTACCTAAATCCACTCATCATGCTGCTATTAGCCTTATGACATTGATTTCATGGCTGAGTGATATTCCATTGTACATAAGGACCACAACTTCTTTATCCATTTTTCTCCCTCCTGGGATATTGAAGGTGGAATGAAGTGGAGGTCCTTGTCAACAGAGCAGCCCTAAACTTTGGGGTGCTTGTGTCTTGCTGATTTTTCATTTTCCCAATTTATACCCCCATGAGTGGAAGTGCCCTATGCTCTCTAAGCTGTGTTTTTTAGATGTTTCAGGACACACCGTACACTTCTCCAGAGTGGCTGTTGGCAATTTACATCCCGCCCATCAGTGTAGCAAGGCTCCCATTTCTCCATGGCCTGTCCTGCATTTCTGGTTTTGAGACTTTTTTCAGCATGGCCCTTTTGACCGATGGGTAGCGAGTCTTCTTTGTAGCCCTGATTTGCCTTTCCAGGTTGCTTGGTTGGCCAAAAAGGGCGTATGCGTTTTTTCCTGAATATATTCAGGAAAAAACGCATACGCCCTTTTTGGCCAAGAGCATCATTGTCAACGTTTTGCCGCTTTTCATGTGCTTTAAAGGCGATTCGAATCTACCTCCTGAAATCTGTTTCCTGCATTTCTGCCTTGATTTCAAATCCTCTTCTTTGCCTTCCCTAAATATATTTGTGGACGAGAGTTATCATTTATAACTCTGCAGGTTTGTGAATTGCAGTGCCCTGAAGCTCCATTTTACAACTCGCTTTTTTGGGAGCTGGCCGCAAAAGCGCAGGATGGCTTCAGGCCCTGTTCTGGTTCCGGGGGGGAGGATGAGCCTGTGGTTAATTCTTCTTCCTGATGGGAAAATAGAGTGACCTGTGCCTGTCCCAACAACAAGAGCTAGTCTCTCACTGGTTCCCCGTATTCCCGTTCATCCTCAGGACAAATTGCAACCTGTACGGAACAGGAGGTTAAAGGTGCTGATGCTCCAAGTAGGGAGATTGTTAGTAAAGCGGCTGGAATGGCGACCCCGGGCACAAGGAGAAGAGAAATGAGGTGCGTTTTAGAAACCTTTCCCCATCACATGGTGTACCATCTTTTTTGTTTTCTCATGCATGTTTTCGATGTAGGAAGATGCCCTTGAACCTGGAGATTTGGGACCCATGCGATGGGTACCACGCAGTATTACTTTAAAGGGTCTGTGTTTGCTCACCCAACCTCACCAAACCTCTCAGCCCCAAGAGTGTCCACCCTTATGTCTCATCCAGCTGTGGGTCTAGAAATGGTCAATCCAGGTTGCATCACAGCCCCTGAACGCATTGTGTAAGAATTTCTCTCTCTTTCACTGTCTCTGTTTCATGGGTTTTTCAAAGTAATTTATTTTTATAATGGGGTTTAGCTGCTTTTCACTGCTGTGTTTATGCCGCTTTACACCCACTTGACACACTAACAGAGAGATATCAATACATAGGTTTTAAGATTATTACTAGTCAGATATATTCTTGTGCGGTGAATAGGGCGTGTTGAGTCCAGTTCTCTGAGCAAGGAGTAGGTCTTGTCTATTACATATTGGGTTTATGGAACGGTATCTGAGCTAATTTGAAACCCTTGTTTTATGTATCACCCCACCTTACCTTTCCCGTTAAGCAGCCATAGTGTGTTTTCTGCATGTATGACTCTGTTCTGTTTTGTAATTCAGTTCAAGTGTAACGGTTTTTACATTCCCTCTATAAGTGATACCTTATGAGAAGTGTCCTTTTCTGTGTGACTTATTTCACTTAGAATCGTCGTACCTAAATCCACTCATCATGCTGCTATTAGCCTTATGACATTGATTTCATGGCTGAGTGATATTCCATTGTACATAAGGACCACAACTTCTTTATCCATTTTTCTCCCTCCTGGGATATTGAAGGTGGAATGAAGTGGAGGTCCTTGTCAACAGAGCAGCCCTAAACTTTGGGGTGCTTGTGTCTTGCTGATATTTCATTTTCCCAATTTATACCCCCATGAGTGGAAGTGCCCTATGCTCTCTAAGCTGTGTTTTTTAGATGTTTCAGGACACACCGTACACTTCTCCAGAGTGGCTGTTGGCAATTTACATCCCGCCCATCAGTGTAGCAAGGCTCCCATTTCTCCATGGCCTGTCCTGCATTTCTGGTTTTGAGACTTTTTTCAGCATGGCCCTTTTGACCGATGGGTAGCGAGTCTTCTTTGTAGCCCTGATTTGCCTTTCCAGGTTGCTTGGTTGGCCAAAAAGGGCGTATGCGTTTTTTCCTGAATATATTCAGGAAAAAACGCATACGCCCTTTTTGGCCAAGAGCATCATTGTCAACGTTTTGCCGCTTTTCATGTGCTTTAAAGGCGATTCGAATCTACCTCCTGAAATCTGTTTCCTGCATTTCTGCCTTGATTTCAAATCCTCTTCTTTGCCTTCCCTAAATATATTTGTGGACGAGAGTTATCATTTATAACTCTGCAGGTTTGTGAATTGCAGTGCCCTGAAGCTCCATTTTACAACTCGCTTTTTTGGGAGCTGGCCGCAAAAGCGCAGGATGGCTTCAGGCCCTGTTCTGGTTCCGGGGGGGAGGATGAGCCTGTGGTTAATTCTTCTTCCTGATGGGAAAATAGAGTGACCTGTGCCTGTCCCAACAACAAGAGCTAGTCTCTCACTGGTTCCCCGTATTCCCGTTCATCCTCAGGACAAATTGCAACCTGTACGGAACAGGAGGTTAAAGGTGCTGATGCTCCAAGTAGGGAGATTGTTAGTAAAGCGGCTGGAATGGCGACCCCGGGCACAAGGAGATGAGAAATGAGGTGCGTTTTAGAAACCTTTCCCCATCACATGGTGTACCATCTTTTTTGTTTTCTCATGCATGTTTTCGATGTAGGAAGATGCCCTTGAACCTGGAGATTTGGGACCCATGCGATGGGTACCACGCAGTATTACTTTAAAGGGTCTGTGTTTGCTCACCCAACCTCACCAAACCTCTCAGCCCCAAGAGTGTCCACCCTTATGTCTCATCCAGCTGTGGGTCTAGAAATGGTCAATCCAGGTTGCATCACAGCCCCTGAACGCATTGTGTAAGAATTTCTCTCTCTTTCACTGTCTTTGTTTCATGGGTTTTTCAAAGTAATTTATTTTTATAATGGGGTTTAGCTGCTTTTCACTGCTGTGTTTATGCCGCTTTACACCCACTTGACACACTAACAGAGAGATATCAATACATAGGTTTTAAGATTATTACTAGTCAGATATATTCTTGTGCGGTGAATAGGGCGTGTTGAGTCCAGTTCTCTGAGCAAGGAGTAGGTCTTGTCTATTACATATTGGGTTTATGGAACGGTATCTGAGCTAATTTGAAACCCTTTTTTTATGTATCACCCCACCTCACCTTTCCCGTTAAGCAGCCATAGTGTGTTTTCTGCATGTGTGACTCTGTTCTGTTTTGTAATTCAGTTCAAGTGTAACGGTTTTTACAGTCCCTCTATAAGTGATACCTTATGAGAAGTGTCCTTTTCTGTGTGACTTATTTCACTTAGAATCATCGTACCTAAATCCACTCATCATGCTGCTATTAGCCTTATGACATTGATTTCATGGCTGAGTGATATTCCATTGTACATAAGGACCACAACTTCTTTATCCATTTTTCTCCCTCCTGGGATATTGAAGGTGGAATGAAGTGGAGGTCCTTGTCAACAGAGCAGCCCTAAACTTTGGGGTGCTTGTGTCTTGCTGATTTTTCATTTTCCCAATTTATACCCCCATGAGTGGAAGTGCCCTATGCTCTCTAAGCTGTGTTTTTTAGATGTTTCAGGACACACCGTACACTTCTCCAGAGTGGCTGTTGGCAATTTACATCCCGCCCATCAGTGTAGCAAGGCTCCCATTTCTCCATGGCCTGTCCTGCATTTCTGGTTTTGAGACTTTTTTCAGCATGGCCCTTTTGACCGATGGGTAGCGAGTCTTCTTTGTAGCCCTGATTTGCCGTTCCAGGTTGCTTGGTTGGCCAAAAAGGGCGTATGCGTTTTTTCCTGAATATATTCAGGAAAAAACGCATACGCCCTTTTTGGCCAAGAGCATCATTGTCAACGTTTTGCCGCTTTTCATGTGCTTTAAAGGCGATTCGAATCTACCTCCTGAAATCTGTTTCCTGCATTTCTGCCTTGATTTCAAATCCTCTTCTTTGCCTTCCCTAAATATATTTGTGGACGAGAGTTATCATTTATAACTCTGCAGGTTTGTGAATTGCAGTGCCCTGAAGCTCCATTTTACAACTCGCTTTTTTGGGAGCTGGCCGCAAAAGCGCAGGATGGCTTCAGGCCCTGTTCTGGTTCCGGGGGGGAGGATGAGCCTGTGGTTAATTCTTCTTCCTGATGGGAAAATAGAGTGACCTGTGCCTGTCCCAACAACAAGAGCTAGTCTCTCACTGGTTCCCCGTATTCCCGTTCATCCTCAGGACAAATTGCAACCTGTACGGAACAGGAGGTTAAAGGTGCTGATGCTCCAAGTAGGGAGATTGTTAGTAAAGCGGCTGGAATGGCGACCCCGGGCACAAGGAGAAGAGAAATGAGGTGCGTTTTAGAAACCTTTCCCCATCACATGGTGTACCATCTTTTTTGTTTTCTCATGCATGTTTTCGATGTAGGAAGATGCCCTTGAACCTGGAGATTTGGGACCCATGCGATGGGTACCACGCAGTATTACTTTAAAGGGTCTGCGTTTGCTCACCCAACCTCACCAAACCTCTCAGCCCCAAGAGTGTCCACCCTTATGTCTCATCCAGCTGTGGGTCTAGAAATGGTCAATCCAGGTTGCATCACAGCCCCTGAACGCATTGTGTAAGAATTTCTCTCTCTTTCACTGTCTTTGTTTCATGGGTTTTTCAAAGTAATTTATTTTTATAATGGGGTTTAGCTGCTTTTCACTGCTGTGTTTATGCCGCTTTACACCCACTTGACACACTAACAGAGAGATATCAATACATAGGTTTTAAGATTATTACTAGTCAGATATATTCTTGTGCGGTGAATAGGGCGTGTTGAGTCCAGTTCTCTGAGCAAGGAGTAGGTCTTGTCTATTACATATTGGGTTTATGGAACGGTATCTGAGCTAATTTGAAACCCTTGTTTTATGTATCACCCCACCTCACCTTTCCCGTTAAGCAGCCATAGTGTGTTTTCTGCATGTGTGACTCTGTTCTGTTTTGTAATTCAGTTCAAGTGTAACGGTTTTTACATTCCCTCTATAAGTGATACCTTATGAGAAGTGTCCTTTTCTGTGTGACTTATTTCACTTAGAATCGTCGTACCTAAATCCACTCATCATGCTGCTATTAGCCTTATGACATTGATTTCATGGCTGAGTGATATTCCATTGTACATAAGGACCACAACTTCTTTATCCATTTTTCTCCCTCCTGGGATATTGAAGGTGGAATGAAGTGGAGGTCCTTGTCAACAGAGCAGCCCTAAACTTTGGGGTGCTTGTGTCTTGCTGATTTTTCATTTTCCCAATTTATACCCCCATGAGTGGAAGTGCCCTATGCTCTCTAAGCTGTGTTTTTTAGATGTTTCAGGACACACCGTACACTTCTCCAGAGTGGCTGTTGGCAATTTACATCCCGCCCATCAGTGTAGCAAGGCTCCCATTTCTCCATGGCCTGTCCTGCATTTCTGGTTTTGAGACTTTTTTCAGCATGGCCCTTTTGACCGATGGGTAGCGAGTCTTCTTTGTAGCCCTGATTTGCCTTTCCAGGTTGCTTGGTTGGCCAAAAAGGGCGTATGCGTTTTTTCCTGAATATATTCAGGAAAAAACGCATACGCCCTTTTTGGCCAAGGGCATCATTGTCAACGTTTTGCCGCTTTTCATGTGCTTTAAAGGCGATTCGAATCTACCTCCTGAAATCTGTTTCCTGCATTTCTGCCTTGATTTCAAATCCTCTTCTTTGCCTTCCCTCAATATATTTGTGGACGAGAGTTATCATTTATAACTCTGCAGGTTTGTGAATTGCAGTGCCCTGAAGCTCCATTGTACAACTCGCTTTTTTGGGAGCTGGCCGCAAAAGCGCAGGATGGCTTCAGGCCCTGTTCTGGTTCCGGGGGGGAGGATGAGCCTGTGGTTAATTCTTCTTCCTGATGGGAAAATAGAGTGACCTGTGCCTGTCCCAACACCAAGAGCTAGTCTCTCACTGGTTCCCCGTCTACCCGTTCATCCTCAGGACAAATTGCAACCTGTACGGAACAGGAGGTTAAAGGTGCTGATGCTCCAAGTAGGGAGATTGTTAGTAAAGCGGCTGGAATGGCGAACCCGGGCACAAGGAGAAGACAAATGAGGTGCGTTTTAGAAACCTTTCCCCATCACATGGTGTACCATCTTTTTGTTTTCTCATGCATGTTTTCGATGTAGGAAGATGCCCTTGAACCTGGAGATGTGGGACCCATGCGATGGGTACCACGCAGTATTACTTTAAAGGGTCTGCGTTTGCTCACCCAACCTCACCAAACCTCTCAGCCCCAAGAGTGTCCACCCTTATGTCTCATCCAGCTGTGGGTCTAGATATGGTCAATCCAGGTTGCATCACAGCCCCTGAACGCATTGTGTAAGAATTTCTCTCTCTTTCACTGTCTTTGTTTCATGGGTGTTTCAAAGTAATTTATTTTGATAATGGGGTTTAGCTGCTTTTCACTGCTGTGTTTATGCCGCTTTACACCCACTTGACACACTAACAGAGAGATATCAATACATAGGTTTTAAGATTATTACTAGTCAGATATATTCTTGTGCGGTGAATAGGGCGTGTTGAGTCCAGTTCTCTGAGCAAGGAGTAGGTCTTGTCTATTACATATTGGGTTTATGGAACGGTATCTGAGCTAATTTGAAACCCTTGTTTTATGTATCACCCCACCTTACCTTTCCCGTTAAGCAGCCATAGTGTGTTTTCTGCATGTGTGACTCTGTTCTGTTTTGTAATTCAGTTCAAGTGTAACGGTTTTTACATTCCCTCTATAAGTGATACCTTATGAGAAGTGTCCTTTTCTGTGTGACTTATTTCACTTAGAATCGTCGTATCTAAATCCACTCATCATGCTGCTATTAGCCTTATGACATTGATTTCATGGCTGAGTGATATTCCATTGTACATAAGGACCACAACTTCTTAATCCATTTTTCTCCCTCCTGGGATATTGAAGGTGGAATGAAGTGGAGGTCCTTGTCAACAGAGCAGCCCTAAACTTTGGGGTGCTTGTGTCTTGCTGATTTTTCATTTTCCCAATTTATACCCCCATGAGTGGAAGTGCCCTATACTCTCTAAGCTGTGTTTTTTAGATGTTTCAGGACACACCGTACACTTCTCCAGAGTGGCTGTTGGCAATTTACATCCCACCCATCAGTGTAGCAAGGCTCCCATTTCTCCATGGCCTGTCCTGCATTTCTGGTTTTGAGACTTTTTTCAGCATGGCCCTTTTGACCGATGGGTAGCGAGTCTTCTTTGTAGCCCTGATTTGCCTTTCCAGGTTGCTTGGTTGGCCAAAAAGGGCGTATGCGTTTTTTCCTGAATATATTCAGGAAAAAACGCATACGCCCTTTTTGGCCAAGAGCATCATTGTCAACGTTTTGCCGCTTTTCATGTGCTTTAAATGCGATTCGAATCTACCTCCTGAAATCTGTTTCCTGCATTTCTGCCTTGATTTCAAATCCTCTTCTTTGCCTTCCCTAAATATATTTGTGGACGAGAGTTATCATTTATAACTCTGCAGGTTTGTGAATTGCAGTGCCCTGAAGCTCCATTGTACAACTCGCTTTTTTGGGAGCTGGCCGCAAAAGCACAGGATGGCTTCAGGCCCTGTTCTGGTTCCGGGGGGGGAGGATGAGCCTGTGGTTAATTCTTCTTCCTGATGGGAAAATAGAGTGACCTGTGCCTGTCCCAACACCAAGAGCTAGTCTCTCACTGGTTCCCCGTCTACCCGTTCATCCTCAGGACAAATTGCAACCTGTACGGAACAGGAGGTTAAAGGTGCTGATGCTCCAAGTAGGGAGATTGTTAGTAAAGCGGCTGGAATGGCGAACCCGGGCACAAGGAGAAGAGAAATGAGGTGCGTTTTAGAAACCTTTCCCCATCACATGGTGTACCATCTTTTTGTTTTCTCATGCATGTTTTCGATGTAGGAAGATGCCCTTGAACCTGGAGATTTGGGACCCATGCGATGGGTACCACGCAGTATTACTTTAAAGGGTCTGCGTTTGCTCACCCAACCTCACCAAACCTCTCAGCCCCAAGAGTGTCCACCCTTATGTCTCATCCAGCTGTGGGTCTAGATATGGTCAATCCAGGTTGCATCACAGCCCCTGAACGCATTGTGTAAGAATTTCTCTCTCTTTCACTGTCTTTGTTTCATGGGTTTTTCAAAGTAATTTATTTTTGTAATGGGGTTTAGCTGCTTTTCACTGCTGTGTTTATGCCGCTTTACACCCACTTGACACACTAACAGAGAGATATCAATACATAGGTTTTAAGATTATTACTAGTCAGATATATTCTTGTGCGGTGAATAGGGCGTGTTGAGTCCAGTTCTCTGAGCAAGGAGTAGGTCTTGTCTATTACATATTGGGTTTATGGAACGGTATCTGAGCTAATTTGAAACCCTTGTTTTATGTATCACCCCACCTCACCTTTCCCGTTAAGCAGCCATAGTGTGATTTCTGCATGTGTGACTCTGTTCTGTTTTGTAATTCAGTTCAAGTGTAACGGTTTTTACATTCCCTCTATAAGTGATACCTTATGAGAAGTGTCCTTTTCTGTGTGACTTATTTCACTTAGAATCGTCGTACCTAAATCCACTCATCATGCTGCTATTAGCCTTATGACATTGATTTCATGGCTGAGTGATATTCCATTGTACATAAGGACCACAACTTCTTTATCCATTTTTCTCCCTCCTGGGATATTGAAGGTGGAATGAAGTGGAGGTCTTTGTCAACAGAGCAGCTCTAAACTTTGGGGTGCTTGTGTCTTGCTGATTTTTCATTTTCCCAATTTATACCCCCATGAGTGGAAGTGCCCTATGCTCTCTAAGCTGTGTTTTTTAGATGTTTCAGGACACACCGTACACTTCTCCAGAGTGGCTGTTGGCAATTTACATCCCACACATCAGTGTAGCAAGGCTCCCATTTCTCCATGGCCTGTCCTGCATTTCTGGTTTTGAGACTTTTTTCAGCATGGCCCTTTTGACCGATGGGTAGCGAGTCTTCTTTGTAGCCCTGATTTGCCTTTCCAGGTTGCTTGGTTGGCCAAAAAGGGCGTATGCGTTTTTTCCTGAATATATTCAGGAAAAAACGCATACGCCCTTTTTGGCCAAGGGCATCATTGTCAACGTTTTGCCGCTTTTCATGTGCTTTAAAGGCGATTCGAATCTACCTCCTGAAATCTGTTTCCTGCATTTCTGCCTTGCTTTCAAATCCTCTTCTTTGCCTTCCCTCAATATATTTGTGGACGAGAGTTATCATTTATAACTCTGCAGGTTTGTGAATTGCAGTGCCCTGAAGCTCCATTGTACAACTCGCTTTTTTCGGAGATGGCCGCAAAAGCGCAGGATGGCTTCAGGCCCTGTTCTGGTTCCGGGGGGGAGGATGAGCCTGTGGTTAATTCTTCTTCCTAATGGGAAAATAGAGTGACCTGTGCCTGTCCCAACACCAAGAGCTAGTCTCTCACTGGTTCCCAGTCTACCCGTTCATCCTCAGGACAAATTGCAACCTGTACGGAACAGGAGGTTAAAGGTGCTGATGCTCCAAGTAGGGAGATTGTTAGTAAAGCGGATGGAATGGCGACCCCGGGCACAAGGAGAAGAGAAATGAGGTGCGTTTTAGAAACCTTTCCCCATCACATGGTGTACCATCTTTTTGTTTTCTCATGCATGTTTTCGATGTAGGAAGATGCCCTTGAACCTGGAGATGTGGGACCCATGCGATGGGTACCACGCAGTATTACTTTAAAGGGTCTGCGTTTGCTCACCCAACCTCACCAAACCTCTCAGCCCCAAGAGTGTCCACCCTTATGTCTCATCCAGCTGTGGGTCTAGATATGGTCAATCCAGGTTGCATCACAGCCCCTGAACGCATTGTGGAAGAATTTCTCTCTCTTTCACTGTCTTTGTTTCATGGGTTTTTCAAAGTAATTTATTTTTATAATGGGGTTTAGCTGCTTTTCACTGCTGTGTTTATGCCGCTTTACACCCACTTGACACACTAACAGAGAGATATCAATACATAGGTTTTAAGATTATTACTAGTCAGATATATTCTTGTGCGGTGAATAGGGCGTGTTGAGTCCAGTTCTCTGAGCAAGGAGTAGGTCTTGTCTATTACATATTGGGTTTATGGAACGGTATCTGAGCTAATTTGAAACCCTTGTTTTATGTATCACCCCACCTCACCTTTCCCGTTAAGCAGCCATAGTGTGTTTTCTACATGTGTGACTCTGTTCTGTTTTGTAATTCAGTTCAAGTGTAACGGTTTTTACATTCCCTCTATAAGTGATACCTTATGAGAAGTGTCCTTTTCTGTGTGACTTATTTCACTTAGAATCGTCGTACCTAAATCCACTCATCATGCTGCTACTAGCCTTATGACATTGATTTCATGGCTGAGTGATATTCCATTGTACATAAGGACCACAACTTCTTTATCCATTTTTCTCTTTCCTGGGATATTGAAGGTGGAATGAAGTGGAGGTCCTTGTCAACAGAGCAGCCCTAAACTTTGGGGTGCTTGTGTCTTGCTGAATTTTCATTTTCCCAATTTATACCCCCATGAGTGGAAGTGCCCTATGCTCTCTAAGCTGTGTTTTTTAGATGTTTCAGGACACACCGTACACTTCTCCAGAGTGGCTGTTGGCAATTTACATCCCACCCATCAGTGTAGCAAGGCTCCCATTTCTCCATGGCCTGTCCTGCATTTCTGGTTTTGAGACTTTTTTCAGCATGGCCCTTTTGACCGATGGGTAGCGAGTCTTCTTTGTAGCCCTGATTTGCCTTTCCAGGTTGCTTGGTTGGCCAAAAAGGGCGTATGCGTTTTTTCCTGAATATATTCAGGAAAAAACGCATACGCCCTTTTTGGCCAAGAGCATCATTGTCAACGTTTTGCCGCTTTTCATGTGCTTTAAAGGCGATTCGAATCTACCTCCTGAAATCTGTTTCCTGCATTTCTGCCTTGATTTCAAATCCTCTTCTTTGCCTTCCCTAAATATATTTGTGGACGAGAGTTATCATTTATAACTCTGCAGGTTTGTGAATTGCAGTGCCCTGAAGCTCCATTTTACAACTCGCTTTTTTGGGAGCTGGCCGCAAAAGCGCAGGATGGCTTCAGGCCCTGTTCTGGTTCCGGGGGGGAGGATGAGCCTGTGGTTAATTCTTCTTCCTGATGGGAAAATAGAGTGACCTGTGCCTGTCCCAACAACAAGAGCTAGTCTCTCACTGGTTCCCCGTATTCCCGTTCATCCTCAGGACAAATTGCAACCTGTACGGAACAGGAGGTTAAAGGTGCTGATGCTCCAAGTAGGGAGATTGTTAGTAAAGCGGCTGGAATGGCGACCCCGGGCACAAGGAGAAGAGAAATGAGGTGCGTTTTAGAAACCTTTCCCCATCACATGGTGTACCATCTTTTTTGTTTTCTCATGCATGTTTTCGATGTAGGAAGATGCCCTTGAACCTGGAGATTTGGGACCCATGCGATGGGTACCACGCAGTATTACTTTAAAGGGTCTGCGTTTGCTCACCCAACCTCACCAAACCTCTCAGCCCCAAGAGTGTCCACCCTTATGTCTCATCCAGCTGTGGGTCTAGAAATGGTCAATCCAGGTTGCATCACAGCCCCTGAACGCATTGTGTAAGAATTTCTCTCTCTTTCACTGTCTTTGTTTCATGGGTTTTTCAAAGTAATTTATTTTGATAATGGGGTTTAGCTGCTTTTCACTGCTGTGTTTATGCCGCTTTACACCCACTTGACACACTAACAGAGAGATATCAATACATAGGTTTTAAGATTATTACTAGTCAGATATATTCTTGTGCGGTGAATAGGGCGTGTTGAGTCCAGTTCTCTGAGCAAGGAGTAGGTCTTGTCTATTACATATTGGGTTTATGGAACGGTATCTGAGCTAATTTGAAACCCTTGTTTTATGTATCACCCCACCTCACCTTTCCCGTTAAGCAGCCATAGTGTGTTTTCTGCATGTGTGACTCTGTTCTGTTTTGTAATTCAGTTCAAGTGTAACGGTTTTTACAGTCCCTCTATAAGTGATACCTTATGAGAAGTGTCCTTTTCTGTGTGACTTATTTCACTTAGAATCGTTGTACCTAAATCCACTCATCATGCTGCTATTAGCCTTATGACATTGATTTCATGGCTGAGTGATATTCCATTGTACATAAGGACCACAACTTCTTTATCCATTTTTCTCCCTCCTGGGATATTGAAGGTGGAATGAAGTGGAGGTCCTTGTCAACAGAGCAGCCCTAAACTTTGGGGTGCTTGTGTCTTGCTGATTTTTCATTTTCCCAATTTATACCCCCATGAGTGGAAGTGCCCTATGCTCTCTAAGCTGTGTTTTTTAGATGTTTCAGGACACACCGTACACTTCTCCAGAGTGGCTCTTGGCAATTTACATCCCGCCCATCAGTGTAGCAAGGCTCCCATTTCTCCATGGCCTGTCCTGCATTTCTGGTTTTGAGACTTTTTTCAGCATGGCCCTTTTGACCGATGGGTAGCGAGTCTGCTTTGTAGCGCTGATTTGCCTTTTCAGGTTGCTTGGTTGGCCAAAAAGGGCGTATGCGTTTTTTCCTGAATATATTCAGGAAAAAACGCATACGCCCTTTTTGGCCAAGGGCATCATTGTCAACGTTTTGCCGCTTTTCATGTGCTTTAAAGGCGATTCGAATCTACCTCCTGAAATCTGTTTCCTACAATTCTGCCTTGATTTCAAATCCTCTTCTTTGCCTTCCCTAAATATATTTGTGGACGAGAGTTATCATTTATAACTCTGTAGGTTTGTGAATTGCAGTGCCCTGAAGCTCCATTTTACAACTCGCTTTTTTGGGAGCTGGCCGCAAAAGCGCAGGATGGCTTCAGGCCCTGTTCTGGTTCCGGGGGGGAGGATGAGCCTGTGGTTAATTCTTCTTCCTGATGGGAAAATAGAGTGACCTGTGCCTGTCCCAACACCAAGAGCTAGTCTCTCACTGGTTCCCCGTCTACCCGTTCATCCTCAGGACAAATTGCAACCTGTACGGAACAGGAGGTTAAAGGTGCTGATGCTCCAAGTAGGGAGATTGTTAGTAAAGCAGCTGGAATGGCTAACCCGGGCACAAGGAGAAGAGAAATTAGGTGCGTTTTAGAAACCTTTCCCCATCACATGGTGTACCATCTTTTTGTTTTCTCATGCATGTTTTCGATGTAGGAAGATGCCCTTGAACCTGGAGATTTGGGACCCATGCGATGGGTACCACGCAGTATTACTTTAAAGGGTCTGCGTTTGCTCACCCAACCTCACCAAACCTCTCAGCCCCAAGAGTGTCCACCCTTATGTCTCATCCAGCTGTGGGTCTAGAAATGGTCAATCCAGGTTGCATCACAGCCCCTGAACGCATTGTGTAAGAATTTCTCTCTCTTTCACTGTCTTTGTTTCATGGGTTTTTCAAAGTAATTTATTTTGATAATGGGGTTTAGCTGCTTTTCACTGCTGTGTTTATGCCGCTTTACACCCACTTGACACACTAACAGAGAGATATCAATACATAGGTTTTAAGATTATTACTAGTCAGATATATTCTTGTGCGGTGAATAGGGCGTGTTGAGTCCAGTTCTCTGAGCAAGGAGTAGGTCTTGTCTATTACATATTGGGTTTATGGAACGGTATCTGAGCTAATTTGAAACCCTTGTTTTATGTATCACCCCACCTCACCTTTCCCGTTAAGCAGCCATAGTGTGTTTTCTGCATGTGTGACTCTGTTCTGTTTTGTAATTCAGTTCAAGTGTAACGGTTTTTACATTCCCTCTATAAGTGATACCTTATGAGAAGTGTCCTTTTCTGTGTGACTTATTTCACTTAGAATCGTCGTACCTAAATCCACTCATCATGCTGCTATTAGCCTTATGACATTGATTTCATGGCTGAGTGATATTCCATTGTACATAAGGACCACAACTTCTTTATCCATTTTTCTCCCTCCTGGGATATTGAAGTTGGAATGAAGTGGAGGTCCTTGTCAACAGAGCAGCCCTAAACTTTGGGGTGCTTGTGTCTTGCTGATTTTTCATTTTCCCAATTTATACCCCCATGAGTGGAAGTGCCCTATGCTCTCTAAGCTGTGTTTTTTAGATGTTTCAGGACACACCGTACACTTCTCCAGAGTGGCTGTTGGCAATTTACATCCCGCCCATCAGTGTAGCAAGGCTCCCATTTCTCCATGGCCTGTCCTGCATTTCTGGTTTTGAGACTTTTTTCAGCATGGCCCTTTTGACCGATGGGTAGCGAGTCTTCTTTGTAGCCCTGATTTGCCTTTCCAGGTTGCTTGGTTGGCCAAAAAGGGCGTATGCGTTTTTTCCTGAATATATTCAGGAAAAAACGCATACGCCCTTTTTGGCCAAGGGCATCATTGTCAACGTTTTGCCGCTTTTCATGTGCTTTAAAGGCGATTCGAATCTACCTCCTGAAATCTGTTTCCTGCATTTCTGCCTTGATTTCAAATCCTCTTCTTTGCCTTCCCTCAATATATTTGTGGACGAGAGTTATCATTTATAACTCTGCAGGTTTGTGAATTGCAGTGCCCTGAGGCTCCATTGTACAACTCGCTTTTTTGGGAGCTGGCCGCAAAAGCGCAGGATGGCTTCAGGCCCTGTTCTGGTTCCGGGGGGGAGGATGAGCCTGTGGTTAATTCTTCTTCCTGATGGGAAAATAGAGTGACCTGTGCCTGTCCCAACACCAAGAGCTAGTCTCTCACTGGTTCCCCGTCTACCCGTTCATCCTCAGGACAAATTGCAACCTGTACGGAACAGGAGGTTAAAGGTGCTGATGCTCCAAGTAGGGAGATTGTTAGTAAAGCGGATGGAGTGGCGAACCCGGGCACAAGGAGAAGAGAAATGAGGTGCGTTTTAGAAACCTTTCCCCATCACATGGTGTACCATCTTTTTTGTTTTCTCATGCATGTTTTCGATGTAGGAAGATGCCCTTGAACCTGGAGATTTGGGACCCATGCGATGGGTACCACGCAGTATTACTTTAAAGGGTCTGCGTTTGCTCACCCAACCTCACCAAACCTCTCAGCCCCAAGAGTGTCCACCCTTATGTCTCATCCAGCTGTGGGTCTAGATATGGTCAATCCAGGTTGCATCACAGCCCCTGAACGCATTGTGTAAGAATTTCTCTCTCTTTCACTGTCTTTGTTTCATGGGTTTTTCAAAGTAATTTATTTTGATAATGGGGTTTAGCTGCTTTTCACTGCTGTGTTTATGCCGCTTTACACCCACTTGACACACTAACAGAGAGATATCAATACATAGGTTTTAAGATTATTACTAGTCAGATATATTCTTGTGCGGTGAATAGGGCGTGTTGAGTCCAGTTCTCTGAGCAAGGAGTAGGTCTTGTCTATTACATATTGGGTTTATGGAACGGTATCTGAGCTAATTTGAAACCCTTGTTTTATGTATCACCCCACCTCACCTTTCCCGTTAAGCAGCCATAGTGTGTTTTCTGCATGTGTGACTCTGTTCTGTTTTGTAATTCAGTTCAAGTGTAACGGTTTTTACAGTCCCTCTATAAGTGATACCTTATGAGAAGTGTCCTTTTCTGTGTGACTTATTTCACTTAGAATCGTCGTACCTAAATCCACTCATCATGCTGCTATTAGCCTTATGACATTGATTTCATGGCTGAGTGATATTCCATTGTACATAAGGACCACAACTTCTTTATCCATTTTTCTCCCTCCTGGGATATTGAAGGTGGAATGAAGTGGAGGTCCTTGTCAACAGAGCAGCCCTAAACTTTGGGGTGCTTGTGTCTTGCTGATTTTTCATTTTCCCAATTTATACCCCCATGAGTGGAAGTGCCCTATGCTCTCTAAGCTGTGTTTTTTAGATGTTTCAGGACACACCGTACACTTCTCCAGAGTGGCTCTTGGCAATTTACATCCCGCCCATCAGTGTAGCAAGGCTCCCATTTCTCCATGGCCTGTCCTGCATTTCTGGTTTTGAGACTTTTTTCAGCATGGCCCTTTTGACCGATGGGTAGCGAGTCTGCTTTGTAGCGCTGATTTGCCTTTTCAGGTTGCTTGGTTGGCCAAAAAGGGCGTATGCGTTTTTTCCTGAATATATTCAGGAAAAAACGCATACGCCCTTTTTGGCCAAGGGCATCATTGTCAACGTTTTGCCGCTTTTCATGTGCTTTAAAGGCGATTCGAATCTACCTCCTGAAATCTGTTTCCTACAATTCTGCCTTGATTTCAAATCCTCTTCTTTGCCTTCCCTCAATATATTTGTGGACGAGAGTTATCATTTATAACTCTGTAGGTTTGTGAATTGCAGTGCCCTGAAGCTCCATTTTACAACTCGCTTTTTTGGGAGCTGGCCGCAAAAGCGCAGGATGGCTTCAGGCCCTGTTCTGGTTCCGGGGGGGAGGATGAGCCTGTGGTTAATTCTTCTTCCTGATGGGAAAATAGAGTGACCTGTGCCTGTCCCAACACCAAGAGCTAGTCTCTCACTGGTTCCCCGTCTACCCGTTCATCCTCAGGACAAATTGCAACCTGTACGGAACAGGAGGTTAAAGGTGCTGATGCTCCAAGTAGGGAGATTGTTAGTAAAGCAGCTGGAATGGCTAACCCGGGCACAAGGAGAAGAGAAATTAGGTGCGTTTTAGAAACCTTTCCCCATCACATGGTGTACCATCTTTTTGTTTTCTCATGCATGTTTTCGATGTAGGAAGATGCCCTTGAACCTGGAGATTTGGGACCCATGCGATGGGTACCACGCAGTATTACTTTAAAGGGTCTGCGTTTGCTCACCCAACCTCACCAAACCTCTCAGCCCCAAGAGTGTCCACCCTTATGTCTCATCCAGCTGTGGGTCTAGAAATGGTCAATCCAGGTTGCATCACAGCCCCTGAACGCATTGTGTAAGAATTTCTCTCTCTTTCACTGTCTTTGTTTCATGGGTTTTTCAAAGTAATTTATTTTGATAATGGGGTTTAGCTGCTTTTCACTGCTGTGTTTATGCCGCTTTACACCCACTTGACACACTAACAGAGAGATATCAATACATAGGTTTTAAGATTATTACTAGTCAGATATATTCTTGTGCGGTGAATAGGGCGTGTTGAGTCCAGTTCTCTGAGCAAGGAGTAGGTCTTGTCTATTACATATTGGGTTTATGGAACGGTATCTGAGCTAATTTGAAACCCTTTTTTTATGTATCACCCCACCTCACCTTTCCCGTTAAGCAGCCATAGTGTGTTTTCTGCATGTGTGACTCTGTTCTGTTTTGTAATTCAGTTCAAGTGTAACGGTTTTTACATTCCCTCTATAAGTGATACCTTATGAGAAGTGTCCTTTTCTGTGTGACTTATTTCACTTAGAATCGTCGTACCTAAATCCACTCATCATGCTGCTATTAGCCTTATGACATTGATTTCATGGCTGAGTGATATTCCATTGTACATAAGGACCACAACTTCTTTATCCATTTTTCTCCCTCCTGGGATATTGAAGTTGGAATGAAGTGGAGGTCCTTGTCAACAGAGCAGCCCTAAACTTTGGGGTGCTTGTGTCTTGCTGATTTTTCATTTTCCCAATTTATACCCCCATGAGTGGAAGTGCCCTATGCTCTCTAAGCTGTGTTTTTTAGATGTTTCAGGACACACCGTACACTTCTCCAGAGTGGCTGTTGGCAATTTACATCCCGCCCATCAGTGTAGCAAGGCTCCCATTTCTCCATGGCCTGTCCTGCATTTCTGGTTTTGAGACTTTTTTCAGCATGGCCCTTTTGACCGATGGGTAGCGAGTCTTCTTTGTAGCCCTGATTTGCCTTTCCAGGTTGCTTGGTTGGCCAAAAAGGGCGTATGCGTTTTTTCCTGAATATATTCAGGAAAAAACGCATACGCCCTTTTTGGCCAAGGGCATCATTGTCAACGTTTTGCCGCTTTTCATGTGCTTTAAAGGCGATTCGAATCTACCTCCTGAAATCTGTTTCCTGCATTTCTGCCTTGATTTCAAATCCTCTTCTTTGCCTTCCCTCAATATATTTGTGGACGAGAGTTATCATTTATAACTCTGCAGGTTTGTGAATTGCAGTGCCCTGAGGCTCCATTGTACAACTCGCTTTTTTGGGAGCTGGCCGCAAAAGCGCAGGATGGCTTCAGGCCCTGTTCTGGTTCCGGGGGGGAGGATGAGCCTGTGGTTAATTCTTCTTCCTGATGGGAAAATAGAGTGACCTGTGCCTGTCCCAACACCAAGAGCTAGTCTCTCACTGGTTCCCCGTCTACCCGTTCATCCTCAGGACAAATTGCAACCTGTACGGAACAGGAGGTTAAAGGTGCTGATGCTCCAAGTAGGGAGATTGTTAGTAAAGCGGATGGAATGGCGAACCCGGGCACAAGGAGAAGAGAAATGAGGTGCGTTTTAGAAACCTTTCCCCATCACATGGTGTACCATCTTTTTTGTTTTCTCATGCATGTTTTCGATGTAGGAAGATGCCCTTGAACCTGGAGATTTGGGACCCATGCGATGGGTACCACGCAGTATTACTTTAAAGGGTCTGCGTTTGCTCACCCAACCTCACCAAACCTCTCAGCCCCAAGAGTGTCCACCCTTATGTCTCATCCAGCTGTGGGTCTAGATATGGTCAATCCAGGTTGCATCACAGCCCCTGAACGCATTGTGTAAGAATTTCTCTCTCTTTCACTGTCTTTGTTTCATGGGTTTTTCAAAGTAATTTATTTTGATAATGGGGTTTAGCTGCTTTTCACTGCTGTGTTTATGCCGCTTTACACCCACTTGACACACTAACAGAGAGATATCAATACATAGGTTTTAAGATTATTACTAGTCAGATATATTCTTGTGCGGTGAATAGGGCGTGTTGAGTCCAGTTCTCTGAGCAAGGAGTAGGTCTTGTCTATTACATATTGGGTTTATGGAATGGTATCTGAGCTAATTTGAAACCCTTGTTTTATGTATCACCCCACCTCACCTTTCCCGTTAAGCAGCCATAGTGTGTTTTCTACATGTGTGACTCTGTTCTGTTTTGTAATTCAGTTCAAGTGTAACGGTTTTTACATTCCCTCTATAAGTGATACCTTATGAGAAGTGTCCTTTTCTGTGTGACTTATTTCACTTAGAATCGTCGTACCTAAATCCACTCATCATGCTGCTACTAGCCTTATGACATTGATTTCATGGCTGAGTGATATTCCATTGTACATAAGGACCACAACTTCTTTATCCATTTTTCTCTTTCCTGGGATATTGAAGGTGGAATGAAGTGGAGGTCCTTGTCAACAGAGCAGCCCTAAACTTTGGGGTGCTTGTGTCTTGCTGAATTTTCATTTTCCCAATTTATACCCCCATGAGTGGAAGTGCCCTATGCTCTCTAAGCTGTGTTTTTTAGATGTTTCAGGACACACCGTACACTTCTCCAGAGTGGCTGTTGGCAATTTACATCCCACCCATCAGTGTAGCAAGGCTCCCATTTCTCCATGGCCTGTCCTGCATTTCTGGTTTTGAGACTTTTTTCAGCATGGCCCTTTTGACCGATGGGTAGCGAGTCTTCTTTGTAGCCCTGATTTGCCTTTCCAGGTTGCTTGGTTGGCCAAAAAGGGCGTATGCGTTTTTTCCTGAATATATTCAGGAAAAAACGCATACGCCCTTTTTGGCCAAGAGCATCATTGTCAACGTTTTGCCGCTTTTCATGTGCTTTAAAGGCGATTCGAATCTACCTCCTGAAATCTGTTTCCTGCATTTCTGCCTTGATTTCAAATCCTCTTCTTTGCCTTCCCTCAATATATTTGTGGACGAGAGTTATCATTTATAACTCTGCAGGTTTGTGAATTGCAGTGCCCTGAGGCTCCATTGTACAACTCGCTTTTTTGGGAGCTGGCCGCAAAAGCGCAGGATGGCTTCAGGCCCTGTTCTGGTTCCGGGGGGGAGGATGAGCCTGTGGTTAATTCTTCTTCCTGATGGGAAAATAGAGTGACCTGTGCCTGTCCCAACACCAAGAGCTAGTCTCTCACTGGTTCCCCGTCTACCCGTTCATCCTCAGGACAAATTGCAACCTGTACGGAACAGGAGGTTAAAGGTGCTGATGCTCCAAGTAGGGAGATTGTTAGTAAAGCGGATGGAATGGCGAACCCGGGCACAAGGAGAAGAGAAATGAGGTGCGTTTTAGAAACCTTTCCCCATCACATGGTGTACCATCTTTTTTGTTTTCTCATGCATGTTTTCGATGTAGGAAGATGCCCTTGAACCTGGAGATTTGGGACCCATGCGATGGGTACCACGCAGTATTACTTTAAAGGGTCTGCGTTTGCTCACCCAACCTCACCAAACCTCTCAGCCCCAAGAGTGTCCACCCTTATGTCTCATCCAGCTGTGGGTCTAGATATGGTCAATCCAGGTTGCATCACAGCCCCTGAACGCATTGTGTAAGAATTTCTCTCTCTTTCACTGTCTTTGTTTCATGGGTTTTTCAAAGTAATTTATTTTGATAATGGGGTTTAGCTGCTTTTCACTGCTGTGTTTATGCCGCTTTACACCCACTTGACACACTAACAGAGAGATATCAATACATAGGTTTTAAGATTATTACTAGTCAGATATATTCTTGTGCGGTGAATAGGGCGTGTTGAGTCCAGTTCTCTGAGCAAGGAGTAGGTCTTGTCTATTACATATTGGGTTTATGGAACGGTATCTGAGCTAATTTGAAACCCTTGTTTTATGTATCACCCCACCTCACCTTTCCCGTTAAGCAGCCATAGTGTGTTTTCTGCATGTGTGACTCTGTTCTGTTTTGTAATTCAGTTCAAGTGTAACGGTTTTTACAGTCCCTCTATAAGTGATACCTTATGAGAAGTGTCCTTTTCTGTGTGACTTATTTCACTTAGAATCGTCGTACCTAAATCCACTCATCATGCTGCTATTAGCCTTATGACATTGATTTCATGGCTGAGTGATATTCCATTGTACATAAGGACCACAACTTCTTTATCCATTTTTCTCCCTCCTGGGATATTGAAGGTGGAATGAAGTGGAGGTCCTTGTCAACAGAGCAGCCCTAAACTTTGGGGTGCTTGTGTCTTGCTGATTTTTCATTTTCCCAATTTATACCCCCATGAGTGGAAGTGCCCTATGCTCTCTAAGCTGTGTTTTTTAGATGTTTCAGGACACACCGTACACTTCTCCAGAGTGGCTGTTGGCAATTTACATCCCGCCCATCAGTGTAGCAAGGCTCCCATTTCTCCATGGCCTGTCCTGCATTTCTGGTTTTGAGACTTTTTTCAGCATGGCCCTTTTGACCGATGGGTAGCGAGTCTTCTTTGTAGCCCTGATTTGCCTTTCCAGGTTGCTTGGTTGGCCAAAAAGGGCGTATGCGTTTTTTCCTGAATATATTCAGGAAAAAACGCATACGCCCTTTTTGGCCAAGGGCATCATTGTCAACGTTTTGCCGCTTTTCATGTGCTTTAAAGGCGATTCGAATCTACCTCCTGAAATCTGTTTCCTGCATTTCTGCCTTGATTTCAAATCCTCTTCTTTGCCTTCCCTCAATATATTTGTGGACGAGAGTTATCATTTATAACTCTGCAGGTTTGTGAATTGCAGTGCCCTGAGGCTCCATTGTACAACTCGCTTTTTTGGGAGCTGGCCGCAAAAGCGCAGGTTGGCTTCAGGCCCTGTTCTGGTTCCGGGGGGGAGGATGAGCCTGTGGTTAATTCTTCTTCCTGATGGGAAAATAGAGTGACCTGTGCCTGTCCCAACACCAAGAGCTAGTCTCTCACTGGTTCCCCGTCTACCCGTTCATCCTCAGGACAAATTGCAACCTGTACGGAACAGGAGGTTAAAGGTGCTGATGCTCCAAGTAGGGAGATTGTTAGTAAAGCGGATGGAATGGCGAACCCGGGCACAAGGAGAAGAGAAATGAGGTGCGTTTTAGAAACCTTTCCCCATCACATGGTGTACCATCTTTTTTGTTTTCTCATGCATGTTTTCGATGTAGGAAGATGCCCTTGAACCTGGAGATTTGGGACCCATGCGATGGGTACCACGCAGTATTACTTTAAAGGGTCTGCGTTTGCTCACCCAACCTCACCAAACCTCTCAGCCCCAAGAGTGTCCACCCTTATGTCTCATCCAGCTGTGGGTCTAGATATGGTCAATCCAGGTTGCATCACAGCCCCTGAACGCATTGTGTAAGAATTTCTCTCTCTTTCACTGTCTTTGTTTCATGGGTTTTTCAAAGTAATTTATTTTGATAATGGGGTTTAGCTGCTTTTCACTGCTGTGTTTATGCCGCTTTACACCCACTTGACACACTAACAGAGAGATATCAATACATAGGTTTTAAGATTATTACTAGTCAGATATATTCTTGTGCGGTGAATAGGGCGTGTTGAGTCCAGTTCTCTGAGCAAGGAGTAGGTCTTGTCTATTACATATTGGGTTTATGGAATGGTATCTGAGCTAATTTGAAACCCTTGTTTTATGTATCACCCCACCTCACCTTTCCCGTTAAGCAGCCATAGTGTGTTTTCTACATGTGTGACTCTGTTCTGTTTTGTAATTCAGTTCAAGTGTAACGGTTTTTACATTCCCTCTATAAGTGATACCTTATGAGAAGTGTCCTTTTCTGTGTGACTTATTTCACTTAGAATCGTCGTACCTAAATCCACTCATCATGCTGCTACTAGCCTTATGACATTGATTTCATGGCTGAGTGATATTCCATTGTACATAAGGACCACAACTTCTTTATCCATTTTTCTCTTTCCTGGGATATTGAAGGTGGAATGAAGTGGAGGTCCTTGTCAACAGAGCAGCCCTAAACTTTGGGGTGCTTGTGTCTTGCTGAATTTTCATTTTCCCAATTTATACCCCCATGAGTGGAAGTGCCCTATGCTCTCTAAGCTGTGTTTTTTAGATGTTTCAGGACACACCGTACACTTCTCCAGAGTGGCTGTTGGCAATTTACATCCCACCCATCAGTGTAGCAAGGCTCCCATTTCTCCATGGCCTGTCCTGCATTTCTGGTTTTGAGACTTTTTTCAGCATGGCCCTTTTGACCGATGGGTAGCGAGTCTTCTTTGTAGCCCTGATTTGCCTTTCCAGGTTGCTTGGTTGGCCAAAAAGGGCGTATGCGTTTTTTCCTGAATATATTCAGGAAAAAACGCATACGCCCTTTTTGGCCAAGAGCATCATTGTCAACGTTTTGCCGCTTTTCATGTGCTTTAAAGGCGATTCGAATCTACCTCCTGAAATCTGTTTCCTGCATTTCTGCCTTGATTTCAAATCCTCTTCTTTGCCTTCCCTAAATATATTTGTGGACGAGAGTTATCATTTATAACTCTGCAGGTTTGTGAATTGCAGTGCCCTGAAGCTCCATTTTACAACTCGCTTTTTTGGGAGCTGGCCGCAAAAGCGCAGGATGGCTTCAGGCCCTGTTCTGGTTCCGGGGGGGAGGATGAGCCTGTGGTTAATTCTTCTTCCTGATGGGAAAATAGAGTGACCTGTGCCTGTCCCAACAACAAGAGCTAGTCTCTCACTGGTTCCCCGTATTCCCGTTCATCCTCAGGACAAATTGCAACCTGTACGGAACAGGAGGTTAAAGGTGCTGATGCTCCAAGTAGGGAGATTGTTAGTAAAGCGGCTGGAATGGCGACCCCGGGCACAAGGAGAAGAGAAATGAGGTGCGTTTTAGAAACCTTTCCCCATCACATGGTGTACCATCTTTTTTGTTTTCTCATGCATGTTTTCGATGTAGGAAGATGCCCTTGAACCTGGAGATTTGGGACCCATGCGATGGGTACCACGCAGTATTACTTTAAAGGGTCTGCGTTTGCTCACCCAACCTCACCAAACCTCTCAGCCCCAAGAGTGTCCACCCTTATGTCTCATCCAGCTGTGGGTCTAGAAATGGTCAATCCAGGTTGCATCACAGCCCCTGAACGCATTGTGTAAGAATTTCTCTCTCTTTCACTGTCTTTGTTTCATGGGTTTTTCAAAGTAATTTATTTTGATAATGGGGTTTAGCTGCTTTTCACTGCTGTGTTTATGCCGCTTTACACCCACTTGACACACTAACAGAGAGATATCAATACATAGGTTTTAAGATTATTACTAGTCAGATATATTCTTGTGCGGTGAATAGGGCGTGTTGAGTCCAGTTCTCTGAGCAAGGAGTAGGTCTTGTCTATTACATATTGGGTTTATGGAACGGTATCTGAGCTAATTTGAAACCCTTGTTTTATGTATCACCCCACCTCACCTTTCCCGTTAAGCAGCCATAGTGTGTTTTCTGCATGTGTGACTCTGTTCTGTTTTGTAATTCAGTTCAAGTGTAACGGTTTTTACAGTCCCTCTATAAGTGATACCTTATGAGAAGTGTCCTTTTCTGTGTGACTTATTTCACTTAGAATCGTCGTACCTAAATCCACTCATCATGCTGCTATTAGCCTTATGACATTGATTTCATGGCTGAGTGATATTCCATTGTACATAAGGACCACAACTTCTTTATCCATTTTTCTCCCTCCTGGGATATTGAAGGTGGAATGAAGTGGAGGTCCTTGTCAACAGAGCAGCCCTAAACTTTGGGGTGCTTGTGTCTTGCTGATTTTTCATTTTCCCAATTTATACCCCCATGAGTGGAAGTGCCCTATGCTCTCTAAGCTGTGTTTTTTAGATGTTTCAGGACACACCGTACACTTCTCCAGAGTGGCTCTTGGCAATTTACATCCCGCCCATCAGTGTAGCAAGGCTCCCATTTCTCCATGGCCTGTCCTGCATTTCTGGTTTTGAGACTTTTTTCAGCATGGCCCTTTTGACCGATGGGTAGCGAGTCTGCTTTGTAGCGCTGATTTGCCTTTTCAGGTTGCTTGGTTGGCCAAAAAGGGCGTATGCGTTTTTTCCTGAATATATTCAGGAAAAAACGCATACGCCCTTTTTGGCCAAGGGCATCATTGTCAACGTTTTGCCGCTTTTCATGTGCTTTAAAGGCGATTCGAATCTACCTCCTGAAATCTGTTTCCTACAATTCTGCCTTGATTTCAAATCCTCTTCTTTGCCTTCCCTCAATATATTTGTGGACGAGAGTTATCATTTATAACTCTGTAGGTTTGTGAATTGCAGTGCCCTGAAGCTCCATTTTACAACTCGCTTTTTTGGGAGCTGGCCGCAAAAGCGCAGGATGGCTTCAGGCCCTGTTCTGGTTCCGGGGGGGAGGATGAGCCTGTGGTTAATTCTTGTTCCTGATGGGAAAATAGAGTGACCTGTGCCTGTCCCAACACCAAGAGCTAGTCTCTCACTGGTTCCCCGTCTACCCGTTCATCCTCAGGACAAATTGCAACCTGTACGGAACAGGAGGTTAAAGGTGCTGATGCTCCAAGTAGGGAGATTGTTAGTAAAGCAGCTGGAATGGCTAACCCGGGCACAAGGAGAAGAGAAATTAGGTGCGTTTTAGAAACCTTTCCCCATCACATGGTGTACCATCTTTTTGTTTTCTCATGCATGTTTTCGATGTAGGAAGATGCCCTTGAACCTGGAGATTTGGGACCCATGCGATGGGTACCACGCAGTATTACTTTAAAGGGTCTGCGTTTGCTCACCCAACCTCACCAAACCTCTCAGCCCCAAGAGTGTCCACCCTTATGTCTCATCCAGCTGTGGGTCTAGATATGGTCAATCCAGGTTGCATCACAGCCCCTGAACGCATTGTGTAAGAATTTCTCTCTCTTTCACTGTCTTTGTTTCATGGGTTTTTCAAAGTAATTTATTTTTATAATGGGGTTTAGCTGCTTTTCACTGCTGTGTTTATGCCGCTTTACACCCACTTGACACACTAACAGAGAGATATCAATACATAGGTTTTAAGATTATTACTAGTCAGATATATTCTTGTGCGGTGAATAGGGCGTGTTGAGTCCAGTTCTCTGAGCAAGGAGTAGGTCTTGTCTATTACATATTGGGTTTATGGAACGGTATCTGAGCTAATTTGAAACCCTTGTTTTATGTATCACCGCACCTCACCTTTCCCGTTAAGCAGCCATAGTGTGTTTTCTACATGTGTGACTCTGTTCTGTTTTGTAATTCAGTTCAAGTGTAACGGTTTTTACATTCCCTCTATAAGTGATACCTTATGAGAAGTGTCCTTTTCTGTGTGACTTATTTCACTTAGAATCGTCGTACCTAAATCCACTCATCATGCTGCTACTAGCCTTATGACATTGATTTCATGGCTGAGTGATATTCCATTGTACATAAGGACCACAACTTCTTTATCCATTTTTCTCTTTCCTGGGATATTGAAGGTGGAATGAAGTGGAGGTCCTTGTCAACAGAGCAGCCCTAAACTTTGGGGTGCTTGTGTCTTGCTGAATTTTCATTTTCCCAATTTATACCCCCATGAGTGGAAGTGCCCTATGCTCTCTAAGCTGTGTTTTTTAGATGTTTCAGGACACACCGTACACTTCTCCAGAGTGGCTGTTGGCAATTTACATCCCACCCATCAGTGTAGCAAGGCTCCCATTTCTCCATGGCCTGTCCTGCATTTCTGGTTTTGAGACTTTTTTCAGCATGGCCCTTTTGACCGATGGGTAGCGAGTCTTCTTTGTAGCGCTGATTTGCCTTTCCAGGTTGCTTGGTTGGCCAAAAAGGGCGTATGCGTTTTTTCCTGAATATATTCAGGAAAAAACGCATACGCCCTTTTTGGCCAAGAGCATCATTCTCAACGTTTTGCCGCTTTTCATGTGCTTTAAAGGCGATTCGAATCTACCTCCTGAAATCTGTTTCCTGCATTTCTGCCTTGATTTCAAATCCTCTTCTTTGCCTTCCCTAAATATATTTGTGGACGAGAGTTATCATTTATAACTCTGCAGGTTTGTGAATTGCAGTGCCCTGAAGCTCCATTTTACAACTCGCTTTTTTGGGAGCTGGCCGCAAAAGCGCAGGATGGCTTCAGGCCCTGTTCTGGTTCCGGGGGGGAGGATGAGCCTGTGGTTAATTCTTCTTCCTGATGGGAAAATAGAGTGACCTGTGCCTGTCCCAACAACAAGAGCTAGTCTCTCACTGGTTCCCCGTATTCCCGTTCATCCTCAGGACAAATTGCAACCTGTACGGAACAGGAGGTTAAAGGTGCTGATGCTCCAAGTAGGGAGATTGTTAGTAAAGCGGCTGGAATGGCGACCCCGGGCACAAGGAGAAGAGAAATGAGGTGCGTTTTAGAAACCTTTCCCCATCACATGGTGTACCATCTTTTTTGTTTTCTCATGCATGTTTTCGATGTAGGAAGATGCCCTTGAACCTGGAGATTTGGGACCCATGCGATGGGTACCACGCAGTATTACTTTAAAGGGTCTGCGTTTGCTCACCCAACCTCACCAAACCTCTCAGCCCCAAGAGTGTCCACCCTTATGTCTCATCCAGCTGTGGGTCTAGAAATGGTCAATCCAGGTTGCATCACAGCCCCTGAACGCATTGTGTAAGAATTTCTCTCTCTTTCACTGTCTTTGTTTCATGGGTTTTTCAAAGTAATTTATTTTGATAATGGGGTTTAGCTGCTTTTCACTGCTGTGTTTATGCCGCTTTACACCCACTTGACACACTAACAGAGAGATATCAATACATAGGTTTTAAGATTATTACTAGTCAGATATATTCTTGTGCGGTGAATAGGGCGTGTTGAGTCCAGTTCTCTGAGCAAGGAGTAGGTCTTGTCTATTACATATTGGGTTTATGGAACGGTATCTGAGCTAATTTGAAACCCTTGTTTTATGTATCACCCCACCTCACCTTTCCCGTTAAGCAGCCATAGTGTGTTTTCTGCATGTGTGACTCTGTTCTGTTTTGTAATTCAGTTCAAGTGTAACGGTTTTTACAGTCCCTCTATAAGTGATACCTTATGAGAAGTGTCCTTTTCTGTGTGACTTATTTCACTTAGAATCGTCGTACCTAAATCCACTCATCATGCTGCTATTAGCCTTATGACATTGATTTCATGGCTGAGTGATATTCCATTGTACATAAGGACCACAACTTCTTTATCCATTTTTCTCCCTCCTGGGATATTGAAGGTGGAATGAAGTGGAGGTCCTTGTCAACAGAGCAGCTCTAAACTTTGGGGTGCTTGTGTCCTGCTGATTTTTCATTTTCCCAATTTATACCCCCATGAGTGGAAGTGCCCTATGCTCTCTAAGCTGTGTTTTTTAGATGTTTCAGGACACACCGTACACTTCTCCAGAGTGGCTCTTGGCAATTTACATCCCGCCCATCAGTGTAGCAAGGCTCCCATTTCTCCATGGCCTGTCCTGCATTTCTGGTTTTGAGACTTTTTTCAGCATGGCCCTTTTGACCGATGGGTAGCGAGTCTTCTTTGTAGCCCTGATTTGCCTTTCCAGGTTGCTTGGTTGGCCAAAAAGGGCGTATGCTTTTTTTCCTGAATATATTCAGGAAAAAACGCATACGCCCTTTTTGGCCAAGGGCATCATTGTCAACGTTTTGCCGCTTTTCATGTGCTTTAAAGGCGATTCGAATCTACCTCCTGAAATCTGTTTCCTGCATTTCTGCCTTGCTTTCAAATCCTCTTCTTTGCCTTCCCTCAATATATTTGTGGACGAGAGTTATCATTTATAACTCTGCAGGTTTGTGAATTGCAGTGCCCTGAAGCTCCATTGTACAACTCGCTTTTTTCGGAGCTGGCCGCAAAAGCGCAGGATGGCTTCAGGCCCTGTTCTGGTTCCGGGGGGGAGGATGAGCCTGTGGTTAATTCTTCTTCCTAATGGGAAAATAGAGTGACCTGTGCCTGTCCCAACACCAAGAGCTAGTCTCTCACTGGTTCCCAGTCTACCCGTTCATCCTCAGGACAAATTGCAACCTGTACGGAACAGGAGGTTAAAGGTGCTGATGCTCCAAGTAGGGAGATTGTTAGTAAAGCGGATGGAATGGCGACCCCGGGCACAAGGAGAAGAGAAATGAGGTGCGTTTTAGAAACCTTTCCCCATCACATGGTGTACCATCTTTTTGTTTTCTCATGCATGTTTTCGATGTAGGAAGATGCCCTTGAACCTGGAGATTTGGGACCCATGCGATGGGTACCACGCAGTATTACTTTAAAGGGTCTGCGTTTGCTCACCCAACCTCACCAAACCTCTCAGCCCCAAGAGTGTCCACCCTTATGTCTCATCCAGCTGTGGGTCTAGATATGGTCAATCCAGGTTGCATCACAGCCCCTGAACGCATTGTGTAAGAATTTCTCTCTCTTTCACTGTCTTTGTTTCATGGGTTTTTCAAAGTAATTTATTTTTATAATGGGGTTTAGCTGCTTTTCACTGCTGTGTTTATGCCGCTTTACACCCACTTGACACACTAACAGAGAGATATCAATACATAGGTTTTAAGATTATTACTAGTCAGATATATTCTTGTGCGGTGAATAGGGCGTGTTGAGTCCAGTTCTCTGAGCAAGGAGTAGGTCTTGTCTATTACATATTGGGTTTATGGAACGGTATCTGAGCTAATTTGAAACCCTTTTTTTATGTATCACCCCACCTCACCTTTCCCGTTAAGCAGCCATAGTGTGTTTTCTGCATGTGTGACTCTGTTCTGTTTTGTAATTCAGTTCAAGTGTAACGGTTTTTACATTCCCTCTATGAGTGATACCTTATGAGAAGTGTCCTTTTCTGTGTGACTTATTTCACTTAGAATCGTCGTACCTAAATCCACTCATCATGCTGCTATTAGCCTTATGACATTGATTTCATGGCTGAGTGATATTCCATTGTACATAAGGACCACAACTTCTTTATCCATTTTTCTCCCTCCTGGGATATTGAAGTTGGAATGAAGTGGAGGTCCTTGTCAACAGAGCAGCCCTAAACTTTGGGGTGCTTGTGTCTTGCTGATTTTTCATTTTCCCAATTTATACCCCCATGAGTGGAAGTGCCCTATGCTCTCTAAGCTGTGTTTTTTAGATGTTTCAGGACACACCGTACACTTCTCCAGAGTGGCTGTTGGCAATTTACATCCCGCCCATCAGTGTAGCAAGGCTCCCATTTCTCCATGGCCTGTCCTGCATTTCTGGTTTTGAGACTTTTTTCAGCATGGCCCTTTTGACCGATGGGTAGCGAGTCTTCTTTGTAGCCCTGATTTGCCTTTCCAGGTTGCTTGGTTGGCCAAAAAGGGCGTATGCGTTTTTTCCTGAATATATTCAGGAAAAAACGCATACGCCCTTTTTGGCCAAGGGCATCATTGTCAACGTTTTGCCGCTTTTCATGTGCTTTAAAGGCGATTCGAATCTACCTCCTGAAATCTGTTTCCTGCATTTCTGCCTTGATTTCAAATCCTCTTCTTTGCCTTCCCTCAATATATTTGTGGACGAGAGTTATCATTTATAACTCTGCAGGTTTGTGAATTGCAGTGCCCTGAAGCTCCATTGTACAACTCGCTTTTTTGGGAGCTGGCCGCAAAAGCGCAGGATGGCTTCAGGCCCTGTTCTGGTTCCGGGGGGGAGGATGAGCCTGTGGTTAATTCTTCTTCCTGATGGGAAAATAGAGTGACCTGTGCCTGTCCCAACACCAAGAGCTAGTCTCTCACTGGTTCCCCGTATTCCCGTTCATCCTCAGGACAAATTGCAACCTGTACGGAACAGGAGGTTAAAGGTGCTGATGCTCCAAGTAGGGAGATTGTTAGTAAAGCGGCTGGAATGGCGAACCCGGGCACAAGGAGAAGAGAAATGAGGTGCGTTTTAGAAACCTTTCCCCATCACATGGTGTACCATCTTTTTGTTTTCTCATGCATGTTTTCGATGTAGGAAGATGCCCTTGAACCTGGAGATTTGGGACCCATGCGATGGGTACCACGCAGTATTACTTTAAAGGGTCTGCGTTTGCTCACCCAACCTCACCAAACCTCTCAGCCCCAAGAGTGTCCACCCTTATGTCTCATCCAGCTGTGGGTCTAGATATGGTCAATCCAGGTTGCATCACAGCCCCTGAACGCATTGTGTAAGAATTTCTCTCTCTTTCACTGTCTTTGTTTCATGGGTTTTTCAAAGTAATTTATTTTTGTAATGGGGTTTAGCTGCTTTTCACTGCTGTGTTTATGCCGCTTTACACCCACTTGACACACTAACAGAGAGATATCAATACATAGGTTTTAAGATTATTACTAGTCAGATATATTCTTGTGCGGTGAATAGGGCGTGTTGAGTCCAGTTCTCTGAGCAAGGAGTAGGTCTTGTCTATTACATATTGGGTTTATGGAACGGTATCTGAGCTAATTTGAAACCCTTGTTTTATGTATCACCCCACCTCACCTTTCCCGTTAAGCAGCCATAGTGTGATTTCTGCATGTGTGACTCTGTTCTGTTTTGTAATTCAGTTCAAGTGTAACGGTTTTTACATTCCCTCTATAAGTGATACCTTATGAGAAGTGTCCTTTTCTGTGTGACTTATTTCACTTAGAATCGTCGTACCTAAATCCACTCATCATGCTGCTATTAGCCTTATGACATTGATTTCATGGCTGAGTGATATTCCATTGTACATAAGGACCACAACTTCTTTATCCATTTTTCTCCCTCCTGGGATATTGAAGGTGGAATGAAGTGGAGGTCTTTGTCAACAGAGCAGCTCTAAACTTTGGGGTGCTTGTGTCTTGCTGATTTTTCATTTTCCCAATTTATACCCCCATGAGTGGAAGTGCCCTATGCTCTCTAAGCTGTGTTTTTTAGATGTTTCAGGACACACCGTACACTTCTCCAGAGTGGCTGTTGGCAATTTACATCCCACACATCAGTGTAGCAAGGCTCCCATTTCTCCATGGCCTGTCCTGCATTTCTGGTTTTGAGACTTTTTTCAGCATGGCCCTTTTGACCGATGGGTAGCGAGTCTTCTTTGTAGCCCTGATTTGCCTTTCCAGGTTGCTTGGTTGGCCAAAAAGGGCGTATGCTTTTTTTCCTGAATATATTCAGGAAAAAACGCATACGCCCTTTTTGGCCAAGGGCATCATTGTCAACGTTTTGCCGCTTTTCATGTGCTTTAAAGGCGATTCGAATCTACCTCCTGAAATCTGTTTCCTGCATTTCTGCCTTGCTTTCAAATCCTCTTCTTTGCCTTCCCTCAATATATTTGTGGACGAGAGTTATCATTTATAACTCTGCAGGTTTGTGAATTGCAGTGCCCTGAAGCTCCATTGTACAACTCGCTTTTTTCGGAGCTGGCCGCAAAAGCGCAGGATGTCTTCAGGCCCTGTTCTGGTTCCGGGGGTGAGGATGAGCCTGTGGTTAATTCTTCTTCCTAATGGGAAAATAGAGTGACCTGTGCCTGTCCCAACACCAAGAGCTAGTCTCTCACTGGTTCCCAGTCTACCCGTTCATCCTCAGGACAAATTGCAACCTGTACGGAACAGGAGGTTAAAGGTGCTGATGCTCCAAGTAGGGAGATTGTTAGTAAAGCGGATGGAATGGCGACCCCGGGCACAAGGAGAAGAGAAATGAGGTGCGTTTTAGAAACCTTTCCCCATCACATGGTGTACCATCTTTTTGTTTTCTCATGCATGTTTTCGATGTAGGAAGATGCCCTTGAACCTGGAGATTTGGGACCCATGCGATGGGTACCACGCAGTATTACTTTAAAGGGTCTGCGTTTGCTCACCCAACCTCACCAAACCTCTCAGCCCCAAGAGTGTCCACCCTTATGTCTCATCCAGCTGTGGGTCTAGATATGGTCAATCCAGGTTGCATCACAGCCCCTGAACGCATTGTGTAAGAATTTCTCTCTCTTTCACTGTCTTTGTTTCATGGGTTTTTCAAAGTAATTTATTTTTATAATGGGGTTTAGCTGCTTTTCACTGCTGTGTTTATGCCGCTTTACACCCACTTGACACACTAACAGAGAGATATCAATACATAGGTTTTAAGATTATTACTAGTCAGATATATTCTTGTGCGGTGAATAGGGCGTGTTGAGTCCAGTTCTCTGAGCAAGGAGTAGGTCTTGTCTATTACATATTGGGTTTATGGAACGGTATCTGAGCTAATTTGAAACCCTTGTTTTATGTATCACCCCACCTCACCTTTCCCGTTAAGCAGCCATAGTGTGTTTTCTACATGTGTGACTCTGTTCTGTTTTGTAATTCAGTTCAAGTGTAACGGTTTTTACATTCCCTCTATAAGTGATACCTTATGAGAAGTGTCCTTTTCTGTGTGACTTATTTCACTTAGAATCGTCGTACCTAAATCCACTCATCATGCTGCTACTAGCCTTATGACATTGATTTCATGGCTGAGTGATATTCCATTGTACATAAGGACCACAACTTCTTTATCCATTTTTCTCTTTCCTGGGATATTGAAGGTGGAATGAAGTGGAGGTCCTTGTCAACAGAGCAGCCCTAAACTTTGGGGTGCTTGTGTCTTGCTGAATTTTCATTTTCCCAATTTATACCCCCATGAGTGGAAGTGCCCTATGCTCTCTAAGCTGTGTTTTTTAGATGTTTCAGGACACACCGTACACTTCTCCAGAGTGGCTGTTGGCAATTTACATCCCACCCATCAGTGTAGCAAGGCTCCCATTTCTCCATGGCCTGTCCTGCATTTCTGGTTTTGAGACTTTTTTCAGCATGGCCCTTTTGACCGATGGGTAGCGAGTCTTCTTTGTAGCCCTGATTTGCCTTTCCAGGTTGCTTGGTTGGCCAAAAAGGGCGTATGCGTTTTTTCCTGAATATATTCAGGAAAAAACGCATACGCCCTTTTTGGCCAAGAGCATCATTGTCAACGTTTTGCCGCTTTTCATGTGCTTTAAAGGCGATTCGAATCTACCTCCTGAAATCTGTTTCCTGCATTTCTGCCTTGATTTCAAATCCTCTTCTTTGCCTTCCCTAAATATATTTGTGGACGAGAGTTATCATTTATAACTCTGCAGGTTTGTGAATTGCAGTGCCCTGAAGCTCCATTTTACAACTCGCTTTTTTGGGAGCTGGCCGCAAAAGCGCAGGATGGCTTCAGGCCCTGTTCTGGTTCCGGGGGGGAGGATGAGCCTGTGGTTAATTCTTCTTCCTGATGGGAAAATAGAGTGACCTGTGCCTGTCCCAACAACAAGAGCTAGTCTCTCACTGGTTCCCCGTATTCCCGTTCATCCTCAGGACAAATTGCAACCTGTACGGAACAGGAGGTTAAAGGTGCTGATGCTCCAAGTAGGGAGATTGTTAGTAAAGCGGCTGGAATGGCGACCCCGGGCACAAGGAGAAGAGAAATGAGGTGCGTTTTAGAAACCTTTCCCCATCACATGGTGTACCATCTTTTTTGTTTTCTCATGCATGTTTTCGATGTAGGAAGATGCCCTTGAACCTGGAGATTTGGGACCCATGCGATGGGTACCACGCAGTATTACTTTAAAGGGTCTGCGTTTGCTCACCCAACCTCACCAAACCTCTCAGCCCCAAGAGTGTCCACCCTTATGTCTCATCCAGCTGTGGGTCTAGAAATGGTCAATCCAGGTTGCATCACAGCCCCTGAACGCATTGTGTAAGAATTTCTCTCTCTTTCACTGTCTTTGTTTCATGGGTTTTTCAAAGTAATTTATTTTGATAATGGGGTTTAGCTGCTTTTCACTGCTGTGTTTATGCCGCTTTACACCCACTTGACACACTAACAGAGAGATATCAATACATAGGTTTTAAGATTATTACTAGTCAGATATATTCTTGTGCGGTGAATAGGGCGTGTTGAGTCCAGTTCTCTGAGCAAGGAGTAGGTCTTGTCTATTACATATTGGGTTTATGGAACGGTATCTGAGCTAATTTGAAACCCTTGTTTTATGTATCACCCCACCTCACCTTTCCCGTTAAGCTGCCATAGTGTGTTTTCTGCATGTGTGACTCTGTTCTGTTTTGTAATTCAGTTCAAGTGTAACGGTTTTTACAGTCCCTCTATAAGTGATACCTTATGAGAAGTGTCCTTTTCTGTGTGACTTATTTCACTTAGAATCGTCGTACCTAAATCCACTCATCATGCTGCTATTAGCCTTATGACATTGATTTCATGGCTGAGTGATATTCCATTGTACATAAGGACCACAACTTCTTTATCCATTTTTCTCTTTCCTGGGATATTGAAGGTGGAATGAAGTGGAGGTCCTTGTCAACAGAGCAGCCCTAAACTTTGGGGTGCTTGTGTCTTGCTGATTTTTCATTTTCCCAATTTATACCCCCATGAGTGGAAGTGCCCTATGCTCTCTAAGCTGTGTTTTTTAGATGTTTCAGGACACACCGTACACTTCTCCAGAGTGGCTCTTGGCAATTTACATCCCGCCCATCAGTGTAGCAAGGCTCCCATTTCTCCATGGCCTGTCCTGCATTTCTGGTTTTGAGACTTTTTTCAGCATGGCCCTTTTGACCGATGGGTAGCGAGTCTGCTTTGTAGCGCTGATTTGCCTTTTCAGGTTGCTTGGTTGGCCAAAAAGGGCGTATGCGTTTTTTCCTGAATATATTCAGGAAAAAACGCATACGCCCTTTTTGGCCAAGGGCATCATTGTCAACGTTTTGCCGCTTTTCATGTGCTTTAAAGGCGATTCGAATCTACCTCCTGAAATCTGTTTCCTACAATTCTGCCTTGATTTCAAATCCTCTTCTTTGCCTTCCCTCAATATATTTGTGGACGAGAGTTATCATTTATAACTCTGTAGGTTTGTGAATTGCAGTGCCCTGAAGCTCCATTTTACAACTCGCTTTTTTGGGAGCTGGCCGCAAAAGCGCAGGATGGCTTCAGGCCCTGTTCTGGTTCCGGGGGGGAGGATGAGCCTGTGGTTAATTCTTCTTCCTGATGGGAAAATAGAGTGACCTGTGCCTGTCCCAACACCAAGAGCTAGTCTCTCACTGGTTCCCCGTCTACCCGTTCATCCTCAGGACAAATTGCAACCTGTACGGAACAGGAGGTTAAAGGTGCTGATGCTCCAAGTAGGGAGATTGTTAGTAAAGCAGCTGGAATGGCTAACCCGGGCACAAGGAGAAGAGAAATTAGGTGCGTTTTAGAAACCTTTCCCCATCACATGGTGTACCATCTTTTTGTTTTCTCATGCATGTTTTCGATGTAGGAAGATGCCCTTGAACCTGGAGATTTGGGACCCATGCGATGGGTACCACGCAGTATTACTTTAAAGGGTCTGCGTTTGCTCACCCAACCTCACCAAACCTCTCAGCCCCAAGAGTGTCCACCCTTATGTCTCATCCAGCTGTGGGTCTAGAAATGGTCAATCCAGGTTGCATCACAGCCCCTGAACGCATTGTGTAAGAATTTCTCTCTCTTTCACTGTCTTTGTTTCATGGGTTTTTCAAAGTAATTTATTTTTATAATGGGGTTTAGCTGCTTTTCACTGCTGTGTTTATGCCGCTTTACACCCACTTGACACACTAACAGAGAGATATCAATACATAGGTTTTAAGATTATTACTAGTCAGATATATTCTTGTGCGGTGAATAGGGCGTGTTGAGTCCAGTTCTCTGAGCAAGGAGTAGGTCTTGTCTATTACATATTGGGTTTATGGAACGGTATCTGAGCTAATTTGAAACCCTTTTTTTATGTATCACCCCACCTCACCTTTCCCGTTAAGCAGCCATAGTGTGTTTTCTGCATGTGTGACTCTGTTCTGTTTTGTAATTCAGTTCAAGTGTAACGGTTTTTACATTCCCTCTATGAGTGATACCTTATGAGAAGTGTCCTTTTCTGTGTGACTTATTTCACTTAGAATCGTCGTACCTAAATCCACTCATCATGCTGCTATTAGCCTTATGACATTGATTTCATGGCTGAGTGATATTCCATTGTACATAAGGACCACAACTTCTTTATCCATTTTTCTCCCTCCTGGGATATTGAAGTTGGAATGAAGTGGAGGTCCTTGTCAACAGAGCAGCCCTAAACTTTGGGGTGCTTGTGTCTTGCTGATTTTTCATTTTCCCAATTTATACCCCCATGAGTGGAAGTGCCCTATGCTCTCTAAGCTGTGTTTTTTAGATGTTTCAGGACACACCGTACACTTCTCCAGAGTGGCTGTTGGCAATTTACATCCCGCCCATCAGTGTAGCAAGGCTCCCATTTCTCCATGGCCTGTCCTGCATTTCTGGTTTTGAGACTTTTTTCAGCATGGCCCTTTTGACCGATGGGTAGCGAGTCTTCTTTGTAGCCCTGATTTGCCTTTCCAGGTTGCTTGGTTGGCCAAAAAGGGCGTATGCGTTTTTTCCTGAATATATTCAGGAAAAAACGCATACGCCCTTTTTGGCCAAGGGCATCATTGTCAACGTTTTGCCGCTTTTCATGTGCTTTAAAGGCGATTCGAATCTACCTCCTGAAATCTGTTTCCTGCATTTCTGCCTTGATTTCAAATCCTCTTCTTTGCCTTCCCTCAATATATTTGTGGACGAGAGTTATCATTTATAACTCTGCAGGTTTGTGAATTGCAGTGCCCTGAAGCTCCATTGTACAACTCGCTTTTTTGGGAGCTGGCCGCAAAAGCGCAGGATGGCTTCAGGCCCTGTTCTGGTTCCGGGGGGGAGGATGAGCCTGTGGTTAATTCTTCTTCCTGATGGGAAAATAGAGTGACCTGTGCCTGTCCCAACACCAAGAGCTAGTCTCTCACTGGTTCCCCGTCTACCCGTTCATCCTCAGGACAAATTGCAACCTGTACGGAACAGGAGGTTAAAGGTGCTGATGCTCCAAGTAGGGAGATTGTTAGTAAAGCGGCTGGAATGGCGAACCCGGGCACAAGGAGAAGAGAAATGAGGTGCGTTTTAGAAACCTTTCCCCATCACATGGTGTACCATCTTTTTTGTTTTCTCATGCATGTTTTCGATGTAGGAAGATGCCCTTGAACCTGGAGATTTGGGACCCATGCGATGGGTACCACGCAGTATTACTTTAAAGGGTCTGCGTTTGCTCACCCAACCTCACCCAACCTCTCAGCCCCAAGAGTGTCCACCCTTATGTCTCATCCAGCTGTGGGTCTAGATATGGTCAATCCAGGTTGCATCACAGCCCCTGAACGCATTGTGTAAGAATTTCTCTCTCTTTCACTGTCTTTGTTTCATGGGTTTTTCAAAGTAATTTATTTTTATAATGGGGTTTAGCTGCTTTTCACTGCTGTGTTTATGCCGCTTTACACCCACTTGACACACTAACAGAGAGATATCAATACATAGGTTTTAAGATTATTACTAGTCAGATATATTCTTGTGCGGTGAATAGGGCGTGTTGAGTCCAGTTCTCTGAGCAAGGAGTAGGTCTTGTCTATTACATATTGGGTTTATGGAACGGTATCTGAGCTAATTTGAAACCCTTGTTTTATGTATCACCCCACCTCACCTTTCCCGTTAAGCAGCCTTAGTGTGTTTTCTACATGTGTGACTCTGTTCTGTTTTGTAATTCAGTTCAAGTGTAACGGTTTTTACATTCCCTCTATAAGTGATACCTTATGAGAAGTGTCCTTTTCTGTGTGACTTATTTCACTTAGAATCGTCGTACCTAAATCCACTCATCATGCTGCTACTAGCCTTATGACATTGATTTCATGGCTGAGTGATATTCCATTGTACATAAGGACCACAACTTCTTTATCCATTTTTCTCTTTCCTGGGATATTGAAGGTGGAATGAAGTGGAGGTCCTTGTCAACAGAGCAGCCCTAAACTTTGGGGTGCTTGTGTCTTGCTGATTTTTCATTTTCCCAATTTATACCCCCATGAGTGGAAGTGCCCTATGCTCTCTAAGCTGTGTTTTTTAGATGTTTCAGGACACACCGTACACTTCTCCAGAGTGGCTGTTGGCAATTTACATCCCACCCATCAGTGTAGCAAGGCTCCCATTTCTCCATGGCCTGTCCTGCATTTCTGGTTTTGAGACTTTTTTCAGCATGGCCCTTTTGACCGATGGGTAGCGAGTCTTCTTTGTAGCCCTGATTTGCCTTTCCAGGTTGCTTGGTTGGCCAAAAAGGGCGTATGCGTTTTTTCCTGAATATATTCAGGAAAAAACGCATACGCCCTTTTTGGCCAAGAGCATCATTGTCAACGTTTTGCCGCTTTTCATGTGCTTTAAAGGCGATTCGAATCTACCTCCTGAAATCTGTTTCCTGCATTTCTGCCTTGATTTCAAATCCTCTTCTTTGCCTTCCCTAAATATATTTGTGGACGAGAGTTATCATTTATAACTCTGCAGGTTTGTGAATTGCAGTGCCCTGAAGCTCCATTTTACAACTCGCTTTTTTGGGAGCTGGCCGCAAAAGCGCAGGATGGCTTCAGGCCCTGTTCTGGTTCCGGGGGGGAGGATGAGCCTGTGGTTAATTCTTCTTCCTGATGGGAAAATAGAGTGACCTGTGCCTGTCCCAACAACAAGAGCTAGTCTCTCACTGGTTCCCCGTATTCCCGTTCATCCTCAGGACAAATTGCAACCTGTACGGAACAGGAGGTTAAAGGTGCTGATGCTCCAAGTAGGGAGATTGTTAGTAAAGCGGCTGGAATGGCTACCCCGGGCACAAGGAGAAGAGAAATGAGGTGCGTTTTAGAAACCTTTCCCCATCACATGGTGTACCATCTTTTTTGTTTTCTCATGCATGTTTTCGATGTAGGAAGATGCCCTTGAACCTGGAGATTTGGGACCCATGCGATGGGTACCACGCAGTATTACTTTAAAGGGTCTGCGTTTGCTCACCCAACCTCACCAAACCTCTCAGCCCCAAGAGTGTCCACCCTTATGTCTCATCCAGCTGTGGGTCTAGAAATGGTCAATCCAGGTTGCATCACAGCCCCTGAACGCATTGTGTAAGAATTTCTCTCTCTTTCACTGTCTTTGTTTCATGGGTTTTTCAAAGTAATTTATTTTGATAATGGGGTTTAGCTGCTTTTCACTGCTGTGTTTATGCCGCTTTACACCCACTTGACACACTAACAGAGAGATATCAATACATAGGTTTTAAGATTATTACTAGTCAGATATATTCTTGTGCGGTGAATAGGGCGTGTTGAGTCCAGTTCTCTGAGCAAGGAGTAGGTCTTGTCTATTACATATTGGGTTTATGGAACGGTATCTGAGCTAATTTGAAACCCTTGTTTTATGTATCACCCCACCTCACCTTTCCCGTTAAGCAGCCATAGTGTGTTTTCTGCATGTGTGACTCTGTTCTGTTTTGTAATTCAGTTCAAGTGTAACGGTTTTTACAGTCCCTCTATAAGTGATACCTTATGAGAAGTGTCCTTTTCTGTGTGACTTATTTCACTTAGAATCGTCGTACCTAAATCCACTCATCATGCTGCTATTAGCCTTATGACATTGATTTCATGGCTGAGTGATATTCCATTGTACATAAGGACCACAACTTCTTTATCCATTTTTCTCCCTCCTGGGATATTGAAGGTGGAATGAAGTGGAGGTCCTTGTCAACAGAGCAGCCCTAAACTTTGGGGTGCTTGTGTCTTGCTGATTTTTCATTTTCCCAATTTATACCCCCATGAGTGGAAGTGCCCTATGCTCTCTAAGCTGTGTTTTTTAGATGTTTCAGGACACACCGTACACTTCTCCAGAGTGGCTCTTGGCAATTTACATCCCGCCCATCAGTGTAGCAAGGCTCCCATTTCTCCATGGCCTGTCCTGCATTTCTGGTTTTGAGACTTTTTTCAGCATGGCCCTTTTGACCGATGGGTAGCGAGTCTGCTTTGTAGCGCTGATTTGCCTTTTCAGGTTGCTTGGTTGGCCAAAAAGGGCGTATGCGTTTTTTCCTGAATATATTCAGGAAAAAACGCATACGCCCTTTTTGGCCAAGGGCATCATTGTCAACGTTTTGCCGCTTTTCATGTGCTTTAAAGGCGATTCGAATCTACCTCCTGAAATCTGTTTCCTACAATTCTGCCTTGATTTCAAATCCTCTTCTTTGCCTTCCCTCAATATATTTGTGGACGAGAGTTATCATTTATAACTCTGTAGGTTTGTGAATTGCAGTGCCCTGAAGCTCCATTTTACAACTCGCTTTTTTGGGAGCTGGCCGCAAAAGCGCAGGATGGCTTCAGGCCCTGTTCTGGTTCCGGGGGGGAGGATGAGCCTGTGGTTAATTCTTCTTCCTGATGGGAAAATAGAGTGACCTGTGCCTGTCCCAACACCAAGAGCTAGTCTCTCACTGGTTCCCCGTCTACCCGTTCATCCTCAGGACAAATTGCAACCTGTACGGAACAGGAGGTTAAAGGTGCTGATGCTCCAAGTAGGGAGATTGTTAGTAAAGCAGCTGGAATGGCTAACCCGGGCACAAGGAGAAGAGAAATTAGGTGCGTTTTAGAAACCTTTCCCCATCACATGGTGTACCATCTTTTTGTTTTCTCATGCATGTTTTCGATGTAGGAAGATGCCCTTGAACCTGGAGATTTGGGACCCATGCGATGGGTACCACGCAGTATTACTTTAAAGGGTCTGCGTTTGCTCACCCAACCTCACCAAACCTCTCAGCCCCAAGAGTGTCCACCCTTATGTCTCATCCAGCTGTGGGTCTAGAAATGGTCAATCCAGGTTGCATCACAGCCCCTGAACGCATTGTGTAAGAATTTCTCTCTCTTTCACTGTCTTTGTTTCATGGGTTTTTCAAAGTAATTTATTTTTATAATGGGGTTTAGCTGCTTTTCACTGCTGTGTTTATGCCGCTTTACACCCACTTGACACACTAACAGAGAGATATCAATACATAGGTTTTAAGATTATTACTAGTCAGATATATTCTTGTGCGGTGAATAGGGCGTGTTGAGTCCAGTTCTCTGAGCAAGGAGTAGGTCTTGTCTATTACATATTGGGTTTATGGAACGGTATCTGAGCTAATTTGAAACCCTTTTTTTATGTATCACCCCACCTCACCTTTCCCGTTAAGCAGCCATAGTGTGTTTTCTGCATGTGTGACTCTGTTCTGTTTTGTAATTCAGTTCAAGTGTAACGGTTTTTACATTCCCTCTATAAGTGATACCTTATGAGAAGTGTCCTTTTCTGTGTGACTTATTTCACTTAGAATCGTCGTACCTAAATCCACTCATCATGCTGCTATTAGCCTTATGACATTGATTTCATGGCTGAGTGATATTCCATTGTACATAAGGACCACAACTTCTTTATCCATTTTTCTCCCTCCTGGGATATTGAAGTTGGAATGAAGTGGAGGTCCTTGTCAACAGAGCAGCCCTAAACTTTGGGGTGCTTGTGTCTTGCTGATTTTTCATTTTCCCAATTTATACCCCCATGAGTGGAAGTGCCCTATGCTCTCTAAGCTGTGTTTTTTAGATGTTTCAGGACACACCGTACACTTCTCCAGAGTGGCTGTTGGCAATTTACATCCCGCCCATCAGTGTAGCAAGGCTCCCATTTCTCCATGGCCTGTCCTGCATTTCTGGTTTTGAGACTTTTTTCAGCATGGCCCTTTTGACCGATGGGTAGCGAGTCTTCTTTGTAGCCCTGATTTGCCTTTCCAGGTTGCTTGGTTGGCCAAAAAGGGCGTATGCGTTTTTTCCTGAATATATTCAGGAAAAAACGCATACGCCCTTTTTGGCCAAGGGCATCATTGTCAACGTTTTGCCGCTTTTCATGTGCTTTAAAGGCGATTCGAATCTACCTCCTGAAATCTGTTTCCTGCATTTCTGCCTTGATTTCAAATCCTCTTCTTTGCCTTCCCTCAATATATTTGTGGACGAGAGTTATCATTTATAACTCTGCAGGTTTGTGAATTGCAGTGCCCTGAAGCTCCATTGTACAACTCGCTTTTTTGGGAGCTGGCCGCAAAAGCGCAGGATGGCTTCAGGCCCTGTTCTGGTTCCGGGGGGGAGGATGAGCCTGTGGTTAATTCTTCTTCCTGATGGGAAAATAGAGTGACCTGTGCCTGTCCCAACACCAAGAGCTAGTCTCTCACTGGTTCCCCGTCTACCCGTTCATCCTCAGGACAAATTGCAACCTGTACGGAACAGGAGGTTAAAGGTGCTGATGCTCCAAGTAGGGAGATTGTTAGTAAAGCGGATGGAATGGCGAACCCGGGCACAAGGAGAAGAGAAATGAGGTGCGTTTTAGAAACCTTTCCCCATCACATGGTGTACCATCTTTTTTGTTTTCTCATGCATGTTTTCGATGTAGGAAGATGCCCTTGAACCTGGAGATTTGGGACCCATGCGATGGGTACCACGCAGTATTACTTTAAAGGGTCTGCGTTTGCTCACCCAACCTCACCAAACCTCTCAGCCCCAAGAGTGTCCACCCTTATGTCTCATCCAGCTGTGGGTCTAGATATGGTCAATCCAGGTTGCATCACAGCCCCTGAACGCATTGTGTAAGAATTTCTCTCTCTTTCACTGTCTTTGTTTCATGGGTTTTTCAAAGTAATTTATTTTGATAATGGGGTTTAGCTGCTTTTCACTGCTGTGTTTATGCCGCTTTACACCCACTTGACACACTAACAGAGAGATATCAATACATAGGTTTTAAGATTATTACTAGTCAGATATATTCTTGTGCGGTGAATAGGGCGTGTTGAGTCCAGTTCTCTGAGCAAGGAGTAGGTCTTGTCTATTACATATTGGGTTTATGGAACGGTATCTGAGCTAATTTGAAACCCTTGTTTTATGTATCACCCCACCTCACCTTTCCCGTTAAGCAGCCTTAGTGTGTTTTCTACATGTGTGACTCTGTTCTGTTTTGTAATTCAGTTCAAGTGTAACGGTTTTTACATTCCCTCTATAAGTGATACCTTATGAGAAGTGTCCTTTTCTGTGTGACTTATTTCACTTAGAATCGTCGTACCTAAATCCACTCATCATGCTGCTACTAGCCTTATGACATTGATTTCATGGCTGAGTGATATTCCATTGTACATAAGGACCACAACTTCTTTATCCATTTTTCTCTTTCCTGGGATATTGAAGGTGGAATGAAGTGGAGGTCCTTGTCAACAGAGCAGCCCTAAACTTTGGGGTGCTTGTGTCTTGCTGAATTTTCATTTTCCCAATTTATACCCCCATGAGTGGAAGTGCCCTATGCTCTCTAAGCTGTGTTTTTTAGATGTTTCAGGACACACCGTACACTTCTCCAGAGTGGCTGTTGGCAATTTACATCCCACCCATCAGTGTAGCAAGGCTCCCATTTCTCCATGGCCTGTCCTGCATTTCTGGTTTTGAGACTTTTTTCAGCATGGCCCTTTTGACCGATGGGTAGCGAGTCTTCTTTGTAGCCCTGATTTGCCTTTCCAGGTTGCTTGGTTGGCCAAAAAGGGCGTATGCGTTTTTTCCTGAATATATTCAGGAAAAAACGCATACGCCCTTTTTGGCCAAGAGCATCATTGTCAACGTTTTGCCGCTTTTCATGTGCTTTAAAGGCGATTCGAATCTACCTCCTGAAATCTGTTTCCTGCATTTCTGCCTTGATTTCAAATCCTCTTCTTTGCCTTCCCTAAATATATTTGTGGACGAGAGTTATCATTTATAACTCTGCAGGTTTGTGAATTGCAGTGCCCTGAAGCTCCATTTTACAACTCGCTTTTTTGGGAGCTGGCCGCAAAAGCGCAGGATGGCTTCAGGCCCTGTTCTGGTTCCGGGGGGGAGGATGAGCCTGTGGTTAATTCTTCTTCCTGATGGGAAAATAGAGTGACCTGTGCCTGTCCCAACAACAAGAGCTAGTCTCTCACTGGTTCCCCGTATTCCCGTTCATCCTCAGGACAAATTGCAACCTGTACGGAACAGGAGGTTAAAGGTGCTGATGCTCCAAGTAGGGAGATTGTTAGTAAAGCGGCTGGAATGGCGACCCCGGGCACAAGGAGAAGAGAAATGAGGTGCGTTTTAGAAACCTTTCCCCATCACATGGTGTACCATCTTTTTTGTTTTCTCATGCATGTTTTCGATGTAGGAAGATGCCCTTGAACCTGGAGATTTGGGACCCATGCGATGGGTACCACGCAGTATTACTTTAAAGGGTCTGCGTTTGCTCACCCAACCTCACCAAACCTCTCAGCCCCAAGAGTGTCCACCCTTATGTCTCATCCAGCTGTGGGTCTAGATATGGTCAATCCAGGTTGCATCACAGCCCCTGAACGCATTGTGTAAGAATTTCTCTCTCTTTCACTGTCTTTGTTTCATGGGTGTTTCAAAGTAATTTATTTTGATAATGGGGTTTAGCTGCTTTTCACTGCTGTGTTTATGCCGCTTTACACCCACTTGACACACTAACAGAGAGATATCAATACATAGGTTTTAAGATTATTACTAGTCAGATATATTCTTGTGCGGTGAATAGGGCGTGTTGAGTCCAGTTCTCTGAGCAAGGAGTAGGTCTTGTCTATTACATATTGGGTTTATGGACCGGTATCTGAGCTAATTTGAAACCCTTGTTTTATGTATCACCCCACCTCACCTTTCCCGTTAAGCAGCCATAGTGTGTTTTCTGCATGTGTGACTCTGTTCTGTTTTGTAATTCAGTTCAAGTGTAACGGTTTTTACAGTCCCTCTATAAGTGATACCTTATGAGAAGTGTCCTTTTCTGTGTGACTTATTTCACTTAGAATCGTCGTACCTAAATCCACTCATCATGCTGCTATTAGCCTTATGACATTGATTTCATGGCTGAGTGATATTCCATTGTACATAAGGACCACAACTTCTTTATCCATTTTTCTCCCTCCTGGGATATTGAAGGTGGAATGAAGTGGAGGTCCTTGTCAACAGAGCAGCCCTAAACTTTGGGGTGCTTGTGTCTTGCTGATTTTTCATTTTCCCAATTTATACCCCCATGAGTGGAAGTGCCCTATGCTCTCTAAGCTGTGTTTTTTAGATGTTTCAGGACACACCGTACACTTCTCCAGAGTGGCTCTTGGCAATTTACATCCCGCCCATCAGTGTAGCAAGGCTCCCATTTCTCCATGGCCTGTCCTGCATTTCTGGTTTTGAGACTTTTTTCAGCATGGCCCTTTTGACCGATGGGTAGCGAGTCTGCTTTGTAGCGCTGATTTGCCTTTTCAGGTTGCTTGGTTGGCCAAAAAGGGCGTATGCGTTTTTTCCTGAATATATTCAGGAAAAAACGCATACGCCCTTTTTGGCCAAGGGCATCATTGTCAACGTTTTGCCGCTTTTCATGTGCTTTAAAGGCGATTCGAATCTACCTCCTGAAATCTGTTTCCTACAATTCTGCCTTGATTTCAAATCCTCTTCTTTGCCTTCCCTCAATATATTTGTGGACGAGAGTTATCATTTATAACTCTGTAGGTTTGTGAATTGCAGTGCCCTGAAGCTCCATTTTACAACTCGCTTTTTTGGGAGCTGGCCGCAAAAGCGCAGGATGGCTTCAGGCCCTGTTCTGGTTCCGGGGGGGAGGATGAGCCTGTGGTTAATTCTTCTTCCTGATGGGAAAATAGAGTGACCTGTGCCTGTCCCAACACCAAGAGCTAGTCTCTCACTGGTTCCCCGTCTACCCGTTCATCCTCAGGACAAATTGCAACCTGTACGGAACAGGAGGTTAAAGGTGCTGATGCTCCAAGTAGGGAGATTGTTAGTAAAGCAGCTGGAATGGCTAACCCGGGCACAAGGAGAAGAGAAATTAGGTGCGTTTTAGAAACCTTTCCCCATCACATGGTGTACCATCTTTTTGTTTTCTCATGCATGTTTTCGATGTAGGAAGATGCCCTTGAACCTGGAGATTTGGGACCCATGCGATGGGTACCACGCAGTATTACTTTAAAGGGTCTGCGTTTGCTCACCCAACCTCACCAAACCTCTCAGCCCCAAGAGTGTCCACCCTTATGTCTCATCCAGCTGTGGGTCTAGAAATGGTCAATCCAGGTTGCATCACAGCCCCTGAACGCATTGTGTAAGAATTTCTCTCTCTTTCACTGTCTTTGTTTCATGGGTTTTTCAAAGTAATTTATTTTTATAATGGGGTTTAGCTGCTTTTCACTGCTGTGTTTATGCCGCTTTACACCCACTTGACACACTAACAGAGAGATATCAATACATAGGTTTTAAGATTATTACTAGTCAGATATATTCTTGTGCGGTGAATAGGGCGTGTTGAGTCCAGTTCTCTGAGCAAGGAGTAGGTCTTGTCTATTACATATTGGGTTTATGGAACGGTATCTGAGCTAATTTGAAACCCTTTTTTTATGTATCACCCCACCTCACCTTTCCCGTTAAGCAGCCATAGTGTGTTTTCTGCATGTGTGACTCTGTTCTGTTTTGTAATTCAGTTCAAGTGTAACGGTTTTTACATTCCCTCTATAAGTGATACCTTATGAGAAGTGTCCTTTTCTGTGTGACTTATTTCACTTAGAATCGTCGTACCTAAATCCACTCATCATGCTGCTATTAGCCTTATGACATTGATTTCATGGCTGAGTGATATTCCATTGTACATAAGGACCACAACTTCTTTATCCATTTTTCTCCCTCCTGGGATATTGAAGTTGGAATGAAGTGGAGGTCCTTGTCAACAGAGCAGCCCTAAACTTTGGGGTGCTTGTGTCTTGCTGATTTTTCATTTTCCCAATTTATACCCCCATGAGTGGAAGTGCCCTATGCTCTCTAAGCTGTGTTTTTTAGATGTTTCAGGACACACCGTACACTTCTCCAGAGTGGCTGTTGGCAATTTACATCCCGCCCATCAGTGTAGCAAGGCTCCCATTTCTCCATGGCCTGTCCTGCATTTCTGGTTTTGAGACTTTTTTCAGCATGGCCCTTTTGACCGATGGGTAGCGAGTCTTCTTTGTAGCCCTGATTTGCCTTTCCAGGTTGCTTGGTTGGCCAAAAAGGGCGTATGCGTTTTTTCCTGAATATATTCAGGAAAAAACGCATACGCCCTTTTTGGCCAAGGGCATCATTGTCAACGTTTTGCCGCTTTTCATGTGCTTTAAAGGCGATTCGAATCTACCTCCTGAAATCTGTTTCCTGCATTTCTGCCTTGATTTCAAATCCTCTTCTTTGCCTTCCCTCAATATATTTGTGGACGAGAGTTATCATTTATAACTCTGCAGGTTTGTGAATTGCAGTGCCCTGAAGCTCCATTGTACAACTCGCTTTTTTGGGAGCTGGCCGCAAAAGCGCAGGATGGCTTCAGGCCCTGTTCTGGTTCCGGGGGGGAGGATGAGCCTGTGGTTAATTCTTCTTCCTGATGGGAAAATAGAGTGACCTGTGCCTGTCCCAACACCAAGAGCTAGTCTCTCACTGGTTCCCCGTCTACCCGTTCATCCTCAGGACAAATTGCAACCTGTACGGAACAGGAGGTTAAAGGTGCTGATGCTCCAAGTAGGGAGATTGTTAGTAAAGCGGATGGAATGGCGAACCCGGGCACAAGGAGAAGAGAAATGAGGTGCGTTTTAGAAACCTTTCCCCATCACATGGTGTACCATCTTTTTGTTTTCTCATGCATGTTTTCGATGTAGGAAGATGCCCTTGAACCTGGAGATTTGGGACCCATGCGATGGGTACCACGCAGTATTACTTTAAAGGGTCTGCGTTTGCTCACCCAACCTCACCAAACCTCTCAGCCCCAAGAGTGTCCACCCTTATGTCTCATCCAGCTGTGGGTCTAGATATGGTCAATCCAGGTTGCATCACAGCCCCTGAACGCATTGTGTAAGAATTTCTCTCTCTTTCACTGTCTCTGTTTCATGGGTTTTTCAAAGTAATTTATTTTTATAATGGGGTTTAGCTGCTTTTCACTGCTGTGTTTATGCCGCTTTACACCCACTTGACACACTAACAGAGAGATATCAATACATAGGTTTTAAGATTATTACTAGTCAGATATATTCTTTTGCGGTGAATAGGGCGTGTTGAGTCCAGTTCTCTGAGCAAGGAGTAGGTCTTGTCTATTACATATTGGGTTTATGGAACGGTATCTGAGCTAATTTGAAACCCTTGTTTTATGTATCACCCCACCTTACCTTTCCCGTTAAGCAGCCATAGTGTGTTTTCTGCATGTGTGACTCTGTTCTGTTTTGTAATTCAGTTCAAGTGTAACGGTTTTTACATTCCCTCTATAAGTGATACCTTATGAGAAGTGTCCTTTTCTGTGTGACTTATTTCACTTAGAATCGTCGTACCTAAATCCACTCATCATGCTGCTATTAGCCTTATGACATTGATTTCATGGCTGAGTGATATTCCATTGTACATAAGGACCACAACTTCTTTATCCATTTTTCTCCCTCCTGGGATATTGAAGGTGGAATGAAGTGGAGGTCCTTGTCAACAGAGCAGCCCTAAACTTTGGGGTGCTTGTGTCTTGCTGATTTTTCATTTTCCCAATTTATACCCCCATGAGTGGAAGTGCCCTATGCTCTCTAAGCTGTGTTTTTTAGATGTTTCAGGACACACCGTACACTTCTCCAGAGTGGCTCTTGGCAATTTACATCCCACCCATCAGTGTAGCAAGGCTCCCATTTCTCCATGGCCTGTCCTGCATTTCTGGTTTTGAGACTTTTTTCAGCATGGCCCTTTTGACCGATGGGTAGCGAGTCTTCTTTGTAGCCCTGATTTGCCTTTCCAGGTTGCTTGGTTGGCCAAAAAGGGCGTATGCGTTTTTTCCTGAATATATTCAGGAAAAAACGCATACGCCCTTTTTGGCCAAGAGCATCATTGTCAACGTTTTGCCGCTTTTCATGTGCTTTAAAGGCGATTCGAATCTACCTCCTGAAATCTGTTTCCTGCATTTCTGCCTTGATTTCAAATCCTCTTCTTTGCCTTCCCTCAATATATTTGTGGACGAGAGTTATCATTTATAACTCTGCAGGTTTGTGAATTGCAGTGCCCTGAAGCTCCATTGTACAACTCGCTTTTTTGGGAGCTGGCCGCAAAAGCGCAGGATGGCTTCAGGCCCTGTTCTGGTTCCGGGGGGGAGGATGAGCCTGTGGTTAATTCTTCTTCCTGATGGGAAAATAGAGTGACCTGTGCCTGTCCCAACAACAAGAGCTAGTCTCTCACTGGTTCCCCGTATTCCCGTTCATCCTCAGGACAAATTGCAACCTGTACGGAACAGGAGGTTAAAGGTGCTGATGCTCCAAGTAGGGAGATTGTTAGTAAAGCGGCTGGAATGGCGACCCCGGGCACAAGGAGAAGAGAAATGAGGTGCGTTTTAGAAACCTTTCCCCATCACATGGTGTACCATCTTTTTTGTTTTCTCATGCATGTTTTCGATGTAGGAAGATGCCCTTGAACCTGGAGATTTGGGACCCATGCGATGGGTACCACGCAGTATTACTTTAAAGGGTCTGCGTTTGCTCACCCAACCTCACCAAACCTCTCAGCCCCAAGAGTGTCCACCCTTATGTCTCATCCAGCTGTGGGTCTAGAAATGGTCAATCCAGGTTGCATCACAGCCCCTGAACGCATTGTGTAAGAATTTCTCTCTCTTTCACTGTCTTTGTTTCATGGGTTTTTCAAAGTAATTTATTTTTATAATGGGGTTTAGCTGCTTTTCACTGCTGTGTTTATGCCGCTTTACACCCACTTGACACACTAACAGAGAGATATCAATACATAGGTTTTAAGATTATTACTAGTCAGATATATTCTTGTGCGGTGAATAGGGCGTGTTGAGTCCAGTTCTCTGAGCAAGGAGTAGGTCTTGTCTATTACATATTGGGTTTATGGAACGGTATCTGAGCTAATTTGAAACCCTTGTTTTATGTATCACCCCACCTCACCTTTCCCGTTAAGCAGCCATAGTGTGTTTTCTGCATGTGTGACTCTGTTCTGTTTTGTAATTCAGTTCAAGTGTAACGGTTTTTACAGTCCCTCTATAAGTGATACCTTATGAGAAGTGTCCTTTTCTGTGTGACTTATTTCACTTAGAATCGTCGTACCTAAATCCACTCATCATGCTGCTATTAGCCTTATGACATTGATTTCATGGCTGAGTGATATTCCATTGTACATAAGGACCACAACTTCTTTATCCATTTTTCTCCCTCCTGGGATATTGAAGGTGGAATGAAGTGGAGGTCCTTGTCAACAGAGCAGCCCTAAACTTTGGGGTGCTTGTGTCTTGCTGATTTTTCATTTTCCCAATTTATACCCCCATGAGTGGAAGTGCCCTATGCTCTCTAAGCTGTGTTTTTTAGATGTTTCAGGACACACCGTACACTTCTCCAGAGTGGCTGTTGGCAATTTACATCCCGCCCATCAGTGTAGCAAGGCTCCCATTTCTCCATGGCCTGTCCTGCATTTCTGGTTTTGAGACTTTTTTCAGCATGGCCCTTTTGACCGATGGGTAGCGAGTCTTCTTTGTAGCCCTGATTTGCCTTTCCAGGTTGCTTGGTTGGCCAAACAGGGCGTATGCGTTTTTTCCTGAATATATTCAGGAAAAAACGCATACGCCCTTTTTGGCCAAGGGCATCATTGTCAACGTTTTGCCGCTTTTCATGTGCTTTAAAGGCGATTCGAATCTACCTCCTGAAATCTGTTTCCTGCTTTTCTGCCTTGATTTCAAATCCTCTTCTTTGCCTTCCCTCAATATATTTGTGGACGAGAGTTATCATTTATAACTCTGCAGGTTTGTGAATTGCAGTGCCCTGAAGCTCCATTGTACAACTCGCTTTTTTGGGAGCTGGCCGCAAAAGCGCAGGATGGCTTCAGGCCCTGTTCTGGTTCCGGGGGGGAGGATGAGCCTGTGGTTAATTCTTCTTCCTGATGGGAAAATAGAGTGACCTGTGCCTGTCCCAACAACAAGAGCTAGTCTCTCACTGGTTCCCCGTATTCCCGTTCATCCTCAGGACAAATTGCAACCTGTACGGAACAGGAGGTTAAAGGTGCTGATGCTCCAAGTAGGGAGATTGTTAGTAAAGCGGCTGGAATGGCGACCCCGGGCACAAGGAGAAGAGAAATGAGGTGCGTTTTAGAAACCTTTCCCCATCACATGGTGTACCATCTTTTTTGTTTTCTCATGCATGTTTTCGATGTAGGAAGATGCCCTTGAACCTGGAGATTTGGGACCCATGCGATGGGTACCACGCAGTATTACTTTAAAGGGTCTGCGTTTGCTCACCCAACCTCACCAAACCTCTCAGCCCCAAGAGTGTCCACCCTTATGTCTCATCCAGCTGTGGGTCTAGAAATGGTCAATCCAGGTTGCATCACAGCCCCTGAACGCATTGTGTAAGAATTTCTCTCTCTTTCACTGTCTTTGTTTCATGGGTTTTTCAAAGTAATTTATTTTTATAATGGGGTTTAGCTGCTTTTCACTGCTGTGTTTATGCCGCTTTACACCCACTTGACACACTAACAGAGAGATATCAATACATAGGTTTTAAGATTATTACTAGTCAGATATATTCTTGTGCGGTGAATAGGGCGTGTTGAGTCCAGTTCTCTGAGCAAGGAGTAGGTCTTGTCTATTACATATTGGGTTTATGGAACGGTATCTGAGCTAATTTGAAACCCTTGTTTTATGTATCACCCCACCTCACCTTTCCCGTTAAGCAGCCATAGTGTGTTTTCTGCATGTGTGACTCTGTTCTGTTTTGTAATTCAGTTCAAGTGTAACGGTTTTTACAGTCCCTCTATAAGTGATACCTTATGAGAAGTGTCCTTTTCTGTGTGACTTATTTCACTTAGAATCGTCGTACCTAAATCCACTCATCATGCTGCTATTAGCCTTATGACATTGATTTCATGGCTGAGTGATATTCCATTGTACATAAGGACCACAACTTCTTTATCCATTTTTCTCCCTCCTGGGATATTGAAGGTGGAATGAAGTGGAGGTCCTTGTCAACAGAGCAGCCCTAAACTTTGGGGTGCTTGTGTCTTGCTGATTTTTCATTTTCCCAATTTATAACCCCATGAGTGGAAGTGCCCTATGCTCTCTAAGCTGTGTTTTTTAGATGTTTCAGGACACACCGTACACTTCTCCAGAGTGGCTGTTGGCAATTTACATCCCGCCCATCAGTGTAGCAAGGCTCCCATTTCTCCATGGCCTGTCCTGCATTTCTGGTTTTGAGACTTTTTTCAGCATGGCCCTTTTGACCGATGGGTAGCGAGTCTTCTTTGTAGCCCTGATTTGCCTTTCCAGGTTGCTTGGTTGGCCAAAAAGGGCGTATGCGTTTTTTCCTGAATATATTCAGGAAAAAACGCATACGCCCTTTTTGGCCAAGGGCATCATTGTCAACGTTTTGCCGCTTTTCATGTGCTTTAAAGGCGATTCGAATCTACCTCCTGAAATCTGTTTCCTGCATTTCTGCCTTGATTTCAAATCCTCTTCTTTGCCTTCCCTCAATATATTTGTGGACGAGAGTTATCATTTATAACTCTGCATGTTTGTGAATTGCAGTGCCCTGAAGCTCCATTGTACAACTCGCTTTTTTGGGAGCTGGCCGCAAAAGCGCAGGATGGCTTCAGGCCCTGTTCTGGTTCCGGGGGGGAGGATGAGCCTGTGGTTAATTCTTCTTCCTGATGGGAAAATAGAGTGACCTGTGCCTGTCCCAACACCAAGAGCTAGTCGCTCATTGGTTCCCCGTCTACCCGTTCATCCTCAGGACAAATTGCAACCTGTACGGAACAGGAGGTTAAAGGTGCTGATGCTCCAAGTAGGGAGATTGTTAGTAAAGCGGCTGGAATGGCGAACCCGGGCACAAGGAGAAGAGAAATGAGGTGCGTTTTAGAAACCTTTCCCCATCACATGGTGTACCATCTTTTTGTTTTCTCATGCATGTTTTCGATGTAGGAAGATGCCCTTGAACCTGGAGATTTGGGACCCATGCGATGGGTACCACGCAGTATTACTTTAAAGGGTCTGCGTTTGCTCACCCAACCTCACCAAACCTCTCAGCCCCAAGAGTGTCCACCCTTATGTCTCATCCAGCTGTGGGTCTACATATGGTCAATCCAGGTTGCATCACAGCCCCTGAACGCATTGTGTAAGAATTTCTCTCTCTTTCACTGTCTTTGTTTCATGGGTGTTTCAAAGTAATTTATTTTGATAATGGGGTTTAGCTGCTTTTCACTGCTGTGTTTATGCCGCTTTACACCCACTTGACACACTAACAGAGAGATATCAATACATAGGTTTTAAGATTATTACTAGTCAGATATATTCTTGTGCGGTGAATAGGGCGTGTTGAGTCCAGTTCTCTGAGCAAGGAGTAGGTCTTGTCTATTACATATTGGGTTTATGGAACGGTATCTGAGCTAATTTGAAACCCTTGTTTTATGTATCACCCCACCTTACCTTTCCCGTTAAGCAGCCATAGTGTGTTTTCTGCATGTGTGACTCTGTTCTGTTTTGTAATTCAGTTCAAGTGTAACGGTTTTTACATTCCCTCTATAAGTGATACCTTATGAGAAGTGTCCTTTTCTGTGTGAATTATTTCACTTAGAATCATCGTACCTAAATCCACTCATCATGCTGCTATTAGCCTTATGACATTGATTTCATGGCTGAGTGATATTCCATTGTACATAAGGACCACAACTTCTTAATCCATTTTTCTCCCTCCTGGGATATTGAAGGTGGAATGAAGTGGAGGTCCTTGTCAACAGAGCAGCCCTAAACTTTGGGGTGCTTGTGTCTTGCTGATTTTTCATTTTCCCAATTTATACCCCCATGAGTGGAAGTGCCCTATGCTCTCTAAGCTGTGTTTTTTAGATGTTTCAGGACACACCGTACACTTCTCCAGAGTGGCTCTTGGCAATTTACATCCCACCCATCAGTGTAGCAAGGCTCCCATTTCTCCATGGCCTGTCCTGCATTTCTGGTTTTGAGACTTTTTTCAGCATGGCCCTTTTGACCGATGGGTAGCGAGTCTTCTTTGTAGCCCTGATTTGCCTTTCCAGGTTGCTTGGTTGGCCAAAAAGGGCGTATGCGTTTTTTCCTGAATATATTCAGGAAAAAAAGCATACGCCCTTTTTGGCCAAGAGCATCATTGTCAACGTTTTGCCGCTTTTCATGTGCTTTAAAGGCGATTCGAATCTACCTCCTGAAATCTGTTTCCTGCATTTCTGCCTTGATTTCAAATCCTCTTCTTTGCCTTCCCTCAATATATTTGTGGACGAGAGTTATCATTTATAACTCTGCAGGTCTGTGAATTGCAGTGCCCTGAAGCTCCATTGTACAACTCGCTTTTTTGGGAGCTGGCCGCAAAAGCGCAGGATGGCTTCAGGCCCTGTTCTGGTTCCGGGGGGGGGAGGATGAGCCTGTGGTTAATTCTTCTTCCTGATGGGAAAATAGAGTGACCTGTGCCTGTCCCAACACCAAGAGCTAGTCTCTCACTGGTTCCCCGTCTACCCGTTCATCCTCAGGACAAATTGCAACCTGTACGGAACAGGAGGTTAAAGGTGCTGATGCTCCAAGTAGGGAGATTGTTAGTAAAGCGGATGGAATGGCGACCCCGGGCACAAGGAGAAGAGAAATGAGGTGCGTTTTAGAAACCTTTCCCCATCACATGGTGTACCATCTTTTTGTTTTCTCATGCATGTTTTCGATGTAGGAAGATGCCCTTGAACCTGGAGATTTGGGACCCATGCGATGGGTACCACGCAGTATTACTTTAAAGGGTCTGCGTTTGCTCACCCAACCTCACCAAACCTCTCAGCCCCAAGAGTGTCCACCCTTATGTCTCATCCAGCTGTGGGTCTAGAAATGGTCAATCCAGGTTGCATCACAGCCCCTGAACGCATTGTGTAAGAATTTCTCTCTCTTTCACTGTCTTTGTTTCATGGGTTTTTCAAAGTAATTTATTTTTATAATGGGGTTTAGCTGCTTTTCACTGCTGTGTTTATGCCGCTTTACACCCACTTGACACACTAACAGAGAGATATCAATACATAGGTTTTAAGATTATTACTAGTCAGATATATTCTTGTGCGGTGAATAGGGCGTGTTGAGTCCAGTTCTCTGAGCAAGGAGTAGGTCTTGTCTATTACATATTGGGTTTATGGAACGGTATCTGAGCTAATTTGAAACCCTTGTTTTATGTATCACCCCACCTCACCTTTCCCGTTAAGCAGCCATAGTGTGTTTTCTGCATGTGTGACTCTGTTCTGTTTTGTAATTCAGTTCAAGTGTAACGGTTTTTACAGTCCCTCTATAAGTGATACCTTATGAGAAGTGTCCTTTTCTGTGTGACTTATTTCACTTAGAATCGTCGTACCTACATCCACTCATCATGCTGCTATTAGCCTTATGACATTGATTTCATGGCTGAGTGATATTCCATTGTACATAAGGACCACAACTTCTTTATCCATTTTTCTCCCTCCTGGGATATTGAAGGTGGAATGAAGTGGAGGTCCTTGTCAACAGAGCAGCCCTAAACTTTGGGGTGCTTGTGTCTTGCTGATTTTTCATTTTCCCAATTTATACCCCCATGAGTGGAAGTGCCCTATGCTCTCTAAGCTGTGTTTTTTAGATGTTTCAGGACACACCGTACACTTCTCCAGAGTGGCTGTTGGCAATTTACATCCCGCCCATCAGTGTAGCAAGGCTCCCATTTCTCCATGGCCTGTCCTGCATTTCTGGTTTTGAGACTTTTTTCAGCATGGCCCTTTTGACCGATGGGTAGCGAGTCTTCTTTGTAGCCCTGATTTGCCGTTCCAGGTTGCTTGGTTGGCCAAAAAGGGCGTATGCGTTTTTTCCTGAATATATTCAGGAAAAAACGCATACGCCCTTTTTGGCCAAGGGCATCATTGTCAACGTTTTGCCGCTTTTCATGTGCTTTAAAGGCGATTCGAATCTACCTCCTGAAATCTGTTTCCTGCATTTCTGCCTTGCTTTCAAATCCTCTTCTTTGCCTTCCCTCAATATATTTGTGGACGAGAGTTATCATTTATAACTCTGCAGGTTTGTGAATTGCAGTGCCCTGAAGCTCCATTGTACAACTCGCTTTTTTGGGAGCTGGCCGCAAAAGCGCAGGATGGCTTCAGGCCCTGTTCTGGTTCCGGGGGGGAGGATGAGCCTGTGGTTAATTCTTCTTCCTGATGGGAAAATAGAGTGACCTGTGCCTGTCCCAACACCAAGAGCTAGTCTCTCACTGGTTCCCCGTCTACCCGTTCATCCTCAGGACAAATTGCAACCTGTACGGAACAGGAGGTTAAAGGTGCTGATGCTCCAAGTAGGGAGATTGTTAGTAAAGCGGCTGGAATGGCGAACCCGGGCACAAGGAGAAGAGAAATGAGGTGCGTTTTAGAAACCTTTCCCCATCACATGGTGTACCATCTTTTTGTTTTCTCATGCATGTTTTCGATGTAGGAAGATGCCCTTGAACCTGGAGATTTGGGACCCATGCGATGGGTACCACGCAGTATTACTTTAAAGGGTCTGCGTTTGCTCACCCAACCTCACCAAACCTCTCAGCCCCAAGAGTGTCCACCCTTATGTCTCATCCAGCTGTGGGTCTAGATATGGTCAATTCAGGTCGCATCACAGCCCCTGAACGCATTGTGTAAGAATTTCTCTCTCTTTCACTGTCTTTGTTTCATGGGTGTTTCAAAGTAATTTATTTTGATAATGGGGTTTAGCTGCTTTTCACTGCTGTGTTTATGCCGCTTTACACCCACTTGACACACTAACAGAGAGATATCAATACATAGGTTTTAAGATTATTACTAGTCAGATATATTCTTGTGCGGTGAATAGGGCGTGTTGAGTCCAGTTCTCTGAGCAAGGAGTAGGTCTTGTCTATTACATATTGGGTTTATGGAACGGTATCTGAGCTAATTTGAAACCCTTGTTTTATGTATCACCCCACCTTACCTTTCCCGTTAAGCAGCCATAGTGTGTTTTCTGCATGTGTGACTCTGTTCTGTTTTGTAATTCAGTTCAAGTGTAACGGTTTTTACATTCCCTCTATAAGTGATACCTTATGAGAAGTGTCCTTTTCTGTGTGACTTATTTCACTTAGAATCGTCGTACCTAAATCCACTCATCATGCTGCTATTAGCCTTATGACATTGATTTCATGGCTGAGTGATATTCCATTGTACATAAGGACCACAACTTCTTAATCCATTTTTCTCCCTCCTGGGATATTGAAGGTGGAATGAAGTGGAGGTCCTGGTCAACAGAGCAGCCCTAAACTTTGGGGTGCTTGTGTCTTGCTGATTTTTCATTTTCCCAATTTATACCCCCATGAGTGGAAGTGCCCTATGCTCTCTAAGCTGTGTTTTTTAGATGTTTCAGGACACACCGTACACTTCTCCAGAGTGGCTGTTGGCAATTTACATCCCGCCCATCAGTGTAGCAAGGCTCCCATTTCTCCATGGCCTGTCCTGCATTTCTGGTTTTGAGACTTTTTTCAGCATGGCCCTTTTGACCGATGGGTAGCGAGTCTTCTTTGTAGCCCTGATTTGCCTTTCCAGGTTGCTTGGTTGGCCAAAAAGGGCGTATGCGTTTTTTCCTGAATATATTCAGGAAAAAACGCATACGCCCTTTTTGGCCAAGGGCATCATTGTCAACGTTTTGCCGCTTTTCATGTGCTTTAAATGCGATTCGAATCTACCTCCTGAAATCTGTTTCCTGCAATTCTGCCTTGATTTCAAATCCTCTTCTTTGCCTTCCCTCAATATATTTGTGGACGAGAGTTATCATTTATAACTCTGCAGGTTTGTGAATTGCAGTGCCCTGAAGCTCCATTTTACAACTCGCTTTTTTGGGAGCTGGCCGCAAAAGCGCAGGATGGCTTCAGGCCCTGTTCTGGTTCCGGGGGGGAGGATGAGCCTGTGGTTAATTCTTCTTCCTGATGGGAAAATAGAGTGACCTGTGCCTGTCCCAACAACAAGAGCTAGTCTCTCACTGGTTCCCCGTATTCCCGTTCATCCTCAGGACAAATTGCAACCTGTACGGAACAGGAGGTTAAAGGTGCTGATGCTCCAAGTAGGGAGATTGTTAGTAAAGCGGCTGGAATGGCGACCCCGGGCACAAGGAGAAGAGAAATGAGGTGCGTTTTAGAAACCTTTCCCCATCACATGGTGTACCATCTTTTTTGTTTTCTCATGCATGTTTTCGATGTAGGAAGATGCCCTTGAACCTGGAGATTTGGGACCCATGCGATGGGTACCACGCAGTATTACTTTAAAGGGTCTGCGTTTGCTCACCCAACCTCACCAAACCTCTCAGCCCCAAGAGTGTCCACCCTTATGTCTCATCCAGCTGTGGGTCTAGAAATGGTCAATCCAGGTTGCATCACAGCCCCTGAACGCATTGTGTAAGAATTTCTCTCTCTTTCACTGTCTTTGTTTCATGGGTTTTTCAAAGTAATTTATTTTTATAATGGGGTTTAGCTGCTTTTCACTGCTGTGTTTATGCCGCTTTACACCCACTTGACACACTAACAGAGAGATATCAATACATAGGTTTTAAGATTATTACTAGTCAGATATATTCTTGTGCGGTGAATAGGGCGTGTTGAGTCCAGTTCTCTGAGCAAGGAGTAGGTCTTGTCTATTACATATTGGGTTTATGGAACGGTATCTGAGCTAATTTGAAACCCTTGTTTTATGTATCACCCCACCTCACCTTTCCCGTTAAGCAGCCATAGTGTGTTTTCTGCATGTGTGACTCTGTTCTGTTTTGTAATTCAGTTCAAGTGTAACGGTTTTTACAGTCCCTCTATAAGTGATACCTTATGAGAAGTGTCCTTTTCTGTGTGACTTATTTCACTTAGAATCGTCGTACCTAAATCCACTCATCATGCTGCTATTAGCCTTATGACATTGATTTCATGGCTGAGTGATATTCCATTGTACATAAGGACCACAACTTCTTTATCCATTTTTCTCCCTCCTGGGATATTGAAGGTGGAATGAAGTGGAGGTCCTTGTCAACAGAGCAGCCCTAAACTTTGGGGTGCTTGTGTCTTGCTGATTTTTCATTTTCCCAATTTATACCCCCATGAGTGGAAGTGCCCTATGCTCTCTAAGCTGTGTTTTTTAGATGTTTCAGGACACACCGTACACTTCTCCAGAGTGGCTGTTGGCAATTTACATCCCGCCCATCAGTGTAGCAAGGCTCCCATTTCTCCATGGCCTGTCCTGCATTTCTGGTTTTGAGACTTTTTTCAGCATGGCCCTTTTGACCGATGGGTAGCGAGTCTTCTTTGTAGCCCTGATTTGCCTTTCCAGGTTGCTTGGTTGGCCAAAAAGGGCGTATGCGTTTTTTCCTGAATATATTCAGGAAAAAACGCATACGCCCTTTTTGGCCAAGGGCATCATTGTCAACGTTTTGCCGCTTTTCATGTGCTTTAAAGGCGATTCGAATCTACCTCCTGAAATCTGTTTCCTGCATTTCTGCCTTGCTTTCAAATCCTCTTCTTTGCCTTCCCTCAATATATTTGTGGACGAGAGTTATCATTTATAACTCTGCAGGTTTGTGAATTGCAGTGCCCTGAAGCTCCATTGTACAACTCGCTTTTTTGGGAGCTGGCCGCAAAAGCGCAGGATGGCTTCAGGCCCTGTTCTGGTTCCGGGGGGGAGGATGAGCCTGTGGTTAATTCTTCTTCCTGATGGGAAAATAGAGTGACCTGTGCCTGTCCCAACACCAAGAGCTAGTCTCTCACTGGTTCCCCGTCTACCCGTTCATCCTCAGGACAAATTGCAACCTGTACGGAACAGGAGGTTAAAGGTGCTGATGCTCCAAGTAGGGAGATTGTTAGTAAAGCGGTTGGAATGGCGAACCCGGGCACAAGGAGAAGAGAAATGAGGTGCGTTTTAGAAACCTTTCCCCATCACATGGTGTACCATCTTTTTGTTTTCTCATGCATGTTTTCGATGTAGGAAGATGCCCTTGAACCTGGAGATTTGGGACCCATGCGATGGGTACCACGCAGTATTACTTTAAAGGGTCTGCGTTTGCTCACCCAACCTCACCAAACCTCTCAGCCCCAAGAGTGTCCACCCTTATGTCTCATCCAGCTGTGGGTCTAGATATGGTCAATCCAGGTCGCATCACAGCCCCTGAACGCATTGTGTAAGAATTTCTCTCTCTTTCACTGTCTTTGTTTCATGGGTGTTTCAAAGTAATTTATTTTGATAATGGGGTTTAGCTGCTTTTCACTGCTGTGTTTATGCCGCTTTACACCCACTTGACACACTAACAGAGAGATATCAATACATAGGTTTTAAGATTATTACTAGTCAGATATATTCTTGTGCGGTGAATAGGGCGTGTTGAGTCCAGTTCTCTGAGCAAGGAGTAGGTCTTGTCTATTACATATTGGGTTTATGGAACGGTATCTGAGCTAATTTGAAACCCTTGTTTTATGTATCACCCCACCTCACCTTTCCCGTTAAGCAGCCATAGTGTGTTTTCTGCATGTGTGACTCTGTTCTGTTTTGTAATTCAGTTCAAGTGTAACGGTTTTTACATTCCCTCTATAAGTGATACCTTATGAGAAGTGTCCTTTTCTGTGTGACTTATTTCACTTAGAATCGTCGTACCTACATCCACTCATCATGCTGCTATTAGCCTTATGACATTGATTTCATGGCTGAGTGATATTCCATTGTACATAAGGACCACAACTTCTTAATCCATTTTTCTCCCTCCTGGGATATTGAAGGTGGAATGAAGTGGAGGTCCTGGTCAACAGAGCAGCCCTAAACTTTGGGGTGCTTGTGTCTTGCTGATTTTTCATTTTCCCAATTTATACCCCCATGAGTGGAAGTGCCCTATGCTCTCTAAGCTGTGTTTTTTAGATGTTTCAGGACACACCGTACACTTCTCCAGAGTGGCTGTTGGCAATTTACATCCCGCCCATCAGTGTAGCAAGGCTCCCATTTCTCCATGGCCTGTCCTGCATTTCTGGTTTTGAGACTTTTTTCAGCATGGCCCTTTTGACCGATGGGTAGCGAGTCTTCTTTGTAGCCCTGATTTGCCGTTCCAGGTTGCTTGGTTGGCCAAAAAGGGCGTATGCGTTTTTTCCTGAATATATTCAGGAAAAAACGCATACGCCCTTTTTGGCCAAGGGCATCATTGTCAACGTTTTGCCGCTTTTCATGTGCTTTAAAGGCGATTCGAATCTACCTCCTGAAATCTGTTTCCTGCATTTCTGCCTTGCTTTCAAATCCTCTTCTTTGCCTTCCCTCAATATATTTGTGGACGAGAGTTATCATTTATAACTCTGCAGGTTTGTGAATTGCAGTGCCCTGAAGCTCCATTGTACAACTCGCTTTTTTGGGAGCTGGCCGCAAAAGCGCAGGATGGCTTCAGGCCCTGTTCTGGTTCCGGGGGGGAGGATGAGCCTGTGGTTAATTCTTCTTCCTGATGGGAAAATAGAGTGACCTGTGCCTGTCCCAACACCAAGAGCTAGTCTCTCACTGGTTCCCCGTCTACCCGTTCATCCTCAGGACAAATTGCAACCTGTACGGAACAGGAGGTTAAAGGTGCTGATGCTCCAAGTAGGGAGATTGTTAGTAAAGCGGCTGGAATGGCGAACCCGGGCACAAGGAGAAGAGAAATGAGGTGCGTTTTAGAAACCTTTCCCCATCACATGGTGTACCATCTTTTTGTTTTCTCATGCATGTTTTCGATGTAGGAAGATGCCCTTGAACCTGGAGATTTGGGACCCATGCGATGGGTACCACGCAGTATTACTTTAAAGGGTCTGCGTTTGCTCACCCAACCTCACCAAACCTCTCAGCCCCAAGAGTGTCCACCCTTATGTCTCATCCAGCTGTGGGTCTAGATATGGTCAATCCAGGTCGCATCACAGCCCCTGAACGCATTGTGTAAGAATTTCTCTCTCTTTCACTGTCTTTGTTTCATGGGTGTTTCAAAGTAATTTATTTTGATAATGGGGTTTAGCTGCTTTTCACTGCTGTGTTTATGCCGCTTTACACCCACTTGACACACTAACAGAGAGATATCAATACATAGGTTTTAAGATTATTACTAGTCAGATATATTCTTGTGCGGTGAATAGGGCGTGTTGAGTCCAGTTCTCTGAGCAAGGAGTAGGTCTTGTCTATTACATATTGGGTTTATGGAACGGTATCTGAGCTAATTTGAAACCCTTGTTTTATGTATCACCCCACCTTACCTTTCCCGTTAAGCAGCCATAGTGTGTTTTCTGCATGTGTGACTCTGTTCTGTTTTGTAATTCAGTTCAAGTGTAACGGTTTTTACATTCCCTCTATAAGTGATACCTTATGAGAAGTGTCCTTTTCTGTGTGACTTATTTCACTTAGAATCGTCGTACCTAAATCCACTCATCATGCTGCTATTAGCCTTATGACATTGATTTCATGGCTGAGTGATATTCCATTGTACATAAGGACCACAACTTCTTAATCCATTTTTCTCCCTCCTGGGATATTGAAGGTGGAATGAAGTGGAGGTCCTGGTCAACAGAGCAGCCCTAAACTTTGGGGTGCTTGTGTCTTGCTGATTTTTCATTTTCCCAATTTATACCCCCATGAGTGGAAGTGCCCTATGCTCTCTAAGCTGTGTTTTTTAGATGTTTCAGGACACACCGTACACTTCTCCAGAGTGGCTGTTGGCAATTTACATCCCGCCCATCAGTGTAGCAAGGCTCCCATTTCTCCATGGCCTGTCCTGCATTTCTGGTTTTGAGACTTTTTTCAGCATGGCCCTTTTGACCGATGGGTAGCGAGTCTTCTTTGTAGCCCTGATTTGCCTTTCCAGGTTGCTTGGTTGGCCAAAAAGGGCGTATGCGTTTTTTCCTGAATATATTCAGGAAAAAACGCATACGCCCTTTTTGGCCAAGGGCATCATTGTCAACGTTTTGCCGCTTTTCATGTGCTTTAAAGGCGATTCGAATCTACCTCCTGAAATCTGTTTCCTGCATTTCTGCCTTGCTTTCAAATCCTCTTCTTTGCCTTCCCTCAATATATTTGTGGACGAGAGTTATCATTTATAACTCTGCAGGTTTGTGAATTGCAGTGCCCTGAAGCTCCATTGTACAACTCGCTTTTTTGGGAGCTGGCCGCAAAAGCGCAGGATGGCTTCAGGCCCTGTTCTGGTTCCGGGGGGGAGGATGAGCCTGTGGTTAATTCTTCTTCCTGATGGGAAAATAGAGTGACCTGTGCCTGTCCCAACACCAAGAGCTAGTCTCTCACTGGTTCCCCGTCTACCCGTTCATCCTCAGGACAAATTGCAACCTGTACGGAACAGGAGGTTAAAGGTGCTGATGCTCCAAGTAGGGAGATTGTTAGTAAAGCGGCTGGAATGGCGAACCCGGGCACAAGGAGAAGAGAAATGAGGTGCGTTTTAGAAACCTTTCCCCATCACATGGTGTACCATCTTTTTGTTTTCTCATGCATGTTTTCGATGTAGGAAGATGCCCTTGAACCTGGAGATTTGGGACCCATGCGATGGGTACCACGCAGTATTACTTTAAAGGGTCTGCGTTTGCTCACCCAACCTCACCAAACCTCTCAGCCCCAAGAGTGTCCACCCTTATGTCTCATCCAGCTGTGGGTCTAGATATGGTCAATTCAGGTCGCATCACAGCCCCTGAACGCATTGTGTAAGAATTTCTCTCTCTTTCACTGTCTTTGTTTCATGGGTGTTTCAAAGTAATTTATTTTGATAATGGGGTTTAGCTGCTTTTCACTGCTGTGTTTATGCCGCTTTACACCCACTTGACACACTAACAGAGAGATATCAATACATAGGTTTTAAGATTATTACTAGTCAGATATATTCTTGTGCGGTGAATAGGGCGTGTTGAGTCCAGTTCTCTGAGCAAGGAGTAGGTCTTGTCTATTACATATTGGGTTTATGGAACGGTATCTGAGCTAATTTGAAACCCTTGTTTTATGTATCACCCCACCTTACCTTTCCCGTTAAGCAGCCATAGTGTGTTTTCTGCATGTGTGACTCTGTTCTGTTTTGTAATTCAGTTCAAGTGTAACGGTTTTTACATTCCCTCTATAAGTGATACCTTATGAGAAGTGTCCTTTTCTGTGTGACTTATTTCACTTAGAATCGTCGTACCTAAATCCACTCATCATGCTGCTATTAGCCTTATGACATTGATTTCATGGCTGAGTGATATTCCATTGTACATAAGGACCACAACTTCTTAATCCATTTTTCTCCCTCCTGGGATATTGAAGGTGGAATGAAGTGGAGGTCCTGGTCAACAGAGCAGCCCTAAACTTTGGGGTGCTTGTGTCTTGCTGATTTTTCATTTTCCCAATTTATACCCCCATGAGTGGAAGTGCCCTATGCTCTCTAAGCTGTGTTTTTTAGATGTTTCAGGACACACCGTACACTTCTCCAGAGTGGCTGTTGGCAATTTACATCCCGCCCATCAGTGTAGCAAGGCTCCCATTTCTCCATGGCCTGTCCTGCATTTCTGGTTTTGAGACTTTTTTCAGCATGGCCCTTTTGACCGATGGGTAGCGAGTCTTCTTTGTAGCCCTGATTTGCCTTTCCAGGTTGCTTGGTTGGCCAAAAAGGGCGTATGCGTTTTTTCCTGAATATATTCAGGAAAAAACGCATACGCCCTTTTTGGCCAAGGGCATCATTGTCAACGTTTTGCCGCTTTTCATGTGCTTTAAAGGCGATTCGAATCTACCTCCTGAAATCTGTTTCCTGCATTTCTGCCTTGCTTTCAAATCCTCTTCTTTGCCTTCCCTCAATATATTTGTGGACGAGAGTTATCATTTATAACTCTGCAGGTTTGTGAATTGCAGTGCCCTGAAGCTCCATTGTACAACTCGCTTTTTTGGGAGCTGGCCGCAAAAGCGCAGGATGGCTTCAGGCCCTGTTCTGGTTCCGGGGGGGAGGATGAGCCTGTGGTTAATTCTTCTTCCTGATGGGAAAATAGAGTGACCTGTGCCTGTCCCAACACCAAGAGCTAGTCTCTCACTGGTTCCCCGTCTACCCGTTCATCCTCAGGACAAATTGCAACCTGTACGGAACAGGAGGTTAAAGGTGCTGATGCTCCAAGTAGGGAGATTGTTAGTAAAGCGGTTGGAATGGCGAACCCGGGCACAAGGAGAAGAGAAATGAGGTGCGTTTTAGAAACCTTTCCCCATCACATGGTGTACCATCTTTTTGTTTTCTCATGCATGTTTTCGATGTAGGAAGATGCCCTTGAACCTGGAGATTTGGGACCCATGCGATGGGTACCACGCAGTATTACTTTAAAGGGTCTGCGTTTGCTCACCCAACCTCACCAAACCTCTCAGCCCCAAGAGTGTCCACCCTTATGTCTCATCCAGCTGTGGGTCTAGAAATGGTCAATCCAGGTTGCATCACAGCCCCTGAACGCATTGTGTAAGAATTTCTCTCTCTTTCACTGTCTTTGTTTCATGGGTTTTTCAAAGTAATTTATTTTTATAATGGGGTTTAGCTGCTTTTCACTGCTGTGTTTATGCCGCTTTACACCCACTTGACACACTAACAGAGAGATATCAATACATAGGTTTTAAGATTATTACTAGTCAGATATATTCTTGTGCGGTGAATAGGGCGTGTTGAGTCCAGTTCTCTGAGCAAGGAGTAGGTCTTGTCTATTACATATTGGGTTTATGGAACGGTATCTGAGCTAATTTGAAACCCTTGTTTTATGTATCACCCCACCTCACCTTTCCCGTTAAGCAGCCATAGTGTGTTTTCTGCATGTGTGACTCTGTTCTGTTTTGTAATTCAGTTCAAGTGTAACGGTTTTTACAGTCCCTCTATAAGTGATACCTTATGAGAAGTGTCCTTTTCTGTGTGACTTATTTCACTTAGAATCGTCGTACCTACATCCACTCATCATGCTGCTATTAGCCTTATGACATTGATTTCATGGCTGAGTGATATTCCATTGTACATAAGGACCACAACTTCTTTATCCATTTTTCTCCCTCCTGGGATATTGAAGGTGGAATGAAGTGGAGGTCCTTGTCAACAGAGCAGCCCTAAACTTTGGGGTGCTTGTGTCTTGCTGATTTTTCATTTTCCCAATTTATACCCCCATGAGTGGAAGTGCCCTATGCTCTCTAAGCTGTGTTTTTTAGATGTTTCAGGACACACCGTACACTTCTCCAGAGTGGCTGTTGGCAATTTACATCCCGCCCATCAGTGTAGCAAGGCTCCCATTTCTCCATGGCCTGTCCTGCATTTCTGGTTTTGAGACTTTTTTCAGCATGGCCCTTTTGACCGATGGGTAGCGAGTCTTCTTTGTAGCCCTGATTTGCCGTTCCAGGTTGCTTGGTTGGCCAAAAAGGGCGTATGCGTTTTTTCCTGAATATATTCAGGAAAAAACGCATACGCCCTTTTTGGCCAAGGGCATCATTGTCAACGTTTTGCCGCTTTTCATGTGCTTTAAAGGCGATTCGAATCTACCTCCTGAAATCTGTTTCCTGCATTTCTGCCTTGCTTTCAAATCCTCTTCTTTGCCTTCCCTCAATATATTTGTGGACGAGAGTTATCATTTATAACTCTGCAGGTTTGTGAATTGCAGTGCCCTGAAGCTCCATTGTACAACTCGCTTTTTTGGGAGCTGGCCGCAAAAGCGCAGGATGGCTTCAGGCCCTGTTCTGGTTCCGGGGGGGAGGATGAGCCTGTGGTTAATTCTTCTTCCTGATGGGAAAATAGAGTGACCTGTGCCTGTCCCAACACCAAGAGCTAGTCTCTCACTGGTTCCCCGTCTACCCGTTCATCCTCAGGACAAATTGCAACCTGTACGGAACAGGAGGTTAAAGGTGCTGATGCTCCAAGTAGGGAGATTGTTAGTAAAGCGGCTGGAATGGCGAACCCGGGCACAAGGAGAAGAGAAATGAGGTGCGTTTTAGAAACCTTTCCCCATCACATGGTGTACCATCTTTTTGTTTTCTCATGCATGTTTTCGATGTAGGAAGATGCCCTTGAACCTGGAGATTTGGGACCCATGCGATGGGTACCACGCAGTATTACTTTAAAGGGTCTGCGTTTGCTCACCCAACCTCACCAAACCTCTCAGCCCCAAGAGTGTCCACCCTTATGTCTCATCCAGCTGTGGGTCTAGATATGGTCAATCCAGGTCGCATCACAGCCCCTGAACGCATTGTGTAAGAATTTCTCTCTCTTTCACTGTCTTTGTTTCATGGGTGTTTCAAAGTAATTTATTTTGATAATGGGGTTTAGCTGCTTTTCACTGCTGTGTTTATGCCGCTTTACACCCACTTGACACACTAACAGAGAGATATCAATACATAGGTTTTAAGATTATTACTAGTCAGATATATTCTTGTGCGGTGAATAGGGCGTGTTGAGTCCAGTTCTCTGAGCAAGGAGTAGGTCTTGTCTATTACATATTGGGTTTATGGAACGGTATCTGAGCTAATTTGAAACCCTTGTTTTATGTATCACCCCACCTTACCTTTCCCGTTAAGCAGCCATAGTGTGTTTTCTGCATGTGTGACTCTGTTCTGTTTTGTAATTCAGTTCAAGTGTAACGGTTTTTACATTCCCTCTATAAGTGATACCTTATGAGAAGTGTCCTTTTCTGTGTGACTTATTTCACTTAGAATCGTCGTACCTAAATCCACTCATCATGCTGCTATTAGCCTTATGACATTGATTTCATGGCTGAGTGATATTCCATTGTACATAAGGACCACAACTTCTTAATCCATTTTTCTCCCTCCTGGGATATTGAAGGTGGAATGAAGTGGAGGTCCTGGTCAACAGAGCAGCCCTAAACTTTGGGGTGCTTGTGTCTTGCTGATTTTTCATTTTCCCAATTTATACCCCCATGAGTGGAAGTGCCCTATGCTCTCTAAGCTGTGTTTTTTAGATGTTTCAGGACACACCGTACACTTCTCCAGAGTGGCTGTTGGCAATTTACATCCCGCCCATCAGTGTAGCAAGGCTCCCATTTCTCCATGGCCTGTCCTGCATTTCTGGTTTTGAGACTTTTTTCAGCATGGCCCTTTTGACCGATGGGTAGCGAGTCTTCTTTGTAGCCCTGATTTGCCTTTCCAGGTTGCTTGGTTGGCCAAAAAGGGCGTATGCGTTTTTTCCTGAATATATTCAGGAAAAAACGCATACGCCCTTTTTGGCCAAGGGCATCATTGTCAACGTTTTGCCGCTTTTCATGTGCTTTAAAGGCGATTCGAATCTACCTCCTGAAATCTGTTTCCTGCATTTCTGCCTTGATTTCAAATCCTCTTCTTTGCCTTCCCTCAATATATTTGTGGACGAGAGTTATCATTTATAACTCTGCAGGTTTGTGAATTGCAGTGCCCTGAAGCTCCATTGTACAACTCGCTTTTTTGGGAGCTGGCCGCAAAAGCGCAGGATGGCTTCAGGCCCTGTTCTGGTTCCGGGGGGGAGGATGAGCCTGTGGTTAATTCTTCTTCCTGATGGGAAAATAGAGTGACCTGTGCCTGTCCCAACACCAAGAGCTAGTCTCTCACTGGTTCCCCGTCTACCCGTTCATCCTCAGGACAAATTGCAACCTGTACGGAACAGGAGGTTAAAGGTGCTGATGCTCCAAGTAGGGAGATTGTTAGTAAAGCGGCTGGAATGGCGAACCCGGGCACAAGGAGAAGAGAAATGAGGTGCGTTTTAGAAACCTTTCCCCATCACATGGTGTACCATCTTTTTGTTTTCTCATGCATGTTTTCGATGTAGGAAGATGCCCTTGAACCTGGAGATTTGGGACCCATGCGATGGGTACCACGCAGTATTACTTTAAAGGGTCTGCGTTTGCTCACCCAACCTCACCAAACCTCTCAGCCCCAAGAGTGTCCACCCTTATGTCTCATCCAGCTGTGGGTCTAGATATGGTCAATCCAGGTCGCATCACAGCCCCTGAACGCATTGTGTAAGAATTTCTCTCTCTTTCACTGTCTTTGTTTCATGGGTGTTTCAAAGTAATTTATTTTGATAATGGGGTTTAGCTGCTTTTCACTGCTGTGTTTATGCCGCTTTACACCCACTTGACACACTAACAGAGAGATATCAATACATAGGTTTTAAGATTATTACTAGTCAGATATATTCTTGTGCGGTGAATAGGGCGTGTTGAGTCCAGTTCTCTGAGCAAGGAGTAGGTCTTGTCTATTACATATTGGGTTTATGGAACGGTATCTGAGCTAATTTGAAACCCTTGTTTTATGTATCACCCCACCTTACCTTTCCCGTTAAGCAGCCATAGTGTGTTTTCTGCATGTGTGACTCTGTTCTGTTTTGTAATTCAGTTCAAGTGTAACGGTTTTTACATTCCCTCTATAAGTGATACCTTATGAGAAGTGTCCTTTTCTGTGTGACTTATTTCACTTAGAATCGTCGTACCTAAATCCACTCATCATGCTGCTATTAGCCTTATGACATTGATTTCATGGCTGAGTGATATTCCATTGTACATAAGGACCACAACTTCTTAATCCATTTTTCTCCCTCCTGGGATATTGAAGGTGGAATGAAGTGGAGGTCCTGGTCAACAGAGCAGCCCTAAACTTTGGGGTGCTTGTGTCTTGCTGATTTTTCATTTTCCCAATTTATACCCCCATGAGTGGAAGTGCCCTATGCTCTCTAAGCTGTGTTTTTTAGATGTTTCAGGACACACCGTACACTTCTCCAGAGTGGCTGTTGGCAATTTACATCCCGCCCATCAGTGTAGCAAGGCTCCCATTTCTCCATGGCCTGTCCTGCATTTCTGGTTTTGAGACTTTTTTCAGCATGGCCCTTTTGACCGATGGGTAGCGAGTCTTCTTTGTAGCCCTGATTTGCCTTTCCAGGTTGCTTGGTTGGCCAAAAAGGGCGTATGCGTTTTTTCCTGAATATATTCAGGAAAAAACGCATACGCCCTTTTTGGCCAAGGGCATCATTGTCAACGTTTTGCCGCTTTTCATGTGCTTTAAATGCGATTCGAATCTACCTCCTGAAATCTGTTTCCTGCAATTCTGCCTTGATTTCAAATCCTCTTCTTTGCCTTCCCTCAATATATTTGTGGACGAGAGTTATCATTTATAACTCTGCAGGTTTGTGAATTGCAGTGCCCTGAAGCTCCATTTTACAACTCGCTTTTTTGGGAGCTGGCCGCAAAAGCGCAGGATGGCTTCAGGCCCTGTTCTGGTTCCGGGGGGGAGGATGAGCCTGTGGTTAATTCTTCTTCCTGATGGGAAAATAGAGTGACCTGTGCCTGTCCCAACAACAAGAGCTAGTCTCTCACTGGTTCCCCGTATTCCCGTTCATCCTCAGGACAAATTGCAACCTGTACGGAACAGGAGGTTAAAGGTGCTGATGCTCCAAGTAGGGAGATTGTTAGTAAAGCGGCTGGAATGGCGACCCCGGGCACAAGGAGAAGAGAAATGAGGTGCGTTTTAGAAACCTTTCCCCATCACATGGTGTACCATCTTTTTTGTTTTCTCATGCATGTTTTCGATGTAGGAAGATGCCCTTGAACCTGGAGATTTGGGACCCATGCGATGGGTACCACGCAGTATTACTTTAAAGGGTCTGCGTTTGCTCACCCAACCTCACCAAACCTCTCAGCCCCAAGAGTGTCCACCCTTATGTCTCATCCAGCTGTGGGTCTAGAAATGGTCAATCCAGGTTGCATCACAGCCCCTGAACGCATTGTGTAAGAATTTCTCTCTCTTTCACTGTCTTTGTTTCATGGGTTTTTCAAAGTAATTTATTTTTATAATGGGGTTTAGCTGCTTTTCACTGCTGTGTTTATGCCGCTTTACACCCACTTGACACACTAACAGAGAGATATCAATACATAGGTTTTAAGATTATTACTAGTCAGATATATTCTTGTGCGGTGAATAGGGCGTGTTGAGTCCAGTTCTCTGAGCAAGGAGTAGGTCTTGTCTATTACATATTGGGTTTATGGAACGGTATCTGAGCTAATTTGAAACCCTTGTTTTATGTATCACCCCACCTCACCTTTCCCGTTAAGCAGCCATAGTGTGTTTTCTGCATGTGTGACTCTGTTCTGTTTTGTAATTCAGTTCAAGTGTAACGGTTTTTACAGTCCCTCTATAAGTGATACCTTATGAGAAGTGTCCTTTTCTGTGTGACTTATTTCACTTAGAATCGTCGTACCTAAATCCACTCATCATGCTGCTATTAGCCTTATGACATTGATTTCATGGCTGAGTGATATTCCATTGTACATAAGGACCACAACTTCTTTATCCATTTTTCTCCCTCCTGGGATATTGAAGGTGGAATGAAGTGGAGGTCCTTGTCAACAGAGCAGCCCTAAACTTTGGGGTGCTTGTGTCTTGCTGATTTTTCATTTTCCCAATTTATACCCCCATGAGTGGAAGTGCCCTATGCTCTCTAAGCTGTGTTTTTTAGATGTTTCAGGACACACCGTACACTTCTCCAGAGTGGCTGTTGGCAATTTACATCCCGCCCATCAGTGTAGCAAGGCTCCCATTTCTCCATGGCCTGTCCTGCATTTCTGGTTTTGAGACTTTTTTCAGCATGGCCCTTTTGACCGATGGGTAGCGAGTCTTCTTTGTAGCCCTGATTTGCCTTTCCAGGTTGCTTGGTTGGCCAAAAAGGGCGTATGCGTTTTTTCCTGAATATATTCAGGAAAAAACGCATACGCCCTTTTTGGCCAAGGGCATCATTGTCAACGTTTTGCCGCTTTTCATGTGCTTTAAAGGCGATTCGAATCTACCTCCTGAAATCTGTTTCCTGCATTTCTGCCTTGCTTTCAAATCCTCTTCTTTGCCTTCCCTCAATATATTTGTGGACGAGAGTTATCATTTATAACTCTGCAGGTTTGTGAATTGCAGTGCCCTGAAGCTCCATTGTACAACTCGCTTTTTTGGGAGCTGGCCGCAAAAGCGCAGGATGGCTTCAGGCCCTGTTCTGGTTCCGGGGGGGAGGATGAGCCTGTGGTTAATTCTTCTTCCTGATGGGAAAATAGAGTGACCTGTGCCTGTCCCAACACCAAGAGCTAGTCTCTCACTGGTTCCCCGTCTACCCGTTCATCCTCAGGACAAATTGCAACCTGTACGGAACAGGAGGTTAAAGGTGCTGATGCTCCAAGTAGGGAGATTGTTAGTAAAGCGGCTGGAATGGCGAACCCGGGCACAAGGAGAAGAGAAATGAGGTGCGTTTTAGAAACCTTTCCCCATCACATGGTGTACCATCTTTTTGTTTTCTCATGCATGTTTTCGATGTAGGAAGATGCCCTTGAACCTGGAGATTTGGGACCCATGCGATGGGTACCACGCAGTATTACTTTAAAGGGTCTGCGTTTGCTCACCCAACCTCACCAAACCTCTCAGCCCCAAGAGTGTCCACCCTTATGTCTCATCCAGCTGTGGGTCTAGATATGGTCAATCCAGGTCGCATCACAGCCCCTGAACGCATTGTGTAAGAATTTCTCTCTCTTTCACTGTCTTTGTTTCATGGGTGTTTCAAAGTAATTTATTTTGATAATGGGGTTTAGCTGCTTTTCACTGCTGTGTTTATGCCGCTTTACACCCACTTGACACACTAACAGAGAGATATCAATACATAGGTTTTAAGATTATTACTAGTCAGATATATTCTTGTGCGGTGAATAGGGCGTGTTGAGTCCAGTTCTCTGAGCAAGGAGTAGGTCTTGTCTATTACATATTGGGTTTATGGAACGGTATCTGAGCTAATTTGAAACCCTTGTTTTATGTATCACCCCACCTTACCTTTCCCGTTAAGCAGCCATAGTGTGTTTTCTGCATGTGTGACTCTGTTCTGTTTTGTAATTCAGTTCAAGTGTAACGGTTTTTACATTCCCTCTATAAGTGATACCTTATGAGAAGTGTCCTTTTCTGTGTGACTTATTTCACTTAGAATCGTCGTACCTAAATCCACTCATCATGCTGCTATTAGCCTTATGACATTGATTTCATGGCTGAGTGATATTCCATTGTACATAAGGACCACAACTTCTTAATCCATTTTTCTCCCTCCTGGGATATTGAAGGTGGAATGAAGTGGAGGTCCTGGTCAACAGAGCAGCCCTAAACTTTGGGGTGCTTGTGTCTTGCTGATTTTTCATTTTCCCAATTTATACCCCCATGAGTGGAAGTGCCCTATGCTCTCTAAGCTGTGTTTTTTAGATGTTTCAGGACACACCGTACACTTCTCCAGAGTGGCTGTTGGCAATTTACATCCCGCCCATCAGTGTAGCAAGGCTCCCATTTCTCCATGGCCTGTCCTGCATTTCTGGTTTTGAGACTTTTTTCAGCATGGCCCTTTTGACCGATGGGTAGCGAGTCTTCTTTGTAGCCCTGATTTGCCTTTCCAGGTTGCTTGGTTGGCCAAAAAGGGCGTATGCGTTTTTTCCTGAATATATTCAGGAAAAAACGCATACGCCCTTTTTGGCCAAGGGCATCATTGTCAACGTTTTGCCGCTTTTCATGTGCTTTAAAGGCGATTCGAATCTACCTCCTGAAATCTGTTTCCTGCATTTCTGCCTTGATTTCAAATCCTCTTCTTTGCCTTCCCTCAATATATTTGTGGACGAGAGTTATCATTTATAACTCTGCAGGTTTGTGAATTGCAGTGCCCTGAAGCTCCATTGTACAACTCGCTTTTTTGGGAGCTGGCCGCAAAAGCGCAGGATGGCTTCAGGCCCTGTTCTGGTTCCGGGGGGGAGGATGAGCCTGTGGTTAATTCTTCTTCCTGATGGGAAAATAGAGTGACCTGTGCCTGTCCCAACACCAAGAGCTAGTCTCTCACTGGTTCCCCGTCTACCCGTTCATCCTCAGGACAAATTGCAACCTGTACGGAACAGGAGGTTAAAGGTGCTGATGCTCCAAGTAGGGAGATTGTTAGTAAAGCGGCTGGAATGGCGAACCCGGGCACAAGGAGAAGAGAAATGAGGTGCGTTTTAGAAACCTTTCCCCATCACATGGTGTACCATCTTTTTGTTTTCTCATGCATGTTTTCGATGTAGGAAGATGCCCTTGAACCTGGAGATTTGGGACCCATGCGATGGGTACCACGCAGTATTACTTTAAAGGGTCTGCGTTTGCTCACCCAACCTCACCAAACCTCTCAGCCCCAAGAGTGTCCACCCTTATGTCTCATCCAGCTGTGGGTCTAGATATGGTCAATCCAGGTCGCATCACAGCCCCTGAACGCATTGTGTAAGAATTTCTCTCTCTTTCACTGTCTTTGTTTCATGGGTGTTTCAAAGTAATTTATTTTGATAATGGGGTTTAGCTGCTTTTCACTGCTGTGTTTATGCCGCTTTACACCCACTTGACACACTAACAGAGAGATATCAATACATAGGTTTTAAGATTATTACTAGTCAGATATATTCTTGTGCGGTGAATAGGGCGTGTTGAGTCCAGTTCTCTGAGCAAGGAGTAGGTCTTGTCTATTACATATTGGGTTTATGGAACGGTATCTGAGCTAATTTGAAACCCTTGTTTTATGTATCACCCCACCTTACCTTTCCCGTTAAGCAGCCATAGTGTGTTTTCTGCATGTGTGACTCTGTTCTGTTTTGTAATTCAGTTCAAGTGTAACGGTTTTTACATTCCCTCTATAAGTGATACCTTATGAGAAGTGTCCTTTTCTGTGTGACTTATTTCACTTAGAATCGTCGTACCTAAATCCACTCATCATGCTGCTATTAGCCTTATGACATTGATTTCATGGCTGAGTGATATTCCATTGTACATAAGGACCACAACTTCTTAATCCATTTTTCTCCCTCCTGGGATATTGAAGGTGGAATGAAGTGGAGGTCCTGGTCAACAGAGCAGCCCTAAACTTTGGGGTGCTTGTGTCTTGCTGATTTTTCATTTTCCCAATTTATACCCCCATGAGTGGAAGTGCCCTATGCTCTCTAAGCTGTGTTTTTTAGATGTTTCAGGACACACCGTACACTTCTCCAGAGTGGCTGTTGGCAATTTACATCCCGCCCATCAGTGTAGCAAGGCTCCCATTTCTCCATGGCCTGTCCTGCATTTCTGGTTTTGAGACTTTTTTCAGCATGGCCCTTTTGACCGATGGGTAGCGAGTCTTCTTTGTAGCCCTGATTTGCCTTTCCAGGTTGCTTGGTTGGCCAAAAAGGGCGTATGCGTTTTTTCCTGAATATATTCAGGAAAAAACGCATACGCCCTTTTTGGCCAAGGGCATCATTGTCAACGTTTTGCCGCTTTTCATGTGCTTTAAATGCGATTCGAATCTACCTCCTGAAATCTGTTTCCTGCAATTCTGCCTTGATTTCAAATCCTCTTCTTTGCCTTCCCTCAATATATTTGTGGACGAGAGTTATCATTTATAACTCTGCAGGTTTGTGAATTGCAGTGCCCTGAAGCTCCATTTTACAACTCGCTTTTTTGGGAGCTGGCCGCAAAAGCGCAGGATGGCTTCAGGCCCTGTTCTGGTTCCGGGGGGGAGGATGAGCCTGTGGTTAATTCTTCTTCCTGATGGGAAAATAGAGTGACCTGTGCCTGTCCCAACAACAAGAGCTAGTCTCTCACTGGTTCCCCGTATTCCCGTTCATCCTCAGGACAAATTGCAACCTGTACGGAACAGGAGGTTAAAGGTGCTGATGCTCCAAGTAGGGAGATTGTTAGTAAAGCGGCTGGAATGGCGACCCCGGGCACAAGGAGAAGAGAAATGAGGTGCGTTTTAGAAACCTTTCCCCATCACATGGTGTACCATCTTTTTTGTTTTCTCATGCATGTTTTCGATGTAGGAAGATGCCCTTGAACCTGGAGATTTGGGACCCATGCGATGGGTACCACGCAGTATTACTTTAAAGGGTCTGCGTTTGCTCACCCAACCTCACCAAACCTCTCAGCCCCAAGAGTGTCCACCCTTATGTCTCATCCAGCTGTGGGTCTAGAAATGGTCAATCCAGGTTGCATCACAGCCCCTGAACGCATTGTGTAAGAATTTCTCTCTCTTTCACTGTCTTTGTTTCATGGGTTTTTCAAAGTAATTTATTTTTATAATGGGGTTTAGCTGCTTTTCACTGCTGTGTTTATGCCGCTTTACACCCACTTGACACACTAACAGAGAGATATCAATACATAGGTTTTAAGATTATTACTAGTCAGATATATTCTTGTGCGGTGAATAGGGCGTGTTGAGTCCAGTTCTCTGAGCAAGGAGTAGGTCTTGTCTATTACATATTGGGTTTATGGAACGGTATCTGAGCTAATTTGAAACCCTTGTTTTATGTATCACCCCACCTCACCTTTCCCGTTAAGCAGCCATAGTGTGTTTTCTGCATGTGTGACTCTGTTCTGTTTTGTAATTCAGTTCAAGTGTAACGGTTTTTACAGTCCCTCTATAAGTGATACCTTATGAGAAGTGTCCTTTTCTGTGTGACTTATTTCACTTAGAATCGTCGTACCTACATCCACTCATCATGCTGCTATTAGCCTTATGACATTGATTTCATGGCTGAGTGATATTCCATTGTACATAAGGACCACAACTTCTTTATCCATTTTTCTCCCTCCTGGGATATTGAAGGTGGAATGAAGTGGAGGTCCTTGTCAACAGAGCAGCCCTAAACTTTGGGGTGCTTGTGTCTTGCTGATTTTTCATTTTCCCAATTTATACCCCCATGAGTGGAAGTGCCCTATGCTCTCTAAGCTGTGTTTTTTAGATGTTTCAGGACACACCGTACACTTCTCCAGAGTGGCTGTTGGCAATTTACATCCCGCCCATCAGTGTAGCAAGGCTCCCATTTCTCCATGGCCTGTCCTGCATTTCTGGTTTTGAGACTTTTTTCAGCATGGCCCTTTTGACCGATGGGTAGCGAGTCTTCTTTGTAGCCCTGATTTGCCTTTCCAGGTTGCTTGGTTGGCCAAAAAGGGCGTATGCGTTTTTTCCTGAATATATTCAGGAAAAAACGCATACGCCCTTTTTGGCCAAGGGCATCATTGTCAACGTTTTGCCGCTTTTCATGTGCTTTAAAGGCGATTCGAATCTACCTCCTGAAATCTGTTTCCTGCATTTCTGCCTTGCTTTCAAATCCTCTTCTTTGCCTTCCCTCAATATATTTGTGGACGAGAGTTATCATTTATAACTCTGCAGGTTTGTGAATTGCAGTGCCCTGAAGCTCCATTGTACAACTCGCTTTTTTGGGAGCTGGCCGCAAAAGCGCAGGATGGCTTCAGGCCCTGTTCTGGTTCCGGGGGGGAGGATGAGCCTGTGGTTAATTCTTCTTCCTGATGGGAAAATAGAGTGACCTGTGCCTGTCCCAACACCAAGAGCTAGTCTCTCACTGGTTCCCCGTCTACCCGTTCATCCTCAGGACAAATTGCAACCTGTACGGAACAGGAGGTTAAAGGTGCTGATGCTCCAAGTAGGGAGATTGTTAGTAAAGCGGTTGGAATGGCGAACCCGGGCACAAGGAGAAGAGAAATGAGGTGCGTTTTAGAAACCTTTCCCCATCACATGGTGTACCATCTTTTTGTTTTCTCATGCATGTTTTCGATGTAGGAAGATGCCCTTGAACCTGGAGATTTGGGACCCATGCGATGGGTACCACGCAGTATTACTTTAAAGGGTCTGCGTTTGCTCACCCAACCTCACCAAACCTCTCAGCCCCAAGAGTGTCCACCCTTATGTCTCATCCAGCTGTGGGTCTAGAAATGGTCAATCCAGGTTGCATCACAGCCCCTGAACGCATTGTGTAAGAATTTCTCTCTCTTTCACTGTCTTTGTTTCATGGGTTTTTCAAAGTAATTTATTTTTATAATGGGGTTTAGCTGCTTTTCACTGCTGTGTTTATGCCGCTTTACACCCACTTGACACACTAACAGAGAGATATCAATACATAGGTTTTAAGATTATTACTAGTCAGATATATTCTTGTGCGGTGAATAGGGCGTGTTGAGTCCAGTTCTCTGAGCAAGGAGTAGGTCTTGTCTATTACATATTGGGTTTATGGAACGGTATCTGAGCTAATTTGAAACCCTTGTTTTATGTATCACCCCACCTCACCTTTCCCGTTAAGCAGCCATAGTGTGTTTTCTGCATGTGTGACTCTGTTCTGTTTTGTAATTCAGTTCAAGTGTAACGGTTTTTACAGTCCCTCTATAAGTGATACCTTATGAGAAGTGTCCTTTTCTGTGTGACTTATTTCACTTAGAATCGTCGTACCTACATCCACTCATCATGCTGCTATTAGCCTTATGACATTGATTTCATGGCTGAGTGATATTCCATTGTACATAAGGACCACAACTTCTTTATCCATTTTTCTCCCTCCTGGGATATTGAAGGTGGAATGAAGTGGAGGTCCTTGTCAACAGAGCAGCCCTAAACTTTGGGGTGCTTGTGTCTTGCTGATTTTTCATTTTCCCAATTTATACCCCCATGAGTGGAAGTGCCCTATGCTCTCTAAGCTGTGTTTTTTAGATGTTTCAGGACACACCGTACACTTCTCCAGAGTGGCTGTTGGCAATTTACATCCCGCCCATCAGTGTAGCAAGGCTCCCATTTCTCCATGGCCTGTCCTGCATTTCTGGTTTTGAGACTTTTTTCAGCATGGCCCTTTTGACCGATGGGTAGCGAGTCTTCTTTGTAGCCCTGATTTGCCGTTCCAGGTTGCTTGGTTGGCCAAAAAGGGCGTATGCGTTTTTTCCTGAATATATTCAGGAAAAAACGCATACGCCCTTTTTGGCCAAGGGCATCATTGTCAACGTTTTGCCGCTTTTCATGTGCTTTAAAGGCGATTCGAATCTACCTCCTGAAATCTGTTTCCTGCATTTCTGCCTTGCTTTCAAATCCTCTTCTTTGCCTTCCCTCAATATATTTGTGGACGAGAGTTATCATTTATAACTCTGCAGGTTTGTGAATTGCAGTGCCCTGAAGCTCCATTGTACAACTCGCTTTTTTGGGAGCTGGCCGCAAAAGCGCAGGATGGCTTCAGGCCCTGTTCTGGTTCCGGGGGGGAGGATGAGCCTGTGGTTAATTCTTCTTCCTGATGGGAAAATAGAGTGACCTGTGCCTGTCCCAACACCAAGAGCTAGTCTCTCACTGGTTCCCCGTCTACCCGTTCATCCTCAGGACAAATTGCAACCTGTACGGAACAGGAGGTTAAAGGTGCTGATGCTCCAAGTAGGGAGATTGTTAGTAAAGCGGCTGGAATGGCGAACCCGGGCACAAGGAGAAGAGAAATGAGGTGCGTTTTAGAAACCTTTCCCCATCACATGGTGTACCATCTTTTTGTTTTCTCATGCATGTTTTCGATGTAGGAAGATGCCCTTGAACCTGGAGATTTGGGACCCATGCGATGGGTACCACGCAGTATTACTTTAAAGGGTCTGCGTTTGCTCACCCAACCTCACCAAACCTCTCAGCCCCAAGAGTGTCCACCCTTATGTCTCATCCAGCTGTGGGTCTAGATATGGTCAATCCAGGTCGCATCACAGCCCCTGAACGCATTGTGTAAGAATTTCTCTCTCTTTCACTGTCTTTGTTTCATGGGTGTTTCAAAGTAATTTATTTTGATAATGGGGTTTAGCTGCTTTTCACTGCTGTGTTTATGCCGCTTTACACCCACTTGACACACTAACAGAGAGATATCAATACATAGGTTTTAAGATTATTACTAGTCAGATATATTCTTGTGCGGTGAATAGGGCGTGTTGAGTCCAGTTCTCTGAGCAAGGAGTAGGTCTTGTCTATTACATATTGGGTTTATGGAACGGTATCTGAGCTAATTTGAAACCCTTGTTTTATGTATCACCCCACCTTACCTTTCCCGTTAAGCAGCCATAGTGTGTTTTCTGCATGTGTGACTCTGTTCTGTTTTGTAATTCAGTTCAAGTGTAACGGTTTTTACATTCCCTCTATAAGTGATACCTTATGAGAAGTGTCCTTTTCTGTGTGACTTATTTCACTTAGAATCGTCGTACCTAAATCCACTCATCATGCTGCTATTAGCCTTATGACATTGATTTCATGGCTGAGTGATATTCCATTGTACATAAGGACCACAACTTCTTAATCCATTTTTCTCCCTCCTGGGATATTGAAGGTGGAATGAAGTGGAGGTCCTGGTCAACAGAGCAGCCCTAAACTTTGGGGTGCTTGTGTCTTGCTGATTTTTCATTTTCCCAATTTATACCCCCATGAGTGGAAGTGCCCTATGCTCTCTAAGCTGTGTTTTTTAGATGTTTCAGGACACACCGTACACTTCTCCAGAGTGGCTGTTGGCAATTTACATCCCGCCCATCAGTGTAGCAAGGCTCCCATTTCTCCATGGCCTGTCCTGCATTTCTGGTTTTGAGACTTTTTTCAGCATGGCCCTTTTGACCGATGGGTAGCGAGTCTTCTTTGTAGCCCTGATTTGCCTTTCCAGGTTGCTTGGTTGGCCAAAAAGGGCGTATGCGTTTTTTCCTGAATATATTCAGGAAAAAACGCATACGCCCTTTTTGGCCAAGGGCATCATTGTCAACGTTTTGCCGCTTTTCATGTGCTTTAAAGGCGATTCGAATCTACCTCCTGAAATCTGTTTCCTGCATTTCTGCCTTGATTTCAAATCCTCTTCTTTGCCTTCCCTCAATATATTTGTGGACGAGAGTTATCATTTATAACTCTGCAGGTTTGTGAATTGCAGTGCCCTGAAGCTCCATTGTACAACTCGCTTTTTTGGGAGCTGGCCGCAAAAGCGCAGGATGGCTTCAGGCCCTGTTCTGGTTCCGGGGGGGAGGATGAGCCTGTGGTTAATTCTTCTTCCTGATGGGAAAATAGAGTGACCTGTGCCTGTCCCAACACCAAGAGCTAGTCTCTCACTGGTTCCCCGTCTACCCGTTCATCCTCAGGACAAATTGCAACCTGTACGGAACAGGAGGTTAAAGGTGCTGATGCTCCAAGTAGGGAGATTGTTAGTAAAGCGGCTGGAATGGCGAACCCGGGCACAAGGAGAAGAGAAATGAGGTGCGTTTTAGAAACCTTTCCCCATCACATGGTGTACCATCTTTTTGTTTTCTCATGCATGTTTTCGATGTAGGAAGATGCCCTTGAACCTGGAGATTTGGGACCCATGCGATGGGTACCACGCAGTATTACTTTAAAGGGTCTGCGTTTGCTCACCCAACCTCACCAAACCTCTCAGCCCCAAGAGTGTCCACCCTTATGTCTCATCCAGCTGTGGGTCTAGATATGGTCAATCCAGGTCGCATCACAGCCCCTGAACGCATTGTGTAAGAATTTCTCTCTCTTTCACTGTCTTTGTTTCATGGGTGTTTCAAAGTAATTTATTTTGATAATGGGGTTTAGCTGCTTTTCACTGCTGTGTTTATGCCGCTTTACACCCACTTGACACACTAACAGAGAGATATCAATACATAGGTTTTAAGATTATTACTAGTCAGATATATTCTTGTGCGGTGAATAGGGCGTGTTGAGTCCAGTTCTCTGAGCAAGGAGTAGGTCTTGTCTATTACATATTGGGTTTATGGAACGGTATCTGAGCTAATTTGAAACCCTTGTTTTATGTATCACCCCACCTTACCTTTCCCGTTAAGCAGCCATAGTGTGTTTTCTGCATGTGTGACTCTGTTCTGTTTTGTAATTCAGTTCAAGTGTAACGGTTTTTACATTCCCTCTATAAGTGATACCTTATGAGAAGTGTCCTTTTCTGTGTGACTTATTTCACTTAGAATCGTCGTACCTAAATCCACTCATCATGCTGCTATTAGCCTTATGACATTGATTTCATGGCTGAGTGATATTCCATTGTACATAAGGACCACAACTTCTTAATCCATTTTTCTCCCTCCTGGGATATTGAAGGTGGAATGAAGTGGAGGTCCTGGTCAACAGAGCAGCCCTAAACTTTGGGGTGCTTGTGTCTTGCTGATTTTTCATTTTCCCAATTTATACCCCCATGAGTGGAAGTGCCCTATGCTCTCTAAGCTGTGTTTTTTAGATGTTTCAGGACACACCGTACACTTCTCCAGAGTGGCTGTTGGCAATTTACATCCCGCCCATCAGTGTAGCAAGGCTCCCATTTCTCCATGGCCTGTCCTGCATTTCTGGTTTTGAGACTTTTTTCAGCATGGCCCTTTTGACCGATGGGTAGCGAGTCTTCTTTGTAGCCCTGATTTGCCTTTCCAGGTTGCTTGGTTGGCCAAAAAGGGCGTATGCGTTTTTTCCTGAATATATTCAGGAAAAAACGCATACGCCCTTTTTGGCCAAGGGCATCATTGTCAACGTTTTGCCGCTTTTCATGTGCTTTAAATGCGATTCGAATCTACCTCCTGAAATCTGTTTCCTGCAATTCTGCCTTGATTTCAAATCCTCTTCTTTGCCTTCCCTCAATATATTTGTGGACGAGAGTTATCATTTATAACTCTGCAGGTTTGTGAATTGCAGTGCCCTGAAGCTCCATTTTACAACTCGCTTTTTTGGGAGCTGGCCGCAAAAGCGCAGGATGGCTTCAGGCCCTGTTCTGGTTCCGGGGGGGAGGATGAGCCTGTGGTTAATTCTTCTTCCTGATGGGAAAATAGAGTGACCTGTGCCTGTCCCAACAACAAGAGCTAGTCTCTCACTGGTTCCCCGTATTCCCGTTCATCCTCAGGACAAATTGCAACCTGTACGGAACAGGAGGTTAAAGGTGCTGATGCTCCAAGTAGGGAGATTGTTAGTAAAGCGGCTGGAATGGCGACCCCGGGCACAAGGAGAAGAGAAATGAGGTGCGTTTTAGAAACCTTTCCCCATCACATGGTGTACCATCTTTTTTGTTTTCTCATGCATGTTTTCGATGTAGGAAGATGCCCTTGAACCTGGAGATTTGGGACCCATGCGATGGGTACCACGCAGTATTACTTTAAAGGGTCTGCGTTTGCTCACCCAACCTCACCAAACCTCTCAGCCCCAAGAGTGTCCACCCTTATGTCTCATCCAGCTGTGGGTCTAGAAATGGTCAATCCAGGTTGCATCACAGCCCCTGAACGCATTGTGTAAGAATTTCTCTCTCTTTCACTGTCTTTGTTTCATGGGTTTTTCAAAGTAATTTATTTTTATAATGGGGTTTAGCTGCTTTTCACTGCTGTGTTTATGCCGCTTTACACCCACTTGACACACTAACAGAGAGATATCAATACATAGGTTTTAAGATTATTACTAGTCAGATATATTCTTGTGCGGTGAATAGGGCGTGTTGAGTCCAGTTCTCTGAGCAAGGAGTAGGTCTTGTCTATTACATATTGGGTTTATGGAACGGTATCTGAGCTAATTTGAAACCCTTGTTTTATGTATCACCCCACCTCACCTTTCCCGTTAAGCAGCCATAGTGTGTTTTCTGCATGTGTGACTCTGTTCTGTTTTGTAATTCAGTTCAAGTGTAACGGTTTTTACAGTCCCTCTATAAGTGATACCTTATGAGAAGTGTCCTTTTCTGTGTGACTTATTTCAGTTAGAATCGTCGTACCTAAATCCACTCATCATGCTGCTATTAGCCTTATGACATTGATTTCATGGCTGAGTGATATTCCATTGTACATAAGGACCACAACTTCTTTATCCATTTTTCTCCCTCCTGGGATATTGAAGGTGGAATGAAGTGGAGGTCCTTGTCAACAGAGCAGCCCTAAACTTTGGGGTGCTTGTGTCTTGCTGATTTTTCATTTTCCCAATTTATACCCCCATGAGTGGAAGTGCCCTATGCTCTCTAAGCTGTGTTTTTTAGATGTTTCAGGACACACCGTACACTTCTCCAGAGTGGCTGTTGGCAATTTACATCCCGCCCATCAGTGTAGCAAGGCTCCCATTTCTCCATGGCCTGTCCTGCATTTCTGGTTTTGAGACTTTTTTCAGCATGGCCCTTTTGACCGATGGGTAGCGAGTCTTCTTTGTAGCCCTGATTTGCCTTTCCAGGTTGCTTGGTTGGCCAAAAAGGGCGTATGCGTTTTTTCCTGAATATATTCAGGAAAAAACGCATACGCCCTTTTTGGCCAAGGGCATCATTGTCAACGTTTTGCCGCTTTTCATGTGCTTTAAAGGCGATTCGAATCTACCTCCTGAAATCTGTTTCCTGCATTTCTGCCTTGCTTTCAAATCCTCTTCTTTGCCTTCCCTCAATATATTTGTGGACGAGAGTTATCATTTATAACTCTGCAGGTTTGTGAATTGCAGTGCCCTGAAGCTCCATTGTACAACTCGCTTTTTTGGGAGCTGGCCGCAAAAGCGCAGGATGGCTTCAGGCCCTGTTCTGGTTCCGGGGGGGAGGATGAGCCTGTGGTTAATTCTTCTTCCTGATGGGAAAATAGAGTGACCTGTGCCTGTCCCAACACCAAGAGCTAGTCTCTCACTGGTTCCCCGTCTACCCGTTCATCCTCAGGACAAATTGCAACCTGTACGGAACAGGAGGTTAAAGGTGCTGATGCTCCAAGTAGGGAGATTGTTAGTAAAGCGGTTGGAATGGCGAACCCGGGCACAAGGAGAAGAGAAATGAGGTGCGTTTTAGAAACCTTTCCCCATCACATGGTGTACCATCTTTTTGTTTTCTCATGCATGTTTTCGATGTAGGAAGATGCCCTTGAACCTGGAGATTTGGGACCCATGCGATGGGTACCACGCAGTATTACTTTAAAGGGTCTGCGTTTGCTCACCCAACCTCACCAAACCTCTCAGCCCCAAGAGTGTCCACCCTTATGTCTCATCCAGCTGTGGGTCTAGATATGGTCAATCCAGGTCGCATCACAGCCCCTGAACGCATTGTGTAAGAATTTCTCTCTCTTTCACTGTCTTTGTTTCATGGGTTTTTCAAAGTAATTTATTTTTATAATGGGGTTTAGCTGCTTTTCACTGCTGTGTTTATGCCGCTTTACACCCACTTGACACACTAACAGAGAGATATCAATACATAGGTTTTAAGATTATTACTAGTCAGATATATTCTTGTGCGGTGAATAGGGCGTGTTGAGTCCAGTTCTCTGAGCAAGGAGTAGGTCTTGTCTATTACATATTGGGTTTATGGAACGGTATCTGAGCTAATTTGAAACCCTTGTTTTATGTATCACCCCACCTCACCTTTCCCGTTAAGCAGCCATAGTGTGTTTTCTGCATGTGTGACTCTTTTCTGTTTTGTAATTCAGTTCAAGTGTAACGGTTTTTACAGTCCCTCTATAAGTGATACCTTATGAGAAGTGTCCTTTTCTGTGTGACTTATTTCACTTAGAATCGTCGTACCTAAATCCACTCATCATGCTGCTATTAGCCTTATGACATTGATTTCATGGCTGAGTGATATTCCATTGTACATAAGGACCACAACTTCTTTATCCATTTTTCTCCCTCCTGGGATATTGAAGGTGGAATGAAGTGGAGGTCCTTGTCAACAGAGCAGCCCTAAACTTTGGGGTGCTTGTGTCTTGCTGATTTTTCATTTTCCCAATTTATACCCCCATGAGTGGAAGTGCCCTATGCTCTCTAAGCTGTGTTTTTTAGATGTTTCAGGACACACCGTACACTTCTCCAGAGTGGCTGTTGGCAATTTACATCCCGCCCATCAGTGTAGCAAGGCTCCCATTTCTCCATGGCCTGTCCTGCATTTCTGGTTTTGACACTTTTTTCAGCATGGCCCTTTTGACCGATGGGTAGCGAGTCTTCTTTGTAGCCCTGATTTGCCTTTCCAGGTTGCTTGGTTGGCCAAAAAGGGCGTATGCGTTTTTTCCTGAATATATTCAGGAAAAAACGCATACGCCCTTTTTGGCCAAGGGCATCATTGTCAACGTTTTGCCGCTTTTCATGTGCTTTAAAGGCGATTCGAATCTACCTCCTGAAATCTGTTTCCTGCATTTCTGCCTTGCTTTCAAATCCTCTTCTTTGCCTTCCCTCAATATATTTGTGGACGAGAGTTATCATTTAAAACTCTGCAGGTTTGTGAATTGCAGTGCCCTGAAGCTCCATTGTACAACTCGCTTTTTTGGGAGCTGGCCGCAAAAGCGCAGGATGGCTTCAGGCCCTGTTCTGGTTCCGGGGGGGAGGATGAGCCTGTGGTTTATTCTTCTTCCTGATGGGAAAATAGAGTGACCTGTGCCTGTCCCAACACCAAGAGCTAGTCTCTCACTGGTTCCCCGTCTACCCGTTCATCCTCAGGACAAATTGCAACCTGTACGGAACAGGAGGTTAAAGGTGCTGATGCTCCAAGTAGGGAGATTGTTAGTAAAGCGGCTGGAATGGCGAACCCGGGCACAAGGAGAAGAGAAATGAGGTGCGTTTTAGAAACCTTTCCCCATCACATGGTGTACCATCTTTTTGTTTTCTAATGCATGTTTTCGATGTAGGAAGATGCCCTTGAACCTGGAGATTTGGGACCCATGCGATGGGTACCACGCAGTATTACTTTAAAGGGTCTGCGTTTGCTCACCCAACCTCACCAAACCTCTCAGCCCCAAGAGTGTCCACCCTTATGTCTCATCCAGCTGTGGGTCTAGATATGGTCAATCCAGGTCGCATCACAGCCCCTGAACGCATTGTGTAAGAATTTCTCTCTCTTTCACTGTCTTTGTTTCATGGGTGTTTCAAAGTAATTTATTTTGATAATGGGGTTTAGCTGCTTTTCACTGCTGTGTTTATGCCGCTTTACACCCACTTGACACACTAACAGAGAGATATCAATACATAGGTTTTAAGATTATTACTAGTCAGATATATTCTTGTGCGGTGAATAGGGCGTGTTGAGTCCAGTTCTCTGAGCAAGGAGTAGGTCTTGTCTATTACATATTGGGTTTATGGAACGGTATCTGAGCTAATTTGAAACCCTTTTTTTATGTATCACCCCACCTCACCTTTCCCGTTAAGCAGCCATAGTGTGTTTTCTGCATGTGTGACTCTGTTCTGTTTTGTAATTCAGTTCAAGTGTAACGGTTTTTACATTCCCTCTAAAAGTGATACCTTATGAGAAGTGTCCTTTTCTGTGTGACTTATTTCACTTAGAATCGTCGTACCTAAATCCACTCATCATGCTGCTACTAACCTTATGACATTGATTTCATGGCTGAGTGATATTCCATTGTACATAAGGACCACAACTTCTTTATCCATTTTTCTCTTTCCTTGGATATTTAAGGTGGAATGAAGTGGAGGTCCTTGTCAACAGAGCAGCCCTAAACTTTGGGGTGCTTGTGTCTTGCTGATTTTTCATTTTCCCAATTTATACCCCCATGAGTGGAAGTGCCCTATGCTCTCTAAGCTGTGTTTTTCAGATCTTTCAGGACACACCGTACACTTCTCCAGAGTGGCTGTTGGCAATTTACATCCCGCCCATCAGTGTAGCAAGTCTCCCATTTCTCCATGGCCTGTCCTGTATTTCTGGTTTTGACACTTTTTTCAGCATGGCCCTTTTGACCGATGGGAAGCGAGACTTCTTTGTAGCGCTGATTTGCCTTTCCAGGTTGCTTGGTTGGCCAAAAAGGGCGTATGCGTTTTTTCCTGAATATATTCAGGAAAAACCGCATACGCCCTTTTTGGCCAAGGGCATCATTGTCAACATTTTGCCGCTTTTCATGTGCTTTAAAGGCGATTCGAATCTACCTCCTGAAATCTGTTTCGTGCAATTCTGCCTTGATTTCAAATCCTCTTCTTTGCCTTCCCTCAATATATTTGTGGACGAGAGTTATCATTTATAACTCTGCAGGTTTGTGAATTGCAGTGCCCTGGACCTCCATTTTACAACTCGCTTTTTTGGGAGCTGGCCGCAAAAGCGCAGGATGGCTTCAGGCCCTGTTCTGGTTCCGGGGGGCAGGCTGAGCCTGTGGTTAATTCTTCTTCCTGATGGGAAAATAGAGTGACCTGTGCCTGTCCGAACACCAAGAGCTAGTCTCTCGTTGGTTCCCCGTCTTCCCGTTCATCCTCAGGACAAATTGCAACCTGTACGGAACAGGAGGTTAAAGGTGCTGATTTTCCAAGTAGGGAGATTGCTAGTAAAGCGGCTGGAATGGCGAACCCGGGCACAAGGAGATGAGAAATGAGGTGCGTTTTAGAAACCTTTCCCCATCACACGGTGTACTATCTTCTGGGTTTCTCATGCATGTTTTCGATGTAGGAAGATGCCCTTGAAGCTGGAGATTTGGGACCCATTCGATGGGTACCACGCAGTATTACTTTAAAGGGTCTGCGTTTGCTCACCCAACCTCACCAAACCTCTCAGCCCCAAGAGTGTCCACCCTTATGTCTCATCCAGCTGTGGGTCTAGATATGGTCAATCCAGGTTGCATCACAGCCCCTGAACGCTTTGTGTAAGAATTTCTCTCTCTTTCACTGTCGTTGTTTCATGGGTTTTTCAAAGTAATTTATTTTCATAATGGGGTTTAGCTGCTTTTCACGGCTGTGTTTATGCCACTTTACACCCACTTGACACACTAACAGAGAGATATCAATACATAGGTTTTAAGATTATTACTAGTCAGATATATTCTTGTGCGGTGAATAGGGCGTGTTGAGTCCAGTTCTCTGAGCAAGGAGTAGGTCTTGTCTATTACATATTGGGTTTATGGAACGGTATCTGAGCTAATTTGATACCCTTGTTTTATGTATCACCCCACCTCACCTTTCCCGTTAAGCAGCCATAGTCTGTTTTCTGCATGTGTGACTCTGTTCTGTTTTGTAATTCAGTTCAAGTGTAACGGTTTTTACATTCCCTCTAAAAGTGATACCTTATGAGAAGTGTCCTTTTCTGTGTGACTTATTTCACTTAGAATCGTCGTACCTAAATCCACTCATCATGCTGCTACTAACCTTATGACATTGATTTCATGGCTGAGTGATATTCCATTGTACATAAGGACCACAACTTCTTTATCCATTTTTCTCTTTCCTGGGATATTTAAGGTGGAATGAAGTGGAGGTCCTTGTCAACAGAGCAGCCCTAAACTTTGGGGTGCTTGTGTCTTGCTGATTTTTAATTTTCCCAATTTATACCCCCATGAGTGGAAGTGCCCTATGCTCTCTAAGCTGTGTTTTTTAGATGTTTCAGGACTCACTGTACACTTCTCCAGAGTGGTTGTTGGCAATTTACATCCCGCCCATCAGTGTAGCAAGGCTCCCATTTCTCCATGGCCTGTCCTGCATTTCTGGTTTTGACACTTTTTTCAGCATGGCCCTTTTGACCGATGGGAAGCAAGACTTCTCTGTAGCGCTGATTTGCCTTTCCAGGTTGCTTGGTTGGCCAAAAAGGGCGTATGCGTTTTTTCCTGAATATATTCAGGAAAAAACGCATACGCCCTTTTTGGCCAAGGGCCTCATTGTCAACGTTTTGCCGCTTTTCATGTGCTTTAAAGGCGATTCGTATCTACCTCCTGAAATCTGTTTCCTGCAATTCTGCCTTGATTTCAAATCCTCTTCTTTGCCTTCCCTCAATATATTTGTGGACGAGAGTTATCATTTATAACTCTGCAGGTTTGTGAATTGCAGTGCCCTGAACCTCCATTTTACAACTCGCTTTTTTGGGAGCTGGCCGCAAAAGCGCAGGATGGCTTCAGGCCCTGTTCTGGTTCCGGGGGGCAGGCTGAGCCTGTGGTTAATTCTTCTTCCTGATGGGAAAATAGAGTGACCTGTGCCTGTCCCGACACCAAGAGCTAGTCTCTCGTTGGTTCCCCGTCTTCCCGTTCATCCTCAGGACAAATTGCAACCTGTACGGAACAGGAGGTTAAAGGTGCTGATGCTCCAAGTAGGGAGATTGCTAGTAAAGTGGCTGGAATGGCGAACCCGGGCACAAGGAGATGAGAAATGAGGTGCGTTTTAGAAACCTTTCCCCATCACACGGTGTACCATCTTCTGGGTTTCTCATGCATGTTTTCGATGTAGGAAGATGCCCTTGAACCTGGAGATTTGGGACCCATGCGATGGGTACCACGCAGTATTACTTTAAAGGGTCTGCGTTTGCTCACCCAACCTCACCAAACCTCTCAGCCCCAAGAGTGTCCACCCTTATGTCTCATCCAGCTGTGGGTCTAGATATGGTCAATACAGGTTGCATCACAGCCCCTGAACTCATTGTGTAAGAATTTCTGTCTCTTTCACTGTCGTTGTTTCATGGGTTTTTCAAAGTAATTTATTTTCATAATGGGGTTTAGCTGCTTTTCACGGCTGTGTTTATGCCGCTTTACACCCACTTGACACACTAACAGAGAGATATCAATACATAGGTTTTAAGATTATTACTAGTCAGATATATTCTTGTGCGGTGAATAGGGCGTGTTGAGTCCAGTTCTCTGAGCAAGGAGTAGGTCTTTTCTACTACATATTGGGTTTATGGAACGGTATCTGAGCTAATTTGATACCCTTGTTTTATGTATCACCCCACCTCACCTTTCCCGTTAAGCAGCCATAGTCTGTTTTCTGCATGTGTGACTCTGTTCTGTTTTGTAATTCAGTTCAAGTGTAACGGTTTTTACATTCCCTCTAAAAGTGATACCTTATGAGAAGTGTCCTTTTCTGTGTGACTTATTTCACTTAGAATCGTCGTACCTAAATCCACTCATCATGCTGCTACTAACCTTATGACATTGATTTCATGGCTGAGTGATATTCCATTGTACATAAGGACCACAACTTCTTTATCCATTTTTCTCTTTCCTGGGATATTTAAGGTGGAATGAAGTGGAGGTCCTTGTCAACAGAGCAGCCCTCAACTTTGGGGTGCTTGTGTCTTGCTGATTTTTCATTTTCCCAATTTATACCCCCATGAGTGGAAGTGCCCTATGCTCTCTAAGCTGTGTTTTTCAGATGTTTCAGGACACACCGTACACTTCTCCAGAGTGGCTGTTGGCAATTTACATCCCGCCCATCAGTGTAGCAAGGCTCCCATTTCTCCATGGCCTGTCCTGCATTTCTGGTTTTGACACTTTTTTCAGCATGGCCCTTTTGACCGATGGGAAGCGAGACTTCTTTGTAGCGCTGATTTGCCTTTCCAGGTTGCTTGGTTGGCCAAAAAGGGCGTATGCGTTTTTTCCTGAATATATTCAGGAAAAAACACATACGCCCTTTTTGGCCAAGGGCATCATTGTCAACATTTTGCTGCTTTTCATGTGCTTTAAAGGCGATTCGAATCTACCTCCTGAAATCTGTTTCGTGCAATTCTGCCTTGATTTCAAATCCTCTTCTTTGCCTTCCCTCAATATATTTGTGGATGAGAGTTATCATTTATAACTCTGCAGGTTTGTGAATTGCAGTGCCCTGAACCTCCATTTTACAACTCGCTTTTTTGGGAGCTGGCCGCAAAATCGCAGAATGGCTTCAGGCCCTGTTCTGGTTCCGGGGGGCAGGCTGAGCCTGTGGTTAATTCTTCTTCCTGATGGGAAAATAGAGTGACCTGTGCCTGTCCCAACACCAAGAGCTAGTCTCTCGTTGGTTCCCCGTCTTCCCGTTCATCCTCAGGACAAATTGCAACCTGTACGGAACAGGAGGTTAAAGGTGCTGATGCTCCAAGTAGGGAGATTGCTAGTAAAGCGGCTGGAATGGCGAACCCGGGCACAAGGAGATGAGAAATGAGGTGCGTTTTAGAAACCTTTCCCCATCACACGGTGTACCATCTTCTGGGTTTCTCATGCATGTTTTCGATGTAGGAAGATGCCCTTGAAGCTGGAGATTTGGGACCCATGCGATGGGTACCACGCAGTATTACTTTAAAGGGTCTGCGTTTGCTCACCCAACCTCACCAAACCTCTCAGCCCCAAGAGTGTCCACCCTTATGTCTCATCCAGCTGTGGGTCTAGATATGGTCAATCCAGGTTGCATCACAGCCCCTGAACTCATTGTGTACGAATTTCTATCTCTTTCACTGTCGTTGTTTCATGGGTTTTTCAAAGTAATTTATTTTCATAATGGGGTTTAGCTGCTTTTCACGGCTGTGTTTATGCCGCTTTACACCCACTTGACACACTAACAGAGAGATATCAATACATAAGTTTTAAGATTATTACTAGTCAGATATATTCTTGTGCGGTGAATAGGGCGTGTTGAGTCCAGTTCTCTGAGCAAGGAGTAGGTCTTGTCTACTACATATTGGGTTTATGGAACAGTATCTGAGCTAATTTGATACCCTTGTTTTATGTATCACCCCACCTCACCTTTCCCGTTAAGCAGCCATAGTCTGTTTTCTGCATGTGTGACTCTGTTCTGTTTTGTAATTCAGTTCAAGTGTAACGGTTTTTACATTCCCTCTAAAAGTGATACCTTATGAGAAGTGTCCTTTTCTGTGTGACTTATTTCACTTAGAATCGTCGTACCTAAATCCACTCATCATGCTGCTACTAACCTTATGACATTGATTTCATGGCTGAGTGATATTCCATTGTACATAAGGACCACAACTTCTTTATCCATTTTTCTCTTTCCTTGGATATTTAAGGTGGAATGAAGTGGAGGTCCTTGTCAACAGAGCAGCCCTCAACTTTGGGGTGCTTGTGTCTTGCTGATTTTTCATTTTCCCAATTTATACCCCCATGAGTGGAAGTGCCCTATGCTCTCTAAGCTGTGTTTTTTAGATGTTTCAGGACTCACCGTACACTTCTCCAGAGTGGCTGTTGGCAATTTACATCCCGCCCATCAGTGTAGCAAGGCTCCCATTTCTCCATGGCCTGTCCTGCATTTCTGGTTTTGACACTTTTTTCAGCATGGCCCTTTTGACCGATGGGAAGCAAGACTTCTCTGTAGTGCTGATTTGCCTTTCCAGGTTGCTTGGTTGGCCAAAAAGGGCGTATGCGTTTTTTCCTGAATATATTCAGGAAAAAACGCATACGCCCTTTTTGGCCAAGGGCATCATTGTCAACGTTTTGCCGCTTTTCATGTGCTTTAAAGGCGATTCGTATCTACCTCCTGAAATCTGTTTCCTGCAATTCTGCCTTGATTTCAAATCCTCTTCTTTGCCTTCCCTCAATATATTTGTGGACGAGAGTTATCATTTATAACTCTGCAGGTTTGTGAATTGCAGTGCCCTGAACCTCCATTTTACAACTCGCTTTTTTGGGAGCTGGCCGCAAAAGCGCAGGATGGCTTCAGGCCCTGTTCTGGTTCCGGGGGGCAGGCTGAGCCTGTGGTTAATTCTTCTTCCTGATGGGAAAATAGAGTGACCTGTGCCTGTCCCGACACCAAGAGCTAGTCTCTCGTTGGTTCCCCGTCTTCCCGTTCATCCTCAGGACAAATTGCAACCTGTACGGAACAGGAGGTTAAAGGTGCTGATGCTCCAAGTAGGGAGATTGCTAGTAAATCGGCTGGAATGGCGAACCCGGGCACAAGGAGATGAGAAATGAGGTGCGTTTTAGAAACCTTTCCCCATCACACGGTGTACCATCTTCTGGGTTTCTCATGCATGTTTTCGATGTAGGAAGATGCCCTTGAACCTGGAGATTTGGGACCCATGCGATGGGTACCACGCAGTATTACTTTAAAGGGTCTGCGTTTGCTCACCCAACCTCACCAAACCTCTCAGCCCCAAGAGTGTCCACCCTTATGTCTCATCCAGCTGTGGGTCTAGATATGGTCAATCCAGGTTGCATCACAGCCCCTGAACTCATTGTGTAAGAATTTCTGTCTCTTTCACTGTCGTTGTTTCATGGGTTTTTCAAAGTAATTTATTTTCATAATGGGGTTTAGCTGCTTTTCACGGCTGTGTTTATGCCGCTTTACACCCACTTGACACACTAACAGAGAGATATCAATACATAGGTTTTAAGATTATTACTAGTCAGATATATTCTTGTGCGGTGAATAGGGCGTGTTGAGTCCAGTTCTCTGAGCAAGGAGTAGGTCTTGTCTACTACATATTGGGTTTATGGAACGGTATCTGAGCTAATTTGATACCCTTGTTTTATGTATCACCCCACCTCACCTTTCCCATTAAGCAGCCATAGTCTGTTTTCTGCATGTGTGACTCTGTTCTGTTTTGTAATTCAGTTCAAGTGTAACGGTTTTTACATTCCCTCTAAAAGTGATACCTTATGAGAAGTGTCCTTTTCTGTGTGACTTATTTCAGTTAGAATCGTCGTACCTAAATCCACTCATCATGCTGCTACTAACCTTATGACATTGATTTCATGGCAGAGTGATATTCCATTGTACATAAGGACCACAACTTCTTTATCCATTTTTCTCTTTCCTTGGATATTTAAGGTGGAATGAAGTGGAGGTCCTTGTCAACAGAGCAGCCCTCAACTTTGGGGTGCTTGTGTCTTGCTGATTTTTCATTTTCCCAATTTATACCCCCATGAGTGGAAGTGCCCTATGCTCTCTTAGCTGTGTTTTTTAGATGTTTCAGGACTCACCGTACACTTCTCCAGAGTGGCTGTTGGCAATTTACATCCCGCCCATCAGTGTAGCAAGGCTCCCATTTCTCCATGGCCTGTCCTGCATTTCTGGTTTTGACACTTTTTTCAGCATGGCCCTTTTGACCAATGGGAAGCAAGACTTCTCTGTAGCGCTGATTTGCCTTTCCAGGTTGCTTGGTTGGCCAAAAAGGGCGTATGCGTTTTTTCCTGAATATATTCAGGAAAAAACGCATACGCCCTTTTTGGCCAAGGGCATCATTGTCAACGTTTTGCCGCTTTTCATGTGCTTTAAAGGCGATTCGTATCTACCTCCTGAAATCTGTTTCGTGCAATTCTGCCTTGATTTCAAATCCTCTTCTTTGCCTTCCCTCAATATATTTGTGGACGAGAGTTATCATTTATAACTCTGCAGGTTTGTGAATTGCAGTGCCCTGAACCTCCATTTTACAACTCGCTTTTTTGGGAGCTGGCCGCAAAAGCGCAGGATGGCTTCAGGCCCTGTTCTGGTTCCGGGGGGCAGGCTGAGCCTGTGGTTAATTCTTCTTCCTGATGGGAAAATAGAGTGACCTGTGCCTGTCCCGACACCAAGAGCTAGTCTCTCGTTGGTTCCCCGTCTTCCCGTTCATCCTCAGGACAAATTGCAACCTGTACGGAACAGGAGGTTAAAGGTGCTGATGCTCCAAGTAGGGAGATTGCTAGTAAAGCGGCTGGAATGGCGAACCCGGGCACAAGGAGATGAGAAATGAGGTGCGTTTTAGAAACCTTTCCCCATCACACGGTGTACCATCTTCTGGGTTTCTCATGCATGTTTTCGATGTAGGAAGATGCCCTTGAACCTGGAGATTTGAGACCCATGCGATGGGTACCACGCAGTATTACTTTAAAGGGTCTGCGTTTGCTCACCCAACCTCACCAAACCTCTCAGCCCCAAGAGTGTCCACCCTTATGTCTCATCCAGCTGTGGGTCTAGATATGGTCAATCCAGGTTGCATCACAGCCCCTGAACTCATTGTGTAAGAATTTCTATCTCTTTCACTGTCTTTGTTTCATGGGTGTTTCAAAGTAATTTATTTTTATAATGGGGTTTAGCTGCTTTTCACTGCTGTGTTTATGCCGCTTTACACCCACTTGACACACTAACAGAGAGATATCAGTACATAGGTTTTAAGATTATTACTAGTCAGATATATTCTTGTGCGGTGAATAGGGCGTGTTGAGTCCAGTTCTCTGAGCAAGGAGTAGGTCTTGTCTATTACATATTGGGTTTATGGAACGGTATCTGAGCTAATTTGAAACCCTTGTTTTATGTATCACCCCACCTCACCTTTCCCGTTAAGCAGCCATAGTGTGTTTTCTGCATGTGTGACTCTGTTCTGTTTTGTAATTCAGTGCAAGTGTAACGGTTTTTACATTCCCTCTATCAGTGATAGCTTATGAGAAGTGTCCTTTTCTGTGTGACTTATTTCACTTAGAATCGTCGTACCTAAATCCACTCATCATGCTGCTACTAACCGTATGACATTGATTTCATGGCTGAGTGATATTCCATTGTACATAAAGAACACAACTTTATTATCCATTTTTCTCTTTCCTGGGATATTTAAGGTGGAATGAAGTGGAGGTCCTTGTCAACAGAGCAGCCCTCAACTTTGGGTGCTTGTGTCTTGCTGATTTTTCATTTTCCCAATTTATACCCCCATGAGTGGAAGTGCCCTATGCTCTCTAAGCTGTGTTTTTCAGATGTTTCAGGACACACCGTACACTTCTCCAGAGTGGCTGTTGGCAATTTACATCCCGCCCATCAGTGTAGCAAGGCTCCCATTTCTCCATGGCCTGTCCTGCATTTCTGGATTTGACACTTTTTTCATCATGGCCCTTTTGACCGATGGGAAGCGAGACTTCTCTGTAGCGCTGATTTGCCTTTCCAGGTTGCTTGGTTGGCCAAAAAGGGCGTATGCGTTTTTTCCTGAATATATTCAGGAAAAAACGCATACGCCCTTTTTGGCCAAGGGCATCATTGTCAACGTTTTGCCGCTTTTCATGTGCTTTAAAGGCGATTCGAATCTACCTCCTGAAATCTGTTTCGTGCAATTCTGCCTTGATTTCAAATCCTCTTCTTTGCCTTCCCTCAATATATTTGTGGACGAGAGTTATCATTTATAACTCTGCAGGTTTGTGAATTGCAGTGCCCTGAACCTCCATTTTACAACTCGCTTTTTTGGGAGCTGGCCGCAAAAGTGCAGTATGGCTTCAGGCCCTGTTCTGGTTCCCGGGGGCAGGCTGAGCCTGTGGTTAATTCTTCTTCCTGATGGGAAAATAGAGTGACCAGTGCCTGTCCCGACAGCAAGAGCTAGTCTCTCGTTGGTTCCCCGTCTTCCCGTTCATCCTCAGGACAAATTGCAACCTGTACGGAATAGGAGGTTAAAGGTGCTGATGTTCCAAGTAGGGAGATTGCTAGTAAAGCGGCTGGAATGGCGAACCCGGGCACAAGGAGATGAGAAATGAGGTGCGTTTTAGAAACCTTTCCCCATCACACGGTGTACCATCTTCTGGGTTTCTCATGCATGTTTTCGATGTAGGAAGATGCCCTTGAACCTGGAGATTTGGGACCCATGCGATGGGTACCACGCAGTATTACTTTAAAGGGTCTGCATTTGCTCACCCAACCTCACCAAACCTCTCAGCCCCAAGAGTGTCCACCCTTATGTCTCATCCAGCTGTGGGTCTAGATATGGTCAGTCCAGGTTGCATCACAGCCCCTGAACGCATTGTGTAAGAATTTCTCTCTCTTTCACTCTCGTTGTTTCATGGGTTTTTCAAAGTAATTTATTTTCATAATGGGGTTTAGCTGCTTTTCACGGCTGTGTTTATGCCGCTTTACACCTACTTGACACACTAACAGAGACATATCAATACATAGGTTTTAAGATTATTACTAGTCAGATATATTCTTGTGCGGTGAATAGGGCGTGTTGAGTCCAGTTCTCTGAGCAAGGAGTAGGTCTTGTCTACTACATATTGGGTTTATGGAACGGTATCTGAGCTAATTTGATACCCTTGTTTTATGTATCACCCCACCTCACCTTTCCCGTTAAGCAGCCATAGTCTGTTTTCTGCATGTGTGACTCTGTTCTGTTTTGTAATTCAGTTCAAGTGTAACGGTTTTTACATTCCCTCTAAAAGTGATACCTTATGAGAAGTGTCCTTTTCTGTGTGACTTATTTCACTTAGAATCGTCGTACCTAAATCCACTCATCATGCTGCTACTAACCTTATGACATTGATTTCATGGCTGAGTGATATTCCATTGTACATAAGGACCACAACTTCTTTATCCATTTTTCTCTTTCCTTGGATATTTAAGGTGGAATGAAGTGGAGGTCCTTGTCAACAGAGCAGCCCTCAACTTTGGGGTGCTTGTGTCTTGCTGATTTTTCATTTTCCCAATTTATACCCCCATGAGTGGAAGTGCCCTATGCTCTCTAAGCTGTATTTTTTAGATGTTTCAGGACTCACCGTACACTTCTCCAGAGTGGCTGTTGGCAATTTACATCCCGCCCATCAGTGTAGCAAGGCTCCCATTTCTCCATGGCCTGTCCTGCATTTCTGGTTTTGACACTTTTTTCAGCATGGCCCTTTTGACCGATGGGAAGCGAGACTTCTCTGTAGCGCTGATTTGCCTTTCCAGGTTGCTTGGTTGGCCAAAAAGGGCGTATGCGTTTTTTCCTGAATATATTCAGGAAAAAACGCATACGCCCTTTTTGGCCAAGGGCATCATTGTCAACGTTTTGCCGCTTTTCATGTGCTTTAAAGGCGATTCGTATCTACCTCCTGAAATCTGTTTCGTGCAATTCTGCCTTGATTTCAAATCCTCTTCTTTGCCTTCCCTCAATATATTTGTGGACGAGAGTTATCATTTATAACTCTGCAGGTTTGTGAATTGCAGTGCCCTGAACCTCCATTTTACAACTCGCTTTTTTGGGAGCTGGCCGCAAAAGCGCAGGATGGCTTCAGGCCCTGTTCTGGTTCCGGGGGGCAGGCTGAGCCTGTGGTTAATTCTTCTTCCTGATGGGAAAATAGAGTGACCTGTGCCTGTCCCGACACCAAGAGCTAGTCTCTCGTTGGTTCCCCGTCTTCCCGTTCATCCTCAGGACAAATTGCAACCTGTACGGAACAGGAGGTTAAAGGTGCTGATGCTCCAAGTAGGGAGATTGCTAGTAAAGCGGCTGGAATGGCGAACCCGGGCACAAGGAGATGAGAAATGAGGTGCGTTTTAGAAACCGTTCCCCATCACACGGTGTACCATCTTCTGGGTTTCTCATGCATGTTTTCGATGTAGGAAGATGCCCTTGAACCTGGAGATTTGGGACCCATGCGATGGGTACCACGCAGTATTACTTTAAAGGGTCTGCGTTTGCTCACCCAACCTCACCAATCCTCTCAGCCCCAAGAGTGTCCACCCTTATGTCTCATCTAGCTGTGGGTCTAGATATGGTCAATCCAGGTTTCATCACAGCCCCTGAACTCATTGTGTAAGAATTTCTATCTCTTTCACTGTCGTTGTTTCATGGGTTTTTCAAAGTAATTTATTTTCATAATGGGGTTTAGCTGCTTTTCACGGCTGTGTTTATGCCGCTTTACACCCACTTGACACACTAACAGAGAGATATCAATACATAGGTTTTAAGATTATTACTAGTCAGATATATTCTTGTGCGGTGAATAGGGCGTGTTGAGTCCAGTTCTCTGAGCAAGGAGTAGGTCTTGTCTACTACATATTGGGTTTATGGAATGATATCTGAGCTAATTTGATACCCTTGTTTTATGTATCACCCCACCTCACCTTTCCCGTTAAGCAGCCATAGTCTGTTTTCTGCATGTGTGACTCTGTTCTGTTTTGTAATTCAGTTCAAGTGTAACGGTTTTTACATTCCCTCTAAAAGTGATACCTTATGAGAAGTGTCCTTTTCTGTGTGACTTATTTCACTTAGAATCGTCGTACTTAAATCCACTCATCATGCTGCTACTAACCTTATGACATTGATTTCATGGCTGAGTGATATTCCATTGTACATAAGGACCACAACTTCTTTATCCATTTTTCTCTTTCCTGGGATATTGAAGGTGGAATGAAGTGGAGGTCCTTGTCAACAGAACAGCCCTCAACTTTGGGGTGCTTGTGTCTTGCTGATTTTTCATTTTCCCAATTTATACCCCCATGAGTGGAAGTGCCCTATGCTCTCTAAGCTGTGTTTTTCAGATGTTTCAGGACACACCGTACACTTCTCCAGAGTGGCTGTTGGCAATTTACATCCCGCCTATCAGTGTAGCAAGGCTCTCATTTCTCCATGGCCTGTCCTGCATTTCTGGTTTTGACACATTTTTCAGCATGGCCCTTTTGACCGATGGGAAGCGAGACTTCTTTGTAGCGCTGATTTGCCTTTCCAGGTTGCTTGGTTGGCCAAAAAGGGCGTATGCGTTTTTTCCTGAATATAGTCAGGAAAAAACGCATACGCCCTTTTTGGCCAAGGGCATCATTGTCAACATTTTGCCGCTTTTCATGTGCTTTAAAGGCGATTCGAATCTACCTCCTGAAATCTGTTTCGTGCAATTCTGCCTTGATTTCAAATCCTCTTCTTTGCCTTCCCTCAATATATTTGTGGACGAGAGTTATCATTTATAACTCTGCAGGTTTGTGAATTGCAGTGCCCTGAACCTCCATTTTACAACTCGCTTTTTTGGGAGCTGGCCGCAAAAGCGCAGGATGGCTTCAGGCCCTGTTCTGGTTCCGGGGGGCAGGCTGAGCCTGTGGTTAATTCTTCTTCCTGATGGGAAAATAGAGTGACCTGTGCCTGTCCCAACACCAAGAGCTAGTCTCTCGTTGGTTCCCCGTCTTCCCGTTCATCCTCAGGACAAATTGCAACCTGTACGGAACAGGAGGTTAAAGGTGCTGATGCTCCTAGTAGGGAGATTGCTAGTAAAGCGGCTGGAATGGCGAACCCGGGCACAAGGAGATGAGAAATGAGGTGCGTTTTAGAAACCTTTCCCCATCACACGGTATACTATCTTCTGGGTTTCTCATGCATGTTTTCGATGTAGGAAGATGCCCTGGAACCTGGAGATTTGGGACCCATGCGATGGGTACCACGAAGTATTACTTTAAAGGGTCTGCATTTGCTCACCCAACCTCACCAAACCTCTCAGCCCCAAGAGTGTCCACCCTTATGTCTCATCCAGCTGTGGGTCTAGATATGGTCAATCCAGGTTGCATCACAGCCCCTGAACGCATTGTGTAAGAATTTCTCTCTCTTTCACTGTCGTTGTTTCATGGGTTTTTCAAAGTAATTTATTTTCATAATGGGGTTTAGCTGCTTTTCACTGCTGTGTTTATGCCGCTTTACACCCACTTGATACACTAACAGAGAGATATCAATACATAGGTTTTAAGATTATTACTAGTCAGATATATTCTTGTGCAGTGAATAGGGCGTGTTGAGTCCAGTTCTCTGAGCAAGGAGTAGGTCTTGTCTATTACATATTGGGTTTATGGAACGGTATCTGAGCTAATTTGATACCCTTGTTTTATGTATCACCCCACCTCACCTTTCCCGTTAAGCAGCCATAGTGTGTTTTCTGCATGTGTGACTCTGTTCTGTTTTGTAATTCAGTTCAAGTGTAACGGTTTTTACATTCCCTCTATCAGTGATACCTTATGAGAAGTGTCCTTTTCTGTGTGACTTATTTCACTTAGAATCGTCGCACCTAAATCCACTCATCATGCTGCTACTAACCTTATGACATTGATTTCATGGCTGAGTGATATTCCATTGTACATAAGGACCACAACTTCTTTATCCATTTTTCTCTTTCCTTGGATATTTAAGGTGGAATGAAGTGGAGGTCCTTGTCAACAGAGCAGCCCTCAACTTTGGGGTGCTTGTGTCTTGCTGATTTTTCATTTTCCCAATTTATACCCCCATGAGTGGAAGTGCCCTATGCTCTCTAAGCTGTGTTTTTTAGATGTTTCAGGACTCACCGTACACTACTCCAGAGTGGCTGTTGGCAATTTACATCCCGCCCATCAGTGTAGCAAGGCTCCCATTTCTCCATGGCCTGTCCTGCATTTCTGGTTTTGACACTTTTTTCAGCATGGCCCTTTTGACCGATGGGAAGCGAGACTTCTCTGTAGCGCTGATTTGCCTTTCCAGGTTGCTTGGTTGGCCAAAAAGGGCGTATGCGTTTTTTCCTGAATATATTCAGGAAAAAACGCATACGCCCTTTTTGGCCAAGGGCATCATTGTCAACGTTTTGCCGCTTTTCATGTGCTTTAAAGGCGATTCGTATCTACCTCCTGAAATCTGTTTCGTGCAATTCTGCCTTGATTTCAAATCCTCTTCTTTGCCTTCCCTCAATATATTTGTGGACCAGAGTTATCATTTATAACTCTGCAGGTTTGTGAATTGCAGTGCCCTGAACCTCCATTTTACAACTCGCTTTTTTGGGAGCTGGCCGCAAAAGCGCAGGATGGCTTCAGGCCCTGTTCTGGTTCCGGGGGGCAGGCTGAGCCTGTGGTTAATTCTTCTTCCTGATGGGAAAATAGAGTGACCTGTGCCTGTCCCGACACCAAGAGCTAGTCTCTCGTTGGTTCCCCGTCTTCCCGTTCATCCTCAGGACAAATTGCAACCTGTACGGAACAGGAGGTTAAAGGTGCTGATGCTCCAAGTAGGGAGATTGCTAGTAAAGCGGCTGGAATGGCGAACCCGGGCACAAGGAGATGAGAAATGAGGTGCGTTTTAGAAACCTTTCCCCATCACACGGTGTACCATCTTCTGGGTTTCTCATGCATGTTTTCGATGTAGGAAGATGCCCTTGAACCTGGAGATTTGGGACCCATGCGATGGGTACCACGCAGTATTACTTTAAAGGGTCTGCGTTTGCTCACCCAACCTCACCAAACCTCTCAGCCCCAAGAGTGTCCACCCTTATGTCTCATCCAGCTGTGGGTCTAGATATGGTCAATCCAGGTTGCATCACAGCCCCTGAACTCATTGTGTAAGAATTTCTATCTCTTTCACTGTCGTTGTTTCATGGGTTTTTCAAAGTAATTTATTTTCATAATGGGGTTTAGCTGCTTTTCACGGCTGTGTTTATGCCGCTTTACACCCACTTGACACACTAACAGAGAGATATCAATACATAGGTTTTAAGATTATTACTAGTCAGATATATTCTTGTGCGGTGAATAGGGCGTGTTGAGTCCACTTCTCTGAGCAAGGAGTAGGTCTTGTCTACTACATATTGGGTTTATGGAACGGTATCTGAGCTAATTTGATACCCTTGTTTTATGTATCACCCCACCTCACCTTTCCCGTTAAGCAGCCATAGTGTGTTTTCTGCATGTGTGACTCTGTTCTGTTTTGTAATTCAGTTCAAGTGTAACGGTTTTTACATTCCCTCTATCAGTGATACCTTATGAGAAGTGTCCTTTTCTGTGTGACTTATTTCACTTAGAATCGTCGTACCTAAATCCACTCATCATGCTGCTACTAACCTTATGACATTGATTTCATGGCTGAGTGATATTCCATTGTACATAAGGACCACAACTTCTTTATCCATTTTTCTCTTTCCTTGGATATTTAAGGTGGAATGAAGTGGAGGTCCTTGTCAACAGAGCAGCCCTCAACTTTGGGGTGCTTGTGTCTTGCTGATTTTTCATTTTCCCAATTTATATCCCCATGAGTGGAAGTGCCCTATGCTCTCTAAGCTGTGTTTTTTAGATGTTTCAGGACTCACCGTACACTTCTCCAGAGTGGCTGTTGGCAATTTACATCCCGCCCATCAGTGTAGCAAGGCTCCCATTTCTCCATGGCCTGTCCTGCATTTCTGGTTTTGACACTTTTTTCAGCATGGCCCTTTTGACCGATGGGGAGCGAGACTTCTTTGTAGCGCTGATTTGCCTTTCCAGGTTGCTTGGTTGGCCAAAAAGGGCGTATGCGTTTTTTCCTGAATATATTCAGGAAAAAACGCATACGCCCTTTTTGGCCAAGGGCATCATTGTCAACATTTTGCCGCTTTTCATGTGCTTTAAAGGCGATTCGAATCTACCTCCTGAAATCTGTTTCGTGCAATTCTGCCTTGATTTCAAATCCTCTTCTTTGCCTTCCCTCAATATATTTGTGGACGAGAGTTATCATTTATAACTCTGAAGGTTTGTGAATTGCACTGCCCTGAACCTCCATTTTACAACTCGCTTTTTTGGGATCTGGCCGCAAAAGCGCAGGATGGCTTCAGGCCCTGTTCTGGTTCCAGGGGGCAGGCTGAGCCTGTGGTTAATTCTTCTTCCTGATGGGAAAATAGAGTGACCTGTGCCTGTCCCAACACCAAGAGCTAGTCTCTCGTTGGTTCCCCGTCTTCCCGTTCATCCTCAGGACAAATTGCAACCTGTACGGAACAGGAGGTTAAAGGTGTTGATGCTCCAAGTAGCGAGATTGCTAGTAAAGCAGCTGGAATGGCGAACCCGGGCACAAGGAGATGAGAAATGAGGTGCGTTTTAGAAACCTTTCCCCATCACACGGTGTACCATCTTCTGGGTTTCTCATGCATGTTTTCGATGTAGGAAGATGCCCTTGAACCTGGAGATTTGGGACCCATGCGATGGGTACCACGCAGTATTACTTTAAAGGGTCTGCGTTTGCTCACCCAACCTCACCAAACCTCTCAGCCCCAAGAGTGTCCACCCTTATGTCTCATCCAGCAGTGGGTCTAGATATGGTCATTCCAGGTTGCATCACAGCCCCTGAACGCATTGTGTAAGAATTTCTAACTCTTTCACTTTTGTTGTTTCATGGGTTTTTCAAAGTAATTTATTTTCATAATGGGGTTTAGCTGCTTTTCACTGCTGTGTTTATGCCACTTTACACCCACTTGACACACTAACAGAGAGATATCAGTACATAGGTTTTAAGATTATTACTAGTCATATATATTCTTGTGCGGTGAATAGGGCGTGTTGAGTCCAGTTCTCTGAGCAAGGAGTAGGTCTTGTCTATTACATATTGGGTTTATGGATCGGTATCTGAGCTAATTTGATACCCTTGTTTTATGTATCACCCCACCTCCCCTTTCCCGTTAAGCAGCCATAGTCTGTTTTCTGCATGTGTGACTCTGTTCTGTTTTGTAATTCAGTTCAAGTGTAACGGTTTTTACATTCCCTCTAAAAGTGATACCTTATGAGAAGTGTCCTTTTCTGTGTGACTTATTTCACTTAGAATCGTCGTACCTAAATCCACTCATCATGCTGCTACTAACCTTATGACATTGATTTCATGGCTGAGTGATATTCCATTGTACATAAGGACCACAACTTCTTTATCCATTTTTCTCTTTCCTGGGATATTTAAGGTGGAATGAAGTGGAGGTCCTTGTCAACAGAGCAGCCCTCAACTTTGGGGTGCTTGTGTCTTGCTGATTTTTCATTTTCCCAATTTATACCCCCATGAGTGGAAGTGCCCTATGCTCTCTAAGCTGTGTTTTTCAGATGTTTCAGGACACACCGTACACTTCTCCAGAGTGGCTGTTGGCAATTTACATCCCGCCCATCAGTGTAGCAAGGCTCCCATTTCTCCATGGCCTGTCCTGCATTTCTGGTTTTGACACTTTTTTCAGCATGGCCCTTTTGACCGATGGGAAGCGAGACTTCTTTGTAGCGCTGATTTGCCTTTCCAGGTTGCTTGGTTGGCCAAAAAGGGCGTATGCGTTTTTTCCTGAATATATTCAGGAAAAAACACATACGCCCTTTTTGGCCAAGGGCATCATTGTCAACATTTTGCTGCTTTTCATGTGCTTTAAAGGCGATTCGAATCTACCTCCTGAAATCTGTTTCGTGCAATTCTGCCTTGATTTCAAATCCTCTTCTTTGCCTTCCCTCAATATATTTGTGGATGAGAGTTATCATTTATAACTCTGCAGGTTTGTGAATTGCAGTGCCCTGAACCTCCATTTTACAACTCGCTTTTTTGGGAGCTGGCCGCAAAATCGCAGAATGGCTTCAGGCCCTGTTCTGGTTCCGGGGGGCAGGCTGAGCCTGTGGTTAATTCTTCTTCCTGATGGGAAAATAGACTGACCTGTGCCTGTCCCAACACCAAGAGCTAGTCTCTCGTTGGTTCCCCGTCTTCCCGTTCATCCTCAGGACAAATTGCAACCTGTACGGAACAGGAGGTTAAAGGTGCTGATGCTCCAAGTAGGGAGATTGCTAGTAAAGCGGCTGGAATGGCGAACCCGGGCACAAGGAGATGAGAAATGAGGTGCGTTTTAGAAACCTTTCCCCATCACATGGTGTACCATCTTTTTGTTTTCTCATGCATGTTTTCGATGTAGGAAGATGCCCTTGAAGCTGGAGATTTGGGACCCATGCGATGGGTACCACGCAGTATTACTTTAAAGGGTCTGCGTTTGCTCACCCAACCTCACCAAACCTCTCAGCCCCAAGAGTGTCCACCCTTATGTCTCATCCAGCTGTGGGTCTAGATATGGTCAATCCAGGTTGCATCACAGCCCCTGAACTCATTGTGTACGAATTTCTATCTCTTTCACTGTCGTTGTTTCATGGGTTTTTCAAAGTAATTTATTTTCATAATGGGGTTTAGCTGCTTTTCACGGCTGTGTTTATGCCGCTTTACACCCACTTGACACACTAACAGAGAGATATCAATACATAGGTTTTAAGATTATTACTAGTCAGATATATTCTTGTGCGGTGAATAGGGCGTGTTGAGTCCAGTTCTCTGAGCAAGGAGTAGGTCTTGTCTACTACATATTGGGTTTATGGAACAGTATCTGAGCTAATTTGATACCCTTGTTTTATGTATCACCCCACCTCACCTTTCCCGTTAAGCAGCCATAGTCTGTTTTCTGCATGTGTGACTCTGTTCTGTTTTGTAATTCAGTTCAAGTGTAACGGTTTTTACATTCCCTCTAAAAGTGATACCTTATGAGAAGTGTCCTTTTCTGTGTGACTTATTTCACTTAGAATCGTCGTACCTAAATCCACTCATCATGCTGCTACTAACCTTATGACATTGATTTCATGGCTGAGTGATATTCCATTGTACATAAGGACCACAACTTCTTTATCCATTTTTCTCTTTCCTTGGATATTTAAGGTGGAATGAAGTGGAGGTCCTTGTCAACAGAGCAGCCCTCAACTTTGGGGTGCTTGTGTCTTGCTGATTTTTCATTTTCCCAATTTATACCCCCATGAGTGGAAGTGCCCTATGCTCTCTAAGCTGTGTTTTTTAGATGTTTCAGGACTCACCGTACACTTCTCCAGAGTGGCTGTTGGCAATTTACATCCCGCCCATCAGTGTAGCAAGGCTCCCATTTCTCCATGGCCTGTCCTGCATTTCTGGTTTTGACACTTTTTTCAGCATGGCCCTTTTGACCGATGGGAAGCAAGACTTCTCTGTAGTGCTGATTTGCCTTTCCAGGTTGCTTGGTTGGCCAAAAAGGGCGTATGCGTTTTTTCCTGAATATATTCAGGAAAAAACGCATACGCCCTTTTTGGCCAAGGGCATCATTGTCAACGTTTTGCCGCTTTTCATGTGCTTTAAAGGCGATTCGTATCTACCTCCTGAAATCTGTTTCCTGCAATTCTGCCTTGATTTCAAATCCTCTTCTTTGCCTTCCCTCAATATATTTGTGGACGAGAGTTATCATTTATAACTCTGCAGGTTTGTGAATTGCAGTGCCCTGAACCTCCATTTTACAACTCGCTTTTTTGGGAGCTGGCCGCAAAAGCGCAGGATGGCTTCAGGCCCTGTTCTGGTTCCGGGGGGCAGGCTGAGCCTGTGGTTAATTCTTCTTCCTGATGGGAAAATAGAGTGACCTGTGCCTGTCCCGACACCAAGAGCTAGTCTCTCGTTGGTTCCCCGTCTTCCCGTTCATCCTCAGGACAAATTGCAACCTGTACGGAACAGGAGGTTAAAGGTGCTGATGCTCCAAGTAGGGAGATTGCTAGTAAATCGGCTGGAATGGCGAACCCGGGCACAAGGAGATGAGAAATGAGGTGCGTTTTAGAAACCTTTCCCCATCACACGGTGTACCATCTTCTGGGTTTCTCATGCATGTTTTCGATGTAGGAAGATGCCCTTGAACCTGGAGATTTGGGACCCATGCGATGGGTACCACGCAGTATTACTTTAAAGGGTTTGCGTTTGCTCACCCAACCTCACCAAACCTCTCAGCCCCAAGAGTGTCCACCCTTATGTCTCATCCAGCTGTGGGTCTAGATATGGTCAATCCAGGTTGCATCACAGCCCCTGAACTCATTGTGTAAGAATTTCTGTCTCTTTCACTGTCGTTGTTTCATGGGTTTTTCAAAGTAATTTATTTTCATAATGGGGTTTAGCTGCTTTTCACGGCTGTGTTTATGCCGCTTTACACCCACTTGACACACTAACAGAGAGATATCAATACATAGGTTTTAAGATTATTACTAGTCAGATATATTCTTGTGCGGTGAATAGGGCGTGTTGAGTCCAGTTCTCTGAGCAAGGAGTAGGTCTTGTCTACTACATATTGGGTTTATGGAACGGTATCTGAGCTAATTTGATACCCTTGTTTTATGTATCACCCCACCTCACCTTTCCCGTTAAGCAGCCATAGTCTGTTTTCTGCATGTGTGACTCTGTTCTGTTTTGTAATTCAGTTCAAGTGTAACGGTTTTTACATTCCCTCTAAAAGTGATACCTTATGAGAAGTGTCCTTTTCTGTGTGACTTATTTCAGTTAGAATCGTCGTACCTAAATCCACTCATCATGCTGCTACTAATCTTATGACATTGATTTCATGGCAGAGTGATATTCCATTGTACATAAGGACCACAACTTCTTTATCCATTTTTCTCTTTCCTTGGATATTTAAGGTGGAATGAAGTGGAGGTCCTTGTCAACAGAGCAGCCCTCAACTTTGGGGTGCTTGTGTCTTGCTGATTTTTCATTTTCCCAATTTATACCCCCATGAGTGGAAGTGCCCTATGCTCTCTTAGCTGTGTTTTTTAGATGTTTCAGGACTCACCGTACACTTCTCCAGAGTGGCTGTTGGCAATTTACATCCCGCCCATCAGTGTAGCAAGGCTCCCATTTCTCCATGGCCTGTCCTGCATTTCTGGTTTTGACACTTTTTTCAGCATGGCCCTTTTGACCGATGGGAAGCAAGACTTCTCTGTAGCGCTGATTTGCCTTTCCAGGTTGCTTGGTTGGCCAAAAAGGGCGTATGCGTTTTTTCCTGAATATATTCAGGAAAAAACGCATACGCCCTTTTTGGCCAAGGGCATCATTGTCAACGTTTTGCCGCTTTTCATGTGCTTTAAAGGCGATTCGTATCTACCTCCTGAAATCTGTTTCGTGCAATTCTGCCTTGATTTCAAATCCTCTTCTTTGCCTTCCCTCAATATATTTGTGGACGAGAGTTATCATTTATAACTCTGCAGGTTTGTGAATTGCAGTGCCCTGAACCTCCATTTTACAACTCGCTTTTTTGGGAGCTGGCCGCAAAAGCGCAGGATGGCTTCAGGCCCTGTTCTGGTTCCGGGGGGCAGGCTGAGCCTGTGGTTAATTCTTCTTCCTGATGGGAAAATAGAGTGACCTGTGCCTGTCCCGACACCAAGAGCTAGTCTCTCGTTGGTTCCCCGTCTTCCCGTTCATCCTCAGGACAAATTGCAACCTGTACGGAACAGGAGGTTAAAGGTGCTGATGCTCCAAGTAGGGAGATTGCTAGTAAAGCGGCTGGAATGGCGAACCCGGGCACAAGGAGATGAGAAATGAGGTGCGTTTTAGAAACCTTTCCCCATCACACGGTGTACCATCTTCTGGGTTTCTCATGCATGTTTTCGATGTAGGAAGATGCCCTTGAACATGGAGATTTGAGACCCATGCGATGGGTACCACGCAGTATTACTTTAAAGGGTCTGCGTTTGCTCACCCAACCTCACCAAACCTCTCAGCCCCAAGAATGTCCACCCTTATGTCTCATCCAGCTGTGGGTCTAGATATGGTCAATCCAGGTTGCATCACAGCCCCTGAACTCATTGTGTAAGAATTTCTATCTCTTTCACTGTCTTTGTTTCATGGGTGTTTCAAAGTAATTTATTTTTATAATGGGGTTTAGCTGCTTTTCACTGCTGTGTTTATGCCGCTTTACACCCACTTGACACACTAACAGAGAGATATCAGTACATAGGTTTTAAGATTATTACTAGTCAGATATATTCTTGTGCGGTGAATAGGGCGTGTTGAGTCCAGTTCTCTGAGCAAGGAGTAGGTCTTGTCTATTACATATTGGGTTTATGGAACGGTATCTGAGCTAATTTGAAACCCTTGTTTTATGTATCACCCCACCTCACCTTTCCCGTTAAGCAGCCATAGTGTGTTTTCTGCATGTGTGACTCTGTTCTGTTTTGTAATTCAGTGCAAGTGTAACGGTTTTTACATTCCCTCTATCAGTGATAGCTTATGAGAAGTGTCCTTTTCTGTGTGACTTATTTCACTTAGAATCGTCGTACCTAAATCCACTCATCATGCTGCTACTAACCGTATGACATTGATTTCATGGCTGAGTGATATTCCATTGTACATAAAGAACACAACTTTATTATCCATTTTTCTCTTTCCTGGGATATTTAAGGTGGAATGAAGTGGAGGTCCTTGTCAACAGAGCAGCCCTCAACTTTGGGTGCTTGTGTCTTGCTGATTTTTAATTTTCCCAATTTATACCCCCATGAGTGGAAGTGCCCTATGCTCTCTAAGATGTGTTTTTCAGATGTTTCAGGACACACCGTACACTTCTCCAGAGTGGCTGTTGGCAATTTACATCCCGCCCATCAGTGTAGCAAGGCTCCCATTTCTCCATGGCCTGTCCTGCATTTCTGGATTTGACACTTTTTTCATCATGGCCCTTTTGACCGATGGGAAGCGAGACTTCTCTGTAGCGCTGATTTGCCTTTCCAGGTTGCTTGGTTGGCCAAAAAGGGCGTATGCGTTTTTTCCTGAATATATTCAGGAAAAAACGCATACGCCCTTTTTGGCCAAGGGCATCATTGTCAACGTTTTGCCGCTTTTCATGTGCTTTAAAGGCGATTCGAATCTACCTCCTGAAATCTGTTTCGTGCAATTCTGCCTTGATTTCAAATCCTCTTCTTTGCCTTCCCTCAATATATTTGTGGACGAGAGTTATCATTTATAACTCTGCAGGTTTGTGAATTGCAGTGCCCTGAACCTCCATTTTACAACTCGCTTTTTTGGGAGCTGGCCGCAAAAGTGCAGTATGGCTTCAGGCCCTGTTCTGGTTCCCGGGGGCAGGCTGAGCCTGTGGTTAATTCTTCTTCCTGATGGGAAAATAGAGTGACCAGTGCCTGTCCCGACAGCAAGAGCTAGTCTCTCGTTGGTTCCCCGTCTTCCCGTTCATCCTCAGGACAAATTGCAACCTGTACGGAACAGGAGGTTAAAGGTGCTGATGTTCCAAGTAGGGAGATTGCTAGTAAAGCGGCTGGAATGGCGAACCCGGGCACAAGGAGATGAGAAATGAGGTGCGTTTTAGAAACCTTTCCCCATCACACGGTGTACCATCTTCTGGGTTTCTCATGCATGTTTTCGATGTAGGAAGATGCCCTTGAACCTGGAGATTTGGGACCCATGCGATGGGTACCACGCAGTATTACTTTAAAGGGTCTGCATTTGCTCACCCAACCTCACCAAACCTCTCAGCCCCAAGAGTGTCCACCCTTATGTCTCATCCAGCTGTGGGTCTAGATATGGTCAGTCCAGGTTGCATCACAGCCCCTGAACGCATTGTGTAAGAATTTCTCTCTCTTTCACTCTCGTTGTTTCATGGGTTTTTCAAAGTAATTTATTTTCATAATGGGGTTTAGCTGCTTTTCACGGCTGTGTTTATGCCGCTTTACACCTACTTGACACACTAACAGAGACATATCAATACATAGGTTTTAAGATTATTACTAGTCAGATATATTCTTGTGCGGTGAATAGGGCGTGTTGAGTCCAGTTCTCTGAGCAAGGAGTAGGTCTTGTCTACTACATATTGGGTTTATGGAACGGTATCTGAGCTAATTTGATACCCTTGTTTTATGTATCACCCCACCTCACCTTTCCCGTTAAGCAGCCATAGTCTGTTTTCTGCATGTGTGACTCTGTTCTGTTTTGTAATTCAGTTCAAGTGTAACGGTTTTTACATTCCCTCTAAAAGTGATACCTTATGAGAAGTGTCCTTTTCTGTGTGACTTATTTCACTTAGAATCGTCGTACCTAAATCCACTCATCATGCTGCTACTAACCTTATGACATTGATTTCATGGCTGAGTGATATTCCATTGTACATAAGGACCACAACTTCTTTATCCATTTTTCTCTTTCCTTGGATATTTAAGGTGGAATGAAGTGGAGGTCCTTGTCAACAGAGCAGCCCTCAACTTTGGGGTGCTTGTGTCTTGCTGATTTTTCATTTTCCCAATTTATACCCCCATGAGTGGAAGTGCCCTATGCTCTCTAAGCTGTATTTTTTAGATGTTTCAGGACTCACCGTACACTTCTCCAGAGTGGCTGTTGGCAATTTACATCCCGCCCATCAGTGTAGCAAGGCTCCCATTTCTCCATGGCCTGTCCTGCATTTCTGGTTTTGACACTTTTTTCAGCATGGCCCTTTTGACCGATGGGAAGCGAGACTTCTCTGTAGCGCTGATTTGCCTTTCCAGGTTGCTTGGTTGGCCAAAAAGGGCGTATGCGTTTTTTCCTGAATATATTCAGGAAAAAACGCATACGCCCTTTTTGGCCAAGGGCATCATTGTCAACGTTTTGCCGCTTTTCATGTGCTTTAAAGGCGATTCGTATCTACCTCCTGAAATCTGTTTCGTGCAATTCTGCCTTGATTTCAAATCCTCTTCTTTGCCTTCCCTCAATATATTTGTGGACGAGAGTTATCATTTATAACTCTGCAGGTTTGTGAATTGCAGTGCCCTGAACCTCCATTTTACAACTCGCTTTTTTGGGAGCTGGCCGCAAAAGCGCAGGATGGCTTCAGGCCCTGTTCTGGTTCCGGGGGGCAGGCTGAGCCTGTGGTTAATTCTTCTTCCTGATGGGAAAATAGAGTGACCTGTGCCTGTCCCGACACCAAGAGCTAGTCTCTCGTTGGTTCCCCGTCTTCCCGTTCATCCTCAGGACAAATTGCAACCTGTACGGAACAGGAGGTTAAAGGTGCTGATGCTCCAAGTAGGGAGATTGCTAGTAAAGCGGCTGGAATGGCGAACCCGGGCACAAGGAGATGAGAAATGAGGTGCGTTTTAGAAACCGTTCCCCATCACACGGTGTACCATCTTCTGGGTTTCTCATGCATGTTTTCGATGTAGGAAGATGCCCTTGAAGCTGGAGATTTGGGACCCATGCGATGGGTACCACGCAGTATTACTTTAAAGGGTCTGCGTTTGCTCACCCAACCTCACCAATCCTCTCAGCCCCAAGAGTGTCCACCCTTATGTCTCATCTAGCTGTGGGTCTAGATATGGTCAATCCAGGTTTCATCACAGCCCCTGAACTCATTGTGTAAGAATTTCTATCTCTTTCACTGTCGTTGTTTCATGGGTTTTTCAAAGTAATTTATTTTCATAATGGGGTTTAGCTGCTTTTCACGGCTGTGTTTATGCCGCTTTACACCCACTTGACACACTAACAGAGAGATATCAATACATAGGTTTTAAGATTATTACTAGTCAGATATATTCTTGTGCGGTGAATAGGGCGTGTTGAGTCCAGTTCTCTGAGCAAGGAGTAGGTCTTGTCTACTACATATTGGGTTTATGGAATGATATCTGAGCTAATTTGATACCCTTGTTTTATGTATCACCCCACCTCACCTTTCCCGTTAAGCAGCCATAGTCTGTTTTCTGCATGTGTGACTCTGTTCTGTTTTGTAATTCAGTTCAAGTGTAACGGTTTTTACATTCCCTCTAAAAGTGATACCTTATGAGAAGTGTCCTTTTCTGTGTGACTTATTTCACTTAGAATCGTCGTACTTAAATCCACTCATCATGCTGCTACTAACCTTATGACATTGATTTCATGGCTGAGTGATATTCCATTGTACATAAGGACCACAACTTCTTTATCCATTTTTCTCTTTCCTGGGATATTTAAGGTGGAATGAAGTGGAGGTCCTTGTCAACAGAACAGCCCTCAACTTTGGGGTGCTTGTGTCTTGCTGATTTTTCATTTTCCCAATTTATACCCCCATGAGTGGAAGTGCCCTATGCTCTCTAAGCTGTGTTTTTCAGATGTTTCAGGACACACCGTACACTTCTCCAGAGTGGCTGTTGGCAATTTACATCCCGCCTATCAGTGTAGCAAGGCTCTCATTTCTCCATGGCCTGTCCTGCATTTCTGGTTTTGACACATTTTTCAGCATGGCCCTTTTGACCGATGGGAAGCGAGACTTCTTTGTAGCGCTGATTTGCCTTTCCAGGTTGCTTGGTTGGCCAAAAAGGGCGTATGCGTTTTTTCCTGAATATAGTCAGGAAAAAACGCATACGCCCTTTTTGGCCAAGGGCATCATTGTCAACATTTTGCCGCTTTTCATGTGCTTTAAAGGCGATTCGAATCTACCTCCTGAAATCTGTTTCGTGCAATTCTGCCTTGATTTCAAATCCTCTTCTTTGCCTTCCCTCAATATATTTGTGGACGAGAGTTATCATTTATAACTCTGCAGGTTTGTGAATTGCAGTGCCCTGAACCTCCATTTTACAACTCGCTTTTTTGGGAGCTGGCCGCAAAAGCGCAGGATGGCTTCAGGCCCTGTTCTGGTTCCGGGGGGCAGGCTGAGCCTGTGGTTAATTCTTCTTCCTGATGGGAAAATAGAGTGACCTGTGCCTGTCCCAACACCAAGAGCTAGTCTCTCGTTGGTTCCCCGTCTTCCCGTTCATCCTCAGGACAAATTGCAACCTGTACGGAACAGGAGGTTAAAGGTGCTGATGCTCCTAGTAGGGAGATTGCTAGTAAAGCGGCTGGAATGGCGAACCCGGGCACAAGGAGATGAGAAATGAGGTGCGTTTTAGAAACCTTTCCCCATCACACGGTATACTATCTTCTGGGTTTCTCATGCATGTTTTCGATGTAGGAAGATGCCCTGGAACCTGGAGATTTGGGACCCATGCGATGGGTACCACGAAGTATTACTTTAAAGGGTCTGCATTTGCTCACCCAACCTCACCAAACCTCTCAGCCCCAAGAGTGTCCACCCTTATGTCTCATCCAGCTGTGGGTCTAGATATGGTCAATCCAGGTTGCATCACAGCCCCTGAACGCATTGTGTAAGAATTTCTCTCTCTTTCACTGTCGTTGTTTCATGGGTTTTTCAAAGTAATTTATTTTCATAATGGGGTTTAGCTGCTTTTCACTGCTGTGTTTATGCCGCTTTACACCCACTTGATACACTAACAGAGAGATATCAATACATAGGTTTTAAGATTATTACTAGTCAGATATATTCTTGTGCAGTGAATAGGGCGTGTTGAGTCCAGTTCTCTGAGCAAGGAGTAGGTCTTGTCTATTACATATTGGGTTTATGGAACGGTATCTGAGCTAATTTGATACCCTTGTTTTATGTATCACCCCACCTCACCTTTCCCGTTAAGCAGCCATAGTGTGTTTTCTGCATGTGTGACTCTGTTCTGTTTTGTAATTCAGTTCAAGTGTAACGGTTTTTACATTCCCTCTATCAGTGATACCTTATGAGAAGTGTCCTTTTCTGTGTGACTTATTTCACTTAGAATCGTCGCACCTAAATCCACTCATCATGCTGCTACTAACCTTATGACATTGATTTCATGGCTGAGTGATATTCCATTGTACATAAGGACCACAACTTCTTTATCCATTTTTCTCTTTCCTTGGATATTTAAGGTGGAATGAAGTGGAGGTCCTTGTCAACAGAGCAGCCCTCAACTTTGGGGTGCTTGTGTCTTGCTGATTTTTCATTTTCCCAATTTATACCCCCATGAGTGGAAGTGCCCTATGCTCTCTAAGCTGTGTTTTTTAGATGTTTCAGGACTCACCGTACACTACTCCAGAGTGGCTGTTGGCAATTTACATCCCGCCCATCAGTGTAGCAAGGCTCCCATTTCTCCATGGCCTGTCCTGCATTTCTGGTTTTGACACTTTTTTCAGCATGGCCCTTTTGACCGATGGGAAGCGAGACTTCTCTGTAGCGCTGATTTGCCTTTCCAGGTTGCTTGGTTGGCCAAAAAGGGCGTATGCGTTTTTTCCTGAATATATTCAGGAAAAAACGCATACGCCCTTTTTGGCCAAGGGCATCATTGTCAACGTTTTGCCGCTTTTCATGTGCTTTAAAGGCGATTCGTATCTACCTCCTGAAATCTGTTTCGTGCAATTCTGCCTTGATTTCAAATCCTCTTCTTTGCCTTCCCTCAATATATTTGTGGACCAGAGTTATCATTTATAACTCTGCAGGTTTGTGAATTGCAGTGCCCTGAACCTCCATTTTACAACTCGCTTTTTTGGGAGCTGGCCGCAAAAGCGCAGGATGGCTTCAGGCCCTGTTCTGGTTCCGGGGGGCAGGCTGAGCCTGTGGTTAATTCTTCTTCCTGATGGGAAAATAGAGTGACCTGTGCCTGTCCCGACACCAAGAGCTAGTCTCTCGTTGGTTCCCCGTCTTCCCGTTCATCCTCAGGACAAATTGCAACCTGTACGGAACAGGAGGTTAAAGGTGCTGATGCTCCAAGTAGGGAGATTGCTAGTAAAGCGGCTGGAATGGCGAACCCGGGCACAAGGAGATGAGAAATGAGGTGCGTTTTAGAAACCTTTCCCCATCACACGGTGTACCATCTTCTGGGTTTCTCATGCATGTTTTCGATGTAGGAAGATGCCCTTGAACCTGGAGATTTGGGACCCATGCGATGGGTACCACGCAGTATTACTTTAAAGGGTCTGCGTTTGCTCACCCAACCTCACCAAACCTCTCAGCCCCAAGAGTGTCCACCCTTATGTCTCATCCAGCTGTGGGTCTAGATATGGTCAATCCAGGTTGCATCACAGCCCCTGAACTCATTGTGTAAGAATTTCTATCTCTTTCACTGTCGTTGTTTCATGGGTTTTTCAAAGTAATTTATTTTCATAATGGGGTTTAGCTGCTTTTCACGGCTGTGTTTATGCCGCTTTACACCCACTTGACACACTAACAGAGAGATATCAATACATAGGTTTTAAGATTATTACTAGTCAGATATATTCTTGTGCGGTGAATAGGGCGTGTTGAGTCCAGTTCTCTGAGCAAGGAGTAGGTCTTGTCTATTACATATTGGGTTTATGGATCGGTATCTGAGCTAATTTGATACCCTTGTTTTATGTATCACCCCACCTCCCCTTTCCCGTTAAGCAGCCATAGTCTGTTTTCTGCATGTGTGACTCTGTTCTGTTTTGTAATTCAGTTCAAGTGTAACGGTTTTTACATACCCTCTAAAAGTGATACCTTATGAGAAGTGTCCTTTTCTGTGTGACTTATTTCACTTAGAATCGTCGTACCTAAATCCACTCATCATGCTGCTACTAACCTTATGACATTGATTTCATGGCTGAGTGATATTCCATTGTACATAAGGACCACAACTTCTTTATCCATTTTTCTCTTTCCTGGGATATTGAAGGTGGAATGAAGTGAAGGTCCTTGTCAACAGAGCAGCCCTCAACTTTGGGGTGCTTGTGTCTTGCTGATTTTTCATTTTCCCAATTTATATCCCCATGAGTGGAAATGCCCTATGCTCTCTAAGCTGTGTTTTTCAGATGTTTCAGGACACACCGTACACTCCTCCAGAGTGGCTGTTGGCAATTTACATCCCGCCCATCAGTGTAGCAAGGCTCCCATTTCTCCATGGCCTGTACTGCATTTCTGGTTTTGAGACTTTTTTCAGCATGGCCCTTTTGACCAATGGGTAACAAGTCTTCTTTGTAGCGCTGATTTGCCTTTCCAGGTTGCTTGGTTGGCCAAAAAGGGCGTATGCGTTTTTTCCTGAATATATTCAGGAAAAAACGCATACGCCCTTTTTGGCCAAGGGCATCATTGTCAATGTTTTGCCGCTTTTCATGTGCTTTGAAGGCGATTCGAATCTACCTCCTGAAATCTGTTTCCTGCAATTCTGCCTTGATTTCAAATCCTCTTCTTTGCCTTCCCTCAATATATTTGTGGACGAGAGTTATCATTTATAACTCTGCAGGTTTGTGAATTGCAGTTCCCTGAAGCTCCATTTTACAACTCGCTTTTTTGGGAGCTGGCCGCAAAAGCGCAGGATGGCTTCAGGCCCTGTTCTGGTTCCGGGGGGGAGGATGAGCCTCTGGTTAATTCTTCTTCCTGATGGGAAAATAGAGTGACCTGTGCCTGTCCCAACACCAAGAGCTAGTCTCTCACTGGTTCCCCGTCTACCCGTTCATCCTCAGGACAAATTGCAACCTGTACGGAACAGGAGGTTAAAGGTGCTGATGCTCCAAGTAGGGAGATTGTTAGTAAAGCAGCTGGAATGGCGAACCCGGGCACAAGGAGAAGAGAAATGAGGTGCGTTTTAGAAACCTTTCCCCATCACATGGTGTACCATCTTTTTGTTTTCTCATGCATGTTTTCGATGTAGGAAGATGCCCTTGAACCTGGAGATTTGGGACCCATGCGATGCGTACCACGCAGTATTACTTTAAAGGGTCTGCGTTTGCTCACCCAACCTCACCAAACCTCTCAGCCCCAAGAGTGTCCACCCTTATGTCTCATCCAGCTGTGGGTCTAGATATGGTCAATCCAGGTTGCATCACAGCCCCTGAACGCATTGTGTAAGAATTTCTCTCTCTTTCACTGTCTTTGTTTCATGGGTTTTTCAAAGTAATTTATTTTGATAATGGGGTTTAGCTGCTTTTCACTGCTGTGTTTATGCCGCTTTACACCCACTTGACACTCTAACAGAGAGATATCAATACATAGGTTTTAAGATTATTACTAGTCAGATATATTCTTGTGCGGTGAATAGGGTGTGTTGAGTCCAGTTCTCTGAGCAAAGAGTAGGTCTTGTCTATTACATATTGGGTTTATGGAACGGTATCTGAGCTAATTTGAAACCCTTGTTTTATGTATCACCCCACCTCACCTTTCCCGTTAAGCAGCCATAGTGTGTTTTCTGCATGTGTGACTCTGTTCTGTTTTGTAATTCAGTTCAAGTGTAACGGCTTTTACATTCCCTCTATAAGTGATACCTTATGAGAAGTGTCCTTTTCTGTGTGACTTATTTCACTTAGAATCGTCGTACCTAAATCCACTCATCATGCTGCTACTAGCCTTATGACATTAATTTCATGGCTGAGTGATATTCCATTGTACATAAGGACCACAACTTCTGTATCCATTTTTCTCTTTCCTGGGATATTGAAGGTGGAATGAAGTGGAGGTCCTTGTCAACAGAGCAGCCCTAAACTTTGGGGTGCTTGTGTCTTGCTGATTTTTCATTTTCCCAATTTATACCCCCATGAGTGGAAGTGCCCTATGCTCTCTAAGCTGTGTTTTTTAGATGTTTCAGGACACACCGTACACTTCTCCAGAGTGGCTGTTGGCAATTTACATCCCGCCCATCAGTGTAGCAAGGCTCCCATTTCTCCATGGCCTGTCCTGCATTTCTGGTTTTGAGACTTTTTTCAGCATGGCCCTTTTGACCAATGGGTAGCAAGTCTTCTTTGTAGCGCTGATTTGCCTTTCCAGGTTGCTTGGTTGGCCAAAAAGGGCGTATGCGTTTTTTCCTGAATATATTCAGGAAAAACGCATACGCCCTTTTTGGCCAAGGCCATCATTGTCAACGTTTTGCCGCTTTTCATGTGCTTTAAAGGCGATTCGAATCTACCTCCTGAAATCTGTTTCCTGCAAATCTGCCTTGATTTCAAATCCTCTTCTTTGCCTTCCCTCAATATATTTGTGGACGAGAGTTATCATTTATAACTCTGCAGGTTTGTGAATTGCAGTGCCCTGAACCTCCATTTTACTACTCGCTTTTTTGGGAGCTGGCCGCAAAAGCGCAGGATGGCTTCAGGCCCTGTTCTGGTTCCCGGGGGGAGGATGAGCCTGTGGTTAATTCTTCTTCCTGATGGGAAAATAGAGTGACCTGTGCCTGTCCCAACACCAAGAGCTAGTCTCTCACTGGTTCCCCGTCTACCCGTTCATCCTCAGGACAAATTGCAACCTGTACGGAACAGGAGGTTAAAGGTGCTGATGCTCCAAGTAGGGAGATTGTTAGTAAAGCGGCTGGAATGGCGAACCCGGGCACAAGGAGAAGAGAAATGAGGTGCGTTTTAGAAACCTTTCCCCATCACATGGTGTACCATCTTTTTGTTTTCTCATGCATGTTTTCGATGTAGGAAGATGCCCTTGAACCTGGAGATTTGGGACCCATGCGATGGGTACCACGCAGTATTACTTTAAAGGATCTGCGTTTGCTCACCCAACCTCACCAAACCTCTCAGCCCCAAGAGTGTCCACCCTTATGTCTCATCCAGCTGTGGGTCTAGATATGGTCAATCCAGGTTGCATCAGAGCCCCTGAACGCATTGTGTAAGAATTTCTCTCTCTTTCACTGTCTTTGTTTCATGGGTGTTTCAAAGTAATTTATTTTGATAATGGGGTTTAGCTGCTTTTCACGGCTGTGTTTATGCCGCTTTACACCCACTTGACACACTAACAGAGAGATATCAATACATAGGTTTCAAGATTATTACTAGTCAGATATATTCTTGTGCGGTGAATAGGGCGTGTTGAGTCCAGTTCTCTGAGCAAGGAGTAGGTCTTGTCTATTACATATTGGGTTTATGGAATGGTATCTGAGCTAATTTGAAACCCTTGTTTTATGTATCACCCCACCTCACCTTTCCCGTTAAGCAGCCATAGTGTGTTTTCTGCATGTGTGACTCTGTTCTGTTTTGTAATTCAGTTCAAGTGTAACGCTTTTTACATTCCCTCTATAAGTGATACCTTATGAGAAGTGTCCTTTTCTGTGTGACTTATTTCACTTAGAATCGTCGTACCTAAATCCACTCATCATGCTGCTACTAGCCTTATGACATTGATTTCATGGCTGAGTGATATTCCATTGTACATAAGGACCACAACTTCTTTATCCATTTTTCTCTTTCCTGGGATATTGAAGGTGGAATGAAGTGGAGGTCCTTGTCAACAGAGCAGCCCTAAACTTTGGGGTGCTTGTGTCTTGCTGATTTTTCATTTTCCCAATTTATACCCCCATGAGTGGAAGTGCCCTATGCTCTCTAAGCTGTGTTTTTTAGATGTTTCTGGACACACCGTACACTTCTCCAGAGTGGCTGTTGGCAATTTACATCCCGCCCATCAGTGTAGCAAGGCTCCCATTTCTCCATGGCCTGTCCTGCATTTCTGGTTTTGACACGTTTTTCAGCATGGCCCTTTTGACCGACGGGTAGCGAGTCTTCTTTGTAGCGCTGATTTGCCTTTCCAGGTTGCTTGGTTGGCCAAAAAGGGCGTATGCGTTTTTTCCTGAATATATTCAGGAAAAACGCATACGCCCTTTTTGGCCAAGGGCATCATTGTCAACGTTTTGCCGCTTTTCATGTGCTTTAAAGGCGATTCGAATCTACCTCCTGAAATCTGTTTCCTGCAATTCTGCCTTGATTTCAAATCCACTTCTTTGCCTTCCCTCAATATATTTGTGGACGAGAGTTATCATTTATAACTCTGCAGGTTTGTGAATTGCAGTGCCCTGAACCTCCATTTTACAACTCGCTTTTTTGGGAGCTGGCCGCAAAAGCGCAGGATGGCTTCAGGCCCTGTTCTGGTTCCGGGGGGGAGGATGAGCCTCTGGTTAATTCTTCTTCCTGATGGGAAAATAGAGTGACCTGTGCCTGTCCCAACACCAAGAGCTAGTCTCTCACTGGTTCCCCGTCTACCCGTTCATCCTCAGGACAAATTGCAACCTGTACGGAACAGGAGGTTAAAGGTGCTGATGCTACAAGTAGGGAGATTGTTAGTAAAGCGGCTGGAATGGCGAACCCGGGCACAAGGAGAAGAGAAATGAGGTGCGTTTTAGAAACCTTTCCCCATCACATGGTGTACCATCTTTTTGTTTTCTCATGCATGTTTTCGATGTAGGAAGATGCCCTTGAACCTGGAGATTTGGGACCCATGCGATGGGTACCACACAGTAATACTTTAAAGGGTCTGCGTTTGCTCACCCAACCTCACCAAACCTCTCAGCCCCAAGAGTGTCCACCCTTATGTCTCATCCAGCTGTGGGTCTAGATATGGTCAATCCAGGTTGCATCACAGCCCCTGAACGCATTGTGTAAGAATTTCTCTCTCTTTCACTGTCTTTGTTTCATGGGTGTTTCAAAGTAATTTATTTTGATAATGGGGTTTAGCTGCTTTTCACTGCTGTGTTTATGCCGCTTTACACCCACTTGACACACTAACAGAGAGATATCAATACATAGGTTTTAAGATTATTACTAGTCAGATATATTCTTGTGCGGTGAATAGGGCGTGTTGAGTCCAGTTCTCTGAGCCAGGAGTAGGTCTTGTCTATTACATATTGGGTTTATCGAACGGTATCTGAGCTAATTTGAAACCCTTGTTTTATGTATCACCCCACCTCACCTTTCCCGTTAAGCAGCCATAGTGTGTTTTCTGCATGTGTGACTCTGTTCTGTTTTGTAATTCAGTTCAAGTGTAACGGCTTTTACATTCCATCTATAAGTGATACCTTATGAGAAGTGTCCTTTTCTGTGTGACTTATTTCACTTAGAATCGTCGTACCTAAATCCACTCATCATGCTGCTACTAGCCTTATGACATTGATTTCATGGCTGAGTGATATTCCATTGTACATAAGGACCACAACTTCTTTATCCATTTTTCTCTTTCCTGGGATATTGAAGGTGGAATGAAGTGGAGGTCCTTGTCAACAGAGCAGCCCTCAACTTTGGGGTGCTTGTGTCTTGCTGATTTTTCATTTTCCCAATTTATACCCCCATGAGTGGAAGTGCCCTATGCTCTCTAAGCTGTGTTTTTTAGATGTTTCTGGACACACCGTACACTTCTCCAGAGTGGCTGTTGGCAATTTACATCCCGCCCATCAGTGTAGCAAGGCTCCCATTTCTCCATGGCCTGTCCTGCATTTCTGGTTTTGAGACTTTTTTCAGCATGGCCCTTTTGACCAATGGGTAGCGAGTCTTCTTTGTAGCGCTGATTTGCCTTTCCAGGTTGCTTGGTTGGCCAAAAAGGGCGTATGCGTTTTTTCCTGAATATATTCAGGAAAAAACGCATACGCCCTTTTTGGCCAAGGGCATCATTGTCAACGTTTTGCCGCTTTTCATGTGCTTTAAAGGCGATTCGAATCTACCTCCTGAAATCTGTTTCCTGCAAATCTGCCTTGATTTCAAATCCTCTTCTTTGCCTTCCCTCAATATATTTGTGGACGAGAGTTATCATTTATAACTCTGCAGGTTTGGGAATTGCAGTGCCCTGAAGCTCCATTTTACTACTCGCTTTTTTGGGAGCTGGCCGCAAAAGCGCAGGATGGCTTCAGGCCCTGTTCTGGTTCCCGGGGGGGGTTGAGCCTGTGGTTAATTCTTCTTCCTGATGGGAAAATAGAGTGACCTGTGCCTGTCCCAACACCAAGAGCTAGTCTCTCACTGGTTCCCCGTCTACCCGTTCATCCTCAGGACAAATTGCAACCTGTACGGAACAGGAGGTTAAAGGTGCTGATGCTCCAAGTAGGGAGATTGTTAGTAAAGCGGCTGGAATGGCGAACCCGGGCACAAGGAGAAGAGAAATGAGGTGCGTTTTAGAAACCTTTCCCCATCACATGGTGTACCATCTTTTCGTTTTCTCATGCATGTTTTCGATGTAGGAAGATGCCCTTGAACCTGGAGATTTGGGACCCATGCGATGGGTACCACGCAGTATTACTTTAAAGGGTCTGCGTTTGCTCACCCAACCTCACCAAACCTCTCAGCCCCAAGAGTGTCCACCCTTATGTCTCATCCAGCTGTGGGTCTAGATATGGTCAATCCAGGTTGCATCACAGCCCCTGAACGCATTGTGTAAGAATTTCTCTCTCTTTCACTGTCTTTGTTTCATGGGTGTTTCAAAGTAATTTATTTTGATAATGGGGTTTAGCTGCTTTTCACTGCTGTGTTTATGCCGCTTTACACCCACTTGACACACTAACAGAGAGATATCAATACATAGGTTTTAAGATTATTACTAGTCAGATATATTCTTGTGCGGTGAATAGGGCGTGTTGAGTCCAGTTCTCTGAGCAAAGAGTAGGTCTTGTCTATTACATATTGGGTTTATGGAACGGTATCTGAGCTAATTTGAAACCCTTGTTTTATGTATCACGCCACCTCACCTTTCCCGTTAAGCAGCCATAGTGTGTTTTCTGCATGTTTGACTCTGTTCTGTTTTGTAATTCAGTTCAAGTGTAACGCTTTTTACATTCCCTCCTTAAGTGATACCTTATGAGAAGTGTCCTTTTCTGTGTGACTTATTTCACTTAGAATCGTCGTACCTAAATCCACTCATCATGCTGCTACTAGCCTTATGACATTGATTTCATGGCTGAGTGATATTCCATTGTACATAAGGACCACAACTTCTTTATCCATTTTTCTCTTTCCTGGGATATTGAAGGTGGAATGAAGTGGAGGTCCTTGTCAACAGAGCAGCCCTCAACTTTGGGGTGCTTGTGTCTTGCTGATTTTTCATTTTCCCAATTTATACCCCCATGAGTGGAAGTGCCCTATGCTCTCTAAGCTGTGTTTTTTAGATGTTTCAGGACACACCGTACACTTCTCCAGAGTGGCTGTTGGCAATTTACATCCCGCCCATCAGTGTAGCAAGGCTCCCATTTCTCCATGGCCTGTCCTGCATTTCTGGTTTTGACACGTTTTTCAGCATGGCCCTTTTGACCGACGGGTAGCGAGTCTTCTTTGTAGCGCTGATTTGCCTTTCCAGGTTGCTTGGTTGGCCAAAAAGGGCGTATGCGTTTTTTCCTGAATATATTCAGGAAAAAACGCATACGCCCTTTTTGGCCAAGGGCATCATTGTCAACGTTTTGCCGCTTTTCATGTGCTTTAAAGGCGATTCGAATCTACCTCCTGAAATCTGTTTCCTGCAATTCTGCCTTGATTTCAAATCCACTTCTTTGCCTTCCCTCAATATATTTGTGGACGAGAGTTATCATTTATAACTCTGCAGGTTTGTGAATTGCAGTGCCCTGAAGCTCCATTTTACAACTCGCTTTTTTGGGAGCTGGCCGCAAAAGCGCAGGATGGCTTCAGGCCCTGTTCTGGTTCCGGGGGGGAGGATGAGCCTCTGGTTAATTCTTCTTCCTGATGGGAAAATAGAGTGACCTGTGCCTGTCCCAACACCAAGAGCTAGTCTCTCACTGGTTCCCCGTCTACCCGTTCATCCTCAGGACAAATTGCAACCTGCACGGAACAGGAGGTTAAAGGTGCTGATGCTCCAAGTAGGGAGATTGTTAGTAAAGCAGCTGGAATGGCGAACCCGGGCACAAGGAGAAGAGAAATGAGGTGCGTTTTAGAAACCTTTCCCCATCACATGGTGTACCATCTTTTTGTTTTCTCATGCATGTTTTCGATGTAGGAAGATGCCCTTGAACCTGGAGATTTGGGACCCATGCGATGGGTACCACGCAGTATTACTTTAAAGGGTCTGTGTTTGCTCACCCAACCTCACCAAACCTCTCAGCCCCAAGAGTGTCCACCCTTATGTCTCATCCAGCTGTGGGTCTAGATATGGTCAATCCAGGTTGTATCACAGCCCCTGAACTCATTGTGTAAGAATTTCTATCTCTTTCACTGTCGTTGTTTCATGGGTTTTTAAAAGTAGTTTATTTTTATAATGGGGTTTAGCTGCTTTTCACTGCTGGGTTTATGCCGCTTTACACCCACTTGACACACTAACAGAGAGATATCAATACATAGGTTTTACGATTATTATTAGTCAGATATATTCTTGTGCTGTGAATAGGGCGTGTTGAGTCCAGTTCTCTGAGCAAGGAGTAGGTCTTGTCTATTACATATTGGGTGTATGGAACGGTATCTGAGCTAATTTGATACCCTTGTTTTATGTATCACCCCACCTCACCTTTCCCGTTAAGCATCCATAGTGTGTTTTCTGCATGTGTGACTCTGTTCTGTTTGGTAATTCAGTTCAAGTGTAACGGTTTTTACATTCCCTCTATCAGTGATACCTTATGAGAAGTGTCCTTTTCTGTGTGACTTATTTCACTTAGAATCGTTGTACCTAAATCCACTCATCATGCTGCTACTAGCCTTATGACATTGATTTCATGGCTGAGTGATATTCCGTTGTACATAAGGATCACCACTTCTTTATCCATTTTTCTCTTTCCTGGGATATTTAAGGTGGAATGAAGTGGAGGTCCTTGTCAAGAGAGCAGCCCTAAACTTTGGGGTGCTTTTGGGTTGCTGATTTTTCATTTTGCCAATTTATATCCCCATGAGTGGAAGTGCCCTATGCTCTCTAAGCTGTGTTTTTTAGATGTTTCAGGACACACCGTACACTTCTCCAGAGTGGCTGTTGGCAATTTACATCCCGCCCATCAGTGTAGCAAGGCTCCCATTTCTCCATGGCCTGTCTTGCATTTCTGGTTTTGACACGTTTTACAGCATGGCCCTTTTGACCGACGGGTAGCGAGTCTTCTATGTAGCGCTGATTTGCCTTTCCAGGTTGCTTGGTTGGCCAAAAAGGGCGTATGCGTTTTTTCCTGAATATATTCAGGAAAAAACGCATACGCCCTTTTTGGCCAAGGGCATCATTGTCAACGTTTTGCCGCTTTTCATGTGCTTTAAAGGCGATTCGAATCTACCTCCTGAAATCTGTTTCCTGCAATTCTGCCTTGATTTCAAATCCACTTCTTTGCCTTCCCTCAATATATTTGTGGACGAGAGTTATCATTTATAACTCTGCAGGTTTGTGAATTGCAGTGCCCTGAAGCTCCATTTTACAACTCGCTTTTTTGGGAGCTGGCCGCAAAAGCGCAGGATGGCTTCAGGCCCTGTTCTGGTTCCGGGGGGGAGGATGAGCCTCTGGTTAATTCTTCTTCCTGATGGGAAAATAGAGTGACCTGTGCCTGTCCCAACACCAAGAGCTAGTCTCTCACTGGTTCCCCGTCTACCCGTTCATCCTCAGGACAAATTGCAACCTGTACGGAACAGGAGGTTAAAGGTGCTGATGCTCCAAGTAGGGAGATTGTTAGTAAAGCGGCTGGAATGGCGAACCCGGGCACAAGGAGAAGAGAAATGAGGTGCGTTTTAGAAACCTTTCCCCATCACATGGTGTACCATCTTTTTGTTTTCTCATGCATGTTTTCGATGTAGGAAGATGCCCTTGAACCTGGAGATTTGGGACCCATGCGATGGGTACCACGCAGTATTACTTTAAAGGGTCTGCGTTTGCTCACCCAACCTCACCAAACCTCTCAGCCCCAAGAGTTTCCACCCTTATGTCTCATCCAGCTGTGGGTCTAGATATGGTCAATCCAGGTTGCATCACAGCCCCTGAACGCATTGTGTAAGAATTTCTCTCTCTTTCACTGTCTTTGTTTCATGGGTGTTTCAAAGTAATTTATTTTGATAATGGGGTTTAGCTGCTTTTCACTGCTGTGTTTATGCCGCTTTACACCCACTTGACACACTAACAGAGAGATATCAATACATAGGTTTTAAGATTATTACTAGTCAGATATATTCTTGTGCGGTGAATAGGGCGTGTTGAGTCCAGTTCTCTGAGCAAAGAGTAGGTCTTGTCTATTACATATTGGGTTTATGGAACGGTATCTGAGCTAATTTGAAACCCTTGTTTTATGTATCACGCCACCTCACCTTTCCCGTTAAGCAGCCATAGTGTGTTTTCTGCATGTTTGACTCTGTTCTGTTTTGTAATTCAGTTCAAGTGTAACGCTTTTTACATTCCCTCCTTAAGTGATACCTTATGAGAAGTGTCCTTTTCTGTGTGACTTATTTCACTTAGAATCGTCGTACCTAAATCCACTCATCATGCTGCTACTAGCCTTATGACATTGATTTCATGGCTGAGTGATATTCCATTGTACATAAGGACCACAACTTCTTTATCCATTTTTCTCTTTCCTGGGATATTGAAGGTGGAATGAAGTGGAGGTCCTTGTCAACAGAGCAGCCCTCAACTTTGGGGTGCTTGTGTCTTGCTGATTTTTCATTTTCCCAATTTATACCCCCATGAGTGGAAGTGCCCTATGCTCTCTAAGCTGTGTTTTTTAGATGTTTCTGGACACACCGTACACTTCTCCAGAGTGGCTGTTGGCAATTTACATCCCGCCCATCAGTGTAGCAAGGCTCCCATTTCTCCATGGCCTGTCCTGCATTTCTGGTTTTGAGACTTTTTTCAGCATGGCCCTTTTGACCAATGGGTAGCGAGTCTTCTTTGTAGCGCTGATTTGCCTTTCCAGGTTGCTTGGTTGGCCAAAAAGGGCGTATGCGTTTTTTCCTGAATATATTCAGGAAAAAACGCATACGCCCTTTTTGGCCAAGGGCATCATTGTCAACGTTTTGCCGCTTTTCATGTGCTTTAAAGGCGATTCGAATCTACCTCCTGAAATCTGTTTCCTGCAAATCTGCCTTGATTTCAAATCCTCTTCTTTGCCTTCCCTCAATATATTTGTGGACGAGAGTTATCATTTATAACTCTGCAGGTTTGGGAATTGCAGTGCCCTGAAGCTCCATTTTACTACTCGCTTTTTTGGGAGCTGGCCGCAAAAGCGCAGGATGGCTTCAGGCCCTGTTCTGGTTCCCGGGGGGGGTTGAGCCTGTGGTTAATTCTTCTTCCTGATGGGAAAATAGAGTGACCTGTGCCTGTCCCAACACCAAGAGCTAGTCTCTCACTGGTTCCCCGTCTACCCGTTCATCCTCAGGACAAATTGCAACCTGTACGGAACAGGAGGTTAAAGGTGCTGATGCTCCAAGTAGGGAGATTGTTAGTAAAGCGGCTGGAATGGCGAACCCGGGCACAAGGAGAAGAGAAATGAGGTGCGTTTTAGAAACCTTTCCCCATCACATGGTGTACCATCTTTTCGTTTTCTCATGCATGTTTTCGATGTAGGAAGATGCCCTTGAACCTGGAGATTTGGGACCCATGCGATGGGTACCACGCAGTATTACTTTAAAGGGTCTGCGTTTGCTCACCCAACCTCACCAAACCTCTCAGCCCCAAGAGTGTCCACCCTTATGTCTCATCCAGCTGTGGGTCTAGATATGGTCAATCCAGGTTGCATCACAGCCCCTGAACGCATTGTGTAAGAATTTCTCTCTCTTTCACTGTCTTTGTTTCATGGGTGTTTCAAAGTAATTTATTTTGATAATGGGGTTTAGCTGCTTTTCACTGCTGTGTTTATGCCGCTTTACACCCACTTGACACACTAACAGAGAGATATCAATACATAGGTTTTAAGATTATTACTAGTCAGATATATTCTTGTGCGGTGAATAGGGCGTGTTGAGTCCAGTTCTCTGAGCAAAGAGTAGGTCTTGTCTATTACATATTGGGTTTATGGAACGGTATCTGAGCTAATTTGAAACCCTTGTTTTATGTATCACGCCACCTCACCTTTCCCGTTAAGCAGCCATAGTGTGTTTTCTGCATGTTTGACTCTGTTCTGTTTTGTAATTCAGTTCAAGTGTAACGCTTTTTACATTCCCTCCTTAAGTGATACCTTATGAGAAGTGTCCTTTTCTGTGTGACTTATTTCACTTAGAATCGTCGTACCTAAATCCACTCATCATGCTGCTACTAGCCTTATGACATTGATTTCATGGCTGAGTGATATTCCATTGTACATAAGGACCACAACTTCTTTATCCATTTTTCTCTTTCCTGGGATATTGAAGGTGGAATGAAGTGGAGGTCCTTGTCAACAGAGCAGCCCTCAACTTTGGGGTGCTTGTGTCTTGCTGATTTTTCATTTTCCCAATTTATACCCCCATGAGTGGAAGTGCCCTATGCTCTCTAAGCTGTGTTTTTTAGATGTTTCAGGACACACCGTACACTTCTCCAGAGTGGCTGTTGGCAATTTACATCCCGCCCATCAGTGTAGCAAGGCTCCCATTTCTCCATGGCCTGTCCTGCATTTCTGGTTTTGACACGTTTTTCAGCATGGCCCTTTTGACCGACGGGTAGCGAGTCTTCTTTGTAGCGCTGATTTGCCTTTCCAGGTTGCTTGGTTGGCCAAAAAGGGCGTATGCGTTTTTTCCTGAATATATTCAGGAAAAAACGCATACGCCCTTTTTGGCCAAGGGCATCATTGTCAACGTTTTGCCGCTTTTCATGTGCTTTAAAGGCGATTCGAATCTACCTCCTGAAATCTGTTTCCTGCAATTCTGCCTTGATTTCAAATCCACTTCTTTGCCTTCCCTCAATATATTTGTGGACGAGAGTTATCATTTATAACTCTGCAGGTTTGTGAATTGCAGTGCCCTGAAGCTCCATTTTACAACTCGCTTTTTTGGGAGCTGGCCGCAAAAGCGCAGGATGGCTTCAGGCCCTGTTCTGGTTCCGGGGGGGAGGATGAGCCTCTGGTTAATTCTTCTTCCTGATGGGAAAATAGAGTGACCTGTGCCTGTCCCAACACCAAGAGCTAGTCTCTCACTGGTTCCCCGTCTACCCGTTCATCCTCAGGACAAATTGCAACCTGCACGGAACAGGAGGTTAAAGGTGCTGATGCTCCAAGTAGGGAGATTGTTAGTAAAGCAGCTGGAATGGCGAACCCGGGCACAAGGAGAAGAGAAATGAGGTGCGTTTTAGAAACCTTTCCCCATCACATGGTGTACCATCTTTTTGTTTTCTCATGCATGTTTTCGATGTAGGAAGATGCCCTTGAACCTGGAGATTTGGGACCCATGCGATGGGTACCACGCAGTATTACTTTAAAGGGTCTGTGTTTGCTCACCCAACCTCACCAAACCTCTCAGCCCCAAGAGTGTCCACCCTTATGTCTCATCCAGCTGTGGGTCTAGATATGGTCAATCCAGGTTGTATCACAGCCCCTGAACTCATTGTGTAAGAATTTCTATCTCTTTCACTGTCGTTGTTTCATGGGTTTTTAAAAGTAGTTTATTTTTATAATGGGGTTTAGCTGCTTTTCACTGCTGGGTTTATGCCGCTTTACACCCACTTGACACACTAACAGAGAGATATCAATACATAGGTTTTACGATTATTATTAGTCAGATATATTCTTGTGCTGTGAATAGGGCGTGTTGAGTCCAGTTCTCTGAGCAAGGAGTAGGTCTTGTCTATTACATATTGGGTGTATGGAACGGTATCTGAGCTAATTTGATACCCTTGTTTTATGTATCACCCCACCTCACCTTTCCCGTTAAGCATCCATAGTGTGTTTTCTGCATGTGTGACTCTGTTCTGTTTGGTAATTCAGTTCAAGTGTAACGGTTTTTACATTCCCTCTATCAGTGATACCTTATGAGAAGTGTCCTTTTCTGTGTGACTTATTTCACTTAGAATCGTTGTACCTAAATCCACTCATCATGCTGCTACTAGCCTTATGACATTGATTTCATGGCTGAGTGATATTCCGTTGTACATAAGGATCACCACTTCTTTATCCATTTTTCTCTTTCCTGGGATATTTAAGGTGGAATGAAGTGGAGGTCCTTGTCAAGAGAGCAGCCCTAAACTTTGGGGTGCTTTTGGGTTGCTGATTTTTCATTTTGCCAATTTATATCCCCATGAGTGGAAGTGCCCTATGCTCTCTAAGCTGTGTTTTTTAGATGTTTCAGGACACACCGTACACTTCTCCAGAGTGGCTGTTGGCAATTTACATCCCGCCCATCAGTGTAGCAAGGCTCCCATTTCTCCATGGCCTGTCTTGCATTTCTGGTTTTGACACGTTTTACAGCATGGCCCTTTTGACCGACGGGTAGCGAGTCTTCTATGTAGCGCTGATTTGCCTTTCCAGGTTGCTTGGTTGGCCAAAAAGGGCGTATGCGTTTTTTCCTGAATATATTCAGGAAAAAACGCATACGCCCTTTTTGGCCAAGGGCATCATTGTCAACGTTTTGCCGCTTTTCATGTGCTTTAAAGGCGATTCGAATCTACCTCCTGAAATCTGTTTCCTGCAATTCTGCCTTGATTTCAAATCCACTTCTTTGCCTTCCCTCAATATATTTGTGGACGAGAGTTATCATTTATAACTCTGCAGGTTTGTGAATTGCAGTGCCCTGAAGCTCCATTTTACAACTCGCTTTTTTGGGAGCTGGCCGCAAAAGCGCAGGATGGCTTCAGGCCCTGTTCTGGTTCCGGGGGGGAGGATGAGCCTCTGGTTAATTCTTCTTCCTGATGGGAAAATAGAGTGACCTGTGCCTGTCCCAACACCAAGAGCTAGTCTCTCACTGGTTCCCCGTCTACCCGTTCATCCTCAGGACAAATTGCAACCTGTACGGAACAGGAGGTTAAAGGTGCTGATGCTCCAAGTAGGGAGATTGTTAGTAAAGCGGCTGGAATGGCGAACCCGGGCACAAGGAGAAGAGAAATGAGGTGCGTTTTAGAAACCTTTCCCCATCACATGGTGTACCATCTTTTTGTTTTCTCATGCATGTTTTCGATGTAGGAAGATGCCCTTGAACCTGGAGATTTGGGACCCATGCGATGGGTACCACGCAGTATTACTTTAAAGGGTCTGCGTTTGCTCACCCAACCTCACCAAACCTCTCAGCCCCAAGAGTTTCCACCCTTATGTCTCATCCAGCTGTGGGTCTAGATATGGTCAATCCAGGTTGCATCACAGCCCCTGAACGCATTGTGTAAGAATTTCTCTCTCTTTCACTGTCTTTGTTTCATGGGTGTTTCAAAGTAATTTATTTTGATAATGGGGTTTAGCTGCTTTTCACTGCTGTGTTTATGCCGCTTTACACCCACTTGACACACTAACAGAGAGATATCAATACATAGGTTTTAAGATTATTACTAGTCAGATATATTCTTGTGCGGTGAATAGGGCGTGTTGAGTCCAGTTCTCTGAGCAAAGAGTAGGTCTTGTCTATTACATATTGGGTTTATGGAACGGTATCTGAGCTAATTTGAAACCCTTGTTTTATGTATCACGCCACCTCACCTTTCCCGTTAAGCAGCCATAGTGTGTTTTCTGCATGTTTGACTCTGTTCTGTTTTGTAATTCAGTTCAAGTGTAACGCTTTTTACATTCCCTCCTTAAGTGATACCTTATGAGAAGTGTCCTTTTCTGTGTGACTTATTTCACTTAGAATCGTCGTACCTAAATCCACTCATCATGCTGCTACTAGCCTTATGACATTGATTTCATGGCTGAGTGATATTCCATTGTACATAAGGACCACAACTTCTTTATCCATTTTTCTCTTTCCTGGGATATTGAAGGTGGAATGAAGTGGAGGTCCTTGTCAACAGAGCAGCCCTCAACTTTGGGGTGCTTGTGTCTTGCTGATTTTTCATTTTCCCAATTTATACCCCCATGAGTGGAAGTGCCCTATGCTCTCTAAGCTGTGTTTTTTAGATGTTTCAGGACACACCGTACACTTCTCCAGAGTGGCTGTTGGCAATTTACATCCCGCCCATCAGTGTAGCAAGGCTCCCATTTCTCCATGGCCTGTCCTGCATTTCTGGTTTTGACACGTTTTTCAGCATGGCCCTTTTGACCGACGGGTAGCGAGTCTTCTTTGTAGCGCTGATTTGCCTTTCCAGGTTGCTTGGTTGGCCAAAAAGGGCGTATGCGTTTTTTCCTGAATATATTCAGGAAAAAACGCATACGCCCTTTTTGGCCAAGGGCATCATTGTCAACGTTTTGCCGCTTTTCATGTGCTTTAAAGGCGATTCGAATCTACCTCCTGAAATCTGTTTCCTGCAATTCTGCCTTGATTTCAAATCCACTTCTTTGCCTTCCCTCAATATATTTGTGGACGAGAGTTATCATTTATAACTCTGCAGGTTTGTGAATTGCAGTGCCCTGAAGCTCCATTTTACAACTCGCTTTTTTGGGAGCTGGCCGCAAAAGCGCAGGATGGCTTCAGGCCCTGTTCTGGTTCCGGGGGGGAGGATGAGCCTCTGGTTAATTCTTCTTCCTGATGGGAAAATAGAGTGACCTGTGCCTGTCCCAACACCAAGAGCTAGTCTCTCACTGGTTCCCCGTCTACCCGTTCATCCTCAGGACAAATTGCAACCTGTACGGAACAGGAGGTTAAAGGTGCTGATGCTCCAAGTAGGGAGATTGTTAGTAAAGCAGCTGGAATGGCGAACCCGGGCACAAGGAGAAGAGAAATGAGGTGCGTTTTAGAAACCTTTCCCCATCACATGGTGTACCATCTTTTTGTTTTCTCATGCATGTTTTCGATGTAGGAAGATGCCCTTGAACCTGGAGATTTGGGACCCATGCGATGGGTACCACGCAGTATTACTTTAAAGGGTCTGTGTTTGCTCACAAAACCTCACCAAACCTCTCAGCCCCAAGAGTGTCCACCCTTATGTCTCATCCAGCTGTGGGTCTAGATATGGTCAATCCAGGTTGTATCACAGCCCCTGAACTCATTGTGTAAGAATTTCTATCTCTTTCACTGTCGTTGTTTCATGGGTTTTTAAAAGTAGTTTATTTTTATAATGGGGTTTAGCTGCTTTTCACTGCTGGGTTTATGCCGCTTTACACCCACTTGACACACTAACAGAGAGATATCAATACATAGGTTTTACGATTATTATTAGTCAGATATATTCTTGTGCTGTGAATAGGGCGTGTTGAGTCCAGTTCTCTGAGCAAGGAGTAGGTCTTGTCTATTACATATTGGGTGTATGGAACGGTATCTGAGCTAATTTGATACCCTTGTTTTATGTATCACCCCACCTCACCTTTCCCGTTAAGCATCCATAGTGTGTTTTCTGCATGTGTGACTCTGTTCTGTTTGGTAATTCAGTTCAAGTGTAACGGTTTTTACATTCCCTCTATCAGTGATACCTTATGAGAAGTGTCCTTTTCTGTGTGACTTATTTCACTTAGAATCGTCGTACCTAAATCCACTCATCATGCTGCTACTAGCCTTATGACATTGATTTCATGGCTGAGTGATATTCCGTTGTACATAAGGATCACCACTTCTTTATCCATTTTTCTCTTTCCTGGGATATTTAAGGTGGAATGAAGTGGAGGTCCTTGTCAAGAGAGCAGCCCTAAACTTTGGGGTGCTTTTGTGTTGCTGATTTTTCATTTTGCCAATTTATATCCCCATGAGTGGAAGTGCCCTATGCTCTCTAAGCTGTGTTTTTTAGATGTTTCAGGACACACCGTACACTTCTCCAGAGTGGCTGTTGGCAATTTACATCCCGCCCATCAGTGTAGCAAGGCTCCCATTTCTCCATGGCCTGTCCTGCATTTCTGGTTTTGACACGTTTTACAGCATGGCCCTTTTGACCGACGGGTAGCGAGTCTTCTTTGTAGCGCTGATTTGCCTTTCCAGGTTGCTTGGTTGGCCAAAAAGGGCGTATGCGTTTTTTCCTGAATATATTCAGGAAAAAACGCATACGCCCTTTTTGGCCAAGGGCATCATTGTCAACGTTTTGCCGCTTTTCATGTGCTTTAAAGGCGATTCGAATCTACCTCCTGAAATCTGTTTCCTGCAATTCTGCCTTGATTTCAAATCCACTTCTTTGCCTTCCCTCAATATATTTGTGGACGAGAGTTATCATTTATAACTCTGCAGGTTTGTGAATTGCAGTGCCCTGAAGCTCCATTTTACAACTCGCTTTTTTGGGAGCTGGCCGCAAAAGCGCAGGATGGCTTCAGGCCCTGTTCTGGTTCCGGGGGGGAGGATGAGCCTCTGGTTAATTCTTCTTCCTGATGGGAAAATAGAGTGACCTGTGCCTGTCCCAACACCAAGAGCTAGTCTCTCACTGGTTCCCCGTCTACCCGTTCATCCTCAGGACAAATTGCAACCTGTACGGAACAGGAGGTTAAAGGTGCTGATGCTCCAAGTAGGGAGATTGTTAGTAAAGCAGCTGGAATGGTGAACCCGGGCACAAGGAGAAGAGAAATGAGGTGCGTTTTAGAAACCTTTCCCCATCACATGGTGTACCATCTTTTTGTTTTCTCATGCATGTTTTCGATGTAGGAAGATGCCCTTGAACCTTGAGATTTGGGACCCATGCGATGGGTACCACGCAGTATTACTTTAAAGGGTCTGTGTTTGCTCACCCAACCTCACCAAACCTCTCAGCCCCAAGAGTGTCCACCCTTATGTCTCATCCAGCTGTGGGTCTAGATATGGTCAATCCAGGTTGTATCACAGCCCCTGAACTCATTGTGTAAGAATTTCTATCTCTTTCACTGTCGTTGTTTCATGGGTTTTTAAAAGTAGTTTATTTTTATAATGGGGTTTAGCTGCTTTTCACTGCTGGGTTTATGCCGCTTTACACCCACTTGACACACTAACAGAGAGATATCAATACATAGGTTTTACGATTATTATTAGTCAGATATATTCTTGTGCTGTGAATAGGGCGTGTTGAGTCCAGTTCTCTGAGCAAGGAGTAGGTCTTGTCTATTACATATTGGGTGTATGGAACGGTATCTGAGCTAATTTGATACCCTTGTTTTATGTATCACCCCACCTCACCTTTCCCGTTAAGCATCCATAGTGTGTTTTCTGCATGTGTGACTCTGTTCTGTTTTGTAATTCAGTTCAAGTGTAACGGTTTTTACATTCCCTCTATCAGTGATACCTTATGAGAAGTGTCCTTTTCTGTGTGACTTATTTCACTTAGAATCGTTGTACCTAAATCCACTCATCATGCTGCTACTAGCCTTATGACATTGATTTCATGGCTGAGTGATATTCCGTTGTACATAAGGATCACCACTTCTTTATCCATTTTTCTCTTTCCTGGGATATTTAAGGTGGAATGAAGTGGAGGTCCTTGTCAAGAGAGCAGCCCTAAACTTTGGGGTGCTTTTGGGTTGCTGATTTTTCATTTTGCCAATTTATATCCCCATGAGTGGAAGTGCCCTATGCTCTCTAAGCTGTGGTTTTTAGATGTTTCAGGACACACCGTACACTTCTCCAGAGTGGCTGTTGGCAATTTACATCCCGCCCATCAGTGTAGCAAGGCTCCCATTTCTCCATGGCCTGTCTTGCATTTCTGGTTTTGACACGTTTTACAGCATGGCCCTTTTGACCGACGGGTAGCGAGTCTTCTATGTAGCGCTGATTTGCCTTTCCAGGTTGCTTGGTTGGCCAAAAAGGGCGTATGCGTTTTTTCCTGAATATATTCAGGAAAAAACGCATACGCCCTTTTTGGCCAAGGGCATCATTGTCAACGTTTTGCCGCTTTTCATGTGCTTTAAAGGCGATTCGAATCTACCTCCTGAAATCTGTTTCCTGCAATTCTGCCTTGATTTCAAATCCACTTCTTTGCCTTCCCTCAATATATTTGTGGACGAGAGTTATCATTTATAACTCTGCAGGTTTGTGAATTGCAGTGCCCTGAAGCTCCATTTTACAACTCGCTTTTTTGGGAGCTGGCCGCAAAAGCGCAGGATGGCTTCAGGCCCTGTTCTGGTTCCGGGGGGGAGGATGAGCCTCTGGTTAATTCTTCTTCCTGATGGGAAAATAGAGTGACCTGTGCCTGTCCCAACACCAAGAGCTAGTCTCTCACTGGTTCCCCGTCTACCCGTTCATCCTCAGGACAAATTGCAACCTGTACGGAACAGGAGGTTAAAGGTGCTGATGCTCCAAGTAGGGAGATTGTTAGTAAAGCGGCTGGAATGGCGAACCCGGGCACAAGGAGAAGAGAAATGAGGTGCGTTTTAGAAACCTTTCCCCATCACATGGTGTACCATCTTTTTGTTTTCTCATGCATGTTTTCGATGTAGGAAGATGCCCTTGAACCTGGAGATTTGGGACCCATGCGATGGGTACCACGCAGTATTACTTTAAAGGGTCTGCGTTTGCTCACCCAACCTCACCAAACCTCTCAGCCCCAAGAGTTTCCACCCTTATGTCTCATCCAGCTGTGGGTCTAGATATGGTCAATCCAGGTTGCATCACAGCCCCTGAACGCATTGTGTAAGAATTTCTCTCTCTTTCACTGTCTTTGTTTCATGGGTGTTTCAAAGTAATTTATTTTGATAATGGGGTTTAGCTGCTTTTCACTGCTGTGTTTATGCCGCTTTACACCCACTTGACACACTAACAGAGAGATATCAATACATAGGTTTTAAGATTATTACTAGTCAGATATATTCTTGTGCGGTGAATAGGGCGTGTTGAGTCCAGTTCTCTGAGCAAAGAGTAGGTCTTGTCTATTACATATTGGGTTTATGGAACGGTATCTGAGCTAATTTGAAACCCTTGTTTTATGTATCACGCCACCTCACCTTTCCCGTTAAGCAGCCATAGTGTGTTTTCTGCATGTTTGACTCTGTTCTGTTTTGTAATTCAGTTCAAGTGTAACGCTTTTTACATTCCCTCCTTAAGTGATACCTTATGAGAAGTGTCCTTTTCTGTGTGACTTATTTCACTTAGAATCGTCGTACCTAAATCCACTCATCATGCTGCTACTAGCCTTATGACATTGATTTCATGGCTGAGTGATATTCCATTGTACATAAGGACCACAACTTCTTTATCCATTTTTCTCTTTCCTGGGATATTGAAGGTGGAATGAAGTGGAGGTCCTTGTCAACAGAGCAGCCCTCAACTTTGGGGTGCTTGTGTCTTGCTGATTTTTCATTTTCCCAATTTATACCCCCATGAGTGGAAGTGCCCTATGCTCTCTAAGCTGTGTTTTTTAGATGTTTCAGGACACACCGTACACTTCTCCAGAGTGGCTGTTGGCAATTTACATCCCGCCCATCAGTGTAGCAAGGCTCCCATTTCTCCATGGCCTGTCCTGCATTTCTGGTTTTGACACGTTTTTCAGCATGGCCCTTTTGACCGACGGGTAGCGAGTCTTCTTTGTAGCGCTGATTTGCCTTTCCAGGTTGCTTGGTTGGCCAAAAAGGGCGTATGCGTTTTTTCCTGAATATATTCAGGAAAAAACGCATACGCCCTTTTTGGCCAAGGGCATCATTGTCAACGTTTTGCCGCTTTTCATGTGCTTTAAAGGCGATTCGAATCTACCTCCTGAAATCTGTTTCCTGCAATTCTGCCTTGATTTCAAATCCACTTCTTTGCCTTCCCTCAATATATTTGTGGACGAGAGTTATCATTTATAACTCTGCAGGTTTGTGAATTGCAGTGCCCTGAAGCTCCATTTTACAACTCGCTTTTTTGGGAGCTGGCCGCAAAAGCGCAGGATGGCTTCAGGCCCTGTTCTGGTTCCGGGGGGGAGGATGAGCCTCTGGTTAATTCTTCTTCCTGATGGGAAAATAGAGTGACCTGTGCCTGTCCCAACACCAAGAGCTAGTCTCTCACTGGTTCCCCGTCTACCCGTTCATCCTCAGGACAAATTGCAACCTGTACGGAACAGGAGGTTAAAGGTGCTGATGCTCCAAGTAGGGAGATTGTTAGTAAAGCAGCTGGAATGGCGAACCCGGGCACAAGGAGAAGAGAAATGAGGTGCGTTTTAGAAACCTTTCCCCATCACATGGTGTACCATCTTTTTGTTTTCTCATGCATGTTTTCGATGTAGGAAGATGCCCTTGAACCTGGAGATTTGGGACCCATGCGATGGGTACCACGCAGTATTACTTTAAAGGGTCTGTGTTTGCTCACAAAACCTCACCAAACCTCTCAGCCCCAAGAGTGTCCACCCTTATGTCTCATCCAGCTGTGGGTCTAGATATGGTCAATCCAGGTTGTATCACAGCCCCTGAACTCATTGTGTAAGAATTTCTATCTCTTTCACTGTCGTTGTTTCATGGGTTTTTAAAAGTAGTTTATTTTTATAATGGGGTTTAGCTGCTTTTCACTGCTGGGTTTATGCCGCTTTACACCCACTTGACACACTAACAGAGAGATATCAATACATAGGTTTTACGATTATTATTAGTCAGATATATTCTTGTGCTGTGAATAGGGCGTGTTGAGTCCAGTTCTCTGAGCAAGGAGTAGGTCTTGTCTATTACATATTGGGTGTATGGAACGGTATCTGAGCTAATTTGATACCCTTGTTTTATGTATCACCCCACCTCACCTTTCCCGTTAAGCATCCATAGTCTGTTTTCTGCATGTGTGACTCTGTTCTGTTTGGTAATTCAGTTCAAGTGTAACGGTTTTTACATTCCCTCTATCAGTGATACCTTATGAGAAGTGTCCTTTTCTGTGTGACTTATTTCACTTAGAATCGTCGTACCTAAATCCACTCATCATGCTGCTACTAGCCTTATGACATTGATTTCATGGCTGAGTGATATTCCGTTGTACATAAGGATCACCACTTCTTTATCCATTTTTCTCTTTCCTGGGATATTTAAGGTGGAATGAAGTGGAGGTCCTTGTCAAGAGAGCAGCCCTAAACTTTGGGGTGCTTTTGTGTTGCTGATTTTTCATTTTGCCAATTTATATCCCCATGAGTGGAAGTGCCCTATGCTCTCTAAGCTGTGTTTTTTAGATGTTTCAGGACACACCGTACACTTCTCCAGAGTGGCTGTTGGCAATTTACATCCCGCCCATCAGTGTAGCAAGGCTCCCATTTCTCCATGGCCTGTCCTGCATTTCTGGTTTTGACACGTTTTACAGCATGGCCCTTTTGACCGACGGGTAGCGAGTCTTCTTTGTAGCGCTGATTTGCCTTTCCAGGTTGCTTGGTTGGCCAAAAAGGGCGTATGCGTTTTTTCCTGAATATATTCAGGAAAAAACGCATACGCCCTTTTTGGCCAAGGGCATCATTGTCAACGTTTTGCCGCTTTTCATGTGCTTTAAAGGCGATTCGAATCTACCTCCTGAAATCTGTTTCCTGCAATTCTGCCTTGATTTCAAATCCACTTCTTTGCCTTCCCTCAATATATTTGTGGACGAGAGTTATCATTTATAACTCTGCAGGTTTGTGAATTGCAGTGCCCTGAAGCTCCATTTTACAACTCGCTTTTTTGGGAGCTGGCCGCAAAAGCGCAGGATGGCTTCAGGCCCTGTTCTGGTTCCGGGGGGGAGGATGAGCCTCTGGTTAATTCTTCTTCCTGATGGGAAAATAGAGTGACCTGTGCCTGTCCCAACACCAAGAGCTAGTCTCTCACTGGTTCCCCGTCTACCCGTTCATCCTCAGGACAAATTGCAACCTGTACGGAACAGGAGGTTAAAGGTGCTGATGCTCCAAGTAGGGAGATTGTTAGTAAAGCAGCTGGAATGGTGAACCCGGGCACAAGGAGAAGAGAAATGAGGTGCGTTTTAGAAACCTTTCCCCATCACATGGTGCACCATCTTTTTGTTTTCTCATGCATGTTTTCGATGTAGGAAGATGCCCTTGAACCTGGAGATTTGGGACCCATGCGATGGGTACCACGCAGTATTACTTTAAAGGGTCTGTGTTTGCTCACCCAACCTCACCAAACCTCTCAGCCCCAAGAGTGTCCACCCTTATGTCTCATCCAGCTGTGGGTCTAGATATGGTCAATCCAGGTTGTATCACAGCCCCTGAACTCATTGTGTAAGAATTTCTATCTCTTTCACTGTCGTTGTTTCATGGGTTTTTAAAATTAGTTTATTTTTATAATGGGGTTTAGCTGCTTTTCACTGCTGGGTTTATGCCGCTTTACACCCACTTGACACACTAACAGAGAGATATCAATACATAGGTTTTACGATTATTATTAGTCAGATATATTCTTGTGCTGTGAATAGGGCGTGTTGAGTCCAGTTCTCTGAGCAAGGAGTAGGTCTTGTCTATTACATATTGGGTGTATGGAACGGTATCTGAGCTAATTTGATACCCTTGTTTTATGTATCACCCCACCTCACCTTTCCCGTTAAGCATCCATAGTGTGTTTTCTGCATGTGTGACTCTGTTCTGTTTGGTAATTCAGTTCAAGTGTAACGGTTTTTACATTCCCTCTATAAGTGATACCTTATGAGAAGTGTCCTTTTCTGTGTGACTTATTTCACTTAGAATCGTCGTACCTAAATCCACTCATCATGCTGCTACTAGCCTTATGACATTGATTTCATGGCTGAGTGATATTCCATTGTACATAAGGATCACCACTTCTTTATCCATTTTTCTCTTTCCTGGGATATTTAAGGTGGAATGAAGTGGAGGTCCTTGTCAAGAGAGCAGCCCTAAACTTTGGGGTGCTTTTGTGTTGCTGATTTTTCATTTTGCCAATTTATATCCCCATGAGTGGAAGTGCCCTATGCTCTCTAAGCTGTGTTTTTTAGATGTTTCAGGACACACCGTACACTTCTGCAGAGTGGCTGTTGGCAATTTACATCCCGCTCATCAGTGTAGCAAGGCTCCCATTTCTCCATGGCCTGTCCTGCATTTCTGGTTTTGACACTTTTTTCAGCATGGCCCTTTTGACTGACGGGAAGCGAGACTTCTTTGTAACACTGATTTGCCTTTCCAGGTTGCTTGGTTGGCCAAAAAGGGCGTATGCGTTTTTTCCTGAATATATTCAGGAAAAAACGCATACGCCCTTTTTGGCCAAGGGCATCATTGTCAACGTTTTGCCGCTTTTCGTGTGCTTTAAAGCGATTCGAATCTACCTCCTGAAATCTGTTTCCTGCAATTCTGCCTTGATTTCAAATCCTCTTCTTTGCCTTCCCTCAATATATTTGTGGACGAGAGTTATCATTTATAACTCTGCAGGTTTGTGAATTGCAGTGCCCTGAACCTCCATTGTGCAACTCGCTTTTTAGGGAGCTGGCCGCAAAAGCGCAGGATGGCTTCAGGCCCTGTTCTAGTTCCGCGGGGCAGGCTGAGCCTGTGGTTAATTCTTCTTCCTGATGGGAAAATAGAGTGACCTGTGCCTGTCCCAACACCAAGAGCTAGTCTCTCATTGGTTCCCCGTCTTCCCGTTCATCCTCCGGACAAATTGCATCCTGTACGGCAGAGGAGTTTAAAGGTGCTGATGCTCCAAGTAGGGAGATTGCTAGTAAAGTGGCTGCAATCGCAAACCCGAGCACAAGGAGATGAGAAATGAGGTGCCTTTTAGAAACCTTTCCCCATCACACGGTGTACCATCTTCTGGGTTTCTCATGCATGTTTTCGATGTAGGAAGATGCCCTTGAACCTGGAGATTTGGGACCCATGCGATGGGTACCACGCAGTATTACTTTAAAGGGTCTGCATTTGCTCACCCAACCTCACCAAATCTCTCAGCCCCAAGAGTGTCCACCCTTATGTCTCATCCAACTGTGGGTCTAGATATGGTCAATCCAGTTTGCATCACAGCCCCTGAACGAATTGTATAAGAATTTCTCTCTCTTTCACTGTCTTTGTTTCATGGGTTTTTAAAAGTAATTTATTTTTATAATGTGGTTTAGCTGCTTTTCACTGCTGTGTTTATGCTGCTTTACAGCGACTTGACACACTAACAGAGTGATATCAATACATAGGTTTTAAGATTATTACTAGTCAGATATATTCTTGTGCGGTGAATAGGGCGTGTTGAGTCCAGTTCTCTGAGCAAGGAGTAGGTCTTGTCTATTACATATTGGGTTTATGGAACGGTATCTGAGCTAGTTTGAAACCCTTGTTTTATGTATCACCCCACCTCACCTTTCCCGTTAAGCAGCCATAGTGTGTTTTCTGCATGTGTGACATTGTTCTGTTTTGTAATTCAGTTCAAGTGTAACGGTTTTTACATTCCCTCTATAAGTGATACCTTATGAGAAGTGTCTTTTTCTGTGTGACTTATTTCACTTAGAATCGTTGTACTTAAATCCACTCATCATGCTGCTACTACCCTTATGACATTGATTTCATTGCTGAGTGATATTCCATTGTACATAAGGACCACAACTTCTTTATCCATTTTTCTCTTTCCTTGGATATTTAAGGTGGAATTAAGTGGAGGTTCTTGTCAACAGAGCAGCCCTAAAGTTTTGGGTGCCTGTGTCTTGTTGATTTTTAGTTTTCCCTATTTATAAGCCCATGAGTCGATGTGCCCCTTTCTCTCTAGCTGTGTTTTTTAGATGTTTTAGGAAACACCATACCCTTCTCCAGAGTCATCATTGGCAATTTACACCCCACCCATCAGTGTAACAAGGCTCCCTTTACTCCCTGGCCTCTCCTGCTTTTCTTGTTTTTACCCTTTTGTAGGAAGGCCATTTTGACCGATGGGAAGTCAGACTTCTTTGTAGAGCTGAATTGCATTTCCGGCTTGCTTGGTTGGCCACAAAGGGCCTATGGGTTTTTTCCTGAATTCATTCAGAAAAAAACGCATATGCTCTTTTTGGCCAAGTGCATCATTGTCGACGTTTTGATGTTTTTCTTGTGCTTTAGGGGTGATTCAAATCTAACTCCTGAAATCTGTTTCCTGCAATTCTGCCTTGATTTCAAATCCTCTTCGTTGCCTTCCCTCAATATATTTGTGGACGAGAGTTATCATTTATAACTCTGCATATTTGTGAATTGCAGTGCCCCTGAGCTCCATTTTTCAACTCGCTTTTTTGGGAGCTTTTCGCAGAACTGCTCGTTTGCTTCTGGCCCTACTCTGGTTCCCGGTGGCAGGCTAAGCCTTTGCTTAATTCTTCTTCCTGACTGGAAAGTAGAGTGACATGTGCCTCTCCGAACATCTAGGGCTTGGCTCTCCTTGTTTCTCCTCCTTCCCCTTCTTCCTTTGGACAAATTCCGATTTCTGTGCAACTGGATGTTGAAGGTGCTGACATCCTCTAGTGGGGAGATTTTAAGGAAAAAGGCTGGAGGGGTGAACCCAACAACCAGGAAATTAGGCGTTTTGGTGCCTTTTCCAAAATCTTCCTGATCCAACCGTGTTCCATCTTCTGGGTGTCACAGGCATGTTTTAGCTGTAGGAAAGGTCCCGTGTATGTAAGGAGAACACAAGGGATTTTTCCAAATCAGTGTCTCCCCGAACTCCAATCTGGGGAATTTTTAAGCTACTGGTACATGTGTGTTCATTAAGGGACTTGGGCCGTAGGCAGAGTCCGAACTTTAGATGATTGAAGTCTTTAGGTTCAGAAACGCTCACCATCGGCCTCCTTTAGTTTCCATTTTATCTGTAGTTGATAGATGATGTCGATATAGATATCTATTGTTTTTCAGGTTATTTCCCCTCAGGGGTCATTACAAAATATTGAGTATAGTTCCCTGTGCTATACAGTAGTTCCTTGTTGATGATATATTTTATACATAGCAGTGTGTATATGTTAATCTGAAACTGTTAATTTATCCCTCCTCCCACCTTTCCCCTTTGGTAATAAAAAATATAAGATTTTATACTTCTCAGAAATCTAGGAGCTGAAAGAGAGGTATCATTTTCAATGGAAAATCATTCCAAACAAGGTTGAAACTTCAACCAAGATTATTAGATGTACATCCTTGGAAAGAAATCACTGCATTTCTCTACTCTTGACCTGACAAATAAGACAAACCCCTCCACTGAACTTGCTTATAATAAAGTGATGGAAATATCAAATGGAAGTGTTAGAAACATCTTATTTTACACGAGCCTTATACACTGCTCTATGTTAATTACAGTTTGGCTCACACATCTGTTCATTGAAGTTACAATGTTCTCAAATTCTGTTACTGATCCTGCAGAGTGGGCCCCAACAAGGGTCTCCCTGCCCAGTGTCATTGGAGCCAACAGATCGAGACTGACTTTGGTTCAGAAGCAAAGGAAAACTTTATATTTTGATCAGAGAATGGAGAGGTGAGAGTGTGTGCTCCCCTGCGGGTTGTGGGCCGGGCTGCTGTGTAGGGATCCTGTCAGCATCAGCGGGAGGGAGGGG